>NC_142474.1:40112500-41362500 GCF_049115385.1 Moschus berezovskii | reverse complement strand
TGATGGACAGGGAGGCCTGGTGTGCTGTGATTCATGGGGTCTCAGAGAGTCGGACATGACTGAGCGACTGAACTGAACTGAACTGAACTGAATCCTCCTATCTTTCACCCTCCCAGGTCCCATGTATAAGTACTTTGTGATATAAGGACAGAGTGATCCAGGTATTCCAGGAACATCTGCCATCTCATGATTTTAATCACTTCTGTTAAGTAGTTCCCTGACCAGGTTCAGAACCATGCCCCATGCAGTGGAAGCACAGAGTCCTCACTACTGGACTACCAGGAAAGTTCCAGGTTCAGAAAATTTTTAGCCATAATTTCATCACATCCATTTCTGTCCCTTTTCCTCTCTCTCTCCTCCTGAAACCCTTATCCTGTGATTGTTACTGTGTTCTATTTGCTAGTTAGGGAAGCATTCTTATTACTGTTTTGAATTCTGATAAATGATTATTTTGGTAAATTATTAATCTCTGTATCATTACCAGAGTTTTTCATGTGTTTTTACTTATTGTTTCACTTGAGACAAATTCCTCTGTCTTCTCATTTTGCTTAATTTCCTCTGTCTCTATGAAATTAGTTGAAAAAGTTTCCTGTTCTAGTCCTGTAGGGGTGTCCTTGCGCAGATGTGTCTCTATGCAGTCTGTGTGCCCACAGGCTTTGGGGCAGAGCTGGAGCTGAGCTGGTTAGAGGTCACCCCTTCCCAGGGTCTGCTGGCAACTTTTAAGTTGGTAGGAGGGGGAAGTGGAGGCTAGGGCCAGAGTCCAGTGTGAGGACTGGTTTCTCCAGTGCTCTGTGGCTGTCCCCACCCTACTGGGCTGGGCGGGTCCCAAGGTGCTGGAACAGAAGTCCTGACCATTGGCCTTAACTTGGTTCCACCCCCTGTAAGTGTGCACCCCCTCCCCGCCCCCCGCCACTCCCAGCACTGGTTCCTTTGCCCCAGAGGGTGGCAGAGCTGGAGGAAGGCCTGCTGGAGCAGCCCCTGGTGCGGGCGGCTGTGCATGTGGTGAAACCCTGGCACACCATCAGAACCCCGGACCCTGCTCCTCAGGCCCTTCTGTGATGGCTGCCCTGCCCCATCCAGATATGTGCGTGTTCCTGTATGAGTGTTCCTTTGAGTGTGTGTTCCTGTGTGTGTTTGTGTAGGTGGGTTCCTGTGTGTGTGTCTCTCTGTGTGTGTGTGTTCCTGTATGTGTGTATGTGATCATAGTTGGGTACTTGAAACAACGGGCAAATACTCACTCTTGGTAGATTTGATTCCTTGTCCTGATTTCACTAGTTTACTTGGCATGCTCTTAGTCCTTGTATCAGTCCAACAGGAAAGTTTAGGGCGATTCAGTTCATTTCTGAGTCAGCATCTGGGTGGCTTTTTGAATCCAGTGTACTTATGACCGTTTTTGAATGCCTTACTATCTCCCCAAATCCACACCCCAGTTCTACTCAGGATTTTATTAATACATGATATAGTCTGTGTCTCCACCCTTATTCCTTTGTCCCTGGCCCCTTATATAGTGCCCCTGCAGCTGTAATACCCATTGCAGCTGCTCTTCAGTGTAAGCTCAGTGAAACAGACACCAGTCTCCAGGCAGCCTCGAAGTAGGTTGCAGATAAGGTTTTCTGTGATCACTCTGGTTTGAGGGAGCAACTGGGAGCTGATCAAGACTGCACTACCCCAGGCAGGAGGAGAGTGCGTGTGAGTAAATACATGATGAAATTTCCTACTATTCTACTCTGAATTTTTCCTAGTTGTGTGTTTACTTTCTTGCTGTAGATCTATGACTGTTTCCCAGAACTCCTATGAGGTTTTTCAGCTGCCTTCTCTTTCTTTTTTGCCTTTCCAAGGGAGAAATCAGTCCTCCTAGCTCACCATTTTGCTGGTATCACTGTACGTGTTAAATTTTATTTGTCTTCACAACGTCCCCAAGTATCAATGCATCACAGTTTCCTTTTCTGTCCCAAATTTGTCAGTTTTTTATAGGTTTTTCTTTATAGGCTTTTTTCTTTTTTCATTTGAAAAATGTTGTACAAGATAGTAAATTATGTAAACTATGTATCAGTTACCTTATGAGAGTACTCTAGAAGTTATATAGCTAGGTACAAGGTATAAACACTCAAGAGTCTGTTTGTACACTGCACATGGTATCCTAAAGCTATTAATAATTAACCTCCAATAAGTATTTTGCCAAAATGTCTGGTTTCCGTATCCTGTTCAGGATTTCACCACTGTCAGATCTGTAAAGCAAATAATTTTGCTGGTGGGAAATGTAAAAAGACAAATTTAGTTTCATTTGAAGTTTTGATTCTTTATTAAGAGGTAACATTAAAATAATGCTTATTAAACACTTACAGTTTGTGTGATTTGTTTATGTGTGTATGTTTGTTCTGAAAGATAGTTGTTTCAGTTGATGTTTGATTGAGATTGGGCTTCATAATAGAAAAGTGAAAAACAATTGCTGTGTGGAAGTTTGGCATATGGTCAATAATTGTTCAGCAATCTCATCATTACATAATACTTAAGGTTATACGGATTAAAAAAGGAAACAAGTTGTTTGACTCACTTCAATCCTCTTCTTACTCCATGTGTGTGAGTTTAATCCTACTCCTTCTATAATATATGTGCTAACATTGGACAGTGCAGCTGGTGTGTTACCTTTCTGTTATTTATAACTTGTGAAGGTTGAAGAAAAAAACTACTCTGCTTAGTCAGAGGAGCAACAAGCAATGGATCTCAAAAGTCAGGTGAAGCTTAATGATGGCCACTTCATTCCTGTCCTGGGATTTGGAACTTTTGCACCTCAAGAGGTAAGAGTAGTGGTTTGGGGTTGAGATATAAATAGTAGTGGATGAGTTCCTGGGTGACTCTGGGAGGGTCACGTGGTTCCACTAACCAGGCTAGAACCATGCCCTGTGAAATGGGAGAGAGCATCCAGTCTCCACTCTGCATTAGGGTCTGAGGCTATGCTCACTTGCAGATTACTCTGGGTTCCCCTCCAGTTTCCATCTCTTTCCCAGCTTGGCAGAAGAGGTGAGGCTTGGGTGTTGAGAACACTGACTGTAAGCTGCTTTGCTCCAAGGGGGATTGCAATGGTTGGGTTTCTCTGTGTATTTTATTAGTTCCAGAGCTTCTTCCTCCTTCCAAAAAGACATGACCCAAAGAAATATTTGAGGTAAAAGGTCCTGAAGATGAGATGGCTGAAAACTAATGGGAGAGAATTGCTTTTCTACTGTGGGCTGTCTGCTTGGTCCCAGGCCAGACACACTCCAGCTGTGTTTTACCCTGTACTTCAGTTTCTGTTTGACTACTTCTTTTTTTTTTTTTTTAATTTAATTTATTTATTTTAATTGGAAACTAATTTCTTCACAATATTGTATTGGTTTTGCCATACATTGACATGAATCCACCCTGGGTGTACATGTGTTCCCCATCTTGAACCCCCCTCCCACCTCCCTCCCCATAGCATTCCTCTGGGTCATCCCCATGCACCAGCCCTGAGCATCCTGTATCATGCATCAAACCTGGACTGGTGATTTGTTTCACATATGATAATATACATGTTTCAGTGCCATTCTCCCAAATCATCCAACCCATCTCCCATCATCACCCTCTCCTACAGAGTCCAAAAGACTGTTCTATACATCTGTGTCTCTTTTGCTGTCTCATATACAGGAGAAGGAAATGGCAACCCATTCCAGTGTTCTTGCCTGGAGAATCCCGAGGTCGGGGGAGCCTGGCGGGCTGCCGTCTATGGGGTCGCACAGAGTCGGACATGACTGAAGCGACTTAGCAGCAGCAGCATACAGGGTTATCATTACCATCTTTCTAAATTCCATATATATGCGTTAGTATACTGTATTGGTGTTTTTCTTCCTGGCTTACTTCACTCTGTATAATAGGCTCTGGTTTCATCCACCTCATTAGAACTGATTCAAATGTATTCTTTTTAATTGCTGAGTAATATTCCATTGTGTATATGTACCACAAATTTCTTATCCATTCATCTGCAGATGGACATCTAGGTTGCTTCCATGTCCTGGCTATTATAAACAGTTCTGCGATGAACACTGGAGTACATGTGTCTCTTTCAATTCTGGTTTCCTCTGTGTGTATGCCCAGGAGTGGGATTGCTGTGTCGTATGGCAGTTCTGTTTCCAGTTTTTAAAGGAATCTCCACACTGTTCTCCATAGTGGTTGTACTAGTTTGCATTCCCACCAACAGTGTAAGAGTGTTCCCTTTTCTCCACATCCTCTCCAGCATTTATTGCTTGTAGACTTTTGGATGGCAGCCATTCTGACTGGCGTGAAATGGTACCTCATTGTGGTTTTGATTTGCACTTCTCTGATTATGAGTGATGTTGAGCATCTTTTCATGTGTTTGTTAGCCATCTGTATGTCTTCTTTGGAGAAATGTCTGTTTAGTTTTTTGGCCAATTTTTTGATTGGGTCATTTATTTTTCTGGAATTGAGCTGAAGGAGTTGCTTGTATATTTTTGAGATTAATGCTTTGTTAGTTGCTTCATTTGCTATTATTTTCTCCCATTCTGAAGGCTGTCTTTTCACCTTGCTTATCGTTTCCTTTGCTGTGCAGAAGCTTTTAATTTTAATTAGGTCGCATTTGTTTATTTTTGCTTTTATTTCCAATATTCTGGGAGGTGGGTCATGGAGGATCCTGCTGTGATTTATGTCGGAGAATGTTTTGCCTATGTTCTTCTCTAGGAGTTTTATAGTTTCTGGTCTTACATTTAGATCTTTAATCCATTTTGAGTTTATTTTTGTGTATGGTGTTAGGGAGTGTTCTAGTTTCATTCTTTTGCAAGTGGTTGACCAGTTTTCCCAGCACCACTTGTTAAAGAGATTGTCTTTACCCATTGAATATTCTTGCCTCCTTTGTCAAAGATAAGGTGTCCATAGGTGCATGGATTTATCTCTGAGCTTTCTATTTTGTTCCATTGATCTATATTTCTGTCTTTATGCCAGTATCATACCGTCTTGATGACTGTGGCTTTGTAGTAGAGCCTGAAGTCTGGCAGGTTGATTCCCCCAGCTCCATTCTTCTTTCTCAAGATTGCTTTGGCTATTCGAGGTTTTTTGTATTTCCATACAAATTGTGAAATTATTTGTTCTAGCTCTGTGAAAAATACCATTGGTAACTTGATAAGGATTGCATTGAACCTATAAATTACTTTGGGTGATATACTCATTTTCACAATATTTATTCTTCCAATCCACAAACACAGTATATTTATCCATCTATTAGTGTCCTCTCTGATTTCTTTCACCAGTGTTTTATAGTTTTCTATATATATGTCTTTTGTTTCTTTAGGTAACTATTTCTTCTAATGGGAATTACAGTGTCATTTGAGGGGATAAGCTACAGTCTTACAGGCCAGGCTTTGTAATATATTCTTGGGTTTTGCAGTGTCTTTTTATT
The DNA here is from genome assembly GCF_049115385.1 of Moschus berezovskii. Classification (NCBI taxonomy): domain Eukaryota; kingdom Metazoa; phylum Chordata; class Mammalia; order Artiodactyla; family Moschidae; genus Moschus; species Moschus berezovskii. Next base: position 41,357,075 of record NC_142474.1, on the reverse strand, counting down.
AAAGTATAGTTTTCAGTGCTTGGACATGAGGGGCTAGTGGACAAGTCTTTAGCCTGGAAGCCAGAAAGTTTGCTGTCCATCTGGTCTTTAGAGTTTGCAGCTGTGACAAGGGGCTGACTGGTCCTTAAACTTTGTGTCTCACTTCTTCATCTATAAAACTGAAAGAAATATTCAGAGACCCTTTCAAGACAGAATATAGGGCTTGTTTCCTTGTAGTGCAAAGTGGGATGGGGAGGGAAGGGACCAGGCTATACTGAAGCTCACTGGTTCATTCCTTGGTACAGTCCCGAACACCTGAGTATTTAAGAAAAACCAGGACTAGACCCAACAGAGGGAAGTTAGACCAATTATCTAGTTCCTTGAAACAGGAAAGATTCTGAAATCACATAAAAAGAAATGGAGTATTATGCAGCATTAAAAACAAAGTTAATCCTGCCATTTGCAACCACACAGATCAACCTGGAGAACATTAAGTTAAATGAGAGAAGCCAGAAATAGAATGACAAATACTTCATGATCTCTTTATGGGTGAAATCTAAAAAAGTGGAACTCACAGAAGAAGAGAGTAGAGGAATGGTGACCATAAGTTGAGGACAAGGTTGGGAAAAAGGGAAAGATGTTGGTCAAAGGGACGGACCTTCAGTTTGAAATATGCTAAGTTGCTTCAATCGTGTCCGACTCTTTGCGACCCCATGGACTGTAGCTCACCAGGCTCCTCTGTCCATGGGATTCTCCAGGCAAGAATACTGGAGTGGGTTGCCATGCCCTTCTCCAGGGGATCTTCCCAACACAGGAATCGAACGCATATCTCCAGTGTCTCCTGCATTGTAGGCAGTTTCTTTACCCACTTAACCACCTGGGAAGCCCATTAGCGCACTAAGACCCCCTAAACCTTGTTCCCATTAGTTCATGGTATCATAGTATCATTTCATATCAGTTTGATATGAATAAGTCTTAACCCCTGATGTTCAGCATGGTGACTCCAGTTAATAATAATGGATTCTATCTTGAGATTTGCTAAGAGAGCAGATCTTTAGTGTTCTCACAAACACCCTCTAAAGTTAGCTATGTGATGTAATGGATCTCCTGGTAGCTTGATTGTGAATATCACTCAGATCAGTTCAGTTCAGTTGCTCAGTCGTGTTCGAATCTTTGCGACCCCATGAATCTCAGCACGCCAGGCCTCCCTGTCCATCACCAACTCCCGGAGTTCACTCAAACTCATGTGCATCGAGTCAGTGATGCCATTCAGCCATCTCATCCTCCATCGTCCCCTTCTCCTCCTGCCCCCAATCCTTCCCAGCATCAGAGTCTTTTCCAGTGAGTCAACTCTTTGCATGAGGTGGCCAAAGTATTGGAGTTTCAGCTTTAGCATCAGTCCTTCCAATGAACACCCAGGACTGATCTCCTTTAGAATGGACTGGTTGGCTCTCCTTGCAGTCCAAGGGACTCTCAAGAGTCTTCTCCAGCACCACAGTTCAAAAACATCAATTCTAGACAGCCATTTTGCTTCTTTGCATTTCTTTTCCATGGGGATGTTCTTAATCCCTGTCTCCTGTACAAGGTCACGAACACTGCTTTACCACTAGTGCCACCTGGTGCTGGTTGTAAAGAACCCACCTGCCAATGCAGGAGACATAAGAGGTTAAGGGTTCAATCCCTCAGTTGGGAAGATCCTCTGGAGGAGGGCATGGCTATTCATTCTAGTATTTTTGCCTGGAGAATCCCTTGAACAGAGGAGCCTGGTGGGCTATGGTTGCCATAGTGTGGCAAAGAGTTGGACATGACTGAAGCAACTTAGCATGCATGCACTTATATGAAAATATCGCTTTGTATACCTTGAATAGATACAGTTTTTTTTTTGTGTGTGTGTATTCTGTGTGGCTTCAGTGGTAGCCAGAAGTCTTAGAAGCTTCCAGCTTGTTTCTTGATGCTTTTACTGTACATCTTATACCTTTGCTGATTTTGCTTCAAAAATCTCACAGTATAAATCCTATCCATGTCTACAACTTTATATTTAACCCATTGGTTTCTAACAGCAAATAACTGAACCTGGAGGTGGCTTTTGGGTCCTCTGATACCTGTGATCAACCACTAATTGCTTGGGGTTGATGAGTTCCTGGGTGTCTATTTAATTACTGACTGGGAACATTCAGCAAACTGTCATGGGTTCATCACCATGCTTACAGAACTACCCAAAGAAAAGTTGAATCTTGGGAAGCTTAAAGCTTGTGCTTTAGCAATCTTTTAACCATGTGAATATGTAAGGTCTACCTTTGTTGCTCATGTAGGTTCCTAAGAGCGAAGCTCTGGAGGCAACCAAATTTGCTATAGAAGTTGGGTTCCGCCATATTGATTGTGCTTGTGTGTACCAAAATGAAGAGCAGGTTGGCCAAGCCATTCGAAGCAAGATTGCAGATGGCACTGTGAAGAGAGAAGACATCTTCTATACTTCAAAGGTGCTGTGTGTGTTGTGTGTGTGCACCTGTGGGCAACTGATTGTGCCCACGTGACTATTGTATAATAGGATCATTGTTTGGTAAAGAGTTGTTTGGTGACCCATGTTTATTATTACATTCCTAATGTATTGGAATTCCCTGGTGGTCCAATGGTTAAGACTCAGTGCTTTATTGCCATGAGCCCAGGTTCAATCCTTGGTCAGTGAAGTAATATCCCAAAAGCCATGTGGTAAGCCCCCCTCCCCCCAAAAAAATTTTCCTGAAGTATTATTAACACAGCTTTCATTCTTTAATCTCTGCAGCTTTGGTGCACTTTCTTTCAACCAGATTTGGTCCAACCAGCCTTGGAAAAGTCACTGAAAGATCTTCAACTGGATTATGTTGATCTCTATCTTATTCATTTCCCAGTGGCCATGAAGGTTGGACATTTGTGTGATTGCTTCTATTTTACTTTTTTAAGAGTGTGTATCAACTTGCATGGATGGTTGAATTAAGATTTGTCTTAGTAGGTTTTAGGGAGGTTTTCACTAGAGTAGAATCCCCCTAATAATTATTCATGATCATCTTTTTACTGAATTTCTTTGAATCCCTTACACACCTCCCGGGGAAAGGAGTTAAAGAATCTCTCAGTGTCTGCCTTAAAAACTTGAGGAAATAGAAATAGGTGAGTTCTGCACATGACTCCTGAATATGACTCCCGAGTCTCTAGGGATTTCATGAAACAAGAGTTTGGTGCAGCCATGATGAGCAATGACACAATCTTACATCAAATGTGATGAGTTCTCCTCCTCCACCCTTTCGAGTTGAGCAGATTTGGTGGTGCTCCATCTGGATGGGTCTAAAACTAGCAGACATCATAGGGACTTGGGAAACCTTACCTACACTGTTGCTTGTCTTCATGATGAAGTTTGTAGACTGCACTTAGACTTTAAGAACTGTATTATTATGTAGATGGGAATTTCCTGGCAGTCCAGTAGTTACAACTCCATGCTTTCACTGCTGAGGCAAGTTGAGTTGAGGGAAGGAGTGCAATCCATGTTTGGGGAACTAAGATCCCACAAACCTGAGACAAAAAAAAGACAAACCAAAACAAAACAAAAACCAAAAACAAACCCACAATGAAACTACAACAAAAAACTGTTATATGGAACTCTTGATTTTAAGTTACAGAAATCTACTCAAGCCATCCTATGCAAAATAGCTTAGAGGACTATGCAGATGGGAAGTCCAATCATGGATAGATTTAAGGATTTGCTGTACTCTTCAGAAATGTCTATTTTTTGTATCTCTTATCATGACATTGGAGGCTTTCCATGTGGCTCATCAGTAAAGAATCTGCCTGCAATGCAGGAGCTGCTGGAGATGTGGGTTCGATCTCTGGGTTGGGAAAATCCCCTGGAGAAGAGTCTGGCAACCCACTCCAGTATTCTTGCCTGGAGAATCCCATGGACAGAGGAGCCTGGTGGGCTACAGTCCATGGGGACACAAAGAATCAGAAACGACTGAAGCAACTTAGCACACATGCACATCATGGCATTACTCATGATTTGCTTTATTTTTACTGAACATTGGTGACAATTTCGACTGTTGGCAAATATGGTCTTGGAGCAGCTCAAGGCTCATGGTCATGAATGTTTGAGAGCATGTCTGGATCTTTCACATTCCATATCAATCTAACGAGAGCCTTGCTGGTTCACATGCTTGCCCTAAGGCATTTGATGCTCAGATGGAAAAGGAAGTCTGATTATCTAGTCATATCAAGATTGAAATTTTTATTCTGGAAATTATGTCATGTAACTTACTGCCTTTTCCAGCTCAAAAGAAGCATTTCAAAAGAGAAAAGTATAAGGAACAGACAAAATCCACAAAAGTCATGGGAATTCCCTTTTAGGACCTAGAAAAACATATTTATTACAACATATATATATATAAAGTGTAAGAGATTAGAATATGCCTCCCTCCTAAAGACATTGCTTACAACTCCATATAGGCAAATCACTTTGCAAGTACTAGTATCCAGAATATTATAACACCTACCTCACGAAGGTTTACTACCTGGTGCCAAGCAGCCAGGTTAAATGTAGAGATATTACTTTGTGACATCTCTAAAATGACTACTTCTATTCCAGCCAGGGGAGGAATTACTTCCAAAAGATGAAAATGGAAAAATGATGTTAGACTCAGTGGATCTCTGTCGCACGTGGGAGGTGAGTCTGGGGAGGAGAAAATCAGGGGAGGAGCCAGGAGAGGTGAAGCCTCCTTCATTTCTTCCACCTGTGAGAATGGGCTGTGGACCATCAGACTCAGCAGTTCATGAATCTAAGGGTTGTGATGCTGGGGTTTTGGGAGGAAACCATTGCTGGAATGCTCACAGAGAGGAACAAAGGAGGAGAATATGGGACAGTGAAGACAGGCATCTCTTTCCTTCCATACGATGTGTCTTCTCAGGGATTTTTCTAAGGAGGAAATGGTAATTGTTGTTTTTGTGTCACAACTTCTTTTTTCCTCTTGATAATCAATGCTAATTCTTGATGGGTGACCCTGTTGACAGATAATTTTTCAGCATTTATTTTTGCTCTATTGCCCATTCTAAATGACTGCTCACCCTCTCCTTCTTCCCCAGGCCCTGGAGAAGTGTAAGGATGCAGGGCTGACCAAGTCCATCGGGGTGTCCAACTTCAACCACAAGCAGCTGGAGAAGATCCTGAACAAGTCGGGACTCAAGTACAAGCCTGTCTGCAACCAGGTGAGCAGCTTGGCTCCTCTCCCTCCTGCTCTTCACAACCTCCTTCTTGCCCTGGAGCCTGATGTTTGTCTGTCCTCCCCACCTGTTCATTCGACCTTTGTGGACAGAATATTCTAGAGGGCAGAGCCTCTGTATAGATGGAATACTGTGAATAGGACCCACAGTGGTATCTCTGTTTGATAAAGTCTGGGTGGAACAGCTGGGGAGGGGGTCGTGCTAAATTGTGGTGGAGACTGAGGAAAGGTAAAGGAGGTGAAGAAGGTTTAGACTTGTCACCTAGAACTTAGAGGAAGGTGGTGTTTACCTGAGCCTAAAGGGTGTACAGAAATGGATGTTAAAAGTGCCTGGGAGGGAACTGTGGACAGGAAGGAGGACCATGAAAACATGGCATGGGGAGTAAAGAAAGATAAATCAGATAATATTGGTTTAAAATTTGTGTGGGGTTTGGATGGCTGAATCCTTAGTCTTAGTGTTTCAGCTTTTCTGGGTCTTCAGTATCGAAAATATGCTGAAAACTATGAAAGTCATCCAGGTGAAAGGCTGAAGTTAAAGGCTCATGGTGATATTATCAGTCAATAAAATATTTACTCATAAACATTACTCAAACGTAGAGCTTACCTTATGATTACTCAAGCTTGGAATGGTTCTCTCATCCAAGTCTATCATAAAATTAACTTTTAAGCACACTTTTCTCTATTTTTATCTTGATGTTGATATTTCAAGTTTACATTTAAGTTATAGTTTTTCCTTTAGAATTTTTTAAACTTTTAATTTTATCTGTTGTATTAATATTACTTTCCCATATAATCTGACACTCTTCTCTGTTGGCATTCTACAGGTGGAATGTCACCCTTATCTCAAGCAGAGGAAACTGTTGGATTTCTGCAAGTCACACGATATTGTTCTTGTTGCCTATAGTGTTCTGGGATCTCAAAGAGTAAAAGGATGGTAATGAACCCTAAGGAAGACAACAGGGTGTTCACCTAAAATTCAGTTTTTGATGAAATGGTTTAAATCATACAGTACTCAGTGGTCTGGAGATAACTCTCATAGGCATGGGGAATAAAGGGGAAGGATGGACTGATTTCTTCTCTTTTATCTTCCCATCACTCAGACAGCTACTTTACATTGTATTAGCCTTTGTGAAAGAGTTAGTTGCATGTCATGTCTGACTCTATAATACCTCATAGTCTGTAGCCCACCAAACTCTTCTGTCCATGGGATTTTCCAGGCAAGAATACTGAAGTGGTTAGCCATTCCCTTCCCCAGGGGATCTTTCTGACTCAGGGATCCAACTCAAGTCTCCTGCTTGTAAATTCATCAATTACATTAAAATCTGTATATAATCTCCAAGTTGAGACCAGAAACCCAAGCTTATGCCATGATTTTGCTTATTAACTTATGAATACATTTATAAAAATAGATGTTGCAAACCTCACTTACCTTATGTCTAAAATTGGGACAATAATATGTAACTCCTAGGTTTATCATGCTAGAAAAAATTTCAATTTGAACTAATTATGTAAACATCTCTAGGAGAATAATGATGAAATAAATGTCATTCTGGGACTACTCAGTTTTTATCAAAGCCTAGAAAAGTGACATTAAAAAATTTCCTGGTATTTTTCTTCTCTTTCTCTACTCATGGCCTTGATTATCAAAGAAAAACAATCACTGAGAAGTAAAGGAAAAATTCCACAAGTTTGGCAGTCCTGGTCTCAACTCAATCATGAATCTGAATTACATGCAGACCTTTGTAAACACAGAATGGGAGGTGACCCAGTTGAGGTTCTGATTCAGTTTGTCTTCAACTAAGTCATGGAATTTGTATTTCTTTTTTTTTTTTTTTAAGGAAAAAAATTTTATTTTTATTTTTTTTATTTTTTATTTTTATTTTTTTTTATTTTACAATATTATTTTGGTTGGTTTTGCCATACATTGATATGAATTTGCCCCGGGTTTACATAAGTTCCCCCTCCTGAACTCCCCTCTCACCTCCCTCCTCCCTTTATCCTCCCTCTGGGTCATCCCCGCATGCCAGCCCCAAGCATCCTATAACATGCATTGACCCTGAACTAGTGATTCGTTTCACATATGACAACATACGTGTTTCAATGCCATTCTCCCAAATCATCCCACCCTCATCCTCTCCCATAGAGTCCCAAAGACTGTTCTATACATCTGTGTCTCTTTTGCTGTCTCGTATACAGGGTTATCATTTGCATCTTTCTAAATTCCATATATATGTGTTAGTATACTGTATTGGTGTTTTTCTTTCTGGCTTACTTCACTCTGTATAATAGGCTCTAGTTTCATCCACCTCATTTGAACTGATTCAAATGTATTCTTTTTAATGGCTGAATAATACTCCATTGTGTATATGTACCAAAGCTTTCTTATCCATTCGTCTGCAGATGGACATCTAGGTTGCTTCCATGTCCTGGCTATTATAAACAGTGCTGCAATGAACATTGGAGTACACGTGTCTCTTTCAATTCTGGTTTCCTCGGTGTGTATGCCCAGGAGTGCGATTGCTGGATCATATGGCAGTTCTATTTCCAATTTTTTGAGGAATCTCCATACTGTTCTCCATAGTGGCTGTACTAGTTTGCATTCCCACCAACAGTGTAAGAGGGTTTCTTTCTCTCCACATCCTCTCCAGCATTTATTGCATGTAGACTTTTGGATAGCAGCCATTCTGACTGGTGTGAAATGGTATCTCATTGTGGTTTTGATTTGCATCTCTCTGATTATGAGGGATGTTGAGCATTTTTGTGTGTGTTTGTTAGCCATCTTTATGTCTTCTTTGGAGAAATGTCTGTTTAGTTCTTTGGCCCATTTTTTGATTGGGTCATTTATTTTTCTGGAATTGAGCTGCAGGAGCTGCTTGTATAATTTGGAGATTAATCCTTTATCAGTTGCTTCATTTGCTATTATTTTCTCCCATTCTGAAGGCTGTCTTTTCACCTTACTTATAGTTTCCTTTGCTGTGCAGAAGCTTTTGGTTTTAATTAGGTCCTATTTGTTTATTTTTGCTTTTATTTCCAATATTCTGGGAGGTGGGTCATGGAGGATCCTGCTGTGATTTATGTCGGAGAGTGTTTTGCCTACGTTCTCCTCTAGGAGTTTTATAGTTTCTGGTCTTACATTTAGCTCTCTAATCCATTTTGAGTTTATTTTTGTGTATGGTGTTAGGGAGTGTTCTAGTTGCATTCTTTTACAAGTGGCTGACCAGTTTTCCCAGCACCACTTGTTAAAGAGACTGTCTTTTCTCCATTTTATATTCTTGCCTCCTTTGTCAAAGATGAGGTGTCCATAGATGCGTGGATTTATCTCTGGGCTTTCTATTTTGTTCCATTGATCTATATTTCTGTCTTTATGCCAGTACCATACTGTCTTGATGACTGTGGCTTTGTAGTAGAGCCTGAAGTCTGGCAGGTTAATTCCCCCAGTTCCATTTTTCTTCCTCAAGATTGCTTTGGCTATTCGAGGTTTTTTGTATTTCCATACAAATTGTGAGATTATTTGTTCTAGTTCTGTGAAAAATATCTTTGGTAGCTTGATAGGGATTGCATTGAATGTATAAATTACTTTGGGTAGTATACTCATTTTTACAATATTTGTTCTTCCAATCCATGAACATGGTATATTTCTCCATCTATTAGTGTCCTCTTTGATTGTTTTCAGTAGTGTTTTATAGTTTTCTATGTACAAGTCTTTTGTTTCCTTAGGTAGATATATTCCTAAGTATTTAATTCTTTTCGTTGCAACAGTGAATGGAATAGTTTCCTTAATTTCTCTTTCTATTTTCTCATTATTAGTGTATAGGAATGCAAGGGATTTCTGTGTGTTGATTTTATATCCTGCAACGTTACTGTAATCATTGATTAGCTCTAGTAGTTTTCTGGTAGAGTCTCTAGGGTTTTCTGTGTAGAGGATCATGTCATCAGCGAACAGTGAAAGTTTTACTTCTTCTTTTCCAATTTGTATTCCTTTTATGTCTTTTTCTGCTCTGATTGCTATCGGGGTCCAGCCCCGATATGACCCAGGGTATCCTCGGAATGAACGGCGTCGGCGTTAGAGAGAGAGAGAGAGAGAGAGAGAGAGAGAGAGAGAGAGAGAGAGAGAGAGAGAGAGAGAGAGAGACAGGGGCTGATGATTCCTTGGTTTACGCTGGAAACCAATAAAACCCCAGCATGGGGTTTGCTCTGTTTACGTAGGCCACAGGCGCCCTCTCGAATCGCCGGAGGCACCCCACCAGGGCACCCCCTCGAGTGAGTCTTAGAAGCCCAGGCAGATAAGTAAACGCAGAGGGCCCAGCGCTCCAAGGATCTCAACCAGAAAAAGGAGAATAGAGAAAAGGATGGAAAGAGAGAAAGAACGACACGGGGAGACCAAGCTTCAGTGAGCAAGGCCCAAAACTTTATTTTCCAGTGCTGCTTTTATACCCTAAGTTATGCGCATAAGAAACAGAGAAAGGGAGGTATAGATTCACACCAAAATCGCGTGGGGTCAGCAGTCTTGACCCTTATCAGGATCAGGGCTTATTTTTGTGTGATAAAAGTTTTTAGATGGTTTACATCATCTTCTGGCCAGGGGGCCTGCTAACAGTTTATGGCCCTCTTCTCCTGACAATAGGTTAGTTAGCAAGTAAAAGACCCTTTTTTTTTAAGGTGACTTTCCTAAAGTTAGGTGCATAACAAAGTTACATTCCTATAAGGCACCGGTGTAGTGAGCTGCAAGAAAGGAACTTATTAACTTAAGATCTGATGTGGTTAAATCAAAGGTTACTACTTATATTCTCTATATGTGATTAATATATTCCCAAGGATACAATAGATAGAGGAAACTTTGCAGCAAGCATTGATTCAACAATGAAATCTTTTTTAGTACTACTCTAATGATTTTAACTTCTTTAACAGATTCCTGTATATTAGAATATTAGGCTTTCTGTCCTTGCATGGCTGGGAGGCTATAAACAGTCACACTCATAGTTGTAAGAGCCCGGACAAACTTGTCATGCAAGTTAGAAAGCTATCAGAGGGGCTTGGGTCGGAACACTCCTATTAAGCCGAGGAGAACTTTTAAACTACAGTTCTGAATTAATGTTTTCAGAGAAAGGTGGTTGGGGGGAAGCCCCCGTAAGTATTAGAGGACTTGGTAAGAGGCGTAAGATAGTAAAGCAGTCAGACTCCAGTTTTCTTTGGGGTAGATGCTCAGGTAAGTCCAGGGGGCTCCTCGAGTCCTGATTAGCCTTTGCCCGTCAGGCCTCTTCCCCAGTTGACCTTTGCCATGGGTAGGATTTCCCTCGCTGGCTCCCGGCAGATTGCTGTAGCCAAAACTTCCAGAACTATGTTGAATAGTAGTGGTGAGAGTGGGCACCCTTGTCTTGTTCCTGACTTTAGGGGAAATGCTTTCAGTTTTTCACCATTGAGGATAATGTTTGTTGTGGGTTTATCATATATAGCTTTTATTATGTTGAGGTATGTCCCTTCTATTCCCACTTTCTGGAGGGTTTTTATCATAAATGGATGTTGAATTTTGTCGAAGGCTTTCTCTGTATCTATTGAGATAATCATATGATTTTTATTTTTCAGTTTGTTAATGTGGTGTATTACGTTGACTGATTTGTGGATATTGAAGAATCCTTGCATTCCTGGGATAAAGCCCACTTGGTCATGATGTATGATCTTCTTAATATGCTGTTGGATTCTGATTGCTAGAATTTTGTTAAGGATTTTTGCATCTATGTTCATCAGTGATATTGGCCTGTAGTTTTCTTTTTTTGTGGGGTCTTTACCAGATTTTGGGATTAGGGTGATGGTGGCCTCATAGAATGAGTTTGGAAGTTTTCTTTCCTCAGTAATTTTCTGGAAGAGTTTGAGTAGAATAGGTGTTAGCTCTTCTCTAAATTTTTGGTAGAATTCAGCTGTGAAGCCGTCTGGACCTGGGCTTTTGTTTGCTGGGAGATTTTTGATTACAGTTTCAATTTCCGTGCTTGTGATGGGTCTGTTCAGATTTTCTATTTCTTCCTGGTTCAGTTTTGGAAAGTTGTATTTTTCTAGGAATTTGTCCATTTCTTCCAGGTTATTCATTTTATTGCCATATAATTCCTGATAGTATTCTCTAATAATCCTTTGTATTTCTGTGTTGTCAGTTGTGATCTCTCCATTTTCATTTCTAATTTTATTGATTTGGTTCTTCTCCCTTTGTTTCTTGATGAGTCTGGCTAGTGGTTTGTCAATTTCATTTACCTTCTCAAAGAACCAGCTTTTGGCTTTGTTGATTTTTGCTATAGTCTCTTTTGTTTCTTTTGCATTTATCTCTGCCCTAATTTTTACAATTTCTTTCCTTCTACTGACCCTGGGGTTCTTCATTTCTTCCTTTTCTAGTTGCTTTAGATGTAGAGTTAGGTTATTTAGTTGACTTTTTTCTTGTTTCTTGATGTGTGCCTGTATTGCTATGAACTTCCCCCTTAGCACTGCTTTTACAGTGTCCCAGAGGTTTTGGGTTGTTGTGTTTTCATTTTCACTCATTTCTATGCATATTTTGATTTCTCTTTTGATTTCTTCTATGATTTGTTCGTTGTTCAGCAGCGTGTTGTTCAGCCTCCATATGTTGGCATGTTTAATAGTTTTTCTCCCATAATTGAGATCTAATTTTACTGCATTGTGGTCAGAAAAGATACATGGAATGATTTCAACTTTTTTGAATTTGCCAAGGCTAGATTTATGGCCCAGGATGTGATCTATCCTGGAAAAGGTTCCATGTGCACTTGAGAAAAAGGTGAAATTCATTGTTTTGGGGTGAAATGTCCTATAGATATCAATTAGGTCTAACTGGTCTATTGTATCATTTAAAGATTGTGTTTCCTTGTTAATTTTCTGTTTAGTTGATCTATCCATAGATGTAAGTGGGGTATTAAAATCTCCCACTATTATTGCATTATTGTTAATTTCCCCTTTCATACTTGTTAGTAATTGTCTTACATATTGCGGTGCTCCTATGTTGGGTGCATAAATATTTATAATTGTTATGGAATTTGTATTTCTAACAAGATCCCAGGTGATACTATTGATGCTGGTCCCTGGACCACACTTTGAGAAGCACTGGTCTAGAGTGGACCTACTTGGTCTGTTTGAGAAGCCTCCTTAGAAACTGAGAATTTAGTCTCAGCTCCTCAGCATTTCTGAATTTCCTTCCAGGGTGAACGAGAACCACCCCGTTCTCTTGGAGGACCCAGTTCTTTGTGCCATTGCCAAAAAGAATAAGCAGACCCCAGCTCTGGTTGCCCTTCGCTACCAGATACAACGTGGGGTTGTGGTTCTGATCAAGAGTTTCAACAAGAAGCGGATCAAAGAGAACATCCAGGTGATGATGAGTGGGGCTATGGGCAGAGGGTTCCTAAGGAATATCCTTCACTAGGGTCATTCTTTGTCCGTCTCTCATGACTTTCCTTGGGCCAAGACAAGTCACCTGTTCTTCCCTGTGCATGAATGTCTTGTGTGTATTCCTGGTAGTTTTCTCCTCCTGATGTGGCAACAGGGAAGGTGGCATGGCTGGAGAGGGTTAACGTTGAACAGATGTGTGTGCTCAGTTGCTCAGTCTTGTCTGACTCGTTGCAATCCCATGAACTGTAGCCTGCCAGGCTGGTCTGTCCATGGGGATTCTTCAGGCAGGAATACTGGAGTGGGTTGCCAAGCCCTCCTCCAAGGGATCTTCCCAACCCAGGAACTGAGCTCAGGTCTCCCACATTGCAGGCAGATTCTTTACTGAGTCACCACGGAAGCCCAAGAACACTGGAGTTGGTAACGTATCCCTTCTCCAGGGGATCTTCCCAACCCAGGAATTGAACTGGAGTCTCCTGCATTGCAGGCAGATTCTTTACCATCTGAGCCAACGTTGGACAGATAACAGAGATTTATTTCCAGTATTACTTCTGCAATTTATTCTGTCACATTGTACAAATGACATCTTATTTTCTTTGTTCTCAATTGATGAAACTGTGAATTTTTTAGGCCGTTTGGACATAACAAAATACTACAGATTTAGTGACTGAGAAAATATTTCAATTTTTATGAAGCTGGGGTCTTGAGGTCAGGGGGCCCATTTGGTTGGGTGAGGGTGCTCCTCCAGTTCACAAGCTTCTTCTTGTACCTTAACATGGGGAGGGGAAAACAGAGTATTTCCCTGATCTTTATACATTTACTCCCCATGAGTTTCTGCGTTGGAGAAGCTCCTCTTCAAGACTTTGTCCACTTTAGCTAGGTTGTTCTTATTTTGACTTCTGTGTAGGAGATCAATATTGTTCCCCTAGGCATAGGTGTACAGAAAACTCTCCCGAATTTCAGGATTTAATGTAGAGATCAGTTATGTTTCTCTTGATTCTGTGGTTTGACAATCACCCTACACTCAACTAGGCTCTTGTCCTTTGGCTGGCCTCTCTCATGCATTTGCAGTTCAGTGCAGAGCAGCTCAGCAGTTCTGCTTTAGCAGGTGGATGTGGTTCTTGTTAGAGGAGCCTGCATGCTTCTCTGCGTAGTTTTTCATATATGTTTGGCTAGACTGTGGTCAACTGACTGGGTCTTCATCTCAGCACAGTGCTGTGATCCCAAGTCAGTGATTAGGGAAAAAATCCTCTTCCTGTCTGGGCTCAGATCTGGCTCAGCACTTCTGGGAAATACCACTGTTCAGTGCCACAGGTTACAGGTTAGGCCAAGTCAAGGGGAATAGAAATTGTCCCCTGATCAATTGTTTCCATGTTTCCATTTAAATTTAGTTGTGTAATCTAGCTGGAACTGATTATCTAAGATAATATGAAAATAGATGCATATACATTTACACATATTTAAATTTAAACCTAAAGTTCCATATTTCCTCACAGATTTTCATTGTCAACTCTGTCATATATCAAGTGTCCAGAAGTACATTTCTGGTGTCTCTCTTCTATTTAGCTAGTCTGTTTTCTGCACCGTGTTATTACAGTGGAAAGTAAGTATGCTTTTCAGAATGATAATTTTTTATTTTTTAAGAATGTCCTGACTGCTTTTGATTAGCTCTCTTTTATTGAAAATTTAGTATCACTCTACCAACTTCCAGGGAAGAAAACATGCTCAAGTCTTTGGTTCATGTTGCATTGAAACACTAGATCATTTGGAGAAAATGAACTTCTTTACAAAATTGAGCTTTCCATTTCATGAATATGATGTGAATTTTTAATTATCTAGGTGTTCTTTAATGTTAAACATTTTTTATAACTTTCTCTACAAACGCACTTACATAAAGTTTTTGTTAGATTCAGTCATAGATAATGAATAGTTTGATATCAGAGTCTTGAATAGGTTTTCACAGGGAGCCTCCTTCCCACAGTGCTTCAGCTGAATTTTGTCACCCTTAGGGCATGTTGGGGAGAGTTAATCAGTTTAATGTTAGCTCAGGTTCACGTATTGAGTCAGGAGTGTCCAAAGGTAATGTATTTGGAAAAATAAGATTTTAGTTTGTTTTCTGTCACAAGTGATTCACTTAGAAAGATAAGGGACTGATGCACTGTAATGTTAGTGAGTTGAATAGAGAAGGAGAAGGTGTGGGAAGGAGAGGTCAGAACTCAGCAGAGGGTCCAAGGTTGTTCTTCTGGAAGCCGAGGACAGACATGGCTTCCCTGTCTCCTCCTCATGTCTCTATCCAGCTGGAAAGTCCTCCAGTCCCTAGGGGGGAGGCTGTCTCCTTGGGGGAGAGGTTAATGTGATTGTTCCTTCCTTCCAGGTGTTTGACTTTGAACTGAGTCCAGAAGACATGAAAGCAATTGATGGCATTGACAGAAATATAAGATATAACGAGATACTATTGTAAGTGACCTGCAGATATTTCACACATACACTATTTTCTGTAGCAGGCAGGTCGGCAGGAGAACTAAGCTTTTCAAAAGCTTAATTCTGGGAAGAGAGTCCTGATTTCCAGTGTAGGAGTAAACCAGGGGCTTCCTGCAGACCTCAGACCAGAGGTTTCCTCCAGAGCTCCGTCTCTGACCAACAGAAATGTGACTTGGGCCCAGGACAGCCCATCAGTAGCATCCCCAGCTTTGACATCATGGTGATGTCACTACTTTGTGTCCCTAATCCCCATGCCTAGTGTACCTCCTCTCAGGGCGGAGGGACCCAGGAAACACAAATGGCATAGTGCCTGCAGCCCACTATTCTTTCAGGGACTTGTGAACATGTTTCATCTTTAATTCTTTTTGTATCAGGGGAAAAGGATTATATTAATAATAGCTATATAATAATGAATCCATCATGCATTACATTCATGTTTTGTTGTTGTTCAGTTGTGAAGTCCTGTATGACTCTTTTGCAACCCCATGGACTGTAGTCTACCAGGCTCTTTTGTCCGTGGGATTTCCCAGGCATTTTCCTCTCCAAGGGATCTTCCCAACCCAGGGGTTGGACTCATGTCTTCTTCCTGGGCAGTGGGATCCTTTACCACTGAACAACTTGGGAAGCCCGTGTTGATGTTTGCCCATGTGCAATTGTTAAATGTCATGTTAATGTTTTTCTGGAGGTGATCCCGGCAGGCCAATGTGCATCAGTGCTCAGAAGTCACAGGGGTCTACTTCCACCCCCTCCCCTAAGTGGCTGGTGGTTTTCTCCCTAATGGGCATTCCTTCTCCAAGACATTATCCATTTATTTCAAATTGATCTCTTCATTGGCCTTTTTCCCTATTCCAACTCTCATTTTCTCATCCTTATAATTTCACAAAACTGAATTACAAGTAGGTCATTAACTGACCTACCAGTGAATGACTTCTTTGTCTTTAGCAGGACACGCCTAGGTAAGATTGGCTGGGTGTTTGGTTTCTTGAGTCAACACTTACCCCACTCTAGCTTCTGTCCATCAGGGGTACATCCCTTTGGAAGCCCCTATCACCTGGACTCTGACTTAGTCACTAACATGTGACTCCAGCTGCCTAATTACTGAAGAAGGAGATCAGGATTGAAGAGACACAATAGAAATTTGGAAGGGAGTTTTGAGAAATGAGAATACAAATTATTGGCAAAATGATTTGATTTCAGTGAAAGATCTCAAAACTGCCCCAGTTGTTGCAAAGCTATATCATGATTCTAAGAAAAGATATGATACATGGAAAAAACATGGAAAGCTCCTCTTCTGTACTCAAAGGCTTTTAAGTTCTCAAAGGCTTTTTAATTCTATGTTCTCCTTCATTAGGCTGTGAATGCCTATCTTTGTGGGCTCAACTCAATAGCACAGCTCCTGGAACATGGAATTAGTAAAAATATACTTTATAATGAATTGAATTGAAAAGGACACATTAGAATGAAAAGTACAAACATGGATAAAAGGAAAACAGCAGTAATACTAATTGCTGAATAACCAGTGTTTTAATATATTATAAAATAAGAAAAGAATGATTCCACTTTGTGCTGTGCAATTATTGAGCTGTACATAGTAGCTCTTCAACAGATGAAAAATTCCTTAATGGAGACACCCTGTATTTTTGGGGTTCTCAGTATCTATTTATCCATGGATGTGTGAAAAAGAGCATTAATTTGTTCACTGTGATTCTTCTCCTCATCTAGGGACACAAGTTCCATCTGTGTCTGAAATGATTCGCACAGTTAGTCCTACATCTTGTGCTCTTGTATAAATTGTAACCTGAGTCAAACTACCTGTCACTGTGGAGTGAATATCACATGTGAATGTTGGGACTGGACGTGCAGGTGCTGTGTGCACATGGAGCAGGCATCTTCATGTGTGCTTGTCAGGGGAGAAGGAGGGACCTGCTTGTAGATTTAGAGTTTTAGCCCATCCTGACCACATTCACAGAATAATGTTCTCTATGAAAACATGGCTGATTTAATAAATGAATCCTTCTCCTTCTCTTTCAGTGCTGTTGGTCACCCTGATTATCCATTCTCTGAAGAATATTGACTCTTAGCTCTCACCGTGATTCTTTGAAAATGTCTTGCTTCTAGGGTGGTGAAGAAGATTTTTGTACTTGGAGGTGCTTAAATGAAGTGTCTGAAACTTTGAAAGCTTGCTTTTCCCTTTAAAACATTTAACATGTTATGAAACTATTAATAAAGCCTTCAAAGTAAGAATACTTCTTTTTTTCTGATAATTAAGGTAATACATATAAATTACAGAAAATTAGGAAATAGAAGGCAAAGGATCGAAACAAAAATAAGCTGTGATTAACCATTTTAATAATACTTTGATGCATTTTCCAATACAAATGTGAGTTTTTATTTACAAAGAGAAGGAATCTTCAATCTACAGGTTGTATGCTTATTTTTTATCTTAGTATAATTATCTTGGTAAGCTAAAAATACGATTTACGAATCCAGCATTATGTTTTGCTTACTAAGGCAGCAAATCTTATTCATTTAATTTCTTAATTGTCTGCCTAGAAATTGTTTTATCAATAGATATTAATTAAAATGAGAAATTATTGAGTTGATAGTCTAGTGGAGGCTGAGACTGTGAACAAAATCAGGAGTATTTAGTTGTTAGAAATGGGTAAGTTCCTGTAGGAGACATTTCTACACAATCTCTCTCATATCTGTACATTTGTTAGGCAGAGGAGCCAACTACATTTCATCCCACACAACTTCTCATTTGTACAAGAAAGAACCTTGAAACATAGAGATAGTGCTCCCAGCATTCTCTGGAATAGAAAATGCTAGTCAAGGAAGTATGAGTATTCATGTAATATTTAAGGGCCAGCAAATCAGCTGATGTGGGTGGAGTTCAGTGAGTTGGGGAGAGAGGAGCTGAAAAGAAGGCCAGAGAGCCAGTGGGGCCATGTGTCTCCACTGTGGGGACACAATGGGAGTCTGTGTCATATAGATTTTTGAAAGGACTTTACTCTGAGAGAAATGGAGAATTACATTTTGGGTTTTGAGAATAGTAGTTACATGAGCTGATGTTTTTTAAAAAGTCACTCTGTAGAGGACCAAGATGGTAGATGAGTAAGTGGACGTGGAGTACAACTCTGTCCTAGAATACATCAGGAATACACCTTCAGACATAGAAGTGCATACAGAACACCAGCTGAGAGCGGACAGGAGGACCTGACCAGCAGAAAAGAATATATGGAACCACACAAAACTCCGTAGAGCAAAGGAACTAGAGGGAAAAACTGGAGTGTTGGTAGGACTGGACCTGCCTTCAGCACGTGGGGGAACGGAAGCAGGGGTCCAATCCCCACAGTGGGGCAATTGTCTGAGTCAGAGGAGAAACATTTAAGGGTGAGTGTGAAACAGGTGATCTGTGGCAGCCTGAAGAGAATGAAAATCAGACAGTTCTTGTCGCAGCCATACATACCCCGCACAGGGATGCAAGTCCTCTAGAAGGCACAGTGGCTGGGAGATGGAGCTTAAGGATTGTGGAGCAATCCCAGGGCAAGGGCTTCTGTGGAGAGACAGATGAGGTGATGTGAGGGAGGAGATTGTGGTGGGAAATGCCTTGGAGGAAAGCCAGGCAGACATGGAAGCAAGGCAATACTGCTGAGTCACGCATAGGGGATGGAGCCATCACCATAGCCTCTTTCTCCCCACACACCAGCATGGGCAGCTGAACAATAGAGAGGCTGACCCATCCAGCACCTGAGGCAGGGAACTACAGAGGAGGACCCCACCCAGAGTGCCCCTTTAAGTGCCTGATGTGCTGATCTAGAGTAGGACCCCAGCCCAGGGCAGGAAGTCGGGGCACTGGCATGGGGGCATTCTATGTGCCTGATGCATGGAATAACAGAGAAGGACCCCAGGAAAGGGAGCCCTCTAAGTGCCTGAACGGGCTGAGCTATGGACAAAGACTAGACAAAGAGGCCTTCTGATCGTCAGGTACCAGAGGTTCAAAAAAAGACTCTGATAGGGCCAATACTCCAGTGGCTGAGGCAGTCTGTATCCCTGCACACTTGGCGCCACCATGGTCCCCACAACCCAAGCAGCTCTGCCACCTTCAAGCTCACCCCTCACTGGGGCAGAGCTGTCACAGGCTAAAAAGTCTTGTGTCTATGCACATGGTATCCCTTTGGTCATGTCCAACTCTCTGTGACCCTGTGGAGTATGTCCTGCCAGGCTTTTCTATTAGGGGTTTCTCCAGGCAAGAATACTGGAGTGTATTGCACAATTGCACTCAACTCACATGCTAGTAAAGTCATGCTCAAAATTCTCCAAACCAGGCTTCAGCAATATGTGAAACGTGAACTCCCAGATGTTTAAGCAGGTTTTAGAAAAGGCAGAGGCACCAGAGATCAAATTGCCAACATCTGCTGGATCATGGAGAAAGCAAGAGAGTTCCAGAAAAACATCTATTTCTGTTTCATTGATGATGCCAAAGCCTTTGACTGTCTGGATCACAATAAACTGTGGAACATTCAGAAAGAGATGGGAATACCAGACCACCTGACCTGCCTCTTGTGAAACCTGTATGCAGGTCAGGAAGCAACAGTCAGAACTGGACATGGAACAACAGACTGGTTCCAAATAGGAAAAGGAGTACGTCAAGGCTGTATACTGTCACCTTGCTTATTTAACTTATATGCAGAGTACATCATGAGGAACGCTGGGCTGGAAGAAGCACAAGCTGGAATCCAGATTGCCAGGAGAAATATCAATAACTTCAGATATGGAGATGACACCACCCTATGGCAGAAAGTGAAGAGGAACTAAAAAGCCTCTTGATGAGGGTGAAAGAGGAGAGTGAAAAGGTTGGCTTGAAGCTCAACATTCAGAAAACAAAGATCATGGCATCTGGTCCCATCACTTCATGGGAAATAGATGGAAAAACAGTGGAAACAGTGTCAGACTTTATTTTTGGGGGCTCCAAAATCACTGCAGATGGTGATTGCAGCCATGAAATTAAAAGACGCTTACTCCTTGGAAGGAAAGTTATGACCCACCTAGATAGCATATTAAAAAGCAGAGACATTACTTTGCCAACAAAGGTCTGTCTAGTCCAGGCTATGGTTTTTCCCTTGGTCATGTATGGATGTGAGAGTTGGACTGTGAAGAAAGCTGATCGCCGAAGAATTGATGCTTTTGAACTGTGGTGTTGGAGAAGACTCTTGAGAGTCCCTTGGACTGCAAGGAGATCCAACCAGTCCCTTCTAAAGGAGATCAGTCCTTGGTGTTCATTGGAAGGACTGATGCTAAAGTTGAAACTGCAATACTTTGGCCACCTCATGCGACGAGTTGACTCACTGGAAAAGACTCTGATGCTGGGAAAGTTTGGGGGCAGGAGGAGAAGGGGACGACAGAGAATGAGATGGCTGGATGGCATCACTGACTCTGTGGACATGAGTTAGTGAACTCCGGGAGTTGGTGATGGACAGGGAGGCTTTGCGTGCTGTGATTCATGGGGTTGTGGAGAGTCAGACACGACTGAGCGACTGAATTGAACTGATTGCACAATACTGGTTGCCACACTTCAGTTCAGTTCAGTCGCTCAGTCATGTCCGACTATTTGCGACCCCATGAATCACAGCACGCCAGGCCTCCTTGTCCATCACCAACTCCTGGAGTTTACTCAAACTCATGTCCACAGAGTCAGTGATGCCATCCAGCCATCTCATTCTCTGTCGTCCCCTTCTCCTCCCGCCCTCTATTCCTCCCAGCATCAGAGAATTTTCCAGTGAGTCAACTCTTCGCATGAAGTGGCCAAAATATTGGAGTTTCAGCTTTAGCATCAGTCCTTCCAGTGAACACCCAGGACTGATTTTCTTTAGAATGGACTGGTTGGATCTCCTTGCAGTCCAAGGGACTCTCAAGAGTCTTCTCCAACACCACAGTTCAAAAGCATCAATTCTTCGGCGATCAGCTTTCTTCACAGTCCAACTCTCACATCCATACATGACCACTGATAAAACCATAGCCTTGACTAGACGGACCTTTGTTGGCAAAGTAATGTCTCTGCTTTTTAATATACTATCTAGGTGGGTCATAACTTTCCTTCCAAGGAGTAAGCGTCTTTTAATTTTCTGGCTGTAATCAGCATCTGCAGTGATTTTGGAGCTCCCCAAAATAAAGTCTGACACTGTTTCCACTGTTTCCCCATCTATTTCCCATGAAGTGATGGGACCAGATGCCATGATTTTAGTTTTCTGAATGTTGAACTTCAAGCCAACTTTTTCACTCTCTTCTTTCACTTTCATCAAGAGGCTCTTTACTTCCTCTTCACTTTCTGTCATAAGGGTGGTGTCATCTGCATGTCTGAAGTTATTGATATTTCTCCCAGCAATCTTGATTCCAGCTTGTGCTTCTTCCAGCCCAGCGTTCCTCATGATGTAATCTACATATAAGTTAAATAAGCAGGGTGACAACATACAACCTTGATGTACTCCTTTGCCTATTTGGAACCAGTCTGTTGTTCCATGTCCAGTTCTAACTGTTGCTTCCTGACCTGCATACAGGTTTCTCAAGAGGCAGGTCAGGTGGTCTGGTATTCCTATCTTTTTCAGAATTTTCCACAGTTTATTGTGATCCACACAGTCAAAGGCTTTGGCATAGTCAATGAAGCAGAAATAGATGTTTTTCTGGAGCTCCCTTGCACTCTCCATGATCCAGCAGATGTTGGCAATTTGATCTCTGGTTCCTCTGCCTTTTCTAAAGACAGCTTGAATATCTGGAAGTTCACAGTTCACGTATTGCTGAAGCCTGGCTTGTAGGATTTTGAGCATGACTTTACTAGCATGTGAGAGGAGTGCAATTGTGCGGTAGTTTGACCATTCTTTGTCGTTGCCTTTCTTTGCGATTATAATGAAAACTGATTTTTTCCAGTCCTGTGGCCACTGCTGAGTTTTCCAAATTTGCTGGCATATTGAGTACAACACTTTAACAGCATCATCTATCAGGATTTGAAATAGCTCAACTGGAATTCCATCACCTCCAGTAGCAGATCAGGAACTCCTTATTGCCAAATTCATACTTAAATTGAAGAAAGTAAGGAAAACCACTAGACCATTCAGATATGACCTAAATCAAATCCCTTATGATTATACAGTGGAACTGAGAAATAGTTTTAAGGGACTAGATCTGATAGATAGAGTGCCTGATAAACTATGGAAGAAAGTTCGTGATATTGTTCAGAATGCAGGGATCAAGATCATCCCCATGGAAAAGAAATGCAAAAAAGCAAAATGGCTGTCTGGGGAGGGCTTAGAAATAGCTGTGTAAAGAAGAGAAGCGAAAAGCAAAGGAGAAATGGAAAGATATAAGCCATACCCATCTAGAGCACTATATTTCCTGATGCCCTAGCTGCCAACTCTCCTGAGTATCTGGTGCTGCCAGAACCCCTGTTACCCAAGCAGCTGCCCCACCTCCACACCTGGCCCTCATTGGGACAAACCCAAGTCTTCCAGGGCAGCCTCAGGAGTATATCCCAGTGGACGACCCACATGCTTAGGTGGAAATAAAACCATAATTGAAACCCAGGGGCAGTGTAGCTAAAGAAAAGGCCCTAAACCTTCTCACCAGCTGTATAAGGTGCAGATTAAGTCCACACAACCAACTACGCAGACTCTGTGTCTATGGAATATATAAAAGGACACTGAGAGCTCCCACAAAAGAAAACACACTAGCTCTGATAGCTGTGAAAATTGGAGGCAAGAACACACAGGAGTAGGACCAATTAGAATCTGAACTGCCCCCACTGCAGGTCCAGAGACCAGCACAGTGTTGGGGGGCATCCTAGGGAGGTGAGGTGGACTGTGACTTGAAATAAAGGAAAGGATCCTGATAGCAGTGACTCAAGAAAAACATTTATTATTCTGATGTTTTGACTTGTTCTGTGGTTTCTTTTGTATTTTTGTCCCTCCGCCCATCCTTGTTGTAGTTGTTGACTGGGAAAGGTTGGGGGCGGGAGGAGAAGGGGACGACAGAGAATGAGATGGCTGGATGGCATCACCTACTCTGTCGACATGAGTTTGAGTGAACTCCAGGAGTTGGTGATGGACAGGGAGGCCTGGCGTGCTGTGATTCATGGGGTCGCGGAGAGTCGGACATGACTGAACGACTGAACTGAACTGGACTGAACTGAATGAAATCTGATTAAGCTTTTGAGTTGGTTTCTTTTTTTTTTCAATCACACTTTTTATTGTTCTTATAAACCTCTGCCTGTATATTGGGCTTTTGCAGTTCTGTTGAATTTTTCTTTTCTCTTTCCTCTTCCCTCTGTTGTTTTTTCTTTTTCTCATTTAAATTTTTTAAAACCTTCTTTTGTTTGCTTTTCCTACTGTGCTTTCCCCCTTGCAGTTAATCTTTAATGTACAGAAATCTTCTTCATCTATATCTATTTAGCTTTGCTTATCTATTCTTTCTTTCGTTTCCTCTCAACATATTTGTTAGTTTTGTTTTCATTGCTTTATTCCCCACTTGACACCTTGTTTTAGTTTTGTTTTCCAGTTTGTGCTTTAGTTAGTTTTGTTTTCAACTTGTAGATATAATTTTTGGTTTCCTTTGTTTGCTGGGTCAATCAATCATACTTTATTTTTGTTGGACTCTCTTGATTTTGCTTATGGATGTATAAGTATATGTGTATAGTCCATCATTTGAATTATTATTTACATAATTTTATAACTCTCATTTGTCTGGGGTTCATCTTCAGTTTCTCATTTTTAGATATGTACTTTAATCCCACTTAATGCCATATCAAACCACTTGTGGAATCTTTGTTTCTGACCAGAGATCAAACCCTGAGCCTCTGGCATGGGAGTACTGACTCCAAGACCCTAGACTACCAGAGAACTAACCCTAGGGAGTATCAAATAGTGAGAACTCGCACAAATGAAACCACTTGAATACAAGACCTGTTATCACCCAACCACCAGTAGCACTCTGTGCAGGACACCTCATCCAAACAACAAACAAAACAAAAATACAAAACTAATCATCAGCAGAAAGGATTACCACCTCACTCAGTCTTGCCCATCAGAGGAAAAACAAACAAACAACAACAACAACAAAACCAGCATAAATCTCACTGTAAAGGAAGATTACACAGACTACTGCACCAACCTTGGGAGGGGGCAGAAATCTAAAGGAAGAAAGAATTCAACCTTGAAGCCTGGGAAAAGGAAACCTCAAGCACAATAAGTTTAAAAAAAAAGAATGAAAAGGCAGAGAAACACTGCACAAATGAAGGAACAAACTTTCACAGAAGTCCAAATAAATGAAGAGGAAATAGGCAAACTACCTGATAAGGAATTCAAAATAGTGATAGTAAAGATCAAAAACCTTGAAAATGGAATGGAGAAAATGCACAAATCAATTAATAAAGACTTGGAAGAAGTAAAGAATAAACATATAGAGACAAACAACACAATTACTGGAATTAAAAATACTCTAGAAGGAATCAATAGCAGACTATATGAAGCAGAAGAACGAATCAGTGAGCTGGAAGATAAAATGGAAATAACTCCTGTAGCGCAGAATAAAGTAAAAAGAATGAAAAGAACTGAGAATAGTCTCAGAGACCTCTGGGACAACATCAAATGCACCAACATACAAATTATAGGTGTCCAAGAGGAAGAAGAGAGAAGGAAAGGATATGAGAAATTTTAGAAGAGATTATAGTTGAGAATTTCCCCAGCATGGAAAAGGAAACAGTCAATCAAGTCCAAGAGGCACAAAGAGTCCCATATACAGGATAAACCCAAGGAGAAACACATCAAGACACATACTAATCAAACTAACAAAGATTAAACACAAAGAAAGAATATTAAAATCAGGAAGGGAAAAGCAACAAGTGACATACAAGGGAAACCTCATATGTTTAACAGCTGATCTTGCAGCAGAAACTCTGCAGGCCAGAAGGGAATGGCAGAATATTTTAAAAGTACTGAAAGGGAAATATCTACAACCAAGACTACTCTATGTGGAAAGGATCTCATTCAAAATTGAAGGAGAAATCAAAAGCTTTTCAGACAAGCAAAAGTTAAGAGAATTCAGTAACACCAAACCAGCTTTACAGCAAATGTTAAAAGGACTTATATAGTCAAGAGATACAAGAGAAGAAAAAGATCTACAAAATCAAACCCTAACAATTAAGAAAATGGCAATAGGAGCATATATATCAATAATTACTTTAAATGTAAAGGGATTAAATGCTCCACCAAAAGACACAGATTGGCTGAAGGGATACAAAAACAAGGTTCATATATATACTGTCTACAAGAAACCCACTTCAGACCTCAAGACTCATATAGACTGAAAGTGAGAGGATGGCAATATATTCCATGCAAATGGAAAGCAAATGAAAGCTGGAGTAGCAATCTTCACAGTAGACAAAATAGACCTTAAAATAAAGAATATTTCAAGAGATAAGGAAGGACACAATGTAATGATCAAGGGATCAATCCAAGAGGAAGACATAACAATTGTGAATTTCTATGCACCCAACAAAGGAGCACCTCAATACTTAAGACAAACAGTAACAGACATAAAAGGAGAAATTGACAGCAACACAATAATAGTAGGAGACTTTAACACCTCACTCACACCAATGGACAGATCATGAAAACAGAAAATTAATAAGGAAGCATAAGTGTTAAATGATACATTGGATGAGATGGATCTCATTTATCTTCAGGATATTCCATACAAATGCAGAAGAATACACCTTCTTCTCAAGTGCATATAGAACTTATTTCAGAATAGACCACATCTTGGGTCACAAGTCAAGGCTCAGTAAATTTAAGAAAATTGAAATCATATCAAGCATCTTTTCTGACCACAACACTATGAGACTAGATATCAGTTACAAGTAAAAAACTGTGAGAAACACAAACACATGGAGATTAAATGATACATTTCTAAATAATCAACAGGTTACTGAATAAATCAAAAGGGAAATCAAAAGATTTCTAGAAACAAATGACAATGAAAACATGACAACTCAAAACCTATGGGATGCAGCAAAGCAGTTCTAAAAGGGAAGTTTAAAGCAGATACAATCCTACCTCAAGAAACAAGAAAAACATCAAATAGACAACATAACTTTACACCTATAAAAACTGGAAAAAGAACACCCCCCCCCCCCCCACAAAATTAGTAGAAGGAAAGAAGTTATAAAGATCAGAGCAGAAATAAATGAAAAAGAAATAAAAGAATCAACAGTAAAGATTAATAAAACTAAAAGCTGGTTCTTTGAGAAGATAAATAAAATCGACAAACTTTTATCCAGACTCTTCAAGAAAAAAAGAGAGAAGAATCAAATCAACAAAATTAGCAATGAAAAAGGAAAGGTTATAACAGACAGTGCAGAAATATAGAGGATTGTAAGAGAGTATTATGAACAACTATATGGCAATAAAACGGATAACCTGGAAGAAATGGACAGATTCTTAGAAAAGTTCAATCTTCCCAGACTGAACCAGGAAGAAATAGAAATTACGAATAACCCAGTTACAAGCACTGAAATTGGAGCTGTGAAAGAAAGAACACCACCAATACAATATATTAACGCAGATATATGGAATTTAGAAAGATGCTAATGATGACTCTACATGCAAGACAGCAAGAGACACAGATATAAAGAACAGACTTTTGGACTTTGTGGGAGAAGGCAAGGGTGGGAGGATTAGAGAGAATAGCACTGAAACATGTATATTACCATATGTGAAATATATGACGAGTCCAAGCTTGATGAATGAAACAGGGCACTCAAAGCCAGTGCATTGGGACAACCAAGAGGGATGGGGTGGGGAGGGTGGTGGGTGGGGGGTTCTGGACAGGGGGACATATGTATACCCATGGCTGATTCATGTCAATGTATGGCAAAAACCTTTACAATATTGTAAAGTAATTAGTTTCCAATTAAAATTAATTAATTAATTAAAAAAAAGAAGCTGGGTATTTTTTTTTTAAAGTGAAAGAACCATCAAAAGAGTCTGAAAAGGAGAGGCTAGTGAGGTGGGAAGGACTGTTCTTAGAAGGCATGTGAAGTAAATGATTGCAGGAAAGAAGAGTTCAATGCTTCTAAAGGGACAAGTAAGAGAAGACTGAAAAATGACTACTGGATTTGACAGTTAACCTTGGCAGGTCAAGTGCAGCTTTGATAAGAGTGGTAAAAGGAAACCCTGAGTAGAGTTCAAGAAATGGCATGAAGAGACCAATAATAGAGTATACACAGTTTTCAAAGACTTTGCTGTAATGAGGACCACGGAATTGGGCAGTTGCTGAAGAAAGTGGAAAAGGCTCCCAGTTGGGGAAGATGACCAACTGTCTCTAAGGTCAGAGGAACAATCTAGCAGAGAGATGAAAACCTATGATGCAGCAGACAGAGGTGGGTTGACTTGAACCACGTCTGTATTAATTACTTCTGCTGCTCCAACAAATGGTCAAAAATTTTGTGGCTTGACACACCAATTTGTTATTTTACATTTGTGGAGGTCAGAAATTAAAAATCAATGGGCTAAAATCAAAGGCCAGCAGGCCTGCATTCTTTTCTGGAAGTTGTAGGGGGCAATCTATTTTATTGCTTTTTCCAGCTCTTAGAGAACATGTCTTGTGTTTTTGAAAGAGGATGTTTGCTATGACTAGAGTGTTCTCTTGACAAAACTCTGTTAGCCTTGGCCCTGCATTGTTTGTTCTCCCAAGACGAGCTTTTCTGTTACTCCAGGTATCTCTTGAATTCCTACTTTTGGATTTCAGCTCCCTATGATGAAAAGGACATCTTTTTTTGAGTAGTTCTAGAAGGTCTTGTAGATCTTCACAGAACCTTTCAACTTTAGCTTCTTCAGCATTTGTGGTTGGGGCACATAATTCGATTAGTGGGGTGTTGAATGATTTCCCTTGCAAGTGAACCAAGATCATTCTGTCATTTTTGAGATTGTACCCAAGTACTGCATTTTGAAATCTTTTATTGACTATGAGGGCTTCTCCTTTTATTCTATGGGATTCTTGCCCACAGTAGTAGATATAATGGTCATCTGAATTAAATTTGCCCATTTTTGTCCATTTTAGTTCACTGATTCCTAAAATGTCCATGTTTGCTCTTGCAATCTCCTGTTTGTCCACATCTAGTTTATCTGGATTAGAGACCTAACATTCCAGGTTCCTATGCAATATTATTCTTTACAACATCAGAATTTACTTTCACCAACAGACATGTCTACAACTGCAGGTTAATTCTGCTTTGGCGTAGCCTCTTCATTTTTTCTGGTGCTATTTCTCCCTCTTCCCTAACAGCATATTGGGGACCTACTGACCTGGGAAGTTCATCCTTCAGTGTCGTATCTTTTTGGCCTTTTCGTTCTGTTCATGGGGTTCTCACAACAAGAATGCTAAAGTGGTTTTCCATTGCCTTCTCTAGTGAACCACATTTTGTCGGAACTTTCCACCATGACTCGCCCATCTTCAGTGGCCCTGTCCAGCATGACTCATAGTTTCATGAGTTACAGAAGACTGTGATCTCATGTGATCATTTTGGTTCGTTTTCTGTGATTGTGGTTTTCATTCTGAGGGCCATAGGATTAAAATTCTTACTCCTCTGTCTGCCATGTGATGGATGAAGAAAAAAGGTTTTGCAAGCTTCCTGATGGGAGGGACTGACTGTGCGGAAAACTGAGTCTTATTCTGGTAGGCAGGGTCATACTCAGTAAATCTTTTATCCAATTTCTGCTGATCAGTTCAGTTCATTTCAGTTGCTCAGTCGTGTCTGACTCTTTGCGACCCCATGAATCACAGCACGCCAGGCCTCCCTGTCCATCACCAACTTCCGGAGTTCACTCAAACTCATGTCCATTGAGTCGGTGATGACATCCAGCCATCTCATTCTCTGTTGCCCCCATCTCCTCCCACCCCCAATCCTTCCTAGCATCAGACTCTTTTCCAGTGAGTCAACTCATCGCATGAGGTGGCCAAAGTATTGCAGTTTCAGCTTTAGCATCAGTCCTTCCAATGAACACCCAGGATTGATCTCCTTTAGAATGGACTGGTTGGATCTCCTTGCAGTCCAAGGGACTCTCAAGAGTCTTCTCCAACACCACAGTTCAAAAGCATCAATTCCTCGGCGATCAGTTTTCTTCATAGTCCAACTCTCCCATCCATACATGACCACGGGAAAAATCATAGCCTTGACTAGACGGACCTTGGTTGGCAAAGTAATGTCTCTGCTTTTTAATATGCTATCTAGGTGGGTCATAACTTTCCTTCCAAGGAGTAAGCGTCTTTTAATTTCCTGGCTGCAATCAGCATCCGCAGTGATTTTGGAGCCCAAAAAAATAAAGTCTGACACTGTTTCCACTGTTTCCCCATCTATTTCCCATGAAGTGATGGAACCAGATGCCATGATCTTCGTTTTCTGAATGTTGAGCTTCAAGCCAACCTTTTCACTCTCCTCTTTCACTTTCATCAAGAGGCTTTTGAATTCTTCTTCACTTTCTGCCATAAGGGTGGTGTCATCTGCATATCTGAGGTTATTGATATTTCTCCCAGCAATCTTGATTCCATCCTGTGCTTCTTCCAGCCCAGGTTCCTCATGATGTACTCTGCATATAAGTTAAATAAGCAGGGTGACAATATACAACCTTGACGTACTCCTTTTTCTATTTGGAACCAGTGGGACTGTATTCCTTCCCTGTAGTAGGAAAATCACTAGACCATTCACATATGACCTAAATAAAATCCCTTATGTTGTATAATGGAAATTATTAATAGACTCAAGGGATTAAATTGATAGAGTGCCTGAAACTATGAATGATGTTTATAACACTGTACAGGAGGTGGTGACCAAACCATCCCGAAGAAAAAGAAATGCAAGAAAGCAAAATGGCTGTCTGTGAGACCTTGCAAATAGCTGAGGAAAGAGGAAATGGGAAAGGTAAATGAGTAAGGGAAAGATATACCCAACTGAGGACAGAGTTCCAAGGAACAGCGAGGAGAGATAAAAAAGCCTTATTAAGTGAACAATGCAAATAAATAGGCTAAAATAATAGAATGGGAAAGACTAAATGTCTTCAAAAAATTTAAAGATACAAAGGGAACTTTTCATGTAAACATGAGGACAATAAAGGAAAGAAATAGTAAGGACCTAAGAAAAACAGAGGAGATTTAAAAGAGGTGCAAGAATACACTGAAGAACTGTACAAAAAAGGTCTTAATGACCTGGATAACCACGATGGTGTGGTCACTCACCTCTAGCCAGAATCCTGCAGTGTGAAGTCTAGTCAGTATTACTATGAACAAAGTTAGTGGACAGGATGGAATTCTAGCTGAACTATTTCAAATCGTAAAAGATGATGCTGTTAAAATGCTGCACTCAATATGCCAGCAAATTCGGAGAGCAAAGCAGAGGCCACAGGACTGGAAAAAGTCAGTTTTTATTCCAATCACAAAAAAGGGCAAAGCCCAAGTATGTTCAAACTACTGCAAATTGCACTCATTTCACATGCTAGCAACGTAATGCTCAAAATACTTTAAGCTAGACTTTAGCAATATGTGAACTGAGAACTTTTACAAGTTGGATTTAGAAAAACTAGAGAAAGCAATTGTCTAATTGCCAATATCTCTTGGATCATAGAAAAAGCAAGGGGATTCCATAAATACATCTACTTCTGCTTCCATGACTACTTGATATTCTTTGACTGTGTGGATCACAACAAACTGTGGAAAATTCTTAAAGAGATGGGAATAACAGAAAACCTTACCTGCTTCCTGAGAAACCTGTATGCAGGTCAAGAAGCAACAGTTAGAACCAGACATGGAACAATGAACTAGTTTAAGATTGGGAAAGGAGTACGTCAAGGCTGTATATTGCCACCCTGCATATTTGACTTATATGTGGACTACATGAAGCTAAGTGCAGGGTTGGATGAATCACAGGCTGGAATCAAGATTGAGGGGAGAAATATCAATAACCTCAGTTATGCAGATAACTCCACCTTTTGGGCAGAAAGCGAAGAGGAACTTAAAAGCCTCTTAATGAAGGTGGCAGAGGAGAGTGAAAAGCCTGGCTTAAATTTCTGCATTCAAGAAAATAAGATCATTGCAATCAGTCACATGGTGCGTGAGTGCATGCTAAGTTGCTTCAGTCCTGTCAGACTCTTTGTGACCCTATGGACTGTAGCTGGCCAGGCTCCACTGTCCATGGGATTCCTTAAGCAAGAATACTGGAGTGGGTGGCTATGCCCTCCTTCAGGGGATCTTCCTGACCCAGGTGTAGAACCCATGTCACTTATGTCTCCTGCATTGGCAGGTTCTTTACCAGTAGTACCACCTGGAAGCCTATCCAGTCCCATCACTTTATGGCAAATAGATGAGGAAAGAATGGAAACAGTGACAACTTTATTTTCTTGGCCTCCAAAATTGTTGTGAACCATGACTGCAGCCAGGAAATTAAGACACTTGGTCATTGGAAAAAAAATCTATGACATACCTAGACAGTGTATTAAGCAGAGACATCACTTTGCCCACCAAGGTTCATATAGTCAAAATTATGTTTTTTTCAGTACCATAGTAATGTAGAGATGTGAGAGTTGGACCATAAAGAAGGCGGAAGAATTGATTCTTTTGAAATGTGGTGTTGGAGAAGATTCAGTCCCTTCAACAGCAAGGAGAGCAAAGCAGTCAATCCTACAGGAAAACGACCTTGAATATTCATTGGAAGAACTGATGCTGAAGCTGAAGCTCCAATATTTTTCACCCTAATGTGAAGAGCTGACTCATTGGAAAAGACCCTGATGCAAGAAAGACTGAGGGCAGGAGGAGAAGGGTGTGACAGAGGATGAGCTGGTTTGAGGGCATCATTGACTCAATGGACATGAGTTTGAGCAAACCCCAGTGCAAAGAGTCATACTCGACTATGTCACTGTACAACAAGAGAACGCTTCATTTTCTGTCTTGGACAGTCTTCCGCCATCTTCAGAGACAGTGCACAGTGTCTTTGAGTCTGTTATCTAATGCTCCTATCTTCCCACCTTCTCTTGGACTACAACCCTCCCAGGTCCCATGTACAAGGACTTTGTGAATATACCAGAGTGATCCAGGTAATCCAGGAATATCCCCATATCATGATTTTAATCACCTTTGGTAAGTAGTTCCCCAGTCAGGTTCGGAACTTGTGCCCATGCTGTGGAAGCACAGAGTCCTCACCATTGGACCACCAGGGAAGTTCCAGGTTAAGAAAATTTTAGCCATAATTTCATCAGATACATTTTCTGTCCCTTTCCCCTTCTCTTCTGCTTCTGGAACCCTACACTGTGAATGTTAGTACGTTCTATTCCCTAGTTAAGGTAGCATTCTTCTTATGTTTCTAAGTTCCGGTAAATTGTATTGGTAAACTATCAATGTCTATCTCATAGCTGATTTTTTTTCAGGTGTTTATTGTTTCATTTGACACAAACAAATTCCTCTCTCTTCTCATTTTGCTTAACTTCCTCTCTCCCTGTGAAGTGAAAGTCGCTCAGTTGTGTCCGACTCTTTGTGACGCCATGGACTGTACAGTCCATGGAATTCTCCAGGCCAGAATACTGGATTGGGTAGCTGTTCCCTTCTCCAGGGGATCTTCCCAACCCAGAGATTGATCCAGGTCTCCCACATTGCAGGCAGATTCTTCACCA
The DNA here is from genome assembly GCF_049115385.1 of Moschus berezovskii. NCBI lineage: Eukaryota > Metazoa > Chordata > Mammalia > Artiodactyla > Moschidae > Moschus > Moschus berezovskii. Next base: position 41,324,299 of record NC_142474.1, on the reverse strand, counting down.
GCTGAGCCACCAAGGAAACATCCCTACGAAATTAAGTGAAAAACTTACCTGTTCTGGTCTTGCAGGGGTGTCCATGTGTGGACAGGTCCCTGTGCAGTCTTTATGCCTGGAGGATCTGGGGCAGAGCTGGAGTTGATGTTGACAGCATCACCCCTTCCCCAGGGCATGCTGACCGCTTGGTGGGAAGGGAGAGAGAGGCTACACAGAAGTCAAGTGTGAGCAGAGGCTTCTGTGCTCACTGGGTGTCCCCAGCCTACTGGGCTGTGTGGGTCCCAAGGTGCTGGAGCAGAACTCTGATGGCTGGGTCCAAACTCATTCCATCCCTTATAAGTGTGCACTGCCCCATCCAGATGTGTGTGTGTATGTTCCTGTGTGTGTTGCTGTGTGTGCATGTGTATTCCTATGTGTGTTTGTGTTCATCATTGGGTACTTGAAACAGCAGGTAAAAATTTGCTCTTGGTAGATTTGTTTCTTGTCATGACTTTTCTTCATTAGTTTGCTTATCATGCTCCTAGTCCTGGAATCATCCCAACAGGAAAGCTAAGGGGTCTCAGTAACTTCTGAGTCATCATCGTGCCTGGCCCAGGAATTGCTTTTAGGTTTTTGAATGCCCTATGTCCCCCAAAGCCACACCTCAGATCTACTCACGGTTTTTTTTTTTTTTTTTTAATACATGGTCTAGTCTATGTCTCCACCCTTATTCCTTTGTCCTTGGGTCCATGTATATATAATACATAGTTCCTCTGTAGCTGTAATAGCCACTCCAGCTGCTCTTCAGTTTAAGTTTAGAGATAAGTGGAACAGACACCAGTCTCCAGACAGTCCCCAGGTAGGTTGGAACACTGCACATAAGGTTTTCTCTTATCATACTGGTTTGAGGGAGGCAACTGGAACTGATCAAGACTGCACTGCCCCAGGCAGGAGGAGGGTACAGGTGAGTAATACATGATGAAATTTTCTGTCATTCTGTCCTGGATATTTCCTAGTTGCCTGTTCACTTTTTTAGCTATAGATCTTTGTTTGACTGATTTCCAGAGCTCCTATGAGGTTTTTCAGCTGCGTTCTCTTTCTTTTCTTGTCTTTCCATGGGAGACTTCCGTCTTCCCATATCACCATTTTGCTGACATCACTACACATGTTAAATTTTATTTGTCTTCACAATATTCCTATTTATAAGTGCATCACAATTTCGATTACTCTTTCCAAATTTGTTGTATTTTAATTTGCTTATAGGTTTTTATTTTATGACTAATGTGGAACAGTTAGTAAATTATGTAGAATATGTGTCTGTTTCATTATGAGAGTACTATTAGAGTTATATAACTAAGTACAATGTATTAACACTCAGAGTCTCTTTGCACACTGCACATGATATCCTAAAACTATTAATAATTAACCTCCAATAAGCACTTTGCCAAAATGTCTGGTTTCCATATATGTTCAGGACTTCACCAGTCAGGTCTGTAAAGCATAATAATTTTGCTGGTGGAAAATGTAAAAAAGCAAATTTATTTTCATTTGAAATTTTGATTCTTTTTTAAAGGATAACATTTCAAAAATGCTTATTAAACACTTTTAGATAGTGTGATTTGTGTATGCGTGTATGTTTGTACTATAAGACTGTTGTTTCAACTGATGTTTGATAGAGATTGACTTTGCAATAGAAAAATAAAAAATATTGCTCTTGTGGAAGTTTCTAGTCTAACATATGGTCAATATTAGTTCAGCACATTTCATTATTATATAATAGTGTTTTACTGATGGAAAAAAAAAAAGCAAACAAGCTAACTGATTTCAATCCTGTTCTTACTCAATGGGAACTGGTTTAATCATGCTCCTCCTATAATATATCTGCTAACATTGGATGGTGCAGCTGGGTGTTACCTTCCTGTTATTCCTAACCTGTGAAGGAAGAAGAAAAACATTAGTCTGGTTACTCCGAGGAGAAATAGGCGATGGATCCCAAAAGCCAGAGAGTGAAACTTAATGATGGCCACTTCATTCCTGTCCTGGGATTTGGAACCTATGCACCTCCAGAGGTAAGAGTAGTGGTTGTAGGTTGAGATATAAATAGTAGTGGAAGTAACATGAGTGAAAGGCACTTGGGTTGTCAAGCAGTGGGCTCCCGTGTGACTCTGGGAGGATCACATTGTTCCACTAACCAGGCCAGAACCATGCCCTATGAAAGAGGAGAGAGCATTAAATCTCCACTCTGCATCAGGGTATGAAACTGTGCTCACCTGTAGATTACTCTGGGTCTGGGTTCCCCTCCAGTTTCTGTCTCTTTCCCAGCTTGGCAGAAGAGGTGAGACTCGGTTGTCAAGATCACTGACTGTCAGCTGCTTTTCTTTGTGGGTGACTGCAGTTGCAAGGTTTTTCTGTACATTTTATTAGTTCAAGAGCTCTTTCCTGCTTCCAATAATACATGACCCAGAGAAGTATTTGAGATGGAAGGTCCTGAAGATGAGGTGACTGAAAACTAAGGGAGAGAATGGCTTTTCTACTATGGCATACCTGCTTGGTGCCAGGCAAGAAACACTCCAGCTGCGTTTTGCCTTGTGCTTCTGTTTCTGCTTGGAAACGTCTTCTGATGTGAACTATAGTATCACTTGAGGGGATAAGATACAATCTCACAGGCCAGGTTTTGTAATGTATCCTGGGGTTTTGTAACGTGTTTTTGTCAAAGTATGGTCTGCAGTGCTTGGTCATAAGAGGGGCTAGTGGACAAGTCTCTAGACTGCAAGCCAGAAAATTTGCTGTCTATCTTGTCTTTAGAGTAGATGTGACAAGGGACTGGAATTAAACTTTGAGGCTCACTATTCTAATTTATAAAATGGAAAAATTATTAAGAGACACTTTGTGGATAGAAGACCGAACTTGTTTACTTCGTAGAGCACACTGGTTTGAGGAGAAGAAAGGGACAGGGTTGTTACTGAAGCTCATGGGCTCATTCCCAGGTACATCCCTGAAAGTGAATGTCACTCAGTCAGTCGTATCTGACTCTTTGCGATCCCATAGACTGTACAGTCCATGGAATTCTCCAGGCCAGAATACTAGAGTGGGTAGCCTTTCCCTTCTCCAGGGGTCTTCCTATCCTAGGGATCAAACCCAGGTCTCCTGCATTGCAGGCGGATTCTATACCATCTGAGCCACCAGTGAAGCCCATCCCCAAATGTACGTGCATTTAAGAAAAACCAGAACTAGACCTGGCAGAAGTCTGTTGCACCAATTATCTACCTCCTTGAAATGGAAAGATTCTGAATCACATAAAAAGAAATGGAATATTCTTGAGCATTGAAGTCAAAGTTAATCCATTTGCAATCACACAGAAGAACTGGGAGAACATTAAGCTAAGTGAAATAAGCCAGAAATAGAAAGACAAATACTGCATGATCTCTTTGTAGATGGAATCTAAAATAGTGATACTCATAGAAGAGAGAGTAGAGGTATGGTGACCAGAAGCTGGTGACAAGCCTTGGAAAAATGGAAAGATATTAGTCAAGGGTACAACCTTCTGTTATAAGATGCATAATTCTGGAGACCTGATGTACAGCAAATTGACTATAGTTAAAAATAATGGGCTATATCATGAGATTTTGTAGAGACTAGATCTATGTCTTCTTACAAGCACTTCCAAAAGGTATCTTTGTGAGGTGATGGTTCTGTTAACTAGCTTGCTTGTAGTAATTATTAACAATGGATATTTACATGAGTAAGTACAATCCTGAGAAATTTCAGGCTGGATGAAGCTCAAGCTGGAATCAAGATTGCTGTGAGAAATATCAGCAACCTCAGATATGCAAATGACACCACCACAATGGCAGAAAGTGAAGAGAAATTAAACAGCCTCTTGATGAAGGTGAAAGTGGAGAGTGAAAAACCTGGCTTACAACTCCACATTTGAAAAGCTATGATCGTGGCATCCTGTCTCATAACTTTATGGTAAATAGATGGGGAAACAATGGAAACAGTGACAAACTCTGTCTTTTTTGTCTCCAAAATTACTGTGAATGGTGTGTAGCCAGGAAATTAAAAGACATTTGCTCCTTGAAAGAAAAGCTATAACAAACTTGGACAGCATATTAAAAAGCAGAGACATTACTTTGCCCACAGATGTACATATTGCCAAAGCTATGTTTTTTCCAGTAGTCATGTTCATGTATGGATGTAAGTGCTGGACCATAAAGAAGGCTGTGCACCAAAGAATCGATATATTTGAACAGTGATGTTGGAGAAGACTCTTGAGAGTCCCTTGGACAGCCGGCAGATCAAACTAGTCAATCCTAAAGGAAATGAACCCTGAATATTCCTTGGAATGACTGATGCTAAAGCTGAAGTTCCAATACTTTGGCTACTTGATGCTTGTGACAACTCCTGGGGAAACACCCTGACTGTGGGAAAGATTGAGAGCAAGAAGAGAAGGAGGAGACAGAGGATGTGATGGTTTGATGAGATCATTGACTCAAGGGACATGAGTTTGAGCAAACTCTGGGAAATGGTGAAGAACAGGGAAATCTGGAGTGCTGCTGTCCATAGGGTTGCAGAGTCAGACATGACTGAGCAAGTGAATAACAAGAATAACTTATATGAGAATATCACATTGTACACCTTGAAAAGATAAAGTTTTTTTTTTTTTTTTTTTTTGGGGTGTATTCTGTGTGGCTTCACTGGTAGATAGAAGTCTCAGAAGCTTTCATCTTGGTTCTTGATACTTTTACCAGACACGTTGTAACTTTGCTCATTTTGCTTCATATACCTCACATTATAAATTATATTCATGACTACAACATTTTGTTGAGTCCTTTGTGTTCTTTCATCAAATCACTGAACCTAAAGGTGGTCTTCCTGTCCTCTGATACCAGCAATCAACCACTAATCACCTGAAGTTGAAGGGTTCCTGGCTAGTGTTCATTTAATTACTTATTAGGAATGTTAAGGGAAACTGTCATGGGTTCATCACTACACATACAGAACTAACCAAAGACACAGAAAAAAGTTGATTCTTGAGAAGATCAAAGCTTGTGCCTAGCAATATCTTTGGAGAAGGCAATAGCACCCCACTTCAGTACTCTTGTCTGGAAAATCCCATGGATGGAGGAGCCCGGAAGGCTGCAGTTCATGGGGTCGCTGAGGTTCAGACAAGACTGAGTGACTTCACTTTGACTTTTCACTTTCATGAACTGGAGAGGAAAATGGCAACCCACTCCAGTGTTCTTGTCTGGAGAATCCCAGGGTTGGGGGAGCCTGGTGGGTTGCTGTCTATGGGGTCGCACAGAGTTGGATGTGACTGAAGTGACTTATTAGCAGCAGCAGCAGCAGCAATATCTTATGTGGATATTCAACTTCTACCTTTGTTGCTTATGTAGGTTGCTAAGAGGGAAGCTCTGGAATTCACCCCATTTGCTATAGAGGTTGGGTTCCGCCATATTGACTGTGCTCATGCCTACCAAAATGAAGAGGAGATTGGCCAGGTCATTCGAAGCAAGATTGCAGATGGCACTGTGAAGAGAGAAGACATATTCTGCACTTCAAAGGTACTGTGTGTATTGTGTGTGTGCATGTGTGCAAGTGATTGTGCCCAGATGACAATTACATAATAGGATCCTTTGGTGAAGAGTTGTTTGGGGAACTATGCTTATTGGTATATTCCTAAAGTATTAGAGTTCCCTTGTAATTCAGTGCTTTTTACTTGGTGCTTTACTGCCATGAGATGGGATTCCATCCTTGGTAGGGGAAGTAATATCCCACAAGCCTCAAAAAAAAATTACCTAGTGTATTATTAATGCAACGTTCATTCTTCAACCTTTGCAGCTTTGGTTAACTTCCCTTCGACCAGAGTTGGTCCGACCAGCCTTGGAAAAATCGCTGAAAAATCTTCAACTGGACTATGTAGATCTCTATATTATGCATTATCCGCTGGCTCTGAAGGTTAGAAATTTGTGTGATCACATCAATGTTATATCTTATGTTAGAATGTGCATCAACTTGCATGGATAGTTGAATAAAGATTTTTCTTAGTAGGTTGAAGGAATGATTACACTAGAGTAGAATCCACCAAATAATCCTTTGTGATTTTTTTACTGAGTTTTTTGAAAGGAGTTAATAACCTGAGGCTCTGCCTGAAAAACTGAAGGAAATAGATAAAAGCCAGTTCTGCACACAGTCCTTGTTATGACTCCTGAATGTCTGGGGATTTCATGAACCAAGAGTTTGGTGCAGCTGTGGTGAGCAGGACACTGTCTTACATTGAACATGATGAGCTAATCTTATCTTTTACTCTTTCGAGTTGAGTAAATTTGGTGGTGCTTCCTCTGGGTAAGTCAAATCTCTTAACTGTATAGGAAGTTGGGAGACATTGCCTACACTCTTTCCTGTCTTCACAATGAAGTTTGTAGACTGCACTTAACCATTAAGAATGGTGGTTTACTTAGAACTCTTGATTTTAAGTTACAGAAATAAACTCAAACCATCTAATGCAAAATAGCTTAGTGGACTATGTAGATGGCAAGTCCCAGACACAGAGAATTTTGGGGATTTGCAGCAGTGTTCAGAAATGTCTCCTTTTTTCTATCCCTTATCAGGACACTACTCATGCTTTACTTCATTTTTTTTACTGAACATTTTCCATTGGTGGCAAATATGACCTTGGGGCAGTTTGAGGCTCATGGTCATGAATATTCGAGAGCATGTGTGGATTGTCCACATTCCATATCCACCTAAAGATAGTCTTGCTGATTCACAACCCTAGCCTAGGGCACCTGATGTTCAGAGGGAAAAGAAAGCCTGACATCTAGCCATATGAAGACTGCAATTTTTATTCTGGAAATTATGTCATGTAACTTACTGCCATTCCCAGTCCAAAAAGGCATTTCAAAATAGGCAAGTACAAGGAGCAGACAAAATTCAGAGAAATCACTGTGAGTCCCTTTTAGGACCTAGAAAAATTGTATTTATTACAACATATATTGAGTGTAAGAGATTGGAATAAGTTTCCTTCCTGAAGGTATTGCTGACAATTCCATATATGCAAATCACTTTGCAAATATTAATATTTAGAAATTTGTAAACCTACCTGATGGAGGTTTAATCCCTGGTGCTTGGCAACCTGGCTAAATGAAGAGAAATTATTTTGTGACATGTCTAAAATGAGTGCTTCTATTCCAGCCAGGGAAGGAATTATACCCAAAAGATGAAAATGGAAAACTGATATTTGACTCAGTGGATTTCTGTCGCACGTGGGAGGTGAGTCCAGGGAGGAGAGAACAAGGGGAGGAGCCAGAAGAGGGGAACCTCCTTCATTTCTTCCACCTGTGAGAATGGGCTGTGGACCATCAGACTCAGCAGTTCACAAAACTAACGGCAGGGATGCTGGAGTTGTGGGGAGGAAAGCATTGCTGAAATGTTCACAGAGAGGAATGGAGGAGGAGAATTTGGGACAATGTAGACAGGTATATTTTTCCTTCCATGTGATATATCTTCTCTGGAGTTTTTCTAAGGCAGGGGCAGTAGTTTTTCTTTTTATATCATGACCTTCTTCCTGATTTTCCTTCTTGATAGTCACGGGTAATTCTTGATGGATGAGTGTGATTACTGATGTTTTTCAGCATTTATTCTTATTCTATTGCCCATTCCGAGTGACTGCTCACCACCTCTCCCTCCTAGGTCCTGGAGAAATGTAAGGACGCAGGGCTGACCAAGTCCATCGGGGTGTCCAACTTCAACCACAAGCAGCTGGAGAAGATCCTGAACAAGCCGGGACTCAAGTACAAGCCTGTCTGCAACCAGGTGAGCAGCTTGGCTCCTCTCCCTCTTGTTCTTCAGAACCTCCTTCTCACCCTGGAGCCTGATGTCTATCTGTCCTCCCCTCCTGTTCATCTGACCTTTGTGGACAGAGGATTCTAGAGAGCAGAGCCTCTTTGAATGGTGTGAATAGAATCCGTAACAGTATCTCTGTTTACAAAAGTCTGGGTGGAAAGGTGGGATGCCTGCTTCCTAAACTGTGGGTAGAACCCAGAACTAGAGGGAGGAGATGTTTTCCTGAGATGAAAGGATGAGCAGATGGAGGGAATGTGCCCTGAAGAGAACTGCATACAAGAAGGAAGACGATGAAAACATGGAATCAGAAGTAAAGTAATAAAGAGTCAAAACAGCTGAGGTGGATTTTAAGGGTTTGTGTAGGGTTCTGATGTCTGAATTCTTGGTGTTGGTGTCTCAGCATTCATGAGTTTTAAACAGGGAGCATAGTTCAGAAAAATGTGTTGGAGGTGATGAAAATCATCCAGGTTTGAGGGTGAAGTTCAAGGCTCAAGGTGATACTAGTAATTTATGAAATATTTACTCAGGAACATCAACTCAAATGTAGAGCACAGCTTTTGATTACTCAATCTTGGACTGGTTCTCCCATCCATGTCTATCATAAAATTAACTGAATAAATACACTTTTCTCTGTTTCTCTGTAAATGTTGACATTTCCAGTTTTCATTTTATGTTCTAGTCTTTCCTTTAGCCTTTGAAAACTTTTAGTCTTTCTCTGTCATATTAATATTGCCTTTGCATATAATCTGACACTCTTCTGTTTGGGCATTCTCCAGGTGGAATGTCACCCTTATCTCAACCAGAGCAAACTGTTGGATTTCTGCAAGTCACATGAAATTGTTCTTGTTGCCTATGCTGCTCTGGGATCCCAACGAGTAAAAGAATGGTATTGAATCCTAATGAAGACAACTGGGAGTTTCCCTGAAATTCAATTTTTGATGAAATACTTTAAATAACACAGTACTCAGATAACTCTCATAGGCAGAGGGGAGAGAGGGGTGGGATGAAACTAATCCTTCTCTTTTATCTTCCCATCACCCAGACAATTTTTCTACATTGTATTAGCTTGTAGACTCATCAATAACAAATGTCTGGATTGAAATCTATGTATAATCCCCCAGGTGAGAGCAGAGACACAAGGTGATGTCATGATTTACTTATGAACTATTAACTAATGAACACATTTGTAAAGATAGATGTTGGAAGCCTCACTTAGCTTATATCTAAAATTGGGATGATAATATGTAACTGCTCGGTATATCATGATAGAAAAATATCTCAATTTGAAGCATTTCTGTGAACATCTATAGAAAAATAATGATGAAATAAATGTCTCTTATTTTTGAGACTACTCAATTTTTATCAATACCTTAAAAAGTGAAATTTAAGAAGAATTCCTGGGCTCTCCCTACTGTTTCTCTATTCACGCCCTTGACTGTAGAAGAAAAACAATCCCTGAGAATTAAAGAAAATAATCCACAATTTGGCATTCTGGTCTCAACTCAATAGTGCTTCTGAATCACCTGCAGAGCTCTGTAAACACAGTTGGGAAGTGACACAGTTGAGGTTCTGATTCAGTTTGTCTTCAGCTCAGCCATGGAATTTGTATTTTAATAAGATCCCAAGTGATGCTGATGCTGCCGGTCCCTGGACCAGACTTTGGGAAGCACTGGTCTAGAGTGGACCTACTTGGTCTGTGTGAAAAGCCTCCTCAGAAACTGCGTACTTAGTCTCAGCTCCTCAGCGTTTCTGAAATTCCTTGCAGGGTGAACCCAAACCACCCCGTTCTCCTGGAGGACCCGGTTCTCTCTGCCATTGCCCAAAAGCACAAGAAAACAGCAGCTCTGGTTGCCCTTCGCTACCAGATACAACGTGGAGTTGTGGTTCTGGCCAAGGGTAACAACAAGAAGTGGATCAAAGAGAACATGCAGGTGATGAGCAGGGCTGTGGGCAGAGGGCTCCTATGGAAAATATCTTAGTTTCTCTGTTCTCAATTGATAAAATTGCATCATGTGATTTTTCTTAGACTGTTTGAACTGCTCTATGAAAACACCACAGGCTGAGTGGCTGTGAAAAAAATTAAATTTGTTTCTCACAGTTATGAAGCTGTAGATCTGAGATGAGGGTCCCTGTGTGATTGGGTGAGGTCTCTCTTCCAGGTCACAGGCTTCTCCGTGTACCTTTACATGTTGGAGGGGCAACAGAGCTCTCCCAAGTCTCTTATATGAGTATGATATTCTTGAAATCTCATTTGTGCAGGCTCTGCCATCATGACCTACTCCTCCCTCAAAGGCTCCATTTTTAACACCATAACATGTGAATTTGGGGACACAAAAATTATGGCAGCGATCTTTAGCTTCCAAATCATTGTGGTCTTATTTTGTATTTCCCTGAATACTAATAGGTTTTTATCTTCATACATTTAATCCTTTTGAGTTTCTGTCTTTGTGAAGTTTCTCTTCAAGACTTTGTCCACTTTAGCTAGGTTGTTTCTCTTTTGATTTATTTGAAGGAGACCATTATTGTACCCTTAGCTGTACAGGAAATTCTCCCCAGTTTTGGGATTTAATGCGGAGTTCATTTATGTAATTCTGAATCTGTGGTTTGAAAATCAGCCTGCACTCAGCTAAACTGTTGTCCTCTAGGCTGGGCTGTTTCGTGCATTTGCAGTTCAGTGCTGAGCAGCTTGGCAGTTCTGCTTTAGCAGGTGGATGTGGGTGTTCATTGGAAGGACTGATGCTAAAGCTGAAACTCCAATACTTTGGCCACCTCATGTGACAAGTTGACTCACTGGAAAAGACTCTGATGCTGGGAGGGATTGGGGGCAGGAGGAGAAGGGAATGATGGAGGATGAGATGGCTGGATGGCATCACCGACTCGATGGACATGAGTTTGAGTGAACTCCGGGAGTTGGTGATGGACAGGGAGGCCTGGCGTGCTGTGATTCATGGGGTCGCAAAGAGTTGGACATGACTGAGCGACTGAACTGGACTGAACTGAACTGAACTGAACTGTGGCTCTTGTCAGAGGGGCCTGAAGACTTCTCTGCATAGTTTTTATTGGCTAGAATAAGGCAACTAACCTAGTCTTCTTTTCAGCACAGTGATTTGATTCTCAGTCAGTGAGTGGGGAAAAATCTCTTCCTTTGGGGTCACAAAGAGTCGGACATATTAAGTGACTGAATAACAACAACTGTCCATATTTTCCACGTTTTCATTGTCAACTCTGTCACATAACAAGGGTCCATAAGTACATTTCTGCCCACTCTTTTCTATTTAACTATTTCTGTACTGTGTTACTGAAGTAAAAAGTTTTGCTTTTCAGTACGGTGAAAGTGAAGGCACTCAGTCATGTCCAACTCTTCGCGACCCCATGGACTGCAGCCTACAAGGCTCCTCCGTCCATGGGATTTTCCAGGCAAGAGTACTGGAGTGGCTTGCCATTGCCTTCGTTCTTCTATTTTAAGGATGTCTTGACTGCTTTTGACTAGCTCTTCTCTTATTTAAAATTCAGTATCACTATACCACCTTCCAAACAGAATATGTGTTTAAGTCTTTGGCTCATGTTGCATTGAAACAAGAGATCACTTCAGAGAAAATGAATTTTTTTACAAAACTGAGCTTTCCATTTCATTGTTATGATGTGGATTTTTAATAATTTGTTGTTCCCTAACTGAACTGAACTGAATGTTTAAACACTTCTCATAACTTTCTCCAGGAAGGTATATACATAGTTTTTTTTAGATTCAATCATAGGTAATGAGTAGTTTGATATCAGATTCCTGAACAGGCTTTCTCAGGGGAGCCTGCTTCCCACATTGCTTCAGCCGAATGCTGTCACACTTAAGGTATGTTGGGGAGAGGCAAGAAGTTTAATGTCAACTCAGGTTCAGGTATCAGGTCAGGAGTGTCTAAAAGCAGTGTGTTTGTAAAAAAACGATTTTAGATTTCTTGTTTTTTGTCTCAAGTAATTTACTTAGAAAGATAAGCAACTGATGTGCTGTAATGTTTGTGAGGTGGACAGAGAAGGAGAATATGTGGGAAGGGAGAGGTGAGAACTCAGCAGAAGGTCCCAGACTTGTTCATCTGGAAGCTGAGGACAGATATGGCTTCCCTATGCCCTCTTCTTGTCTCCATCCAGCTGAAAAGTCCTCCAATCCCCAGGGTGAGGCCAGCTCCTTGGGGGAGAAGTCAATGTGATTCTTCTTTCCTTCCAGGTGTTTGACTTTGAACTGACTCCAGAAGACATGAAAGCAGTCAATGACCTCAACAGAAATATAAGATACTATGATTTTCACCTGTAAGTGACTTGCCGATGTTTCCCACAAATACTGTTTTCTGTAGCAGGCAGGTCAGCAGGAGAGCTTAACTTTTTAAAAGCTTAATTCTAGGAAAACAGTGATGATTTCCAGAGTAGGAGTAAACCAGGGGCTTCTTGCAGACCTCATACCAGAGGTTTCCTCCAGGGCTCTGTCTTTGACCAAGAGACCAGCCCATCAATAAAATCACCTGAGTTGACATCGTGGTGAATTCACTACTTTGTGCCCCTAATCCCTGTGCCTGGTGTACCTCCTTTCAAAGTTGTGGGACCCAGGAAACATAGAGGGCACAGTGCCTGCAGCCCTGTATTCTTTCAGGGTCCTGTGAACATGTTAAATCTCTATTTCTTTCTACATCAGTGGAAAATTATTATATTAATAATAACTATAATAATGAATCTATCACAAATTTCATTCAAGTTTTGTCATTGTTTTTAGTCACTCAGTCATTTCCAACTCTTGGTACCCCATGGACTGTAACCCGCCAGGCTCCTCTGTCCCTGGGATTTCCCAGGCAAGAATACTGAAGTGAGTTGCCATTTCCTTCTCCAGGAATCTTGCCAACTCAGGGATCAAACCCATGTCTCCTGCTTTGCAGATGGATCCTTTACCACTGAGCCACCTAGGAAGCCTGCAATCATGTTAACCCCAACACAACTATAAAATGTATTGTAGATGTTTTCTATGGACGAAGGTCCTAGAAAGGCCAACATCCATCAGTGTTATGATGTCACATGGGCCTGCCTCACCCTGTCCCCTAAGTGTGTGGTGGACATTCTCCCTAATGGCAATTTCTCCACCAAGACACCATCTGCTTCCTACAAATCGATCTCTTCACTGCCCTTTCTTCCCTATTACAAATCCCATGTCTTCATCCTTGTTATCTCAGAAAACTGAATTACAAGTAGATCTTGAGTTTAACTGACCCTCCAGTGAGTGACTGCTTAGCAGGACACACTCAGGTAAGATTGTGTGATTTCTCTGGTTTCTTGAGTCAAGACTCACACCAGTGTTGTATTTGTCCATCAGGGGTCCATCCCCTGGGGAACCCCTATCCTCTTGACTTTGACTTAGTCACTAACATTGAATTCCAGCTGCCTAATTACTGCAGAAAGATGTCAGGATTGAAGGGACAGAGAGCTAATCAAACAGGGAGATGTTGGAAGGGAGTTTAGAGAGAAGGGAATAAACAAATTATTGGTGAAATGAAGATTTTGTATCCAATGAAAGATTTCTTTTTTTTTTTTCACATTTCATAATATACATGTTTCAATGCCATTCTCCCAAACCATCCCACCCTCGCCCTCTCCCACAGAGTGCAGAAGACTGTTCAATACATCTGTGTCTCTTTTGCTGTCTCGCATACAGGGTTATCGTTACCATCTTTCTAAATTCCATATATATGCCTTAGTATACTGCACTGGTGTTTTTCTTTCTGGCTTACTTCACTCTGTATAATAGGCTCCAGTTTCATCCACCTCATTAGAACTGATTCAAATGTATTCTCTTTAATGGCTGAATAATATTCCATTGTGTATATGTACCACAGCTTTCTTATCCATTCGTCTGCTGATGGACAGATCTAGGTTGCTTCCATGTCCTGGCTATTATAAACAGTGGTGCGATGAACACTGGGGTACACATGTCTCTTTCAATTCTGGTTTCCTCTTTGTGTATGCCAAGGAGTGGGATTGTTGGGTCATATGCAGTTTGAGTGTACTCCGGGAGTTGGTGATGGACAGGGAGGCCTGGCGTGCTGTGATTCATGGGGTCGCAGAGAGTCGGACACGACTGAGCGACTGAACTGAACTGAACTGAACTGATGGCAGTTCTATTTCCGGTTTTTTAAGGAATCTCCACACTGTTCTCCATAGTGGCTGTACTAGTTTGCATTCCCACCAACAGTGTAAGAGGGTTCCCTTTTCTCCACACCCTCTCCAGCATTTATTGCTTGTAGACTTTTGGATAGCAGCCATTTTGACTGGCATGAAATGGTACCTCACTATGGTTTTGATTTGCATTTCTCTGATACTGAGTGATGTTGAGCATCTTTTCATGTGTTTGTTAGCCATCTGTATGTCTTCTTTGGAGAAATGTCTGTTTAATTCTTTGGCCCATTTTTTTAATTGGGTTGTTTAGAACTGGAAATAGAACTGCCATATGATCCAGCAATCGCACTCCTGGGCATACACACAGAGGAAACCAGAATTGAAAGAGACACATGTACTCCAATGTTCATTGCAGCACTGTTTATAATAGCCAGGACATGGAAGCAACCTAGATGTCCATCTGCAGACGAAAGGATAAGAAAGCTTTGGTACATATACACAATGGAGTATTACTCAGCCATTAAAAAGAATGCATTTGAATCAGTTCTAATGAGGTGGATGAAACTAGAGCTTATTATACAGAGTGAAGTAAGCCAGAAAGAAAAACACCAATACAGTATACTAATGCATATATATGGAATTTAGAAAGATGCAAATGATAACCCTGTATACCAGACAGCAAAAGAGACACAGATGTATAGAATAGTCTTTGGGACTCTGTGGGAGAGGGTGAGGGTGGGATGATTTGGGAGAATGGCATTGAAAAATGTATGTTGTCATATGTGAAATGAATCGCCAGTGCAGGGTCGATGCAAGTTACCCAATGAAAGATTTCAAAACTCTCCCTATTGTTTTTATAGCTATCATGATTCTGAGAAAAGACATGATAATTGAAAAAAAGGTGGATAGTTACTTTTCTGTACTCTGTTGTGGGCTCAGGTAATGACCTGAGCCAGGCTCCTGATACTTGGAATTGCTCAGAATGCACTCTTTAATGAATCAAATTGAAAAAGGTAAGTGCTGAAAGAAAAGTAGAAACATAGGAAAAATGAAAAAAGGAGTAATAGTGATTACTGCGTAACCAGTGTTTGACTAATCTATAAATTACAAAGGTGGTACTCCCACTGTGAACTGTATGGTTACTCAGGTGCACATGGCAGCTCTCCTATAGACGACGAGTTCCTCTATGGAGGCGCTCTGTATGTGTGGAGTGCCCAGTATTTGCTCATCCATGGATGTGTGGAAAAGGACAGCGAATCTGTTCACTGTGCACCTTCTCATCAACTAGGGACTGAAGAAGTTCTACCTGTGTCTGAAATGACCTCCACAGTTAGCCCTAAGTCTTGTGCTCTCATAAAAATTGTAACCTGATTCAAACTACCGTGGAGTGAATATCACACGTGAATGTAGATACTGGATGTGCAGGTGCCATGTGCACACAGAGCAGACACCTGCACGTGTGCTTGTTGGGGGAGAATGAGGGACGTGTTTATATATTTAGACAAATATATCCTGACTGCATCTATCGAGCAGCAGTTTTCTACAACATGACAGATTTAATAAGTTAATCCTCCTCCTCTCTTTCAGTGGTGTTGGTCAGCCTGGCTATCCATTTTCTGAAGAATATTGACAATCAGCTCTCACTGTGGTTCTTTGAGAATTACTTGCTTCTAGGACTGTGAAGAGGATTTTTGTACTTGGTGGAGGTGCTTAAATGAATTGTCTGCTTGAAAATTTCCCTTTCCTTTAAAAAAATAAAGTTTATGAAGCAATAAAGACTTCAAAGTAAGAATACTTTTTTTGTGATAGTTAAAAAATGTAATTACAAAAAGTTTCAAAAGTTGAAAGGAAATGATAGAGAATAAAGATAAGCTGTGATTAACCCATTTAATAATACTTAAATTTGGTGCCTTTTCCTTATGATTTTCCTGTTGAAATGTGTGTGTATTTTCATTTACAAATAGAAAAGATCTTCAATTACAGGTTTTCTTTTTTCTTTTTTTTAATTTAATAAATGGTACAAAGCACAATGCCAAAATAATTAACAGTTAAAATTTCACCAAATGAACAAATACTATAGAATACACAGTTGTGAAAAGCTACATTAAGTTATTTTACCACTGCCTCAAGCTGCAAAAAGAAAAAAAACCCCAATATCATACCTAAATTATCCCTCTCTCAAAATAATGCCATTAATGTTATAAACCATGAGCACCCCATCAAAAGACGGGAACTGCTTTTGTTAATTCATATATATCTATATATCTATATGACTGTATCACTTTGCTATACAGCTGAAACAAACACAACACTGTAAATAAAATATGGTACAATATAAAATAAAAATAAGTAACAGACCTTTGGGGTTTTACACTGAGTTAGAGTTCCTATCAAAGGTATAACAGCACCACAGCCATACTGAATCCTCATGAAGGAGGCACATGAATGACTGGATTACAAGAGTTACAGGAATGAGAGCTGATCACTTCCCAGAAACTACAGCTCACAGAAAGCCAACAAAGGCATGAGATACAGACCATTTACTTATGAATGTGTCAAACTCAAGAAAGTCCACATTATTTCTACAGCATGTTGAAAGTGCTTCAGAATTCACACAATACTAATTTTCTTTTGGTTCTGGTTAAATTATATATACCAGTTTATAACAAATGGTAAAATCTGTAACTCTGTTCCAAGTTTTAAAAGATTACTTAAGAATAGTTTCTTGTATTTCTATGCCACCTTTATAGTTCTGGTTTCTCATTTCTTAATTTACTTATTTTTAACTTAGCATAATTATCTTGGTAAAATAAAAAATATGACTTAAAAATCCAGTATTATATTTTGCTTACTATGAAGCAGCATATCTTATTCTTTTATTTAATTTCTTAGTTTTTTGCCCATGCTTAGCATTTTGATGAACTTTTATATATTTTGCCATTGATTCATTGGTTGTCATTCACTCATTAATTCAGCAAAACTTTACTGAATATTCTTTAGTAACACATGATATTATCAATAAATATCAATTAAAATGAGAAATTCTTGAATTGATAGCCTACTGGAGGATAAGACTGTGAATGAAATCAGGAGGACTTAGCTGTTAGAAATGAGTAAGTGCCTGTAGGAGATAATTCAGCACAATCTCTCTCATTTCTGTACATCTGTTCAGCAGAGACACCAACTACCCTTCATCCCACACAACTTTTCATTTGTACAAGAAACAGCCTTGCAACATAGAGACAGTGGTTCCATTCATTACTCTGGAACAGAAAATACTCAGTTCAAGAAGGAAAAGTATTATGTAACATTTAAGGGACAGCAAGTTTTCTGACATTACTTTACCAACAAAGGTCCATCTAGTCAAAGTTATGGTTTTTCCAGTAGTCATGTATGGATGTGAGCGTTGGACTCCAAAGAAAGTTGAACACTGAAAAATTGATGCTTTTTAACTGTGGTGTTGGAGAAGACTCTTGAGAGTCTCTTGGACTACAAGGAAATCCAATCATTCAATCCTAAGGGAAATTAGTCCAGAATATTCATTGGAAGGACTGATGCTGAAGCTGAAACTCCAATACTTTGGCCACCTCATGTGAAGAACTGACTCATGGAATCACCAACTCAATGGACATGAGTTTGAGTAAGATCCAGGACTTGGTGATGGACAGGGAAGCCTGGTGTGCTGCAGTCCATGGGGCTGCAAAGAGTCGGACACGACTGAGCGACTGAACTGAACTGAAGTTGGCTGATGTGGGTGAAGCTTAGTGAGGTGCAGAGATAGAAGCTGAAGATAAGCCAGAGTGGCACCATAGGGTTTGTGTCACAAGGGGTTTTGGGTTAGGGTTAGGGTTAGGGTTTGTGGCACCATAGGGTTTGTGTCACAAGGGGTTTTGAAAGGACTTTACTCTGAGGGAAATGGAGAATGATATTTTGGGTTCTGAGTAGAGTAGTTACATAAATAGACACGTTTCACAAAAAATTACTCTTGTTGTTATTTTGAGAGGAAAAAGAGAAAAAAGAGCCCTCTTTTAGGACTCTACAGCAATCTAGTTGAGAGATGATGTTGGCTTGGACCACAGAAGGAACAGTAAGTGCGGTCAAAGTTGTTAGAATAGGGATACATTTTAACGGCTGCATCAACTGGACTGTCTAACATATTGGACAGAAAGTGAAAGGAAAAGGAGAATCAAAGCTGACTCCCAATGTTTGTGCTTAAGGGATAGGAAAGGAGATGCCATTTTCTCAGATGGAGACAATGTAGGGGAGCACATTTTTGTGGGAAGATTAAGAGTTCAATTATAGACATGTATCTTTGAGATGCCTTTAGTTACCCAAGTGAAGATGCATGCATATAGTTGGACATAGAAGTCTATTAGAGAAAAGGGCTAGGTAAAATATTTATATTTGTGGTTTCTCAAATTTAGTTGCCACTTAAAGCCATGAAACTAGAAAATCGGAGATAATATGGTATACATTGAGTGAGTGTAGACAGGGACATTAAGCTTCATGAGAATCCAGCATTGAGAAGTTAGGTTTTTCTTAAAAAAAAAAAAAATTGAGGAACCAACAGAAGAGGCAGAGAAGAAGAGGCTAGTGAGGTAAGAGGGACTGTTCTTAGAAGGCACGTGAAGGAAATGATTGGAGGAGAAAAGAATCCAACTCTTCCAAGGGGACAAGAAGAGAAGACTGAAACTGACCATTGGATTTGGCAGTTAACCGTGGCAAGGTCAAGTGCAGCTTTGATAGAGTGGTGGAGGCAAACTCTGAGTAGAGTGGGTTCAAGATGTGGTGTTAAGAGATCAGTGAGAAACAGAGTAGACACAGCTTTCAAAGACTTTGCTGGATTGAGGACCATGGAATTGGGCAGTTGCTGAAGAAGAAAGTGGAATTAAGAGATAAGTACACTGTTGGGGTACCTTTAAGAGGACTGCCAGCCTCTGAGGTCAGAGGAACAGTCCAGCAGAGAGAGGAAAACCTATGATGCCACAGGCAGAGATTGGCTGATTTGAACCATGTCTGTATTAGTTACTGCTGCTGGTACACCAAATGACTAAACACTTTGTGCCTTGAAACAACACCAATGTATTAGTTTACATATCCTGAGGTCAGAAATTCAAAATCCGGTTCAATGGGCTAATTAAAATGCCAGCAGGCCTGCATTCTTTTCTGGAGGTTGTAGGGAGAGATCCATTTTGTTGCCTTTTCCAACTCCTAGAGAACAGGTCTTGTGTTGTTGGAAGAGGGTGTTTGCTAAGACCAGAGCCTTCTCTTGACAAAATTCTGTTAGCTTTTGCCCTGCTTCATTTGTACTCCAAGGCCAAACTTGCCTGTTCTTTCAGGTATCTCTTGACTTTCTACTTTTGTATTCCAATCCCCTCAAGAAAAGAACATCTTTCTTTGGTGCTAGATTTTGAAGGTCTCTTAGGTCTTCAGAGAACCAGTCAACTTCAGCTTCTCTGGCCTTTGTGCTTGGGACATGGACTTGAATTACGGTGATGTTGAATGGTTTGCCATGGAAGTGAACTGAGATCATTTTGTCTTCTTTGAGATTGCACCCAAGTATACTGCATTTCAGACTCTTTTGTTGACTATGAGGGCTACTCCCTTTCTTCTAAGGGATTCTTGCCCATAGTAGTGAATATAATAGTCGTCTGAATTAATTTCAGCCATTCCTGTCCATTTTAGTTTACTGATTTCTAAAATATTCATGTTTACTCTAGCCATCTCCTTGCCACCTCCTTGCCACATCCAATTTCCCTGGTTTCAGAGACATAACATTCTAGGTTCTTATGCAATATTATTCTTTACAGCATCAGATTTTACTTCTACCACTATACACATCCACAATTGGGTGTTGTTTCTGCTTTGACTCTGCCTCTTCATTCCTTTTAGAGCTATTTCTCACTCTTTTCTAGTAGCACATTGGACACCTACCAACCCGGGGGTCTCATCCTTCAGTATGATATACTTTTACCTTTTCATACTGTTCATGGGATTCTCAAGGCAGGAATGTTGAAGTGGCTCACCATTCCTTCTCCATCATCAGATCTCTCCATCATGACTTGTCCATCTTGGGTGGCCCTGCATGGCATGACTGATAGTTTCATGAGTTACACAAGGTTGTGATCCATATGATCATATTGTTTAGTTTTCTGTGATTGTAGTTTTGATTCTGGAGGTCATAGAATTGATATTCTTGCTTCTTCTGTGTTGCCCTCTGAAGGATGAGGATAAGAGGCTTGTGGAAGTGCCCTGATGGAAGGGAATGACTGTGGGGAAAAGGGTCAAAAGAGACTAAAAATAACAGTGTGGTCATTAAGCATAATCAAGGACCTTCAGCTCTGTCTCAAGGGCTATAGATAACATTCTGAACCATATCCAGTGAGCTGCCTTATAGATACTAGAACACCAGGTGGAGAAGTTAACCACATGATGGCCAGAATATATCCATGACATAAACTGCCACAGTTCTGAGTACTGGCCTCTAGAAATGCAAACAAATGGGCCCTGGAACTGAAGACTAATGTACTTAAAACAATCAATATGACATGGGTCAGACCACTGATGACCAGTTTGAAGATGACTGTCAGAGCTGACTGTGCTGTTTCTGCATATAGCACCCCTGTCACTTTTGTCTATAAGGGCTCTTGCCCCACTGGTTGAAGTGGAGGGGGTTTGGGCTTTGGTTCGATGTCTGGCACCCCAACAGTCCAGTTGCCAGAATCTGAAATCAAACAAACTTTCCTTTCCACCAACCTGGCTTAGTTATTTGCTTTGAAGTGAAGAGCAGCAGTCCCCACAAATGCCCTTTTGGTAACAGTGGGACTGTGCTCCCTCCAGTAGAAGGGAAAACCAGTAGGCCATTATGGCATGATCTAAATGAAATTATGATTATACAGTGGAAGTGACAAAAAGATTCAAGGGATTAGATCTGATAGACAGAGTGCCTGAAGAACTATGGGTGGAAGTTTGTAACATCGTACAGGAGGTGGCCAAACCATCACCAAGAAAAGAAATGCAACAAGGCAAAATGGTTGTCTGAGGAGACGTTACAAATAGCTGAGAAAAGAGGAAAAGCAAAAGGCAAAGGAGGAAGGGAAAGATTTACCCATCTGAATGCAGAGTTCCAAGGAATATCTAGGAGAGGTAAGGAAGTCTTAAGTGATCAGTGTAAAGAAATAGAGGAAAGCAATGTAATGAGAAACACTAGAGATCACTTCAAGAAAATTAGAGATATAAAAAAGTAACATTTCATGCAAAGATGAGGATAATAAAGGTCAGAATTGGTATGGACCTAAGATAAGCAGAAGAGATTAGGAAAAGATGGCAAGAATACAAAGAACTATACAAAAAAAAAAAAAAAGGCCTTAATGACCAGGATAACCATTATGGTGTGATCAGTCACATAGAGCCAGACATCATGGAATGCGAAGTCAAGTGGTCTTTAGGAAGAATCACTATGAACAAAACTAGTGGATGTGATGGAATTCCAGTTGAGCTATTGGAATCCTAAAAGATGATGTGGTGAATGTACTGGACTCAATAGCCTAGCAAATTTGGAAAACTCAGCAGTGGCCACAGGACTGGAAGAGGTCAGTTTTCATTCCAGTCCCAAAGAAGGACAATGCCAAAGAATGTTCAAACTGCTTCACAGTTGCACTCATTTCACATAGTAGTAAGGTAATGTTGAAAATCCTTGATGCTAGGCTGCAATGGTATGTGAATCAAGAACTTCTAGATGTACAAGCTTGGTTTAGAAAAGCCAGAGGTACCAGAGATCAAATTGCCAACATCCATTGGATCATAGAAAAAGCAAGAGAATTCCAGAAAAAACATCTACTTCTGTTTCATTGACTACGCTAAAGCCTTTGACTCTGTGGATCACAACAAACTGTGGAAAATTCTTAAAGAGATGGAAATACCAGACCTCCTTACCTGCCTCCTGAGAAACCTGTATGCAGGCCAAGAAGCAACAGTTACAACTGGACATGAAACAATGGACTGGTTCCAAATTGGGAGAGGAGTACATCAAAGCTGTATATTTTCAGCTTGCTTATTTAACTTATATGCAGAGTACCTTATGTGGAATGCCAAGCTGGATGAATCACAAGGTGGGTTGAAGATTGCCGGGATAAATATCAGTAACCTCAGATACGCAGATGACATCACCTTAATGGCAGAAAAGGCTTCCCTGGTGACTCAGACAGTAAAGCGTCTGCCTACAATGCAGGAGACCCAGGCTCGATCCCTGGGTTGGGAAGATCCTCTGGAGAAGGAAATGGCAACCCACTCCAGTACTCTTGCCTGGAAAATCCCATGGATGGAGGAGCATGGTAGGCTACAGTTTATGGGGTCACTAAGAGTCAGACACGATTGAGTGACTTCACTTTCTTTCTTTCTTTTAATGGCAGAAAGCAAAGAGGAACTAAAGAGTCTCTTGATGGAGGTGAAACATGAGAGAGAAATAACTTGCTTAAATCTCAATATTTGAAAAACTACAATCATAACATCTGGTTCCATCCCTTTACAGCAAATAGATGGGGAAAAAAATGGAAACAGTGACAGCTTATTTTCTCGGCCTTCAAAATCACTGCAGTTGGTGACTGTAGCCATTAAATTAAGATGCTTGCTTCTTGGAAGAAAATCTATGACAAATCTAGATAACCTGTTTAAGATCAGAGCCATCACTTTGCTGACACAGATCTGTAGAGTCAAAGCTATGGCATTTCCAGTAGTCATGTATGAATGTGAGAGTTGGACTGTAAAGAAGGCTGAGCCCTGAAGAATTGATGCTTTCAAACTGTGGTGCTGGAGAAGACTCTTGAGAGTCCCTTGGGCAGCCAGGAGATCAATCTGATCAATTCTGAATGAAATCAACCCTGCATATTCATTGGAAGGACTGATGCTGAAACTGAAATGCCAATATTTTGGTCATCTGACATGAAGAACCAACTCATTGGAAAAGAGCCTGATGCTGGGAAAGATTGAGGGCAAGAAGAGAAGGGGAGGACAGAGGATGAGATGGTTGGATGGCATCACTGACTCAATGGACATGAGTTGAGCCAACTCTGGGAGATAGTGAAGGACAGAGAATCCTGGTGTGCTGCAGTCCATTGGGTGGCAAAGAGTTGGACACACCCGAGAAACTAAACAAGAGAACTCTTATGTCTTCATCTTGTAGACTCTACTGAGATCTTCAGAGGCAGACTATAGCATCTTAGAGTCTTTTATCTAATGCTCCTATCTTCCGACCTTCTCTTCGAATACAACCCTCCCAGGTCACACATGTAAGGACTTTGTCATTATACTAGGGTTACTAGGTAAACCAAAAATATCTTGCTTCTCAAGATTTTAATCAGCTTTACAAGATCGTTCCCAGACCAGGTTCAGAACCATCTGAACCTGCAGTGGAAGCACAGAGTCCTCACCACTGGACCACCAGGCAAGTCCCAGGTTAAAGGAAATTTTTAGTCATAATTTCATCACACCTACATTTTCGGCTCCCTGCTCCATCTCTTCTGCTTCTGGAACCCTTGCTCTGTGAATGTTAGTATGTTCTATTCCCTAGTTAATGTAGCATTCTTCTTATGATTCTGTAGTCTGGTAAATTATTTTGGTAAATTATTAATCTCTATCTCAATATCTGATCTTTTCAAGTTTTTTTTTTCTTATTGTTTCATTTGACACAAATTCCTCTCTCTTCTCATTTTGCTTAGCTTCCTCCTTTTCTATTAAGTTAGGTGAAAAAGTTACCTGTCCTGGTTTTGCAGGGCTGTCCTTGTGTGGACCCACCCCTGTGCAGTCTGTGTGCACAAGGCTTTGGTGCAGAGCTGGAGCTGAGCTGGTCAGAGGTCACCCCTTCCCAGGGCGTGCTGGCAACTGTTACCTCGGTGGGAGGGGGAGGGGCAGACTAGAGCCAGAGCCCAGTGTGAGCAAAGGCTTCTCCTGTGCTCAGTGGCTGTCCCCACCCTACTGGACCAGGCGAGTCCCAGGACGCTGGAGAAGAGCTCTGAGGGTTGGGTCCAGACTGGTTCCACTCATAAGTGTGCGCCCCTTATAAGTGTGCACTCCCATGCCCTGCACTGTACCTTTGCCCCAGAGGGTGGCTGTGCCGGAGCAGCCCCTGGTGCAGGCGGCTGTGCATGTGGTGCACCCCTGGCACACCATTAGAGCCCCAGACCCTGCTCCTTGGGGCCCTCTGTGATGGCCGCCTTGTCCCGTCCAGATGTGTGTGTGTTCCAGTGTGTGTGTGTGTGTTCCTGTGTGTGTGTTCCTGTATGTGTTTTCCTGTGTGTTCCTGTGTGTGTGTTCCTATGCGTGTGTGTTCCTGTGTGTGTGTGTGTGTTCCTATATGTGTGTCCCTTTGTGTGTGTGTGTTCCTGTATGTGTGTTCCTCTGTGTGTTTGTGTTTGTGTGTATTCAATTTGGTTCTTGAAATAACAGGGAAAATCTCACTCTTGGAAGATTTGTTCCTTGTCATGACTTTTACTAGTTAGCTCGTCATGCTTCTAGTCCTGGGATCAGCCCAACAGGAAAGCTACGGGTGGCTCAGTTCATTTTTGAGTCAGCATCTAACCTGGCCGAGACTGGCTATCTGATTCTGGTGAATTTATGGCTGTTTTTGAATGCACTATGCCCCCCAAAGCCACACCCCCATTCTACTCAGGGCCTTTTAATACATGGTCTAGTCTATGTCTCCACCCTTATTCCTTTGTCTTCGGCTCCGTATGTGTGTATATATACATACACACAAGCTATATATATAGTGTCCCTGCAGCTGCAATAGGCATTCCAGGTGCTCTTCAGTTTAAGCCTAGAGAAGCTCTATAGAGTTAGCAAAAACAAGACCAGGAGCTGATTGTGGCTCAGATCAAGAACTCCTTATTGCCAAATTCAGACTTAAATTGAAGAAAGTAGGGAAAACCACTAGACCATTCAGATATGACCTAAATCAAATCCCTTATGATTATACAGTGGAAGTGAGAAATAGATTTAAAGGTCTAGATCTGATAGATAGAGTGCCTGATGAACTGTGGACAGAGGTTCGTGACACTGTACAGGAGACAGGGACCAAGACCATCCCCATGGAAAAGAAATGCAAAAAAAGCAAAATGGCTGTCTGAGGAGGCCTTACAAATAGCTGTGAAAAGAAAAGAGGCGAAAAGCAAAGGAGAAAAGGAAAGATATAAGCATCTGAATGAAGAGTTCCAAAGAATAGCAAGGAGAGATAAGAAAGACTTCCTCAGTGATCAATGCAAAGAAATAGAGGAAAACAACATAATAGGAAAAACAAGAGACCTCTTCAAGAAAATGAGAGATTCCAAGGGAACATTTCATGCAAAGATGGGCTCGATAAAGAACAGAAATGGTATGGACCTAACAGAAGCAGAAGATATTAAGAAGAGGTGGCAAGAATATACAGAAGAACTGTACAAAAAAGATCTTCACAACCAAGATAATCACGATGGCGTGATCACTCACCTGGAACCAGACATCTTGGAATGTGAAAAGTCAAGTGGGCCTTAGAGAGCATCACGACGAACAAAGCTAGGGGAGGTGATGGAATTCCAGCTGAGCTATTTCAAATCCTGAAAGATGATGCTGTGAAAGTGCTGCACTCAATATGCCAGCAAATTTGGAAAACTCAGCAATGGCCACAGGACTGGAAAAAGTCAGTCTTCATTCCAATCCCAAAGAAAGGGAATGCCAAAGAATGCTCAAACTACCGCACAATTGCACTCATCTCACATGCTAGTAAAGTCATGCTCAAAATTCTCCAAGCTAGGCTTCAGCAATATGTGAACCATGAACTTCCAGATGTTCAAGTACGTTTTAGAAAAGGCAGAGGCACCAGAGATCAAATTGCCAACATCTGCTGGATCATGGAGAAAGCAAAAGAGTTCCAGAAAAACATCTATTTCTGCTTCATTGACTATGCCAAAGCCTTTGACTGTGTGGATCACAATAAACTGTGGAAAATTCGGAAAGAGATGGGAATACCAGACCACCTGACCTGCCTCTTGAGAAACCTGTATGCAGGTCAGGAAGCAACAGTCAGAACTGTACATGGAACAACAGACTGGTTCCAAATAGGAAAAGGAGTACATCAAGGTTGTATATTGTCACCCTGCTTATTTAACTTATATGCAGAG
The DNA here is from genome assembly GCF_049115385.1 of Moschus berezovskii. Taxonomy (NCBI): domain Eukaryota; kingdom Metazoa; phylum Chordata; class Mammalia; order Artiodactyla; family Moschidae; genus Moschus; species Moschus berezovskii. Next base: position 41,298,185 of record NC_142474.1, on the reverse strand, counting down.
TACATCATAAAGAATGCTGGGCTGGAAGAAGCACAAGCTGGAATCAAGATTGCCGGGAGAAATATCAATAACCTCAGATATGCAGATGACAGCACCCTTGTGGCAGAAAGTGAAGAGGAACTCAAAGACCTCTTGATGAAAGTGAAAGAGGAGAGTGAAAAGGTTGGCTTGAAGCTCAACATTCAGAAAACAAAGATCATGGCATCTGGTCCCATCACTTCATGGGAAATAGATGGGGAAACAGTGGAAACAGTGTCAGACTTTATTTTTTTGGGCTCCAAAATCACTGCAGATGCTGATTGCAGCCATGAAATTAAAAGACGCTTACTCCTTGGAAGGAAAGTTATGACCCACCTAGATAGCATATTAAAAAGCAGAGACATTACTTTGCCAACCAAGGTCCGTCTAGTCAAGGCTATGGTTTTTGCCGTGGTCATGTATGGATGTGAGAGTTGGACTGTGAAGAAAGCTGATCACTGAAGAATTGATGCTTTTGAACTGTGGTGTTGCAGAAGACTCTTGAGAGTCCCTTGGACTGCAAGGAGATCCAACCAGTCCATTCTAAGGGAGATCAATCCTGGGTGTTCATTGGAAGGACTGATGCTAAAGCTGAAACTGCAATACTTTGGCCACCTCATGCGACAAGTTGATTCACTGAAAAGACTCTGATGCCAGGAGGTTTTAGGGGTAGGAGGAGATGGGGACGACAGAGAATGAGATGGCTGGATGGCATCACCGATTCAATGGACATGAGTTTGAGTGAACTCCAGGAGTTGGTGATGGACAGGGAGGCCTGGTGTGCTGTGATTCATGGGGTCGCAAAGAGTCGGACACGACTGAGCGACTGAACTGAACTGAAGTGGAAAAGACACTAGTCTCCAGACACCCCCAAGTAGGTTGGAATACCGCACATAAGGTTTTCTGTTATCACTCTGGATTGAGGGAAGCAACTGGAAGCTTATCAAGATTGCACTGCCCCAGGCAGGAAGAGGGTACAGGTAAGTAATACATGATGAAATTTCCTTCCACTCTGTTCTGGATTTTTCCTAATTGCCTGTTCACTTTGTTGCTGTCGATCTGTGTTTGACTGTTTTCTAGAACTCCTGTGAAGTTTTTCAGCTGATTTCTCTTTCTTTTTTTGTCTTTCCACGGGAGAATTCAGTCTTCCAACCTCACCAGTTTGCTGACATCACTGTACACATTAAATTTTGTTTTCACTACGTTCTAGTGTATCAGTGAATCACAACTGCTGTTACTCGTTCAAAATTTGTTGCATTTTAATTTGTTTATAGGTTTTTCATTTATGAATGATGTGGAGCAGTTAGTAAATTATGTAAAATATGTATCAGTGACATTATGAGAGTACCCAAAAGTTATATATATAACTAGCTACAAAGAATCAACACTCAAAGTCTTTTTGAACACTGTACAGGGTATCCTAAGGCTATTAATAACTAACTTCCAATAAGCACTTTGCCAAAATGTCTCATTTCCGTTTTCTGTTCAAGATTTCACCAGTCAGGTCTGTAAAACATAATAATTTTGCTGTGGGAAATGTAAAAGGGAAATTTATTTTCATTTGAACTTTTAATTCTTTATTAAGGGGTAACATTTTGAAAAATGCTATCAAACGCTTTCAGATTGTGTGATTTATGTATGTGTGTGTGTTTGTACTGTAAGGTAGTTTTTTCAATTGATGTTTGATAGAGATTGGGCTTCATAATAGAAAATTAAAGAAAGATTGTTGTTGGAAGTTTCTAGTCTAACTAATAGTCAATAATTGCTCACCCAATCTCATCATTATATAATACTTGAGGTTGTGCTGATCAAAAGAATCAAACAAGTTAACTGTGTTCAATCATCTCTGACTCCATGGATACTAGTTTATTCATGATTCTCCTACAATGTCTCTGCTAACACTGGACAGTGCAGCTGGGGTGTTATGTTCTTGTTATTTATAACGTTTGAAGGGAGAAGAAAAAAATCCCAGTCTGCTTACTCAGAGAAGCAACAATGAATCCCAAAGGCCAGAAGGTGAAGCTTAATGATGGCCACTTCATTCCTGTCCTAGGATTTGGAACCTATGCGCCTCCAGAGGTAACAGTACTGGTTGTGGGTTGAGATATAAATAGTGGTGGATGTGACATGAGCAGAAGGGACTTGGGTTGTCAAGCACTGAGCTCCTGTGTGACGCTGGGAGGGTCACGTGGTTCCACCAACCAGGCTAGAACCATTTCCTATGGAAGAGGAGAAAGCATTCGGCCTGCACTCTGCATCATGGTCCGAAGCTGTGCTCACCTGCAGATTACTCTGGGTTTCCTTCCAGTTTCCATCTTCAGTAGGTGAGACTCAGCTGTCAAGAATACTGTCAGCTGTTTCGGTTTGAAGGTGATTGCAACAGAGAGGTTTATCTGTATATTTAATTAATTCCAGAACTCTTTCCTCCTTCCAAAAAGCCATGACACAGAGAAGTATTTGAGGTGGGAGGTCTTGTAGATGAGTTGAATGAAAAATAATGGGAATGAATTGCTTTTATATTGTGGAGTGCCTGCTAGATGGCAGGCAAGAAACACTCCAGCTGTGTTTAGCCTCATATTTTTGTTTCTGCTTGGAAATTTATTCTCAGAGAAAATACAGTGCCATTTGAGGGTACAAGGTACTATCTTACAGGCCAGGTTTTGGAATGTTTTCTTGGGCTTCCCTGGATAGTTCAAATGTTAAAGAATCTGCCTGCCTTGCAGGGGATCTGAGTTCGATCCCTGGGTCGGGAAGATCCCCTGGAGAAGGAAATGGTAACCCACTCCAGTATTCTTGCGGAGAATCCCTTGGACAGAGGAGCCTGATGGGCTACAGTTCATGTGGTCACAAAGAGTTGGACATGACTGAATGATTAACACTTTAACACTTTGAAATGGGAAAGATTCTGAATCATATAAAAGGAAATGGAATATTATTCAGCATTAAAACGAAGTTAATCCTGCCATTTGCAACTGCACAGATGGATAGTGAGAACACTAAGGCAAGTAAAACAAGCCAGAAATAGAAAGACAAATACTGCATAATCTCCTTGTAGCTAGAATCTTAAAAAGTAGAACTCACAGAAGCAGATAATACAGGTGTGGTGACCAGAGGCTGGTGTCAAGGCTGGGAAAAATGGTAAATTGTTAGTCAAGGGTACAGACCATCAATTATAAAATGAATAATCATGGAGACCTGATGTAAAGCACTGTGACTATGGTTAAAAATAATGGGATATATCTTTAGTTTTGTAGACTAGATCTTATGTCTTCTTACAAACACCCAAAAAAGTTAGGTATGTGAGGTGATGGAACTGTTTCCTAGGTTGATTTTGGTAATTCATTAAGAGTGGATACTCACATTGGTAAGAATAATCATGGGAAATGGACTAGTTGAAACTCAAGCTTGAATCAAGCTCTAGCTGGGAGAAGGATCAATAACCTCAGAATGGAGATGACACCACCCTAATGGCAAAAGGGAAGAGGAAATAAAGAACCTCTTGATGAAGGTGAAAGAGGGAGTGAAAAGCTGACTTAAAATTAAACGTTCAAAAAACTAAGATCATGTCATCCAGTCCCATCACTTGATGGCAAATAAATGGGGGAGAAATGGAAACAGGGGTAGACTTCATTTTCTTGGACTCCAAATCATTGTGGATGGTGACTGTAGCCAGGAAATTAAAAGACGATTGTTCCTCAGAAGAAAAACTATGAGAAACCTAGACGTCATCTTAAAAAACAGAGACATTGGCTTGTGGACAAAGTCCATATAGTCAAAGCCACGGTTTTTCCAGTTGTTATGTATGGATGTGAGAGTTGGACCGTAAAAGGCTATGCGGGGAAGAATTGATACTTTTGAACTGTGGTGTTTGAGAAGACTCTTGAGAATGCCCTGGATAGCAAGGAGATCAAGCCAGTCATTCCTAAAGGAAATCAACCCTGAGTATTCCTTGGAAGGACCGATGCTGAAGGTGAAGCTCCAATACTTTGGCCACACAATACGAAGAGCCAACTCATTGGAAAAGACCCTGAGTCTGAAAAAGACTGAAGGCACAAGGAGAAGGAGGTGCCAGAGGGTGAGATAGTTGGGTGGCATCATTGATACAATGGACATGAGTTTGAGCAAACTGCAGAAGATAATGAAATACAGGCAGACCTGGAGAGCTGTAGTCCATGGGGTCAGAAGGAATTGAACAGGACTGAGTGACTGAACAAAAACAGTGACTTGTATGAGAACATCTCTTTGTACACCTTGATTGCATACAGCTTTTATGTGGTGTATTCTTTTTGGCCTCACTGGTAGACAGAGGTCTTAGAAGCAATTACTTTGTTTCTTGATGCTTTTACCAGGCACCTTACACCTTTGTTGAATTATCTTCAAAGATCTCACAGTATAAATCCTATCCATGACTGCAACGTTATCCTGAGTCCTTTGGGTTCTACCAGCAAATCAATGAACCTGCAGGTGGTCTTGAGGTCTCTGATGCCCATAATCAACCACAGTCACCTCAGGATGAATGGTTCCTGGGTGTCCACTTAATCACTGACCAGGAATGTTCAGGGAAGTCATCAGTCATTCATCACCACACATACAGATCTAACCAAAGGCACAAAGAAAAGTTGATGTTGGGAAGATGAAATCTTGTGCCTAGAAATCTCTTTAGCATGTAGATATTCAATGTCTACCTTTGTTGCTTATGTAGGTTGCTAAGAGGGATGCTCTGGAATTCACTCCATTTGCTATAGAGGTTGGGTTCCGCCATATTGACTGTGCTCATGCAAACCAAAATGAAGAGCAGATAGGCCAGGCCATTAGAAGCAAGATTCCAGATGGCCCTGTGAAGAGAGAAGACATATTCTGCACTTCAAAGGTACTGTGTGTGTTGTGTGTGTGCACATGTGTGCAAGTGATTGTGCCCAGGTGACAATTATTGAATAGGATCATTTGGTGAAGAGTTGTTTAGTGAATTATGCTTATTGGTAAATTCCTAAAGTATTCGAGTTCCCTGGTGGTTCAATGCTTAAGACTTGGCACTTTAATGCCATGTGCCCAGATTTGATCCTTGGTTGGGGAAGTAATATCAGACAAGCCTTGCAGTAAGGCCAAAATAAGTTACCTAAAGTATTGTTAATACAACTTTTATTCTTTAACCTCTGCAGCTTTGGTGCACATCCTTTCGACCAGAGCTGGTCCGACCAGCCTTGGAAAAGTCACTGAAATGTCTTCAACTGGACTATGCTGATCTCTGTATTATGCATTATCCCCTGGCTCTGAAGGTTAGAAATTTGTGTGATCACATCAGTGTTACATCTTGTGTTAGAATGTTCATCAACTTGCATGGATGGTTAAACTAAGATTTTTCTTAGTAGGTTGAAGGGATGATTACATTAGAGTAGAATCCTCCAAATAATCATTTGTGATCATCTTTTACTGAATTTCTTTGAATCCCTTACATGCCTTCCAGAGAAAGGAGTTAATATTCTGAGATTCTCTGTTATGCAGATGACACTACCCTTATGGCAGAAAGTGAAGAGGAACTCAAAATCCTCTTGATGAAAGTGAAAGAGGAGAGTGAAAAGGTTGGCTTGAAGCTCAACATTCAGAAAACAAAGATCATGGCATCTGGTCCCATCGCTTTATGGGAAATAGATGGAAAAACAGTGGAAACAGTGTCAGACTTTATTTTTTGGGCTCCAAAATCACTGCAGATGCTGATTGCAGCCATGAAATTAAAAGCCGCTTACTCCTTGGAAGGAAAGTTATGACCAACATTGATAGTATATTAAAAATAGAGACATTACTTTGCCAACAAAGGTCCGTCTAGTCAAGGCTATGGTTTTTCCCGTGGTCATGTACGGATGTGAGAGTTGGACTGTGAAGAAAGCTGGTCGCCGAAGAATTGATGCTTTTGAACTGTGGTGTTGGAGAAGACTCTTGAGAGTCCCTTGTACCGCAAGGAGATCCAACCAGTCCATTCTAAGGGAGATCGATCCTGGGTGTTCATTGGAAGGACTGATGCTGTAGCTGAAACTGCAATACTTTATCCATCTCATGCGACGAGTTGACTCACTGGAAAAGACTGATGCTGGGAAAGGTTGGGGGCGGGAGGAGAAGGGGACGACGGAGATTGAGATGGCTGGAAGGCATCACCGACTCTGTGGACATGAGTTTGAGTGAACTCCTTGAGTTGGTGATAGACAGGGAGGCCTGGCGTGCTGTGATTCATGGGGTCGCGGAGAGTCGGACACGACTGAGCGACTGAACTGAACTGAAGGAGTTCGATTATAGATCTGTATCTTTGAGATACGTTTAGGTACCCATGTGAAGATGCATGCATACAGTTGGACTTAGAATTCTATCAGAGAAAAGGTTTCGATAAAATATTTAATTTATGGTTTGCTCATTTTAGTTGCCTCTTAAAGCCACGAGACTAGACAATCAGAGATATTATGTTATACCGTGAGTGGTATAGATAGGGAAGTTAAGCTTCATGAGAACCCAACATTAAGAAGGCGATTTAAATAAAATATGGAGGAACCTGCAAAAGAGGCTGAGAAGGATTGGTGAGTGAGGAAGGAGGGGTTGTTCTTAAATGCATGTGAAGCAGATGTTTGGAAGAAAAAAGAGACCAATGCTAACAAGGGGACAAGTAAGACAAGACTGAAACTGACCACTGGATTGGGCAATTAACCTTGGCAAAGTCAAGTGCAGCTTTGACAGAGTGGTAAAGGCAAACCGTGAGGAGAATGGATTCAAGAAATGGTTCAAGAGACCAATGAGAAGCAGAGTATACACAGTTTTCAAAGACTTTAATGAGGCTGCAATGAGGACCACAGAGTTGCACAGTCTCTGAGGAGGAACGTGGAACTAAGAGACAAGTTTCCCTGATGGGGCAGATTACTGCCTGCCTCTGAGGTCAGAGGAACAGTCCAGCAGAGAGACGAAAATCTATGATGCAGCAGACGGAGGTGGGGCTGACTTGAACCACATCTGTATTAGTTACTGTTTCTGCTACAACAAATGACCAAAACCTTTGTGGACGGAAACAAAAACAATGTATTATTTTATATTTCTGGAGGTCAGAAATTCAAAATCTGGTTCCATGGGCTAAAATTGAAGTGTCAACAGGCATGCATTCTTTTCTGAAAGTTGTAGGGGAAAATCTGTTCTCTTGCCTTTACCAACTCCTAAAGAACAGGTCTCGTGTTGTTGGAAGAGGGTATTTGCTAAGACCAGAGCATTCTTTGTAGTACTCTGCTTAGTCTTTGCCCTGCTTCATTTGTACTCCAAGGCCAAACTTGCCTGTTACTTCAGGTATCTCTTGATTTCTTCCTTTTGCCTCACAGTCCTCTATGATGAAAAGGACATCTTTTTTTTTTTTTTGGTGTTAGACCTAGAAGGTCTTGTAGGTCTTCACAGGACCGTTCAACTTCAGCTTCTTTGGAATTTGAGGTTGGGGCATAGACTTGGATGACTGTGATGCTGAATGGTTTCTTTTGGAAATGAACCAAGATTCTTCTGCTGTTTTTGAGATTGCACCCATGTACTGCATTTCAGACTCTTCTCTTGACAATGAGGGCTACTCCAATTCTTCTAAGGGATTCTTGCCCACAGTAGTAGATATAATGGTCATCTGAATTAAATTTGCCTATTCCAGCCCATTTTAGTCCATTGATTCCTAAAGTGTTGATGTTTACTCTTGCCATCTCCTGTTTGACCATATCCAACTTACCTTGATTCATGGACCTAACATTCCAGGTTCCTTTGCAATATTGTTCTTTAAAGTGCCAGACTTTACTTTTATCACTAGACACACCCACAACTGGGTGTTGTTCTGCGTTGGCTCAGCGTCTTCTTTCTTTCCGCTGGTATATTTCTGTTCTTCCTTAGTAGCATGTTGGGCACCTACTAACCTGGGGTGCTCATCTTTCAGTGTCATATCTTTTTGCCTTTTCATACTGTTAATGGGGTTCTCAAGACAAGAATGCTAAGTGGTTTGCCATTCCCTTCTCCAGTGAGCCACATTTTATCAGAACTCTCTACCAGGACCTGTCCATCATGGGTGGCCCTGAATGGCATGACTTATAGACTGAGTAACTGAACTGAACTGATAGTTACTGGGGTTACACAAGGCTTTGACCCATCTGATTATTTTGGTTAGTTTTCTGTGATTGCCGTTTTCATTCTGGAGGCCGTAGCATTGAGATTCTTGCTCCTTCTGTCTGCCCTGTGATGGATGAGTGTAAGAGGCTTGTGCAAGCTACCTGACGGGAGGGACTGGCTGTGGGGAAAACTGAGTCTTGCTCTGGTGGGCAGGGCCATGTTCAGTAAATCTTCTATCTAATTTTCTGCTAATGCGTGGGACTGTGGTTCCTCCCTGTACTAGGGAAAGCAACTAGGCAATTCACGTCAGTTCAGTTCAGTCGGTCAGTCATGTCTGACTCTTTGTGACCCAATGGAATGCAGCACACCAGGCTTCCCTGTCCATCACCAAGTCCTCGAGCTTACTCAAACTCATGTCCATCGAGTTGGTGATTCCATCCAACCATCTCATCCCCTGTCGTCCCCTTCTCCTCTCACCTTCAATCTTTCCCAGCATCAGGGTTTTTTCTAATGAGTCAGTTCTTCACATCAGGTGGCCAAATTATTGGAGTTTCAGCTTCAGCATCAGTCCTTCCAATGAATATTCAGGACTGATTTCCTTTAGGATGGACTGTTTGGATCTCCTTGCTGTCCAAGGGACTGACAAGAATCTTCTCCAACACCACAGTTTGAAAGCATCCATTATTCAGTGCTCAGCTTCCTTTATAGTCCAACTCTCACATCCATACATGACTAATGTAGAAACCAAAGCTTTGACTATATGGCCTTTTTTGGCAAAGTAATGTCTCTGCTTTTTAATATGCTGTCTAGGTTTGTCATAGCTTTTCTTCCAAGGACCAAGCACCTTTTAATTTCATGGCTGCAGTCACCATCTGCAGTGATGTTGGAGCCCCCCAAAATAAAGTCTCTCACTGTTTCCATTGTTTCCCCATCTATTTGCATGAAGTGATGGGACCAGATGCCATGATCTTAGTTTTCTGAATGTTGAGCTTTAAACCAACCTTTCCACCCTCTTGTTTCACTTTGATCAAGAGGCTCTTTAGTTCTTCTTTGCTTTTGCCATAATGGTTGTGTCATCTGCATATCTGAGGTTATTGATATTTCTCCCAGCAATCTTGATTTCAGCTTGTGCTTCACCCAGCCTGGCATTTCTCATGATGTACTCTGCATATAAGTTAAATAAGCAGGGTGATGATATACAGCATTGATGTACTCCTTTCCCGATTTGGAAATAGTTTGTTGTTCCATGTCCAGTTCTAACTGTTGCTTTTTGACATGCATACAGACTTTTCAGCAGGTAGGTCAGGTGGTCTGGTATTCCCATCTCTTGAAGAATTTTCCACAGTTTGTTGTGAAGGCTATTCAGGTATGACCTAAATCAAATACCTCATGGTTATACAGTGGAAGTGACAAATAGAATCAAGAGATTAGGTCTGATCCATGCCTGAAGAACTGTGGATGGAGGTTCATAACATTGTACAGTAGGCAGTGACTGAAACCATCCCCAAGAAAGAGAAATGCAAGAAGACAAAATGGTTCCCTGAGAAGGCCTTACAAATCATGAGAAAAGAAGAGAAGTGAAAAGGAAAAGAGAAAGGGAAATACATAGGCAACTGAATGCAGAGTTCTGAAGACTAGCAAAGAGAGGTAAGAACACCTTCATAAGTGAACAATGCAGAGAGATAGATTGAAACAATAGGATGAGAGACACTAGAGATCTCTTCAGAAAATTAGAGACACCAAGGGAAAATTTCATGCAAAGTGGGCACAGTAAAGGGCAGAAACAGTATGGACCTAAAAGAAGCAGAAGAGATTAAAACAGATGGCAAGAATACACAGAAGAATTTACCACAAATGTCTTAATGATCCAGATAACCACTATGGTGTGGTCACTTACCTCCAGCCAGACATCCTGGAGTGTGAAGTCAAGTGGGCCTTAGGAAGCATTACATGAACAAAGGTAGTGGAGATGATGGATTTCAAGCTAAACTATTTTACATCCTAAAAGATGATGCCATTAAAGTGTTGCACTCAATTTACCAGCAAATTTGGAAAACTAGAAAATGTCGGTTTTCATTTCAATCCCAAAGAAGGGCAATTGCAAAGAATGTTCAAATTACTGCAAATTGCACTCTTTTCACATGCTAGCAAATTAATGCTCAAAATTCTTCAAGCTAGATTTCAACAGTATGTGAGCCAAAGACTTCCAAATGTACAAGTTGGGTTTAGAAAAGGCAGAGGCCCAGAGATCAAATTGCCAGCATCCGTGGGATCATAAAAAAAGCAAGAGAATTCCAGAAAAATATCCACTCCTCCTCATAGACTATGCTAAAGCCTTTGGGTGTTTGGATCACAACAAACTGTGGAAAATTCTTAAAGAGATGGGGCTACCAGACCACCTTACCAGCCTCCTGAGAAACCTGTATTCAGGCCAAGAAGCAACAGTTAGATTTGGATATGGAACAATGGGCTGCTTCAAAATTGGGAAAGAAGTGTGTCAAGGCTGTATATTATTGTATCCTGCTTATTTAACTTATATGCAGAGTACATCATGTGAAATGCAGGACTGGATGAATCATAAGCTGGAATCAAGATTGTCAGGAGAAATATCAATAACCTCAGATATGCAGGTGACACTACCCTTCTGGCAGAAAGTGAGGAGGAACTAAAGAGCCTCTTGATGACGGTGAAGGAGGAGAGTGAAAAATTTGGCTTAAAATTTGACATTCAAAAACTCAGATTATGGCATCTTGTCCCTTAAGTTTATGGGAAATAGACAGGGAAAAAATGGGAAGAGTGACAGACTTCATATTCTTGGGCAAAAAATCAATGTGGACTGTGACCACAGCCATGAAATTAAAGACACTTTCCCCTTGGAAGAAAAGCTATGAGAAGCCTAGATAGCATATTAAAAAGCAGAGATGTCTCTGGCAAAGGTCCATAGAGTCAAAGCTATGGCTTTTCCTGTAGTCATGTATGGATGTGAGAGTAGGACCACAAAGAAAGCTGAGCACCAAAGAATTGATGCTTTTGAACTGTGGTGCTAGAGAAGACTCTTGGGAGTCCCTTGGACTGAAAGAAGATCAAACCAGTCAACCCTAAAGAAGTCCTAGTTTCAACCCTGATATTTATTGAAAGGACTGATGCTGAACCTGAAACTCCAATATTTTGGATGTGAAGAGCTGACTCATTAGGGAAGACCCTGATTTTGGGCAAGATTGAAGGCAGGAGGAAAAGGGTCGACAGAAGACGAGATGGTTGGAGGACATCATTGACTCAATGGAAATGAATTTGAGCAAACTCTGGGAAATAGGGAAGGACAGAGGAGCCTGGTGTGCTGCAGTCCATAGGGTGGCAAAGAGTTGGATACAAGTGAGCGACTGAATACATTTTTTGTCTTGTAGTCTGTTCCGCCATCTTCAGAGACAGCACATCACATCTTGCAGTCTCTTTTCTAATGCGCCTATCTTCCCACCTTCTCTTCGACTACAGCCCTCCCAGGTCCCAGGACTTTGTGATTACACTAGGGTGACCCAGGTAATCCAGGAACATCCCCTGTCTCATGGTTTTAATCACCTTTGCTAAGTAGTTCCCTGAGCAGGTTCGGAACTTTTGACCCCTGCAGTGGAAGCACAGAGTTCTCAGCACTGGACCACCAGGGAAGTCCCAGGTTCAGAAAGTTTTTACCCATAATTCCACCACATACATTTTGCACCCCTTTTCCTTTCTCTTCTCCTTCTGGAACCCCTATCATGTGAATGTTTTTATGTTCTATTCCCTAGTTAGAGAAGCATTCTTAATTACTATTCTGAATTCTGGTAAATGAATTCTTTTGGTAAATTATTCATATCTATCTCTTTAGTGGATTTTTCAGGTGTTTTTCATATTGTTTCATTTGAGACAAATTGCTCTATCTTCTCATTTTGCTTTACTTTCTCTGTCTCTATGAAATTAGGTGAAAAAGTTTCCTGCTCTGTTCTTACAGGGGTGTCCTTGTGTGGATGCATCCTTGTGCAATCTGTGTGCCCAGAGGCTTTGGTGCAGAGCTGGAGCTGAGGTGGGAAGGGTCACCCCTTCCCAGGGCATGCTGGCAACTGTCGCTTTGAGGGGAAGAGGTGGGGAAGGCAAGAACCAGAGCCCAGTGTGAGCAAAGTCTTCTCCTGTGCTCACTGACTGTCCCAACCCTACTGGGCCAGGCAGGTCCCAAGGAGCTGGAGCAGAAGCCATGAAGGTTGGCCTCTTCCACCCCTTGCAAGTGTGCACCCTCCTCCTAATCCCTGACACTGGCACCTTTGCCCCAGAGGGGAGCAGAGCTGGAGGAAGGCATGCTGGAGCAGCCCCTGGCATGGATGATCATGTATGTGGTGCAATCCTGGCACACTATTCAGAGCTCCAGACCCTGGTCCTCTGGCCCCTCTCTGATGGTTGCCATGCCCCATCCATGTGTGCCTGTGTTCCTGTGTGTGTTCCTTTGTGAAGGTGTTCATAGTTGGGTACTTTAAACAACTTGTTTAACAAACAAGGCAAATACTCTTGGTAGATTTGTTCCTTGTCATGATTTTCCTTCATTCATTTGCTTGGTATGCTCCTGGTCCTGGTTTTAGCCCAACAGGAAAACTCAGGGGTCTCAGTTCATTTCTGAGTCAGCATCTTGCCTGGCCCATGGGTGGATTTCTGATTCTGGTGTATTTATGACTGTTTTTGAATGCTCTATGTTCCCCCCCCCCCAAATCCACACCCCAGTTCTACTCAGGGTTTTATTAATACTTGGTCTAGTCTATGTCTCCCCCCTTATTCCTTTGTCCTTGATCCCATATATATTTGGGCTTCCCCGGTGGCTTAGATGGTAGAGAATCTGCCTATAATGCAGGAACCTGAGTTCAATCCCTGGATCAGGAGGATCCCCTGGAGAAGGGACTGGCAACCCACTCCAGTATTCTTGCCTGGAGAATTCCATGGACAGAGGAGAATGGTGGGCCCATAGGGTTGCAAAGAGTCAGACATGACTGAGCAACTAACACTCACTCCATACATGTATAGTCCCCCTGCAGCTGAAATAGCCCCTCTAGCTGTTCTTCAGTTTAAGTTGAGAGTTAAGTGGAACAGACAGCAATCTCCAAACAGCCCCCAAGTAGGTTGGAACATTGCATACAGGTTTTCGGTGATCACTTTGGTTTGAGGGAGGCAGCTGGGAGCTGATCAAGATGGCACTGCTCCAGACAGGAGGAGGGTACAGGTGAGTGATGCACAATGGAATTCCTTGTCACATTTTGTTTTGAATTTTTCCTAATTGCCTGTTTACTTTATTGCTATAGACCTTTGTTTGACTGTTTTCCAGAACTTCTATGAGATTCTTCATTGCTTTCTCTCTCCTTTTTCATCTTTCTTTGGGAGAATTTAGTCCTTCTAGCTCATCATTTTTTTTTTTTTCATTTTTAATATACTTTTTATTTTAGAATTATTTGAGGGTTACAGAAAAGGTCTACTAATAGTACAGGGTTTCCATATACTTCTTTCACCTATTACTCCTTATGTTAATATCTTATATAAATATATCACATATGTCAAATTTCATTTATTAACTAATCCACAGACTTTTATCTTGTCCTTGTCTGTTTTTGATATCAGGGTGATGCAGGTCTCATAAATGTGTTTTGAAGCACTCCTTTCTCTTCAATTTTTCCGAGAAGGATGGGTATCAAATATATCACAAATATGATATTCTTTGGTTGGACTGACCCTTTTATCACTATGTAATTATCTTATCTCTTATTACAGTCCTTCTCTTATAGTCTATTTTGTCATATATAAGAAAAGCTACTCCAGCTTTGCTTTGGTTTCCATTCACAAGAGATGTCTTCTTCCCTTCTTGTCCTTTCAGTCTTATTTGTATCCTTACATTGGAAGTGAGTCTCTTGTAGGCAGTATATAGATGGGTCTTGTTTTTTAACCATTCTTCCTCTCTATTTTTATTTTAAGAATTTAGTCTATTTGCATTTAAAGTAATTATTGATATGTATGTTTTTGATTACATTTTGTTAACTGTTTTCTGGCTATTATAATACCTCTGTTCCTTTCCTCCTCTTTGACCTCCTCACTTGTGCTTTGATAATTTTCTGTAGTTGTATGCAATTATTGCTTTCTGTTTATTTTTGTTTAAACTCACTTGTAGTTTAAGTGAGGCTTATACGAAACAACTTATATACCAGTTCATTTTCAGTTAAGTTCAGTTCAGTTCAGGTCACTCAGTTATGTCCGACTCTTTGTAACCCCATGAATCACAGCACGCCATACCTCTCTGTCCATAACCAACTCCCGGAGTTCACTCAAACTCATGTCCATCGAGTCGGTGATGCCATCCAGCCATTTCATTCTCTGTCTTCCCCTTCTCCTCCTGCCCCCAATCCTTCCCAGCATCAGAGTTTTCTCCAGTGAGTCAACTCTTCACATGAGGTGGCAAAAGTATTGCAGTTTCAGCTTTAGCATCAGTCCTTCCAATGAACACCCAGGACTGATCTCCTTTAGAATGGACTGGTTGGATCTCCTTGCAGTCCAAAGGACTCTCAAGAGTCTTCTCCAACACCACAGTTCAAAGCATCAATTCTTCGGCACTCAGTTTACTTCACAGTCCAATCTCACATCCATACATGACAACTGGAAAAACCATAGCCTTGACTAGATGGACCTTTGTTGGCAAAGTAATATCTCTGCTTTTTAATATGCTATCTAGGTGGGTCATAACTTTCCTTCCAAGGAGTAAGTGCCTTTTAATTTCATGGCTGCAATCAGCATCCATAGTGATTTTGGAGCCCCCCAAATTAAAGTCTGACACTGTTTCCACTGTTTCCCCATCTATTTCCCATGAAGTGATGGGACCAGATGCCATGATCTTAGTTTTCTGAATGTTGAGCTTCAAGCCAACTTTTTCACTCTCCTCTTTCACTTTCATCAAGAACCTTTTTTGTTCCTCTTCACTGTCTTCCATAAGGGTGATGTCATCTGCATATCTGAGGTTATTGATATTTCTCCTGGCAATCTTGATTCCAGCTTGTGCTTCTTCCAGCCCAGCGTTCCTCATGATGTACTCTGCATAGAAGTTAAATAAGCAGGGTGACAATATACAACCTTGACGTACTCCTTTTCCTATTTGAAACCAGTCTGTTGTTCCATGTCCAGTTCTAACTGTCGCTTCCTGACCTGCATACAGGTTTCTCAAGGGGCAGGTCAGGTGGTCTGGGATTCCCATCTCTTTCAGAATGTTCCACAGTTTCTTGTGATCCACACAGTCAAAGGCTTTGGCATCATCAATGAAGCAGAAATAGATGTTTTTCTGGAACTCTCTTGCTTTCTCCATGATCCATCGGAGGTTGGCAATTTGATCTCTGGTTCCTCTGCCTTTTCTAAAACCTGTTTGAACTTCTGGAATTTCACTGTTCACATATTGCTGAAGCCTGGCTTGGAGAATTTTGAGCATGATTTTAGTAGTGTGTGAGATAAATGCAATTGTGTGGTAGTTTGAGCATTCTTTGGCATTGCCTTTCTTTGGGATTGGAATGAAAATTGACCTTTTCCGTCCTGTTGCCACTGCTGAGTTTTCCAAATTTGCTGGCATATTGCATGCAGCACTTTCACAGCATCATCTTTCAAGATTTGAAATAGCTCAACTGGGATTCCATCAACTCCCATCAGCTTTGTTCATAGTGATGCTTTCTAAGGCCCACTTGACTTCACATTCCAAGATGTCTGGCTCTAGGTCAGTGATCACGCCATTGTGATTATCTTGGTCATGAAGATCTTTTTTGTACAATTCTTCTGTGTATTCTTGCCACCTCTTCTTAATATCTTCTGCTTCTGTTAGGTCCATACCATTTCTGTCCTTTTTCGAGCCCATCTTTGCATGAAACTTTCCCTTGATATCTCTAATTTTCTTGAAGAGATCTCTTGTCTTTCCTATTCTGTTGTTTTCTGCTATTTCTTTGCATTTATCACTGAGGAAGGCATTCTTGTCTCTCCTTGCTATTCTTTGGAACTCTGCACTCAGATGCTTATGTCTTTCCTTTTCTCCTTTGCTTTCCTCTTCTCTTCTTTTCACAGTATTTGTAAGGCCTCGTCAGACAGCCATTTTGCTTTTTTGCATTTCTTTTCCATGGGGATGGTCTTGGTCCCTGTCTCCTGTACAATGTCACGAACTTCCGTCCATAGTTCATCAGGCACTCTGTCTATCAGATCTATTCCCTTAAATCTGTTTCTCATTTCCACTGTATAATCATAAGGGATTTGATTGAGGTCATATCTGAATGGTCTAGTGGTTTTCAATACTTTCTTCAATTTAAGTCTGAATTTGGCAATAAGGAGTTCATGATCTGAGCCACAGTCAGCTCCTTGTCTTGTTTTTTGCTAACTGTATCGAGCTTCTCCATCTTTGGCTGCAAAGAATACAATCAATCTGATTTTGGTGTTGACCATCTGGTGCTGTCCATGTGTAGAGTCTTCTCTTGTGTTGTTGAAATCATAATCACAGAAAACTAGTCAGTCTGATCACACAGACCACAGCCTTGTCTAACTCAAGGAAACTAAGCCATGCCATGTGGGGCCGCCCAAGACGGGCGGGTCATGGTGGAGAGGTCTGACAGAATGTGGTCCACTGGAGAAGGGGATGGCAAACCACTTCAGTATTCTTGCCTTGAGAACCCCATGAACAGTATGAAAAGGCAAAATGATAGGATACTGAATGAGGAATTCCCCAGGTTGTTAGGTGCCCAGTATGCTACTGGAGATCAGTGGAGAAATATCTCCAGAAAGAATGAAGGGATGGAGCCAAGGCAAAAACAATACCCAGTTGTGGATGTGACTGGTGATAGAAGCAAGGTCCAATGCTGTAAAGAGCAATATTGCATAGGAACCTGGAATGTTAGGTCCATGAATCAAGGCAAATTGGAAGTGGTCAAACAGGAGATGGCAAAAGTGAACATAGACATTCTAGGAATCAGTGAACTAAAATGGACTGGAATGGGTGAATTTGACTCAGATGACCATTATATCTACTACTGTGGCCAAGAATCCCTTAGAAGAAATGGAGTAGCCATCATGGTCAACAAAAGAGTCTGAAATGCAGTACTTGGATGCAATCTCAAAAATGACAGAATGATCTCTATTCGTTTCCAAGGCAAACCATTCAATATTACAATAATCCAAGCCTATGCCCCAACCAGTAACGCTGAAGAAGCTGAAGCTGAACGGTTCTATGAAGACCTGCAAGACCTTTTAGAACGAACACCCAAAAAAGATGTCCTTTTCATTATAGGGGACTGGAATGCAAAAGTAGGAAGTCAAGAAACACCTGGAGTAACAGGCAAATTTGGCCTTGGAGCATGGAATGAAGCAGGCAAATGCTAATAGAGTTTTGCTAAGAGAACGCACTGGTCATAGCAAACACCCTCTTCCAACAACACAAGAGAAGACTCTACCCGTGGACATTACCAGTCCATTTTAACCTGAAAATTATTTAAGTTTGCATGCATTCTAAAATTCTACAGTTTTTACTTTCCTTCCAACATTTTGTTTTTGATGTTACAATTTACATCTTTTTACCTTGTGTATCTATTAACAAACTATTACAGTTATTTTTCCAACTTTTGTCTTTTAACTTTCATACTAGCTTTATAAGTGTTTGACCCGCTACCTTAACATTACTCTGAATTTTACTATATATTTATCTGTATCAGTGAGATGTATAGTTTCATATATTTAACTGTTACTAACTAGCACCTTTCTATTTTAAAGAAGTCCTTTTAGCATTTCTTGTAAGTCCAGTTTAGTGGTAATAAATTCCTTTAACTTTTACTTGTCTGCAGAACAATTCTGAAAGACAACAATACCTGGTAGAATATCGATACCTGGTAGATGTTTGATAGAGATTGTTGTTGTTTAGTCACTAAGTTGTGTCTGACTCTTTGTGATCCAATGGACTGTAGTCCATCAGGCTCCTCTGTCCATGGGATTTCCTAGGCAAGAATACTGGAGTGGGTTGCCATTTCCTTCTCCTCTAACTCACCATTTTTCTGGCATCATAGTACATATTGAACTTTTGATTTCACAATATAACCATGTAGCATTGCATGCTAATTTCCCTTACTATTCCTGAATTTGTTATAATTTAAGTTGTTTATAGGTTATTCTTTTATGAGTAGTGCTGAATAAGATAGTAAGTTAAGTGAAATATGTAAAATAGGTATTAGTCAGCTTATGAGAGTACTCTAGAAGTTATATAACTAAGGACAAAGTATAAGCACTCAAAGTCTGTTTGCACATTGCATACGCTGTCCTAAAGCTATTAATAGTTAACCTCCAATAAGGACTTTGGCAAATGTCTGGTTTTGGTATCCTGCTCAGGATTTCACCACTGTGAGATCTGTAAAGCAAAATAATTTTGCTGGTGGGACATGTAAAAAAGGAAATTTATGTACTTTTGAAGTTTTAATTCTTTATTAAGGGATAGCATTTTGAAAACTCCTTATTAAACACTTTTGTATGTGAGTGTGTTTGTACTGTAAGGTAGTTGTTTCAATGGATGTTCGATAGAGATTGGATTCATAATAGAAAAATAAAAAAGATTACTATGTAGAGTTTCTTGTGCAACTAATGATTAATAATTGTTCAGCACATCTCATCATTATTTGATAATTAAGGTTCAGTTCAGTTCAGTTCAGTCGCTCAGTCGTGTCCAACTCTTTGTGACCCCATGAATCACAGCACGCCAGGCCTCTCTGTCCATCACCAACTCCTGGAGTTCACTCAAACTCATGTCCATCAAGTCGGTGATGGCATCCAACCATCTCATTCTCTGTTGTCCCCTTCTCCTCCTGCCCCCAATCCCTCCCAGCATCAGAGTCTTCTCCCGTGAGTCAACTCTTCAAATGAGGTGGCCAAAGTATTGGAGTTTCAGCTTTAGCATCCATCAGTTTTTCCAATGAACACCCAGGATTGATCTCCTTTAGAATGGACAGGTTGGATCTCCTTGCAGTCCAAGGGACTCTCAAGAGTCTTCTTCATCACCGCAGTTCAAAAGCATCAATTCTTTGGCGATCAGTTTACTTCATAGTCCAACTCTCACATCCATACATGATCACCGGAAAAACCGTAGCCTTGAATAGAGGGACCTTGGTTGGCAAAGTAATATCTCTGCTTTTTAATATGCTATCTAGGTGGGTCATAACTTTCCTTCCAAGGAGTAAGTGCCTTTTAATTTCATGGCTGCAATCAGCATCTGCAGTGATTTTGGAGCCCCCCCAAATAAAGTCTGACACTGTTTCCACTGTTTCCCCATCTATTTCCCATGAAGTGATGGGACCAGATGCCATGATCTTAGTTTTCTGAACGTTGAGCTTCAAGCCAACCTTTTCACTCTCCTCTTTCACTTTCATCAAGAGGCTTTTGAGTTCCTCTTCACTTTCTACCATAAGGGTGGTGTCATCTGTATATCTGAGGTTATTGATATTTCTCCTGGCAATCTTGATTCCAGCTTGTGCTTCTTCCAGCCCAGCGTTCCTCATGATGTATTCTGCATATAAGTTAAATAAGCAGGGTGACAATATACAACCTTGATGTACTCCTTTTCCTATTTGGAACCAGTCTGTTGTTCCATGTACAGTTTTGAATGTTGCTTCCTGACCTGCATACACGTTTCTTAAGAGGCGGGTCAGGTGGTCTTGTATTCCCATCTCTTTCAGAATTTTCCACATTTTATTGTGATCCACACAGTCAAAGGCTTTGGCAGAGTCAATGAACCTCATGTAGGTTTAATCCCAGATTCCTTGAAGCCTTGCTAAATGTGGAGAAATTATTCTGTGACATGTCTAAAATGACTGCTTCTCTTCTAGCCAGGGGAGGAATTATACCCAAAATATGAAAATGGAAAACTGATAGCTGACTCAGTGTATCTCTGTCACACATGTGAGGTGATTTCCAAGAGTGGAGATTTAAAGGAGGAGCCAGGAGAGGGGAAACCTCCATCAGTTCTTCTGTCTGTGAGAATGGGCTGTGGGCCATCAGATTCAGCAGTTCATGAACTCTAAGGGATGTGATGCTGGGGTTGTGGGGAGGAAACCACTGCTGAAATGTTCACAGAGAGGAATGAAGGAAGAGAATCTGGGACAGTGAGACCGATATCTATTTCCTTCCATGTGATATGTGTTCTCCAGGGTTTTCCACGGAGATGGCAATTCTTCTTTTTGTGTCATGCCATTCTTCCTCTCTTCCCTTCTTGATAATCAATGCTAATTCTTGCTGGATGACACTTTTTCCAGCTTTTATTCTTGTTATATTTCCCATTCCAAGTGATTTTTCAGCACCCATCTGTTCTCAGTCCCTGGAGAAGTAGAAGGATGCAGGGATGACCAAGTTCATCGGGGTGTCCAACTTCAACCACAAGCAACTGGAGAAGATTCTGAACAAGCCAGGGCTCAAGTACAAGCCTGTCCACAACCAGGTGAGTAGCTTGGCTCCTCTCCCTCCTGCTCTTCACAACCTCCTTCTGCCCTGGAACCTGATGTCTGTCTGTCCTCTCCTCTTATTCATCCGGCTTTTGTAGGTCAAAGAATTCTAGACAGCAGAGTCTCTGTCTGGACTTTGTAAATGAAATCCATAACGATATCTCTGATAAAGTCTGGGTGGATAGGTGTGGAGTGTTTCCTGGTAAATTGTGGGTAGAATCCAGAATTAGAGGAAGGAGGCATTTCCCTGAGATGGAAGGATGACTAGATGGAGGGTGAAAGTGGCTTGGAGTGAACTGCAAGCAGGAAGGAAGACCATGAAAACCTGGAATGGATTCATGTTGAGGTTTGACAGAAACCAGCAAAATTCTGTAAAGCAATCATTCTTCAGTAAAAAATAATATTAAAAAAAACTGGATTGGGAAGTAATAAAGAGACAAATCATCTGAGTTGGGTTCGTGTGGGGTTCTGTTGGCTGAATCCAAACTCTTGGTGTCTCAGCATTTATGAGTCTCACAGGGAGCACAGAACAGAAATGTGCTGGAGATGATGGAAACCATCCAGGTTCAGTTCAGTTCAGTTCAGTTCAGTCGCTCAGTCGTGTCCAACTTTCCACGACCCCATGAACCACAGCATGCCAGGCCTCCCCGTCCATCACCAACTCCCGGAGTTCACTCAAACTCATGTCCACAGAGTCGGTGATGCCATCCAGCCATCTCATTCTCTGTCTTCACCTTCTCCTCCCGCCCCCAACCTTTCCCAGCATCAGAGTCTTTTCCAGTGAGTCAACTCGTCACATGAGGTGGCCAAAGTATTGCAGTTTCAGCTTTAGCATCAGTCCCTCCAATGAACGCCCAGGATCAATCTCCCTTACAATGGACTGGTTGGATCTCCTTGCGATACAAGGGACTCTCAAGAGTCTTCTCCAACACCACAGTTCAAAAGCATCAATTCTTTGGCGATCAGCTTTCTTCACAGTCCAACTCTCACATCCATACATGACCACAGGAAAAACCATAGCCTTGACTAGACGGATCTTTGTTGGCAAAGTAATGTCTCTGCTTTTTAATATATTATCAAGGTTGGTCATAACGTTCCTTCCAAGGAGTAAGCCTCTTTTAATTTCATGGCTGCAATCAGCATCTGCAGTGATTTTGGAGCCCAAAAAATAAAGTCTGACACTGTTTCCACTGTTTTTCCATCTATTTCCCATGAAGTGATGGGACCAGATGCCATGATCTTTGTTTCCTGAATGTTGAGCTTCAAGCCAACCTTTTCACTCTCCTCTTTCACTTTCATCAAGAGGCTTTTGAGTTCCTCTTCACTTTCTGCCATAAGGGTAGTGTCATCTGCATATCTGAGATTATTGATATTTCTCCCAGAAATCTTGATTCCAGCTTGTGCTTCTTCCAGCCCAGCGTTCCTCATGATGTACTCTGCATATAAGTTAAATAAGTAAGGTGACAATATCCAGGTTAGAAGGTTAATTTAAAGGCTCATGGTGATACTAACATTCCATGAAATATTTACTCAGAAACATTTACTCAAATGTAGAACCCACCTTTTGATTATTCAGTCTTAGACTGGTTTTCCTATCCATGTCTATCATAAAGTTAACTGTATAAACACAGTTCACTTCAGTCACTCAGTCGTGTCTGACTCTTTGCAACCCCATGAATCACAGCATGCCAGGCCTCCCTGTCCATCACCAACTCCCGGAGTTCACTCAGACTCATGTCCATCGAATCGGTGATGCCATCCAGCCATCTCATTCTCTGTCGTCCCCTTCTCCTCCCTCCCCCAATCCCTCCCAGCATCAGAGTCTCTTCCAGTGAGTCAACTTGTTGCATGAGGTGGCCAAAGTATTGTAGTTTCAGCTTTAGCATCAGTCCTTCCAATGAACACCCAGGATTGATGAAATTGACACTTATGACTGTCTCTAAATAGCAAATCAAATTAACAAATTATCATGATCCTGAAAGACTGTATTGACTGGTATCACTATCAAACAAATAAGATATACAGGGGTGTTCATCTTTACTTTCATTTAACTTCCTTGACTGTATTCGTAAAAGACAGGTAGTTCTTGGGGCGGGGGAGGGAGAAGAATTTAAATTTAATGAATTAGTGTCTCCAATTACATATGTTGTTCCATATAAGGTCCTCTTACTGGAGCAGTTTAATATAGAGATTTTTTACATACTCTGCAACATAGTTATCTGGAGAACTAGTTCCTGTTTCTGTAAATAGATGTTTACTTTTACCTGGCAAGAAGAGCAGTATACCTCTTTAACACATCAGTTCATATTCAGACTAAAGGATCTACAAAGCACTTTTTTTTTTTTTAACCAACTACATTGATGATTTCATATTTATATGTCCTATAGTTTAAGAAGTACAGGCATCCAAGCCTGATGATATAAATATTCATGTAGAAGGTAAATTAAATTATCAGGAAGTAAAAGGTCATTTAGTTAATCCATCAGCTGCAGTGAAAAATGCTAGGATATTTCCTCCAAGGAAAACAAAAAATTATTTTCTCCTACACCTAAAAAAGTTTGTATCACTAGACTTGGAGAAATATATATATATATATGTCTGTGTTTGCACTTCAACTGAATGACCAAGTAAACTCACAAGTTCCCCTACTTTGAGTGAAGCATAAAGAAAGGGAAGTCTTACTTTTCTCTATTTCTCTCTTGGTGTTGATATTTCCAGCTTACATCTTTTTCTGTCACATTAATAATACCTTTCCATGTAATCTGACACTCTTCTCTGTTGACATTCTACAGGTGGAATGTCACCGTTATCTCAATCAGAGCAAACTGTTGGATTTTTGCAAGTCACATGATATTGTTCTTGTTGCCTATGCTGCTCTGGGATCCCAATGACTAAAAGAACGGTATTGAACCCTAATGAAGACAACAAGAAGTTTATTTAAAATTCAATTTTTGATAAAATATTTTAAATCATATATTACTCAGATAACTCATTGGCACAGGGGATAAGCAGGGAGGGATGGAATGAATCCTTCTCTTTTATCTTCCCATCACCCAGCCAATTTTTCTACATTGTATTAGATTGTTGACCCATCAGTAACAAATGTCTGCATTAAAATCTATATATAATCCCCCAGTTGAGACCAGAGACATAAGCTTATACCATGATTTACTTATTTATTAAACAGTGAACATTTTTCTAAAAATACATGTCTAAACCTCACATATCTTTTATCTAAAATTGGGATAATAATATGTAACTTCCAGGTCTATCATGATAACAAATTTAAATATGAATCATTTTTGTAAACATCTTATGATAATGTAAAGTAATTAGCCTCCAATTAAAATAAATAAATAAAAAAATCTATAGAAAATTGTATCTATAAAAATAATGGAATGAATAGTTCTATATTTTGGACTATTCACTTGTATAAATACCTGTGAAAAGTGACGATTAAAAAAAAAAAACATTTCCCAGCCTTTTTGCATCACTATTTCTTTTTGTGCCATTGTACAAACTTTACAGCTATGAATGGAAAAAAAACAACAAATGAGAATTAAAAAAGGGAAAAAATATCCACGAATTTGGTAGTTCTGGTCTCACTCAAATATGCATCCAAATGACTGGGAGAACTTTGTAAACACAGATTGGGAGAATACATAGAATTTGTATTTCTAACAGAGATTGGGAGAATACACAGAATTTGTATTTCTAACAAGATTCCCAGTAATGCTAATGCTCTTAGTACATGTACCACGCTTTGAGAAGCACTGGTGTAGAGTTGACATACTTGGTCTGTCTGGTAAAACTACTCACGAACTGAGTACTTAGTCTCAGCTCCTCAGCATTTCTGAATTTCCTTCCAGGGTGAGCCTGAACCTGTCCATTCTCTTGGAGGACCCAGTTCTTTGTGCCATTGCCAATAAGCACAAGCAAACCCCAGCTCTGGTTGCCCTTTGCTACCAGATGCAACGTGGGGTTGTGGTTCTGGCCAAGCATTACAACAAGAAGCGGATCAAAGAGAACATACAGGTGATGAGTGGGTCTGTGGGCAGAAGGTTCCTAAGGAATATCCTTCACGAGGATCATTCTTTGTCTGTCTCTCAAGACTTTCCTTGAGTCAAGACAAGTTACCTGTTCTTCTCCGTGCATGAATGTGTTGTGTGTGTTCCAGGTGATTTTCTCCTCCTGATGTTGCAACAGGAGAGGCGGCATGGCTGGAGAGGGTTCAGGTTGGACAGAAAACAGAGATTTTAGTTTCAGAGTTATGTCAGCCATTTATTCTGTCATCTTGTGCAAATGACATCTTATTTTGTTTATTCTCAGTTGATGAAACGGCATTATGTGATTTTTTAAGACCGTTTGAACTGCTCTATCAAAATATCACAGATTGAGTGGCTGAGAAAAATTGAAATTTATTTCTCACAGTTTTGAAGCTGGAGATCTGAGTCAGGGTTCCTGTGTGGTCAGGTGAGGGCCCTCTTCCAGGTCACAGGCTTCTCTTTCCATCTTAATATCATGGAGGGGGCAACAGAGCTCTCCCAAGTCTCTTATATGAATATGCTGTTTTAAAATCTCATTCGTGGGATCTTTACAAGGTTTTGGGATTAGGGTGATGGTGGCCTCATAGAATGAGTTTGGAAGTTTCCCTTCCTCTGCAATTTTCTGGAAGAGTTTGAGTAGAATAGGTGTACAGGCCAATATCACTGATGAACATAGATGCAAAAATCCTTAACAAAATTCCAGCAATCAGAATCCAACAACATATTAAGAAGATCATACATCATGACCAAGTGGGCTTTATCCCAGGAATGCAACGATTCTTCAATATCCACAAATCAATCAATGTAGTACACCACATTAACAAATTGAAAAATAAAAATCATATGATTATCTCAATAGATACAGAGAAAGCCTTCGACAAAATTCAACACCCATTTATGATAAAAACCCTCCAGAAGGTGGGAATAGAAGGAACATACCTCAACATATTAAAAGCTATATATGACATACCCACAGCAAACATTATCCTCAATGGTGAAAAACTGAAATCATTTCCCCTAAAGTCAGGAACAAGACAAGGGTGCCCACTCTCACCACTACTATTCAACATAGTTCTGGAAGTTTTGGCCACAGCAATCAGAGCAGTAAAAGACATAAAAGGAATCCAAATTGGAAAAGAAGAAGTAAAACTTTCACTGTTCACTGATGACATGATTCTCTACACAGAAAACCTTAAAGACTTTACCAGAAAACTACTAGAGCTAATCAATGAATACAGTAAAGTTGCAGGATACAAAATCAACACACAGAATCCCTTGCATTCCTATACACTAATAATGAGAAAATAGAAAGAGAAAGTAAGGAAACTATTCCATTCACTGTTGCAATGAAAAGAATAAAATACTTAAGAGTATATCTACCTAAAGAAACAAAAGACCTGTACATAGAAAACTATAAAACACTGGTGAAAGTAATCAAAGAGGACACTAATAGATGGAGAAATATACCATGTTTGTGGATTTGAAGAATAAATATTGTGAAAATGAGTATACTACCCAAAGTAATTTATACATTCAATGCAATCCCTATCAAGCTACCAACGATATTTTTCACAGAGCTAGAACAAATAATCTCACAATTTGTATGGAAATTCAAAAAAACCTCGAATAGCCAAAGCAATCTTGAGGAGGAAGAGTGGAACTGGGGAAATCAACCTGCCAGACTTCAGGCTCTACTACAAAGCCACAGTCATCAAGACAGTATGGTGCTGGCATAAAGACAGAAATATAGATCAATGGAACAAAATAGAAAGCCCAGAGATAAATCCACGCACCTGTGGACACCTTATCTTTGACAAAGGAGGCAAGAACATACAATGGAGAAAAGACAGTCTCTTTAACAAGTGGTGCTGGGAAAACTGGTCAACCACTTGTAAAAGAATGCAACTAGAACACTCCCTAACACCATACACAAAAATAAACTCAAAATGGATTAAAGATCTAAATGTAAGACCAGAAACTATAAAACTCCTAGAGGAGAACATAGGCAAAACACTCTCCGACATAAGTCACAGCAGGATCCTCCATGACCCATCTCCCAGAATATTGTAAATAAAAGCAAAAATAAACAAATGCGACCTAATTAAAATTAAAAGCTTCTGCACAGCAAAGGAAACGATAAGCAAGGTGAAAAGACAGCCTTCAGAATGGGAGAAAATAATAGCAAATGAAACAACTGACAAAGAAATAATCTCCAAAATATACGAGCAGCTCCTTCAGCTCAACTCCAGAAAAATAAACAGCCCAATTGAAATATGGGCCAAAGAACTAAACAGACATTTCTCCAAAGAAGACATACAGATGGCTAACAAACACATGAAAAAATGCTCAACATCCCTCATAATCAGAGAAATGCAAATCAAAACCATAATGAGATACCATTTCACACCAGCTAGAATGGCTGCTGTCCAAAAGTATACATGCAATAAATGCTGGAGAGGGTGTGGAGAGAAGGGAACCCTCTTACACTGTTGGTGGGAATGCAAACTAGTACACCCACTATGGAGAACAGTGTGGAGATTCCTTAAAATACTGGAAATAGAACTGCCATATGATCCATCAATTGCACTCCTGGGCATACACACCGAGGAAACCAGAATTGAAAGAATGTTCATTGCAGCACTGTTTATAATAACCAGGACATGGAAGCAACCTAGATGTCCATCTGCAGATGAATGGATAAGAAAGTTGTGGTACATATACACAATGGAGTATTACTCAGCCATTAAAAAGAATGCATTTGAATCACTTCTAATGAGGTGGATGAAACTGGAGCCTACTATACAGAGTGAAGTAAGCCAGAAAGGAAAACACCAATACAGTATACTATTGCATATATATGGAATTAGAAAGATGGAAATGGTAACCCTGTATATATGAGCCAGCAAAAGAGACACAGGTGTATAGAACAGTCTTTGGGACTCTGTGGGAGAGGGCGAGGGTGCGATGATTTGGGAGAATGACATTGAAACATGTATATTGTCATATGTGAAACGAATCAGCAGTCCAGGTTCGACGCATGATACAGGATGCTCGGGGCTGGTGCACGGGGATGACCCAGAGGGAGGATAAGGGAAGGAGGGAGGTGGGTTCAGGAAGGGGAACTCATGTACACCGGAGGTGGATTCATCTCAATGTATGGCAAAACCAACCAATATAATATTGTAAAATAATTAGCCTCCAATAAAAATTAAAAAAAAATCTCATTCGTGATAGCTCTACTATCATGACCTACAAAGGCTCCATTTCTAACATCATCAACATGAAAATTTCAGTTCAGTTCAGTTCAGTTGCTTAGTCGTGTCAGACTCTTTGTGACCCCATGAATGACAGCACACCATGCCTCCCTGTCCATCACCAACTCGCAGAGTTACCCAAACTCATGTCCATTGAGTTGGTGATGCCATCCATCCATCTCATCCTCTGTTGTCCCCTTCTCCTCCTGAACTCAATCTTTCCCAGCATCACAGTCTTTTCCAGTGAGTCAGCTGTTCGCATTAGGTGGCCAAAGTATTGGAGTTTCAGCTTCAACCTTCCAGAGAACATGCAGGACTGATCTCCTTTAGGATGGACTGGTTGGATCTCCTTGCATTCAAAGGGACTCTCAAGAGTCCTCTCCAACACCACAGTTCCAATTCTTCGGCGCTCAGCTTTCTTCACAGTCCAACTCTCATATCAATACATGACTACTGAAAAAACTTTAGCCTTGACTAGACAGAGCTTTGTTGACAAAGTAATGTCTCTGTTTTTTAATATGCTGTCTAGGTTGGTCATAACTTTCCTTCCAAGGAGTAAGCGTCTTTTAATTTCATGGCTGCAATCACCATCTGCAGTGATTTTGGAGCTCCCCCAAATAAAGTCTGACACTGTTTCCACTGTTTCCCCATCTATTTCCCATGAAGTGTTCGGACCAGATGACATAATCTTAGTTTTCTGAATGTTGAGTTTTAAGTCAACTTTTTCACTCTCTTCTTTCACCAAGAGGCCCTTTAGATCTTTTTCACTTTCTGCCATAAGGGTGGTGTCTGCTGCATATCTGAGGTTATTGATATTTCTCCCGGCAATCTTGATTCCAGCTTGTGCTTCCTCCAGCCCAGCATTTCCCATGATGTACTCTGCATATAAGTTAAATAAGCAGGGTGACAATATACAACCTTGACGTACTCCTTGTCCTATTTGGAAGTTTGGGGGCACAAAAATTATAGCAGCAATCTTTAACCCCCAAACCATCATGGTTTTATTTTGCATTTCCCTGAGTATTATAGGGTTTCATCTTTATACATTTACTCTTGAGTATCTCTTTGTGAAGCTCCTTTTCAAGACTTTGTCCACTTTAGCTAGGTTGTTTCTCTTAGATTTATTTGTAGGAGACCATTATTGTACCCTCAGTCACAGCTATACAGGAAAACTCTCCCCACTTTCAGGATTTAATACAGAGGTCATTTCTGTGTCTCTTGATTTTGTGTTTTGACGATCAGCCTGAACTCAGCTCAGCTGCTGTCCTCTTAGTTGGTCTTGTTCATGCATTTGCAGCTCAGTGCAGAGCAGCTCAGCCGTCTCCTTAGCAGGAGGATATGACTTGTGTCAGAGGAGCCTGCATGCTTCTTCATGTAGTTTTAGATAAATATTTGGCTAGCTGTGGTCAACTAACCTGGTTATCACCTAAGCACAGTACTATGATCCATAGTCAGTGAATGGAAAAAAAATACTCTTCATTTCTAGACTCAGAACT
Organism: Moschus berezovskii; assembly: GCF_049115385.1. Taxonomy (NCBI): domain Eukaryota; kingdom Metazoa; phylum Chordata; class Mammalia; order Artiodactyla; family Moschidae; genus Moschus; species Moschus berezovskii. The sequence continues at coordinate 41,268,777 of NC_142474.1, read as the reverse complement.
GACTCATCAATTCTGGCAAAGTTCACTGCCCAATGTTACAGGTTCATCTAAGTCAAGGTCAAGTGTATGGTCCCCTAAACAATTGCTTCTGTGTTTCCATCAAATTTGGCCCTGCGAAACACCTAGAATTGGTTTTTTAATATAATATAATATGAAAATGGTGACATATATGTTTGTTTTTTAAATGGAAATCTAACACAGCAAGGATACCAAATCAGTCTATCTTAAAGGAAATCAACCTTGAATATTCATTGGAAGGACTGATGTTGAAACTGAAGCTCTAATACTTTGGCCACCTGATGAGAAGATTGACTCATTGGAAAAGACCCTGGTGCTGGAAAAGACTGAGGCCAAGAGGAGAAGGGGGAGACAGAGGATGAGGTGGTGAGATGGCATCACCAACTCGATGGACATAAGTTTGAGCAAAGTCTGTGAGTTGGTGATGAACAGGGGAGCCTTCCTTGCCACAGTCCAGTGTGTCACAAAGAATTGGATATGACTTAGCAACTGAATAAAAACAACGTGTCCATATTTTCCACGATTTTCATTTTCAACTCTGTCATACATAGAGAGCCTTTAAGTACATTTCTCACCTCTTTCTTCTGTTTAACTATTCGGTTTTCTGTACTGTGTTATTAAATTGTAAAAGAAGTCTTATTTTCAGAATGGTAAATTCTTCAGCCAGTCCATCCTAAAGGAAATCAATCCTGAATATTCATTGGAAGGACTGATGCTGAAGCTGAAACTCCAATTCTTTGGCCACCTGATGCGGAGTTGACTCATTTGAAAAGACCCTGATGCTGGGACAGATTGAGGACAGGAGGATAAGGGGACGACAGAGGATGAGACGGTTGGATGGCATCACTGACTCAGTGGACATGGGTTTGGGTGGACTCTTGGAGTTGGTGATAGACAGGGAGGCCTGGTGTGCTGCAGTTCATGGGTTCGCAAAGAGTCGGACACGACTGAGCGACCGAACTGAACTGAACTGAAGAATGTCTTGGCTACTTTTTATTAGTTCTTTTATTTAAAATTTGGTATCGCTTTACTGACTTCTACAAGAGAATATGTATGTCAGTCTTTGATTCATGTTGCATTGAAACACTAGATTACTTCAGAGAAAACAAATTTCTTTATAAAATTGAGCTATCCACTTCATGATTACGATGTGAATTTTTAATATTTTAGATGTTCTTTAATGTTTAGACTTTTCATAACTTTATCTACAAAGGCATTTACATTAAGTTTCTTTTAGATTTATTCATAGATAAAGGGTAAGTTTGATATCTGATTCTTGGATAGGCTTTCGCGAGGAAGACTCCTCCCCACACGGCTTCAGTGCAGTGCTGTCATACTTAGGGCGTGTTGGGCAGCTTGAAGCACTCTAATGTTTGTTCAGGTGCAGGTATCGAGGCAGGAGTTTCCAAAGACAAAAGGGTATTTTAGTACATTTGTTTTCTGTCTGAAGTGATTCACTTAGAAAGATAAGGGACTGATGCACTGTAATGTTTGTGAGGTGTCCAGAGAAGGAGGTGTAGTGAGGAGAGGTGAGAACTCAGCCGAGGGTTCCAGGCTTGTTCACATGGAAGCTGAAGACAGACACTGCTTCCCTGTCCCCTCTTCTTGTCTCCATCCAGCTGGAAAGTCCTCCAGTCCCCAGGGGGAGGCTGTCTTCTTGGGGGAGAGGTAATGTGATTCTTCTTTCCTTCCAGGTGTTCGACTTTGAACTGACTCCAGAAGACATGAAAGCAATCGATGGCATCAATAGAAATATAAGATATTATGAATTTCTACCGTAGAAATTGCAGGTGTTTCACACACATGGTTTATTTTCCTGTAGCAGGCAGATCAGTAGGGCAACTAAGCTTTTTAAAAACTTGATTCTAGGAAGACGGTCCTGATTCCAGCATAGGAGCCAACCAGAGTCTTCCTGCAGACCTCAAACCAGAGGTTTCCTCCTGGGCTCTGTCTCTGACCAACAGAAATGATTGGGACCGAGGACAGCCCATCAGTAAAGTCCTCAGAGTTGACATCCTGGTGATTTTGTGTCCCTAATCCCTGTGCCTGGTGCACCTCCTCCTAGGGCCGAGGGACCCAGTAAACACAGAGGGCACAGCGCCAGCAGCCCACTCTTCTTACAGGGACCTGTGCACATGTTTAATTCTTTTTACATCAGGATAAAATGGTTATATTAATCAAAACTGTATAATAATGAATCCTTTCTGGATTACATTCATGTTTTGTTGTTGTTTACTTGCTTAGTTGTGTCCAACTCTTGGGACCCACAGGCTGTAGCCTACAGGTCCATGGGATTCCCAGGCAGGAATACTGGAGTGGGTTGCCATTTTCTTCTCCAAGTTATCTCGCCAATCACTGAACCCATGTCTGCTACTTGGCAGGTGGATCCTTTATCACTGACCACCTGGGAAGCCGCCATTCATGTTCTTCCTAACACAATGATAAAACATCTTGCTGATACTTTTTTGTGGAAGAAGGTCCCACGAAGGCCAACCTGCAACAGTTTTGAGAAGTCACACGGGCGTACTTCCATCCCATCTCCTAAGGGTCTGGTGGATTTTCTCCCTTATGGGCATTTCTTCTCCAAGACACAATCCATTTCTTTCAAATTAATCTCTTCCTTGATCTTTTTTCCCTATTACAATTCCCATGTCCTCATCTTTGTTATCTCACAAAGTACTGAATTACCAGTAGGTCATGAGCTTAAATGACCCTCCAGTGAGAGACTGCTGTGTCCTTAAGAGGACACACTCAGGTAAGATCATCTGGGTCTCTCTGGTTTCTTGAGTCAAGACTCACTGCAGTTTAGCCTTTGTCCAGCAGAAGTCCAACCCCTGGGGAGCCCCTACCTGCTTGCCTTTGACTTAGTCACTAACAAAGAATTCCAGCTGCCTCATTACGGCAGGAGAATGTCAGGATTGAAGAGACAGAAGAGAAATCTGGAAGGGAGTTTAGAGAGGAGGGAATGCAAATTATTGATACAGCGAAGATTTTGTTTGAAGGGAACTATCTCAAAACTCTCCCTAGTGTTTGTAAAACGATATCACAATTCTGATAAAATACATGATAATCGAAAAAAAGGTGGAAACTTACTTTTCTGTCCTTAAAGACTTTTAAGTACAATTCTATCTTCTCCTTCATTAGGCTGTGAATGCCTAGACTTATTCCCCTTTGTGGGCTCAGGTCAACAGCCCAGGTCCTGGCACTTGGAATTGCTCAGAATGCACTCTTTAATGAATTGAATTGAAAGGGACAAGTTTAGAAAGAAAAGTAGAAATATGGAGAAAAAGAAAACAATAGTTATACTCATTACTGAGTAACCAATGTTTTAATGCATCATAAATTAAGAAAATATCAATGCCACTTTGTGCTGGATGATTATTCAGGTGACTGTGGTATCTCTTCAATAGATTAGAATTTCCTTAATGGAGACAGTCTGTATTTTTGGGGGTGCTCGGTATCTGCTTATCCATGGATGTGAGAAAAAAGGGCAGTTAATTTGTTCACTATGATCCTTCTCATCGTTTAGGGACAGAAGTTCCACAAAGGGGCTTAAATGATCTCGAGTTAGCCCCTGGTCTTGCGCCCTCTTACAATTGTAACCTGAGTCAAAGTACTTGTCACTGTGGAGTGACAACTACACATGAATGTTGGGACTGGACATGCAGGTGCCATGTGCACATGGAGCAGACACCTGATGTGTGTTGTTGGGGGAGAAGGAGGGATGTGTTTATAGATTTTGAATTTTAGCCCATCCTGACCGCACTCACAGAGTAATGCTCTCTGTGACAGCACGACAGAATTAATAAATGAATCCTCTTTCTCTTTCAGTGGTGTCAGTCACCCTGAATATCCATTTCTTGAAGAATATTGATTCTCGGGTCTCACTGTGGTTCTTCAAGAATTTCTTGCTTCTGGGGCTGTGAAGAGGATTTTTGTAAGTGGTGAAGGTGCTTGAATGAAGTGTCTGAACTTTCAAAAATGCCTTTTCTTGTGAAAAAATAAGCAGTTTATGAAACAATTAAAACTTCAAAGTAAGAATGCTCTTTTTTTCTGATAATTAAAAGAAATTACAGGAAATTTGGCAAGTAAAAGAGAAATAATAGAAAATAAAGATAAGCTGTAATTCACCATTATATAATACTTTGGTACGTTTTCCTTATAGAATCCTATACAAATCTGTGTGCTTGATTATTTACAAAGACAAATAATCTTCAATCTACAGGTTGTATACTTTTCAACTTAGCATAATCATCTTGGTAAGCTAATATATGATATAAAAAATCCAGTATAATATTTTGCTCTCTGTAAAGTAGCACATCTGATTCATTTATTTAATTTCTTAATTGTCTGCCCACGCTTAGCATTTTGATAAATACTTATATATTCTGCCATTCATTCACTGGTTGTCATTCAGTCCTTCATTCAGCAAAACTTTATTGAACATTCTTTAGTAAGACATTGTTTTATCAATAAATATTAACTAAATGAGAAATCCTTGAGTTTATAGTGTAGTGGAGGATGGGACAGTGAATGTCATCAGGAGAATTTAGCTGTTAGAAATGGGTAAGTGCCTGTTGAGAAAATCCTGCACAATCTCTCACATTTCTGTCCATCTGTTAGGCAGAGACACCAACTACCCTTCATCCCACACAACTTTTCATCTGTACAAGAAACAAGCCTTGAAACATAGAGACAGCGGCTCCTTGCATTTCTCTTCAACAGAAAGTGTTAAGTCCAGGAAGGAAGAGTGTTCATGTAACATTTGAGGGCCAGTAAGTTGGCTGATGTGGGTGGAGTTTAGTGAGGGAAGAAGACAGGAGTTGAAGACAAGCCTGAGAACCACTGAGGCCATGGGTCTGTGTCATGTAGGTTTTTGAGAGGTCTTTACTTTGAGAGAAGTGGAGAATGATATTTTGGTTCTGAGCACAGTAGTTACATGAGCTAACGTGTTTTCAAAAAAGTCACTCTGGTTGTTATGTCTAGAAGAAAAAGAGGAAAAAGAGCCCTTTTTAAGGACTAACAGGAATTTAGGTGAGAGGTGATGTTGGCTGGAACCACAGAAGGAGCAGTAAAGATGGCCAGAGGTATTGGAATAGGAACTTATTTTAGGGACAGCATGAACTAGACTGCTAACATGTTGGACATATGGTGAAAGGTAAAGGGGAATCAAAGTTGACTCCAAGTGTTTGTGTTTCAGTGACAGGAAATGCGGATGCCATTTTCTCAGATGGAGACAATTCAGGGAATCTCATTTTTGTTGGAAGATCATGAGTTCAGTTATAGATATGTATCTTTTGGAGAAGACTCTTTTTAAAAAAAATTTATTTATTCTAATTGGAGGCTAATTGAAGCAACCTAGATGTCTATCTGCAGACAAATGGATAAGAAATCTTTGATACGTATCTTTCAAATGCCTTTAGGTATCCAAGTGAAGATGCATGCATAGAGTTGGACATGCAAGTCAATTAGAGAAAAGGTTTAGACAAAATGTTCATATCTGAAATTGTCAGATGTAGTCTCTTAAAGCCATGAAAATAATCAGTCAGAGATCTTACATTATACAGTGAGTGGTGTGGACAGGGAAGTCAAGCTTCATGAGAAATAAGCATTAAGAAAATGCTTGAAAAAAAAAACCAACAAACAGAGAAACAAAAAAACAAAAACTGAAGGAACCGGCCAGAGAAAGGAGTCCAGTGCTTTCAATGGTCAAGTATGAAAAGCGTGAAAATGGAAGACTGGATTCGGCAGTTAACCTTGGCAGGATCAAGTGCAGCTTTGATAGAGTAGTGAAGGCAAACTCTGAGTAAAGTTGGTTCAAGAAATGATGTGAGGAGACAATGTGGAACAGAGTATACACAGTTTTCAGACTTTGCTGTAATGAGCACCACAGAATCGGTCAGTCACTAAGGAAGAAACTGGAATCAAGAGATGAGGTTCCTGTGTTTGGGGAGATGACCAGCTGCTTCTGAGGTCAGAGGAACATTCCAGTAGAGAGTAAAACTCATGATGCAGCAGATGGAGATGGGGCTGACTTGAACCACATCTGTCTTAGTTAATGCTGCTGTTATAACAAATGACCAAAAACTTTGTGCTTTGAAATATCACCAAGGTATTTGTTTACATATCTGGAGGTCAGAAATTCAAAATACAGTTCTGAGGTCTAAAATCAAAGTGCCAGCAGGCTTGTGGTCTTTTCTGGAGTTTGTAGGGGAAATCCATTTTGTTGCTTTATCCCACTCCTAGAGAACAGGTCTTGGGTTGTTGGAAGAGTGTGTTTGCTAAGATCACAGTGTTCTCTTTGTAATACTCTGTTATCCTTTGCCCTGCTTCAACTGTACCCCAAAGCCAAACTTGCCTGTTACTCCAGGTATCTCTTGACTTCCTACTTGTTCATTCTGGTCTAGTTTTTTTTTTTTTTTTTGTGTGTGTTAGATCTTTTTTTGGTGTTAGATGTAGAAGGTCTTTTAGGTCCTCATAGAATGTTCAAATTCAGCTTCTGCATTTGTGGTTGGGGCATAAACTTAGATTACTGTGATATTGAATAGCTTACCTTGGAAATGGACCAAGTACCTTCTGTCATTTTGAGATTGCACCTAAGTACTGCATTTTGGACTCTTTAGTTGACTATGATGGTTACTCCATTTCTTCTATGGGATGCTTCCCCACAGTAGTTGATATAACTGTCATCTGGGTTAAATTCACCCGTTTCCATCTATTTTAGTTCACTGATTCCTAAAAAATCCATATTCATTCTTGCTATCTTCTGTTTGACCAAATCCAATTTACCTAGATTCAAGGACTTAATGTTCCAGGTTCCTATGCAATACTGTTCTTTAAAGCATCAGACTTTACTTTCACCACCAGACACATCCAGAGCTGGGTGTCATTTCTGCTTTGGCTCGGCCTCATCATTCTTTCAGGTTGTATTTCTCCACTCTTCCCTAGTAGCATATTGGACACCTACTGTCCTGGCGGAGTCATCTCTCAGGGTCGTATCATTTTTGCTTTTTCATACTGTTCATGGAGTTCTCAAGGCAAGAATTCTAAGTGGTTTGCTTTTGCCTTCTCTTGTGAGCCAAGTGTTGTTGGAACTCTCTACCATGACTCATCCTTCTTGTGGGCCATGTATGGCATGACTCATAGTTTCACGAGTTACACAAGGCTGTGATCCATGTGATCATTTTGGTTACTTTTCTGTGATTGTGGTTTTCATTTTGGAGGCCACAGGATTGAAATTCTTGCTCCTTCTGTCTGCCTTGTGATGGATGAGTGTAAGAGGCTTGTGCAAGCTACCTGATGGGAGGGACTGGCTGTGGGGAAAACTGAGTCTTGCTCTGGTGGGCAGAGCCATGTTCAGTAAATCTTTTTACCCAATTTTCTGCTAATGGGTGGGACTGTGGTTCCTCCCTGTATTAGGGAAAATTGCTAGGCCATTCAGGCATGACCTAAATCAAATCCCTTATGATTATACAATGAAAGTGACAAATAGATTCAAGAGATTAGATCTGATCCAGAGTGCCTGAAGAACTGTGGATGTAGGTTCATAATATTGTACAGTAAGCAGTGACTGAAACCATCCCCAAGAAAAAGAAATGCAAGAAGACAAAATGGTTGTCTGAGGAGGCCTTACAAATACCAGAAAAGAAGAAAAGTGAAAGGCAAAAGAGAAAGGGAAATATATAGGGAACTGAATGCAGAGTTCTGAAGACTAGCAAAGAGAGATAAGAACACCTTCATAAGTGAACAATGCAAAGAGATAGATTAAAACTATAGAATGAGAAAGACTAGAGATCTCTTCAAGAAAATTAGAGATACCAAGGGAACACTTCATGTGAAGATGACCGCAGAAAGGACAGAAACTGTCAGGATCTAACATAAGCAGAGGAGATTAAGAAAAAGTGGTAAGAATACACAGAAGAACTGTACAAAAAAGTTTTTAATGACCTGGATAACCAGGGTGGTATGTTCACTCACCTAGAGCCAGACATTCTGGAGTGTGAAGTCAAGTGGGCCTTAGGAAGCATTACCATGAAAAAAGCTATTGGAGGTGAAGGATTTTCAGCTAAGTTATTTCAAGTGCTAAAGGATGATGTTGTTAAAGTGTTGCACACAGTATGACAGCTAATTCTGAAAACTCAGCAGTGGAAAAGGTCAGTTTTTTTTCCAATTCCAAAGAAGGGCAATGCCAAATAATGTTCAAACTACCACGATTGTGCTTGTCTCACATGCTAGCAAGGTAATGCTCAAAATCCTTCTGGTTAAGCTTCAATAGCTGATATTACAAGCTGGATTTGGAAAAGGCAGAGAAACCAGAGATCAAATTGCCAACATCCATTTGATCACAGAAAACGCAAAAGAATTCCTGAAAAACATCTCAGTTCAGTTCAGTTCAGTCACTCAGTCGTGTCCGACTCTTTGCGACCCCATGGATCACAGCACGCCAGGCCTCCCTGTCCATCACCAACTCCCGGAGTTCACTCAAACTCACCTCCACCGAGTCGGGGATGCCATCCAGCCATCTCATTCTCTGTCATTCCCTTCTCCTCCTGCCCACAATCCCTCCCAGCATCAGAGTCTTTCCAGTGAGTCAACTCGTCGCATGAGGTGGCCAAAGTATTGGAGTTTCAGCTTTAGCATCAGTCCTTCCAATGAACACCCAGGACTGATATCCTTTAGAATGGACTGGTTGGATCTCCTTGCAGTCCAAGGGACTCTCAAGAGTCTTCTCCAACACCACCATTCAAAAGCATCAATTCTTCGGCGCTCAGCTTTCTTCGCAGTCCAACTCTCACATCCATGCATGACCACTGAAAAAACCATAGCCTTGACTAGATGAACCTTTGTTGGCAAAGTAATATCTCTGCTTTTGAATATGCTATCTAGGTTGGTCATAACTTTCCTTCCAGGGAGTAAGCGTCTTTTAATTTCATGGCTGATGCTGAAGTTGAAACTGCACTACTTTGGCCACCTCATGCAACGAGTTGACTCACTGGAAAAGACTCTTATGCTGGGAAAGGTTGGGGGCCGGAGGAGAATTGGATGACAGAGAATGAGATGGCTGGATGGCATCACCAACTCTGTGGACATGAGTTTGAGTGAACTCCGGGAGTTGGTGATGGACAGGAAGGCCTGGCATGCTGTGATTCATGGGGTCGCAGAGAGTCGGACATGACTGAGCGACTGAACTGAACTGAACTGAATTTCATGGCTGCAATCAACATCCGCAGTGATTTTGGAGCCCAGTCTACTTCTGCTTTATTGACTAGGCTCATGCCTTTGGCAGGATGGATCACAACAAATTGTGGATACATCTTAAAGAGTTGGCAATACCAGACCACCTTACCTGCCTCCTGAGAAACCTGTATACAGGCCAAGAAGAAACAGAATTGGATTTGGAATGACAGAGTGGTCAAAATTGGGAAAGAGGCACATCAAGGCTGTATGTTGTCACCATGCTTATCTATAGTACATGCAGAGTACATCATGCAAAATGCCAAGCTGGATGGATCACAAGCTTGAAATATGATTTGGGGAGAAATATCAATAACCACGTGTATGCAGATGATGCCACCCTTATGGCAGAAAGGGAAGGGGAACTAAAAAGCCTTTTGATGATGGTGAAGGAGGAGAGTGAAAAAGCCAACTTGAAGCTCAACATTGAAAAAACTGAGATCATGGCATGTGGTCCCATCACTTCATGGCAAATAGATGGGGAAACAATGGAAACAGTGACAGGTTTTATTTTCTTGGGCTCCAAAATCACTGAGGACGCTGACCTTAGCCATAAAATTAAAAGCTCCTTGGAAGAAAAACTATGACAAACCTAGAAGCATATTAAAAAGGAGAGATATCATTTTTGCGACAAAGTTCTGTATAGTCAAAGCTTTGGTTTTTCCAGTAGTCGTGTACAGATGTGAGAGTTGGACCATAAAGAAGGCTGAGTGCCGAAGAATTGATGTTTTCAACCTGTGGTGCCAGAGAAGGCTCTTGAGAGTCCCTTGGACAGCAAGGGGATCAAACCAGTCAATCATAAAGGGAATCAGCACTGAATATTCATTGGAAGGACCAATGCTGAAGCTGAAGCTCCAATACTTTGGTCATCTGACCAGAAGAGGCAACTCACTGGAATAGACCCTGATGCTGGGAATGATTAAGAAAAGGAGGAGAAGACGGTGACAGAGGATGAGATGGTTAGATGGCATCACCAACTCGATGCACATGAGTTTGAGCAAACTCTGGTAGACAGTGAAGGGTAGAAGTGTCTGGAGTGCTGCAGTCCATGCTGTGGTAGAGTTGGATACCACTGAAGGACTGAACAACAGAAGAACACTCCATTCTTGGTCTTGTAGACCCTCCCACCATCTCAGAGCCAGAGCATAGTGTCTTTGAGTCTCTTATCTAATGCTCGTACCTTTCCACCTTCTCTTTGACTACAACCCTCCCAGGTCCCATGCATAAGGACTTTGTGATTACACTGGGGTGACCCAGGTAATCCAGGAACATCCCCATCTCATGGTTTTAATCACCTTTGCTAAGTAGTTCCCCGACCAGTTTCAGAACTTGTGCCCCCTGCAGTGGAAGCATAGAATCCTCACCCTGGACCGCCAGGGAAGTCCCAGGTCAGAAAATTTTAGCCATATTTTCATCAGATACATTTTCTGCCCCCTTTCCTCTCTCTTCTCCTTCTGGAACCCCTATTATGTGATTGTTAGTATGTTCTACATCCTAGTTAGAATAACATTCTTATTACTGTTCTGAATTCTGGTAAATTATTAATATCTATCATATTAGAGATTTTTTCAGGTGTTTTTTTTTTCTTTCATTGTTTCATTTGAAACAGATTCCGCTGTCTTCTCATTTTGCTTAACATCCTCTGTCTCTATGAAACTAGGTGAAAAACACCTGTCCTGGTTTTGCGGGGCTGTCGTTGTGTGGACGTGTCCCTGTGCAGTCTGTGTGCCCAGAGGCTTTGGGGCAGAGATGAGCTGAGGAGGGCAGGGTCACCCCTTCCCAGACTATGCTGAGAACTGTCACCCCGGTGGGAGGGGGAGTGGCAGACTAGAGCCAGAGCCCAGTGTGAGCAAAGGCTTCTCCTGTGCTCAGTGGCTGTCCCCACCCTACTGGGCCAGGCAGGTCCCAGGACACTGGAGGAGAGCTCTGAGGGTTGGGTCCAGACTGGTTCCACCCCTTGTAAGTGTGCACCCTCCTCCCCGACTCTGGCACCTTTGCCCCAGAGGGTGGCAGAGCTGGAGGGAAATGTGCTGGAACAGCCCATGGTGCGGGTGGCCGTGCCTGTGATGCAGCCCTGGCACACTGTCAGAGCCCCAGACCTTGCTCCTCGGGGCTGTCTGGCCTCCCTGCCCCATCCTGATGTGTGTGTGTTCCTGTGTGTGTGTTCATAATTGGCTACCTGAAACAACACGCAAATACTCACTGTTGGTAGATCCTGTTCCTTGTCTTGATTGGCTTTCACTAGTTTGCCTGGCATTCTTCTTGTTCTTGTTTCACCCCAACAGGAAGGCTAAGGATGACTCAGTTCATTTCTGAGTCAGCATCTTGCCTGGCCTGTGGGTGGCTTTTTGAGTCCGGTGAATTTATGATTGTTTTTGAATGCCCTATGGCTCCCAAATCCACACCCCAATTCTATTCAGGGTTTTATCAGTACATGGTCCAGTCTATGTCTCCACCCTTATTCCTTGGTCCTTGGCTTTGTGTGTATTAATGCATATACATATATAATTCCCCTGCAGCTGCAATAGCCATTCCAGCTGCCCTTCAGGTTGAGCTTAGAGTTAAATAGAACAGACACCAGTCCCCAGGCAGCCCCCAAGCTGGTTGGAACATTGCACAGTTGGTTTTCTTTGATCACTCTGGATTGAGGGAGACTACCGGGGGCTGATCAAGACTGCACTGTCCCAGGCAGGAGGAAGGTGCAGGTGGGTAATACACGATGAAATTTCCTACCATTCTGTTCTGGACTTTTCCTAATTGTCTGTTCACTTTGTTGCTATAGATCTTTGACTGTTTTCCAGAGATCTTATGAGGTTTTTCAGCTGCTTTCTCTTTCTTTTCTTGCCTTTCCATGGGAGAATTCAGTTCTCCTACTTCATCATTTTGCTGACATCACTATATATGTTAAATTTTAACTTCACCACACCCCCATATATCAGTGCATCACAATTTCCCTTACTCTTTCCAAATCTGTTATAATTTATGTAGTATATGCAGGAGACTCAGGTTCAGTCCCTGGGTCAGGAAGATCCTCTGGCGAAGGAAATGGCAAACCACTCCAGAATTCTTACCTGGAAAATCCCATGGATGGAGGAGCCTGGTGGGCTACACTCCATGGGGTCGCAAAGAGTCGGACATGACGGAGGGACTAACACACTTGTACTTTATAGGGTTTTCTTTTATGAATAATGTTGAACAAGTTAGTAAATTATGTAAAGTATGTATCAGTTACATCATGAGAGTACACTGGGTGTGTGCTAAGCAGTTTTAGTCCCAAGAATACTGGAGTGGGTTGCCATTCCCTCCTTCAGGGGATCTTCCAAACCCAGGGATTGAACCCAGTGATCGAAACTTTACATCTCCTGCATTGGCAGGCAGGTTCTTTACCACTAGGGCCACCTGGAAAGCAAGCATACTCTAAAAGTTATATAACTAAGTACAACATAGAAACACTCAGAATCTCTTTGCACACTACACATGGTACCCTAAAGCTGTTAATAGTTCCGTTCCGTCGCTCAGTCGTGTCCGACTCTATGCGACCCCGTGGACTGTGGCCTACCAGGCTTCTCCATCCATGGGATTCTCCAGGCAAGAATACTGGAGTGGGTTACCGTTTCCTTCTCCAGGGGATCTTCCCGACCCAGGGATCGAAACCGGGTCTCCCGCAATGGAGGCAGATGCTTTAACCTCTGAGCCACCATAAACCCTTTGCCAAAATGTCTGGTTTAGGTATACTGTTCAAGATTTCACCACTGTCAGGTCTGTAAAGCAAAATAATTTTGCTGGTGGGAAATGTAAAACGGAAAATTTACTTTCACTTGAAGTTTTGACTCTTTATTCAGGGATAAAATTTTCAAAAATGCTGTTATCACTTTTACATTTTGTGATGTATCTGTGCTGTTTGTACTGTAAGATAGTTGTTTCAGTTTATGTTTGATTGCGATTGGGCCTATAATAGAAAATAAAAGATTGGTGTGTGGAAATTTCTAGTTCGACTAATGGTCATTAATTGTTCAGCCAATCTCACTTTACATAATACTTTAGATTATATTGATAAAAAAAATCAAACAAGGCAACTTTCTTGACTCCATGGGCATTAGTTTAATCACACTTCTCTTACAATGCATCTGTAAGCACTGGACAGTGCAGCTGGAGTGTTACCTTCTTGTTATTTATAACCTCTGAAGGCAGAAGAAATATCAATCTGCTTACTCAGAGGAACAAGAGGCAATGGATCCGAAAAACCAGAAGGTGAAGCTTAATGATGGCCACTTCATTCCTGTCCTTGGATTTGGAACCTATGCACCTCCAGAGGTAACAGTAGTGGTTTGGGGTTGAGATATAAATTGTAGTGGATGTGACATGAGCAGAAGGGACTTGGGTTGTCAGGCACTGAGCTCCTGTGTGACTCTGGGAGGGTCACATGGTTCCACTAACCAGGCTAGAACCATGCCCTGTGAAAGGGGAGAGAGTCTCCACTCTGTATCAGGGTCTGAGGCTGTGCTCACCTGCAGATTACTCTGGGTTCCCCTCCAGTTTCTGTCTCAACCCAGCTAGGCAGAAGAGGCTCGGCTCGGCTCTGGAGAACACTGACTGTCAGCTACTTTGCTTTACAGGTGATTGCAATGGTGGGGTTTCTCTGTAGATTTGTAGTTCAAGAACTCTTTCCTCCTTCCAAAAAGATATGACCCAGTGAAGTTTGTAGGTGGAAGGTCCTGAAGATGAGGTGACTGAAAAATAATGGGAGAAAATTGTTTTTCTACTGTGGAGTGCCTGGTAGGTGTCAGGGCAGAAACACTCCAGCTGTGTTTTGCCCTGTGCTTCTGTTTCTGCTTGGAAATTTCTTCTGATTGGAACTATAGTATCATTTGAGGTGATAAGATGCAATCTCACAGGCCAGGTTTTGTAATGTATCTTTGTGTTTCGTAATGTCTTTTTATTTAAGTATTTTTTTCAGCGCTGGGATATAAAAGAGGAGCTAGTGGACAAGTCTCTATGCTGTAAACCAGAAAATTTGCTATCCATCTTGTGTTTATAGTATGTAGTTGTGACAACAGACTGGTCCTTAAACTTTGAGCCTCACTTTTTCATCTATAAAACCGATGGAAATGATTAGACATATTTTGAAAACAGAAGACGGTACTTTGTAGTACAAATTGGGGTGAGGGGAGGGAAGAGTCCAGGCTGTTACTGAAGCTCACTGGGTTCATTCCTTGGTATACACACAAATACTTGAGCATTTAAGAAAATCCAGGACTAACCCAAACATCCGCTGGATCATGGAGAAAGCAAGAGAGTTCCAGAAAAACATCTATCTCTGCTTCATTGACTATGCCAAAGCCTTTGACTGTGTGGATCACAATAAACTGTGGAACATTCTGAAAGAGATGGGAATACCAGACCACCTGACCTGCCTCTTGAGAAACATGTATGCAGGTCAGGAAGTAACAGTTAGAACTGGACATGGAACAACAGACTGGTTTCAAATAGGAAAAGGAGTACATCAAGGTTGTATATTGTCACCCTGTTTATTTAACTTATATGCAGAGTACATCATGAGGAACGCTGGGCTGGAAGAAGCACAAGCTGGAATCAAGATTGCTGGGAGAAATATCAATAATCTCAGATATGCAGATGACAGCACCCTTATGGCAGAAAGTGAAGAGGAACTCAAAGGCTTCTTGATGAAAGTGAAAGAGGAGAGTGAAAAGTTTGGCTTGAAGCTCAACATTCAGAAAACGAAGATCATGGCATCTGGTCCCATCACTTCATGGGAAATAGGTGGTGAAACAGTGAAAACATGGTCAGACTTTACTTTGGGGGGCTCCAAAATCACTGCAGATGCTGATTGCAGCCAGGAAATTAAAAGACTCTTACTCCTTGGAAGGAAAGTTATGACCAACCTAGATCGCATATTCAAAAGCAGAGACATTACTTTGCCAACCAAGGTCCGTCTAGTCAAGGCTATGGTTTTTCCCGTGGTCATGTATGGATGTGAGAGTTGGACTGTGAAGAAAGCCGATCGCCGAAGAATTGATGCTTTTGAACTGTGGTGTTGGAGAAGACTCTTGAGAGTTCCTTGGACTGCGAGGAGATCCAACCAGTCCATTCTAAAGGAGATTGATCCTGGGTGTTCATTGGAAGGACTGATGCTAAAGCTGAAACTACAATACTTTGGCCACCTCATGCGACAAGTTGCCTCACTGGAAAAGAGTCTGATGTTAGGAGGGATTGGGGGCAGGAGGAGATGGGGATGACAGACAATGAGATGGCTGGATGGCATCACCGACTCGATGGAAATGAGTTTGAGTGAACTCTGGGAGTTGGTGGTGGACAGGGAGCCCTGGCGTGCTGTGATTCATGGGGTTGCAAAGAGTCAGACACTACTGAGCGACTGAACGGAACTGAACTGAACCCTAACAGAGAGAAGTTAGACCAAGTATCTACCTCCTTGAAAGAGGAACGTGTCTGAATCACATACAAAGAAATGGAGTATTATTCAATATTAAAAACAAAATTAATCCTGTCATTTTCAACCACACAGATGAACTGGGAGAACATTAAGCTAAGTGTAATAAGCCATAAACAGAAAGACAATTACTGTATGATCTCCTTATAAGTGGAATCTAAATAAGTGGAACTCATAGAAGAAAGAGTAGGGTACGGTGACCAGAAGTTGGGGACAAGTCTTGGAAAAATGAAAAGATGTCCGTCAAGGGTACAGAATTTCCGTCCTAAGGTGAATAATTCTGAACACCTGATGTATAGCACAGTGACTACAGTTAAAGACAATGGGTATATCTTGAGATTTTGTAGAGACTAGACCTTAAATTTTCTTACAAACGCACCCTAAATTTAAGTATGTGAGGTGATGGATCTGTTGCCTAGGTTGATTGTGGTAATCATTAGCAATGTATACTTATATGAAAACATCACTTTATTCAGTATATATGCTTTTAAATTGGTGTATTCTGTGTGGCTTCACTGGGAGACAGAAGTCTTAGTAGCGTTCTCATGGTTCTTGATGCTTTTACCAGGCATTTTACACCTTTGTTGATTTTGCTTCAAACATCTCACAGTATAAATCTTATCCATGACTACAAATTT
Organism: Moschus berezovskii; assembly: GCF_049115385.1. Lineage (NCBI taxonomy): Eukaryota > Metazoa > Chordata > Mammalia > Artiodactyla > Moschidae > Moschus > Moschus berezovskii. The sequence continues at coordinate 41,252,418 of NC_142474.1, read as the reverse complement.
ATGCTGAGTCCTCTGGGTCTTCCAGCAAATCACTGAACCTGGAGGTTGTCTTCGGGTCCTCTGAGGCCTGTGGTCAACCACTGGTCATCTGAGATTGAAGGGTTCCTTAGTGCCCAGTTAATCACTGGCCAGGACATTCAGAGAAACTGTCGTGAGTTCATCACAACACTTGCAGAATGAACCAACAACAGCACAAAGAAATGTTGATTCATAGGAAGATCAATCTTGCGCCTTAGCAATCTCTTGATAATGTAGATGTTCACCTTCTACCTTGTTGCTTATGTAGGCTGCTAAGAGGGAAGCTCTGGAAATCACCAAATTCGCTATAGAGGTTGGGTTCCGCCATATCGACTGTGCTCATGTGTACCAAAATGAAGAGCAAGTTGGCCAGGCCATTCGGAGCAAGATTGCAGATGGCACTGTGAAGAGAGAAGACATATTCTACACCTCAAAGGTGCTGTGTGTTGAGTGTGTGTACATGTGTGCATGTGCTTTTGCCCATGTGACAATTATTTAATAGGATCATTGTTCGGTGAAGGATTGTTTGGTGAACGGTTCTTACATACATTCCTGAAGTATTAGAGCTCCCTGGTGGTTCAGTGGTTAAGACTTGGTGCTTTAATGCCATGAGCCCGGATCTATCCTTGCTCAAGGAAGTAACATCCCACAAGCCAAGTGGTAAGGAAAAAAAGTTACCTAAAGTGTTATTAATACAACTTCCATTCTTTAACCTCTGCAGCTTTGGTTAACTTCCCTTCGACCAGAGTTGGTCCGACCAGCCTTGGAAAAGTCACTGAAAAGTCTTCAACTGGACTATGTTGATCTCTATATTATTCATATTCCAGTGGCTCTGAAGGTTAGAACTTTGTGTGATCACATCAATTTGTATCTTGTGTTAGAATGTGCATCAACTTGCTTGGATGGTTGAATAAAGATTTTTCTTAGTAGGTTGAATGGATAATTAACTAGAGTAGAATCCCCCAAATAATCGTTTGTGATCATCTTTTTACTGAGTTTCTTGGTATTAAATAATCTCAGTTTTTCTGCCTGAATAGCTTGAGAAATAAGCCCGTTCTGCACACAGTCCTGGTTATGACTCCTGAGTCTCTGGGGATTTAATGAACCAAGAGTTTGGTGCATCCGTGGTGAGCGTGATACTGCCTTACATTGAACATGGTGACTTTATCTTGTCCTTCATCCTTTTAAATGGAGCGGATTTGGTGGTGCTCCCTCTGACTGCATCTAAACCTCATAACTTTATAGGGACTTGGAAGACCTTGCCTACACTCTTGCCTGTCTTCAGGATGATGTTTGTAGATTGCACTTAGCCAATAAGAACAGTTTACTTAGAATTCTTGATTTCAAGCTATCGAAATCAATTCAAGTCATCTAATGCAAAATCACTTAGTGGACTATGTAGATGGCAAGTCCCAGTCACAGACAGATTTTAAGAGTTGCAGTGCTCTTCAGAAATGTCTCCTAATTTCTATCCCTTATCATGGCTTTACTCATGGTATGCTTTATGTTTACTGAACATTTTCCATTGGTGGCAAATATGGCTTTGGGGCACTTCAAGGATCATGGTCATAAATTTGAGAGCTTGTCTGATCTTCCACATTCCATATCCACCTACCTTGAGCCTTGATGGTTCATATGCCTGCCCTAGGGCATCTGATCCTCAGAGGGAAAAGTAAGTGATTGCAATGTTTATGCTGGAAATAAAGCCCATGTAACTTACTACCAGTTCTAGCTCAAGAGAGGCATTTCAAAATAGACAAGTACAAGGAACAGACAAAATTCACAGAAATCACTGTGAGTCACTTTTAGGACCTAGAAAAACTGTATTTATTACAATATATATTAAGTATAAGAGATTAGAATAAGCCTCCCTCCTAAAGACACTGCTTACAACTCCATAGACAAATCACTTTGCAGATATTAGTATCTAGAAAGTTGTAAACCTATCTCATGGATGTTTAATTCCTGATGCCTGTCACCCTGGATAAATGTTGGGAAATTATTTTGTGACATCTCTAAAATGCCTGCTTCTGTTCCAGCCAGGGGAAGAATTATTTCCAAAAGATGAAAATGGAAAACTGATATTTGACTCAGTGGATCTCTGTCTTACGTGGGAGGTGAGTCCAGGGAGGAGAGAACCAGAGGAGGAGCCAGGAGAGGGGGAAACTTCTTCATTTCTTCCACCTGTGAGAATGGGCCGTGGACCATCAGACTCAGCAGTTCATGAATCTAAGGGTTGTGATATTGAGGTTGTTGGGAGGAAACCATTGCTGAAATGTTCACAGAGAGGAATGAAGGAGGAGAATATGGGACAGTGCAGACAGGTATCTCTTTCCTTCCATGTGATATGTCTTCTCTAGGGTTTTTTTCTAAGAAGGAGACAGTAATTCTTGTGTCATGACTTTTTTTCCACTTTTTTCTTCTTGATAATCAATGCAAATTCTTGATGGATGATGGTGATTACCAATTTTTTTTAGCATTTATTCTTTCTCTATCATTCCATGTAATTATTCACCACCCCTTCCTCCCCAGGCCCTGGAGAAGTGTAAGGATGCAGGGCTGACCAAGTCCATTGGGGTGTCCAATTTCAACCACAAGCAGCTGGAGAAGATCCTGAACAAGCCGGGGCTCAAGTACAAGCCCGTGTGCAACCAGGTGAGCTGCTTGGCTCCTCTCCCTCCTGCTCTTCAGAACCTCCTTCTTGCACTGGAGCCTGATGTCTGTCTGTCCTCCCCTCCTGTTCATCTGACCTTTGTGGACAGAAGAATCTAGAGTGCAGAACCTCTATCTGGATGGTGTGAATAGAACCCAGAATGGTATCCCTATCTGATAAATTTGGGTGGAAAAGGTGGGGAAAGCTTCCAGGTAAATTATGGGTAGAACCTAGAGGCATTTTTCTGAGATGAAAGCATGACCAGAAATGGGACTGGAAAGTGCCTTGTGGCAAACCATGTATAGGAAGGAAAACCATGAAAAGATGGAATGAGAAGTAAATGAAAAAGACAAATCATGTAAGACTGGCTTAAGAATTTGTGTGGAGTTTTGATGGCTAAATCCTTAGTCTTGGTGGTCTCATCCTTTATGGTCCTTCAACAGTGAGCACAGTAAAAAAAAAAAGGTGCTGGGGATGATGAAAACGGCCTAGGTTAGATGGCGAAGTTAAAGGTTCATGGTAATATTATCAGTAGATAAAATATTTACTCTGAAAGTTTTACTCAGATGTAGAGCCCATATGTTGATTACTCAATCTTGGACTTGTTCTCCCATCCGTTTCCATCATAAAATTAGCTATATAAACACACTTTTCTCTATTGCACTCTTGCTGTTGATATTTCAAGTTTCCAGTTAATGTTACAGTTTTTCCCTCAGCATTTTTTTAACCTTTTAATCTTTCTCTGTCTTGTTAATGTTACCTTTGCATATAATCTGACACTCTTCTCTTTGGGCATTCTACAGGTGGAATGTCATCCTTATCTCAATCAGAGCAAACTGTTGAATTTCTGCAAGTCACATGGTATCATTCTCGTTGCCTTTGGTGCTCTGGGATCCCAACGAGTAAAAGAATGGTACTGAATCCTATTGAAGACAACTGGAATTTTCCCTGAAATTAAATTTTTGATGAAATAGTTTACATTGTACAGTACTCAGATAGCTCTCATAGGCAGGGGGGAGAGAAAGGAGGGATGGAATGAATTCTTCTCTTTTATCATCCCATCACCCAGCCTGTTTTTCCACATGGTATTAGCTTGTCGACTCATCAGTAATAAATGTCTACATTAAAATCTACATATAGTCCCCCAGTGGAGACCAGAGACACAACATTATGTTATGATTTACTTATTAACCAAGGAACACATTTCTGAAAATAGATGTTCCAAGCCTCTTACTTTATGTCTAAAATTAGAATAATAATATGTAACTCATAGATCAATCATGATAGAAAAAATTTCAATGAACCATTTTTGTAAACATCTACAGTAGAATAATGATGACATAAATGTCTCTTATTTTGAGACCTCTCAATTAGTACCTTAGAAAAGTGAAATTTAAAAACGATCCCTGTTTTTTTTTTCCTTCTGTTTCTCTATTCACGCTCTTGATAATAGAAGGAAAACGACCTCTCAGATTTAAAGAATGATCCCTGAGTTTGGCAGTCTTGGTCTCAACTCAATAATGCAACTGAATCACCTGCAGGGCTCTGTAAACCCAGAATGGGAGGTTACACAGTTGAAGTCCTGATTCAGTTTGTCTTCAGCTAAGTCATGGAATTTGTATTTCTTATAAGATCCCAAGTGATGCTGATGCTGTTGGCCCATGGACCACACTTTGAGAAGCCCCATCTACAGAGGACCTTCTTGGTCTGTATGGGAAGCTGAGACAAATGAGTCTCAGCTCCTCAGCATTTCTGAATTTCCTTCCAGGGTGAACCTGAACCACCCCGTTCTCTTGGAGGACCCAGTTCTCTCTTCCATTGCCCAAAAGCACAAGCAAACCCCAGCTCTAGTTGCCCTTCGCTACCAGATACAACGTGGTGTTGTGGTTCTGACCAAGAGTTTCAACAAGAAGCGGGTCAAAGAGAACATGCAGGTGATGATGGGTGTGGCTGTGGGCAGAGGGCTTCTAGGGAATATCCTTCATGAGGGTCATTCTATGTCCATCTCACAAGACTTTCCTTGAGTCAAGATGAGTTACCTGCTCTTTCCCATGCATGAAAGCCTCGTGTGTATTCCTAGTGTTTTTCTCCACCTGATGTGACAACAGGAGAGTTGCTATGGCAGGAGAGGGTTCCGGTTGGACAGAAAACAGAGTTTTTTAACTCCAGTGTTAAGTCTCCAATTTATTCTGTCACATTGTACGAATGATATCTTGTTGTATTTGTTCTCAGTTGATGAAATTGAATCATGTGATTTTTAAAGATCATTTTGTGTGTCTTAACAAAATACTACAGACTGAGTGACTGAGAAAAAACTGAAATTTGTTTCTCACAGTTCTGAAGCTGGAGGTCTGAGGTCAGGGTGCCCATGTGGCCAGGTGAGGGCCCTCCTCCAGGTCACAGACTTCTCCTTGTATCTTAACATGGTGGAGGGGGCCACAGGGCTGTCCCAGGTCTCTTATATTATATGATATTTTAAAAATATTATTCATGAGGGCTCCACAATCATGTCCTAATTACCTCTCAAAATGGAGGCTAATTACTTTACAATATTGTAGTGGTTTTTGCCATACATTGACATGAATCAGCCATGGGTGTACGTGTGTTCCCCATCCTGAACCCCCCTGCCACTTCTCTCCCCATCCCATCCCTCAGGCTCACCCCAGTACACCAGCCCCGAGCACCCTGTCTCATGCATTGAACCCGGACTGGCGATCTGTTTCACATATGATAATATACATGTTTCAACGTTATTCTCTCAAATCATCCCACCCTCGCATTCTCCCAGAGTCCAAAAGACTGTTCCTTACATCTGTGTCTCTTGCTGTCTCACATATAGAGTCATCATTGCTACTACTGTTACTGCTAAGTCGCTTCAGTTGTGTCTGACTCTGTGTGACCGCATAGATGGCAGTCCACCAGGCTCCCCCGTTCCTGGGATTCTCCAGGCAAGAACACTGGAGTGGGTTGCCATTTCCTTCTCCAATGCATGAAAGTGAAAAGTGAAAGTGAAGTGGCTCAGTCGTGTCCGACTCTTAGCGACCCCATGGTCTGCAGCCTACCAGGCTCCTCCCTCCATGGGATTTTCCAGGCAAGAGTACTGGAGTGCGGTGCCATTGTCTTCTCCAGAGTCATCGTTATCATCTTTCTAAATTCCATATATACACGTTAGTATACTATATTGGTGTTTTTCTTTCTGGCTTACTTCAGTCTGTATAATAGGCTCCATTTTCATCCACCTCATTAGAACTGATTCAAATGCATTCTTTTTAATGGTTGAGTAATATTCCACGTGTATATGTACCACAGATTTCTTAAGCATTCTTCTGCCGATGGACATCTAGGTTGCCTCCATGTTCTGGCTATTGTAAACAGTGCTGCAGTGAACGCTGGAGTACACTTGTCTCTTTCAATTCTGGTTTCCTCGGTGTGTATTCCCAGGAGTGTGATTGCTGGGTCGTATGGCAGTTCTATTTCTGTTTTTTTAAAGGAATCTCCACACTGTTCTCTATAGTGGCTGTACTAGTTTGCATTCCCACCAGCTGTATAAGACGGTTCCCTTTCCTCCACACCCTCTCCAGCATTTGCTCTTTGTAGACTTTTTGATAGCAGCCATTCTGACCGGCATGGGATGGTACCTCATTGTGGTTTTGATTTGCATTTCTCTGATAATGAGTGATGCTGCACATCATTCCATGTGTTTGTTAGCCATCTGTCTGTCTGTCTTTGGAGAAATGTCTCTTGAGTTCTTTGTCCCTTTTTTTGATTGGGTTGTTTACTTTTCTGGAATTGAGCTGCATGTGCTGCGTGTATATTTTTGAGATTAATTCTTTGTCCGTTGCTTCATTTGCTACTATTTTTTCCCATTCTGAAGACTGTCTTTTCACCTTGATTATAATTTCCTTCGTTGTGCAAAAGCTTTTAAATTTAATTAGGCCCCATTTGTTTATCTTTGCTTTTATTTCCATTATTCTGGGATGTGGGTCATAGAAGATCCTGTTGTGATTTATGTGAGAGAGGGTTTTGCCTATGTTTTCCTCTAGGATCGTTATAGTTCCTGGTCTTATGTTTAGATCTTTAATCCATTTTGAGTTTATTTTTGTGTACGGTGTTAGAAAGTGTTCTAGCTTCATTCTTTTGCAAGTGGTTGACCAGTTTTCCCAGCAGCACTTGTTGAAGAAATTGTCTTTCCTCCATTGTATAGTCTCGCCTCCTTTGTCAAAGATAAGGTGTCGATAGGTGCATGGATTTATCTCTGTGCTTTCTATTTTGTTCCATTGATCTATATTTCTGTCTTTGTGCCAGTACCATACTGTCTTAATGACTGTAGCTTGTAGTATAGTCTGAAATCCGGCAGGTTGATTCCCCCAGTTCCATTCTTTTTTCTCACGATTGCTTTGGCTATTCGAGATTTTTTTGTATTTCCATACAAATTGTGAAATTATTTGCTCTAGTTCTATGAAAAATACTGTTGGTAGCGTGATAGAGATTGCACTGAATCTATAGATTGCTTTGGGTAGTATACTCATTTTCATTATATTGATTCTTCCAATCCATGAACATGGTATATTTCTCCATCTATTTGTATCTTTTCTGATTTATTTCATCAGTGTTTTATAGTTTTCCATGTATAGGTCTTTTGTTTCTTTCAGTTCAGTACAGTTCAGTCGCTCAGTCATGTCCTACTCTTTGTGACCCCATGAATCACAGCACGCCAGGCCTCCCTGTCCATCACCAACTCCCGGTGTTCACCCAAACTCATGTGCATCAAGCCAGTGATGCCATCTAGCATCTCATCCTCTGTCGTCCCCTTCTCCTCCTGCCCCCAATACCTCCCAGCATCAGGATCTTTTCCAATGAGTCAGCTCTTCGCATGAGGTGGCCAAAGTATTGGAGTTTCAGCTCAAGCATCAGTCCTTCCAATGAACACCCAGGACTGATCTCCTTTAGGATAGTCTAGTTGGATTTCCTTGCACTCCAAGGGACTTGCTAGAGTCTTCCCCACACCACAGTTCTAAAGGATCAGTTCTTCGGTGCTCAGCTTTCTTCACAGCCCAACTCTCACATCCATGCATGACCACTGGAAAAACCATAGCTTTGACTAGATGGACCTTTGTTGGCAAAGTAATATCTCTGCTTTTTAATATGCTATCTAGGTTGGTCATAAATTTCCTTCCAAGGTGTTCAGTTCAGTCGCTCAGTCGTGTCCGAATCTCCGCGACCCCATGAATCACAGCACGCCAGGCCTCCCTGTCCATCACCAACCCCCGGAGTTCACTCAAACTCATGTCCACAGAGTCGGTGATGCCATCCATCCATCTCATTCTCGGTCGTCCCCTTTTCCTCCCACCCCCAACCTTTCCTAGCATCAGAGTCTTTTCCAGTGAGTCAACTCGTCACATGAGGTGGCCAAAGTACTGCAGTTTCAGCTTTAGCATCAGTCCTTCCAATGAACACCCAGAATTGATCTCCTTTAGAATGGACTGTTTGGATCTCCTTGCAGTCCAAGTGACTCTCAAGAGTCTTCTCCAAAACCACAGTTCAAAAGCATCAATTCTTCAGCGATCAGCTTTCTTCACAGTTGAACTCTTACATCCATACATGATCACGTGAAAAACTATAACCTTGACTAGCCGGACCTTTGTTGGCAAAGTAATGTCTCTGCTTTTTAATATACTATCAAGGTTGGTGTAAGCATCTTTTAATTTCATGGATGCAATCACCATCTGCAGTGATTTTGGAGCCAAAAAAATAAAGTCTGACACTTTTTCCACTGTTCCCCAGCTATTTCCCATGAAGTAATGGGACCAGATTCCAAGACCTTAGTTTTCTGAATGTTGAGCTTTAAGTCAACTTTTCCACTCTCCTCTTTCACTTTCATCAAGAGGCTTTTTAGTTTCTCTTCATTTTCTGCCATAAGGGTGGTGTCCTCTGCATATCTGAGGTTATTGATAATTCTTCTGGCAATCTTGATTCCAGCTTGTGCTTCCTCCAGCCTAGCGTTCCTCATGATGTACTCTGCATGGAAGTTAAATAAGCAGGGTGACAATATGCAGCCTTGACGTACTCCTTTTCCTATTTGGAACCAGTCTGTTGTTCCATGTCCAGTTCTAACGGTTGCTTCAGACCTGCATACAGGTTTCTCAAGAGGCATGTCAGGTGGTCTGGTATTGCCATCTCTTTCAGAATTTTCCACAGTTTATTGTGATCCACACAGTCAAAGGCTTTGGCATCATCAGTGAAGCAGAAATAGATGTTTTCCTGGAACCCTCTTGCTTTTTCGATGATCCAACGGATGTTGGCAATTTGATCTCTGGTTCCTCTGCCTTTTCTAAAACCAGCTTGAACATCTGGAAGTTCAGATTTTGTATTGCTGAATTGTTTCTCTAGGTAGATTTATTTCTAAGTATTTTAATCTTTTTATCACAATGTTGAATGTAATTGTTTCCTAAATGTATCTTTCTTTTTTCTCATTGTTCATGTATAGGAATGCAAGGGATTTCTGTGTTAATTTTATATCCTGCAACTTTACTATATTCATTGATTAGCTCTAGTAATTGTGGATTTATTTTTTATTTCCATGAATCCTGTAAGGTTTCACTTCACACATTTCGTCTCCTTGAGTTTCTGCTATTGCAGAATTTCTGTTCTAGACTGTTCCTATTATTGCTAAGCTGTCTGTGTTTGGATTTCTGTGTAGGAGACTGTTATTGCACCCTTAGCATAGCTGTACAGGAAGCTCTCCGCAGTTTCAGGATTTAATGCAGAGATCATTTCTGCATCTCTTGATTCTGTGATTTGAAAATCCACAATGTTTGATAATCCACAATATTTGAAAATCCAATGTTCGCCAGCACTCAGATAAGCTGTTGTCTTCTAGGCTTGGCTTTCTGTGCGTTTGCAGTTCAGTGCTTTACCAGATGGATGTGACTTGTCAGAGGATCCTGCACACTTCTCTGTATATGTTTTCATATATATTTGGTAGACTGTGACGACTATCTCAGCACAGCCCTATGATCCCAAGCCGGTCAGTCAGTTCAGTTACTCAGTCAAGTCCGACTCTTTGCAACCCCATGGACTGCATACGCCAGGCTTCCCTGTCCATCACCAACTCCTAGAGTTTACTCAAATTCATGTCCATCGAGTCGATGATGCCATCCAACCATCTCATCCTCTGTCCTCTCCTCCTCCTGCCTTCAATCTTTCCTAGCATCAGGGTCTTTTCCAATGAGTCAGGTCTTCATATCAGGTGGCCAAACTATTGGAATTTTAGCTTCAGTATCAGTCCTTCCAAAGAATATTCAGGAATGATTTCCTTTACGATTGACTGGTTTTATCGCCTTACAGTCCAAGTGACTTTCAAGAGTCTTTTCCAACAACACAGTTCAAAAGCATCAATTCTTCAGCACTCAGTTTTCTTTACAGTCCAACTCTCACATGACTACTGGAGAAACCATAGCTTTGACTAGATGGACCTTTGTCAGAAAAGTGATGTCTCTGCTTAATATGCTGTCTAGGTTTATCATAGCTTTTCTTTCAAGGAGCAAGTGTCTTTTAATTTCCCAATTATGATCCCAAGCTAGGGAGCAGGAAAAAATCCTCTTTATGTCTAGGCTCAGAATGGACTCACTGTTTTTTCTGGCAAATTTCACTGCCCCATGCAAGTTATTCAGGCCAAGTCAAGGGTCAATTATATGATCCCCTGAAAAATTGTTTTTGTGTTTGCATTCAAATTTGGCTCTGGAATACACTGGAACTGATTTTCTAATATGACATAAAATGATTGCCTATATATTTTTTATTTAATTGGAAATCTAAGTGTCCACATTTCCCACTGCCAACTCTGTCAAATATCAAATGTTCATAAATACATTTCTGGCCTCTCCCTTATATTTAACTCTTCAGTTTTCTGTACTCTGTTACAAAAGTATAAAATAAGTGTTGCTTCTCAGAATGGTATATTCTTCTTCTTAAAGACTATCTTGACTGCTCTTGACTAGCTATTTCTTATTTTAAACTGAGTATCACTTTCCTGAATTCCACAAAGTAATACGTGTTTAAGTCTTTGAAGCACTAGATCACTTTGGAGAAAATGAACTTCTTGATAAAATTGAGCTTTAGGTTTCAAAATTATGATATGAATTTTTAATTATTTAGGTGTTCTCTAATGTCTTAAACACTTTTCATAACTTTCTCCACAAAGGCATTTACATAAGGTATTTTAGATTCAATTATAGGTAAAGAGTACGTTTGATATCAGATTCTTGAATAGGCTTTCATGGAGGAACCTCCTTCTGACACTGCTTCAGCTGAATGCTGTCATCATTAAGGCATGTTGGGGAGAGTTAATCAGTCTAATGTTAGCTCAGGTTCAGTACTGAGTCAGGAGTGTCCAACGACCGTGCTTGGTAAAAGAAGATTTTAATTTGTTTGATTTTTCAAGTTATTCACTTAGAAAGATAAGGGACTGATGCACTGTAGCGTTTGTGAGATGGATAGAGAAGGAGAAGGTGTGGGAAGGAGAGGTGAGAACTCAGCAGAGGCTCCCAGACTTGTTCACCTGGAAGCTGAGTACAGACACGGCTTCCCTGTCCCTTCTTCTTGTCTCCATCCGGTGGGAAAGTCCTCCAGTCCCCAGGAGGACGCCAATTCTCGGGGGGAGTTAATGTGGTTCTTTCCTTTCTTCCAGGTGTTTGACTTTGAACTGAGTCCAGAAGACATGAAAGCAATTGATGGCCTCAACAGAAATAGAAGATACTATGAATTTCTACCGTAAGTGACTTGCAGATGTTTGACACATATGTTATTTTCTGTAGCAGGCAATTCAGCAGGGGAACTAAGGTTTTTAAAGCTTAATTCTTGGAAGACAGTCCTGATTTCCAGCATAGGAGTAAGCCAGGGGTTTCCTGCAGACCTCACACCAGAGGTTTCCTCTAGGGGTTCATCTCTGACCAACAGAAATGTGATTGGAGCCCAGAACAGCGCACCAATAAAATCCTGAGTTCACATCATAGTGAATTCACTACTTTGTGCCCCTGATCCCTGTGCCTGGTACCTCGTCTCAGGGCCGAGAGACTCAGGAAACACGCACAGTGTCTGAAGCCCAGTATACTTTCAGGGACTTGTGAACATGTTTTATCTTTAATTCTTTTTACATCAGGGGAAAATAATTATATTAATAATAACTACATAATAATGAATCCATCATGCATTATATTCATGTCTTGTTTTTGTTTAATCTGTAAGTCCTGTATGACTCTCTGCCATCCCATGCACTATAGCCCAACAGGCTCCTCTGTTCTTGGGATTTCGTAGGCAATAATACTGGAGTGGATTGCCGTTTCCTTCTCCAGTGGATCTTGCGACCCTAGGGATCGAACCCGGGTCTCCTTCTTGGCTGGTGGATCCTTAACCACTGAGCCACCTGGGAAGAAGGCATTCATATTATGCCTAACAAAATTACAAAATGTATTGTTGATATTTTTTATGAAGGATGGTCCAATGAAATCTAATGTGCATCTGTGCTACAAAGTCACAGGGGGCCTGCTTCCACCCTGTCCCCTAAGTGTCTGGTGGATTTTCTCCCTAATGGGCATTTTTTTCTCCAAAACATCATCCATTTCTTCCAAATTGGTCTCTTCATTGGCCTTTTTTCCCTGCTATAACACCCACATCCTCATCATTTTTATCTCACAAAGCTGAATTACCAGTAGATCATGAGCTGAACTGACCGTGCAGTGAGTGACTGCTGTGTCCTTAGCAGGACACACCCAGGTAAGATCATCTGGGTCTTCTGCTCTCCTGAGTAAAGACTCACACCTGTGTTGTATTTGTTCATCAGTGATCCATCCACTGCAGAGTCCCTACCTCCTGTACTTCGACTTAGTCAGGAACATGGGATTCCAGCTGCCTAATTACTGCAGGAGGATGTCAAGACTGAAGAGACAGATGACTGATCAAGCAGGGAGAATTTGGAAGGGAGTTTAGAGAGAAGAGAATACCAACTGTTGGTAGAATAAAGATCTTATTTCCAAGGAAGGATCTCAAAACTCTCCCTATTGCTTGTAAAGCAGTATCATGAATCTGAGAAAAGCCAATAAGAGAAAAGCCATGATAAAAAAAAGGTGGAAGGTTATTTTTCTGTACTTAGCGGCTCTTTAGTATAATTCTATGCTCTTCTTCATTAGGCTGTGAATGACTAGACTTAGTCATCTTTGTGGCTCGGGTTAACAGCACAGCTCCTGACACTTGGAATCGTCCAGAGTGCACTTTTTAATGAACTGAAAAGGACAAATTCAGAAAGAAAAGTAAAAACATGGAAAAAAGAAAAACAGCAGTAATACTAATTGCTGAGTAACAAGTGTTTTAATACATTATAAATTAAGAGGTATAATCCCACTTTGAGCTGTATGATTATTCAGGTGCTTTTGGTAGCTTTCCAAAAGATGACAAGTTCCAGGCACTCTGCATTTTTGGAGAGCTCATTTGCTTATTCACGGATGTATGAAAAAGGGCAGTTAATTTGTTCTCTGTGAACCTTTTCATCATCTAGGGGCTGAAGTTTCACCTGTGTTTGAAATGATTGCTACAGTTACTGCCAGGTCTTGTGGTCTCATATAAATTATAACCTGAGTCAAACTACCTGTCACTGTGAAGTGAATATTACATGTGAATGTTTGTACTGGACGTGCAGGTGCCATGTGCACATGGACCAGGCATCTGCATGTGTGCTTGTTGGGGGAGCAGGAGGGATGTGTTTGTAGATTTAGAGTTTTAACCCACCCTGACAGCATCATAGAATAATGCTGTGACTATGACATATGACTGATTTAAGAAATGAATCTTCCCCCTTCTCTTTCAGTTTTGACAATATGACTGATTTAATAAATGAATCTTCTTCCTTCTCTTTCAGTGGTGTTGGTCACCCTGAGTATCCATTCTCTGAAGAATATTGACTCTCAACTCTCACTGAGATTCTTTGAGAATTTCTTGCGTCTAGGGTGGTGAAGACTTTTGCACTTGGTGGAGGTACTTAAATGAAGTGTCTGAACTTTTGAAAGCTAGCCTTTTCTTTTCCAAAAATAAGAAACAATAAAGACTTCAAGTAAGAACTCTTGTTTCTGATCATTAAAATAAGACCTCCAAATTATAGAAAATTTGGAAACTAGAAGGGACAGATAGAAAATAAAGATCAGTTGTCTATACCCATTTAAAAATACTTACCTTTGGTATATTTACCTTGTGATTTTCCTAGACAAATATGTGCATTTGTTTACTTACAAAGACAAATAAACTTCAATCGACAGGTTATATACTTCTTTTGCAACTTAGCATAAGTATCTTGGTAAGCTAAAAGAATGATTTAAAAAAATCGGGTGTTGTATTTTGCTTCATGTGAAGCAGCATACTTTACTCATTTATGTAATTTCTTAATTGTCTGCCCATGCTTAGCATTTTGAGGAATCCATACATATTTTGAGGTCGTTCATTGGTCATTGAGCAGAACTTTATTGCACATTCTTTTGAAAGACATTGTTTCATCAACAAATGTTAATAAGTGAAATAAATTCTTGAGTCGTTAGTCTCGTGAAGAATGAGATTGTGAATGGTATCAGGAGGATTTAGCTGTTAGAAATAGGTATGTGTCTGTTGAGATAGTTCTGCATAACATCTTGCATTTCTATACATCTACTAGGCAGAGACACCAACTACCCTTCATCCCACACAACTTTTCATTTCTACAAAACAGCCTTGAAGATAGAGACAGTGGTTCCTGCATTTCTCTGGAACAGAAAATGCTTTTTCCAGGAAGGAAGGGTGTTCATGGAACATTTAAGGGCCAGCAAGTTGGGTGATGTGGGTGGAGTTTAGTGAGGTGGGGAGACAGGAGCTGAAGACAAGTCAGAAAGCCCATGGGGCAGGGCGTCCTCGCCAAAAAGGCTTTTAAAAGCTTTTACTGTGAAGGAAATGGAGAAGGATATTTCCAGAACGCTACTCCTCAGGCCCCTCTCTCATAGCCAGTGGCCTCCCTGGCCCATCCAGACGTCCTGCTGGTCTGAGCTGGCTCTCTACGCCACACTGCCCAGTCTGTTCAGCATGGGTGCCCTGGGGAGAGTAAACTGGATCCAGAGGCACTGAGGGGGCATCTATAGGCCGGGGGGCACATGGGCTGCCCAGTAAACCAGCCAAATTCTGGACAACGTCCAGCTGCCTCCTTAGCCTGTTCCAGGAGCAGGAGCGGGTGTGTGTCTCAGGAGAGGAGTCAGGTTCCCAGGTCTCCTGTGGGTCCTCCTGGATTCACAACAGCTGTGGGGCTGCGACCTCCCGGGGTCATCCTAGGGCTGCAGTACCCAGTGTGTGGTGTGCACGGGTCTCTCCAGGGAGGACCCCTGAGCCCCTGTTTGTCTTCCTCATCTGCGACCCTCCTGTGAGCTCAGTCCTGATATGACGGCTTCTCTTCCCTTCCTACCCAGCTCCATGGGGATGGTTCTTTACAGCCTTGGTGTGGAGGAGGCTTCCCGCTTGTGTCATGTGTTTTCAGGAGATGTGACCCTGATGTGCTCCTGGGAGAGCTGAGCGTCTTCTTGCCTACCTCGAGCTCCTCCCCAGGACAGTGTGTGACCCTCACTGTGCACTAAGTGTGGCTCCTGTATTGTTCAGGAAGAGTCGGTGCCAATTGTTTTTCTGCCTTTCCTGGATCAGTCTTCCCAGGTAGGGCAGTGGTAAAGAATCTGCCTGACAGTGTAGGAGATACGGGTTGCATCCCTGATCCAGGAAGATCCACTGGAAAAGGAAATGGCAGCCCACTCCAGTATTCTTGCCTGGAGAATACCATGGGCACAGAAACCTGTGGGGTCCATGGGGTCACAATAGAGGGGTCTTGACTTAGCAACTAAACAGTAACAAAAACAGTTTCATGGCTCATGTTTTTCTCTCTTTTTTCCTCTGTCTCTTTTTTTAGCTTTGTTATTTCACCTTTCTTTATTGCATGCCTTTTCTCTCTCTCCTTCTGTGTGTTCATGACTGGGTACTTGGATAAGCACAGCACACCCACTGTTTACAGATTTGTACCACATCCTGCTTGTCCTTCACTAGGTGGTATGGCTTGTGCCAGGTCCTGGGGTCAGCCCAACAGGAAACTAAGGGAAACTCAGTTCATTTCTGAGTCAACAACTTACCTGGCCCATGAGTGGCTTTCTGATTCTGGGAAATATATGATTAGTTTTGAATGTCTTCAGTGCAGTTCAGTCGCTCAGTCGTGTCTGACTCTTTGCGACCCCATGAATCACAGCACGCCAGGCCTACCTGTCCATCACCAACTCCTGAAGTTCACTCAAACTCATATCCATCGAGTCGGTGATGCCATCCAGCCATCTCATTCTCTGTCTTCTCCGTCTCTTCCCACCCCCAATCCCTCCTAGCATCAGACTCTTTTCAAGTGAGTCAACTTGTCACATGAGGTGGCCAAAGTATTGCAGTTTCAGCTGTCGTATCAGTCCTTCCAATGAAGACCCAGGATTGATTTCCTTTAGAATGGACTGGCTGGATCTCCTTGCAGTCCAAGTGACTCTCAAGAGTCTTCTCCATAACCACAATTCAAAAGCATCAATTCTTCGGCAATCAGCTTTCTTCACAGTCCAACTCTCACATCCATACATGACCACGGGAAAAAGCATAGTCTTTACTAGACGGATCTTGGTTGGCAAAGTAATGTCTCTGCTTTTGAATGTGCTATCTAGGTTGGTCATAACTTTCCTTCCAAGGAGTAAGCGTCTTTTAATTTCATGGCTGCATTCAGCATCTGCAGTGATTTTGGAGCCCCCCAAAGTAAAGTCTGACCATGTTTTCACTGTTTCCCCATCTATTTCCCATGAAGTGATGGGACCAGATGCCATGATCTTTGTTTTCTGAATGTTGAGCTTCAAGCCAACCTTTTCACTCTCCTCTTTCACTTTTATCAAGAGGCTTTTGAGTTCCTCCTCACTGTCTGCCATAAGGGTGGTGTCATCTGCATATCTGAAGTTATTGATATTTCTCCCGGCAATCTTGATTTCAGCTTGTGCTTCTTCCAGCCCAGCGTTCCTCATGATGTACTCTGCATATAAGTTAAATAAGCAAGGTGACAATATACAACCTTGACGTACTCCTTTTCCTATTTGGAACCAGTCTGTTGTTCCATATCCAGTTCTAACTGTCGCTTCCTGACCTGCATACAGGTTTCTCAAGAGGCAGGTCAGGTGGTCTGGGATTCCCATCTCTTTCAGAATGTTCCACAGTTTATTGTGATCGACACAGTCAAAGGCTTTGGCATAGTCAATGAAGCAGAAATAGATGTTTTTCTGAAACTCTCTTGCTTTCTCCATGATCCAGCGGATGTTGGCAATTTGACCTCTGGTTCCTCTACCCTTTCTAAAACCTGCTTGAACATCTGGATGTTCATGGTTCACATATTGCTGAAGTGTGGCTTGGAGAATTTTGAGCATGACTTTACTAGCGTGTGAGATGAGTGCAATTGTGCGGTAGTTTGAGCATTCTTTGGCATTGCCTTTCTTTGGGATTGGAATGAAGACTGACCTTTTCCAGTCCTGTGGCCACTGCTGAGTTTTCCAGATTTACTGCCATAGTGAGTGCAGCACTTTCACAGCATCGTCTTTCAGGATTTGAAATAGCTCAATTGGAATTCTTTCACCTCCACTAGCTTTGTTCGTAGTGAAGCTCTCTAAGGCCCACTTGACTTCACATTCCAAGATGTCTGCCTCCAGGTGAGTGATCACGCCATCATGATTATCTTGGTCGTGAAGATTTTTTTCTGTATAGTTCTTCTGTGTATTCTTGCCACCTCTTCTTAATATCTTTTGCTTCTGTTAGGTCCATACCATTTCTGTCCTTTATCGAACCCATCTTTGCATGAAATGTTCCCTTGATATCTCTAATTTTCTTGAGGAGATCTCTTGTTTTTCCTATTCTGTTGTTTTCCTCTATTTCTTTGCATTGATCGCTGAGGAAGGCTTTCTTATCTCTCCTTGCTATTCTTTGGAACTCTGCATTCAGATGCTTGTATCTTTCCTTTTGAATGTCTTACTATCCCCCAAATCCGCACCCCAGTTCTATCAGGGTTTTACATGGTCTTGTGTGTGTCTCTACCCTTACTCCCTGGACCTGGTCCCATATATATCTAGTTCTCTTGCAACTGTAACTAGCTACTCCAGCTGTTCTTAAGTTCAAGCTCAGAGTTAAGTGAAATGGACACCAGTTTCAGGCAAGCTCCAAGAAGGGGAGAATATTGCATATAAGGATTTCTGCGATGAGTTTGCTTTGAGGGAGGTAGCAGGGTGCTGAGCTACCGCCCTTTACAGATCAAGATGGCTCTACTCAAGTCAGGAGAGCGGAGAGTGTGAGTAAAAACATACAGAAATGTCTTTCCAGCTTTTTGGATCATCCCTAGTTGTGTGTTCACTTCGTTGCTGTTGATGTTTTTTTGACTGTTTCCCAGAACACCTACGACATTTTTCAGCTGCTTTCTCTTTCCATACTTCCCTTTTCAAGGGAGACTTCACTCCTCCTCGCTCAATATTTTGCTGACATCACTCTATGTGTTCAATTGAATTCTCTGTCACAACATCCACTTGTACCAGTGCATCATGATTTCCTTTACTCTTCCCAAATTTGTTGCAATGTCAGTTGTTTATAGGTTTTTACTTTTATGAATAATGTTTAGCACGATAACAAACTGTGTAAAATATGTATTGGGTGCATTATAAAAGTACTCTAAAAAGTTGTGTAATTTAGTACATTGTATAAACACTCAAGAGACAGTTTAACCTGCACATGGTATCCAAAAATTGTGAATGATTAACACCAATAAACACTTTGCTGAAATGTCTGATTTTGGTATCCTTTTCAGAATTTCACCATAGTCAGGTCTGTAAGGGCTTCTCAGGTGGCCCAGTGGTAAGAATTCACCTGCCGAATGACACAAGAGAGTTGGGTTCGGTCCCTGGATCAGGATGATACTGTGGTGTAGGAAACAGCAACCCACTCCAGCATTCTAGCCCGGTAAATCCATGAACTGTGGAGCCTGGCGGGTTACAGTCCATGGGGTTGTAAAAGAGTTGGACATGACTTACTGACTATACCTCTACCACCAAAGGTGTGTAAAGCAAAATAATTTTGCTGCTGGAAAATTAAAAAAGACAAATTTGGTTTGTTTCACATTTTGATTCTCTCTTAAGAGATTACATTGGAAAATGCTTATTAATCAGCACTTTATAATTGTGTGATTAGTGTGTCTTTCTGTACTTTGAAATAGTTGTTTCAATTGATGTTTGATCAAAAATGGGCTTTATAATTAGAAAAGTGAAACGACTGGTATGTGGAGGTTTCGGTGTAACATTGGTCAATAATTGTTTGGCACATTTCATCATTATATAACTGAAGTTATTCTGATTAAAAAAAATTCTCAATGTAACTGGCGTCATTTCTCTTCTTACTCTATGGGCACTGGTTTAATCCTCTCCTCCTCCAATGTATCTGCTAACATTGGACAATCAGCTGGGGCGTTGACTTCCTGTTATTTATAACCTGTGGAGGCAGAAGAAAAGATCACTCTGCTTATTCAGAGTTGAAACAGGCAATGGATCCCAAAGGCCAGAGAGTTAAGCTTAACGATGGCCACTTCATTCCTGTCCTTGGATTTGGCAGCGCTGAAATTAAAGAGGTAACAGAGGTGGTTTGGGGTTGACATATAAATAGTAGTGGATGTAAGAAGAGTGGAAGGGACTTGAGTTGTCAAGCAGAGAGCTCCTGGCTAGCTTCTCTAACCACTAACCAGGCTAGAACCATGTCCTGTGAAAGGGGAGAGAGCATCCAGTCTTCACTCTGCATCAAGGTTTGAGGCTGTGCTCACTTGCAGATAACTCTGGGTCCCCCACCCACCCCGCCCCCAGTTTCTGTCTCTTTCCAGCTTGGCAGAAGAGGTAGAATCAGCTGTCAAGATCACTGACGGTCCACTGCTTTGCTTTGAGGGTGATTGCAATGGCCGGGTTTCTCTGTGTATTTCATTAATTCCAGAACTCTTACCTCCATCAAAAAAGATGTGACCCAGAGAAGTATTTGAGGTGGAAGGTCCTAAGGATGAGGTGAATAGGAACTAAGGGGAGAGAAATGCTTTTCTACCATGGGGTGCCTGGTAGGTGCCAGGCAAGACACTCCAGCTGTGTTTTGCCTTGTACTTCGGTTGCTCCTTGGAAACTTCTTCTAATGGAAAATATAGTGTCATTTGAGGGGATAAGCTACCATCTTACAGGCCAGGTTTTTCAATGTATCCTTGGTTGTTGTAATGTCTTTTTATTAAAGTGTAGTTTTCAGTGCTTGGACAGAAAAGGGACAGGTGGACAAGTCTCTAGACCTGGAGCCAGAAAGTTTGCTGTCCATCTTGTATTTAGAGAATGTAATTGTGACAAGTTCTGACCCTGAAACTTTGCATCTCACTTTTATCATTTGGAGAATGGAAGGAAATATTCAGCGGTATTTTGGAAAGAGATGACAGGACTTTGTAATGCGAAGGAGGTTGCGGGGAGTAAAGTGTCCAGGCTAGTACTGAAGCTCACTGGTCCATTCCTCAGTACATCCCTGAATGCCCAAGTGTTTAAGAAAGACCAGGACTGAACCCAACAAAGGGTGGTTACACCAATTCTCTACCTCCTTCAAATAGAAAAGATTCAGACACATGAAAAAAAAAAGGAATATTATTTAGCATTTAAAACAACGTTTATGCAGCCATTTGAAACCACACAGCTGAACCGCAAGAACTCTAGCTAAATGAAGTAAGCCAGAAATAAAAATACGAATACTACATGATGTCTTTGTGAAAAGTGCAAGTGAAGTCGCTCAGTCGTGTCTGACTCTTTGCTACTCCATGGATGGTAGCCTACCAGGCTCCTCTGTCCATGGGATTTTCCAGGCAAGAACACTGGAGTGGGCTGCCATCTTCTTCTCCAGGAGATCTTCTTGACCCAAGGATCACACCTGGGTCTCCCTTATTGTAGGCAGATGCTTTACCGCCTGAGCCACCAAGGAAGTCTCTTTGTAGGTGGAATCTAAAATAGTGGAACTTATAGAAACAGAAAGTAGAGAAATGAAGACCAGAAGCTGGAGACAAATCTGAGAAAAATGGAAAGATGTTTGTCAACAGTGTAGACTGTCAGTGATAAGATGAATAAGTTGGTGACCTGATGAAAGCACCGTGACTATAGTTATAAAGAATGTGTGATACCCTGAAATTTTGTAGAGACTAGATCTTAAGTTTTCTTACAAACCCCCTAAAGTAAGGTAAGTGAAATGAGAGATTCTAACTAGCTTGATTTTGGTGATCATCAACAATGGATCCTTACATGAGAACATCACTTTGTCCACCTTGAATAGACACAGTTTATATTTGGTGTGTTCCACGTAGCTTCACTGGTAGACAGCGGTCTTAGAAGCTTTCACCTTGCTTCTTGATGCTTTTTGTTATTGTTGCTGTTCAGTCACTAAGTCATGTCTGACTCTTTGTGATCCTATGGATTGCAACAGGCCAGGTTCCCTGTCTCTATCTCCTGTAGTTTAATGTCTTTACCATATACCTTATACCTTTGTTGATTTTGCTTCAAGTATCTTAGAGTATAAATCATCTTCATGACTACAACTTTATGCTGAATCCTTTGGGTCCACTGAACCTGGAGGTGGGCTTAGGGTCCTCTGATGCCTGTGATCAACCATGGATCATTAGGGATGTAAAGGTTACTGGGTGTGTTTTTAAAATCTGACCAGGAATGTTCAGGGAAACTGTCCAGGGTTCAGCACCACACATACAGATCTAATCAAAGACATGAAGAAAAGTTGATTCTTTGAAAGATCAAAGCTTGTTCTAGCAATCTCTTAATCATATGGATGTTCAAATTCTGCCTTTGTTACTCATGTAGGTTCGTAAGAGTGAAGCTCTGGAAGTCACCAAATTCGCCATAGAGGTTGGGTTCCGCCATATCGACTGTGCTCATATGTACCAAAATGAAGAGTTCATTGGCCAGGCCATTCGAAGCAAGATTGCAGATGGCACTGTGAAGAGAGAAGACATATTCTACACTTCAAAGGTGTTGTGTGTGTGAATATGTGGGCTAGTGAGTGTGCCCAGGTGACTAATATATAATGGGATCATTTGTTTGGTGAAGAGCTGATTGGTGAACTATGCTTCTTGGTATATACTTAAGGTATTAGAAATCCTTGGTGTTCAGTGGTTAAGAGTTGGCACATTACCATCATTGGTCAAGGAAGTAATATCCCACAAGCCGCATGGTAAGACCAAAAGGAAATTTCCTAAATTATTATTAATGAAATTTCTACTCTTTAATATTTTCAGCTTTGGTGCACTTTTCTTCGACCAGAGTTGGTCAGACCAGCCTTGGAAAAGTCACTGAAAAATCTTCAACTGGACTATGTCGATCTCTATATTATTCATTTTCCACTGGCTGCGAAGGTTGGAAATATGTGTGATCACATCAATGTTATATCTTGTGTTAGAATGTACATCAACTTGCATGGATGGTTGAAATAAGATTTTTCTTAGTAGATTGAAGGGATGATTACGCTAGAGTAGAATCCCCCAAATAATCATTTGTGGTCATCTATTTACTGAGCTCCTTTGAATCCCTTATGTGCCTCCAAGACAAAGGAATTAATATCCTGAGAATCTTTGCTTGAAAAACTTGAGGAAATAGAAATAGGTGAATTCTTCACACAGTCCTGGTTATGACTCCTGAGTGTCTGGGGATTTCATGAACCAAGAGTTTGGTGAAGCCATGGTGAGCATGACACTGCTTTACATTGAACATGATGACTTTATCTTTTCTTTCATCCTTTTAAGTTGAACAGATTTGGTGGTGTTCCCTCTTGGGTGAATCTAAACCTTGTACCTTTATAGGGAATTGGAAGACATTGTCTACAGTCCTGCCTGACTTTACAATGACTGCACTTAGTCATTAAGAATGTTTTACTTAGAACTCAAATAGGGGTACTGTATCAACCTAGAGGGTTGGGATTTGGAGGGAGATATGAAGGAGGTTCAAAAGGGAGGAGATATATGTTTACCTATGGCTGATTCATGCTGAGGCTTGATAGAAAAGAACACAATTCTATAAAGCAATGATCCTCCAATTAAAAAAGAAATTAAAAAGAAAGACAGGTTTACTTTGAACTCTTCAAGTTACAGAAGTCAACTCAAACCATCTAACGCAAAATAGCTAAGTGGACTATGTAGACTGCAAGTCTCAGACACAGAGAAATTTGTGGATTTGCAGGACTCTTCAGAAATGTCTCCTTTTTCTATCCCTTATCATGGCATTGTTATATTTTTACTGAACATTTCCATTGGTGGCAAATATGATTTTGGGGGCATTTCAAGTCTCAGGGTTATGAATATTTGAGAGCATGTCTGGATCATCCACATTCCATATCAACCTAATGAGCGTCTTTCTCGTTCACATGCCTGCTCTAGGGCATCTGATACTCGAAGGGAAAAGGAAATCTGATTATCTAGACCAGGTGTAGCTTGCAATTTTTATTCTGGAAATTATGGCATGGAACTTACTGCCCTTCTCAGACCAGAGATATTTCAAGAGAGGCAAGTACAGGAAACAGACAAAATTCACAGAAGTCACTGGAAGTCCCTTTCTTTAGGACATAGAAAAATTGTATTTTTTTTTAACATATAATAAGTGTAAGACAATAGAATAAGCCTCCCTCCTATAGAAATTGCTTACAACTCCATACATAAATCACCTTGCAAATATTAGTATGTAGAAAGTGGTAAACCTACCTCATGGAGATTTAATTCCAAGTGCCTTGCACCCTGGCTAAATGTGGAGAAATTATTTTGTCACATCTTTAATATTCCTGCTTCTGTTCTAGCCAGGGGAGGAATTACTTCCAAAAGATGAAGATGGAAAACTGATAGTTGACTCAGTGGATTTCTGTCACACATGGGAGGTGAGTCCAGGGAGGAGAGAACCAGTGGAGAAGCCAGTTGAGGGGGAACCTCTTTCATTTCTTCCACCTGTGAGAATGGGCTGTGGACCATCAGACTCAGCAGTTCATGAACCTGAGGGCTGGGATGCTGAGGTTGTGGGGAGGAAACCGTTGCTGAAATGTTTACATAGAGGAACGAATTGGAGAATTTTGGACAATGAAGACAATGCATTTTTCCTTCCATGTGATATGTCTTCTTTGTTTTTTTTTTAATGGAGGAAATGGTAATTCTTCAATTTATGGGTTGACTTTCTTCCGTTTTTTCCTCTTGATACTCATTCTTGAACGTGACCATGTTTATTGATTTTTTCAATAAACAATAAATACTCATACTTTCTCTATTTCTCTCTAGATGTTGATATTTCCGGTTTACATTTAATGTTGCAAGCTTTCCTTTCAGTTCAGTTCAGTCACTCAGTTGTGTTTGACTCTTTGCAAGCCCATGAACCCCAGCACGCCAGGCCTCCCTGTCCATCACCAACTCCTGGAGTCCACCCAAACCCTTGTCCACTGAGCCAGTGATGTTGTCTAATCATCTCATCCTCTCTTGTCCCCTTCTCTTCCTGTCCTCAATCTTTCCCAGCATCAGGGCCTTTTCCAATGAGTCAGCTCTTCACATCAGGCGTCAAAGTTTTGGAGCTTCACCTCCAAAGCATTTATTCTCGTTCTAGTTCCCATTCCAAGTGACTGCTCACCACCCTTCCCTCCCAGGCCCTGGAGAAGTGTAAGGATGCAGGACTGACCAAGTCCATTGGGGTGTCCAACTTCAACCACAAGCAGCTGGAGAAGATCCTAAACAAGCCAGGGCTCAAGTATAAGCCCGTCTGCAACCAGGTGAGCAACTCAGCTCCTCTCCCTCCTGCTCTTCAGACCCTCCTTCTTGCACTGGAGCCAGACATCTGTCTTTCCTCCCCTCCTGTTAATCCAACCTTTGTGGACAGAGGACTCTAAAGAACAGAATCTCTCTCTGGATGGTGTAAGTAGAACCCAAAATAATATCTCTATGTAGTCTGGATGGAAAAGGTGGGAGGACATCCTGCTGAATTGTAGGTAGAACCTAGAACTAGAAGTAGGAGATGTTTCCCTGAGATTAAAGGATGACAAGATTGGATGGGAAAGTGCCCTGAAATGAACTGTGTATAGGAAGGAAGCCATGAAAACATAGAATGAGAAGTAAATTAATAAAGTAACAAATCAGCTGAGATGGGTGGTAAGGGTTTGTGTGGGGTTCTGATGGCTGAATCCTTAGTCTTCTTGTCTCAGCATTTATGAGTCTCAACAGGGAGGACAGAACAGAAAAATGTGCTAGAGATGATGAAAGTCATCCAGTGTAGAGGTTGAAGTTAAAGGCTTGTGATGATGCTAACACAAGATAAAACATTACCCGGGAATATCTACTCAAATGTAGAGTACACCATTTGATTACTCAGTCTTGGACTGGTTCTCCCATCCATGGTCTGTCATAAAATTAACTGTATAAACGCACTTTTCTCTGTTTCTCTCCTGATGTTGATATTTCCAGTTTACATTTAATGTTGCAAGCTTTCCTTACAGTTCAGTTCAGTTCATTCGCCTAGTTGTGTCTGACTCTTTGTGACTCCATGAACCACAGCACGCCAGGACTCCCTGTCCATCACCAACTCCTGGAGTCCACCCAAACCTTTTTCCATTGAGTCAGTGATGCCGTCCAACCATCTCATCCTCTGTCTTCCCCTTCTCCTGTCCTCAATCTTTCCCAGCATCAGGGCCTTTTCCGATGAGTCAGCTCTTCGCATCAGGTGGCCAGTGTTTTGGAGTTTCACCTTCAGCATCAGTCCTACCAATGAACACCCAGGACTGATCTCCTTTAGGATGGACTGGTTGGATCTCCTTGCAGTCCAAGGGACTCTCAAGAGTCTTCTCTAACACCACAATTCAAAAGCATCAATTCTTTGGAACTCAGATTTCTCTATAGACCAACTCTGACATCCATACATGACCACTGGAATAACCACAGCCTTGACTAGACAGATGTTTGTTGATAAAATAATGTCTCTGTTTTTTTACGCTGTCTTGGTTAGTCATAACTTTCCTTCTAAAGAGTAAGTGTCTTTTAATTTCATGGCTGAAATCACCATCTGCAGTGATTTTGGAGCCCAGAAAAATAAACTCTGACACTGTTTCCCCATCTATTTGCCATGAAGTGATGGCACCAGGTGCCATGATCTTCAGTTCAGTTCAGTCGCTCAGTCGTGCCCGACTCTCTGCGACCCCATGAATCACAGCACGCCAGGCCTCCCTGTCCACCACCAATCCTGGAGCTCGCCTAAACTCATGTCCACAGAGTCGGTGATGCCATCCAGCCACCTCATTCTCCGTCGTCCCTTTTTCCTCCCACCCCCAACCTTTCCCAGCATCAGAGTCTTTTCCAGTGAGTCAACTCATTGCATGAGGTGGCCAAAGTATTGGAGTTTCAGCTTTAGCATCAGTCCTTCCAATGAACACCCAGGATTGATCTTTTTTCTGAATGTTGAGCTTCAAGCCTACTTTTTCATTCTCCTCTTTCACTTTCATCAAAAGGCTCTTTAATTCTTCTTCACTTTCTGCCATAAAGGTGGTGTCATCTGCATATCTGAGGTTATTGACATTTCTCCCGAAAATCTTGATTCCAGCTTGTGCTTCCTCCAGCCCAGCATTTCTCATGATGTACTCTGCATATAAGTCAAATAAGCAGGGTGACAATATACAGCCTTGATGTACTCCTTTTCCTAATTTTCCTATTTCAAACCAGTCTGTTGTTCCATGTTCAGTTCTAACTGTTGCTTCCTGACCTGCATACAGGTTTCTCAAGAGGCAGGTCAGGTGGTCTGGTATTTCCATCTCTTTCAGAATTTTCCACAGTTTATCTTTCGTTTAGGCACTTAAAACTTTTAATCTTTCTCTGTCATATTAATATTACTTTTTCAAATAATCTGATACTCTTCTCTGTTCACATTCTACAGGTGGAATGTCACCCTTATCTCAATCAGAGCAAACTGTTGGATTTCTGCAAGTCACATGATATTGTTCTTGTTGCCTATGGTGCTCTGGGATCCCAACGAATAAAAGAATGGTATTGAATCTTATTGAAGACTAGTGGGAGTTTCCCTAAAATTCAATTTTCAATGAGATATTTTAAAATATGGTACTCAGATCACTCTCATAATCATGGGGGAGAGAGGGTATGGATGGAATATTTTCTTCTTTTTTAACTTCCCATCACCCAGCCATTTGTCATACATTGTATTAGCTCATAGACTCATCATTAACAGATGTTTGCATTAAAATCTATATATAATCCCCTAGTTAAGCTTATGTCATGATTTATGTAATTTTTAACTAATAACACAGTTCTAAAAATAGAAATTCCAAGTCTCATTTACCTTATGCCTAAAATTGGGTAATAATATACAATTCTCAGGTCTATTATGATAGAAAAAACTAAACTTGAACCATTTTGTAAATATCTAAAGAAGAGTAATGAGGGAATAAATGTCTCTGATTTTGAGATTACTTACTTTTTATCAATACTTTAGGAAAGTGAAATTAAAAAAAATCTGTGGTCTTTACCTTCTGTTTCTCTGTTCATGCCCTTGATTATAGAAGAAAAACAACTTCTGAGAATTAAAGAAAAAAGTCACAACTTTAGCAATCCTGGTCTCAGGTCAATAATACATCTGAACCACCTGGAAGCTTTGTAAACACAGAATGGGACGTGACACGTTTGAGATGCTGATTGAGTTTCTCTTCAGCTAAGCCATGAAATTTGTATTTCTAACAAAATCCCAGGTGATACTGATTATGCTAGTCCATGGACCACACTTTGAGAAGCAGTGGTGTAGATCTGTTGATCTAGTTGATCTTTTTGGGAAAACTGCTCACGAAATGAGTACTTAGTCTCAGCTCCTCAGCATTTCTGAATTTTCTTCCAGGGTGAATCTGAACCACCCTGTTCTCTTGGAGGACCCGGTTCTCTGTGCCATTGCCAAAAAGCACAAGCAAACCCCAGCTCTGGTTGCCCTTCGCTACCAGATACAACGTGGGGTTGTGGTTCTGGCCAAGAGTTACAATAAGAAGAGGATCAAAGAGAACATACAGGTGATGAGTGGGTCTGTTGGCAGAGGGAGTCCTAAGGAATATCCTTCATGAGGGTCATTCTTTGTCTGTCAAGACTTTCCTTGAGACAAGATGAATTACCTGTTCTTCCCTATGCATGAATGCCTTGTGTGTATTCCTGATGGTTTTCTCCTCCTACTGTGGCAACAGGAGAGGTGGCTTGGCTGCAGAGGATTCAGTTCTGTTCAGTCGCTCAGTCTCGTTTGACTCTTTTCGATCGCATGGACTGCAGCACGTCAGGCTTCCCCGTTCATCACCAACTCCTGGAGCTTGCTCCAAGTCATGTCCATCAAGCTGTTGATGCCATCCAATCATTTCATCCTCTATCTTCACCTATTCCTCCTGCCTTCCATCTTTCGCAGCATCAGGTTCTTTTCCAATGAGTCATTTCTTCGCATCAGGTGGCCAAAGTATTGGAGCTTCACCTTCAGCATCAGTCCTTCCAATGAATGTTCAGGACTGGTTTCCTTTACAATTGACTTGCTTGATCTCCTTGCAGTCCAAGGGACTCTCAAGAGTCTTCTCCAACACCACAGTTCAAAAGCATCAGTTCTTTGGCACTCAGCTTTCTTTAGGGTCTACCTCTCACATCCATACATGGCTACTGGAAAAAGCACAGCTTTGACTGTGGACATTTGTCGATAAAGTAATATCTTTGCTTTTTAATATGCTGTCTAGTTTTGTCATAGCTTTTCTTAGAAGGAGCAAAGGTCTTTTAATTTCATGACTGCAGTCACGATCCATTGTGATTTTGGAGCCCAGGAAAATAAATTTGGACAGAAAATGGAGATTTTAGTTCCAGTGCTATGTCTGTTATTTACCCTATCACCGTGTACAAATGATGTCTTCTGACCTTCATTCTCAATGGATGAAATTGCATTATGTGATTATTTTAAGCCATTTGAACTGTGTTAACAAAATGCCTCAAATTTGGTGTCTTAGAAACAATTAAAATTTGTTTCTCACATTTCTGAAGCTGGAGGTTTGAGGTCAGGGTGCCTGTACGTTCATGTAATGGCCCCTCCTCTACGTCATAAAGCTCTCTTTGTATCTTGACATGGTTGAGGGGCAACAGAGTTCCCCCAAGTTTCTTATATGATTGTGATATTGTTGAAATCTCATTCACAAAGGCTCCACCATCATGACCTAATCATCCCTGAATGGCTCCATTTCTAACACCATCCACATGTGAATTTTGGGGCATGAAAATTATGGCAGCAATCTTTCATCTCCAAATCATCGTGATTTTATTTTGCATTTTCCTGAATACTAATAAGGTTTCATCTTCATATATTTAACCTTCTTGAGTTCCTGTCTTTGTGAATTTCCTCTTCAAGTCTTTGTCCACTTTTGCGTGATGTCTCTCATTTGTTTTCTGTGTAAGAGACCATTGCTCTTCCCTTAGGCATAGGTGTTCAGAAAACTCTCCCCAGTTTTAAGATTTAATGCAGAGATCAGTTATGTATCTCTTGATTTTGTGGTTTGAGATTCTGCCTGCACCCAGCTTAGCTGTTGTCCTCTTGGCTGGGCTCCCTCAGGCATTTGCAGTTCAGTGCAGAGCAGCTTGGCAGTTCTGCTGTAGCAAGTGGATATGATTCTTCTCAGAGAAGCCTTCACGCTTCTCCCTGTAGTTTTTCATATATATTTGGCTAGGCTGTGGTCAACTAACTTGATTTTCATCTCAGGACAGTGCTGTGATTTCAAGCCAGGGAGTGGGAAAAAATCCAAGTCATCAGCTCAGAACTAAGTCACCACTTCTTGCAAATTTCAGTCTCCATTACAAGTTATAGGTCAGGCCATGTCTAGGGTCAGGTGCATGGGCCCTTGAAAAATTGTTTTTTCTGTTTCCGTTTAAATTTGATTCTAAAATATGATATAAAAATGATTGCCTATATGTTTATTTACTTAATGTATTTTATAGATTTTCATTATCAACTGTGTCATAATAAGTGACCATAAGTACATTTGTGGCCCTTCTCTTTCATTTAACTTTCAGTTTTCAGTTCTGTGTTTTTAAAATGGAAAATAAGTGTTCTTTCTCAGAATGATACATTTGTCTTTAAGGATGTCCTGACTGTTCTTGATTAGCTGTTCCTTTATTTAAAATTTAGTGTCACTGTACTGATTTCCACAAAAGAATATGTGATTAAGTCATGTTCATGTTGCACTGAATCATTGGATCACTCTGGAAAATGTATTTCTTTAGAAAATTGAGCTTTTTTTTCATGACTGTGATGTGAATTTTTAATAATTTGTTGTTCCTTAATGTTTTAAACACTTTTCATTCATAACTGTTTACACTAAAGCATTAGTTGCTTTAGATGTGTCTGACTCTTTGCAACCCCATAGACTGTATCCCGCCAGGCTCCTCTGTCCGTGTGATTCTCGAGTCAAGAATGCTGGAGTGGGTTGCCATTTCTTTCTCCAGAACATTTTCCCAACACAGGGATCTTCTCCACTAAGCCATTGATGTAATGGTTTCGTTAGATTTACCAGTAGATAACGAGCAAGTTTCATAACATATTTCTGAACAGGATTTCAAGGGGGCATTTCCTTCCCACACTGCTTCAGCTGAACGCTGTCACCCTTAGGGAGTGTTGGGGAGAGGCAAACAGTGTAATGTTAGCTCAGGTTCAGTATCAAATCAGGAGTGTCTAAAGTAGAGTGTTTGGAAAAAGCAGATCTTAGTTTGTTTTCTGCCACAAGTGATTCACTCAGATAAGGGACTGATGCACTGTAATGTTTGTGAGGTGGACAGAGAAGGAGAAGGTGTGGGAAGGAGAGGTGAGAACTCATCAGAGGATCCCAGTTTGTTCTCCTGGAAGCTGAGGATAGACATGTCTTCCCTGTCCCCTCTTCCTGTCTCCATCCAGCTGGAAAGTCTTCCAGTCCCCAGGGGGAGGCTAACTCCTTCCGGGAGAGGTTAATGTGATTGTTCCTTCCTTCCAGGTGTTTGACTTTGAACTGAGTCCGGATGACATGAAAGCAATCGATGGCCTCAACAGAAATATAAGATATTATGAATTTCTAATGTAAGTGACTGTTTCACACACACAGCTTTTTTTTTTTTTTGTCGCAGGCAGGTGAGTAGGGGAACTAATCTTTTAAAAAACTTAATTCTTGGAAGATAGTCCTGATTTCTAGTGTAGGAGTCAGCCAGGTACTTCCTGCAGACCTCAAACCAGAGATTTCCTCCAGGGCTTCATCCTTGATCAACAGAAATGTGATTGGGGACCAGGACAGCCCATCAGTAAAATTCCCACAGTTGACATTTATGGTGAATAAATTCACTACTTTGTTCCCCTAATCCCTGTGCCTGGTGTACCTCCTCTCAGAGCCCAGGGAGCCAGGAAACACAAAGGGCACAGTGCCTGCCGTCCATTATTCTTTCAAGGAGCAGTGAACATGTTTAATTGTTATTTCTACTTATGTCAGGGGAAAATGATTATATTAACTAAAACTATGGTATAATGACACCAGATTTCATACATGAATCCACCTCTTTGTCTTCCAGTGGTTCCAATCACCCTGAGTATCCATTCACTGAAGAATACTGACTCTCAGCTTTCACTGTGGTTCTTCCATAAGTTGTTACTTTTAGGGTGGTGAAGAAAATTTTTATGCCTGAAGGAGAAATTTGAATAAAGTATCTGAACTTCTGAAACCACACCTTTCTTTTTAAAAATAAGCATTTTATGAAAAAGCATAGACTTCAAAGTAAGGATACTCTTTCTTCCTGATGATTGAAATAATACATATATATGACAGAATATTTAGATAGAGAAGGGACAGGATGGGCAATGATGATCAGCTGTGCTTACCCACTGGGTAACAATTACCTTTGATGTGTTTACCTTGTGATTTTCCTAGACAAATATATGCGTTTGTTCATTTACAAAGATAAATAAACTTCAGCCTACAGGTTGTATACTTCTCTTGAAATATAGCCTAATTATGTTGGTAAGCTAAAAATATGAGTTAAAAAATCCAGTATTATATTTTGCTTCCTGTATAGTAAGCAGCACATCTTAGTCAATTATGTAATTTCTTATTTGTCTGCCCACGCTCAGCATTTGGATGAATCTTTATATATTTTGAGTTTATTCATTGGTCATTTAACCAAACTTTATTGAACATTCTTTAGTAAGAAATTGTTATATCAATAAATGTCAATAAGTGAAGTGAGAAATGTCTTGAGTCATTAGTCTTATGGAAAATAAAACTGTGAATGATATCAGGAGAATTTAACTGTTAGAAATGGGTAAGTGTCTGTTGAGATGATTCTGCACAGTCTCTCCCATTTCTTCTATATATCTTTTAGGCAGAGACACCAAATCCCCTTCACCTCACACACCTTTTCATTTTTACAAACAGCCTTGAAACACAGAGACAGTGGCTCCCTGCAATTCTCTGGAATAGGAAACACTTATTCCAGGAAGGAAGAGTATTCATGGAACATTTAAGGGTCAGCAAGTTGGCTGATTTGGGCAGATTTAGTAAGGTGGGGAGAGAGGAGCTGAAGAAAAGTCAGAGAGCCGGTGGGGCAGGAGTTTCTTGTCACATAAGCTTTTACAGGACTTTACTGTGAGGGCAATGGAGAAGGATATTTCCAGAATACTGCTTCTTGGGCCCCTCTCTGATAGCCAGTGGCCACCCTGGCGTGTCCAGACATCCTGCTGGTCTGAGCCAGCTCTGTATCCCCCACTGCCCATTCTGCCCAGCATAAGTGGCCCTCACCCCAGGGAGAGTGAACTGGATCCAAAGGCACTGAAGGGTCATGGGGCACACGGGCTGCCCAGTAAACCAGCCAATCCTGGCAACGTTTGGTGTCTTCCGCAGCCTGTTCTAGGAGCAGGAGCGGGTGCGTGTCTCAGGAGAGGAGTCAGGTTCCCGGGCCTCCTGTGGGTCCCCCTGGGTTCACAGCAGCTGTGGGGCCGCGACCTCCTGGCATTGTCCCAGGGCTGCGGTGCCCAGTGTGTGGTGTGCACAAGTCTCTGCAGGGAGGACCTCCAATCCCTTGTCCCCCTTCCTCATGTGGGGCCCTCCCGTGGGCTCAGTCCTGATCTGACAGCTTCTCTTCCCTTCCCACCCAGCTCCTTAGGGATGGTTCTATCCAGCCTTGGTAGAGGGGGCTTCCTGCTGGTGTCGTGTGTTTTCAGGAGATGTGACCCTGATGAGTTACTGGGGGGTTGATCTCAGCATCAGCTAGCCCACCTGAAGCTCCTCCCCAGGACAGTGTGTGACACTCACTATGCACTAAGTGTGGCTCCCTTGACAGTTCTGGAAGAGTCGGTGCCGATTTCTTTTCTTCCTTTCGTGGATCAGACCTCCTAGGTAGGGCAGGGGTAAAGAATCTGCCTACCAATGCAGGTTGGATCCCTGATCCAGGAAGATCCTCTGGCAAAGGAAATGGCAGCCCACTCCAGTATTCTTGTCTCCAGAATCCCATGGACAGAGAAACCTGTGGGGCTACCATCCATGGGGTCACAAAAGAAGGGTCTTGACTTAGCGACTAAACCGTAAGAAAAACAGTTTCATGGCTCATGTTTTTCTCTTTCGTTTTTTCTGTCTCTCTTTTTAGCTTTTCCCGCCTCGTTTCTTTATTGTATGCCTTTTCTCTCTCTTCCTCTGTGTGTTCATGACTGGGTACTTGAACAACCACAGCATACCCAGTGTTTGCAGATTTGTACCACATCCTGATTGTCCTTCACTAGCTGGCATGGCATGTGCCTGGTCCTGGGGTCAGCCCATAAAGAAACTAAGGGCAACTCAGTTCATTTCTGAGTCACAACTTACCTGGCCCCTCAGTGACTCTGGTTCTGGGGAATTTGTGGCTGTTTTTGAGTGCCGTGTATGTGTGCGTGTGTGTGTGTGTGTTAGTCGTGCAGGCGTGTCCAACTCTCTGTGACCCCATGGATTGTAACCCGCCAGGTTTCTCTGTCCATAGAATTCTCCAGGCAGAATACTGAAGTGGATTGCTATTTCCTTCTGCAGAGAAACTTCCCAACCTGGGGACTGAACCCTGGTCTCCTGCATCACAGGCAGATTCTCTACTGTTTGAGCTAATATCACCTTGTCTAGGCAACCACAGTATGGCACCCAGCACTCTCAGACACACTCCCGCAACCTGCTTCTTCATGGGCAGTCTCAGTATAACCTAGGAATGTGTTTACAAGGCATGGAAAGTGCAAGGAGATACACTGCCCTGTCTCTGGAAGTTAGGCCTTATGGCAGACTTAGAAGCTGGACGGTTCCTGATAGATAGAGGCCTGAAAACACACTCTCTGTTGATGCCTTTCCTTCCTCAAAGCCCTGCTGCTGCCGCTGCTGCTAAGTCACTTCAGTCGTGTCCGACTCTGTGCGACCCCATAGACGGAAGCCCACCAGGCTCCCCCGTCCCTGGGATTCTCCAGGCAAGAACACTGGAGTGGCTTGCCATTGCCTCCTC
This sequence comes from Moschus berezovskii, assembly GCF_049115385.1. Classification (NCBI taxonomy): domain Eukaryota; kingdom Metazoa; phylum Chordata; class Mammalia; order Artiodactyla; family Moschidae; genus Moschus; species Moschus berezovskii. The sequence continues at coordinate 41,218,105 of NC_142474.1, read as the reverse complement.
CGTCCTCGAAGCCCTACAATTCCCCAAATCCACACCCCAGTTCTATCAGCGTTTTACATGGTCTAGTCTGTGTCTGTACCCTTACTCCCTTGTCATTGGCCCCATATATATACACAGTCCGCCTGCAACTGTACCACCCTTTACAGATCAAGATGGCTCTGTTCAAGTCAGGGGAGAGGTGAGTATGAACAAAAACACACAGCACGTCCTTCCAGTCTTCTGGATCTTCCCTAGCTGCGTGTTCACTTTGTTGCTGTAGTTGTTTGTTTGACTGTTTCCCAAAACTCCTGTGATGTTTTTCAGCTGCTTTCTCTTTCCCTGTTTTCCTTTCCAAGGGGGACTTCACTCCTTCTAGCTCAGTATTTTGCTGACATCACTCTATGTGTTAAATTGTATTTTACTTCACAACATCCACTTGTACCAGTGCATCATGATTTCACTTACTCTTCCCAAATTTGTTGCAATTTCAGTTGTTTATAGGTTTTCCTCTTATGAATAATGAACAAGATAATAAAGTATGTATAATAAATATGTTTCAGCTACATTATGAGTACTCTAAATGTTCTATAACTAAGTACAAGGTATAAACAATCAGAGTCTCTTTGCATCCTGCACATGATATCCTGAAGTTATTAATAATTAGCTTTCAATATACATGTTGCCAAAATATCTGGTTTTGTAACCTTTGTAGGATTTCTCCCTTGTCACTTCTGTAGGGGCTTCCCAGGTGGCCCAGTGGTAAGAATACACCCCTTAAGGAAAGTGACATAAGAGACTTGGGTTCAATCCGAGGGCCAGGAAGTTCCCACGGTATAGTAAATGGCAACCAACTCCAGTATTCTAGCCTGGAAATCCATGAACTATGGAGCCTGGTGGCTACAGTTCATGGGGTTAAGACTCGGACATGACTTATTGACTAAACCTCCACCACCACATGCAGGGGTTAATAGTCAGCCACCTGTTGCTCTGATTAAGCCTTGAGAAAATCACCATGGGAAAAGAATAAAACAAAATATAGCAATACAGCATAACCCAAATAAAAGCACATCGTGTTGATTAGTTGGGGTTATCATACCCTGCTAAGCTAAGGAAAAGCATAGTGTGGACCTTAAAACACCGGGTGAGCTCTAGTTCAGAACACAGGTTGTGTACACACCAAGATATTTTCCCAAGGCATATGCAGGTCTATGACCTCCAGCTAGGTGATAGCCCTTGTACAAGGAAATAACAAAGATAAGTTAAAGTAATCAATAAAATGGGAGATGTGACTGGGGACACAGGAGGCGGACTTCATCGTAGCATAACAGAGACTTTCTGCTTGCCAAGACACTAAATAAAAATGATGTGTCTCCAAGGAACAGCGCTCTTGATCCAAGAGGTCTTAAGTACCGCAGTCCCATCTTTAAAACTTTCATTCTGTCTCTAGTTTCTTTGTCCCAAACTGTGCGTTGTTGACCACTTTGGATCCCTACCTGCTGCGCTTGCTGCAGCAAGTGGCACCCAACTTGAGGCTGGGATATGAAGGATCTCTGAGAGAGAAACTGAAGTTGAAATATGGGCAGCGCTTGGACCTGCAGAAGAGAGGGGTGGGGCCTCTGAAAATCCCCCTTTGCGGGAAGTGATACTCTCCCAGGCATTGAAACCTGGCATGGGACCTGAGAAAGCTGGGAATAAAAGGCAGCTTTTGAAAGCAGGGGGAACAAAAACAAGTGAGGGCCGGCTATTGGCGATTTCACAAACCATTGAGAAACGTTGCTCATAGTTCCCTTCTCTCGGTGCTTTAGATTTAGGAACGTGGGAGAAGGTAGGTAGTGAATTAGAGAAACCTCTTTGCAAGGGAGTGCTCTTGCTGGTATCTATCTGGTCAACTTGGGCACTGATAAAATCCAATTTGGAACCTCTTCAGATCCCGGAAAGCTCAGAAGGGAGTGAAGATGAAAGTGAAATCCCATCAGAGGGAGGACCTGAAAATGCAGAGCCCAATGGGGTAGAACAAAAAACGCAGGAGGCTCTTAAAACTGCAGTTCCTTCTGCACCTTTGTTTGGGAAAGACCGGTTTCCTCTGCCCCCTCCTGCCTTAACCTTTGGAAGGGCTCAAGCACTTCCTTCCTTACAACACAGCAGTTCTGTCACCCCTCCAGAAAGGTGTTTGTTAGACTCGACAGGAGGGTGACTTGGAGGCTATGATTATGGCATTCTTAGTGACAATACCGGAGAAGGCAATGGCACCCCACTCCAGTACTCTTGCTTGGAAAATCCCATGGATGGAGGAGCCTGGTAGGCTGCAGTCCGTGGGGGTCTCTAAGGGTCGGACACGACTGAGCGCCTTCACTTTCACTTTTCACTTTCACACATTGGAGAAGGAAATGGCAACCCACTCCAGTATTCTTGCCTGGAGAATCCCAAGGATGGGGGAGCCTGGTGGGCTTCCGTCTATGGGGTCACACAGAGTCGGACACGACTGAAGTGACTTAGCAGCAGCAGCAGCAGTAAGTCATCAACATTGTGTAATATTTATATTGTGCCTAGGTTTGAGGTAAACTAAACTTGTCAACAAAGAAAGTCACTCTTTATATATACAAATGAGAGGAAAACTTTTAGATAAAGTCTGTTAAAAATAGCTATATTTTAGAAATGTCTATCTAAAATAATCTCTGAAGATTGGGGTAAGTTAAATTTCTAGAGTTGTACTAAACTAAGTGATAAAAGTTTATTAAATAGCTAGGTCATTTCCAAATCCAAATAAAATAAGATTTTGAAACATTAATTACTGAACACTAGTTGGACTGTGAAGAAAGCTGATCGCCGAAGAATCGATGCTTTTGAACTGTGGTGTTGGAGAAGACTCTTGAGAGTCCCTTATACTGCAAGGAGATCCAACCAGTCCATTCTAAAGGAGATCAATCCTGGGTATTCATTGGAAGGACTGATGCTAAAGCTGAAACTGCAATACTTTGGCCACCTCATGCGACGAGTTGACTCACTGGCAAAGACTCTGATGCTGGGAAAGGTTGGGGGCGGGAGGATAAGGGGACGACGGAGAATGAGATGGCTGGATGGCATCACCGACTCCGTGGACATGAGTTTGAGTGTACTCCGGGAGTTGGTGATGGACAGGGAGGCCTGGCGTGCTGTGATTCATGGGGTCGCGGAGAGTTGGACACGACTGAGCGACTGAACTGAACTGAACTGAACTGAAGTGAACTGAACTTCCTCTTACAGAGAAGCTAAAGAGATTTTGGACTATTAATAAATATGTTTGGTGCCACCCTGAGATGTTCTCTATTAAAAAAGAAAAAAAAAAGCAAATATTAAAAAAATTAAAACTGGTAGTTATGTTCACCAATCTGTAAAATGCTAATGCACAAGACAGTTCATGGTTGCTTAAGAAAAATAAGATTTATGCTTTTAATAATAATAAAATATACTGAAAAATAAAATTGCAGTCTATTAAGGAAAAAGATAAAGTATATCTAAACTTACAAGTGGCTATTCTCTAAATAGATAAATGAAGTGATGACTACAGAAAACGTAAAAAAAGGCTTATGACAAGTGAAAAAAGAGTTTTGTGCATGGTACCATTTTCTTAAGACATTAAACAGTTTGAAGTCTTCTTATAACAATAAGAAGTCTTATTGTTACTTTGACTAAGTAAAAAATTATTGTTTCACACTGAATATAAGGTGGTACCAATCTGGAATTTGGTTTTCTCTTCCTATTAAAAAAACAAAGGTTTCTTGGAATATGGCTTTTGATAACAGATTATGTAAATTTCTTTAAATGACTCATACTTGCTTTTAAAATCTGTTGTTACTTTGATAAAATAAATGAGTGTTATTTCACAGTGATCTATGGAATCCATGGCACACAGAGACAAAGCTCATTCTGCTTCTACAAAATTAACCCCCATCAAGAAATTTAAAATGGATAAACAATGGCTATAAACCAGACAATCAAGGCAATGGGAAGTCCAAGATGGCAGCTTGGCTTTTCCTGGCTCCCTGTAAAACCTCCCTTTTATTTGATAGGATAAAGCCTTTCCTGGCTGCAGGGTTAGTATCCCACAATGGAAGAAATGGTTAAAATGCATTTTCTGTGATCTCCAGTGATCAGGGCACCCACTTTGCTGGACAAGTCATACAGATACTAGCAAAAACTTAATGAGCTTCTTAGAGACTACCACTTTCACTAATATCCTTTGTCATCAGACAAGGACCACAAAACTAAAGGATTGGTTACATGAGATTAAACAGCCTGCTAAATATGACTACAATTTTCATGGCTTTTTGTCTGATGTATTACTGGCTTCTAATCTTTGTTTTCAGATATAAAAAAGCTCTTCTCCTTGAGTCACTGATGGTTTAAAACAATTTAGTGATTTACACGTGTGGGTAAAATTAAAACATTTTTCTTTTCTCTCTGCCTCATCCCTCCAAAAATCAGAGACATTTTGAGTTCTAAACAGCCTCATCAAGGTAAAAAAAGACTGTCTCCAGACTTATACAAAAGCTCAGAGTAATACTAGGGAGCTCTAAAAGAAATAGCCACCCAACTGATGTCAGGCCCATGACATCTAATATATTTCACTGCATATTAAGTTCTAGTTTTGTTAATAAAGGTCTGTATTTAATAAGACTCACTTCTTAGATAGTCCCTTGTGGTTTTGTTACATTGCTAAAAGGACATTCATTCAGTTCAGTTCAGTTCAGTTGCTCAGTCGTGTCCGACTCTTTGCGACCCCATGAATCACAGCACGCCAGGCCTCCCTGTCCATCACCAACTCCCGGAGTTCACTCAAACATTCATTAAGTTAAATTAAAAGGGCCCTTCATTAAATAGTACACTCTAAGTTTGTTTCTAAAACTTATCTCAGTAACCAGTCTTTAAACAAAGATCAGATGCTCCAGGATCTACAACCAGGAAGTTAACAACAATCTATAGTTATTTAACAAACTAAGTCAGATGACTTAAATATGTCACTGGGCTATACCTAATGAAAGTTCTTGGCTTAAGTTCTTACTTATGATTTTACTATTACTGCTAGCTATATTGTTTTCTACATTGCGTATTTCAAAAAGTGTTGTCAAAGATGTGACTGAGCCACTGATATAATGATGGTATATAGTTCCATGTGAAATCCATAGTTGTAATGAATGTAACTCATATATCTTCCTTTGGTAAGCTCTCTTATGCACATGTGACTATTGACACATTCTTTCAATTTATATAGACCACTACTCAATCCCGTGAGACTATGAAATATGTACAAAGACACCTATATGCTCATTTTTTGCTGTTATAAAACTACCAAAACTATAAAAACCGATAATGGCCCTGCTTATACCAGTAGAGTATTCCAACAATTTCTTAAAATTTGGTCTATAAAACATTCTACTGGAATTCCCTATAATCCATAAGGACAGGCCATAGTAGAGGGGGCTAATCAATCAGTTAAACATATGATGCAAAACAAAAAGGGGGAGATGCCATAGGACAGAAAACAATATTAATAAAGTTTTCAGTTCAGTTCAGTTCGGTAGCTCAGTCGTGTCCGACTCTTTGCGACCCCATAAATCACAGCACGCCAGGCCTCCCTGTCCATCACCAACTCCCGGAGTTCACTCAAACTCATGTCCATCAAGTCGGGGATGCCATCCAGCCATCTCATTCTCCGTTGTCCCCTTCTCCTCCCGCCCCCAATCCCTCCCAGCATCAGACTCTTTTCCAGTGAGTGAACTCTTCACATGAGGTGGCCAAAGTATTAGAGTTTCAGCTCCAACATCAGTCCTTCCAACGAACACCCAGGATTGGTCTCCTTTAGAATAGACTGGTTGGATCTCCTTGCAGTCCAAGGGACTCTCAAGAGTCTTCTCCAACACCACAGTTCAAAAGCATCAATTCTTCGGTGATCAGTTTTCTTCACAGTCCAACTCTCACATCCATACATGACCACTGGAAAAACCATAGCCTTGACTAGATGGACCTTAGTTGGCAAAGTAATGTCTCTGCTTAATTACTCTCAACTTTTTGAATATTTTGTCACAAACTACAGAAACTGCAGCTGAGTGACATTTTCAGGCTACACCCACAAATACAACAAAGCCTGTGATTCAGCGGCAACATCCACTAACAAATGCTTGGTCACCGGGGAAGTTAATTACAAGGGGACGAGGGTTTACTTGTATCTCCCCAGAAGAAGGTCTAGAATCTATGTGGATTCCAGATCATAGAGTAAAACCGAGCAGAGACAACCAATGATTCCAGGCAACCTGATCAAGGTTATGTTGATAACCATCACAGTGAGAATAACCCTAGCTTTAGTAGAAGCAAAGAATTATACCTATTGGGCCTATGTACCATTGCTAAGGCTATTGATTAGGGTGAACGATCTATCCTTGTTTATGTTAATGACTCCTCTGGATCCCTGGTCAAGAAGACAAGCATTTGCCCATTCATAAAAAGGAAGAGGGGGACCCCCTGCAGTAGTACTTTGTGTTTTGACACTTGTCCTGTTTTCCTGGGTGCTGATCAGGGCTGTCTTAATCTATCAATGCAGGCTTGGCTTTCTGTAAATTCTTTGAACAGAAATCACACTAAGGCTCAACTGCATTTGCTTTCTGGATCGAGCTTTGAATATCAAGGGACTGATCAAAATAATCTAACCAAGCCAGATAGACCCTTGTGTGAGAGCAGACACATAAGGGCCAAATGACAAGATCAAATACTCTGGAATAATTGTCGTGGGATTGAGGGGGTGATCTTACTTAATGGTTCCTATGGAATTGTCTGGGACTGGTCCTCTAAGGGGTATGCAGCCTCGAATTGCCCACACCGTAACTCATCCTACAATCTTTATGAGAAGTTGCATTGGCATGTGTTTGTATACAATCACACTAATATTACTGCACACTCAGAATATCCTATTATCTGGCATGGCAGTGGCAGCTCAAATTAGGTAGGGCTCAAACAGAAATATGGAAGCTGGCCAAAGCCTAAAGAAATATCGATTTTGGGACAGAAATCATTCTTATTCCATGAGGTATATTTTATCATTCAATATACCAACAATATGGGCATTTTATACTCAAGCTTGTGTTACAGATCCATATGTGATTATAACTGGCACTATAACTATTAATCAGATAGAAAGGAATCTGACCTGCCAGGATTGCAAACTGTGAACTTGAACAGTTCATTATTTAACTCTAAACATTCCTATGTGATTTTGCATAGATGTTTAGGAGTTTGGCTGCCAGTAACTCAAAATAGACCTTGGGCACTCTCCCCTGACACTCGTACTTTGCTCACAGACCTAAATATTATTCTGAAAAGATCCAAACGTTTTATTGGCCTTATTGCCGCCATAATGGGCATTTTTTGCCATAACCACCACGGTGGCAGTGGCAGAAATAGCTCTCCATCAGATAGTACAAACCACCGCTTTTGTCCAGGAATGGCATAAAAATGCCAGTTCCGCTTGCAGAGCCCAAACTCGTATAGATGAGGAGATTAACAGGTTGGTGGATTTCGAAAATGCAGTGCTACTCTCAGGAGAAGAAGTACAAAATCTTAAATTACAAATGCATCTAAAGTGTGACTGGAACATTACTACTTTCTGTGTAACCCCCCGGGAATATAACCAATCTGAAAACTCCTGGGAAAATATTAGATGGCACTTGCAGGGCCATATGGCTGACAACCTTACTCTACATATTAAAAAGCTACAAGCAAAAATCATTGGCATACAGCATGTTTCTCTTAGGCTATTATCAGGTACAGAATCACTTCTAGGAATAACAGAGGGTCTTAACTCACTGAGTCCTCTTGAGTGGATCAAAGGTATGGGAGGTGGTCTCACTGGAACACTAGCAATGTTTTGCTGTTTCACTATAATCTTCTCTTTAGTCCTTAGATGCATGCAAGAAAGCTAATGAAGAAAGAAGTTGCGAGATCAACATATTTTCTGCTATAAAAACAAAAAGGGGGATATGCAGGGTTTAATAGTCAGCCCCCTGTTGCTCTGGCTAAGCCATGAGAAAATCACCATGGGAAAAGAATAAAAGCAAAATATAGCAATAGAGCATAACCTCAATAAAAGCACATTAGGTTGATTAGATGGGGTCGTCATACCCTATTAAGCTAAGGGAAAACAGTGTGGACCCTGGGATGCCAGGTGAGGGCAAGTTCAGAATGTGGATTGTGCACACACCAAGATATTTTCCCAAGGCATATGCGGGTCTATGACCTCCAGCTAGGTGATAGTCCTTGCACGAGGAAATAGTGAAGATGGTTTAAAGTAATCAATAAAATGGTAGACGTGACAGGGGACACAGGAGGCTGACTTCATTGTAGCACAACAGATGCTTTCTGCTTGCCAAGACACTAAATAAAAGTGATGTAGCTCTGAGGAACAGGGCTCTTGATCCAAGAGGTCTTGATTCCCCCAGTCCCATCTTTAAAACATTCATTCTGTATTGGTGTTTTTCTTTCTGGGTTACTTCACTCTGTATGATAGGCTCCAGCTTCATCCGCCTTGTTAGAACTGATGGAGAGGGCGAGGGTGGGATGATGTGGGAGAATGGCATGAAACATGTGTGAAACGAATCGCCAGTCCAGGTTTGATGCATGATATAGGCTGCTCCGGGCTTGTGCACTGGGATGACCCAGAGGGATGATATGGGGAGAGAGGTGGGAGGGGGGTTCAAGATGGGGAACACGTGTACACTCGTGGCAGCATCATGTCAATGTATGGCAAAACCAATACAATATTGTAAAGTAAAAATAAAATAAAATAACACTTTCATTCTGTCTAGTTTCTTTTTCCCATACCGTGCGTCGACCACTTTGGATCCCTACCTTGCTGTGCTGGCTGCAGCAACCGCAGGAGTGTAAAGCAAAATACTTTTGTTGTTGGGAAATTTAAGAAGGCAAATTTAGTTTCATTTCACATTTTGATTCTTTATTTTAGGGTTACATTTAGGAAAATGTTTAGTAATCATCAGTTTTCAATTGTGTGATTGGTGTGACTTTCTATACAATGACGTAGTTGTTTCAATTGATGTTTGATCAAAAGTGGGCTTCACAATTAGGAAAATGAAATGACTGATATGTGGAGGTTTCTGTGTAACCCTTGGTCAAAAATTACTTGGAATATTTCATCATTATATAACAAGTTATTCTGATTTAAAAAAAGCAATGTAACTGGCGTCAATTCTCTTCTAACTCTATGGGCACTGGTTTAATTCTTCTCCTCCTCCAATGTATCTGCTAACATTGGACAGTCAGCTGAGGTGTTAACTTCCTGTTATTTATAACCTGTGGAGGTGGAAGAAAAGATCAGAGTCTGCTTATTCAGAGGCAAAACAGGCAATGGATCCCAAAGGCCAGAGGGTGAAGCTTAATGATGGCACTTCATTCCTGCCTGGGATTTGGCACCGCTGTACCTCCAGAGGTATCAGTACTGGTATGGGGTTGAGATATAAATAGTAGTGGATGTAACATGAGTGGAAGGGACTTGGGCTGTCATGCACAGAGCTCCTGTCTGACTCTGGGGGGGGTCACGTGGTCCCACAATCAGGCTAGAACCATGTCCTGTGAAAGGGGAGAGAGCATCCCATTTTCACTTTGCATCAGGGTCTGAGACTGTGCTCACCTGCAGATTACTCTAGGTTCCCCTCCACCCCCCCCCCCACCTCCTCAGCTTCTGTCTCTTTCCCAGCTTGGCAGAAGAGGTGAGACTTGGCTGTCAAGATCACTGACTGTCCACTGCTTTGCTTTGAGGGTGATTGCAATGGCCGGGTTTCTCTGTGTATTTCATTAATTCCAGAACTCTTACCTCCATCAAAAAGGATGTGACCCAGAGAAGTATTTGAGGTGGAAGGTCCTAAGGATGAGGTGAATAGGAACTAAGGGGAGAGAATTTCTTTTCTACCGTGGGGTGACTGCTAGGTGCCAGGCAAGACACTCCAGCTGTGTTTTGCCTTGTACTTCTGTTGCTCCTTGGAAACTTCTTCTAATGGAAAATATAGTGCCATTTGAGGGGATAAGCTACCATCTTACAGGCCAGGTTTTGCAATGTATCCTTGGGTGTTGTAATGTCTTTTTATTAAGTGTAGTTTTCAGTACTTGGACAGAAAAGGGACTAGTGGACAAGTCTCTAGACCTGAAGCCAGAAAGTTTGCTGTCCATCTCGTCTTTAGAGACTGTTGTTGTGACAAGTTCTGACCCTGAAACTTTGCATCTCACTTTTATCATTTGGAGAACAGAAGGAAATATTCACAGGCATTTTGGAAAGAGAAGACAGGACTTTGTAGTGCAAAGTAGGTTGCGGGGGTTAAAGTGTCCAGGCTAGTACTGAAGCTCACTGGTCCATTCCTCAGTACACCCCTGAATGCCCAAGTGTTTAAGAAAGACCGGGACTGAACCCAATAGAGGGTGGTTACACCAATTATCTACCTCCTTAAAACAGGAAGATTCTGACACATGAAAAAGATATGGGATATTGTTTAGCATTTAAAACAAAGTTAATCCAGCCATTTGAAACCACACAGGTGAACTGGGAGAACTCTAGCTAAGTGAAGTAAGCCAGAAATAAAAAGACGATACTACATGATCTCTTTGTAGGTGGAATCTAAAACAGTGGAACTTACAGGAACAGTAGAGAAATGATGACCAGAAGCTGAGACAAATCTGGGAAAAATGGAAATTGTTGGTCAACAGTCCAGCCCTTCAGTTACAAGATGAATAAATTGGAGACCTGATGTATAGCACCATGACTATAGTTAAAAATAATGGGTGATACCCTGAGATTTTGTAGAGACTAGATCGTAATCCTTCTTACAAACACCCCCTAAAGTAAGGTATGTGAGGAGATGGATCTGCTAACTAGCTTGATTTTTGTGATCATCAACAATGGATCCTTATATGAGAACATCACTTTGTCCGCCTTGAATAGACACAGTTTATATTTGGTGTATTCCACATAGCTTCACTGGTAGACAGCGGTCTTAGAAGCTTTCACCTTGCTTCTTGATGCTTTTTGTTATTGTTGCTGTTCAGTCACTAAGTCATGTCCGACTCTTTGTGATCCTATGGATTGCAACAGGCCAGGCTCCCTGTCTCTATCTCCTGTAGTTTAATGTCTTTACCAAGTACCTTATACGTTTTCTGATATTGTTTCACCTGACTTGTAGTATAAATCATGTTCATGACTACAACTTTATGCTGAGACCTTTTGGTTCTTCTAGCAAATCACTTAACCTGGAAGTGGTCTTGGGGTCCTCCGATGCCAGTGAACAACCACGGATCATATGGGATGTAAGGGTTATTAGGTATCTGTCTATCTATTTATTTTTTGTACTTTCATCTCACTTTATTTATTTTTAAAATAAATTTATTCATTTTAATTGGAGGCTAATTACTTTATAATACTGTAGTTTTTTTTTTGTCATACATTGACATGAGTCAGCCATGGGTGTACAAGTGTTCACCATCCTGAACCCCCCTCCCACCTCCTTCCCCATCCCATCCCTCTGGGTCATCCCAGTGCACCAGCCCCGAGAACCCTGTCCCATGCATCGAACCTGGACTGGTGATCCATTTCACATATGATAATAGACATGTTTCAATGCCATTCTCCCAAATCTTTCCACCCTCGCCCTCTACCACAGAGTCTAAAAGACTGTTCTATACATCTGTGTCTCTTTTGCTGTCTCGCATATAGGGTTATCGTTACTATCTTTCTTAATTCCATATATATGCGTTAGCCTACTGTATTGATGTTTTTCTTTCTGGCTTACTTCACTCTGTATAATAGGCTCCGGTTTCATCCACCTGATGAGAACTGATTCAAATATATTCTTTTTAATGTTTGAGTAATATTCTATTGTGTATATGTACCACAGCTTTCTTATCCATTCATCTGCTGATGGACATCTAAGTTGCTTTCACGTCCTGGCTATTATAAACAGTGCTGCGATGAACATTGCAGTACATGTGTCTCTTTCATTTCTGGTTTCCTCGGTGTGTATGCCCAGCAGTGGTATTGCTGGGTCATATGGCAGTTCTATTTCCACTTTTTAAAGGAATTTCCACACTGTTCTCCATAGTGGCTGTACTAGCTTGCATTCCCTCCAACAGTGTAAGAGGAGTCCCTTTTCCCCACACCTTCTCCAGCATCTATTGTTTGTAGGCTTTTGGATAGCAGCCATTCTGACTGGCATGAAATGGTACCTTGTTGTGGTTTTGATTTGCATTTTTCTGATAATGTTTGATGTTGGGCATCTTTTCATGTATTTGTTAGCCATCTGTTTGTCCTCTTTGGAGAAATGTCTGTTTAGTTCCTTGGCCCATTTTTTGATTGGATCGTTTATTTTTCTGCAATTGAGCTGCAGGCGTTGCTTGTGTATTTTTGAGATTAATTCTTTGTCAGTTGCTTTGTTTGCTGTTATTTTCTCCCATTCTGAAGGCTGTTTTTTCACCTTGCTTATAGTTTCCTTCACTGTTAAAAGTTTTTAAGTTTAGTTAGGTCCCATTTGTTTATTTTTCCTTTTATTTCCATTACTCTGGGAGGTGGGTCCTAGAGGATCCTGCTGTGATTTATGTCAGAGAGTGTTTTGCCTATGTTCTCCTCTAGGAGTTTTATAGTTTCTGGTCTTATATTTGGATCTTTAATCCATTTTGAGTTTATTTTTGTTTATGGTGTTAGAAAGTGTTATAGTTTCATTCTTTTAGAAGTGGTTTCCCAGTTTTCCTAGCACCACTTGTTGAAGACATTGTCTTTTCTCCATTGTATATTCTTGCCTCCTTTGTCAAAGTTAAGGTGTCCATAGGTGGATCGATTTATCTCTGGGCTTTCTATTTTGTTCCATTGATCAATATTTCTGTCTTTGCACCAGTACCATACTGTCTTGATGACTGTATCTTTGTAGTATAGCCTGAAGTCAAGCAGGTAGATTCCTTCAGTTCCTTTCTTCTTTCTCAAGATTGCTTTGGCTATTCGAGGTTTTTCGTATTCCAAACAAATTGTGAAATTATCTGTTCTAGTTCTCTGAAAAATACCGTTGGTAGCTTAATAAAGATTGGATTGAATCTATAGATTCCTTTGGGTAGTACACTCATTTTCACTATATTGATTTTTCCGATCCATGAACATGGTATATTTCTCCATCTATTTGGGTCATCTTTGATTTCTTTCATCAGCGCTTTATAGTTTTCTCTATATAGGTCTTTTGTTTCTTTAGGTAGATACATTCCGAAGTATCTTATTCTTTTCATTGCAATGATGAATGGAATAATTTCCTTCATTTCTCTTTTGGTTTCCTCATTGTTAGTGTACAGGAATGCAAAGGATTTCTGTGTGTTCATTTTATATCCTGCAACTTTACTATATTCATTGATTATCTCTAGTAATTTTTGGTAGTGTCTTTAGGGTTTTCTATGTAGAGGAGCATGTCATCTGCAAACAGTGAGAGTTTTACTTCCTCTTTTCCAATCTGGATTCCTTTTATTTCTTTTTCTGCTCTGAGTGCTATGGCCAAAACTTCCAAAACTATGCTGAATAGTAGTGGTGAGAGTGAGCACTCTTGTTTTGTTCCAACTTTAGGGGAAATGCTTTCGATTTTTCTTTATTTTTAAAAATTTATTTATTGTAATTGGAGGCTAATTACTTTACAATATTGTATTGGTTTTGCCATACATTGACATGAATCCGCCCTGGGTGTACATGTGCTCCCCATCTTGAACACCCCTCCCACCTACCTCTCCATCCCATCCCTCTGGGTCATCCCAGTGCACCAGCCCTGAGCATCCTGTATCATGCATCAAACTTGGACTGGCGATTCGTTTCACATATGATAATATACATGTTTCAATGCCATTCTCCCAAATCATCCCACCTCACCCTCTCCCACAGAGTCCAAAAGACTGTTCTATACATCTGTGTCTCTTTTCCTGTCTCGTATACAGGGTTATCATTATCATCTTTCTAAATTCCAAATATATGCGTTCATTTCAGTTCAGTTCAGTTCATTTCAGTCGCTCAGTCGTGTCCAACTCTCCACGACCCCATGAATCACAGCACGCCAGGCCTCCCTGTCCATCACCAACTCCCGGAGTTCACTCAAACTCATGTCCATCGAGTCGGTGATACCATCCAGCCATCTCATTCTCTGTCATCCCCTTCTCCTCCTGCCCCCAATACTTCCCAGTATCAGAGTCTTTTCCAGTGAATCAAATCTTCGCATGAGGTGGCCAAAGGTTGGAGCTTCAGCTTTAGCATCAGTCCTTCGAATGAACACTCAGGATTGATCTCCTTTAGAATGGACTGGCTGGATCTCCTTGCAGTCGAAGGGACTCTCAAGAGTCTTCTCCAACACCACAGTTCAAAAGCATCAATTCTTCAGCGCACAGCTTTCTTCACAGTCCAACTCTCACATCTATATGTAACCACGGGAAAAACAATAGCCCTGACTAGACAGACTTTGGTTGGCAAAGTAATGTCTCTGGTTTTGAATATGCTATCTAGGTTGGTCATAACTTTCCTTCCAAGGAGTAAACATCTTTTAATTTCATGGCTGCAATCAGCATCTGCAGTCATTTTGGAGCCCCAAAAAAATAAAGTCTGACACTGTTTCCACTGTTTCACCATCTATTACCCATGAAATGATTGGACCAGATGCCATGATCTTCGTTTTCTGAATGTTGAGCTTCAAGCCAACCTTTTCACTCTGCTCTTTCACTTTCATCAAGAGGCTTTTGAGTTCCTCTTCACTTTCTGCCATAAGGGTGGTGTCATCTGCATATCTGAGGTTATTGATATTTCTCCCAGCAATCTTATCGTGATTCTAGCCTGTGCTTCTTCCAGCCCAGGGTTCCCCGTGATGTACTCTGCATATAAGTTAAGTAAGCAGGGTGACAATATAGAACCTTGATGTACTCCTTTTCCTATTTGGAACCAGTCTGTTGTTCCATGTCCAGTTCTAACTGTTGCTTCCTGACCTGCATGCAGGTTTTTGAAGAGGCAGGTCAGGTGGTCTGGTATATCCATCTCTTTCAGAATTTTCCAGAGTTTGTTGTGATCCACACAGTCAAATGCTTTGGCATAGTCAATAAAGCAGAAATAGATGTTTTTCTGGAACTCTCTTGTTTTATCCATGATCCAGCGGATGTTGACAATTTGATCTCTGGTTCCTCTGCCTTTTCTATATATATGGAATTTAGAAAGATGCAAATGATAACCCTGTATACGAGACAGCCAAAGAGACACAGATGTATAGAACAGTCTTTGGGACTCTGTGGGAGAGGGTGAGGGTGGGATGATTTGGGAGAATGGCATTGAAATACGTATGTTGTCATACGTGAAATGAATCACTAGTTCAGGGTCGATGCATGTTATAGGATGCTCGGGGCTGACGTGCGGGGATGACCCAGAGGGAGGATAAAGGGAGGAGGGAGGTGGGAGGGTGGTTCAGGAGGGGGAACTTATGTAAACCCGGGGCGAATTCATGTCAATATATGGCAAAACCAACCAATATAATATTGTAAAATAATTTGCCTTCAATAAAAAATAAATTACTTAAAAAAAAATAAAACCAGCTTGAATATCTGGAAGTTTCACGGTTCACTTATTGATGAAGCTTGGCTTGGAATATTTTGAGCATGACTTTAGTAGCATGTGAGATGAGTGCAATTGTGCGGTAGTTTGAGCATTTTTTGGCATTGCCTTTCTTTGGGGTTTGGAATGAAGACTGTCCTTTTCCAGTCCTGTGG
This sequence comes from Moschus berezovskii, assembly GCF_049115385.1. Classification (NCBI taxonomy): domain Eukaryota; kingdom Metazoa; phylum Chordata; class Mammalia; order Artiodactyla; family Moschidae; genus Moschus; species Moschus berezovskii. Next base: position 41,202,337 of record NC_142474.1, on the reverse strand, counting down.
CCACTGCTGAGTTTTCCAAATTTGCTGTCATATTGAGTGCTGCACTTTCACAGCATCATCTTCCAGGATTTGAAATAGCTCAACTGGAATTTCGTAACCACCACTAGCTTGTTCGTAGTGATGTTTCCTAAGGCCCACTTGACTTCACATTCCAAGATGTCTTGCTCTAGGTCAGTGATCACACCATCGTGGTTATCTTGGTCGTGAAGACCTTTTTTGTCCATTTCTTGTGTGTATTCTTGCCACCTCGTCTTACCATCTTCTGCTTCTGTTAGGTCCCTACCATTTCTGTCCTTTATCGAGCCCATCTTTGCATGAAATGTTCCGTTGGTATCTCTAATTTTCTTGAAGAGATCTCTGGTCTTTCCTATTCTGTTGTTTTCCTCTATTTCTTTGCATGCATTGCTGAGGAAGGCTTTCTTATCTCTCCTTGCTATTCTTTGGAACTCTGTATTCAGATGCTTATATCTTTCCATTTCTCCTTTGCTTTTCCCTTCTCTTGTTTCACAGCTATTTGTAAGGCCTCCTCAGACAGCCATTTTGCCTTTTTGCATTTCTTTTCCATGGGGATGATCTTGGTCCCTGTCTCCTGTACAATGTCACGAACCTCCGTCCAGAGTTCATCAGGCAATCTGTCTATCAGATCTAGTCCCTTAAATCTATTTCTCACTTCCACTGTGTAATCATAAGGGATTTGATTTAGGTCATATCTAAATGGTCTAGTGGTTTTCCCTACTTTCTTCAGTTTAAGTCTGAATTTGGTAATAAGCAGTTCATGATCTGAGCCACAGTCAGCTCCTGGTCTTGTTTTTGCTAACTGTATAGAGCTTCTCCATCTTTGGCTGCAAAGATTATAATCAATCTGATTTCAGTGTTGACCATCTGGTGATGTCCATGTGTAGAGTCTTCTCTTGTGTTGTTGGAAGAGGGTGTTTGCTATGACCAGTGCGTTCTCTTGGCAAAACTCTATTAGCCTTTGCCCTGTTTCATTCCATGCTCCAAGGCCAAATTTGCCTGTTATTCCAGGTGTTTCTTGACTTCCTACTTTTGCATTCCAGTCCCCTATAATGAAAAGGACATCTTTTTTGGGTGTTAGTTCTAAAAGGTCTTGTAGGTCTTCATAGAACCGTTCAACTTTGGCTTCTTCAGCGTTACTGGTTGGGACATAGGCCTTGATTACTGTAATATTGAATGGTTTGCCTTGGAAACGAATAGAAATCGTTCTGTCATTTTTAAGATTGCATCCAAGTACTGCATTTCGGACTCTTTTGTTGACCATGATCCTTGGAAGGAAAGTTATGACCAACCTTGATAGTATATTAAAAAACAGAGACATTACTTTGCCAACAAAGGTCCGTCTAGTCAAGGCCATGGTTTATCCCGTGGTCATGTATGGATGTGAGAGTTGGACTGTGAAGAAAGCTGATTGCCGAAGAATTGATGCTTTTGAACTGTGATGTTGGAGAAGACTCTTGAGAGTTCCTTGTCCTGCAAGTAGATCCAACCAGTCCATTCTAAAGGAGATCAATCCTGCGTGTTCATTGGAAGGACTGATGCTAAAGCTGAAACTGCAATACTTTGGTCACCTCATGCGACGAGTTGACTCACTGGAAAAGACTCTGATGCTGGGAAAGGTTTGGGGCGGGAGGAGAAGGGGATGACAGAGAATGAGATGGCTGGATGGCATCACCGACTCTATGGACATGAGTTTAAGTGAACTTCCGGAGTTGGTGATGGACAGGGAGGCCTGGCGTGCTGTGTTTCATGGGGTCGCGGAGATTCGGACACGACTGAGCGACTGAACTGAACTGATTTATTGTGTCCTTTAAAGTTTCTGTTTCCTTGTTAATTTTCTCTTTAGATGATCTATCCATAGGTTTGAGTAGGGTATTAAAGTCTCCCACTATTATTGTGTTATTGTTTATTTCCCCTTTTATACTTGTTAGCATTTGCCTTACATACTGTGATGCTCCTAGGTTGGGTGCATATATATTTATAACTGTTATATCTTCTTCTTGGATTGATCCTTTGGTCATTATATAGTGTCCTTCTTTGTCTTTTTTCACAGCCTTTATTTTAAAGTCTATTTTATTTGTTATGAGTATTGCTTTCTTTTGGTCACTATTTGGTCTCTCTTTTCTTTTGGTCTCTATTTGCATGGAATATCTTTTTCCAGCCCTTCACTTTCAATCTGAATGTGTCCTTTGTTTTGAGGTGGGTCTCTTTTAGACAACATATATAGAGGTCTTGTTTATATATCCATTCAGCCAGTCTTTGTCTTTTGGTCGGGGTATTCAACCCATTTACATTTAAGGTGATTATTGATCAGTATGATCCCATTGCTATTTACTTTGTTCAAGTTTATACACCCTTTCTGTGTTTCGTGTCTCGGGAAGATCCTTTAGCATTTGTTGGAGAGCTGGTTTGGTGGTGCTGAATTTTCTCAGCTTTTGCTTGTCTGTGAAGGTTTTTATTTCTTGATGGAGAAGTTTAAATAAGGTGTCTGAACTTCTGAAAACATGCCTTTCCTTTTAAAAATAACCATTTCATGAAACAGCATAGACTTAAAAGTAAAAATACTCTTGTTTATTGATCATTGAAATAATACATATGTATGACAAAATATTTAGATAGAGAAGGGGCAGGATAGGAAATAAAGATCAGCTGTGTTTACCCATTCGATAATACTTACCTTTGGTGCATTTAGCTTATAATTTTCCTAGACACATATGTGCATTTGTTTATTTACAAAAAGTTATAAACATCAGTGTACAGATTGCATACTTCATTTGAAACAGCCTAAGTATCTTGGTAAGCTAAAAATATGATTTAAAAAATCCAGTATTATATTTTGCTTCCTGTATAGCAAGGAGCACATCTTAGTCATTTATGTAATTTCTTATCTGCCTGCCCGTGCTCAGCATCTTGATGAATCTTTTCATATTTTGAGTTTATTCAGTGGTTATTGAGCAAAACTTTATTGACATTCTTTAGAAAGACACTGTCATATCAACAAATGTCAATAAGTGAAATGAGAAATGTTTTGAGTTGCTAGTCTCATGGAGAATGAGGCTGTGAATGAAATCAAGAGAGTTTAACTGTTAGAAATGGGTGAGTGCCTGTTGAGATAATTCTGCACAATCACTCCTATCGCTATACTTCTGTTAGACAGTGGCATCAACTACACTTCATTCCACACAACTTTTCATTTGTACCAAACAGCCTTGAAACACAGAGACAGTGGCTCCCTGAATTTCTCTGGAACAGAGAATGCTTATTCCAGGAAGGAAGAGTGTTCATGGAACATTTAAGGGCAAGCAAGTCGACTGTTGTGGGTGATATTTAGTGAAGGAGGGAGACAGGTGCTGAAGACAGGTCAGAGAGCTGGTGGGGCACGGGGTCCTTGTCACATAGGATTTTAAAGGACTTTACTGTGAGGGAAATGAAGAAGGATATTTCCAGAACACTGCTCCTCGATCCCCTCTTACAGCCAATGGCCTCCCTGGCCTGTCCAGATGTCCTGTTGGTCTGAGCTAGCTCTGTACCCCCACTGCCCACTGCCCAGCACGGGTGGCCCTTGCCCCAGGGGGAGTGAACTGGATCCAGAGGCACTGAGGGGGCATTTGTGGGCTGGGGGGCACACAGACTGCCCAGTAAACTGGCCGAGTCCTAGGCAGTGTCCAAGGGCCTCGTCAGCCTGTTCCAGGAACAGGAGTGGGTGCATGTTTCAGGAGAGGAGTCAGGTTCCCGGGCCTCCTGTGGGTCCCCCTGGGTTCACAGCAGCTGCAGGGCTGTGACCTCCCAGGGTCTTCCCAGGGCTGCGGTGCCCAGTGTGTGGTGTGCACGGGTCTCTGCAGGGAGGACCCGTGAGCCCCTGTCCCCCTTCTCGTCTGGGGCCCTCCTGGGGACTCAGTCTTGATCTACCGGCTTCTCTTCCCTTCCCACCCAGCTCCGTGGGGACAGTTCTTTACAGCCTTGGTGTGGAGGGTGCTTCCTGCTGCTGTTGTATATTTTCAGGAGATGTGACCCCCTGATGTTCTCTTGGGGGAGCTGAGCTCAGTGTCCTCTTGCCCATCTGGAGCTCCTTCCCAGAACAGTGTGTGATACTCTCTGTATGCTAAGTGTGGCTCCTGTGATAGTTCAGAAAGAGTTGGTGCCGATTTCTTTTCTTCCTTTCGTGGACCAGTCTTCCCAAGTAGGTCAATAGTAAAGAATCTGCCTGTCAATGAAGTAGATGCGGGTTGGATCTCAGATCCAGGAAGATTCACTGGAAAAGGAAATGGCAGCCCACTCCAGTATTCTTAGCTGCAGAATCCCATGGACGGAGAAACCTGTGGGGCTACCATCCATGGAGTTGCAATAGTCTGACTTAGCGACTAAACAGTAACAAAACTGTTTCATGGCTCATGTTTTTCTCTCTTTTTTCATCTGTGTTTCTTTTATTAGCTTTCTTTTTTCACCTTTCTTTATTGTATTCCTTTTCTCTCTCTCCCTCTTTGTGTTCATGGCTGGGTACTTGGACAAGCACAGCACACCTACTGCAGATCTGTACCACATCCTGATTGTCCTTCACTAGCTGGCATGGCATGTGCCAGGTCATTGTGTCAACCCAATAGGAAACTTAGGGAAACTCAGTTCATTTCTGAGTCAACAACTTACCTGGCCCATGAGAGCCTTTCTGATTCTGGGGAATTTATCATTGTTTTTGAATGCCTTCAGTTCAGTTCAGTTCCGTTGCTCAGTCGTGTCCGACTCTTTGCGACCCCATGAAACGCAGCGCTCCAGGCCTTCCTGTCCATCACTAACTCCCGGAGTTTACCCAAACTCATGTCCATTGAGTAGGTGATGCCATCCAACCATCTCATCCTCTGTCATCCCCTTCTCCTCCTGCCCCCAGTCTTTCCTAGCATCATGATCTTTTCCAATGAGTCAGCTCTCCACATCAGGTGGCCAAAATATTGGAGTTTCAGCTTCAACATCAGTCCTTCCAATGAACACCCAGGACTGATCTCCTTTAGGATGGACTGGTTGGATCTCCCTGCAGTCCAAGGGACTCTCAAGAGTCTTCTACAACCCCACAGTTCAAGAGCATCAATTCTTTGGAACTCAGCTTTCTTTATAGTCCAACAATCACATCCATACATGACTACCGGAAAAACCATAGCCTTGACTAGAAGGACCTCTGTTTACAAAGTAATGTCTCTGCTTTTTAAATTGGTGTCTGGGTTGATCATAACTTTCTTTCCAAGGCTTCAATCATCATCTGCAGTGATTTTGCAGCCCCCCCCCCCCCAGATAAAGTCAGCCACTGTTTCCACTGTTTCCCCATCTATTTCCCATGAAGTGACAGGACCAGATGCCATGATCTTAGTTTTCTGAATGTTGATCTTTAAGCCAAATTTTTCACTCTCCTCCTTCACTTTCATCAAGAGGCTCCTCCTTCACTTTCATCAAGAGGCTCTTTAGTTCTTCTTCACTTTCTGCCCATAAGAATTCCTTGCTGCTAGTCGCTTCAGTCATGTCCGACTCTGTGCAACCCCATAGACGGCAGCCTACCAGGCTCCTCCGTCCTTGGGATTCTCCAGGCAAGAATGCTGGAGTGGGTTGCCATTTCCTTCTCCAGTGCATGAAAGTGAAAAGTGAAAGTGAAGTCGCTCAGTAGTGTCTGACTCTTTGCGACCCCATGGACTGTAGCCTGCCAGGCTGTTCTATCCATGGGGATTCTTCAGGCAGGAATAGTGGAGTGGGTTGCCACGCCCTCCTCCAGGGGATCTTCCCAACCCAGGGATTGAACTCGGGTCTCCCACATTGCAGGCAGATTGCTTTTACTGTCTGAGTCACCAGGAAAGCCCAAGAACACTGGAGTTGGTAGACTATCCCTTCTCCATGGGATCTTCCCAATCCAGGAATTGAACTGGAATCTCCTGCATTGCAGGCAGGTTCTTTACCACTGAGCCAAGGTTGGATAGATAACAGAGATTTATTTCCAGTGTTATGGCTGCAATTTTTTCTGTCACCTTGTGCAAATGACATCTTATTTTCTTTGTTCTCAATAGATGAAATTGTGAATTTTTTTGGCCGTTTGGACTAACAAAATACCACAGATTGAGTGGCTGAGAAAAAGTTGAATTTTTTCCCTCACATTTATGAAGCTGGAGTCTTGAGGTCAGGGGCTCGTGTGGTTGGGTGAGGGCCCTCCTCCAGGTCACACACAGGCTTCTCCTTGTACCTTAACATAGTGGAGGGGAAAACAGAATATTTCCCTGAATACCAATAAGGTTTCATTTTCATACATTTACTCCCCATGGGTTTCTGCGTTTGAGAACTCCTCTTCAAGACTTTGTCCACTTTAGCTAGGTTGTTTCTATTTTTACTTCAGTGTAGGAGACCAGTATTGTTCCCCTAGGCATAGGTGTACAGAAAACTCTCCCGAATTTCAGGATTTAATGTAGAGCATTTAATGTATGCTTCTCTTGATTCTGTGGTTTGACAATCGGCCTGCACTCAACCAAGCTGTTGTCCTCTTGGCTGGGCTCTCTCACGTATTTGCAGTTCAGTGTAGAGCAGCTCAGCAGTTCTACTTGAGCAGGTGGATGTGGCTCTTGTTAGAGGAGCCTGCACACTTCTCTGTGTAGTTTTTCATATATGTGTGGCTAGACTGTGGTCAAACGACTTGATCTTCATCTCAGCACAGTGCTGTGATCCCACGTCAGTGATTAGGGAAAAAATCCTCTTCCTGTCTTGGCTCAGATCTGCCTCAGCTCTTCTGGGATATCACTGTTTAGTGCCGCAGGTTACAAGTCAGGCCAAGCCAAGGGGAAGGGAAATTGTCCCCTGATCAATTGTTTCCATGTTTCCATTTAAATCTAGTTGAGCTGGAACTGATTATCTAAGAGGATATGAAAATGGATGCATACACCTTTATGTATATTTAAATTTAAACCTAAAATTTCATATTTCCTCACAGATTTTCATTGTCAACTCTGTCATATAGCAAGTGTCCAGAAGTACATTTCTGGTGTCTCTCTTCTATTTAACTAGTCTGTTTTCTGCAATGTGTTATTTATGAAAGTGGAAAATAAGTATGCTTTTCAGAATGATAATTTTTTATTTTTAAAGAATGTCCTGACTGCTTTTGTTTAGCTCTCCTTTATTTAAAATTTAGTAACACTCTACCAACTTCTAGGGAAGAATGCGTGCTCAAGTCTTTGGTTCATGTTGCATTGAAACACTAGATCATTTGGAGAAAATGAATTTCTTTACAAAATTGAGCTTTCCACTTCATGATTATGATATGAAATTTTAATTATCTAGGTGTTCTTTAAGTTAAATATTTTTCATAACTGTCTCCAGAAACACATTTACATAAAGCTTTTATTAGATTCAATCATAGCTAATGATAGTTTGATATCAGATTCTTGAATAGGCTTTCATGGGGAGCCTCCTTCCTACAGTGCTTCAGCTGAATGTTGTCACCCTTAGGGCATGTTGGGGAGAGTTACTCACTCTAATGTTAGCTCAGGATCAGGTATCGAGTCAGGAGTGTCCAAAGGCAATGTGTTTGGAAAAAGAAGAGTTTAGTTTGTTTTCTGCCACAAGTGATTCTCTAAGAAAGATAAGGGACTGATGCACTGTAATGTTTGTGAGGTGGACAGAGAAGGAGAAGATGTGGGAAGGAGAGGTGAGAACTCAGCAGAGGGTCCCAGGTTGTTCTCCTGGAAGCTGAGGACAGACACAGCTTTGCTGTCCCCTCTTGGTGTCTCTGTCCAGCTGGAAAGTCCTCCAGTCCCCAGGGGGAAGCCTCTCTCCTTCAAGAAGAGGTTAATGTAATTGTTCCTTCCTTCTAGGTGTTGACTTTGAACTGAGTCCAGAAGACATGAAAGCAATTGATGGCATCAACAGAAATATAAGATATAACGAGATACTATTGCAAGTGACTTGCAGATATTTCACACACACAGTATTTTCTGTAGCAGGCAGGTCGGCAGGAGAACTAAGCTTTTCAAAAGCTTAATTCTGGGAAGAGAGTCCTGATTTCCAGTGTAGGAGTAAACCAGGGGCTTCCTGCAGACCTCAGACCAGAGGTTTCCTCCAGAGCTCCGTCTCTGACCAACAGAAATGTGACTTGGGCCCAGGACAGCCCATCAGTAGAATCCCCAGCTTTGACATCATGGTGATGTCACTACTTTGTGTCCCTAATCCCTAAGCCTAGTGTGCCTACTCTCAGGGCAGAGGGACCCAGGAAACACAAATGGCATAGTGCCTGCAGCCCACTATTCCTTCAGGGACCTGTGAACATGTTTCATCTTTAATTCTTTTTGTGTGAGGGAAAATTATTATATTAATAATAGCTATATAAGAATGAATCCATCATGCATTACATTCGTGTTTTGTTGTTGTTCAGTTGTGAAGTCCTGTCTGACTCTTTTGCAACCCCATGGACTGTAGCCTACTAGGCTCTTCTCTTCATGGGATTTCCCAAGCATTTCCCTCTCCATGGATCTTCCCAACCCAGGGATTGAACCCATGTCTCCTGCAAGGGCAGTGGGATCCTTCACCATTGAACAACTTGGAAGCCCGCGTTGATGTTTGCACATGTACAATTGTAAAATGTCATGTCATTGTTTTTCTGGAGGGATCCAGGCAGGCCAATGTGCATCAGTGCTCAGAAGTCACAGGGGGCCTACTTCCACCCCCTCCCCTAAGTGCCTGGTGGGTTTTCTCCCTAATGGGCATTTCTTCTCCAAGACATTATCCATTTTTTTCAAATTGATCTCTTCATTGGCCTTTTTCCCTATTCTAATTCCCATTTCCTCATCGTTATAATTTCACAAAACTGAATTACGAGTAGGTCATTAACTTAACTGACTCTTCAGTGAGTGACTTCTTTGTCTTTAGCAGGACATGCCCAGGTAAGATCGGCTGGGTGTTTGGTTTCTTGAGTCAGCACTTACCCCACTGTAGCTTCTGTCCATCAGCGGTACAACCTTTTGGAAGCCCCTATCACCTGGACTCTGACTTAGTCACTAACATGTGACTCCAGCTGCCTAATTACTGAAGAAGGAGATCAGGATTGAAGAGACACAATAGAAATTTGGAAGGGAGTTTTGAGAAATGAGAATACAAATTATTGTCAAAATGAAGATTTAATTTCAGTGAAAGATCTCAAAACTGCCCCAGTTGTTGCAAAGCTATATCATGATTCTAAGAAAAGATATGATACATGGAAAAAACATGGAAAGCTCCTCTTCTGTACTCAAAGGCTTTTAAGTTCTCAAAGGCTTTTAAATTCTATGTTCTCCTTCATTAGGCTGTGAATGCCTATCTTTGTGGGCTCAATTCAATAGCACAGCCCCTGGAACATGGAATTGGAAAAAATACACTTTATAATGAATTGAATTGAAAAGGACACATTAGAATGAAAAGTACAAACAGGGATAAAAGGAAAATAGCAGTAATGCTAATAGCTGAATAACCAGTGTTTTAATATATTATAAAGTAAGAAAAGAATGATTCCACTTTGTGCTGTGCAATTATTGAGCTGTACATAGTATCTCTTCAACAGCTGAAAAATTCCTTAATGGAGACACCCTGTATTTTTGGGGTTCTCAGTATCTATTTATCCATGGATGTGTGAAAAAGAGCATTAATTTGTTCACTGTGATTCTTCTTATTATCTAGAGACATAAGTTCCACCTGTGTCTGAAATGATCCCCACAGTACGTCTTGCGCTCTCGTATAAATTGTAACCTGAGTCAAACTACCTGTCACTGAGGAGGGAATATCACATGTGAATGTGGGGACTGGACGTGCATGTGCTGTGTGCACATGGAGGAGGAGAAGGAGGGACCTGCTTGTAGATTTAGAGTTTTAGCCCATCCTGACCATATTCACAGAATAATGTTCTGTATGACAACATGGCTGATTTAATAAATGAATCCTCCTCCTACTCTTTCAGTGGTGTTGGTCACCCTGATTATCCATTCTCTGAAGAATATTGACTCTTAGCTCTCACCGGGGTTCTTTGAGAATGTCTTGTTTGTAGGGTGGTGAAGAAGATTTTTCTGCTTGGTGGAGGTGCTTAAATGAAGTGTCTGAAATTTTGAAAGCTTGCTTTTCCTTTTAAAACATTTAACACGTTATGAAACAATTAAAACTTCAAAGTACGAATACTTATTTTTTTTCTGATAATTAAGGTAATACATGCAAATTACTGAAAATTAGGAAATAGAAGGCAAAGCATCAAAAATAAAAATAAGCTGTGGTTAACCATTTTAATAATACTTTTGTGCATTTTCTTATACAAATGTGAGTTTTTATTTACAAAGAGAAGGAATCTTCACTCTACAGGTTGTATACTTATTTTTTATTTTAGTATAATTATCTTGGTAAGCTAAAAATATGATTTACAAATCCAGCATTATATTTTGCTTACTATAAGGGAGCAAATTTGGCAATAAGGAGTTCATGATCTGAGCCACAGTCAGTTCCTGGTCTTCTTTTTGCTATCTATATAGAGCTTCTCCATCTTTGGCTGCAAAGAATATAATCAATCTGATTTCGGTGTTGACCGACTGGTGATGTCCATGTGTAGAGTCTTTTCTTGTGTTGTTGAAAGAGGGTGTTTGCTATGACCAGTGCGTTCTCTTGACAAAACTCTATTAGCCTTTGCCCTGCTTCTTTCCGTGCTCCAAGACCAAATTTGCCTGTTATTCCAGGTGTTTCTTGACTTCCTACTTTTGCATTCCAGTCCCCTATAATGAAAAGGACATCTTTTTGGGTGTTAGTTCTAAAAGGTCTTGTAGGTCTTCATAGAACCGTTCAACTTTGGCTTCTTCAGCGTTACTGGTTGGGGCATAGGCTTGGATTACTCTAATAGTGAATGGTTTGCCTTGGAAACGCACAGAAATCATTCTGTCGTTTTTAAGATTGCATCCAAGTACTGCATTTCAGACTCTTTTGTTGACCATGATGGCTACTCCATTTCTTCTAAGGGATTCCTGCCCACAGTAGTAGATATAATGGTCATCTGAGTTAAATTCACCCATTCCAGTCCATTTTAATTCACTGATTCCTAGAATGTCTATGTTCACTCTTGCCATCTCCTGTTTGACCACTTCCAATTTGCCTTGATTCATGGACCTAACATTCCAGGTTCCTATGCAATATTGCTCTTTACAGCACCAGGCCTTCCTTCTATCACCGGTCACATCCACAACTGGGTATTGGTTTTGCTTTTGCTCCATCCCTTTATTCCTTCCAGAGTTACTTCTCCGCTGATCTCCAGTAGCATACTGGGCACCTACCGACCTGGGGAATTCCTCATTCAGTATCCTATCATTTTGCCCTTTGATACTGTTCATGGGGTTCTCAAGGCAAGTATCCTGAAGTGGTCTGCCATTCCCTTCTCCAGTGGACCACATTCGGCTGTGGTCCATGTGATCAGATCAACTAGTTTCCTGTGACTATGATTTCAGTGTGTCTGCCCTCTGATGCCCCCTCGCAATACCTACCGTCTTATTTGGGTTTCTCTTACCTTGGTCGTGGAAAATCTCTTCACAGCCGCTCCAGCAAAGTGCAGCCACTGTACCTTACCTTGGAGGAGGGGTATCTACTCAAGGCCGCCCCTCCTGACCTTGACGTGGAGTAGCTCTTCTCGGCCAAATTCAGACTTAAATTGAAGAAAGTAGGGAAAACCACTAGACCATTCAGATATGACCTAAATCAAATCCCTTATGATTATACAGTGGAAGTGAGGAATAGATTTAAGGGACTAGATCTGATAGATAGAGTGCCTGATGAACTCTGGATGGAGGTTCGTGACATTGTACAGGAGACAGGGACCAAACCATCCCCATGGAAAAGAAATGCAAAAAAGCAAAATGGCTCTCTGAGGAGGCCTTACAAATAGCTGTGAAAAGAAGAAAAGCAAAAAGCAAAGGAGAAAGGAAAAATATAAGCATCTGAATGCAGAGTTCCAAAGAATAGCAAGGAGAGATAAGAAAGCCTTCCTCAGCGATCAAAGCAAAGAAATAGAGGAAAACAACAGAATAGGAAAAACAAGAGATCTCTTCAATAAAATTAGAGATTCCAAGGGAACATTTCATGCAAAGATGGGCTCGATAAAGGACAGAAATGGTATGGACCTAACAGAAGCAGAAGATATTAAGAGGTGGCAAGAATACACAGAAGAACTGGGCAAAAAAGATCTTCACGACCAAGATAGTCACGATAACGTGGTCACTGACCTAGAGCCAGACATCTTGGAATGTGAAGTCAAGTGGGCCTTAGAAAGCATCACTACGAACAAAGCTAGTGGAGATGATGGAATTCCAGTGGAGCTATTTCAGATCTTGAAAGATGATGCTGTGAAAATGCTGCACTCAATATGCCAGCAAATTTGGAAAACTCAGCAGTGGCCACAGGACTGGAAAAGGGCAGTCTTCATTCCAATCCCAAAGAAAGGCAATGCCAAAGAATGCTCAAACTACCGCACAATTGCACTCATCTCACACGCTAGTAAAGTCACGCTCAAAATTCTCCAATCCAGCCTTCAGCAATATGTGAACCGTGAACTCCCAGATGTTCAAGCAGGTTGTAGAAAAGGCAGAGGCACCAGAGATCAAATTGCCAACATCCGCTGGATCATGGAGAAAGCAAGAGAGTTCCAGAAGAGCATCTATTTCTGCTTCATTGACTATGCCAAAGCCTTTGACTGTGTCAATCCCAATAAACTGTGGAACATTCTGAAAGAGATGGGAATCCCAGACCACCTGACCTGCCTCTTGAGAAACCTGTATGCAGGTCAGGAAGCAACAGTCAGAACTGTAAATGGAACAACAGACTGGTTCCAAATAGGAAAAGGAGTACGTCAAGACTGTATATTGTCACCTTGCTTATTTAACTTATATGTAGAGTACATCATGAGGGAAGGTGGGCTGGAAGAAGCAGAAGCTGGAATCAAGATTGCTGGGAGAAATATCAATAACCTCAGATATGCAGATGACACTACCCTTATGGCAGAAAGTGAAGAGGAACTCAAAAGCCTCTTGATGAAAGTGAAAGAGCAGAGTAAAAAGGTTGGCTTGAAGCTCAACATTCAGAAAACAAAGATCATGGCATCTGGTCCCATCACTTCATGGGAAATAGATGGAAAAACAGTGGAAACAGTGTCAGACTTTATTTTTTGGGCTCCAAAATCACTGCAGATGCTGATTGCAGCCAGGAAATTAAAAGACGCTTACTCCTTGGAAGGAAAGTTATGACCAACTTTGATAATATATTAAAGAGCGGAGACATTACTTTGCCGACCAAGGTCTGTCTAGTCAAGGCTATGGTTTTTCCCGTGGTCTTGTATGGATGTGAGAGTTGGACTGTGAAGAAAGCTGATCGCCGAAGATCCGATGCTTTTGAAGTGTGGTGTTGTAGAAGACTCTTGAGAATCCCTTGTACCGCAAGGAGATCCAACCAGTCCATTCTACGGGTGATCGATCCTGGGTGTTCATTGGAAGGACTGATGCTAAAGCTGAAACTGCAATACTTTGGCCACTTCATGCGACGAGTTGACTCACTGGAAAAGACTCTGATGCTGGGAAAGGTTGGGGGCGGGAGGAGAAGGGGACCACCAAGAATGAGATAGCTGGATGGCAACACCGACTCTGTGGACATGAGTTTGAGTGAACTCTGGGAGTTGGTGATGGACAGGGAGGCCTGGCGTGCTGTGATTTATGGGGTCGCAGAGAGTCGGACACGACTGAGCGACTGAACTAAACTGAAGGCAGCAAATAATTTTCATTTAATTTCTTAATTGTCTGCCTAGAAATTGTTTTATCAATAGATAGTAATTAAAATGAGAAATTCTTCACTTGATAGTCTAGTGGAGGCTAAGACTGTGAACAAAATCAGAAGTATTTAGCTATTAGAAATGGGTAAGTTCCTGTAGGAGATATCTCTACATGATCTCTCCCATTTCTGTACATCTGTTAGGCAGAGGTGCCAACTACACTTCGTCCCACATAACTTCTCATTTGTACAAGAAAGAACCTTGAAACACAGTGATAATTCTCCTTCATTTCTCTGGAACAAAAAATGCTAGTCAAGGAAGTACGAGTATTCATGTAACATTTAAGGGCCAGCAAGTCAGCTGATGTGGGTGGAGTTCAGTGAGTTGGGGAGAGAGGAGCTGAAAAGAAGGCCAGAGAGCCAGTGGGGCCATGTGTCCCCACTGTGGGGACACAGTGGGGGTCTGTGTCATATAGATTTTTGAAAGGACTTTCCATCCGTTCCGTCCCGTCCCTCAGTCGTGTCTGACTCTTTGCGACCCCGTGGACTGTAGCCTATCCAGGCTTCTCCATCCATGGGATTCTCCAGGCAAGAATACTGGAGTAGGTTACCGTTTCCCTCTGAGAGAAATCGAGAATTACTTTTTGGGTTTTGAACATAGTAGTTACATGAGCTGATGTTTTTTAAAAAGTCACTTTGTAAAGTAACAAGATGCCAGATGAGTAGGTGGACGTGCAGTACATCTCTCTCCTCGGATACATCAGGAATACACCTTCAGACACAGAAGTGCATACACAACACCAGATGAGAGCAGATAGGAGGACCTGACCAGAGGTAAAGAATATATGGAACCGCACAAAACTCCGTAGAGCAAAGGAACTAGAGGGAAAAACTGGAGTGTTAGTAGGACTGGACCTGCCTTCAGCGGGTGGGGGAACTGAAGCAGGGGTCCAATCCCCACAGCGGGGCAATTGTCTGAGTCAGAGGAGAAACATTTAAGGGTGAGTGTGAAACAGGTGATCTGTGGCAGCCTGAACAGAATGAAAGTCAGACAGCTCTTGCCGCAGCCATACATCCCCCGAACAGGGATGCAAGTCCACTAGAAGGAGCAGTGGCTGGGAGCTGGAGCTTAAGGATTGTGGAGCAATTCCAGGGCAAGGGCTTCTGTGGAGAGACAGATGAGGTGATGTGAGGGAGGAGATTGTGGTGGGAAATGCCTTGGAGGAAAGCCAGGCAGACATGGAAGCAAGGCGATACTGTTGAGTCACGCATAGGGGATGGAGCCATCACCATAGCCTCTCTCTCCCCACACACCAGCATGGGCAGCTGAACAATAGAAAGGCTGACCCATCCAGCACCTGAAGCAGGGAACTACAGAGGAGGACCCCACCCAGAGTGCCCCTTTAAGTGCCTGATGTGCCGATCTACAGAGTAGGACCCCAGCCCGGGGCAGGAAGCCGGGGCACTGGCATGGGGGCCTTCTATGTGCCTGATGCATGGAATAACAGAGAAGGACCCCAGGCAAGGGAGCCCTCTAAGTGCCTGAATGGGATGAGATATGGACAAAGACTGGCCAAAGAGGCCTTCTAATCGTCAGGTACCAGAGGCTCGAAAAAGGACTCTGATAGGGCCAATACTCCAGTGGCTGAGGCAGTCCTTATCCCTGAACACTTGGTGCCACTACGGTCCCCACAACCCAAGCAGCTCTGCCACCTTCAAGCTCATCCCTCACTGGGGCAGAGCTGTCACAGGCTAAAAAGACTTGTGGCTATGCACATGGGATCCCTTTGGTCGTGTCCAACTCTCTGTGACCCTGTGGACTATGGCCTGCAAGGCTTTTCTATCAGGGGTTTCTCCAGGCAAGAATGCAGGAGTGTATTCGACAATATTGGTTGCCATATCCATCTCAGTTTAGTTCAGTTCAGTCGCTCAGTCATGTCCAACTCTTTGCGACCCCATGAATCACAGCACGCCAGGCCTCCCTTTCCATCACCAACTCGCGGAGTTCACTCAAACTCATGTCCATCGAATCGGTGATGCCATCCAGCCATCTCATTCTCTGTCGTGCCTTTCTCCTCCTGCCCCCAATCCCTCCCAGTATCAGAGTCTTTTCCAGTGAGTCAACTCATCGCATGAGGTGGCCAAAGTATTGGAGTTTCAGCTTTAGCATCAGTCCTTCCAATGAACACCCAGGACTGATTTCCTTTCGAATGGACTGATTGGACCTCCTTGCAGTCCGAGGGACTCTCAAGAGTCTTCTCCAACACCACCATTCAAAAGCATCAATTCTTCAGCGTTCAGCTTTTTTCACAGTCCAACTCTGACATCCATACATGACTACTGGAAAACCTATAGCCTTGACTAGACGGACCTTGGTTGGCAAAGTAATATCTCTGCTTTTGAATATGCTATCTAGGTTGGTCATAACTTTCCTTCCAAGGAGCAAGCGTCTTTTAATTTCATGGCTGCAATCAGCATCCGCAGTGATTTTGGAGCCCCCCAAAATAAAGTCTGACACTGTTTCCACTGTTTCTCCATCTATTTCCCATGAAGTGATGGGACCAGATACCATGATCTTAGTTTTCTGAATGTTGAGCTTTAAGCCAATTTTTTGAGTGTCCTCTTTCACTTTCATCAAGAGGCTTTTGAGTTCCTCTTCACTTTTTGCCATAAGGGTGGTGTCATCTGCATATCTGAGGTCACTGATATTTCTCCCAGCAATCTTGATTCCAGCTTGTGCTTCTTCCAGCCCAGCGTTCCTCATGATGTACTCTGCATAGAAGTTAAATAAGCAGGGTGACAGTATACCGCCTTGGCGTACTCC
Source organism: Moschus berezovskii (assembly GCF_049115385.1). Classification (NCBI taxonomy): domain Eukaryota; kingdom Metazoa; phylum Chordata; class Mammalia; order Artiodactyla; family Moschidae; genus Moschus; species Moschus berezovskii. Next base: position 41,185,731 of record NC_142474.1, on the reverse strand, counting down.
TTTTCCTATTTGAAACCAGTCTGTTGTTTCATGTCCAGTTTTAACTGTTGCTTCAGACCTGCATATAGGTTTCTCAAGAGGCAGGTCAAGTGGCCTGGTATTCCCATCTCTTTCAGAATGTTCCACAGTTTATTGTCATCCACACAGTCAAAGGCTTTGGCATAGTCAATGAAGCAGAAATAGATGTTTTTTCTGGACCTCTCTTGCTTTTTCCATGATCCAGCAGATGTTGCCAATTTGATCTCTTATTCCTCTGCCTTTTCTGAATCCAGCTTGAACATCTGGAAATTCACGGTTCACTTATTGCTGAAGTGTGGCTTGGAGAATTTTGAGCATGACTTTAGTAGCGTGTGAGATGAGTGCAATTGTGCAGTAGTTTGAGCATTCTTTGGCTTTGCCTTTTTTTGGTATTGGAATGAATATTGACGTTTTCCAGTCCTGTGGCCACTGATGAGTTTTCCAAATTTGCTGGCATACTGAGTATATCACTTTCAAAGCATCACCTTTCAGGATTTGAAATAGCTCAACTGGAATACCATCACCTCCACTAGCAGATCAAGAACTCCTTATTGTCAAATTCAGGCTTAAATAGAAGAAAATAGGGAAAACCACTAGACCATTCAGATATGACCTAAATCAAATCCCTTATGATTATACAGTGGAAGTGAGAAATAGATTTAAAGGACTAGATCTGATAGATAGAGTGCCTGATGAACTATGAAAGGAAGTTCGTGACATAGTAGAGGAGACAGGGATCAGACTATCCCCACAGAAAGGAAATGCAAAAAAGCAAAATGGCTGTCTGGGGAGGCCTTAGAAATAGCTGTGAAAAGAAGAGAATCAAAAAGCAAAGGAGAAAAGGAAAGATATAAGCCATACCCATCTAGAGTACTATATTTCCTGATGCCCTAGCTGCCAACTCTCCTGAGTACCTTGTGCTGCCAGAACTCCTGTTACCCAATCCGCTGAACCACCTCCACACCTGGCCCTCACTGGGACAAACCCAAGTCCTCCAAGGCAGCCTCAGGAGTAAATCCCAGTGGACGACCCACATGCGGAGGTGGAAATAAAACCATAATTGAAACCCAGGGGCAGTGTGGCTAAGGAAGAGACCCTAAACCTTCTCACCAGCTGTATAAGCTGCAGATTAAGTCCACACAATCAACTATGCAGACTCTGTGTCTATGGATTATATAAAAGGGCACTGAGAGCTCCCACAAAAGAAAACACACTAACTCTGATAGCTGTGGACATTGGAGGCAAGAACACACAGGAGTAGGACCAATTAGAATCTGAACTGCCCCCAGCAGATCAGCACAGTGTTGGGGGGCATCCTAGGGAGGTGTGGTGGACTGTGACTTGAAATGAAGGAAAGGATCCTGATAGCAGTGACTCAAGAAAAACATTTATTATTCTGATGTTTTGACTTGTTCTGTCGTTTCTTTAGGATGTTTTTTTTTTCTCCCCCCATCCCCATTGTAGTTGTTGATTTTATTGGCACTATGAAATCTGATTAACCTTTTGAGTTTTTTTTTTTCCTATCACACTTTTTATTGTTCTTATAAACCTCTGCCTCTACGTTGGGCTTTTGCAGTTCTGTTGAGTTTTTCTTTTTTTGTTTTTTCTTTTTCTCTTTTAAACTTTTTAGAACCTTCCTTTGTTTGCTTTTCCTACTGTTCTTCCCCCTTGCAGTTAATCTTTAATGTATAGAAATCTTCTTCATCTATATCTATTTAGCTTTGCACATCTATTCTTTTTTTCTTTACTTTTTTTCCTTTCTTCTCAGCATATTTGTTAATTTTCTTTTCACTGCTTTATTCCCCAGTTGACACCTTGATTTAGTTTTCTTTTCCAGTTTGTGCTTTAGGTAGTTTGTTTTTAACTGGTAGATATAATTTTTGGTTTCCTTTGTTGGCTGGGTCAGTCCATCATACTTTATTTTTGTTGGACTCTCTTGATTTTGCTTATGGATGTATATGTATATAGTCCATCATTTGAATTATTATTTACCTAATTTTGTAACTCTCATTTGTCTGGGGTTCATCTTCGGTTTCTCATTTTTAGATATGTACTCTAATCTCACTTAATGCCATAACAAACCACTTGTGGAATCTTTGTTCCTGACCAAGATCAAGCCCTGAGCCTCTGGCATGGAAGTACTGACTCCAAGACCCTAGAGTACCAGAGAACTAACCCTCAGTTCAGTTCATTCGCTCAGTCGTGTCCGACTCTTTGCGACCCCATGAATCACAGCACGCCAGGCCTCCCTGTCCATCACCAACTCCCGGAGTTTTCTCAAACTCATGTCCATCGAGTTGGTGATGTCATCCAGCCATCTCACTCTCTGCCGTCCCCTTCTCCTCCTACCCCCAATCCCTGCCAGCATCAGACTCTTTTCCAGTGAGTCAACCCGTCGCATGAGGTGGCCAAAGTATTGGAGTTTCAGCTTTAGCATCAGTCCTTCCAATGAACACCCAGGATTGATCTCCTTTAGCATGGACTGGTTGGATTTCCTTGCAGTCCAAGGGACTCTCAAGAGTCTTCTCCAGCGCCACAGTTCAAAAGCATCAATTCTTCGGCGATCAGCTTTCTTCACAGTCCAACTCTCACATCCATACATGACCACGGGAAAAACCATAGTCTTGACTAGACGGACCTTGGTTGGCAAAGTAATGTCTCTGCTTTTTAATATGCTATCTAGGCTGGTCATAACCTTCCTTCCAAGGAGTAAGAGTCTTTTAATTTCATGGCTGCAATCAGCATCTTCAGTGATTTTGGAGCCCAAAAAAATAAAGTCTGACCCTGTTTCCACTGTTTCCCCATCTATTTCCCATGAAGTGATGGGACCAGATGCCATGATCTTCGTTTTCTGAATGTTGAGCTTCAAGCCAACTTTTTCACTCTCCTCTTTCACTTTCATCAAAAGGTCTTTGAGTTCCTATTCACTTTCTGCCACAAGGGTGGTGTCATCTGCATATCTGAGGTTATTGATATTTCTCTCGGCAATCTTGATTCCAGTTTGTGCTTCTTCCAGCCCAGCGTTCCTGATGATGTACTCTGCATATAAGTTAAATAAGCAAGGTGACAATATACAACCTTGACGTACTCCTTTTCCTATTTGGAACCAATCTGTTGTTCCATGTCCAGTTCTGACTGTTGCTTCCTGACCTACATACAGGTTTCTCAAGAGGCAGGTCAGGTGGTCTGGGATTCCCATCTCTTTCATAATGTTCCACAGTTTATTGGGATCGACACAGTCAAAGGCTTTGGCATAGTCAATGAAGCAGAAATAGATGCTCTTCTGGAACTCTCTTGCTTTCTCCATGATCCAGCGGATGTTGGCAATTTGATCTCTGGTGCCTCTGCCTTTTCTACAACCTGCTTGAACATCTGGAAGTTCACGATTCACATATTGCTGAAGCCTAGCTTGGAGAAGTTTGAGCATGACTTTACTAGCGTGTGAGATGAGTGCAATTGTGCGGTAGTTTGAGCATTCTTTGGCATTGCCTTTCTTTGGGATTGGAATGAAGACTGCCCTTTTCCGGTTTTGTGGCCATTGCTGAGTGTTCCAAATTTGCTTTCATAGGAGTATCAGATAGTGAGAACTCCCACCAATGAAACCACTTGAATACAAGACCTGTCATCACCCAACCACCAGTCGCACTCTGTGCAGGACACCTTATCCAAACAACAAACAAAACAAAAATACAAAACTAATCATCAGCAGAAAGGATTACAAATTCACTCAGTCTTGCCCATCAGAGGAAAAACAAAGAAACAACAACAACAACAACAACAACAACAACAAAAAAAAACCAGCATAAATCTCACCCTATACAAAGCTTACACAAACCACTGCACCAACTTTGGGAGGGGGCAGAAACCTCAAGGAAGAAAGAATTCAACCTTGAGGCCTGGGAAAAGGAAACCTCAAGCACAATAAGTTAAAAAAAAAGAATGAAAAGGCAGAGAAACACTGCACAAATGAAGGAACAAACTTTCACAGAAGTCCAAATAAATGAAGAGGAAATAGGCAAATTACTTCATAAGGAATCCAGAATGATAGTAAAGATGATAAAAAACCTTGAAAATGGAACGGAGAAAATGCCCAAATCAATTAATAGATGCTTGGAAGAATTAAAGTATAAACATATAGAGACAAACAACACAATTACTGGAAGTAAAAATACTCTAGAAGGAATCAATAGCAGACTATATGAAGCAGAAGAATGAATCAGTGAGCTGGAAGATAAAATGGTGGAAATAACTCCTGAAGAGCAGAATAAAAAAAAAGAATGAAAAGAACTGAGGTCTCAGAGACCTCTGGGACAACATCAAATGCACCAACATACAAATTATCGGGTTCCAATAAGAAGAAGAGAGAAAGAAAGGATATGAGAAACTTTTAGAAGAGATTATAGTTGAAAATTTCCCCAGCATGGAAAAGGAAACAGTCAATCAAGTCCAAGAGGCACAAAGAGTCCCACACACAGGATAAACCCAAGGAGAAACACATCAAGACACATACTAATCAAACTAACAAAGATTAAACACAAAGAAAGAATATTAAAATCAGGAAGGGAAAAGCAACAAGTGACATACAAGGGAAACCCCATACGTTTAACAGCTGATCTTGCAGCAGAAACTCTACAGGCCAGAAGGGAATGGCAGAATATTTTAAAAGTACTGAAAGGGAAATATCTACAACCAAGACTACTCTATGTGGAAAGGATCTCATTCAAAATTGAAGGAGAAATCAAAAGCTTTTCAGACAAGCAAAAGTTAAGAGAATTCAGTAACACCAAACCAGCTTTACAACAAATGTTAAAAGGACTTATATAGTCAAGAGATACAAGAGAAGAAAAAGATCTACAAAATCAAACCCTAACAATTAAGAAAATGGCAATAGGAGCATATATATCAATAATTACTTTAAATATAAAGGGATTGAATGCTCCACCAAAAGACACAGATTGGCTGAAGGGATACAAAAAGAAGGTTCATATATATACTGTCTACAAGAAACCCACTTCAGACCTCAAGACTCATATAGACTGAAAGTGAGAGGATGGCAAGATATATTCCATGCAAATGGAAAGCAAATGAAAGCTGGAGTAGCAATCTTCACAGTAGACAAAATAGACCTTAAAATAAAAAATATTTCAAGAGATAAGGAAGGACACAATGTAATGATCAAGGGATCAATCCAAGAGGAAGACATGACAATTGTGAATTTCTATGCACCCAACATGGGAGCACCTCAATACATAAGACAAACAGTAACAGACATAAAAGGAGAAATTGACAGTAACACAATTATAGTAGGAGACTTTAACACCCCACTCACACCAATGGACAGATCATGAAAACAGAAAATTAATAAGGAAGCACAAGAGTTAAATGATACATTAGATGAGATGGATCTCATTTATATCTTCAGGATATTCCATACAAATGCAGAAGAATACACCTTCTTCTCAAGTGCATATAGAACTTATTCCAGAATAGACCACATCTTGGGTCACAAGTCAAAGCTAAGTAAATTTAAGAAAATTGAAATCATATCAAGCATCTTTTCTGACCACAACACTATGAGACTAGATATCAGTTACAAGTAAAAAACTGAGAAACATAAACACATGAAGATTAAATAATACATTTCTAAATAACCAACAGGTTACTGAATAAATCAAAAGGGAAATAAAAAGATTTCTAGAAACAAATGACAATGAAAACGTGACAACTCAAAACCTATGGGATGCAGCAAAGCAGTTCTAAAAGGGAAGTTTAGAGTAGATACAATCCTACCTCAAACAAAAGTTTACACCTATAAAAACTGGAAAAAGAAGAACACCTCCCACACACAAAATTAGTAGAAGGAAAGAAGTTATAAAGTTCAGAGCAGAAATAAATGAAAAAGAAATAAAAGAATCAATAGTAAAGATTAATAAAACTAAAAGCTGGTTCTTTGAGAAGATAAATAAAATTGACAAACCTTTATCCAGACTCTTCAAGAAAAGAAGAGAGAAGAATCAAATCAACAAAATTAGCAATGAAAAAGGAAAGGTTACAACAGACAGTGCAGAAATATAGAGGATTGTAAGAGAGTATTATGAACAACTATATGGCAATAAAACGGATAACTTGGAAGAAATGGACAGATTCTTAGAAAAGTTCAATCTTCCCAGACTGAACCAGGAAGAAATAGAAATTTTGAACAACCCAATTACAAGCACTGAAATCGAAGCTGTGAACGAAAGAACACCACCAATACAATATATTAACTCAGATATATGGAATTTAAAAGGATGCTAATGATGACTCTATATGCAAGACAGCAAAAGAGACACAGATATAAAGAACAGACTTTTGGACTTTGTGGGAGAAGGCAAGAGTGGGAGAATTAGAGAGAATAGCACTGAAACATGTATATTACCATATGTGAAATATATGACGCGTCCAAGTTTGATGAATGAAACAGGGCACTCAAAGCCAGTGCATTGGGACAACCCAGAGGGATGGGATGGGGAAAGTGGTGGGTGGGGGTTTCAGGACAGGGAGACACATGTATACCCAAGGCTGATTCATGTCAATGTATGGCAAAAACCTTTACAATAATGTAAAATAATTAGTTTCCAACTAAAATAAATTAATTAATTAAAAAAAAGAAACTGGGTATTTTTTTTTTTAAGTGAAAGTTCCATCGAAAGAGGCTGAAAAGGAGAGGCTAGTGAGGTGGGAAGGACTGTTCTTAGAAGGCATGTAAAGTAAATGATTGCAGGAAAGAAGAGTCCAACACTTCCAAAGGGACAAGTAAGAGAAGATTGAAAAATGACTACTGGATTTGGCAGTTAACCTTATCAAGGTCAAGTGCAGCTTTGATAACAGTGGTAAAGGCAAACCCTGAGTACAGTGGGTTCAAGAAATGGCATGAAGGGACCAATGATAGAATATACACAATTTTCAAAGACTTTACTGTAATGAGGACCACGGAATTGGGCAGTTGCTGAAGAAAGTGAAAAAGGCTCCCAGTTGGGGGAAATGACCAACTGTCTCTGAGGTCAGAGGAACAATCTAGCAGAGAGATGAAAACCTATGATGCAGCAGACAGAGGTGGGTTGACTTGAACCACGTCTGTATTAATTACTTCTGCTGCTCCAACAAATGGCCAAAAGTTTTGTGGCTTGGCATATCAATCTGCTATTTTACATTTGTGGAGGTCAGAAATTCAAAATCAATGGGCTAAAATCAAAGGCCAGTAGGCCTGCATTCTTTTATGGAAGTTGTAGGGGGCAATCTATTTTATTGCCTTTTCCAGCTCCTAGAGAACAGGTCTTGTGTTGTTGGAAGAGGGTGTATGCTATAACTAGAGTGTTCTCTTGACAAAATTCTGTTAACCTTTGCCCTGCATTGTTTGTACTCCCAAGCCAAACTCGTCTGTTACTCCAGGTATCTCTTGACTTCCTACTTTTGGATTTCAGCTCCCTATGATGAAAAGGACATCTTTTTTTTTTTTTTTTTTGGTTAGTTCTAGAAGGTCTTGCAGGTCTTCACAGAACCTTTCAACTTTAGCTTCTTCAGCATTTGTGGTTGGGGCATAGAATTCAATTACTGTGGTGTTGAATGATTTCCCTTGGAAGTGAACCAAGATCATTCTGTCATTTTTGAGATTGTACCCAAGTACTGCATTTTGGAATCTTTTATTGACTATGAGGGCTTCTCCTTTTATTCTAAGGGATTCTTGCCCACAGTTGTAGATATAATGGTCATCTGATTTAAATTTTCCCATTCCTGTCCATTTTAGTTCACTGATTCCTAAAATGTCCATGTTTGCTCTTGCAATCTCCTGTTTGTCCACATCTAGTTTATCTGGATTAGAGACCTAACATTCCAGGTTCCTATGCAATATTATTCTTTACAACATCAGAATTTACTTTCGCCAACAAACATGTCTACAACTGGACGTTAATTCTGCTTTGGTGCAAACTCTTCATTCTTTCTGTTGCTATTTCTCCCTGTTCCCTAATAGCATATTGGGCACCTACTGACCTGGGGAGTTCATCCTTCAGTGTCGTATGTTTTTGGCCTTTTCGTTCTGTTCATGGGGTTCTCACAACAAGGATGCTAAAGTGGTTTTCCATTGCCTTCTCTAGTGAACCACATTTTGTCGGAACTCTCCACCATGACTCTCCCATCTTCGTTGGCCCTGTCCAGCATGACTCATAGTTTCATGAGTTACAGAAGACTGTGATCTCATGTGATCATTTTGGTTCATTTTCTGTGATTGTGGTTTTCATTCTGAGGGCCATAGGATTAAAATTCTTGATCCTCTGTCTGCCATGTGATGGATGAAGATAAAAGGTTTTGCAAGCTTCCTGATGGGAGGGACTGACTGTGGGGAAAACTGAGTCTTATTCTGGTAGGCAGGGTCATACTCAGTAAATATTTTATCCAATTTTCTGCTGATAGGTGGGCCTGTATTCCTTCCCTGTAGTAGCAAAATCACTAGACCATTCACATATGACCTAAATAAAATCCCTCATGGTATATAATGGAAATTATGAATAGACTCAAGGGATTAAATTGATAGAGTGCCTGAAACTTTGGATGGTATTTATAACACTGTATAGGAGGTGGTGACCAAACCATCCCGAAGAAAAAGAAATGCAAGAAGGCAAAATGGCTGTCTGAGGAGACCTTGCAAATAGCTGAGGAAAGAGGAAATGGGAAAGGTAAATGAGTAAGGGAAAGATATATCCAACTGAGCGCAGAGATCCAAGGAATAGCAAGGAGACATAAGAAAGCCTTCCTATGCAAAGAAATAGACTACAACAATAGAATGGGAAAGACTAAATGACTCTTCAAAAAATTTAGAGACACGAAGAGAACTTTTCATGTAAAGATGAGGACAATAAAGAAAAGAAATGGTAAGGACCTAAGAAAAGCAGAGATTAAAAAGAGGTGCACTGAAGACTGTACAAAAAGGGTCTTAATGACCTGGATAACCACGATGATGTGGTCACTTACCTCTAGCCAGAATCCTGGAGTGTGAAGTCTAGTCAGCTTTACTATCAACAAAGTTAGTGGACATGATGGAATTCTAGCTGAGTTATTTCAAATCCTAAAAGATGATGCTGTTAAAGTGCTGCACTCAATATGCCAGCAAATTCAGAAAGCAAAGCAGTGGCCACAGGACTGGAAAAAGTCAGTTTTTATTCCAGTCACAATAAAAGGCAACACCAAAGTATGTTAAAACTACTGCAAATTGCACTCACTTCACATGCTAGCAACGTAATGCTCAAAATCCTTTAAGCTAGACTTCAGCAATATGTGAACCGAGAACTTTTACAATTTGGATTTAGAAAAAGTGGAGAAAGCAATTATCTAATTGCCAATGTCTCTTGGATCATAGAAAAAGCAACGGGATTCCATAAAATCATCTACTTCTGCTTCCATGACTACTTGAAAGTCTTTGACTGTGTGGATCACAGCAAACTGGAAAATTCTTAAAGAGATGGGAATAAGAGAAAACCTTACCTGCCTCCTGAGAAACCTGTATGCAGGTCAAGAAGCAACAGTTAGAACCAGACATGGAACAATGAACTGGTTTAAGATTGGGAAAGGAGTACGTCAAGGCTGTATATTGCCACCCTGCATATTTGACTTATATGTGGAATACATGAAGCTAAGTGCAGGGTTGGATGAATCACAGGCTGGAATCAAGATTGAGGGGAGAAATATCAATAACCTCAGTTATGCAGATAACTCCACCTTTTGGGCAGAAAGCGAAGAGGAACTAAAGGGCCTCTTGATGAAGGTGGCAGAGGAGAGTGAAAAGCCTGGCTTAAATTTCAGCATTCAAGAAAATAAGATCATTGCAATCAGTCACATGGTGCGTGAGTGCATGCTAAGTTGCTTCAGTCCTGTCTGACTCTTTGCGACCCTGTGGGCTGTAGCTGGCCAGGCTCCACTGTCCATGGGATTCCCTGAGTAAGAATACTGGAGTGGGTTGCCATGCCCTCCTTCAGGGGATCTTCCTGACCCAGGTGTAGAACCCATGTCACTTATGTCTCCTGCATTGGTAGGTTCTTTACCAGTAATGCCACCTGGAAGCTTATCCAGTCCCATATCTTTACGGCAAATAGATGAGGAAATGACACCACCACATGTCAGAAAGTGAAGAGAAATTAAACAGCCTCTTGATGAAGGTGAAAGTGGAGAGTGAAAAACCTGGCTTACAACTCCACATTTGAAAAGCTATGATCGTGGCTTCCTGTCTCATAATTTTACAGCAAATAGATGGGGAAAAAAATGGCAATAGTGACAGTTTATTTTCTCGGCCTTCAAAATCACTGCAGTTGGTGACTGTAGCCATTAAATTAAGATGCTTGCTTCTTGGAAGAAAAACTATAACAAATCTAGATAACCTGTTTAAGATCAGAGCCATCACTTTGCTGACACAGATCTGTAGAGTCAAAGCTATGGCATTTCCAGTAGTCATGTATGAATGTGAGAGTTGGACTGTAAAGAAGGCTGAGCCCTGAAGAATTGATGCTTTCAAACTGTGGTGCTGGAGAAGACTCTTGAGAGCCCCTTGGGCAGCCAGAAGATCAATCTGGTCAATTCTGAATGAAATCAACCCTGCATATTCATTGGAAGGACTGATGCTGAAGCTGAAACGCCAATATTTTGGTTACCTGACGTGAAGAACCAACTCATTGGAAAAGAGCCTGATGCTGGGAAAGATTGAGGGCAAGAGAAGAAGGGGAGGACAGAGGATGAGATGGTTGGATGGCATCACTGACTCAATGGACATGAGTTGAGCCAACTCTGGGAGACAGTGAAGGACAGAGAATCCTGGTGTGCTGCAGTCCATTTGTGGCAAAGAGTTGGACACACCTGAGAAACTAAACAAGAGAACTCTTATGTCTTCATCTTGTAGACTCTACCGAGATCTTCAGAGACAGACTATAGCATCTTAGAGTCGTTTATCTAATGCTCCTATCTTCCCACCTTCTCTTCGAATACAACCCTCCCAGGTCACACATGTAAGGACTTTGTCATTATACTAGGGTTACTAGGTAAACCAAAAATATCTTGCTTCTGAAGATTTTAATCAGCTTTACAAGATCGTTCCCAGACCAGGTTCAGAACCATCTGAACCTGCAGTGGAAGCACAGAGTCCTCACCACTGGACCACCAGGCAAGTCCCAGGTTAAAGGAAATTTTTAGTCATAATTTCATCACACCTACACTTTCGGCTCCCTGCTCCATCTCTTCTGCTTCTGGAATCCCTGCTCTGTGAATGTTAGTATGTTCTATTCCTTAGTTAATGTAGCATTCTTCTTATGATTCTGTAGTCTGGTAAATTATTTTGGTAAATTATTAATCTCTATCTCAATATCTGATCTTTTCAAGTTTTTTTTTTTTTCTTATCGTTTCATTTGATACAAATTTCTCTCTCTTCTCATTTTGCTTAGCTTCCTCCTTTTCTATTAAGTTAGGTGAAAAAGTTACCTGTCGTGGTTTTGCAGGGCTGTCCTTGTGTGGACCCGCCCCTGTGCAGTCTGTGTGCACAAGGCTTTGGTGCAGAACTGGAGCTGAGCTGGTCAGAGGTCACCCCTTCCCAGGGCGTGCTGGCAACTGTCACCTCAGTGGGAGGGGGAGGGGCAGACTAGAGCCAGAGCCCAGTGTGAGCAAAGGCTTCTCCTGTGCTCAGTAGCTGTCCCCACCCTACTTGACCAGGCGAGTCCCAGGACGCTGGAGAAGAGCTCTGAGGGTTGGGTCCAGACTGGTTCCACTCATAAGTGTGCACCCCCATGCCCTGCACTGTACCTTTGCCCCAGAGGGTGGCTGTGCCGGAGCAGCCCCTGGTGCAGGCGGCCGTGCATGTGGTGCACCCCTGGCACACCATTAGAGCCCCAGACCCTGCTCCTCGGGGCCCTCTGTGATGGCCGCCTTGTCCCGTCCAGATGTGTGTGTGTTCCTGTGTGTGTATGTGTGTTCCTGTGTGTGTGTGTGTTCCTGTGTGTGTGTGTTCCTATGTGTGTGTGATCTGTATGTGTGTCCCTTTGTGTGTGTGTTCCTGTGTGTGTGTGTTTCTATGTGTGTGTGTTCCTATATGTGTGTCCCTTTTTGTGTGTGTGTGTATTCAATTTGGTTCTTGAAATAACAGGGAAAATCTCACTCTTGGAAGATTTGTTCCTTGTCATGACTTTTACTAGTTAGCTCATCATGCTTCTAGTCCTGGGATCAGCCCAACAGGAAAGCTACGGGTGGCTCAGTTCATTTTTGAGTCAGCATCTAACCTGGCCGAGACTGGCTATCTGATTCTGGTGAATTTATGGCTGTTTTTGAATGCACTATGCCCCCCAAAGCCACACCCCCATTCTACTCAGGGCCTTTTAATACATGGTCTAGTCTATGTCTCCACCCTTATTCCTTTGTCTTTGGCTCCGTATGTGTGTATATATACATACACACAAGCTATATATATAGTGTCCCTGCAGCTGCAATAGGCATTCCAGGTGCTCTTCAGTTTAAGCTTAGAGTTAAGTGGAACAGAGACTAGTCCCCAGATAGCCCCCAAGTAGGTTGGAATACCGCACATAAGGTTTTCTGTTATCACTCTGGATTGAGGGAAACAACTGGGAGCTCATCAAGATTGCACTGCCCCAGGCAGGAAGAGGGTACAGGTAAGTAATACATGATGAAATTTCCTTCCACTCTGTTCTGGATTTTTCCTAATTGCCTGTTCACTTTGTTGCTGTCGATCTGTGTTTGACTGTTTTCCAGAACTCCTGTGAAGTTTTTCAGCTGATTTCTCTTTCTTTTCTTGTCTTTCCATGGGAGAATTCAGTCCTCCCACCTCACCAGTTTGCTGACATCACTGTACACATTAAATTTTGTTTTCACTACGTTCTAGTGTATCAGTGAATCACAACTGCTGTTACTCGTTCGAAATTTGTTGCATTTTAATTTGTTTATAGGTTTTTCATTTATGAATGATGTGGAGCAGTTAGTAAATTATGTAAAATATGTATCAGTGACATTATGAGAGTACCGAAAAGTTATATAACTAGCTACAAAGAATCAACACTCAAAGTCTCTTTGGACACTGTACAGGGTATCCTAAGGCTATTAATAATTAACTTCCAATAAGCACTTTGCCAAAATGTGTCATTTCCGTTTTCTGTTCAAGATTTCACCAGTCAGGTCTGTAAAGCATAATAATTTTGCTGTGGGAAATGTAAAAGGGAAATTTATTTTCATTTGAACTTTCGATTCTTTATTAAGGGGTAACATTTTGAAAAATGCTATCAAACGCTTTCAGATTGTGTGATTTATGTATGCGTGTGTGTTTGTACTGTAAGGTAGTTTTTTCAATTGATGTTTGATAGAGATTGGGCTTCATAATAGAAAATTAAAGAAAGATTGTTGTTGGAAGTTTCTAGTCTAACTAATAGTCAATAATTGCTCACCCAATCTCATCATTATATAATACTTGAGGTTGTGCTGATCAAAAGAATCAAACAAGCTAACTGTGTTCAATCATCTCTGACTCCATGGATACTAGTTTATTCATGCTTCTCCTACAATGTCTCTGCTAACATTGGACAGTGCAGCTGGGGTGTTATGTTCTTGTTATTTGTAACATTTGAAGGGAGAAGAAAAAAATCCCAGTCTGCTTACTCAGAGAAGCAACAATGAATCCCAAAGGCCAGAAGGTGAAGCTTAATGATGGCCACTTCATTCCTGTCCTGGGATTTGGAACCTATGCGCCTCCAGAGGTAACAGTACTGTTTGTGGGTTGAGATATAAATAGTGGTGGATGTGACATGAGCAGAAGGGACTTGGGTTGTCAAGCACTGAGCTCCTGTGTGACGCTGGGAGGGTCACGTGGTTCCACCAACCAGGCTAGAACCACTTCCTATGAAAGAGGAGAAAGCATTCAGCCTGCACTCTGCATCATGGTCCGAAGCTGTGCTCACCTGCAGATTACTCTGGGTTTCCTTCCAGTTTCCATCTTCAATAGGTGAGACTCAGCTGTCAAGAACACTGTCAGCTGTTTCGGTTTGAAGGTGATTGCAACAGAGAGGTTTATCTGTATATTTAATTAATTCCAGAACTCTTTCCTCCTTCCAAAAAGCCATGACACAGAGAAGTATTTGAGGTGGGAGGTCCTGTAGATGAGTTGAATGAAAAATAATGGGAATGAATTGCTTTTATATTGTGGAGTGCCTGCTAGATGGCAGGCAAGAAACACTCCAGCTGTGTTTCACCTCATATTTTTGTTTCTGCTTGGAAATTTATTCTCAGAGAAAATACAGTGCCATTTGAGGGTACAAGGTACTATCTTACAGGCCAGGTTTTGGAATGTTTTCTTGGGCTTTCCTGGATAGTTCAAATGTTAAAGAATCTGCCTGCCTTGCAGGGGATCTGAGTTCGATCCCTGGGTCGGGAAGATCCCCTGGGGAAAGAAATGGTAACCCACTCCAGTATTCTTGCGGAGAATCCCATGGACAGAGGAGCCTGATGGGCTACAGTTCACGTGGTCACAAAGAGTTGGACATGACTGAATGATTAACACTTTAACACTTTGAAATGGGAAAGATTCTGAATCATATAAAAGGAAATGGAATATTATTCAGCATTAAAACGAAGTTAATCCTGCCATTTGCAACTGCACAGATGGATAGTGAGAACACTAAGGCAAGTAAAACAAGCCAGAAATAGAAAGACAAATACTGCATAATCTCCTTGTAGCTAGAATCTTAAAAAGTAGAACTCATAGAAGCAGAGGATAGAGGTGTGTACCAGAAGCTGGTGTCAAGGCTGGGAAAAATGGTAAATTATTAGTCAAGGGTACAGGCCATCAATTATAAGATGAATAATCATGGATACCTGATGTAAAACACTGTGACTATAGTTAAAAATAATGGGATATATCTTTAGTTTTGTAGACTAGATCTTATGTCTTCTTACAAACACCCAAAAAAGTTAGGTATGTGAGGTGATGGAACTGTTTCCTAGGTTGATTTTGGTAATTCATTAAGAGTGGATACTCACATTGGTAAGAATAATCATGGGAAATGGACTAGTTGAAACTCAAGCTTGAATCAAGCTCAAGCTGGGAGAAAGATCAATAACCTCAGAATGGAGATGACAGCACCCTAATGGCAGAAGGGAAGAGGAAGTAAAGAACCTCTTGATGAAAGTGAAAGGGGGAGTGAAAAGCTGACTTAAACATTCAAAAAACTAAGATCATGTCATCCAGTCCCATCACTTGATGGCAAATAAATGGGGGAGAATTGGAAACAGGGGCAGACTTCATTTTCTTGGACTCCAAATCATTGTGGACGGTGACTGTAGCCAGGAAATTAAAAGACGATTGCTCCTCAGAAGAAAAACTATGAGAAACCTAGACGTCATCTTAAAAAACAGAGACATTGGCTTGTGGACAAAGTCCATATAGTCAAAGCCATGGTTTTTCCAGTTGTTATGTATGGATGTGAGAGTTGGACCGTAAAAGGCTATGAGGGGAAGAATTGATACTTTTGAACTGTGGTGTTTGAGAAGACTCTTGAGAATGCCCTGGACAGCAAGGAGATCAAACCAGTCATTCCTAAAGGAAATCAACCCTGAGTATTCCTTGGAAGGACCGATGCTGAAGGTGAAGCTCCAATACTTTGGCCACACAATACGAAAAGCTAACTCATTGGAAAAGACCCTGAGTCTGGAAAAGACTGAAGGCACAAGGAGAAGGAGGTGACAGAGGGTGAGATAGTTGGGTGGCATCATTGATACAATGGACATGAGTTTGAGCAAACTGCAGGAGATAATGAAATACAGACAGACCTGGAAAGCTGCAGTCCATGGGGTCAGAAAGAATTGAACAGGACTGAGTGACTGAACAAAAACAGTGACTTATATGAGAACATCTCTTTGTACACCTTGATTGCATACAGCTTTTATGTGGTGTATTCTTTTTGGCCTCACTGGTAGACAGAGGTCTTAGAAGCAATTACTTTGTTTCTTGATGCTTTTACCAGGCACCTTACACCTTTGTTGAATTATCTTCAAAGATCTCACAGTATAAATCCTATCCATGACTGCAACGTTATCCTGAGTCCTTTGGGTTCTACCAGCAAATCAATGAACCTGCAGGTGGTCTTGAGGTCTCTGATGCCCATAATCAACCACAGTCACCTCAGGATGAATGGTTCCTGGGTGTCCACTTAATCACTGACCAGGAATGTTCAGGGAAGTCATCAGTCATTCATCACCACACATACAGATCTAACCAAAGGCACAAAGAAAAGTTGATGTTGGGAAGATGAAAGCTTGTGCCTAGCAATCTCTTTATCCTGTAGATATTCAACGTCTACCTTTGTTGCTTATGTAGGTTGCTAAGAGGGATGCTCTGGAATTCACCCCATTTGCTATAGAGGTTGGGTTCCGCCATATTGACTGTGCTCATGCTTACCAAAATGAAGAGCAGATAGGCCAGGCCATTCAAAGCAAGATTGCAGATGGCACTGTGAAGAGAGAAGACATATTCTGCACTTCAAAGGTACTGTGTGTGTTGTGTGTGTGCACATGTGTGCAAGTGATTGTGCCCAGGTGACAATTATTTAATAGGATCATTTGGTGAAGAGTTGCTTGGTGAATTATGCTTATTGGTAAATTCCTAAAGTATTCGAGTTCCCTGGTGGTTCAGTGCTTAAGACTTGGCACTTTAATGCCATGTGCCCAGATTTGATCCTTGGTTGGGGAAGTAATATCAGACAAGCCTTGCAGTAAGGCCAAAATAAGTTACCTAAAGTATTCTTAATACAACTTTTATTCTTTAACCTCTGCAGCTTTGGTGCACATCCTTTCGACCAGAGCTGGTCCGACCAGCCTTGGAAAAGTCACTGAAACGTCTTCAACTGGAATATGTTGATCTCTATATTATGCATTATCCGCTGGCTCTGAAGGTTAGAAATTTGTGTGATCACATCAGTGTTACATCTTGTGTTAGAATGTTCATCAACTTGCATGGATGGTTAAATTAAGATTTTTCTTAGTAGGTTGAAGGGATGATTACACTAGAGTAGAATCCTCCAAATAATCATTTGTGATCATCTTTTACTGAGTTTCTTTGAATCCCTTACGTGCCTTCCAGGGAAAGGAGTTAATATTCTGAGATTCTCTGCCAGAAAAACTTGAGGAAATAGAACTAGGTGAGTTCTGCACACAGTTCTTGTTATGACTCCTGAGTGTCTGGGGATATCATGAACCAAGAGTTTGGTGCAGCCGTGGTTAGCATGACACTGCCTTACATTGAACATGATGAGTTTATCTTGTCTTTCACCCTTTCAAGTTGAGCATATTTTGTGGTGCTCCTTCTGGGTGCGTCTAAACCTCATATCTATACAGGGACTTGGGATAACTTTCCTGCACTCTCCCTAGTCTTCAGATGAGGTTTGTAGACTGCACTTATCCATTAAGAAAGGTTTACTTAGAACACTTGATTTCAAGTCACAAATCAACTCAAACCACCCAATGCAAAATAGCTTCGTGGTCTACATAGATGGCAAGTTCCAGCCAAAGACAGAAATGATGGTTGCAGTGCTGTACAGATGTGTCTCCTTTTCCTATCCCTTATAAGAGCACTATTCATGGTTTACTTTATTTTTACTGAACATTTTCTATTGGTGGGAAATTTGACCTTGGGGCAGTTCAAGGCTCATGGTCATGAATATATGAGAGCATGTCTGGGTCTTCCACAATCCATATCAGACTAATGAGAGCCTTGCTGATTCATCTGCCTGACCTAGGGCACCTGATGCTCAGAGGTAAAAGAGAGACTGATTACTTAGAACAGGTCAAGATACCAAATTTTATTCTGGAAATAAAGCCATGTAACTTACTTCCCCATTCCCAGCTCATAGAGGCATTTGGAAACAGGCAAATACAAGAACAGACAAAATCACAGAAGTCACAGGAAGTCCCTTTTAGGACATAGAAAAATTGTACTTATTACAACATGTATTAAATGTAAGAGATAAGAATAAGTCTCCCTCCTAAAGACATTGCTTATATACACAAATCACTTTGCAAATATTATCTAGTATCTAGAAAGTCGTAAACCTACCTCATGGAGGTTTAATCCCCGGTGCCAGGCATCCTTGCTAAATGTGGAGAAATTATTTTGTGACATCTCTCAAATGACTGCTTCTATTCTAGCCAGGAGAGGAATTATATCCAAAAGATGAAAATGGAAAACTGATAGCTGACTCAGTGGATCTCTGCCGCACATGGGAGGTGAGTATGAGGGGTAGAGAGACCGGGGAGGAGCCAGGAGAGTGGGAACCTCCTTCATTTCTTCCACCTGTGAGAATGGGCCATGGACCATCAGACTCAGCAGTTCATGAATCTAAGAGCTGGGATGCTGGGTTTGTGGGGAGGTAACCATTGCTGGAATGTTCACAGAGAGGAATGGAGGAGGAGAATATGGGACAGCGCAGACAGGCATCTCTTTCCTTCCATGTGATGTGTCTTCTCCAGGGTTCAAGGAGCAAACAATATTTCTTTTTATATCATGTCTTCTTTCCCTCTTTCCTTCTTGATAATCAATGCTGATTCTTGATGGATGACATTGATTACCGATGTTTTCCAGCATTATTCTTGCTCTATCATTCCATGTAAATGTTCACCACCACTCCCTCCCAGGCCCTCGAGAAGTGCAAGGATGCAGGACTGGCCAAATCCATTGGGGTGTCCAACTTCAACCACAAGCAGCTGGAGAAGATCCTGAACAAGCCGGGGCTCAAGTACAAGCCTGTCTGCAACCAGGTGAGCAGCTTGGCTCCTTTCCCTCTTGCTCTTCAGAACCTCCTTCTTGCCCTGGAGCTTGATGTCCATCTGTCCTCCCCTCCTGTTCATCTGACCATTGTGGACAGGAGATTCTAAACAGCTGAGTTCCTGTCTGGATGGTGTGTATAAAATCCAAAATGGTATCTCTGTAAATCTGGGTGGAAAAGTGCAGAGATCTTCCTGGTAGAACCTAGAAGTCGAGGAAGGAGGTTTTTCCCTGAGATGAAAGGATGGCCAAGTCACAGGGTGAAAGTGCCCTGGAGTGAACTTTGTACAGGAAGGAAAACCATGAAAATGTGGAATGGGAAATTAATTGATAAAGAGGCAAATCATCTGAGATGGGTGTTAAGGGTTTGTGTGGGGTTCTGATGGCTGAATCCTTAATCTTGGTGTCACAGTGTTTATAAGTCTTTAACAGGGAGCACAGTTGAGAAAAATGTGTTGGAAATGATGAAAATCATTCAGGTTAGAGGGTGAAGTTAAAGGCCCATCGTGATGCTAACACTCTATGAATTTTTCTCATGAATATCTACTCAAATGTAGAGCCCATCTTTTGGTTAGTCAATCTCGGACTGGTTCTCTCATCTATGTCTGTCATAAATTAAGTGTATAAACAAACTTTTCTCTATTTTTCTGTTGATATTAATATTTCCAATTTACATTTAATGTTATAGTTTTACATTTATCATTTAAAAAACTTTTGCCATTCTCTGTCATTTAATATTACAATTCCATATCACGTGACACTCTTCTCTATTGTTTTTCTACAGGTGGAATGTCACCCTTATCTCAATCAGAGGAAACTGTTGGATTTCTGCAAGTCACATGATATCGTTCTTGTTGCCTATAGTGCTCTGGGATCCCAAAGAGTGAAAGGATGGTATTGAACTCTAATGAAAGCAACAGGGAGTTTATATAAAATTCAATTTTCGATGAGATAGTTTAAATCATACAATACTCAGGTAACTCTCATAGGCAGAGGGGAGAGAGAGAAGTAATGAAATGAATTCTTCTCTTTTATCTTCCCATCACCCAGCCAAAATTTCTAGATTGTATTAGCTTGTTGACTCATGAATAACAAATGTCTGCATTAAAATCTATATATATAATCCCCCAGTTGAGACCAGAGACACAAGCTTATGTCAAGATTTACTTATTAACTAATGAACACACTTTTAAAAATAGGTGTTCCAAGGTTCTCTTACCTTATGTCTGAATTTGAGATATAGTATTTAACTCCTAGGATTCTATCATGATAGAAAAATTCAATTTGAACCATTTTTGTAAGCATGTATAGTATAACAATGATGAAATAAATGTCTCTTATTTTGAGACCTCTCAATTTTTATCAATACCTTAGTAAAAAGTGAAATTTACAAATAATTCTTGGTCTTTCTTTCTGCTTCTCTGTTCATGCCCTTGATTATATAAGAAAAACACACCTGAAAATTAAAGGAGAGGGAGGTGGGAGGGGGGTTCAAGAAAGGGAACACATGTAGACCCAGGGTGGATTCGTGTCAATGTATGGCAAAACCAACCAATATATTAATGTAAGGTAATTTGCCTCCAATAAAATAAATTAAAAAAAAAAAGAAAATTAAAGGAAAAAAATCCATGAGTTTGGCAGTCCTGGTCTCAACTCAAGAATGCCTCTGAATCAACTGCAGAGCTTTGTAAACACAGAATAGGAGGTGACACAGTTGAGGTTCTGATTCAGTTTGTTTTCAGCTCAGACGTGGAATTTGTATTTCTTACAAGATCCCAGTTGATAGTGATGATCCTGGTCAATGAACTATACTTTGAGAAACCCTGGTCTAGAGTGAACCTGTTGTTCTGTTTGGGAAAATATTTAAAAACTGAGTATTTAGTCTCAGCTCCTCAGCATTTCTGAATTTCCTTCCAGGGTCAACCTGAACCACCCCGTTCTCTTGGAGGACCCAGTTCTCTCTGCCATTGCCCAAAAGCACAAGAAAACCCCAGCTCTGGTTGCCCTTCGTTACCAGATACAACGTGGGGTTGTGGTTCTGGCCAAGGGTAACAATAAGGAGTGGATCAAAGAGAACATGCAGGTGATGATGAGTGGGGCTGTAAGCAGAGGGCTCCTAGGGAATATCCTTCACGAGGGTTATTCTTTGTCCAGCTCTCAGACTATCTTTGGGCCAAAACGAGTTACCTGATCTTTCCCTGTGTATGAATGCCTGGTAGTTTTCTCCTCCTGCTGTGGCAACAGGAGAGGCAGTATGGCTGGAGAGGGTTACAGTTGGACAAAAATGGAGATTTTAGCTTGAGCATTACATTTGCAATGTATTCTGTCACTTTTTGCAAATGACATCTTATTTTCTTCATTCTCAATTATGCAATTGCATTATGTGATTTTTTAAAATATATATTGTTTGAACTGCTCTAATAAACAACCATAGGTTGAGGGGCTGAGAAAAAAGTCTGGAATTTGTTTATCACAGTTCTGAAGCAGGAGATCTAAGATCAGAGTGCTTGTGTGGGCAGGTGAGGCTGCTCCTCCGTCACAGGTTACTCCTTGTATTTTAACATGGTGGAGGGGGCAAAAACCTCCTGCAATTCTCTTATATGAATATGATGCTGTTTAAACTCATTCAAGCGGAGAAGGTAATGGCAAGCCACTCCAGTACTCTTGCCTAGAAAATCCCATGGATGGAGCAGCCTGGTAGGCTGCAGTCCATGGGGTCGCTAAGGGTCGGGCACGACTGAGCGACTTCACTTTCACTTTTCACTTTCACACATTGGAGAAGGAATTGGCAACCCACTCCAGTGTTCTTGCTGGAGAATCCAAGGGATGGGGGAGCTTGGTGGGCTTCCGTCTATGGGGTCACACAGAGTCGGACACGACTGAAGTGACTTAGCACCAGCAGCAGCAGCAAACTCCTTCATGAGGCCTCCACCATCATGATGTAATCACCTTTCAAAGGATTCATTTTGAACAGCATCAACATGTGAATATGAGGGCAGAAAAGTTATGGCAGTGATCTTTAATTTCCAAACCATTGTGTTTTTATTTTGCCTTTCCCTGAATACTAATAAGATTTCACCTTCATACATTTAATCTTCTTGAGTTTCTGTCTTTTTGAAGTTTCTCTTCAAGACTTTGTCCATTTTTGCTAGGTTGTCTATATGTAGTTTTCTGTGTAGGAGACCATTATTGTACCTATAGCCATAACTGGAAGGAAACTGCCCAGTTTCAGGATTTAATGTAGAGATGATTTATGCGTCTCTTAATTCTGTGGTTTGACAATCACCCTGCACTCAGCTAGGCTGTTGTCCTCTAGGCTGGGCTCTCCTGTGCTTTTGCAGCTCAGTGCCGAGCAGCTGGGCAGTTCTGCTTCAGCAGGTGGACGAGGCTCTGGTCAGAGGATCCTCCACCCTTCTCTGTATAGTTTTTATGAATATTTGACTAGACTGGGACAACTAACCTGGTCTTCATCTCAGCACAGTGCTATGATCCCAAGTCAGTGATTAGGGAAATAGTCCTCTTCCTGTATGGGCTTAGATCTGCCTCATCTCTTCTTCTGGGAAATATCACTCTCCAATGCAGCTTGCAGGTCAGGTCAAGTCAAGGGGAACGGAAATTGTTCCCTGATCAATTATTTCCGTGTTTCCATTTAAATTTGGTTCTGTAATCTAGCTGGAACTGATTATCTAAGATAATATGAAAGTAGATGCACACATGTTTAAGTATATTTAAATGTAAATCTGAGGTTTCATATTTCCTCACAGGTTTTCATTGTCAACTCAGTCATATATCAAGTGTCCATAAGTACATTTCTGTTGTCTCTTTTCTATTTAACTATTCAGTTTTCTTCACTTTGTTGTTAAAGGGGAAAATAAGTCTTGCTTTTCAGAATGGCAATTTTTTTATTTTTTAAAGCTGTTTTGTCTGCTTTTGATTAGCTGTTCTTTTACTTAACATTTAGTATCACTTTGCCAACTTCTAGGAAAGAATATGTGCTCAAGTCTTTGGTTCATGTTGCATTGAAATACTTGATCACTTTGGAGAAAATGAATTTCTTTGCAAAATTGAGCTTTCCTTTTCATGATTATGATGTGAATTTTTAATTACTTATGTGTTCTTTAATGTTAAAACTTTTCAGAACTTTCTCCACTAAGGCATTTACATGAAGTTTTTGCTAGATTTATTCATAGATAATGAGTAAGTTTGGTATCAGATTCCTGAACAGGCTTTCAAGGGGGAGCCTCCTCCCTACACTACTTTAGCTGATCACTGTCACACTTTAGCATGTTGGGAAGAGTTAATCAGTCTAATGTTTGGTCAATTGCAGTTATCGAGTTAGGAGTGCCTGCAGGCAGTGTGATTGGAAAAGGATGATTTTAGTTTGTTTTCTGTCTGAAATGATTCACTTAGAAAGATAAGGGACTGATGTGCTGTAATGTTTGTGAGGTGGACCGAGAAGGAGAAGGTATGGGAAGGAGAGGTGAGAACTCGGCAGAGGTTCCCGGGCTTGTTCTCCTGAAAGCTGAGGATGGATATGGCTTCCCTGTCCCCTCTTCTTGTCTGCATCCAGCTGGAAAATCCTCTAGTCCTCAGAGGGAGACTGGCTCCTTGAGGGAGAGGTAATGTGATTGTTCCTTCCTTCCAGGTGTTTGACTTTGAACTGACTCCAGAAGACATGAAAGCAATTGATGGCCTCGACAGAAATATAAGATATTGTGATTTTCAACTGTAAGTGACTTGCAGATGTTTCACCCACACACTGTTTTCTGTAGCAGGCGGGTCAGCAGGGGAACTAAGATTTTCAAAAGCATAATTCTAGAAAGACAGTGCTGATTTCCTGCTTAGGAGTAACCGGGGACTTTCTGCAGACCTCACACCAGAGATTTTCTCCAGGGTTCTGTCTTTGACCAACAGCAGTGTGATGGGCCCAGGACAACTAATCAGTAAAATCTCCAGAGTTGACATCGTGGTGAATTCACTACTTTGTGCTCCTGTTCCCTGTGCCTGGTGCACCTCCTCTCAGGGCCGAGCAGCCAGGGAACAGAAAGGGCACAGTGCCTGCAGCCAACTATTCTTTCAGTGACCTGTGAACACGTTTAATCTTTATTTCGTTTTACATCAGGGGGAAATGATTACATTAATAATAACTATGTATTAACGAATCCATCAAGGATTACATTCTTGTTTCATTCTGTTTAGTCACTTATTCATGCCCAAATCTTGGGACCTTGTGGAATGAACCCCAGGAGGCTCCTCAATCCATGGGATTCCCCAGGCAGGAATACTGGAGTGGGTTGCCATTTCCTTCTCCTGGGAACCTTGGGGATCAAGGGATCGAAACCATGTCTCCTGCTTGGCAAGTGGATCCTTTACCAGTGAGCCACCTGGGAAGCCAGCATTCATGTTAATCCTGTGAACACAATTATAAAATGTATTGTTGAGATTTTTATTGAGGAGGGTCTCCTGAAGGCCAGCATGCAACAGTGCTGTGACGTCACATGGGCC
The DNA here is from genome assembly GCF_049115385.1 of Moschus berezovskii. Classification (NCBI taxonomy): domain Eukaryota; kingdom Metazoa; phylum Chordata; class Mammalia; order Artiodactyla; family Moschidae; genus Moschus; species Moschus berezovskii. The sequence continues at coordinate 41,161,379 of NC_142474.1, read as the reverse complement.
TGCCCCTAAGTATCTGGTGAATATTCTCATTAATAGGCATTTCTTTTCCAAGACGCCATACATTTCTTTCAAATTAATCTCTTCATTGATGTTTTTTCAGTATTACAACTCCCACATCCTCATCCTTGTTATCTCACAAAGCTGAGTTACCAGTAGATCATGAGCTTAACTGACCCTCCAGTGAGTGACTTCTGTGTCCTTAGAGGACACACCCAGATAGGATCATTTGGGTCTCTGGTTTCTTGAGTAAAGACTCACCCCAGTTTAGCTTTTGTCCATCAGAAGTCCTTGGTGGCTCAGATGGTAATGTATCCACCTGCAGTGCTGGAGACCTGGGTTCAATTCCTGTGTGGGAAGATCCCCTGGAAGAGGGCATGACAGCCCACTCCAGTATTCTTGCCTGAACAAGCCCATGGACAGAGGAACATGGTGCGTTATAGTCCACGGCATCACAAACAGTCTGACATGACTGAGCAACTAAACTCACTTTAGAAGTCCATCCCTTGGAGAGACCCCACCTCCTTGACTTTGACTTAGTCACTAACATGATTCTGGCTGCTTAACTACTGCAGGAGAATATTGGGACTGAGAAGACAGAAGAGAAATTTGGAAGGGAGTTTAGAGAGAAGGGAATACAAATTATTGATTAACAAAGATTATGCTTCAAATGAAAGATCCCCAAACTCTCCCTATTGTTTGTAAAGCTATATCATGATTCTGATAAGTGTGGAAGTCACTCAGTCGTGTCCGACTCTTTGGGACCCCATGGACTATACAATCCATAGAATTTTCCAGGCCAGAATACTGGAGTGGGTAGCCTTTCCCTTCGCCAGTGGATCTTCCCAACCCAGGGATCGATCCAGGTCTTCCACATTGTAGGCAGATTCTTTACCAGGTGAGGCACTATCATGTTCTGATAAAAGACATGATAATTGAAAAGAAAGGTGGATAGTTGCATTTCTATACTTAAAGGCTTTTAAGTATACCTGTATATTCTCTTTCATTAGGCTGTGAATGCCTAGACTTACACATCTTTGTGGGCTTGGGTCATAGCTCAGCTCCTGGCACTTGGAATCATTCAGAATTCACTTTTTAGTGAATGAATTGAATTGAAAAGGAGATTTTCAGAAAGAAAAGTAGAAACACGGAAAAAAAGGAAAACAGCAGTAATACTAAGTGCTGGATAACCCGTGTTTTAATATAGTACAGTATAAATTAAGAAAATAAGAATCCCACTCTGTGCTCTATGATTATTCAGGTGCACATACTATCTCTCCAATAGACGAGAAGTTCCTTAATGGAGACAGTCTGTTTGGGGGGTGGTCAATATCAGCTTATTAATGGATTTGTGGAAAAGAAGAGCTAATTTGTTCATTGCAACTTTTCTCATCATCTAGGGACAAGTTCCACTTGTATCTGAAATGATCTCCATGGTTAGACCCAGGTCTTGTGCCCTCTTGGAAATCGTTACCTGAGTCAAACTATGTATCACTGTGGAGGGATTATTCCACGTGAATGTTGGGACTGGACGTGCAGGTGCCATGTGCACATGGAGCAGACACCTGCATGTGTACTCGTCGGGGAGGGTGGGGAGAAGGAGGGATGTGTTTGTAGATTTAGAGTTTTAGCCCATCCTGACTGCCTCCACAGAGGAATGCTCTCTCTGACAATATGACAGATTTAATAAATTAATCCTCTTCCTTCTCTTTCAGGGGTGTTGGTCACCCTGAGTTTCCATTTTCTGAAGAATATTGACTCTTAGTCCTCCTTCTGGATCTTCAAGAATTTCTTGCTTCTAGGGAAGAGGATTTTTGTAAATGGTGGAGGTGCTTAAATGAAGTGTCTGAATGTTTGAAAGCTTGACTTTGCTTAAAAAAAGAAAAACAGTTTATGAAAGAATAAAGACTTCGAAGTAAGAATATTCTTTCTTTCTGATATTTGAAAAAACACACAAATTGCAGAAAATTCGGAAAACAGAAGGGAAAGGATAGGAAATAAAAATAAGCTATGAATAAACCGTTTACTAATACTTAACTTTGGTGCATTTTCTTTATGAATCCTATGCAATTGAGTATGTGTGTTTATATATACAAAGACAATCTTCAAGCTATAGATTGTATATTTACTTTCTAACTTAACATAATCATCTTGGTAAGCTAAAAATATGATTTTAAAAATCCAGCATTATATTTTTTATTGTAAAGCAGCACACCTTGTTCATTTATTTAATTTCTTAATTGTCTGCCCATGCTTAGCAGTTTGATGAGTCTTATGTATTCTTCTAGTATTTCATTAGTTGCCATTCAATCTCATTCATCAAAACTTTACTGAACGTTATTTAGTAATACATTGTTTTATCAATAAGTGTTATTTAAAATGAGAAATTCTTTTTCATTTAAAATGAGAAATTCTTGAGTTTATAGTCTAGTGGAAGATGAGACAGTAAATGGAATCAGGAGAATTTAGCTGTTAGAAATGGGTAAGTGCCTGTTGAGAAAATTCTGCACAATCTCTTGCATTTCTGTACATCTGTTAGGCAGAAACATCAAGTATCCTACATCCCACACCACTTTTCAATTGTACAAGGAGCAGCCTTGAAAGAGAGATCGTGGCTCCCTTCATTTCTCTGGAACACAAAACACTAAATTCAGGAAGGAATTGTTCATGTAACATTTAAGGGCCAGCAAGTCAGCTGATGTGGGTGGAGTTTAGTGAGGAAAGAAGACAGGAGTTGAGACAAGCCAGAGAGCCAGTGGGGCCAGTGAGGCCAGTGCAGCCAGTGGATCTGTGTCACAGAGGCATTTAAAAGGACTTTACTGTGAGAGAAATGGAGAACGATATTTTGTGTTTTGAGCAGAGTAATTACATGAACAGACATGAGTTTTAAAAAAATCAACCTGGTTGTTATGTTGAGAAGAAAAGAGAAAAAAGAGACCTCTTTAAGGACTCTACAGGAATTTAGGTTCCCTGGTGGCTCAGAGGTTAATGCATCTCCCTCCAATGCAGGAGACCCGGGTTCGATCCCTGGGTCGGGAAGATCCCCTGGAGAAAGAAATGGTAACCCACTCCAGTATTCTTGCCTGGAGAATCCCATGGATGGAGAAGCCTGGTAGGCTACAGTCCACGGGGTCGCAAAGAGTCGGACACGACTGAGCGACTGAATAGAACAGAACAGAACATGATGTTGGCTTGGACCACAGAAGGAGCAGTAAATATGGTCAGAGTTGTTAGAATAGGGATTTATTTTAAGGACAGCATCAATTAGACTGTCTAACATGTTGGACATACAGTTAAAGGAAAAGGGGAATCAAAGTTGACTCCAGATGTTTGTGGCTAAGGGACAGGAAATGGAGATGCCATTTTCTCAGATGGGGCAAGTGGGGGAGCACACTTTTGTGGGAAGATAAGGAGTTCGATTATAGATGTGTATCTTTGAGATGCGTTTAGGTACCCAAGTGAAGATGCATGCATACAGTTGGACTTAGAATTCTATCAGAGAAAAGGTTTCGATAAAATATTTAATTTATGGTTTGCTCATTTTAGTTGCCTCTTAAAGCCACGAGACTAGACAATCAGAGATATTATGTTATACAGTGAGTGGTGTAGATAGGGAAGTTAAGCTTCATGAGAACCCAACATTAAGAAGGTGATTTAAATAAAATATGGAGGAACCTGCAAAAAAGGCTGAGAAGGATTGGTGAGTGAGGAAGGAGGGGTTGTTCTTAAATGCATGTGAAGCAGATGTTTGGAAGAAAAAAGAGACCAATGCTAACAAGGGGACAAGTAAGACAAGACTGAAACTGACCACTGGATTGGGCAATTAACCTTGGCAAGGTCAAATGCAGCTTTGACAGAGTGGTGAAGGCAAACCATGAGGAGAATGGATTCAAGAAATGGTGCAAGAGACCAATGAGAAGCAGAGTATACAGTTTTCAAAGACTTTAATGAGGCTGCAATGAGGACCACAGAGTTACACAGTCTCTGAGGAGGAACGTGGAACTAAGAGACAAGTTTCCCTGATGGGGCAGATTACTGCCTGCCTCTGAGGTCAGAGGAACAGTCCAGCAGAGAGACGAAAATCTATGATGCAGCAGATGGAGGTGGGGCTGACTTGAACCACATCTGTATTAGTTACTGTTTCTGCTACAACAAATGACCAAAACCTTTGTGGACGGAAACAAAAACAATGTATTATTTTATATTTCTGGAGGTCAGAAATTCAAAATCTGGTTCCATGGGCTAAAATTGAAGCGTCAACAGGCATGCATTCTTTTCTGAAGGTTGTAGGAGAAAATCTGTTCTCTTGCCTTTACCAACTCCTAAAGAACAGGTCTCATGTTGTTGGAAGAGGGTATTTGCTAAGACCAGAGCATTCTTTGTAGTACTCTGCTTAGCCTTTGCCCTGCTTCATTTGTACTCCAAGGCCAAACTTGCCTGTTACTTCAGGTATCTCTTGATTTCTTCCTTTTGCCTCACAGTCCTCTATGATGAAAAGGACATTTTTTTTTTTTTTCAGCTGTTAGACCTAGAAGGTCTTGTAGGTCTTCACAGGACCGTTCAACTTCAGCTTCTTTGGAATTTGAGGTTGGGGCATAGACTTGGATGACTGTGATGCTGAATGGTTTCTTTTGGAAATGAACTGAGATCCTCCTGCTGTTTTTGAGATTGCACCCATGTACTGCATTTCAGACTCTTCTCTTGACAATGAGGGCTACTCCAATTCTTCTAAGAGATTCTTGCCCGCAGTAGTAGATATAATGGTCATCTGAATTAAATTTGCCCATTCCAGCCCATTTTAGTTCACTGATTCCTAAAATGTTGATGTTTACTCTTGCCATCTCCTGTTTGACCATATCCAACTTACCTTGATTCATGGACCTAACATTCCAGGTTCCTTTGCAATATCGTTCTTTAAAGCGTCAGACTTTACTTTTATCACTAGACACACCCACAACTGGGTGTTGTTCTGCCTTGACTCAGCCTCTTCTTTCTTTCCGCTGGTATATTTCTGTTCTTCCTTAGTAGCATGTTGGGCACCTACTAACCTGGGGTGTGCATCTTTCAGTGTCATATCTTTTTGCCTTTTCATACTGTTAATGGGGTTCTCAAGACAAGAATGCTAAGTGGTTTGCCATTCCCTTCTCCAGTGAGCCACATTTTATCAGAACTCTCTACCAGGACCTGTCCATCATGGGTGGCCCTGAATGACATGACTTAAAGACTGAGCAACTGAACTGAACTGATAGTTACTGGGGTTACACAAGGCTTTGATCCATCTGATTATTTTGGTTAGTTTTCTGTGATTGCAGTTTTCATTCTGGAGGCCATAGCATTGAGATTCTTGCTCCTTCTGTCTGCCCTGTGATGGATTAGTGTAAGAGGCTTGTTCAAGCTACCTGATAGGAGAAACTGGCTGTGGGGAAAACTGAGTCTTGCTCTGGTGGGCAGAGCCATGTTCAGTAAATCTTTTATCCAATTTTTTGCTAATGTGTGGGACTGTGGTTCCTCCCTGTACTAGGGAAAGCAACTAGGCAATTCACGTCAGTTCAGTTCAGTCAGCCAGTCATGTCTGACTCTTTGTGACCAATGGAATGCAGCACACCAGGCTTCCCTGTCCATCACCAAGTCCTGAGGCTTACTCAAACTCATATCCATCGAGTTGGTGATTCCACCCAAACGTGTCATCCCCTGCCGTCCCCTTCTCCTCTCACCTTCAATCTTTCCAAGCATCAGGTTTTTTTCTTATGAGTCAGTTCTTCACATCAGGTAGCAAAATTATTGGAATTTCAGCTTCAGCATCAGTCCTTCCAATGAATATTCAGGACTGACTTCCTTTAGGATGGACAGGTTGGATCTCCTTGCTGTCCAAGGGACTGTCAAGAGTCTTCTCCAACACCACAGTTCAAAAGCATCCATTCTTCAGTGCTCAGCTTCTTTTATAGCCCAACTCTCACATCCATACATGACTACTGGAAAAACCAAAGCTTTGACTAGATGGCCTTTTGTTGGCAAAGTAATGTCTCTGCTTTTTAATATGCTGTCTAGGTTTGTCATAGCTTTTCTTCCAAGGAACAAGCGTCTTTTAATTTCATGGCTACAGTCACCATCTGCAGTGATGTTGGAGCCCCCCCCCCCCCAGTAAAATCTCTCAGTTTCCATTGTTTCCCCATCTATTTGCCATGAAGTGATGGGTCCAGATGCCATGATCTTAGTTTTCTGAATGTTGAGCTTTAAACCAACTTTTCCACTCTTTTCTTCCACTTTCATCAAGAGGCTCTTTAGTTTTTATTCGCTTTCTGCCATAATGATTGTGTCATCTGCATATCTGAGATTATTGATATTTCTCCCGGCAAACTTGATTTCAGCTTGTGCTTCATCCAGCCCAGCATTTCTCATGATGTACTCTGCATATAAGTTAAATAAGCAGGGTGATGATATATAGCATTGATGTACTTTCCCGATTTGGAACCAGTTTGTTGTTCCATGTGCAGTTCTAACTGTTGCTTTTTGACCTGCATATAGACTTTTCAGCAGGTAGGTCAGGTGGTCTGCTATTCCCATCTCTTGAAGAATTTTCCACAGTTTGTTGTGAAGGCCATTCAGGTATGACCTAAATCAAATACCTCATGGTTATACAGTGGAAGTGACAGATAGAATCAAGAGATTAGGTCTGATCCAGAGTGCCTGAAGAACTGTGGATGGAGGTTCATAACATTGTACAGTAGGCAGTGACTGAAAGCATCCCCAAGAAAGAGAAATGCAAGAAGACAAAATGGTTCCCTGAGAAGGCCTTACAAATCATGAGAAAAGAAGAGAAGTGAAAAGGAAAAGAGAAAGGGAAATATATAGACAACTGAATGCAGAGTTCTGAAGACTAGCAAAGAGAGGTAAGAACACCTTCATAAGTGAACAATGCAGAGAGATAGATTGAAACAATAGGATGAGAGACACTAGAGATCTCTTCAGAAAATTAGAGACACCAAGGGAAAATTTCATGCAAAGTGGGCACAGTAAAGGGCAGAAACAGTATGGACCTAAAAGAGCAGAAGAGATTAAGAACAGATGGCAAGAATACACAGAAGAATTTACCACAAATGTCTTAATGATCCAGATAACCACTATGGTGTGGTCACTTACCTCCAGCCAGACATCCTGGAGTGTGAAGTCAAGTGGGCCTTAGGAAGCATTACTATGAACAAAGGTAGTGGAGATGGTGGATTCCAAGCTGAACTATTTTACATCCTAAAAGATGATGCCATTAAAGTGTTGCACTCAATTTACCAGCAAATTTGGAAAACTAGAAAATGTCTGATTTCATTTCAATCCCAAAGAAGGGCAATTGCAAAGAATGTTCAAACTACTGCAAATTGCGCTCTTTTCACATGCTAGCAAATTAATGCTCAAAATTCTTCAAGCTAGATTTCAACAGTATGTGAGCCAAAGACTTCCAAATGTACAAGTTGGATTTAGAAAAGGCAGAGGCCCAGAGATCAAATTGCCAGCATCCGTAGGATCATTAAAAAAAAGCAAGAGAATTCCAGAAAAATATCCACTCCTCCTCACAGACTATGCTAAAGCCTTTGGGTGTTTGGATCACAACAAACTGTGGAAAATTCTTAAAGGGATGGGGCTACCAGACCACCTTACCAGCCTCCTGAGAAACCTGTATTCAGGCCAAGAAGCAACAGTTAGAATTGGATATGGAACAATGGGCTGCTTCAAAATTGGGAAAGAAGTGTGTCAAGGCTGTATATTATTGTATCCTGCTTATTTAACTTATATGCAGAGTACATCATGTGACATGCAGGACTGGATGAATCATAAGCTGGAATCAAGATTGTCAGGAGAAATATCAATAACCTCAGATATGCAGGTGACACTAGCCTTCTGGCAGAAAGTGAGGAGGAACTAAAGAGCCTCTTGATGACGGTGAAGGAGGAGAGTGAAGAAGTTGGCTTAAAACTTGACATTCAAAAACTCAGATTATGGCATCTTGTCCCATAAGTTTATGGGAAATAGACAGGGAAAAAATGGAAAGAGTCACAGACTTCATATTCTTGGGCAAAAAATCAATGTGGACTGTGACCACAGCCATGAAATTAAAGACACTTGCCCCTTGAAAGAAAAGCTATGAGAAGCCTAGATAGCATATTAAAAAGCAGAGATGTCTCTGGCAAAGGTCCATAGAGTCAAAGCTATGGCTTTTCCTGTAGTCATATATGGATGTGAGAGTAGGACCACAAGGAAAGCTGAGCACCAAAGAATTGATGCTTTTGAACTGTGGTGCTGGAGAAGACTCTTGGGAGTCCCTTGGACTGAAAGAAGATCAAACCAGTCAACCCTAAAGGAAGTCCTAGTTTCAACCCTGATATTTATTGAAAGGACTGATGCTGAACCTGAAACTCCAATATTTTGGATGTGAAGAGCTGACTCATTAGGGAAGACCCTGATTTTGGGCAAGATTGAAGGCAGGAGGAAAAGGGTCGACAGAAGACGAGATGGTTGGAGGACATCATTGACTCAATGGAAATGAATTTGAGCAAACTCTGGGAAATAGGGAAGGACAGAGGAGCCTGGTGTGCTGCAGTCCATAGGGTGGCAAAGAGTTGGATACAAGTGAGCGACTGAATGCCTCATTTTTTGTCTTGTAGTCTGTTCCGCCATCTTCAGAGACAGCACATCACATCTTGGAGTCTCTTTTCTAATGCGCCTATCTTCCCACCTTCTCTTCGACTACAGCCCTCCCAGGTCCCAGGACTTTGTGATTACACTAGGGTGACCCAGGTAATCCAGGAACATCCCCTGTCTCATGGTTTTAATCACCTTTGCTACGTAGTTCCCTGACCAGGTTTGGAACTTGTGCCCACTGCAGTGGAAGCACAGAGTTCTCACCACCGGACCAAGTTTTTACCCATAATTTCACCACATACATTTTGCACCCCTTTTCCTTTCTCTTCTCCTTCTGGAACCCCTATCATGTGAATGTTTTTATGTTCTATTCCCTAGTTAGAGAAGCATTCTTAATTACTATTCTGAATTCTGGTAAATGAATTCTTTTGGTAAATTGTTCATCTTTATCTCTTTAGTGGATTTTTTCAGGTGTTTCTCATATTGTTTCATTTGAGACAAATTCCTCTGTCTTCTCATTTTGCTTTACTTTCTCTGTCTCTATGAAATTAGGTGAAAAAGTTTCCTGCTCTGTTCTTACAGGGGTGTCCTTGTGTGGATGCGTCCTTCTGCAATCTGTGTGCCCAGAGGCTTTGGTGCAGAGCTGGAGCTGAGGTGGGAAGGGTCACCCCTTCCCAGGGCATGCTGGCAACTGTCGCTTCGAGGGGAGGAGGTGGGGGGGGCAAGAACCAGAGCCCAGTGTGAGCAAAGGCTTCTCCTGTGCTCACTGACTGTCCCAACCCTACTGGGCCAGGCAGGTCCCAAAGAGCTGGAGCAGAAGCCATGAAGGTTGGCCTCTTCCACCCCTTGCAAGTGTGCACCCCCTCCTAATCCCTGACACTGGCACCTTTGCCCCAGAGGGGAGCAGAGCTGGAGGAAGGCATTCTGGAGCAGCCCCTGGCATGGATGGCCATGCATGTGGTGCAATCCTGGCAACTTGTCAGAACTCCAGACCCTGGTCCTCTGGTCCCTCTCTGATGGTTGCCCTGCCCCATCCGTACGTGCCTGTGTTCCTGTGTATGTTCCTTTGTGAAGGTGTTCATAGTTGGGTACTTTAAACAACTTGTTTAACAAACAAGGCAAATACTCTTGGTAGATTTGTTCCTTGTCATGATTTTCCTTCATTCGTTTGCTTGGTATGCTCCTGGTCCTGGTTTTAGCCCAACAGGAAAACTCAGGGGTCTCAGTTCATTTCTGAGTCAGCATCTTGCCTGTCCCACGGGTGGATTTCTGATTCTGGTGTATTTATGACTGTTTTTGAATGCTCTATGTTCCCCCCGAACCCAAATCCACACCCCAGTTCTACTCAGGGTTTTATTAATACTTGGTCTAGTCTATGTCTCCCCCCTTATTCCTTTGTTCTTGGTCCCATATATATTTGGGCTTCCCCGGTGGCTTAGATGGTAGAGAATCTGCCTATAATGCAGGAACCTGAGTTCAATCCCTGGATCAGGAGGATCCCCTGGAGAAGGGATTGGCAACCCACTCCAGTATTCTTGCCTGGAGAATTCCGTGGACAGAGGAGAATAGTGGGCTATTGCCCATAGGGTTGCAAAGAGTCAGACACGACTGAGCAACTAACACTCACTCCATACATGTATAGTCCCCCTGCAGCTGAAATAGCCCCTCTAGCTGTTCTTCAGTTTAAGTTGAGAGTTAAGTGGAACAGACACCAATCTCCAAACAGCCCCCAAGTAGGTTGGAACATTGCATACAGGTTTTCGGTGATCACTTTGGGTTGAGGGAGGCAGCTGGGAGCTGATCAAGACGGCACCGCTCCAGACAGGAGGAGGGTACAGGTGAGTGATGCACAATGGAATTCCTTGTCACACTTTGTTTTGAATTTTTCCTAATTGCCTGTTTACTTTATTGCTATAGACCTTTGTTTGACTGTTTTCCAGAACTTCTATGAGATTCTTCATTGCTTTCTCTCTCCTTTTTCATCTTTCTTTGGGAGAATTTAGTCCTTCTAGCTCATCATTTTTTTTTTTTCCATTTTTAATATACTTTTTATTTTAGAATTATTTGAGGGTTACAGAAAAGGTCTACTAATAGTACAGGGTTTCCATATACTTCTTTCACCTATTACTCCTTATGTTAATATCTTATATAAATATATCACATATGTCAAATTTCATTTATTAACTAATCCACAGATTTTTATCTTGTCCTTGTCTGTTTTTGATATCAGGGTGATGCAGGTCTCATAACTGTGTTTTGAAGCACTCCTTTCTCTTCAATTTTTCTGAGAAGGATGGGTATCAAATATATCACAAATATGATATTCTTTGGTTGGACTGACCCTTTTATCACTATGTAATTATCTTATCTCTTATTACAGTCCTTCTCTTATAGTCTATTTTGTCATATATAAGAAAAGCTACTCCAGCTTTCCTTTGGTTTCCATTCGCAAGAGATGTCTTCTTCCCTTCCTGTCCTTTCAGTCTTATTTGTATCCTTACATTGGAAGTGAGTCTCTTGTAGGCAGTATATAGATGGGTCTTGTTTTTTAACCATTCTTCCTCTCTATTTTTATTTTAAGAATTTAGTCTATTTGCATTTAAAGTAATTATTGATATGTATGTTTTTGATTACATTTTGTTAACTGTTTTCTGGCTATTATAATACCTCTGTTCCTTTCCTCGTCTTTGACCTCCTCACTTGTGCTTTGATAATTTTCTGTAGTTGTATGCAATTATTGCTTTCTGTTTATTTTTGTTTAAACTCACTTGTAGTTTAAGTAAGGCTTATACGAAACAACTTATATACCAGTTCATTTTCAGTTCAGTTCAGTTCAGTTCAGGTCAGTCAGTTATGTCCGACTCTTTGTAACCCCATGAATCACAGCACGCCTGACCTCTCTGTCCATCACCAACTCCCGGAGTTCACTCAAACTCATGTCCATCGAGTCGGTGATGCCATCCAGCCATTTCATTCGATGTCTTCCCCTTCTCCTCCTGCCCCCAATCCTTCCCAGCATCAGAGTCTTCTCCAGTGAATCAACTCTTCACATGAGGTGGCAAAAGTATTGCAGTTTCAGCTTTAGCATCAGTCCTTCCAATGAACACCCAGGACTGATCTCCTTTAGAATGGACCGGTTGGATCTCCTTGCAATCCAAAGGACTCTCAAGAGTCTTCTCCAACACCACAGTTCAAAGCATCAATTCTTCGGCGCTCAGTTTACCTCACAGTCCAATCTCACATCCATACATGACAACTGGAAAAACCATAGCCTTGACTAGATGGACCTTTGTTGGCAAAGTAATATCTCTGCTTTTTAATATGCTATCTAGGTGGGTCATAACTTTCCTTCCAAGGAGTAAGCGTCTTTTAATTTCATGGCTGCAATCAGCATCCACAGTGATTTTGGAGCCCCCCAAAATAAAGCCTGACAGTGTTTCCACTGTTTCCCCATCTATTTCCCATGAAGTGATGGGACCAGATGCCATGATCTTAGTTTTCTGAATGTTGAGCTTCAAGCCAACTTTTTTACTCTCCTCTTTCACTTTCATCAAGAACCTTTTTTGTTCCTCTTCACTGTCTGCCATAAGGGTGATGTCATCTGCATATCTGAGGTTATTGATATTTCTCCTGGCAGTCTTGATTCAAGCTTGTGCTTCTTCCAGCCCAGCGTTCCTCATGATGTATTCTGCATAGAAGTTAAATAAGCAGGGTGACAATATACAACCTTGACGTACTCCTTTTCCTATTTGGAACCAGTCTGTTGTTCCATGTCCAGTTCTGACTGTCGCTTCCTGCCCTGCATACAGGTTTCTCAAGAGGCAGGTCAGGTGGTCTTGGATTCCCATCTCTTTCAGAATGTTCCACAGTTTCTTGTGATCCACACAGTCAAAGACTTTGGCATAGTCAATGAAGCAGAAATAGATGTTTTTCTGGAACTCTCTTGCTTTCTCCATGATCCAGCGGATGTTGGCAATTTGATCTCTGGTTCCTCTGCCTTTCCTAAAACTTGTTTGAACTTCTGGAATTTCACTGTTCACGTATTGCTGAAGCCTGGCTTGGAGAATTTTGAGCATGATTTTAGTAGTGTGTGAGATAAATGCAATTGTGTGGTAGATGAGCATTCTTTGGCATTGCCTTTCTTTGGGATTGGAATGAAAATTGACCTTTTCCGGTCCTGTTGCCACTGCTGAGTTTTCCAAATTTGCTGGCATATTGCATGCAGCACTTTCACAGCATCATCTTTCAAGATTTGAAATAGCTCAACTGGGATTCCATCAACTCCCATCAGCTTTGTTCATAGTGATGCTTTCTAAGGCCCACTTGACTTCACATTCCAAGATGTCTGGCTCTAGGTCAGTGATCACGCCATCGTGATTATCTTGGTCATGAAGATCTTTTCTTGCCACCTCTTCTTAATATCTTCTGCTTCCGTTAGGTCCATACAATTTCTGTCCTTTTTCGAGCCCATCTTTGCATGAAACTTTCCCTTGATATCTCTAATTTTCTTGAAGAGATCTCTTGTCTTTCCTATTCTGTTGTTTTCCGCTATTTCTTTGCATTTATCACTGAGGAAGGCGTTCTTGTCTCTCCTTGCTATTCTTTGGAACTCTGCACTCAGATGCTTATGTCTTTCTTTTTCTCCTTTGCTTTTCTCTTCTCTTCTTTTCACAGTATTTGTAAGGCCTCGTCAGACAGCCATTTTGCTTTTTTGCATTTCTTTTCCATGAGGATGATCTTGGTCCCTGTCTCCTGTACAATGTCACGAACCTCCGTCCGTAGTTCATCAGGCACTCTATCAGATCTATTCCCTTAAATCTGTTTCTCACTTCCACTGTATAATCATAAGGGATTTGATTGAGGTCATATCTGAATGGTCTAGTGGTTTTCAATACTTTCTTCAATTTAAGTCTGAATTTGGCAATAAGGAGTTCATGATCTGAGCCACAGTCAGCTCCTCGTCTTGTTTTTTGCTAACTGTATCGAGCTTCTCCATATTTGGCTGCAAAGAATACAATCAATCTGATTTTGGTGTTGACCATCTGGTGCTGTCCATGTATAGAGTCTTCTCTTGTGTTGTTGAAATCATAATCACAGAAAACTAGTCAGTCTGATCACACAGACCACAGCCTTGTCTAACTCAAGGAAACTAAGCCATGCCATGTGGGGCCACCCAAGACGGGCGGGTCATGGTGGAGAGGTCTGACAGAATGTGGTCCACTGGAGAAGGGAATGGCAAACCACTTCAGTATTATTGCCTTGAGAACCCCATGAACAGTATGAAAAGGCAAAATGATAGGATACTGAATGAGGAATTCCCCAGGTTGTTAGGTGCCCAGTATGCTACTGGAGATCAGTGGAGAAATAACTCCAGAAAGAATGAAGGGATGGAGCCAAGGCAAAAACAATACCCAGTTGTGGATGTGACTGGTGATAGAAGCAAGGTCCAATGCTGTAAAGAGCAATATTGCATAGGAACCTGGAATGTTAGGTCCATGAATCAAGGCAAATTGGAAGTGGTCAAACAGGAGATGGTAAAATGAACGTAGACATTCTAGGAATCAGTGAACTAAAATGGACTGGAATGGGTGAATTTGACTCAGATGACCATTATATCTACTACTGTGGCCAAGAATCCCTTAGAAGAAATGGAGTAGCCATCATGGTCAACAAAAGAGTCTGAAATGCAGTACTTGGATGCAATCTCAAAAACGACAGAATGATCTCTATTCGTTTCCAAGGCAAACCATTCAATATTACAATAATCCAAACCTATGCCCCAACCAGTAACGCTGAAGAAGCTGAAGCTGAACGGTTCTATGAAGACCTGCAAGACCTTTTAGAACGAACACCCAAAAAAGATGTCCTTTTCATTATAGGGGACTGGAATGCAAAAGTAGGAAGTCAAGAAACACCTGGAGTAACAGGCAAATTTGGCCTTGGAGCACGGAATGAAGCAGGCAAATGCTAATAGAGTTTTACCAAGAGAACGCACTGGTCATAGCAAACACCCTCTTCCAACAACACAAGAGAAGACTCTACCCGTGGACATTACCAGTCCATTTTAACCTGAAAATTATTTAAGTTTGCATGCATTCTAAAATTCTACAGTTTTTACTATCCTTCCAACATTTTGTTTTTGATGTTACATCTTTTTACCTTGTATATCTATTAACAAACTATTACAGTTATTTTTCCAACTTTTGTCTTTTAACTTTCATACTAGCTTTATAAGTGTTTGACCCACTACCTTAACATTACTCTGAATTTTACTATATATTTATCTGTATCAGTGAGATGTATAGTTTCATATATTTAACTGTTACTAACTAGCACCTTTCTATTTTAAAGAAGTCCTTTTAGCATTTCTTGTAAGTCCAGTTTAGTGGTAATAAATTCCTTTAGCTTTTACTTGTCTGCAGGACAATTCTGAAAGACAACGATACCTGGTAGAATATCGATACCTGGTAGATGTTTGATAGAGATTGTTGTTGTTTAGTCACTAAGTTGTGTCTGACTCTTTGTGATCCAATGGACTGTAGTCCATCAGGCTCCTCTGTCCATGGGATTTCCTAGGCAAGAATACTGGAGTGGGTTGCCATTTCCTTCTCCTCTAACTCACCATTTTTCTGGCATCATAGTACATATTGAACTTTTGATTTCACAATATAACCATGTAGCATTGCATGCTAATTTCCCTTACTATTCCTGAATTTGTTATAATTTAAGTTGTTTATAGGTTATTCTTTTATGAGTAGTGCTGAATAAGATAGTAAGTTAAGTGAAATATGTAAAATAGGTATCAGTCAGCTTATGAGAGTACTCTAGAAATTATATAACTAAGGACAAGGTATAAGCACTCAAAGTCTGTTTGCACATTGCATACGCTGTCCTAAAGCTATTAATAGTTAACCTCCAATAAGGACTTTGCCAAATGTCTGGTTTTGGTATCCTGCTCAGGATTTCACCACTGTGAGATCTGTAAAGCAAAATAATTTTGCTGATAGGACACGTAAAAAAGGAAATTTATGTACTTTTGAAGTTTTAATTCTTTATTAAGGGATAGCATTTTGAAAACTCCTTATTAAACACTTGTATGTGAGTGTGTTTGTACTGTAAGGTAGTTGTTTCAACTGATGTTTGATAGAGATTGGATTCATAATAGAAAAATAAAAAAGATTACTATGTAGAGTTTCTTGTGCAACTAATGATTAATAATTGTTCAGCACATCTCATCATTATTTGATAATTAAGGTTCAGTTCAGTTCAGTTCAGTCTCTCAGTCGTGTCCAACTCTTTGTGACCCCATGAATCACAGCACGCCAGGCCTCTCTGTCCATCACCAACTCCTGGAGTTCACTCAAAATCATGTCCATCGAGTCGGTGATGGCATCCAGCCATCTCATTCTCTGTTGTCCCCTTCTCCTCCTGCCCCCAAATCCCTCCCAGCATCAGAGTCTCCTCCCGTGAGTCAACTCTTCAAATGAGGTGGCCAAAGTATTGGAGTTTCAGCTTTAGCATCCATCAGTTTTTCCAATGAACACCCAGGATTGATCTCCTTTAGAATGGACAGGTTGGATCTCCTTGCAGTCCAAGGGACTCTCAAGAGTCTTCTTCAACACCACAGTTCGAAAGCATCAATTCTTCGGCGATCAGTTTACTTCATAGTCCAACTCTCACATCCATAGATGATCACCGGAAAAACCGTAGCCTTGAATAGAGGGACCTTGGTTGGCAAAGTAATATCTCTGCTTTTTAATATGCTATCTAGTTTGGTCATAACTTTCCTTCCAAGGAGTAAGTGCCTTTTAATTTCATGGCTGCAATCAGCATCTGCAGTGATTTTGGAGCCCCCCAAAATAAAGTCTACAATGTTTCCATTGTTTCCCCATCTATTTGCCATGAAGTGATGGGACCAGATGCCATGATCTTTGTTTTTTGAATGTTGAGCTTCAAGCTAACCTTTTCACTCTCCTCTTTCACTTTCATCAAGAGGCTTTTGAGTTCCTCTTCACTTTCTACCATAAGGGTGGTGTCATCTATATATCTGAGGTTATTGATATTTCTCCCGGTAATCTTGATTCCAGCTTGTGTTTCTTCCAGCCCAGCGTTCCTCTTGATGTATTCTGCATATAAGTTAAATAAGCAGGGTGACAATATACAACCTTGATGTACTCCTTTTCCTATTTGGAACCAGTCTGTTGTTCCATGTACAGTTTTGACTGTTGCTTCCTGACCTGCATACACGTTTCTTAAGAGGCAGGTCAGGTGGTCTTGGATTCCCATCTCTTTCAGAATTTTCCACATTTTATTGTGATCCACACAGTCAAAGGCCTTGGCATAGTCAATGAACCTCATGTAGGTTTAATCCCAGATTCCTTGAAGCCTTGCTAAATGTGGAGAAATTATTTTGTGACATGTCTAAAATGACTGCTTCTATTCTAGCCAGGGGAGAAATTATACCCAAAATATGAAAATGGAAAACTGATAGCTGACTCAGTGTATCTCTGTCACACATGGGAGGTGATTTCCAGGAGTGGAGATTTAAAGGAGGAGCCAGGAGAGGGGAAACCTCCATCAGTTCTTCTGTCTGTGAGAATGGGCTGTGGGCCATCAGATTCAGCAGTTCATGAACTCTAAGGGATGTGATGCTGGGGTTGTGGGGAGGAAACCATTGCTGAAATGTTCACAGAGAGGAATGAAGGAGGAGAATCTGGGACAGTGAGACAGATATCTATTTCCTTCCATGTGATATGTGTTCTCCAGGGTTTTCCACGGAGATGGCAATTCTTCTTTTTGTGTCATGCCATTCTTCCTTTCTTCCCTTCTTGATAATCAATGCTAATTCTTGCTGGATGACACTTTTTCCAGCTTTTATTCTTGTTATATTTCCCATTCCAAGTGATTTTTCAGCACCCATCTGTTCTCAGTCCCTGGAGAAGTAGAAGGACGCAGGGATGACCAAGTTCATCGGGGTGTCCAACTTCAACCACAAGCAGCTGGAGAAGATTGTGAACAAGCCAGGGCTCAAGTACAAGCCTGTCCACAACCAGGTGAGTAGCTTGGCTCCTCTCCCTCCTGCTCTTCACAACCTCCTTCTGCCCTGGAACCTGATGTCTGTCTGTCCTCTCCTCTTATTCATCCTGCCTTTGTAGGTCAAAGAATTCTAGACAGTAGAGTCTCTGTCTGGACTTTGTAAATGAAATCCATAACGATATCTCTGATAAAGTCTGGGTGGATAGGTGTGGAGTGTTTCCTGGTAAATTGTGGGTAGAATCCAGAATTAGAGGAAGGAGGCATTTCCCTGAGATGGAAGGATGACTAGACGGAGGGTTAAAGTGGCTTGGAGTGAACTGCAAGCAGGAAGGAAGACCATGAAAACCTGGAATGGATTCATGTTGAGGTTTGACAGAAACCAGCAAAATTCTGTAAAGCAATCATTCTTCAGTAAAAAATAATATTAAAAAAAACTGGATTGGGAAGTAATAAAGAGAGAAATCATCTGAGTTGGGTTCGTGTGGGGTTCTGTTGGCTGAATCCAAACTCTTGGTGTCTCAGCATTTATGAGTCTCAACAGGGAGCACAGAAGAGAAATGTGCTGGAGATGATGGAAACCATCCAGGTTCAGTTCAGTTCAGTTCAGTTCAGTCGCTCAGTCGTGTCCGAATTTCCATGACCCCATGAACCACCGCACGCCAGGTCTCCCTGTCCATCACCAACTCCCGGAGTTCACTCAAACTCATGTCCACAGAGTCGGTGATGCCATCCAGACATCTCATTCTCTGTTTTCCTCCTCTCCTCCTGCCCCCAACCTTTCCCAGCATCAGAGTCTTTTCCAGTGAGTCAACTCGTCACATGAGGTGGCCAAAGTATTGCAGTTCAGCTACAGCGTCAGTCCCTCCAATGAACGCCCAGGATCAATCTCCCTGCAATGGACTGGTTGGATCTCCTTGCGATACAAGGGACTCTCAAGAGTCTTCTCCAACACCACAGTTCAAAAGCATCAATTCTTCGGCGATCAGCTTTCTTCACAGTCCAACTCTCACATCCATACATGACCACGGGAAAAACCATGGCCTTGACTAGACGGATCTTTGTTGGCAAAGTAATGTCTCTGCTTTTTAATATATTATCAAGTTTGGTCATAACTTTCCTTCCAAGGAGTAAGCGTCTTTTAATTTCATGGCTGCAATCAGCATCTGCAGTGATTTTGGAGCCCAAAAAATAAAGTCTGACACTGTTTCCACTGTTTTTCCATCTATTTCCCATGAAGTGATGGGACCAGATGCCATGATCTTTGTTTTCTGAATGTTGAGCTTCAAGCCAACCTTTTCACTCTCCTCTTTCACTTTCATCAAGAGGCTTTTGAGTTCCTCTTCACTTTCTGCCATAAGGGTAGTGTCATCTGCATATCTGAGATTATTGATATTTCTCCCAGCAATCTTGATTCCAGCTTGTGCTTCTTCCAGCCCAGCGTTCCTCATGATGTACTCTGCATATAAGTTAAATAAGCAAGGTGACAATATCCGGGTTAGAAGGTTAATTTAAAGGCTCATGGTGATACTAACATTCCATGAAATATTTACTCAGAAACATTTACTCAAATGTAGAACCCACCTTTTGATTATTCAGTCTTAGACTGGTTTTCCTATCCATGTCTATCATAAAGTTAACTGTATAAACACAGTTCACTTCAGTCGCTCAGTCGTGTCTGACTCTTTGCAACCCCATGAATCACAGCATGCCAGGCCTCCCTGTCCATCACCAACTCCCGGAGTTCACTCAGACTCATGTCCATCGAGTCAGTGATGCCATCTAGCCATCTCATTCTCTGTCGTCCCCTTCTCCTCCCTCCCCCAATCCTTCCCAGCATCAGAGTCTCTTCCAGTGAGTCAACTTGTTGCATGAGGTGGCCAAAGTATTGTAGTTTCAGCTTTAGCATCAGTCCTTCCAATGAACACCCAGGATTGATCAAATTGACACTTATGACTGTCTCTAAATAGCAAATCAAATTAAAAAATTATCATGATCCTGAAAGACTGTATTGACTGGTATCACTATCAAACAAATGAGATATACAGGGGTGTTCATCTTTACTTTCATTTAACTTCCTTGACTGTATTCCTAAAAGACAGGTAGTTCTTGGGGGGGGGGAGGGAGAAGAATTTAAATTTAATGAATTAGTGTCTCCAATTACATATGTTGTTCCATATAAGGTCCTCTTACTGGAGCAATTAAATATAGAGATTTTTACATACTCTGCAACATAGTGATCTGGAGAACTAGTTCCTGTTTCTGTAAATAGATGTTTACTTTTACCTGGCAAGAAGAGCTGTATACCTCTTTAACACATCAGTTCATATTCAGACTAAAGGATCTACAAAGCACTTTTTTTTTAACCAACTACATTGATGATTTCATATTCATATGTTCTATAGTTTAAGAAGTAGAGGCATCCAAACCTGATGATATAAATATTCATGTAGAAGGTAAATTAAATTATCAGGAAGTAAAAGGTCATTTAGTTAATCCATCAGCTGCAGTGAAAATGCTAGGATATTTCCTCCAAGGAAAACAAAATTTATTTTCTCCTACAATGTACTCCGGGAGTTGGTGATGGACAGGGAGGCCTGGCGTGCTGTGATTCATGGGGTCGCGGAGAGTCGGACACGACTGAGCGACTGAACTGAACTGAACTGAACTGAACACCTAAAAAAGTTTGTATCACTAGACTTGGAGAAATATATATATATATATGTCTGTGTTTGCACTTCAACTGAATGACCAAGTAAACTCACAAGTTCCCCTACTTTGAGTGAAGCATAAAGAAAGGGAAATCTTACTTTTCTCTATTTCTCTCTTGGTGTTGATATTTCCAGCTTACATCTTTTTCTGTCACATTAATAATACCTTTCCATGTAATCTGACACTCTTCTCTGTTGACATTCTACAGGTGGAATGTCACCGTTATCTCAATCAGAGCAAACTGTTGGATTTTTGCAAGTCACATGATATTGTTCTTGTTGCCTATGCTGCTCTGGGATCCCAATGACTAAAAGAACGGTATTGAACCCTAATGAAGACAACAAGAAGTTTATTTAAAATTCAATTTTTAATAAAATATTTTAAATCATATATTACTCAGATAACTCATTGGCACAGGGGATAAGCAGGGAGGGATGGAATGAATCCTTCTCTTTTATCTTCCCATCACCCAGCCAGTTTTTCTACATTGTATTAGATTGTTGACCCATCAGTAACAAATGTGTGCATTAAAATCTATATATAATCCCCCAGTTGAGACCAGAGACATAAGCTTATACCATGATTTACTTATTTATTAAACAGTGAACATTTTTCTAAAAATACATGTCTAAACCTCACATATCTTTTATCTAAAATTAGGATAATAATATGTAACTTCCAGGTCTATCATGATAACAAATTTAAATATGAATCATTTTTGTAAACATCTTATGATAATGTAAAGTAATTAGCCTCCAATTAAAATAAATAAATAAAAAAATCTATAGAAAATTGTATCTATAAAAATAATGGAATGAATAGTTCTATATTTTGGACTATTCACTTGTATAAATACCTGTGAAAAGTGACGATTAAAAAAAAAAACATTTCCCAGCCTTTTTCCATCACTATTTCTTTTTGTGCCATTGTACAAACTTTACAGCTATGAATGGAAAAAAAACAACAAATGAGAATTTAAAAAGGAAAAAAATATCCACGAATTTGATAGTTCTGGTCTCACTCAAATATGCATCCAAATGACTGGGAGAACTTTGTAAACACAGATTTGGAGAATACATAGAATTTGTATTTCTAACAGAGATTGGGAGAATACACAGAATTTGTATTTCTAACAAGATTCCCAGTAATGCTAATGCTCTTAGTACATGTACCACACTTTGAGAAGCACTGGTGTAGAGCTGACATACTTGGTCTGTCTGGTAAAACTACTCACGAACTGAGTACTTAGTCTCAGCTCCTCAGCATTTCTGAATTTCCTTCCAGGGTGAGCCTGAACCTCTCCATTCTCTTGGAGGACCCAGTTCTTTGTGCCATTGCCAATAAGCACAAGCAAACCCCAGCTCTGGTTGCCCTTTGCTACCAGATGCAACGTGGGGTTGTGGTTCTGGCCAAGCATTACAACAAGAAGCGGATCAAAGAGAACACACAGGTGATGAGTGGGGCTGTGGGCAGAGGGTTCCTAAGGAATATCCTTCATGAGGATCATTCTTTGTCTGTCTCTCAAGACTTTCCTTGAGTCAAGACAAGTTACCTGTTCTTCTCCGTGCATGAATGTGTTGTGTGTGTTCCAGGTGATTTTCTCCTCCTGATGTTGCAACAGGAGAGGCGGCATGGCTGGAGAGGGTTCAGGTTGGACAGAAAACAGAGATTTTAGTTTCAGAGTTATGTCAGCCATTTATTCTGTCATCTTGTGCAAATGACATCTTATTTTGTTTATTCTCAGCTGATGAAATGGCGTTATGTGATTTTTTTAAGACCGTTTGGACTGCTCTATCAAAATATCACAGATTGAGTGGCTGAGAAAAATTGAAATTTATTTCTCACAGTTTTGAAGCTGGAGATCTGAGTCAGGGTTCCTGTGTGGTCAGGTGAGGGCCCCCATCCAGGTCACAGGCTTCTCTTTGCATCTTAATATCATGGAGGGGGCAACAGAGCTCTCCCAAGTCTCTTATATGAATATGCTATTTTAAAGTCTCATTATTGGGATCTTTACCAGGTTTTGGGATTAGGGTGATGGTGGCCTCATAGAATGAGTTTGGAAGTTTCCCTTCCTCTGCAATTTTCTGGAAGAGTTTGAGTAGAATAGGTGTACAGGCCAATATCACTGATGAACACAGATGCAAAAATCCTTAACAAAATTCCAGCAATCAGAATCCAACAACATATTAAGAAGATCATACATCATGACCAAGTGGGCTTTATCCCAGGAATGCAACGATTCTTCAATATCTGCAAATTAATCAATGTAATACACCACATTAACAAATTGAAAGATAAAAATCTTATGATTATCTCAATAAATGCAGAGAAAGCCTTCGACAAAATTCAACATCCATTTATGATAAAAACACTCCAGAAGGTGGGAAGAGAAGGAACATACCTCAACATAATAAAAGCTATATATGACATACCCACAGCAAACATTATCCTCAATGGTGAAAAACTGAAAGCATTTCCCCTAAAGTCAGGAACAAGACAAGGGTGCCCCCTCTCACCACTACTATTCAACATAGTTCTGGAAGTTTTGGCCACAGCAATCAGAGCAGTAAAAGACATAAAAGGAATCCAAATTGGAAAAGAAGAAGTAAAACTTTCACTGTTCGCTGATGATAGGATCCTCTACACAGAAAACCCTAAAGACTCTACCAGAAAACTACTAGAGCTAATCAATGAATGCAGTAAAGTTGCAGGATATAAAATCAACACACAGAATCCCTTGCATTCCTATACACTAATAATGAGAAATAGAAAGAGAAAGTAAGGAAACTATTCCATTCACTGTTTCAATGAAAAGAATAAAATACTTAGGAGTATATCTACCTAAGGAAACAAAAGACCTGTACATAGGAAACTATAAAACACCGGTGAAAGTAATCAAAGAGGACACTAAAAATGGAGAAATAGACCGTGTTCGTGGATTGGAAGAATAAATATTGTGAAAATTAGTATACTACCCAAAGTAATTTATACATTCAATGCAATCTCTATCAAGCTACCAACGATATTTTTCACAGAGCTAGAGCAAATAATCTCACAATTTTATGGAAATACAAAAAACCTCGAATAGCCAAAGCAATCTTGAGGAAGAAGAATGGAACTGGGAGAATCAACCTGTCGGACTCCAGGCTCTACTACAAAGCCACAGTCATCAAGACAGTATGGTGCTGGCATAAAGACAGAAATATAGATCAATGGAACAAAATAGAAAGCCCAGAGATAAATCCACACACCTATGGACACCTTATCTTTGACAAAGGAGGCAAGAATATCCAATGGAGAAAAGACAGTCTCTTTAACAAGTGGTGCTGGGAAAACTGGTCAGCCACGTGTAAAAGAATGCAACTAGAACACTCCATAACACCATACACAAAAATAAACTCAAAATGGATTAAAGATCTAAATGTAAGACCAGAAACTGTAAAACTCCTAGAGGAGAACATAGGCAAAACACTCTCCAACATAAATTACAGCAGGATCCGCCATGGCCCACCTCCCAGAATATTGGTTATAAAAGCAAAAATAAACAAATGGGACCTAATTAAAATTAAAAGTTTCTGCACAGCAAAGGAAACGATAAGCAAGGTGAAAAGACAGCCTTCAGAATGGGAGAAAATAATAGCAAATGAAACAACTGACAAAGAATTAGTCTCCAAAATATACAAGCAGTTCCTTCAGCTCAAGTCCAGAAAAATTAATGACCCAATCAAAAAATGGGCCAAAGAACTAAACAGACACTTCTCCAAAAAGACATACAGATGACTAACAAACACATGAAAAAATGCTCAACATCCCTCATAATCAGAGAAATGCAAATCAAAACCACAATGAGATACTATTTCACACCAGTCAGAATGGCTGTGATCCAAAAGTCTACATGCAATCAATGCTGGAGAGGGTGTGGAGAGAAGGGGACACTCTCACACTGTTGGTGGGAATGCAAACTAGTACAGCCACCGTGGAGAACATTGTGGAGATTCCTTAAAAAACTAGAAATAGAACTGCCATATGATCCAGCAATTTCACTCCTGGGCATACACACCGAGGAAACCAGAATTGAAAGAATGTTCATTGCAGCACTGTTTATAATAGCCAGGACATGGAAGCAACCTAAATGTCCATCTGCAGGTGAATGGTTAAGAAAGTTGTGGTACATATACACAATGAAGTATTTTTCAGCCATTAAAAAGAATGCATTTGAATCAGTTCTAATGAGGTGGATGAAACTGGAGCCTATTATACAGAGTGAAGTAAGCCAGAAAGGAAAACACCAATACAGTATACTAATGCATATATATGGAATTAGAAAGATGGAAATGGTAACCCTGTATATATGAGCCAGCAAAAGAGACACAGGTGTATAGAACAGTCTTTGGGACTCTGTGGGAGAGGGCGAGGGTGCGATGATTTGGGAGAATGACATTGAAACATGTATATTGTCATATGTGAAACGAATCAGCAGTCCAGGTTCGACGCATGATACAGGATGCTCGGGGCTGGTGCACGGGGATGACCCAGAGGGAGGATAAGGGAAGGAGGGAGGTGGGTTCAGGAAGGGGAACTCATGTACACCGGGGGTGGATTCATGTCAATGTATGGCAAAACCAACCAATATAATACTGTAAAATAATTAGCCTCCAATAAAAATTAAAAAAAAATCTCATTCGTGATAGCTCCACTTTCATGACCTACAAAGGCTCCATTTCTAACATCATCAACATGAAAATTTCAGTTCAGTTCAGTTCCGTCGCTTAGTCGTGTCAGACTCCTTGTGACCCCATGAATGACAGCACACCATGCCTCCCTGTCCATCACCAACTCGCAGAGTTACCCAAACTCATGTCTATTGAGTCGGTGATGCCATCCATCCATCTCATCCTCTGTTGTCCCCTTCTCCTCCTGAACTCAATCTTTCTCAGCATCACAGTCTTTTCCAGTGAGTCAGCTCTTCGCATTAGGTGGCCAAAGTATTGGAGTTTCAGCTTCAACCTTCCAAAGAACATGCAGGACTGATCTCCTTTCGGATGGACTGGTTGGATCTCCTTGCATTCCAAGGGACTCTCAAGAGTCCTCTCCAACACCACAGTTCCAATTCTTCGGCGCTCAGCTTTCTTCACAGTCCAACTCTCATATCAATACATGACTACTGAAAAAACTTTAGCCTTGACTAGACAGAGCTTTGTTGACAAAGTAATGTCTCTGTTTTTTAATATGCTGTCTAGGTTGGTCATAACTTTCCTTCCAAGGAGTAAGCGTCTTTTAATTTCATGGCTGCAATCACCATCTGCAGTGATTTTGGAGCTCCCCCAAATAAAGTCTGACACTGTTTCCACTGTTTTTCCATCTATTTCCCATGAAGTGTTCGGACCAGATGACATAATCTTAGTTTTCTGAATGTTGAGTTTTAAGTCAACTTTTTCACTCTCTTCTTTCACTAAGAGGCTCTTTAGTTCTTTTTCACTTTCTGCCATAAAGGTGGTGTCCGCTGCATATCTGAGGTTATTGATATTTCTCCCGGCAATCTTGATTCCAGCTTGTGATTCCTCCAGCCCAGCATTTCCCATGATGTACTCTGCATATAAGTTAAATAAGCAGGGTGACAATATACAACCTTGACGTACTCCTTGTCCTATTTGGAAGTTTGGGGGCACAAAAATTATAGCAGCAATCTTTAACCCCCAAACCATCATGGTTTTATTTTGCATTTCCCTGAGTATTATAGGGTTTCATCTTTATACATTTACTCTTGAGTATCTCTTTGTGAAGCTCCTTTTCAAGACTTTGTCCACTTTAGCTAGGTTGTTTCTCTTTGATTTATTTGTAGGAGACCATTATTGTACCTTCAGTCACAGCTATACAGGAAAACTCTCCCCACTTTCAGGATTTAATACAGAGGTCATTTCTGTGTCTCTTGATTTTGTGTTTTGACGATCAGCGTGAACTCAGCTCAGCTGCTGTCCTCTTAGTTGGTCTCGTTCATGCATTTGCAGCTCAGTGCAGAGCAGCTCAGCAGTCTCCTTAGCAGGAGGATATGACTTGTGTCAGAGGAGCCTGCATGCTTCTTCATGTAGTTTTAGATAAATATTTGGCTAGCTGTGGTCAACTAACCTGGTTATCACCTAAGCACAGTACTATGATCCATAGTCAGTGAATGGAAAAAAAAATACTCTTCATTTCTAGACTCAGAACTGACTCATCAATTCTGGCAAAGTTCACTGCCCAATGTTACAGGTCCATCTAAGTCAAGGTCAAGTGTATGGTCCCCTAAACAATTGCTTCTGTGTTTCCATCAAATTTGGCCCTGCGATACACCTAGAATTGGTTTTTTAATATAATATAATATGAAAATGGTGACATATATGTTTGTTTTTTAAATGGAAATCTAACACAGCAAGGATACCAAATCAGTCTATCTTAAAGGAAATCAACCTTGAATATTCATTGGAAGGACTGATGTTGAAGCTGAAGCTCTAATACTTTGGCCACCTGATGAGAAGATTGACTCATTGGAAAAGACCCTGATGCCGGAAAAGACTGAGGCCAAGAGGAGAAGGGGGAGACAGAGGATGAGGTGGTGAGATGGCATCACCAACTCGATGGACATAAGTTTGAGCAAAGTCTGTGAGTTGGTGATGAACAGGGGAGCCTTCCTTGCCACAGTCCAGTGTGTCACAAAGAATTGGATATGACTTAGCAACTGAATAAAAACAACGTGTCCATATTTTCCATGATTTTCACTTTCAACTCTGTCATACATAGAGAACCTTTAAGTGCATTTCTCGCCTCTTTCTTCTATTTAACTATTCGGTTTTCTGTACTGTGTTATTAAATTGTAGAAGAAGTCTTATTTTCAGAATGGTAAATTCTTCAACCAGTCCATCCTAAAGGAAATCAATCCTGAATATTCATTGGAAGGACTGATGCTGAAGCTGAAACTCCAAAACATTGGCCACCTGATGCGGAGTTGACTCATTTGAAAAGACCCAGATGCTGGGACAGATTGAGGACAGGAGGATAAGGGGACGACAGAGGATGAGATGGTTGGATGGCATCACTGACTCAGTGGACATGGGTTTGGGTGGACTCTTGGAGTTGGTGATAGACAGGGAGGCCTGGTGTGCTGCAGTTCATGGGTTCGCAAAGAGTCGGACACGACTGAGCGACCGAACTGAACTGAACTGAAGAATGTCTTGGCTACTTTTTATTAGTTCTTCTTTTATTTAAAATTTGGTATCGCTTTACTGACTTCTACAGGAGAATATGTATGTCAGTCTTTGATTCATGTTGCATTGAAACACTAGATTACTTCAGAGAAAACAAATTTCTTTATAAAATTGAGCTATCCACTTCATGATTATGATGTGAATTTTTAATAATTTAGGTGTTCTTTAATGTTTAGACTTTTCATAACTTTATCTACAAAGGCATTTACATTAAGTTTCTTTTAGATTTATTCATAGATAAAGGGTTCAGTTCAGTTCAGTTCAGTTCAGTCGCTCAGTCGTGTCCGACTCTCGCGACCCCATGAATCACAGCACGCCAGGCCTCCCTGTCCATCACCAACTCCCGGAGTTCACTCAAACCCACGTCCATCAGGTCGGTGATGCCATCCAGCCATCTCATTCTCTGTCATCCTCTTCTACTCCTGCCCCCAATCCCTCCCAGCATCAGAGTCTTTTCCAGTGAGTAAACTCTTCACATGAGGTGGCCAAAATATTGGAGTTTCAGCTTTAGCATCAGTCCCTCCAATGAACATCCAGGATTGATCTCCTTTAGAATGGACTGGTTGGATCTCCTTGCAGTATAAGGGACTCTCAAGAGTCTTCTCCAACACCACAGTTCAAAAGCATCGATTCTTCGGCGATCAGCCTTCTTCACAGTCCAACTCTCACATCCATACATGACCACGGGAAAAACCATTGCCTTGACTAGACGGACCTTGGTTGGCAAAGTAATGTCTCTGCTTTTTAATATACTATCAAGGTTGGTCATTACTTTCCTTCCAAGGAGCAAGCGTCTTTTAATTTCATGGCTGCAATCAGCATCTGCAGTGATTTTGGAGCCCAAAAAAACAAAGTCTGACCCTGTTTCCACTGTTTTTCCATCTATTTCCCATGAAGTGATGGGACCAGATGCCATGATCTTTGTGTTCTGAATGTTGAGCTTCAAGCCAAACTTTTCACTCTCCTCTTTCACTTTCATCAAGAGGCTTTTTAGTTCCTCTTCACTTTCTGCCATAAGGGTAGTGTCATCTGCATATCTGAGGTTATTGATATTTCTCCCAGCAATCTTGATTCCAGCTTGTGCTTCTTCCAGCCCAGCGTTCCTCATGATGTACTCTGCAGAGAAGTTAAATAAGCAGGGTGACAATATACAACCTTGACGTACACATTTTCCTATTTGGAACCAGTCTGTTGTTCCATGTCCAGTTCTAACAGTTGCTTCCTGACCTGCATACAGGTTTCTCAAGAGGCAGGTCAGGTGGTCTGGGATTCCCATCTCTTTCAGAATGTTTCACAGTTTATTGTGATCGACACAGTCATTGCTTTGGCATAGTCAATGAAGCAGAAATCGATGTTTTTCTGAAACTCTCTTGCTTTCTCCATGATCCAGCGGATGTTGGCAATTTGATCTCTGGTGCCTCTGCCTTTTCTAAAACCTGCTTGAACATCTGGGAGTTCACGGTTTACATACTGCTGAAGCCTGGCTTGGAGAATTTTGAGCATGACTTTACTAGCGTGTGAGATAAAGGGTAAGTTTGATATCTGATTCTTTTTTTTTTTTTTTTAAACTGACAAAATTTTAATATTAGATGTTTCTACATAGTGGAATTACATGAATTTTTTTTTTTTTACAGTTCATAACTTTTATAAATAAAATAAATTAAATGTACAGTGAATAAGTTCTCTGAAATATTTCAATATTTCTGCAGGTTTAGTAATATCGTAAAATACATTTCAACTAAAATTCACAAATCTAAAAACCTGTTAGGCATTTTTAGGCGTTTTAAGATGGAAATGAAGACCAATGTTACATCGTAATATGCTAATTACAAATAGTACTTCAAATAACAAATACTACAGTTTGTCCCAAACTTTAAAAACTATTCATGAACTCAACACTGAATTATTGATGGCTATGAGAATTGTTTCCTAGCCTTTTTGAAAATTTCAACCCATTTACGTTTAAGGTAATTATTGATAAGTACGATCCCGTAGCCATTTTCTTTATTGCTTTGGGTTCAAGTTTATACACTCTTTCTGTGTATCCTGTCTATAGAAGATCCTTTAGCATTTGTTGGAGAGCTGGTTTGGTGATGCTGAATTCCTTCAGCTTTTGCTTGTCTGTAAAGCTTTTGATTTCTCCTTCATATTTGAATGAGATCCTTGCTGGGTATAGTAATCTGGGCTGTAGGGTATTTTCTTTCATCACTTTAAGTATGTCTTGCCACTCCCTTCTGGCCTGAAGAGTTTCTGTTGAAAGATCAGCTGTTATCCTTATGGGAATCCCCTTATGTGTTATTTGCTGCTTTTCCCTTGCTGCTTTTAATATTTGTTCTTTGTGTTTGATCTTTGTTAATTTGATTAATATGTGTCTTGGAGTATTTCGCCTTGGGTTTATCCTGTTGGGGACTCTCTGGGTTTCTTGGACTTGGGTGATTATTTCTTTCCCCATTTTAGGGAAGTTTTCAACTATTATCTCCTCAAGTATTCTCTCATGGTCTTTCTTTTTGTCTTCTTCTTCTGGGACTCCTATGATTCGAATGTTGGAGCGTTTAACATTGTTCCAGAGGTCTCTAATATTGTCCTCATTTCTTTTAATTCGTTTTTCTTTTTTCCTCTCTGTTTCATTTATTTCTACAATTCTATCTTCTAGTTTGCTTATCCTGTCTTCTGCCTCTGTTATTCTACTGTTTGTTCCCTCCAGAGTGTTTCTGATCTCATCTATTGCATTATTCATTGTATATTGACTCTTTTTTATTTCTTCTAAGTCCTTATTAAATCTTTCTTCCATCTTCTCAATCCTTTTCTCCAGGTTATTTATCTGTAACGCCATTTTGCTTTCAAGATTTTGAATCATTTTCACCATCAAAATTTGAAATTCTTTATCAGGTAAATTCCCTATATCTTCTTCTTTTGTTTGTGTTGGTGGGCAATTATCTTGTTCCTTTACTTGCTGGATATTTCTCTGCCTCTTCATCTTGCTTATATTGCTTTGCTTGGGGTGTCCTTTCCCTCTTCTTGCAGTTTGTGGAGTTCTCTTTATTACATAGTTTCTTCGCTGTGTGTGGGGTTGGACGGGTGACTTGTCCGGGTTCCCTGGTTAGGGAAGCATGTGTCGGTGTTCTGGTGGGTGGAGCTGGATTTCTTCTCTCTCCTTTAGAAGACAATGGGCTGCTTTTCTGGGAGCCTGATGTCCTCTGCCAGTATTCAGAAGTTGTTTTGTGGACTTTACTCCGCGTTCAAATGTTCTTTTGATGAATTTGTGGGGGAGAAAGTGGTCTTGCCATCTTATCCCTCCGCCATCTTGTTCCTTCCTCCCCAGAACACTGGATTCTTATATTCCACCTGGTCGTGGAGTATCTCTTCCCAGCTGCTCCAGCAAGGCGCAGCCGCTGTACCTTACCTTGGACGAGGGGTATCTCCTCAAGGCCGTGCCTCCTGCTTTGAATGTAGATCAGCTCCTCTCAGCCCTCTGGTGCCCAAGCAGCCACCGCCTCCTGAACGTGGTACAGCTCCTCTCGGCCACCGCCCTAACCCTGGGCACGGGGTAGCTCATCTCAGCCACGATTCTGCACGTGGTCGGTTGTGCCGGAGCCAGGCCGATATCTGATTCTTGGATAGGCTTTCGTGAGGAAGACTCCTCCCCACACGGCTTCAGTGCAGTGCTGTCATACTTCGGGTGTGTTGGGCAGCTTGAAGCACTCTAATGTTTGTTCAGGTGCAGGTATCAAGGCAGGAGTTTCCAAAGACAAAAGGGTATTTTAGTACATTTGTTTTCTGTCTGAAGTGATTCACTTAGAAAGATAAGGGACTGATGCACTGTAATGTTTGTGAGGTGTCCAGAGAAGGAGGTGTAGGGAGGAGAGGTGAGAACTCAGAGGAGGGTTTGTTCACATGGAAGCTGAGGACAGACACGGCTTCCCTGTCCCCTCTTCTTGTCTCCATCCAGCTGGAAAGTCCTCCAGTCCCCAGGGGGAGGCTGTCTTCTTGGGGGAGAGGTAATGTGATTCTTCTTTCCTTCCAGGTGTTTGACTTTGAACTGACTCCAGAAGACATGAAAGCAATCGATGGCATCAATAGAAATATAAGATATTATGAATTTCTACCGTAGAAATTGCAGGTGTTTCACACACATGGTTTATTTTCCTGTAGCAGGCAGATCAGTAGGGCAACTAAGCTTTTTAAAACCTTGATTCTAGGAAGACGGTCCTGATTCTAGCATAGGAGCCAACCAGAGTCTTCCTGCAGACCTCAAACCAGAGGTTTCCTCCTGGGCTCTGTCTCTGACCAACAGAAATGATTGGGACCGAGGACAGCCCATCAGTAAAGTCCTCAGAGTTGACATCCTGGTGAATTTGTGTCCCTAATCCCTGTGCCTGGTGCACCTCCTCCTAGGGCCGAGGGACCCAGTAAACACAGAGGGCACAGTGCCAGCAGCCCACTCTTCTTACATGGACCCGTGCACATGTTTAATTCTTTTTACATCAGGATGAAATGGTTATATTAATCAAAGTTGTATAATAATGAATCCTTTCTGGATTACATTCATGTTTTGTTGTTGTTGTTTACTTGCTTAGTTGTGTCCAACTGTTGGGACCCACAGGCTGTAGCCTACAGGCTCCAGGGTCCATGGGATTCCCAGGCAGGAATACTGGAGTGGGTTGCCATTTTCTTCTCCAAGTTATCTCGCCAATCACTGAACCCATGTCTGCTACTTGGCAGGTGGATCCTTTATCACTGACCACCTGGGAAGCCGCCATTCATGTTCTTCCTAACACAATGATAAAACATCTTGCTGATACTTTTTTGTGGAAGAAGGTCCCACGAAGGCCAACCTGCAACAGTTTTGAGAAGTCACACGGGCCTACTTCCATCCCATCTCCTAAGGGTCTGGTGGATTTTCTCCCTTATGGGCATTTCTTCTCCAAGACACAATCCATTTCTTTCAAATTAATCTCTTCCTTGATCTTTTTTCCCTATTACAATTCCCATGTCCTCATCTTTGTTATCTCACAAAGTACTGAATTACCAGTAGGTCATGAGCTTAAATGACCCTCCGGTGAGAGACTGCTGTGTCCTTAAGAGGACACACTCAGGTAAGATCATCTGGGTCTCTCTGGTTTCTTGAGTCAAGACTCACTGCAGTTTAGCCTTTGTCCAGCAGAAGTCCAACCCCTGGGGAGCCCCTACCTGCTTGCCTTTGACTTAGTCACTAACAAAGAATTCCAGCTGCCTCATTACGGCAGGAGAATGTCAGGATTGAAGAGACAGAAGAGAAATCTGGAAGGGAGTTTAGAGAGGAGGGAATGCAAATTATTGATACAGCGAAGATTTTGTTTGAAGGGAACTATCTCAAAACTCTCCCTAGTGTTTGTAAAACGATATCACAATTCTGATAAAATACATGATAATCGAAAAAAAGGTGGAAACTTACTTTTCTGTCCTTAAAGACTTTTAAGTATAATTCTATCTTCTCCTTCATTAGGCTGTGAATGCCTAGACTTATTCCCCTTTGTGGGCTCAGGTCAACAGCCCAGGTCCTGGCACTTGGAATTGCTCAGAATGCACTCTTTAATGAATTGAATTGAAAGGGACAAGTTTAGAAAGAAAAGTAGAAATATGGAGAAAAAGAAAACAATAGTTATACTCATTACTGAGTAGCCAATGTTTTAATGCATCATAAATTAAGAAAATATCAATGCCACTTTGTGCTGGATGATTATTCAGGTGACTGTGGTATCTCTTCAATAGATTAGAATTTCCTTAATGGAGACAGTCTGTATTTTTGGGGGTGCTCGGTATCTGCTTATCCATGGATGTGAGAAAAAAGGGCAGTTAATTTGTTCACTATGATCCTTCTCATCGTTTAGGGACAGAAGTTCCACAAAGGGGCTTAAATGATCTCGAGTTAGCCCCTGGTCTTGCGCCCTCTTACAATTGTAACCTGAGTCAAAGTACTTGTCACTGTGGAGTGACAACTACACATGAATGTTGGGACTGGACATGCAGGTGCCATGTGCACATGGAGCAGACACCTGATGTGTGTTGTTGGGGGAGAAGGAGGGATGTGTTTATAGATTTTGAATTTTAGCCCATCCTGACCGCACTCACAGAGTAATGCTCTCTGTGACAGCACGACAGAATTAATAAATGAATCCTCTTTCTCTTTCAGTGGTGTCAGTCACCCTGAATATCCATTTCTTGAAGAATATTGATTCTCGGGTCTCACTGTGGTTCTTCAAGAATTTCTTGCTTCTGGGGCTGTGAAGAGGATTTTTGTAAGTGGTGAAGGTGCTTGAATGAAGTGTCTGAACTTTCAAAAATGCCTTTTCTTGTGAAAAAATAAACAGTGTATGAAACAATTAAAACTTCAAAGTAAGAATGCTCTTTTTTTCTGATAATTAAAAGAAATTACAGGAAATTTGGCAAGTAAAAGAGAAATGATAGAAAATAAAGATAAGCTGTAATTCACCATTATATAATACTTTGGTACGTTTTCCTTATAGAATCCTATACAAATCTGTGTGCTTGATTATTTACAAAGACAAATAATCTTCAATCTACAGGTTGTATACTTTTCAACTTAGCATAATCATTTTGGTAAGCTAATATACGGTTTAAAAAATCCAGTATAATATTTTGCTCTCTGTAAAGTAGCACATCTGATTCATTTATTTAATTTCTTAATTGTCTGCCCACGCTTAGCATTTTGATAAATACTTATATATTCTGCCATTCATTCACTGGTTGTCATTCAGTCCTTCATTCAGCAAAACTTTATTGAACATTCTTTAGTAAGACATTGTTTTATCAATAAATATTAACTAAATGAGAAACCCTTGAGTTTATAGTGTAGTGGAGGATGGGACAGTGAATGTCATCAGGAGAATTTAGCTGTTAGAAATGGGTAAGTGCCTGTTGAGAAAATCCTGCACAATCTCTCACATTTCTGTCCATCTGTTAGGCAGAGACACCAACTACCCTTCATCCCACACAACTTTTCATCTGTACAAGAAACAGCCTTGAAACATAGAGACAGTGGTTCCTTGCATTTCTCTGGAACAGAAAGTGTTAAGTCCAGGAAGGAAGAGTGTTCATGTAACATTTGAGGGCCAGTAAGTTGGCTGATGTGGGTGGAGTTTAGTGAGGGAAGAAGACAGGAGTTGAAGACAAGCCTGAGAACCACTGAGGCCATGGGTCTGTGTCATGTAGGTTTTTGAGAGGTCTTTACTTTGAGAGAAGTGGAGAATGATATTTTGGTTCTGAGCACAGTAGTTACATGAGCTAATGTGTTTTCAAAAAAGTCACTCTGGTTGTTATGTCTAGAAGAAAAAGAGGAAAAAGAGCCCTTTTTAAGGACTAACAGGAATTTAGGTGAGAGGTGATGTTGGCTGGAACCACAGAAGGAGCAGTAAAGATGGCCAGAGGTATTGGAATAGGAACTTATTTTAGGGACAGCATGAACTAGACTGCTAACATGTTGGACATATGGTGAAAGGTAAAGGGGAATCAAAGTTGACTCCAAATATTTGTGTTTAAGTGACAGGAGATGTGGATGCCATTTTCTCAGATGGAGACAATTCAGGGAATCTCATTTTTGTTGGAAGATCATGAGTTCAGTTATAGATATGTATCTTTTGGAGAAGACTCTTTTTAAAAATAATTTATTTATTTTAATTGGAGGCTAATTGAAGCAACCTAGATGTCCATCTGCAGACAAATGGATAAGAAAGCTTTGATACGTATCTTTCAAATGCCTTTAGGTATCCAAGTGAAGATGCATGCATAGAGTTGGACATGCAAGTCAATTAGAGAAAAGGTTTAGACAAAATGTTCATATCTGAAATTGTCAGATGTAGTCTCTTAAAGCCATGAAAATAATCAGTCAGAGATCTTACATTATACAGTGAGTGGTGTGGACAGGGAAGTCAAGCTTCATGAGAAATAAGCATTAAGAAAATGCTTGAAAAAAACACAACAAAACAGAGAAACAAACAAAAAAAAAAACTGAAGGAACCGGCCAGAGAAAGGAGTCCAGTGCTTTCAATGGTCAAGTATGAAAAGCGTGAAAATGGAAGACTGGATTCAGCAGTTAACCTTGGCAGGATCAAGTGCAGCTTTGATAGAGTAGTGAAGGCAAACTCTGAGTAAAGTTGGTTCAAGAAATGATGTGAGGAGACAATGTGGAACAGAGTATACACAGTTTTCAGACTTTGCTGTAATGAGCACCACAGAATCGGTCAGTCACTAAGGAAGAAACTGGAATCAAGAGATGAGGTTCCTGTGTTTGGGGAGATGACCAGCTGCTTCTGAGGTCAGAGGAACATTCCAGTAGAGAGTAAAACTCATGATGCAGCAGATGGAGATGGGGCTGACTTGAACCACATCTGTCTTAGTTAATGCTGCTGTTATAACAAATGACCAAAAACTTTGTACTTTGAAACATCACCAAGGTATTTGTTTACATATCTGGAGGTCAGAAATTCAAAATACAGTTCTGAGGTCTAAAATCAAAGTGCCAGCAGGCTTGTGGTCTTTTCTGGAGTTTGTAGGGGAAATCCATTTTGTTGCTTTATCCCACTCCTAGAGAACAGGTCTTGGGTTGTTGGAAGAGTGTATTTGCTAAGATCACAGTGTTCTCTTTGTAATACTCTGTTATCCTTTGCCCTGCTTCAATTGTACCCCAAAGCCAAACTTGCCTGTTACTCCAGGTATCTCTTGACTTCCTACTTGTTCATTCTGGTCTCCTTTTTTTTTTTTTTTTTTGTGTTAGATCTTTTTTTGGTGTTAGATGTAGAAGGTCTTTTAGGTCCTTATAGAATGTTCAAATTCAGCTTCTGCATTTGTGGTTGGGGCATAAACTTAGACTACTGTGATATTGAATAGCTTACCTTGGAAATGGACCAAGTACCTTCTGTCATTTTGAGATTGCACCTAAGTACTGCATTTTGGACTCTTTAGTTGACTATGATGGTTACTCCATTTCTTCTATGGGATGCTTCCCCACAGTAGTTGATATAATTGTCATCTGGGTTAAATTCACCCGTTTCCATCTATTTTAGTTCACTGATTCCTAAGAAATCCATATTCATTCTTGCTATCTTCTGTTTGACCAAATCCAATTTACCTAGATTCAAGGACCTAATGTTCCAGGTTCCTATGCAATACTGTTCTTTAAAGCATCAGACTTTACTTTCACCACCAGACACATCCAGAGCTGGGTGTCATTTCTGCTTTGGCTCGGCCTCATCATTCTTTCAGGTTGTATTTCTCCACTCTTCCCTAGTAGCATATTGGACACCTACTGTCCTGGCGGAGTCATCTCTCAGGGTCATATCATTTTTGCTTTTTCATACTGTTCATGGAGTTCTCAAGGCAAGAATTCTAAGTGGTTTGCTTTTGCCTTCTCTTGTGAGCCAAGTGTTGTTGGAACTCTCTACCATGACTCATCCTTCTTGTGGGCCATGTATGGCATGACTCATAGTTTCACGAGTTACACAAGGCTGTGATCCATGTGATCATTTTGGTTACTTTTCTGTGATTGTGGTTTTCATTTTGGAGGCCACAGGATTGAAATTCTTGCTCCTTCTGTCTGCCTTGTGATGAATGAGTGTAAGAGGCTTGTGCAAGCTACCTGATGGGAGGGACTGGCTGTGGGGAAAACTGAGTCTTGCTCTGGTGGGCAGGGCCATGTTCAGTAAATCTTTTTACCCAATTTTCTGCTAATGGGTGGGACTGTGTTTCCTCCCTGTATTAGGGAAAATTGCTAGGCCATTCAGGCATGACCTAAATCAAATCCCTTATGATTATACAATGAAAGTGACAAATAGATTCAAGAGATTAGATCTGATCCAGAGTGCCTGAAGAACTGTGGATGTAGGTTCATAATATTGTACAGTAAGCAGTGACTGAAACCATCCCCAAGAAAAAGAAATGCAAGAAGACAAAATGGTTGTCTGAGGAGGCCTTACAAATACCGGAAAAGAAGAGAAGTGAAAGGCAAAAGAGAAAGGGAAATATATAGGGAACTGAATGCAGAGTTCTGAAGACTAGCAAAGAGAGATAAGAACACCTTCATAAGTGAACAATGCAAAGAGATAGATTAAAACTATAGAATGAGAAAGACTAGAGATCTCTTCAAGAAAATTAGAGATACCAAGGGAACACTTCATGTGAAGATGACCGCAGAAAGGACAGAAACTGTCAGGATCTAACATAAGCAGAGGAGATTAAGAAAAAGTGGTAAGAATACACAGAAGAACTGTACAAAAAAGTTTTTAATGACCTGGATAACCAGGGTGGTATGTTCACTCACCTAGAGCCAGACATTCTGGAGTGTGAAGTCAAGTGGGCCTTAGGAAGCATTACCATGAAAAAAGCTATTGGAGGTGAAGGATTTCCAGCTAAGTTATTTCAAGTGCTAAAGGATGATGTTGTTAAAGTGTTGCACACAATATGACAGCTAATTCTGAAAACTCAGCAGTGGAAAAGGTCAGTTTTTTTTCCAATTCCAAAGAAGGGCAATGCCAAATAATGTTCAAACTACCACGATTGTGCTCGTCTCACATGCTAGCAAGGTAATGCTCAAAATCCTTCTGGTTAAGCTTCAATAGCTGATATTACAAGCTGGATTTGGAAAAGGCAGAGAAACCAGAGATCAAATTGCCAACATCCATTTGATCACAGAAAACGCAAAAGAATTCCTGAAAAACATCTCAGTTCAGTTCAGTTCAGTCACTCAGTCGTGTCCGACTCTTTGCGACCCCATGGATCACAGCACGCCAGGCATCCCTGTCCATCACCAACTCCCGGAGTTCACTCAAACTCACCTCCACCGAGTCGGGGATGCCATCCAGCCATCTCATTCTTTGTCATTCCCCTCTCCTCCTGCCCACAATCCCTCCCAGCATCAGAGTCTTTCCAGTGAGTCAACTCGTCGCATGAGGTGGCCAAAGTATTGGAGTTTCAGCTTTAGCATCAGTCCTTCCAATGAACACCCAGGACTGATATCCTTTAGAATGGACTGGTTGGATCTCCTTGCAGTCCAAGGGACTCTCAAGAGTCTTCTCCAACACCACCATTCAAAAGCATCAATTCTTCGGCGCTCAGCTTTCTTCGCAGTCCAACTCTCACATCCATACATGACCACTGGAAAAACCATAGCCTTGACTAGATGAACCTTTGTTGGCAAAGTAATGTCTCTGCTTTTGAATATGCTATCTAGGTTGGTCATAACTTTCCTTCCAAGGAGTAAGCGTCTTTTAATTTCATGGCTGATGCTGAAGTTGAAACTGCACTACTTTGGCCACCTCA
The DNA here is from genome assembly GCF_049115385.1 of Moschus berezovskii. NCBI lineage: Eukaryota > Metazoa > Chordata > Mammalia > Artiodactyla > Moschidae > Moschus > Moschus berezovskii. The sequence goes on along the minus strand of NC_142474.1, from coordinate 41,122,452 downwards.
TGCAACGAGTTGACTCACTGGAAAAGACTCTTATGCTGGGAAAGGTTGGGGGCTGGAGGAGAATTGGATGACAGAGAATGAGATGGCTGGATGGCATCACCAACTCTGTGGACATGAGTTTGAGTGAACTCCGGGAGTTGGTGATGGACAGGAAGGCCTGGCATGCTGTGATTCATGGGGTAGCAGAGAGTTGGACATGACTGAGCGACTGAACTGAACTGAACTGAACTGAATTTCATGGCTGCAATCAACATCCGCAGTGATTTTAGAGCCCAGTCTACTTCTGCTTTATTGACTAGGCTCATGCCTTTGGCAGGATGGATCACAACAAATTGTGGATACATCTTAAAGAGTTGGCAATACCAGACCACCTTACCTGCCTCCTGAGAAACCTGTATACAGGACAAGAAGAAACAGAATTGGATTTGGAATGACAGAGTGGTTCAAAATTGGGAAAGAGGCACACAAGGCTGTATGTTGTCACCATGCTTATCTATAGTACATGCAGAGTACATCATGCAAAATGCCAAGCTGGATGGATCACAAGCTTGAAATATGATTTGGGGAGAAATATCAATAACCACGTGTATGCAGATGATGCCACCCTTATGGCAGAAAGGGAAGGGGAACTAAAAAGCCTTTTGATGATGGTGAAGGAGGAGAGTGAAAAAGCCAACTTGAAGCTCAACATTGAAAAAACTGAGATCATGGCATGTGGTCCCATCACTTCATGGCAAATAGATGGGGAAACAATGGAAACAGTGACAGGTTTTATTTTCTTGGGCTCCAAAATCACTGAGGACGCTGACCTTAGCCATAAAATTAAAAGCTCCTTGGAAGAAAAACTATGACAAACCTAGAAGCATATTAAAAAGGAGAGATATCATTTTTGCGACAAAGTTCTGTATAGTCAAAGCTTTGGTTTTTCCAGTAGTCATGTACAGATGTGAGAGTTGGACCATAAAGAAGGCTGAGTGCCGAAGAATTGATGTTTTCAACCTGCGGTGCCAGAGAAGGCTCTTGAGAGTCCCTTGGACAGCAAGGGGATCAAACCAGTCAATCATAAAGGGAATCAGCACTGAATATTCATTGGAAGGACCAATGCTGAAGCTGAAGCTCCAATACTTTGGTCATCTGACCAGAAGAGGAAACTCATTGGAATAGACCCCGATGCTGGGAATGATTAAGAAAAGGAGGAGAAGACGGTGACAGAGGATGAGATGGTTAGATGGCATCACCAACTCGATGCACATGAGTTTGAGCAAACTCTGGTAGACAGTCAAGGGTAGAAGTGTCTGGAGTGCTGCAGTCCATGCTGTGGTAGAGTTGGATACCACTGAGGGACTGAACAACAGAAGAACACTCCATTCTTGGTCTTGTAGACCCTCCCACCATCTCAGAGCCAGAGCATAGTGTCTTTGAGTCTCTTATCTAATGCTCGTACCTTTCCACCTTCTCTTTGACTACAACCCTCCCAGGTCCCATGCATAAGGACTTTGTGATTACACTGGGGTGACCCAGGTAATCCAGGAACATCCCCATCTCATGGTTTTAATCCCCTTTGCTAAGTAGTTCCCCGACCAGTTTCAGAACTTGTGCCCCCTGCAGTGGAAGCATAGAATCCTCACCCTGGACCGCCAGGGAAGTCCCAGGTCAGAAAATTTTAGCCATATTTTCATCAGATACATTTTCTGCCCCCTTTCCTCTCTCTTCTCCTTCTGGAACCCCTATCATGTGATTGTTAGTATGTTCTACATCCTAGTTAGAATAACATTCTTATTACTGTTCTGAATTCTGGTAAATTATTAATATCTATCTTATTAGAGATTTTTTCAGGTGTTTTTTTTTTCTTTCATTGTTTCATTTGAAACAGATTCCGCTGTCTTCTCGTTTTGCTTAACATCCTCTGTCTCTATGAAATTAGGTGAAAAACACCTGTCCTGGTTTTGCGGGGCTGTCGTTGTGTGGACGTGTCCCTGTGCAGTCTGTGTGCCCAGAGGCTTTGGGGCAGAGATGAGCTGAGGAGGGCAGGGTCACCCTTTCCCAGACTATGCTGGGAACTGTCACCCCGGTGGGAGGGGGAGCGGCAGACTAGAGCCAGAGCCCAGTGTGAGCAAAGGCTTCTCCTGTGCTCAGTGACTGTCCCCACCCTACTGGGCCAGGCAGGGCCCAGGACACTGGAGGAGAGCTCTGAGGGTTGTGTCCAGACTGGTTCCACCCCTTGTAAGTGTGCACCCTCCTCCCCGACTCTGGCACCTTTGCCCCAGAGGGTGGCAGAGCTGGAGGGAAATGTGCTGGAACAGCCCATGGTGCGGGTGGCCGTGCCTGTGATGCAGCCCTGGCACACTGTCAGAGCCCCAGACCTTGCTCCTCGGGGCTGTCTGGCCTCCCTGCCCCATCCTGATGTGTGTGTGTTCCTGTGTGTGTGTTCATAATTGGCTACCTGAAACAACACGCAAATACTCACTGTTGGTAGATCCTGTTCCTTGTCTTGACTGGCTTTCACTAGTTTGCCTGGCATTCTTCTTGTTCTTGTTTCACCCCAACAGGAAGGCTAAGGATGACTCAGTTCATTTCTGAGTCAGCATCTTGCCTGGCCTGTGGGTGGCTTTTTGAGTCCGGTGAATTTATGATTGTTTTTGAATGCCCTATGGCTCCCAAATCCACACCCCAGTTCTATTCAGGGTTTTATCAGTTTATGGTCCAGTCTATGTCTCCACCCTTATTCCTTGGTCCTTGGCTTTGTGTGTATTAATGCATATACATATGCATATATATATATAATTCCCCTGCAGCTGCAATAGCCATTCCAGCTGCCCTTCAGGTTGAGCTTAGAGTTAAATAGAACAGACACCAGTCCCCAGGCAGCCCCCAAGCTGGTTGGAACATTGCACAATTGGTTTTCTTTGATCACTCTGGATTGAGGGAGACTACTGGGGGCTGATCAAGACTGCACTGTCCCAGGCAGGAGGAAGGTGCAGGTGGGTAATACACGATGAAATTTCCTACCATTCTGTTCTGGACTTTTCCTAATTGTCTGTTCACTTTGTTGCTATAGATCTTTGACTGTTTTCCAGAGATCTTATGAGGTTTTTCAGCTGCTTTCTCTTTCTTTTCTTGCCTTTCCATGGGAGAATTCAGTCCTCCTACTTCGTCATTTTGCTGACATCACTATATATGTTAAATTTTAACTTCACCACACCCCCATATATCAGTGTATCACAATTTCCCTTACTCTTTCCAAATCTGTTATAATTTATGTAGTATATGCAGGAGACTCAGGTTCAGTCCCTGGGTCAGGAAGATCCTCTGGCGAAGGAAATGGCAAACCACTCCAGAATTCTTACCTGGAAAATCCCATGGATGGAGGAGCCTGGTGGGCTACACCCCATGGGGTCGCAAAGAGTCGGACATGACGGAGGGACTAACACACTTGTACTTTATAGGGTTTTCTTTTATGAATAATGTTGAACAAGTTAGTAAATTATGTAAAGTATGTATCAGTTACATCATGAGAGTACACTGGGTGTGTGCTAAGCAATTTTATTCCCAAGAATACTGGAGTGGGTTGCCATTCCCTCCTTCAGGGGATCTTCCAAACCCAGGGATTGAACCCAGTGATCGAAACTTTACATCTCCTGCATTGGCAGGCAGGTTCTTTACCACTAGGGCCACCTGGAAAGCAAGCATACTCTAAAAGTTATATAACTAAGTACAACATAGAAACACTCAGAATCTCTTTGCACACTACACATGGTACCCTAAAGCTGTTAATAGTTCCGTTCCGTCGCTCAGTTGTGTCCGACTCTATGCGACCCCGTGGACTGTGGCCTACCAGGCTTCTCCGTCCATGGGATTCTCCAGGCAAGAATACTGGAGTGGGTTACCGTTTCCTTCTCCAGGGGATCTTCCCGACCCAGGGATCGAAACCGGGTCTCCCGCAATGGAGGCAGATGCTTTAACCTCTGAGCCACCATAAACCCTTTGCCAAAATGTCTGGTTTAGGTATACTGTTCAAGATTTCACCACTGTCAGGTCTGTAAAGCAAAATAATTTTGCTGGTGGGAAATGTAAAACGGAAAATTTACTTTCACTTGAAGTTTTGACTCTTTATTCAGGGATAAAATTTTCAAAAATGCTGTTATCACTTTTACATTTTGTGATGTATCTGTGCTGTTTGTACTGTAAGATAGTTGTTTCAGTTTATGTTTGATTGCGATTGGGCCTATAATAGAAAATAAAAGATTGGTGTGTGGAAATTTCTAGTTCGACTAATTGTCATTAATTGTTCAGCCAATCTCACTTTACATAATACTTTAGATTATATTGATAAAAAAAATCAAACAAGGCAACTTTCTTGACTCCATGGGCATTAGTTTAATCACACTTCTCTTACAATGCATCTGTAAGCACTGGACAGTGCAGCTGGAGTGTTACCTTCTTGTTATTTATAACCTCTGAAGGCAGAAGAAATATCAATCTGCTTACTCAGAGGAACAAGAGGCAATGGATCCGAAAAACCAGAAGGTGAAGCTTAATGATGGCCACTTCATTCCTGTCCTTGGATTTGGAACCTATGCACCTCCAGAGGTAACAGTAATGGTTTGGGGTTGAGATATAAATTGTAGTGGATGTGACATGAGCAGAAGGGACTTGGGTTGTCAGGCACTGAGCTCCTGTGTGACTCTGGGAGGGTCACATGGTTCCACTAACCAGGCTAGAACCATGCCCTGTGAAAGGGGAGAGAGTCTCCACTCTGCATCAGGGTCTGAGGCTGTGCTCACCTGCAGATTACTCTGGGTTCCCCTCCAGTTTCTGTCTCAACCCAGCTAGGCAGAAGAGGCTCGGCTCGGCTCTGGAGAACACTGACTGTCAGCTACTTTGCTTTACAGGTGATTGAAATGGTGGGGTTTCTCTGTAGATTTTTAGTTCAAGAACTCTTTCCTCCTTCCAAAAAGATATGACCCAGTGAAGTTTGTAGGTGGAAGGTCCTGAAGATGAGGTGACTGAAAAATAATGGGAGAAAATTGTTTTTCTACTGTGGAGTGCCTGGTAGGTGTCAGGGCAGAAACACTCCAGCTGTGTTTTGCCCTGTGCTTCTGTTTCTGCTTGGAAATTTCTTCTGATTGGAACTATAGTATCATTTGAGGTGATAAGATGCAATCTCACAGGCCAGGTTTTGTAATGTATCTTTGTGTTTTGTAATGTCTTTTTATTTAAGTATTTTTTTCAGCGCTGGGATATAAAAGAGGAGCTAGTGGACAAGTCTCTATGCGGTAAACCAGAAAATTTGCTATCCATCTTGTGTTTATAGTATGTAGTTGTGACAACAGACTGGTCCTTAAACTTTGAGCCTCATTTTTTCATCTATAAAACCGATGGAAATGATTAGACACATTTTGAAAACAGAAGACGGTACTTTGTAGTACAAATTGGGGTGAGGGGAGGGAAGAGTCCAGGCTGTAACTGAAGCTCACTGGGTTCATTCCTTGGTATACACACAAATACTTGAGCATTTAAGAAAATCCAGGACTAACCCAAACATCCACTGGATCATGGAGAAAGCAAGAGAGTTCCAGACAAACATCTATCTCTGCTTCATTGACTATGCCAAAGCCTTTGACTGTGTGGATCACAATAAACTGTGGAACATTCTGAAAGAGATGGGAATACCAGACCACCTGACCTGCCTCTTGAGAAACATGTATGCAGGTCAGGAAGTAACAGTTAGAACTGGACATGGAACAACAGACTGGTTTAAAATAGGAAAAGGAGTACATCAAGGTTGTATATTGTCACCCTGTTTATTTAACTTATATGCAGAGTACATCATGAGGAACGCTGGGCTGGAAGAAGCAGAAGCTGGGATCAAGATTGCTGGGAGAAATATCAATAATCTCAGATATGTAGATGACAGCACCCTTACGGCAGAAAGTGAGGAGGAACTCAAAGGCCTCTTGATGAAAGTGAAAGAAGAGAGTGAAAAGTTTGGCTTGAAGCTCAACATTCAGAAAACGAAGATCATGGCATCTGGTCCCATCACTTCATGGGAAATAGGTGGTGAAACAGTGGAAACAGTGTCAGACTTTATTTTTTTGGGCTCCAAAATCACTGCGGATGCTGATTGCAGCCAGGAAATTAAAAGACTCTTACTCCTTGGAAGGAAAGTTATGACCAACCTAGATCTCATATTCAAAAGCAGAGACATTACTTTGGCAACCAAGGTCCGTCTAGTCAAGGCTATGGTTTTTCCCGTGGTCATGTATGGATGTGAGAGTTGGACTGTGAAGAAAGCCGATCGCCGAAGAATTGATGCTTTTGAACTGTGGTGTTGGAGAAGACTCTTGAGAGTTCCTTGGACTGAGAGGAGATCCAACCAGTCCATTCTAAAGGAGATTGATCCTGGGTGTTCATTGGAAGGACTGATGCTAAAGCTGAAACTACAATACTTTGGCCACCTCATGTGACAAGTTGCCTCACTGGAAAAGAGTCTGATGTTAGGAGGGATTGGGGGCAGGAGGAGATGGGGACGACAGACAATGAGATGGCTGGATGGCATCACCGACTCGATGGAAATGAGTTTGAGTGAACTCTGGGAGTTGGTGGTGGACAGGGAGCCCTGGCATGCTGTGATTCATGGGGTTGCAAAGAGTCAGACACGACTGAGCGAGTGAACCGAACTGAACTGAACCCTAACAGAGAGAAGTTAGACCAAGTATCTACCTCCTTGAAACAGGAACGTGTCTGAATCACATACAAAGAAATGGAGTATTATTCAATATTAAAAACAAAATTAATCCTGTCATTTTCAACCACACAGATGAACTGGGAGAACATTAAGCTAAGTGTAATAAGCCATAAACAGAAAGACAATTACTGTATGATCTCCTTATAAGTGGAATCTAAATAAGTGGAACTCATAGAAGAAAGAGTAAGGTACGGTGACCAGAAGTTGGGGACAAGTCTTGGAAAAATGAAAAGATGTCCGTCAAGGGTACAGAATTTCCGTCCTAAGGTGAATAATTCTGAACACCTGATGTATAGCACAGTGACTATAGTTAAAGACAATGGGTATATCTTGAGATTTTGTAGAGACTAGACCTTAAATTTTCTTACAAACGCACCCTAAATTTAAGTATGTGAGGTGATGGATCTGTTACCTAGGTTGATTGTGGTAATCATTAGCAATGTATACTTATATGAAAACATCACTTTATTCAGTATATATGCTTTTAAGTTGGTGTATTCTGTGTGGCTTCACTGGGAGACAGAAGTCTTAGTAGTGTTCTCATGGTTCTTGATGCTTTTACCAGGCATTTTACACCTTTGTTGATTTTGCTTCAAACATCTCACAGTATAAATCTTATCCATGACTACAAATTTATGCTGAGTCCTCTGGGTCTTCCAGCAAATCACTGAAACTGGAGGTTGTCTTCGGGTCCTCTGAGGCCTGTGGTCAACCACTGGTCATCTGAGATTGAAAGGTTCCTTAGTGCCCAGTTAATCACTGGCCAGGACATTCAGAGAAACTGTCGTGAGTTCATCACAACACTTGCAGAATGAACCAACAACAGCACAAAGAAATGTTGATTCATAGGAAGATCAATCTTGCGCCTTAGCAATCTCTTGATAATGTAGATGTTCACCTTCTACCTTGTTGCTTATGTAGGCTGCTAAGAGGGAAGCTCTGGAAATCACCAAATTCGCTATAGAGGTTGGGTTCCGCCATATCGACTGTGCTCATGTGTACCAAAATGAAGAGCAAGTTGGCCAGGCCATTCGGAGCAAGATTGCAGATGGCACTGTGAAGAGAGAAGACATATTCTACACCTCAAAGGTGCTGTGTGTTGAGTGTGTGCACATGTGTGCATGTGCTTTTGCCCATGTGACAATTATTTAATAGGATCATTGTTCGGTGAAGGATTGTTTGGTGAACGGTTCTTACATACATTCCTGAAGTATCAGAGCTCCCTGGTGGTTCAGTGGTTAAGACTTGGTGCTTTAATGCCATGAGCCCGGATCTATCCTTGCTCAAGGAAGTAACATCCCACAAGCCAAGTGGTAAGGAAAAAAAGTTACCTAAAGTGTTATTAATACAACTTCCACTCTTTAACCTCTGCAGCTTTGGTTAACTTCCCTTCGACCAGAGTTGGTCCGACCAGCCTTGGAAAAGTCACTGAAAAGTCTTCAACTGGACTATGTTGATCTCTATATTATTCATATTCCAGTGGCTCTGAAGGTTAGAACTTTGTGTGATCACATCAATTTGTATCTTGTGTTAGAATGTGCATCAACTTGCTTGGATGGTTGAATAAAGATTTTTCTTAGTAGGTTGAATGGATAATTACACTAGAGTAGAATCCCCCAAATAATCGTTTGGGATCATCTTTTTACTGAGTTTCTTGGTATTAAATAGTCTCAGTTTTTCTGCCTGAATAGCTTGAGAAATAAGCCCTTTCTGCACACAGTCCTGGTTATGACTCCTGAGTCTCTGGGGATTTAATGAACCAAGAGTTTGGTGCAGCCGTGGTGAGCATGACACTGCCTTACATTGAACATGGTGACTTTATCTTGCAAGTCCTTCATCCTTTTAAATGGAGCGGATTTGGTGGTGCTCCCTCTGACTGCATCTAAACCTCATAACTTTATAGGGACTTGGAAGACCTTGCCTACACTCTTGCCTGTCTTCAGGATGATGTTTGTAGATTGCACTTAGCCAATAAGAACAGTTTACTTAGAATTCTTGATTTCAAGCTATCGAAATCAATTCAAGTCATCTAATGCAAAATCACTTAGTGGACTATGTAGATGGCAAGTCGCAGTCACAGACAGATTTTAAGAGTTGCAGTGCTCTTCAGAAATGTCTCCTAATTTCTATCCCTTATCATGGCTTTACTCATGGTATGCTTTATGTTTACTGAACATTTTCCATTGGTGGCAAATATGGCTTTGGGGCACTTCAAGGATCATGGTCATAAATTTGAGAGCTTGTCTGGTCTTCCACATTCCATATCCACCTACCTTGAGCCTTGATGGCTCATATGCCTGCCCTAGGGCATCTGATCCTCAGAGGGAAAAGTAAGTGATTGCAATGTTTATGCTGGAAATAAAGCCCATGTAACTTACTACCAGTTCTAGCTCAAGAGAGGCATTTCAAAATAGACAAGTACAAGGAACAGACAAAATTCACAGAAATCACTGTGAGTCACTTTTAGGACCTAGAAAAATTGTATTTATTACAATATATATTAAGTATAAGAGATTAGAATAAGCCTCCCTCCTAAAGACACTGCTTACAACTCCATAGACAAATCACTTTGCAGATATTAGTATCTAGAAAGTTGTAAACCTATCTAATGGATGTTTAATTCCTGATGCCTGTCACCCTGGATAAATGTTGGGAAATTATTTTGTGACATCTCTTAAATGCCTGCTTCTGTTCCAGCCAGGGGAAGAATTATTTCCAAGAGATGAAAATGGAAAACTGATATTTGACTCAGTGGATCTCTGTCTTACGTGGGAGGTGAGTCCAGGGAGGAGAGAACCAGAGGAGGAGCCAGGAGAGGGGGAAATTTCTTCATTTCTTCCACCTGTGAGAATGGGCTGTGGACCATCAGACTCAGCAGTTCATGAATCTAAGGGTTGTGATATTGAGGTTGTTGGGAGGAAACCATTGCTGAAATGTTCACAGAGAGGAATGAAGGAGGAGAATATGGGACAGTGCAGACAGGTATCTCTTTCCTTCCATGTGATATGTCTTCTCTAGGGTTTTTTTCTAAGAAGGAGACAGTAATTCTTGTGTCATGACTTTTTTCCACTTTTTTCTTCTTGATAATCAATGCAAATTCTTGATGGATGATGGTGATTACCAAAATTTTTTAGCATTTATTCTTGCTCTATCATTCCATGTAATTGTTCACCACCCCTTCCTCCCCAGGCCCTGGAGAAGTGTAAGGATGCAGGGCTGACCAAGTCCATTGGGGTGTCCAATTTCAACCACAAGCAGCTGGAGAAGATCCTGAACAAGCCGGGGCTCAAGTACAAGCCCGTGTGCAACCAGGTGAGCTGCTTGGCTCCTCTCCCTCCTGCTCTTCAGAACCTCCTTCTTGCACTGGAGCCTGATGTCTGTCTGTCCTCCCCTCCTGTTCATCTGACCTTTGTGGACAGAAGAATCTAGAGTGCAGAACCTCTATCTGGATGGTGTGAATAGAACCCAGAATGGTATCCCTATCTGATAAATTTGGGTGGAAAAGGTGGGGAAAGCTTCCAGGTAAATTATGGATAGAACCTAGAGGCATTTTTCTGAGATGAAAGCATGACCAGAAATGGGACTGGAAAGTGCCTTGTGGCAAACCATGTATAGGAAGGAAAACCATGAAAAGATGGAATGAGAAGTAAATGAAAAAGACAAATCATGTAAGACTGGCTTAAGAATTTGTGTGGAGTTTTGATGGCTAAATCCTTAGTCTTGGTGGTCTCCTCCTTTATGGGCCTTCAACAGTGAGCACAGTAAAAAAAAAAAAAGGTGCTGGGGATGATGAAAATGGCCTAGGTTAGATGGCGAAGTTAAAGGTTCATGGTAATATTATCAGTAGATAAAATATTTACTCTGAAAGTTTTACTCAGATGTAGAGCCCATATGTTGATTACTCAATCTTGGACTTGTTCTCCCATCCGTTTCCATCATAAAATTAGCTATATAAACACACTTTTCTCTATTGCACTCTTGCTGTTGATATTTCAAGTTTCCAGTTAATGTTACAGTTTTCCCTCAGCATTTTTTTAACCTTTTAATCTTTCTCTGTCTTGTTAATGTTACCTTTGCATATAATCTGACACTCTTCTCTTTGGGCATTCTACAGGTGGAATGTCATCCTTATCTCAATCAGAGCAAACTGTTGAATTTCTGCAAGTCACATGGTATCATTCTTGTTGCCTTTGGTGCTCTGGGATCCCAACGAGTAAAAGAATGGTACTGAATCCTATTGAAGACAACTGGAATTTTCCCTGAAATTAAATTTTTGATGAAATAGTTTACATTGTACAGTACTCAGATAGCTCTCATAGGCAGGGGGGAGAGAAAGGAGGGATGGAATGAATTCTTCTCTTTTATCATCCCATCACCCAGCCTGTTTTTCCACATGGTATTAGCTTGTCGACTCATCAGTAATAAATGTCTACATTAAAATCTACATATAGTCCCCCAGTGGAGACCAGAGACACAACATTATGTTATGATTTACTTATTAACCAAGGAACACATTTCTGAAAATAGATGTTCCAAGCCTCTTACTTTATGTCTAAAATTAGAATAATAATATGTAACTCATAGATCAATCATGATAGAAAAAATTTCGATGAACTATTTTTGTAAACATCCTCAGTAGAATAATGATGACATAAATGTCTCTTATTTTGAGACCTCTCAATTAGTACCTTAGAAAAGTGAAATTTAAAAACGATCCCTGTTTTTTTTTTCCTTCTGTTTCTCTATTCACGCTCTTGATAATAGAAGGAAAACGACCTCTCAGATTTAAAGAATGATCCATGAGTTTGGCAGTCTTGGTCTCAACTCAGTAATGCAACTGAATCACCTGCAGGGCTCTGTAAACCCAGAATGGGAGGTTACACAGTTGAAGTCCTGATTCAGTTTGTCTTCAGCTAAGTCATGGAATTTGTATTTCTTATAAGATCCTAAGTGATGCTGATGCTGTTGGCCCATGGACCACACTTTGAGAAGCCCCATCTACAGAGGACCTTCTTGGTCTGTATGGGAAGCTGAGACAAATGAGTCTCAGCTCCTCAGCATTTCTGAATTTCCTTCCAGGGTGAACCTGAACCACCCCGTTCTCTTGGAGGACCCAGTTCTCTCTTCCATTGCCCAAAAGCACAAGCAAACCCCAGCTCTAGTTGCCCTTCGCTACCAGATACAACGTGGTGTTGTGGTTCTGACCAAGAGTTTCAACAAGAAGCGGGTCAAAGAGAACATGCAGGTGATGATGGGTGTGGCTGTGGGCAGAGGGCTCCTAGGGAATATCCTTCATGAGGGTCATTCTATGTCCATCTCACAAGACTTTCCTTGAGTCAAGATGAGTTACCTGCTCTTTCCCATGCATGAAAGCCTCGTGTGTATTCCTAGTGTTTTTCTCCACCTGATGTGACAACAGGAGAGTTGCTATGGCAGGAGAGGGTTCCGGTTGGACAGAAAACAGAGTGTTTTAACTCCAGTGTTAAGTCTCCAATTTATTTTGTCACATTGTACAAATGATATCTTATTGTATTTGTTCTCAGTTGATGAAATTGAATCATGTGATTTTTTAAGATCATTTTGTGTGTCTTAACAAAATACTACAGACTGAGTGACTGAGAAAAAACTGAAATTTGTTTCTCACAGTTCTGAAGCTGGAGGTCTGAGGTCAGGGTGCCCATGTGGCCAGGTGAGGGCCCTCCTCCAGGTCACAGACTTCTCCTTGTATCTTAACATGGTGGAGGGGGGCCACAGGGCTGTCCCAGGTCTCTTATATTATATGATATTTTAAAAATATTATTCATGAGGGCTCCACAATCATGTCCTAATTACCTCTCAGAATGGAGGCTAATTACTTTACAATATTGTAGTGGTTTTTGCCATACATTGACATGAATCAGCCATGGGTGTACGTGTATTCCCCATCCTGAACCCCCCTGCCACTTCTCTCCCCATCCCATCCCTCAGGCTCACCCCAGTACACCAGCCCCGAGCACCCTGTCTCATGCATTGAACCCAGACTGGCGATCTGTTTCACATATGATAATATACATGTTTCAACGTTATTCTCTCAAATCATCCCACCCTCGCATTCTCCCAGAGTCCAAAAGACTGTTCCTTACATCTGTGTCTCTTTTGCTGTCTCACATATAGAGTCATCATTGCTACTACTGCTACTGCTAAGTCGCTTCAGTTGTGTCTGACTCTGTGTGACCGCATAGATGGCAGTCCACCAGGCTCCCCCGTTCCTGGGATTCTCCAGGCAAGAACACTGGAGTGGGTTGCCATTTCCTTCTCCAATGCATGAAAGTGAAAAGTGAAAGTGAAAAGTGAAAGTGAAGTGGCTCAGTCGTGTCCGACTCTTAGCGACCCCATGGTCTGCAGCCTACCAGGCTCCTCCCTCCATGGGATTTTCCAGGCAAGAGTACTGGAGTGCGGTGCCATTGTCTTCTCCAGAGTCATCGTTATCATCTTTCTAAATTCCATATATACGCGTTAGTATACTATATTGGTGTTTTTCTTTCTGGCTTACTTCAGTCTGTATAATAGGCTCCATTTTCATCCACCTCATTAGAACTGATTCAAATGCATTCTTTTTAATGGTTGAGTAATATTCCACGTGTATATGTACCACAGATTTCTTAAGCATTCTTCTGCCGATGGACATCTAGGTTGCCTCCATGTTCTGGCTATTGTAAACAGTGCTGCAGTGAACGCTGGAGTACACTTGTCTCTTTCAATTCTGGTTTCCTCGGTGTGTATTCCCAGGAGTGTGATTGCTGGGTCATATGGCAGTTCTATTTCTGTTTTTTTTTAAGGAATCTCCACACTGTTCTCTATAGTGGCTGTACTAGTTTGCATTCCCACCAACTGTATAAGACGGTTCCTTTTCCTCCACACCCTCTCCAGCATTTGCTCTTTGTAGACTTTTTGATAGCAGCCATTCTGACCGGCATGGGATGGTACCTCATTGTGGTTTTGATTTGCATTTCTCTGATAATGAGTGATGCTGCACATCATTCCATGTGTTTGTTAGCCATCTGTCTGTCTGTCTTTGGAGAAATGTCTCTTTAGTTCTTTGTCCCTTTTTTTGATTGGGTTGTTTACTTTTCTGGAATTGAGCTGCATGTGCTGCGTGTATATTTTTGAGATTAATTCTTTGTCCGTTGCTTCATTTGCTACTATTTTTTCCCATTCTGAAGACTGTCTTTTCACCTTGATTATAATTTTCTTCGTTGTGCAAAAGCTTTTAAATTTAATTAGGTCCCATTTGTTTATCTTTGCTTTTATTTCCATTATTCTGGGAGGTGGGTCATAGAAGATCCTGTTGTGATTTATGTGAGAGAGGGTTTTGCCTATGTTTTCCTCTAGGATCGTTATAGTTTCTGGTCTTATGTTTAGACCTTTAATCCATTTTGAGTTTATTTTTGTGTACGGTGTTAGAAAGTGTTCTAGCTTCACTCTTTTGCAAGTGGTTGACCAGTTTTCCCAGCAGCACTTGTTGAAGAAATTGTCTTTCCTCCATTGTATAGTCTTGCCTCCTTTGTCAAAGATAAGGTGTCGATAAGTGCATGGATTTATCTCTGTGCTTTCTATTTTGTTCCATTGATCTATATTTCTGTCTTTGTGCCAGTACCATACTGTCTTAATGACTGTAGCTTGTAGTATAGTCTGAAATCCGGCAGGTTGATTCCCCCAGTTCCATTCTTTTTTCTCACGATTGCTTTGGCTATTCGAGATTTTTTTGTATTTCCATACAAATTGTGAAATTATTTGCTCTAGTTCTATGAAAAATACTGTTGGTAGCGTGATAGAGATTGCACTGAATCTATAGATTGCTTTGGGTAGTATACTCATTTTCATTATATTGATTCTTCCAATCCATGAACATGGTATATTTCTCCATATATTTGTATCTTTTCTGATTTATTTCATCAGTGTTTTATAGTTTTCCATGTATAGGTCTTTTGTTTCTTTCAGTTCAGTACAGTTCAGTCGCTCAGTCATGTCCTACTCTTTGTGACCCCATGAATCACAGCACGCTAGGCCTCCCTGTCCGTCACCAACTCCCGGTGTTCACCCAAACTCATGTGCATCAAGCCAGTGATGCCATCTAGCATCTCATCCTCTGTCGTCCCCTTCTCCTCCTGCCCCCAATACCTCCCAGCATCAGGACCTTTTCCAATGAGTCAGCTCTTCGCATGAGGTGGCCAAAGTATTGGAGTTTCAGCTCAAGCATCAGTCCTTCCAATGAACACCCAGGACTGATCTCCTTTAGGATAGTCTAGTTGGATTTCCTTGCACTCCAAGGGACTTGCTAGAGTCTTCCCCACACCACAGTTCTAAAGGATCAGTTCTTCGGTGCTCAGCTTTCTTTACAGCCCAACTCTCACATCCATACATGACCACTGGAATAACCATAGCTTTGACTAGATGGACCTTTGTTGGCAAAGTAATATCTCTGCTTTTTAATATGCTATCTATGTTGGTCATAAATTTCCTTCCAAGGTGTTCAGTTCAGTCGCTCAGTCGTGTCCGAATCTCCACGACCCCATGAATCACAGCACGCCAGGCCTCCCTGACCATCACCAACTCCCGGAGTTCACTCAAACTCATGTCCACAGAGTCGGTGATGCCATCCAGCCATCTCATTCTCGGTCGTCCCCTTTTCCTCCCACCCCCAACCTTTCCTAGCATCAGAGTCTTTTCCAGTGAGTCAACTCGTCACATGAGGTGGCCAAAGTATTGCAGTTTCAGCTTTAGCATCAGTCCTTCCAATGAATACCCAGAATTGATCTCCTTTAGAATGGACTGGTTGGATCTCCTTGCAGTCCAAGTGACTCTCAAGAGTCTTCTCCAAAACCACAGTTCAAAAGCGTCAATTCTTCAGCGATCAGCTTTCTTCACAGTTGAACTCTTACATCCATACATGATCACGTGAAAAACTATAACCTTGACTAGCGGGACCTTTGTTGGCAAAGTAATGTCTCTGCTTTTTAATATACTATCAAGGTTGGTGTAAGCATCTTTTAATTTCATGGATGCAATCACCATCTGCAGTGATTTTGGAGCCAAAAAAATAAAGTCTGACACTTTTTCCACTGTTCCCCAGCTATTTCCCATGAAGTAATGGGACCAGATTCCAAGACCTTAGTTTTTTGAATGTTGAGCTTTAAGTCAACTTTTTCACTCTCCTCTTTCACTTTCATCAAGAGGCTTTTTAGTTTCTCTTCATTTTCTGCCATAAGGGTGGTGTCATCTGCATATCTGAGGTTATTGATAATTCTTCTGGCAATCTTGATTCCAGCTTGTGCTTCCTCCAGCCTAGCGTTCCTCATGATGTACTCTGCATGGAAGTTAAATAAGCAGGGTGACAATATGCAGCCTTGACGTACTCCTTTTCCTATTTGGAACCAGTCTGTTGTTCCATGTCCAGTTCTAACGGTTGCTTCAGACCTGCATACAGGTTTCTCAAGAGGCATGTCAGGTGGTCTGGTATTCCCATCTCTTTCCGAATTTTCCACAGTTTATTGTGATCCACACAGTCAAAGGCTTTGGCATCATCAGTGAAGCAGAAATAGATGTTTTTCTGGAACCCTCTTGCTTTTTCGATGATCCAACGGATGTTGGCAATTTGATCTCTGGTTCCTCTTTTCTAAAACCAGCTTGAACATCTGGAAGTTCAGATTTTGTATTGCTGAATTGTTTCTTTAGGTAGATTTATTTCTAAGTATTTTAATCTTTTTATCACAATGTTGAATGTAATTGTTTCCTAAATGTATCTTTCTTTTTTCTCATTGTTCATGTATAGGAATGCAAGGGATTTCTGTGTTAATTTTATATCCTGCAACTTTACTATATTCATTGATTAGCTCTAGTAATTGTCGATTTATTTTTTATTTCCATGAATCCTGTAAGGTTTCACTTCACACATTACGTCTCCTTGAGTTTCTGCTATTGCAGAATTTCTGTTCTAGACTGTTCCTATTATTGCTAAGCTGTCTGTGTTTGGATTTCTGTGTAGGAGACTGTTATTGTACCCTTAGCATAGCTGTACAGGAAGCTCTCTGCAGTTTCAGGATTTAATGCAGAGATCATTTCTGCATCTCTTGATTCTGTGATTTGAAAATCCACAATGTTTGATAATCCACAATATTTGAAAATCCAGTGTTCGCCAGCACTCAGATAAGCTGTTGTCTTCTAGGCTTGGCTTTTTGTGCGTTTGCAGTTCAGTGCTTTACCAGATGGGTGTGACTTGTCAGAGGAGCCTGCACACTTCTCTGTATATGTTTTCATATATATTTGGTAGACTGTGACGACTATCTCAGCACAGCCCTATGATCCCAAGCCGGTCAGTCAGTTCAGTTACTCAGTCAAGTCCGACTCTTTGCAACCCCATGGACTGCATACGCCAGGCTTCCCTGTCCATCACCAACTCCTAGAGTTTACTCAAATTCATGTCCATCGAGTCGATGATGCCATCCAACCATCTCATCCTCTGTCCTCTCCTCCTCCTGCCTTCAATCTTTCCCAGCATCAGGGTCTTTTCCAATGAGTCAGGTCTTCATATCAGGTGGCCAAACTATTGGAATTTTAGCTTCAGTATCAGTCCTTCCAAAGAATATTCAGGCATGATTTCCTTTACGATTGACTGGTTTTATCGCCTTACAGTCCAAGTGACTTTCAAGAGTCTTTTCCAACAACACAGTTCAAAAGCATCAATTCTTCAGCACTCAGTTTTCTTTACAGTCGAACTCTCACACTACTGGAGAAACCATAGCTTTGACTAGATGGACCTTTGTCAGAAAAGTGATGTCTCTGCTTAATATGCTGTCTAGGTTTATCATAGCTTTTCTTTCAAGGAGCAAGTGTGTTTTAATTTCCCAATTATGATCCCAAGCTAGGGAGCAGGAAAAAATCCTCTTTATGTCTAGGCTCAGAATGGACTCACTGTTTTTTCTGGCAAATTTCACTGCCCCATGCAAGTTATTCAGGCCAAGTCAAGGGTCAATTATATGATCCCCTGAAAAATTGCTTTTGTGTTTGCATTCAAATTTGGCTCTGGAATACACTGGAACTGATTTTCTAATATGACATAAAATGATTGCCTATATATTTTTCATTTAATTGGAAATCTAAGTGTCCACATTTCCCACTGCCAACTCTGTCAAATATCAAATGTTCATAAATACATTTCTGGCCTCTCCCTTATATTTAACTCTTCAGTTTTCTGTACTCTGTTACAAAAGTATAAAATAAGTGTTGCTTCTCAGAATGGTATATTCTTCTTCTTAAAGACTATCTTGACTGCTCTTGACTAGCTATTTCTTGTTTTAAACTTAGTATCACTTTACTGAATTCCACAAAGTAATACGTGTTTAAGTCTTTGAAGCACTAGATCACTTTGGAGAAAATGAACTTCTTGATAAAATTGAGCTTTCCGTTTCAAAATTATGATATGAATTTTTAATTATTTAGGTGTTCTCTAATGTCTTAAACACTTTTCATAACTTTCTCCACAAAGGCATTTACATAAGGTATTTTAGATTCAATTATAGGTAAAGAGTACGTTTGATATCAGATTCTTGAATAGGCTTTCATGGAGGAACCTCCTTCTGACACTGCTTCAGCTGAATGCTGTCACCATTAAGGCATGTTGGGGAGAGTTAATCAGTCTAATGTTAGCTCATGTTCAGTATTGAGTCAGGAGTGTCCAACGACCGTGCTTGGTAAGAGAAGATTTTAATTTGTTTGATTTTTCAAGTTATTCACTTAGAAAGATAAGGGACTGATGCACTGTAGCGTTTGTGAGATGGATAGAGAAGGAGAAGGTGTGGGAAGGAGAGGTGAGAACTCAGCAGAGGCTCCCAGACTTGTTCACCTGGAAGCTGAGTACAGACACGGCTTCCC
Organism: Moschus berezovskii; assembly: GCF_049115385.1. NCBI lineage: Eukaryota > Metazoa > Chordata > Mammalia > Artiodactyla > Moschidae > Moschus > Moschus berezovskii. The sequence goes on along the minus strand of NC_142474.1, from coordinate 41,103,794 downwards.
TGTCCCTTCTTCTTGTCTCCATCCAGTGGGAAAGTCCTCCAGTCCCCAGGAGGACGCCAATTCTTGGGGGAGTTAATGTGGTTCTTTCCTTTCTTCCAGGTGTTTGACTTTGAACTGAGTCCAGAAGACATGAAAGCAATTGATGGCCTCAACAGAAATAGAAGATACTATGAATTTCTACCGTAAGTGACTTGCAGATGTTTGACACATATGTTATTTTCTGTAGCAGGCAATTCAGCAGGGGAACTAAGGTTTTTAAAGCTTAATTCTTGGAAGACAGTCCTGATTTCCAGCATAGGAGTAAGCCAGGGGTTTCCTGCAGACCTCACACCAGAGGTTTCCTCTAGGGGTTCATCTCTGACCAACAGAAATGTGATTGGAGCCCAGAACAGCGCACCAATAAAATCCTGAGTTCACATCATAGTGAATTCACTACTTTGTGCCCCTGATCCCTGTGCCTGGTACCTCGTCTCAGGGCCGAGAGACTCAGGAAACAGGCACAGTGTCTGAAGCCCAGTATACTTTCAGGGACTTGTGAACATGTTTCATCTTTAATTCTTTTTACATCAGGGGAAAATAATTATATTAATAATAACTACATAATAATGAATCCATCATGCATTATATTCATGTCTTGTTTTTGTTTAATCTGTAAGTCCTGTATGACTCTCTGCCATCCCATGCACTATAGCCCAACAGGCTCCTCTGTTCTTGGGATTTCGTAGGCAATAATACTGGAGTGGATTGCCGTTTCCTTCTCCAGTGGATCTTGCGACCCTAGGGATCGAACCCGGGTCTCCTTCTTGGCAGGTGGATCCTTAACCACTGAGCCACCTGGGAAGAAGGCATTCATATTATGCCTAACAAAATTACAAAATGTATTGTTGATATTTTTTATGAAGGATGGTCCAATGAAATCTAATGTGCATCTGTGCTACAAAGTCACAGGGGGCCTGCTTCCACCCTGTCCCCTAAGTGTCTGGTGGATTTTCTCCCTAATGGGCATTTTTTTCTCCAAAACATCATCCATTTCTTGCAAATTGGTCTCTTCATTGGCCTTTTTTCCCTGCTATAACACCCACATCCTCATCATTTTTATCTCACAAAGCTGAATTACCAGTAGATCATGAGCTGAACTGACTGTGCAGTGAGTGACTGCTGTGTCCTTAGCAGGACACACCCAGGTAAGATCATCTGGGTCTTCTGCTCTCCTGAGTAAAGACTCACACCTGTGTTGTATTTGTTCATCAGTGATCCATCCACTGCAGAGTCCCTACCTCCTGTACTTCGACTTAGTCAGGAACATGGGATTCCAGCTGCCTAATTACTGCAGGAGGATGTCAAGACTGAAGAGACAGATGACTGATCAAGCAGGGAGAATTTGGAAGGGAGTTTAGAGAGAAGAGAATACCAACTGTTGGTAGAATAAAGATCTTATTTCCAAGGAAGGATCTCAAAACTCTCCCTATTGCTTGTAAAGCAGTATCATGAATCTGAGAAAAGCCAATAAGAGAAAAGCCATGATAAAAAAAGGTGGAAGGTTATTTTTCTGTACTTAGGGGCTCTTTAGTATAATTCTATGCTCTTCTTCATTAGGCTGTGAATGACTAGACTTAGTCATCTTTGTGGCTCGGGTTAACAGCACAGCTCCTGACACTTGGAATCGTCCAGAGTGCACTTTTTAATGAACTGAAAAGGACAAATTCAGAAAGAAAAGTAAAAACATGGAAAAAAGAAAAACAGCAGTAATACTAATTGCTGAGTAACAAGTGTTTTAATACATTATAAATTAAGAGGTATAATCCCACTTTGAGCTGTATGATTATTCAGGTGCTTTTGGTAGCTTTCCAAAAGATGACAAGTTCCAGGCACTCTGCATTTTTGGAGAGCTCATTTGCTTATTCACGGATGTATGAAAAAGGGCAGTTAATTTGTTCTCTGTGAACCTTTTCATCATCTAGGGGCTGAAGTTTCACCTGTGTTTGAAATGATTGCTACAGTTACTGCCAGGTCTTGTGGTCTCATATAAATTATAACCTGAGTCAAACTACCTGTCACTGTGAAGTGAATATTACATGTGAATGTTTGTACTGGACGTGCAGGTGCCATGTGCACATGGACCAGGCATCTGCATGTGTGCTTGTTGGGGGAGCAGGAGGGATGTGTTTGTAGATTTAGAGTTTTAACCCATCCTGACAGCATCATAGAATAATGCTGTGACTATGACATATGACTGATTTAAGAAATGAATCTTCCCCCTTCTCTTTCAGTTTTGACAATATGACAATATGACTGATTTAATAAATGAATCTTCTTCCTTCTCTTTCAGTGGTGTTGGTCACCCTGAGTATCCATTCTCTGAAGAATATTGACTCTCAACTCTCACTGAGATTCTTCGAGAATTTCTTGCGTCTAGGGTGGTGAAGACTTTTGCACTTGGTGGAGGTACTTAAATGAAGTGTCTGAACTTTTGAAAGCTTGCCTTTTCTTTTCCAAAAATAAGAAACAATAAAGACTTCAAGTAAGAACTCTTGTTTCTGATCATTAAAATAAGACCTACAAATTATAGAAAATTTGGAAACTAGAAGGGACAGATAGAAAATAAAGATCAGTTGTCTATACCCATTTAAAAATACTTACCTTTGGTATATTTACCTTGTGATTTTCCTAGACAAATATGTGCATTTGTTTACTTACAAAGACAAATAAACTTCAATCAACAGGTTGTATACTTCTTTTGCAACTTAGCATAAGTATCTTGGTAAGCTAAAAGAATGATTTAAAAAAATCGGGTGTTGTATTTTGCTTCATGTGAAGCAGCATATTTTACTCATTTATGTAATTTCTTAATTGTCTGCCCATGCTTAGCATTTTGAGGAATCCATACATATTTTGAGGTCGTTCATTGGTCATTGAGCAGAACTTTATTGCACATTCTTTTGAAAGACATTGTTTCATCAACAAATGTTAATAAGTGAAATAAATTCTTGAGTCGTTAGTCTCGTGAAGAATGAGATTGTGAATGGTATCAGGAGGATTTAGCTGTTAGAAATAGGTATGTGTCTGTTGAGATAGTTCTGCATAACATCTTGCATTTCTATACATCTACTAGGCAGAGACACCAACTACCCTTCATCCCACACAACTTTTCATTTCTACAAAACAGCCTTGAAGATAGAGACAGTGGTTCCTGCATTTCTCTGGAACAGAAAATGCTTTTTCCAGGAAGGAAGGGTGTTCATGGAACATTTAAGGGCCAGCAAGTTATGTGATGTGGGTGGAGTTTAGTGAGGTGGGGAGACAGGAGCTGAAGACAAGTCAGAAAGCCCGTGGGGCAGGGCGTCCTCGCCAAAAAGGCTTTTAAAAGCTTTTACTGTGAAGGAAATGGAGAAGGATATTTCCAGAACACTACTCCTCAGGCCCCTCTCTCATAGCCAGTGGCCTCCCTGGCCCATCCAGACGTCCTGCTGGTCTGAGCTGGCTCTCTACGCCACACTGCCCACTCTGTACAGCATGGGTGCCCTGGGGAGAGTAAACTGGATCCAGAGGCACTGAGGGGGCATCTATAGGCCGGGGGGCACATGGGATGCCCAGTAAACCAGCCAAATTCTGGACAACGTCCAGCTGCCTCCTTAGCCTGTTCCAGGAGCAGGAGCGGGTGTGTGTCTCAGGAGAGGAGTCAGGTTCCCAGGTCTCCTGTGGGTCCTCCTGGATTCACAACAGCTGTGGGGCTGCGACCTCCCGGGTTCATCCTAGGGCTGCAGTACCCAGTGTGTGGTGTGCACGGGTCTCGCCAGGGAGGACCCCTGAGCCCCTGTTTGTCTTCCTCGTCTGCGACCCTCCTGTGGGCTCAGTCCTGATATGACGGCTTCTCTTCCCTTCCTACCCAGCTCCATGGGGATGGTTCTTTACAGCCTTGGTGTGGAGGAGGCTTCCTGCTTGTGTCATGTGTTTTCAGGAGATGTGACCTTGATGTGCTCCTTGGAGAGCTGAGCGTCTTCTTGCCTACCTCGAGCTCCTCCCCAGGACAGTGTGTGACACTCACTGTGCACTAAGTGTGGCTCCTGTATTGTTCAGGAAGAGTCGGTGTCAATTGTTTTTCTGCCTTTCCTGGATCAGTCTTCCCAGGTAGGGCAGTGGTAAAGAATCTGCCTGACAGTGTAGGAGATACGGGTTGCATCCCTGATCCAGGAAGATCCACTGGAAAAGGAAATGGCAGCCCACTCCAGTATTCTTGCCTGGAGAATACCATGGGCACAGAAACCTGTGGGGTCCATGGGGTCACAATAGAGGGGTCTTGACTTAGCAACTAAACAGTAACAAAAACAGTTTCATGGCTCATGTTTTTCTCTCTTTTTTCCTCTGTCTCTTTTTTTAGCTTTGTTATTTCACCTTTCTTTATTGCATGCCTTTTCTCTCTCTCCTTCTGTGCGTTCATGACTGGGTACTTGGATAAGCACAGCACACCCACTGTTTGCAGATTTGTACCACATCCTGCTTGTCCTTCACTAGGTGGCATGGCATGTGCCAGGTCCTGGGGTCAGCCCAACAGGAAACTAAGGGAAACTCAGTTCATTTCTGAGTCAACAACTTACCTGGCCCATGAGTGGCTTTCTGATTCTGGAAATATATGATTAGTTTTGAATGTCTTCAGTGCAGTTCAGTCGCTCAGTCGTGTCCGACTCTTTGCGACCCCATGAATCACAGCACGCCAGGCCTACCTGTCCATCACCAACTCCTGAAGTTCACTCAAACTCATATCCATCGAGTCGGTGATGCCATCCAGCCATCTCATTCTCTGTTTTCTCCGTCTCTTCCCACCCCCAATCCCTGCCAGCATCAGACTCTTCAAGTGAGTCAACTTGTCACATGAGGTGGCCAAAGTATTGCAGTTTCAGCTGTAGTATCAGTCCTTCCAATGAAGACCCAGGATTGATTTCCTTTAGAATGGACTGGCTGGATCTCCTTGCAGTCCAAGTGACTCTCAAGAGTCTTCTCCATCACCACAATTCAAAAGCATCAATTCTTCGGCGATCAGCTTTCTTCACAGTCCAACTCTCACATCCATACATGACCATGGGAAAAACCATAGTCTTTACTAGACGGATCTTGGTTGGCAAAGTAATGTCTCTGCTTTTGAATGTGCTATCTAGGTTGGTCATAACTTTCCTTCCAAGGAGTAAGCATCTTTTAATTTCATGGCTGCATTCAGCATCTGCAGTGATTTTGGAGCCCCCCAAAGTAAAGTCTGACCGTGTTTTCACTGTTTCCCCATCTATTTCCCATGAAGTGATGGGACCAGATGCCATGATCTTTGTTTTCTGAATGTTGAGCTTCAAGCCAACCTTTTCACTCTCCTCTTTCACTTTTATCAAGAGGCTTTTGAGTTCCTCCTCACTGTCTGCCATAAGGGTGGTGTCATCTACATATCTGAAGTTATTGATATTTCTCCCGGCAATCTTGATTTCAGCTTGTGCTTCTTCCAGCCCAGCATTCCTCATGATGTACTCTGCATATAAGTTAAATAAGCAAGGTGACAATATACAACCTTGACGTACTCCTTTTCCTATTTGGAACGAGTTTGTTGTTCCATATCCAGTTCTAACTGTCGCTTCCTGACCTGCATACAGGTTTCTCAAGAGGCAGGTCAGGTGGTCTATGATTCCCATCTCTTTCAGAATGTTCCACAGTTTCTTGTGATCCACACAGTCAAATATTTTGGCATAGTCAATGAAGCAGAGATAGATGTTTTTCTGGAACTCTCTTGCTTTCTCCATGATCCAGCGGATGTTGGCAATTTGACCTCTGGTTCCTCTACCCTTTCTAAAACCTGCTTGAACATCTGGATGTTCATGGTTCACATATTGCTGAAGCGTGGCTTGGAGAATTTTGAGCATGACTTTACTAGCATGTGAGATGAGTGCAATTTTACGGTAGTTTGAGCATTCTTTGGCATTGCCTTTCTTTGGGATTGGAATGAAGACTGACCTTTTCCAGTCCTGTGGCCACTGCTGAGTTTTCCAGATTTATTGGCATAGTGAGTGCAGCACTTTCACAGCATCGTCTTTCAGGATTTGAAATAGCTCAATTGGAATTCTCTCACCTCCACTAGCTTTGTTCGTAGTGAAGCTCTCTAAGGCCCACTTGACTTCACATTCCAAGATGTCTGCCTCCTCCAGGTGATCATGATTATCTTGGTCGTGAAGATTTTTTTTTGTATAGTTCTTCTGTGTATTCTTGCCACCTCTTCTTAATATCTTTTGCTTCTTTTAGGTCCATACCATTTCTGTCCTTTATCGAACCCATCTTTGCATGAAATGTTCCCTTGATATCTCTAATTTTCTTGAGGAGATCTCTTGTTTTTCCTATTCTGTTGTTTTCCTCTATTTCTTTGCATTGATCGCTGAGGAAGGCTTTCTTATCTCTCCTTGCTATTCTTTGGAACTCTGCATTCAGATGCTTGTATCTTTCCTTTTGAATGTCTTACTATCCCCCAAATCCGCACCCCAGTTCTATCAGGGTTTTACATGGTCTTGTGTGTGTCTCTACCCTTACTCCCTGGACCTGGCCCCATATATATCTAGTTCTCTTGCAACTGTAACTAGCTACTCCAGCTGTTCTTAAGTTCAAGCTCAGAGTTAAGTGAAATGGACACCAGTTCCAGGCAAGCTCCAAGAAGGGGAGAATATTGCATATAAGGATTTCTGCGATAAGTTTGCTTTGAGGGAGGTAACAGGGTGCTGAGCTACCGCCCTTTACAGATCAAGATGGCTCTACTCAAGTCAGGAGAGCGGAGAGTGTGAGTAAAAACATACAGAAATGTCTTTCCAGCTTTTTGGATCATCCCTAGTTGTGTGTTCACTTCGTTGCTGTTGATGTTTTTTTGACTGTTTCCCAGAACACCTACGACATTTTTCAGCTGCTTTCTCTTTCCATACTTCCCTTTTCAAGGGAGACTTCACTCCTCCTCGCTCAATATTTTGCTGACATCACTCTATGTGTTCAATTGAATTCTCTGTCACAACATCCACTTGTACCAGTGCATCATGATTTCCTTTACTCTTCCCAAATTTGTTGCAATGTCAGTTGTTTATAGGTTTTTACTTTTATGAATAATGTTTAACACGATAACAAACTGTGTAAAATATGTATTGGGTGCATTATAAAAGTACTCTAAAAAGTTGTGTAATTTAGTACATTGTATAAACACTCAAGAGACAGTTTAACCTGCACATGGTATCCAAAAATTGTGAATGATTAACACCAATAAACACTTTGCTGAAATGTCTGATTTTGGTATCCTTTTCAGAATTTCACCATAGTCAGGTCTGTAAGGGCTTCTCAGGTGGCCCAGTGGTAAGAATTCACCTGCCAATGTGAATGACACAAGAGAGTTGGGTTCGGTCCCTGGATCAGGATGATACTGTGGTATAGGAAACAGCAACCCACTCCAGCATTCTAGCCTGGTAATTCCATGAACTGTGGAGCCTGGCGGGTTACAGCCCATGGGGTTGTAAAAGAGTTGGACATGACTTACTGACTATACCTCTACCACCAAAGGTGTGTAAAGCAAAATAATTTTGCTGCTGGAAAATTAAAAAAGGCAAATTTGGTTTGTTTCACATTTTGATTCTCTCTTAAGAGATTACATTGGAAAATGCTTATTAATCAGCACTTTATAATTGTGTGAATAGTGTGTCTTTCTGTACTATGAAATAGTTGTTTCAACTGATGTTTGATCAAAAGTGGGCTTTATAATTAGAAAACTGAAACGACTGGTATGTGGAGGTTTCGGTGTAACATTTGGTCAATAATTGTTTGGCACATTTCATCATTATATAACTGAAGTTATTCTGATTAAAAAAAATTCCCAATGTAACTGGCTTCATTTCTCTTCTTACTCTATGGGCACTGGTTTAATCCTCTCCTCCTCCAATGTATCTGCTAACATTGGACAATCAGCTGGGGCGTTGACTTCCTGTTATTTATAACCTGTGGAGGCAGAAGAAAAGATCACTCTGCTTATTCAGAGTTGAAACAGGCAATGGATCCCAAAGGCCAGAGAGTTAAGCTTAACGATGGCCACTTCATTCCTGTCCTTGGATTTGGCAGCGCTGAAATTAAAGAGGTAACAGAGGTGGTTTGGGGTTGACATATAAATAGTAGTGGATGTAAGAAGAGTGGAAGGGACTTGAGTTGTCAAGCAGAGAGCTCCTGGCTAGCTTCTCTAACCACTAACCAGGCTAGAACCATGTCCTGTGAAAGGGGAGAGAGCATCCAGTCTTCACTCTGCATCAAGGTTTGAGGCTGTGCTCACTTGCAGATAACTCTGGGTCCCCCACCCACCCCGCCCCCAGTTTCTGTCTCTTTCCAGCTTGGCAGAAGAGGTAGAATCAGCTGTCAAGATCACTGACGGTCCACTGCTTTGCTTTGAGGGTGATTGCAATGGCCGGGTTTCTCTGTGTATTTCATTAATTCCAGAACTCTTACCTCCATCAAAAAAGATGTGACCCAGAGAAGTATTTGAGGTGGAAGGTCCTAAGGATGAAGTGAATAGGAACTAAGGGGAGAGAATTGCTTTTCTACCATGGGGTGCCTGGTAGGTGCCAGGCAAGACACTCCAGCTGTGTTTTGCCTTGTACTTCGGTTGCTCCTTGGAAACTTCTTCTAATGGAAAATATAGTGCCATTTGTGGGGATAAGCTACCATCTTACAGGCCAGGTTTTTCAATGTATCCTTGGTTGTTGTAATGTCTTTTTATTAAAGTGTAGTTTTCAGTGCTTGGACAGAAAAGGGACTAGTGGACAAGTCTCTAGACCTGGAGCCAGAAAGTTTGCTGTCCATCTTGTATTTAGAGAATGTAGTTGTGACAAGTTCTGACCCTGAAACTTTGCATCTCACTTTTATCATTTGGAGAATGGAAGGAAATATTCAGCGGTATTTTGGAAAGAGATGACAGGACTTTGTAATGCGAAGGAGGTTGCGGGGATTAAAGTGTCCAGGCTAGTACTGAAGCTCACTGGTCCATTCCTCAGTACATCCCTGAATGCCCAAGTGTTTAAGAAAGACCAGGACTGAACCCAACAAAGGGTGGTTACACCAATTCTCTACCTCCTTCAAATAGAAAAGATTCAGACACATGAAAAAAAAAAAGGAATATTATTTAGCATTTAAAGCAAAGTTTATGCAGCCATTTGAAACCACACAGCTGAACCGCAAGAACTCTAGCTAAATGAAGTAAGCCAGAAATAAAAATACAAATACTACATGATGTCTTTGTGAAAAGTGCAAGTGAAGTCGCTCAGTCGTGTCTGACTCTTTGCTACCCCATGGATGGAAGCCTACCAGGCTCCTCTGTCCATGGGATTTTCCAGGCAAGAACACTGGAGTGGGCTGCCATCTTCTTCTCCAGGAGATCTTCTTGACCCAAGGATCACACCTGGGTCTTTCTTATTGTAGGCAGATGCTTTACCGCCTGAGCCAACAAGGAAGTCTCTTTGTAGGTGGAATCTAAAATAGTGGAACTTATAGAAACAGAAAGTAGAGAAATGAAGACCGGAAGCTGGAGACAAATCTGAGAAAAATGGAAAGATGTTTGTCAACAGTGTAGACCGCCAGTGATAAGATGAATAAGTTGGTGACCTGATGAAAGCACCGTGACTATAGTTATAAAGAATGGGTGATACCCTGAAATTTTGTAGAGACTAGATCTTAAGTTTTCTTACAAACCCCCTAAAGTAAGGTAAGTGAAATGAGAGATTCTAACTAGCTTGATTTTGGTGATCATCAACAATGGATCCTTACATGAGAACATCACTTTGTCCACCTTGAATAGACACAGTTTATATTTGGTGTGTTCCACGTAGCTTCACTGGTAGACAGCGGTCTTAGAAGCTTTCACCTTGCTTCTTGATGCTTTTTGTTATTGTTGCTGTTCAGTCACTAAGTCATGTCCGACTCTTTGTGATCCTATGGATTGCAACAGGCCAGGTTCCCTGTCTCTATCTCCTGTAGTTTAATGTCTTTACCATATACCTTATACCTTTGTTGATTTTGCTTCAAGTATCTTAGAGTATAAATCATCTTCATGACTACAACTTTATGCTGAATCCTTTGGGTCCACTGAACCTGGAGGTGGGCTTAGGGTCCTCTGATGCCTGTGATCAACCACGGATCATTAGGGATGTAAGGGTTACTGGGTGTGTTTTTAAAATCTGACCAGGAATGTTCAGGGAAACTGTCCAGGGTTCAGCACCACACATACAGATCTACTCAAAGACATGAAGAAAAGTTGATTCTTTGAAAGATCAAAGGTTGTTCTAGCAATCTCTTATCATATGGATGTTCAAATTCTGCCTTTGTTACTCATGTAGGTTCCTAAGAGTGAAGCTCTGGAAGTCACCAAATTCGCCATAGAGGTTGGGTTCCGCCATATCGACTGTGCTCATATGTACCAAAATGAACAGTTCATTGGCCAGGCCATTAGAAGCAAGATTGCAGATGGCACTGTGAAGAGAGAAGACATATTCTACACTTCAAAGGTGTTGTGTGTGTGAATATGTGGGCTAGTGAGTGTGCCCAGGTGACTAATATATAATGGGATCATTTGTTTGGTGAAGAGCTGATTGGTGAACTATGCTTCTTGGTATATACTTAAGGTATTAGAAATCCTTGGTGTTCAGTGGTTAAGAGTTGGCACATTACCATCATTGGTCAAGGAAGTAATATCCCACAAGCCGCATGGTAAGACCAAAAGGAAATTTCCTAAATTATTATTAATAAAATTTCTACTCTTTAATATTTTCAGCTTTGGTGCACTTTCCTTCGACCAGAGTTGGTCAGACCAGCCTTGGAAAAGTCACTGAAAAATCTTCAACTGGACTATGTCGATCTCTATATTATTCATTTTCCACTGGCTGCGAAGGTTGGAAATATGTGTGATCACATCAATGTTATATCTTGTGTTAGAATGTACATCAACTTGCATGGATGGTTGAAATAAGATTTTTCTTAGTAGATTGAAGGGATGATTACGCTAGAGTAGAATCCCCCAAATAATCATTTGTGGTCATCTATTTACTGAGCTCCTTTGAATCCCTTATATGCCTCCAAGACAAAGGAATTAATATTCTGAGAATCTTTGCTTGAAAAACTTGAGGAAGTAGAAATAGGTGAATTCTTCACACAGTCCTGGTTATGACTCCTGAGTGTCTGGGGATTTCATGAACCAAGAGTTTGGGGAAGCCATGGTGAGCATGACACTGCTTTACATTGAACATGATGACTTTATCTTTTCTTTCATCCTTTTAAGTTGAACAGATTTGGTGGTGTTCCCTCTTGGGTGAGTCTAAACCTTGTACCTTTATAGGGAATTGGAAGACATTGTCTACAGTCCTGCCTGACTTTACAATGACTGCACTTAGTTATTAAGAATGTTTTACTTAGAACTCAAATAGGGGTACTGTATCAACCTAGAGGGGTGGGATTTGGAGGGAGATATGAAGGAGGTTCAAAAGGGAGGAGATATATGTTTACCTATGGCTGATTCATGCTGAGGCTTGATAGAAAAGAACACAATTCTATAAAGCAATGATCCTCCAATTAAAAAAGAAATTAAAAAGAAAGACAGGTTTACTTTGAACTCTTCAAGTTACAGAAGTCAACTCAAACCATCTAACGCAAAATAGCTAAGTGGACTATGTAGACTGCAAGTCTCAGACACAGAAATTTGTGGATTTGCAGGACTCTTCAGAAATGTCTCCTTTTTCTATCCCTTATCATGGCATTGTTATATTTTTACTGAACATTTCCATTGGTGGCAAATATGATTTTGGGGGCATTTCAAGTCTCAGGGTTATGAATATTTGAGAGCATGTCTGGATCATCCACATTCCATATCAACCTAATGAGCGCCTTGCTGGTTCACATGCCTGCTCTAGGGCATCTGATACTCGAAGGGAAAAGGAAATCTGATTATCTAGACCAGGTGTAGCTTGCAATTTTTATTCTGGAAATTATGGCATGGAACTTACTGCCCTTCTCAGACCAGAGATATTTCAAGAGAGGCAAGTACAGGAAACAGACAAAATTCACAGAAGTCACTGGAAGTCCCTTTCTTTAGGACATATAAAAATTGTATTTTTTTTAACATATAATAAGTGTAAGACAATAGAATAAGCCTCCCTCCTATAGAAATTGCTTACAACTCCATACACAAATCACCTTGCAAATATTAGTATGTAGAAAGTGGTAAACCTACCTCATGGAGATTTAATTCCAAGTGCCTTGCACCCTGGCTAAATGTGGAGAAATTATTTTGTCACATGTTTAATATTCCTCCCTTCTGTTCTAGCCAGGGGAGGAATTACTTCCAAAAGATGAAGATGGAAAACTGATAGTTGACTCGGTGGATTTCTGTCACACATGGGAGGTGAGTCCAGGGAGGAGAGAACCAGTGGAGAAACCAGTTGAGGGGGAACCTCTTTCATTTCTTCCACCTGTGAGAATGGGCTGTGGACCATCAGACTCAGCAGTTCATGAACCTGAGGGCTGGGATGCTGAGGTTGTGGGGAGGAAACCATTGCTGAAATGTTTACATAGAGGAACGAATTGGAGAATTTTGGACAATGAAGACAATGCATTTTTCCTTCCATGTGATATGTCTTCTTTGTTTTTTTTTTTAATGGAGGAAATGGTAATTCTTCAATTTATGGGTTGACTTTCTTCCGTTTTTTCCTCTTGATACTCATTCTTGAACGTGACCATGTTTATTGATTTTTTCAATAAACAATAAATACTCATACTTTCTCTATTTCTCTCTAGATGTTGATATTTCCGGTTTACATTTAATGTTGCAAGCTTTCCTTTCAGTTCAGTCACTCAGTTGTGTTTGACTCTTTGCAAGCCCATGAACCCCAGCACGCCAGGCCTCCCTGTCCATCACCAACTCCTGGAGTCCACCCAAACCCTTGTCCACTGAGCCAGTGATGCTGTCTAATCATCTCATCCTCTCTTGTCCCCTTCTCTTCCTGTCCTCAATCTTTCCCAGCATCAGGGCCTTTTCCAATGAGTCAGCTCTTCACATCAGGCGTCAAAGTTTTGGAGCTTCACCTCCAAAGCATTTATTCTCGTTCTAGTTCCCATTCCAAGTGACTGCTCACCACCCTTCCCTCCCAGGCCCTGGAGAAGTGTAAGGATGCAGGGCTGACCAAGTCCATTGGGGTGTCCAACTTCAACCACAAGCAGCTGGAGAAGATCCTAAACAAGCCAGGGCTCAAGTATAAGCCCGTCTGCAACCAGGTGAGCAACTCAGCTCCTCTCCCTCCTGCTCTTCAGACCCTCCTTCTTGCACTGGAGCCAGACATCTGTCTTTCCTCCCCTCCTGTTAATCCAACCTTTGTGGACAGAGGACTCTAAAGAACAGAATCTCTCTCTGGATGGTGTAAGTAGAACCCAAAATAATATCTCTATGTAGTCTGGATGGAAAAGGTGGGAGGACATCCTGCTGAATTGTAGGTAGAACCTAGAACTAGAGGTAGGAGATGTTTCCCTGAGATTAAAGGATGACAAGATTGGATGGGAAAGTGCCCTGAAATGAACTGTGTATAGGAAGGAAGCCATGAAAACATAGAATGAGAAGTAAATTAATAAAGTAACAAATCAGCTGAGATGGGTGGTAAGGGTTTGTGTGGGGTTCTGATGGCTGAATCCTTAGTCTTCTTGTCTCAGCATTTATGAGTCTCAACAGGGAGGACAGAACAGAAAAATGTGCTGGAGATGATGAAAGTCATTCAGTTTAGAGGATGAAGTTAAAGGCTTGTGATGATGCTAACACAAGATAAAACATTACCCGGGAATATCTACTCAAATGTAGAGTACACCATTTGATTACTCAGTCTTGGACTGGTTCTCCCATCCATGGTCTGTCATAAAATTAACTGTATAAACACACTTTTCTCTGTTTCTCTCCTGATGTTGATATTTCCAGTTTACATTTAATGTTGCAAGCTTTCCTTACAGTTCAGTTCAGTTCATTCGCCTAGTTGTGTCTGACTCTTTGTGACTCCATGAATCACAGCACGCCAGGACTCCCTGTCCATCACCAACTCCTGGAGTCCACCCAAACCTTTTTCCATTGAGTCAGTGATCCCGTCCAACCATCTCATCCTCTGTCGTCCCCTTCTCCTGTCCTCAATCTTTCCCAGCATCAGGGCCTTTTCCAATGAGTCAGCTCTTCGCATCAGGTGGCCAGTGTTTTGGAGTTTCACCTTCAGCATCAGTCCTACCAATGAACACCCAGGACTGATCTCCTTTAGGATGGACTGGTTGGATCTCCTTGCAGTCCAAGGGACTCTCAAGAGTCTTCTCCAACACCACAATTCAAAAGCATCAATTCTTTGGAACTCAGATTTCTCTATAGACCAACTCTGACATCCATACATGACCACTGGAATAACCACAGCCTTGACTAGACAGATGTTTGTTGATAAAATAATGTCTCTGTTTTTTTACGCTGTCTTGGTTAGTCATAACTTTCCTTCTAAAGAGTAAGTGTCTTTTAATTTCATGGCTGAAATCACCATCTGCAGTGATTTTGGAGCCCAGAAAAATAAACTCTGACACTGTTTCCCCATCTATTTGCCATGAAGTGATGCCATGATCTTCAGTTCAGTTCAGTCGCTCAGTCGTGCCCGACTCTCTGCGACCCCATGAATCACAGCACGCCAGGCCTCCCTGTCCACCACCATTCCTGGAGCTCACCTAAACTCATGTCCACAGAGTCGGTGATGCCATCCAGCCACCTCATTCTCCGTCGTCCCTTTCTCCTCCCACCCCCAACCTTTCCCAGCATCAGAGTCTTTTCCAGTGAGTCAACTCATTGCATGAGGTGGCCAAAGTATTGGAGTTTCAGCTTTAGCATCAGTCCTTCCAATGAACACCCAGGATTGATCTTTTTTCTGAATGTTGAGCTTCAAGCCTACTTTTTCATTCTCCTCTTTCACTTTCATCAAAAGGCTCTTTAATTCTTCTTCACTTTCTGCCATAAACATGGTGTCATCTGCATATCTGAGGTTATTGATATTTCTCCCGAAAATCTTGATTCCAGCTTGTGCTTCCTCCAGCCCAGCATTTCTCATGATGTACTCTGCATATAAGTCAAATAAGCAGGGTGACAATATACAGCCTTGATGTACTCCTTTTCCTAATTTTCCTATTTCAAACCAGTCTGTTGTTCCATGTTCAGTTCTAACTGTTGCTTCCTGACCTGCATACAGGTTTCTCAAGAGGCAGGTCAGGTGGTCTGGTATTTCCATCTCTTTCAGAATTTTCCACAGTTTATCTTTCGTTTAGGCACTTAAAACTTTTAATCTTTCTCTGTCATATTAATATTACTTTTTCAAATAATCTGATACTCTTCTCTGTTCACATTCTACAGGTGGAATGTCACCCTTATCTCAATCAGAGCAAACTGTTGGATTTCTGCAAGTCACATGATATTGTTCTTGTTGCCTATGGTGCTCTGGGATCCCAACGAATAAAAGAATGGTATTGAATCTTATTGAAGAATAGTGGGAGTTTCCCTAAAATTCAATTTTCGATGAGATATTTTAAAATATGGTACTCAGATCACTCTCATAATCATGGGGGAGAGAGGGTATGGATGGAATATTTTCTTCTTTTTTAACTTCCCATCACCCAGCCATTTTTCATACATTGTATTAGCTCATAGACTCATCATTAACAGATGTTTGCATTAAAATCTATATATAATCCCCTAGTTAAGCTTATGTCATGATTTCTGTAATTATTAACTAATAACACAGTTCTAAAATATAGAAATTCCAAGTCTCATTTACCTTATGCCTAAAATTGGGTAATAATATACAATTCTCAGGTCTATTATGATAGAAAAAACTAAACTTGAACCATTTTGTAAATATCTAAAGAAGAGTAATGAGGGAATAAATGTCTCTGATTTTGAGATTACTTAATTTTTATCAATACTTTAGGAAAGTGAAATAAAAAAAAATCCGTGGTCTTTACCTTCTGTTTCTCTGTTCATGCCCTTGATTATAGAAGAAAAACAACTTCTGAGAATTAAAGAAAAAAGTCACAACTTTAGCAATCCTGGTCTCAGGTCAATAATACATCTGAACCACCTGGAAGCTTTGTAAACACAGAATGGGACGTGACACGTTTGAGATGCTGATTGAGTTTCTCTTCAGCTAAGCCATGAAATATGTATTTCTAACAAAATCCCAGGTGATACTGATTATGCTAGTCCATGGACCACACTTTGAGAAGCAGTGGTGTAGATCTGTTGATCTAGTTGATCTTTTTGGGAAAACTGCTCACGAAATGAGTACTTAGTCTCAGCTCCTCAGCATTTCTGAATTTTCTTCCAGGGTGAATCTGAACCACCCTGTTCTCTTGGAGGACCCGGTTCTCTGTGCCATTGCCAAAAAGCACAAGCAAACCCCAGCTCTGGTTGCCCTTCGCTACCAGATACAACGTGGGGTTGTGGTTCTGGCCAAGAGTTACAACAAGAAGAGGATCAAAGAGAACATACAGGTGATGAGTGGGTCTGTTGGCAGAGGGAGTCCTAAGGAATATCCTTCATGAGGGTCATTCT
The DNA here is from genome assembly GCF_049115385.1 of Moschus berezovskii. Classification (NCBI taxonomy): domain Eukaryota; kingdom Metazoa; phylum Chordata; class Mammalia; order Artiodactyla; family Moschidae; genus Moschus; species Moschus berezovskii. Next base: position 41,087,161 of record NC_142474.1, on the reverse strand, counting down.
TTGTCTGTCAAGACTTTCCTTGAGACAAGATGAATTACCTGTTCTTCCCTATGCATGAATGCCTTGTGTGTATTCCTGATGGTTTTCTCCTCCTACTGTGGCAACAGGAGATGTGGCTTGGCTGCAGAGGGTTCAGTTCTGTTCAGTCGCTCAGTCTCGTTTGACTCTTTTCGATTGCATGGACTGCAGCACGCCAGGCTTCCCTGTTCATCACCAACTCCTGGAGCTTGCTCCAAGTCATGCCCATCAAGCTGTTGATGCCATCCAATCATTTCATCCTCTATCTTCCCCTATTCCTCCTGCCTTCCATCTTTCGCAGCATCAGGTTCTTTTCCAATGAGTCATTTCTTCGCATCAGGTGGCCAAAGTATTGGAGCTTCACCTTCAGCATCAGTCCTTCCAATGAATATTCAGGACTGGTTTCCTTTACAATTGACTGGCTTGATCTCCTTGCAGTCCAAGGGACTGTCAAGAGTCTTCTCCAACACCACAGTTCAAAAGCATCAGTTCTTTGGCACTCAGCTTTCTTTAGGGTCTACCTCTCACATCCATACATGGTTACTGGAAAAAGCACAGCTTTGACTGTGGACATTTGTCGATAAAGTAATATCTTTGCTTTTTAATATGTGACTGCAGTCACGATCCATTGTGATTTTGGAGCCCAGGAAAATAAATTTGGACAGAAAATGGAGATTTTAGTTCCAGTGCTATGTCTGTAATTTACCCTATCACCGTGTACAAATGATGTCTTCTGACCTTCATTCTCAATGGATGAAATTGCATTATGTGATTATTTTAAGCCATTTGGACTGTGTTAACAAAATGCCTCAAATTTGGTGTCTTAGAAACAATTAAAATTTGTTTCTCACATTTCTGAAGCTGGAGGTTTGAGGTCAGGGTGCCTGTACGTTCATGTAATGGCCCCTCCTCTACGTCATAAAGTTCTCTTTGTATCTTGACATGGTTGAGGGGCAACAGAGTTCCCCCAGGTTTCTTATATCACTGTGATATTGTTGAAATCTCATTCACAAAGGCTCCACCATCATGACCTAATCACCCGTGAATGGCTCCATTTCTAACACCATCCACATGTGAATTTTGGGGCATGAAAATTATGGCAGCAACCTTTCATCTCCAAATCATCGTGATTTTATTTTGCATTTTCCTGAATACTAATAAGGTTTCATCTTCATATATTTAACCTTCTTGAGTTCCTGTCTTTGTGAAGTTCCTCTTCAAGGCTTTGTCCACTTTTGCGTGATGTCTCTCATTTGTTTTCTGTGTAAGAGACCATTACTCTTCCCTTAGGCATAGGTGTTCAGAAAACTCTCCCCAGTTTTAAGATTTAATGCAGAGATCAGTTATGTATCTCTTGATTTTTGGTTTGAGATTCTGCCTGCACCCAGCTTAACTGTTGTCCTCTTGGCTGGGCTCCCTCAGGCATTTGCAGTTCAGTGCAGAGCAGCTTGGCAGTTCTGCTGTAGCAAGTGGATATGATTCTTCTCAGAGAAGCCTTCACACTTCTTCCTGTAGTTTTTCATATATATTTGGCTAGGCTGTGGTCAACTAACTTGATTTTCATCTCAGGACAGTGCTGTGATTTCAAGCCAGGGAGTGGGAAAAAATCCAAGTCATCAGCTCAGAACTAAGTCACCACTTCTTGCAAATTTCAGTCTCCATTACAAGTTATAGGTCAGGCCATGTCTAGGGTCAGGTGCATGGGCCCTTGAAAAATTGTTTTTCTGTTTCCGTTTAAATTTGATTCTAAAATATGATATAAAAATGATTGCCTATATGTTTATTTACTTAATGTATTTTATAGATTTTCATTATCAACTGTGTCATAATAAGTGACCATAAGTACATTTGTGGCCCTTCTCTTTCATTTAACTTTCAGTTTTCAGTTCTGTGTTTTTAAAATGGAAAATAAGTGTTCTTTCTCAGAATGATACATTTGTCTTTAAGGATGTCCTGACTGCTCTTGATTAGCTGTTCTTTTATGTAAAATTTAGTGTCACTGTACTGATTTCCACAAAAGAATATGTGATTAAGTCATGTTCATGTTGCACTGAGTCATTGGATCACTCTGGAAAATGTATTTCTTTAGAAAATTGAGCTTTTTTTTCATGACTGTGATGTGAATTTTTAATAATTTGTTGTTCCTTAATGTTTTAAACACTTTTCATTCATAACTGTTTACACTAAAGCATTAGTTGCTTTAGATGTGTCTGACTCTTTGCAACCCCATAGACTGTATCCCGCCAGGCTCCTCTGTCCGTGTGATTCTTGAGTCAAGAATGCTGGAGTGGGTTGCCATTTCTTTCTCCAGAACATTTTCCCAACACAGGGATCTTCTCCACTAAGCCATTGATGTAATGGTTTCGTTAGATTTACCAGTAGATAATGAGCAAGTTTCATAACATATTTCTGAACAGGATTTCAAGGGGGCATTTCCTTCCCACACTGCTTCAGCTGAACGCTGTCACCCTTAGGGAGTGTTGGGGAGAGGCAAACAGTGTAATGTTAGCTCAGGTTCAGTATCGAATCAGGAGTGTCTAAAGCAGAGTGTTTGGAAAAAGCAGATCTTAGTTTGTTTTCTGCCACAAGTGATTGACTCAGATAAGGGACTGATGCACTGTAATGTTTGTGAGGTGGACAGAGAAGGAGAAGGTGTGGGAAGGAGAGGTGAGAACTCATCAGAGGATCCCAGTTTGTTCTCCTGGAAGCTGAGGATAGACATGTCTTCCCCGTCCCCTCTTCCTGTCTCCATCCAGCTGGAAAGTCTTCCAGTCCCCAGGGAGAGGCCAACTCCTTCCGGGAGAGGTTAATGTGATTGTTTCTTCCTTCCAGGTGTTTGACTTTGAACTGAGTCCGGATGACATGAAAGCAATCGATGGCCTCAACAGAAATATAAGATATTATGAATTTCTAATGTAAGTGACTGTTTCACACACACAGCTTTTTTTTTTTGTCGCAGGCAGGTGAGCAGGGGAACTAATCTTTTAAACAACTTAATTCTTGGAAGATAGTCCTGATTTCTAGTATAGGAGTCAGCCAGGTACTTCCTGCAGACCTCAAACCAGAGATTTCCTCCAGGGCTTCATCCTTGATCAACAGAAATGTGATTGGGGACCAGGACAGCCCATCAGTAAAATTCCCACAGTTGACATTATGGTGAATAAATTCACTACTTTGTTCCCCTAATCCCTGTGCCTGGTGTACCTCCTCTCAGAGCCCAGGGAGCCAGGAAACACAAAGGGCACAGTGCCTGCCGTCCACTATTCTTTCAAGGAGCAGTGAACATGTTTAATTGTTATTTCTACTTATGTCAGGGGAAAATGATTATATTAACTAAAACTATGGTATAATGACACCAGATTTCATACATGAATCCACCTCTTTGTCTTCCAGTGGTTCCAATCACCCTGAGTATCCATTCACTGAAGAATACTGACTCTCAGCTTTCACTGTGGTTCTTCCATAAGTTGTTACTTCTAGGGTGGTGAAGAAAATTGTTATGCCTGAAGGAGAAGTTTGAGTAAAGTATCTGAACTTCTGAAACCACACCTTTCTTTTTAAAAATAAGCATTTTATGAAAAAGCATAGACTTCAAAGTAAGAATACTCTTTCTTCCTGATGATTGAAATAATACATATATATGACAGAATATTTAGATAGAGAAGGGACAGGATGGGCAATGATGATCAGCTGTGCTTACCCACTGGATAACAGTTACCTTTGATGTGTTTACCTTGTGATTTTCCTAGACAAATATATGCGTTTGTTCATTTACAAAGATAAATAAACTTCAGCCTACAGGTTGTATACTTCTCTTGAAATATAGCCTAATTATGTTGGTAAGCTAAAAATATGAGTTAAAAAATCCAGTATTATATTTTGCTTCCTGTATAGTAAGCAGCACATCTTAGTCAATTATGTAATTTCTTATTTGTCTGCCCACGCTCAGCATTTGGATGAATCTTTATATATTTTGAGTTTATTCATTGGTCATTTAACCAAACTTTATTGAACATTCTTTAGTAAGAAATTGTTATATCAATAAATGTCAATAAGTGAAGTGAGAAATGTCTTGAGTCATTAGTCTTATGGAAAATAAAACTGTGAATGATATCAGGAGAATTTAACTGTTAGAAATGGGTAAGTGTCTGTTGAGATGATTCTGCACAGTCTCTCCCATTTCTTCTATATATCTTTTAGGCAGAGACACCAAATCCCCTTCACCTCACACACCTTTTCATTTTTACAAACAGCCTTGAAACACAGAGACAGTGGCTCCCTGCAATTCTCTGGAATAGGAAACACTTATTCCAGGAAGGAAGAGTATTCATGGAACATTAAGGGTCAGCAAGTTGGCTGATTTGGGCAGATTTAGTAAGGTGGGGAGAGAGGAGCTGAAGAAAAGTCAGAGAGCTGGTGGGGCAGGAGTTTCTTGTCACATAAGCTTTTACAGGACTTCACTGTGAGGGCAATGGAGAAGGATATTTCCAGAATACTGCTTCTTGGGTCCCTCTCTGATAGCCAGTGGCCACCCTGGCGTGTCCAGACATCCTGCTGGTCTGAGCCAGCTCTGTATCCCCCACTGCCCACTCTGCCCAGCATAAGTGGCCCTCACCCCAGGGAGAGTGAACTGGATCCAAAGGCACTGAGGGGTCATGGGGCACACGGGCTGCCCAGTAAACCAGCCAAATCCTGGCAACGTTTGGTGTCTTCCGCAGCCTGTTCTAGGAGCAGGAGCGGGTGCGTGTCTCAGGAGAGGAGTCAGGTTCCCGGGCCTCCTGTGGGTCCCCCTGGGTTCACAGCAGCTGTGGGGCCACGACCTCCTGGCATTGTCCCAGGGCTGCGGTGCCCAGTGTGTGGTGTGCACGGATCTCTGCAGGGAGGACCTCCAATCCCTTGTCCCCCTTCCTCATGTGGGGCCCTCCCATGGGCTCAGTCCTGATCTGACGGCTTCTCTTCCCTTCCCACCCAGCTCCTTAGGGATGGTTCTATCCAGCCTTGGTGGAGGGGGCTTCCTGCTGGTGTCGTGTGTTTTCAGGAGATGTGACCGTGATGAGTTACTGGGGGGTTGATCTCAGCATCAGCTAGCCCACCTGAAGCTCCTCCCCAGGACAGTGTGTGACACTCACTATGCACTAAGTGTGGCTCCCTTGACAGTTCTGGAAGAGTCGGTGCCGATTTCTTTTCTTCCTTTCGTGGATCAGACTTCCTAGGTAGGGCAGGGGTAAAGAATCTGCCTGCCAATGCAGTAGATGCAAGTTGGATCCCTGATCCAGGAAGATCCTCTGGCAAAGGAAATGGCAGCCCACTCCAGTATTCTTGTTTCCAGAATCCCATGGACAGAGAAACCTGTGGGGCTACCATCCATGGGGTCACAAAAGAAGGGTCTTGACTTAGCGACTAAACCGTAAGAAAAACAGTTTCATGGCTCATGTTTTTCTCTTTCGTTTTTCCTGTCTCTCTTTTTAGCTTTTCCCGCCTCGTTTCTTTATTGTATGCCTTTTCTCTCTCTTCCTCTGTGTGTTCATGACTGGGTACTTGAACAACCACAGCATGCCCACTGTTTGCAGATTTGTACCACATCCTGATTGTCCTTCACTAGCTGGCATGGCATGTGCCTGGTCCTGGGGTCAGCCCATAAAGAAACTAAGGGCAACTCAGTTCATTTCTGAGTCACAACTTACCTGGCCCCTCAGTGACTCTGGTTCTGGGGAATTTGTGGCTGTTTTTGAGTGCCGTGTATGTGTGCGTGTGTGTGTGTGTGTGTTAGTCGTGCAGGCGTGTCCAACTCTCTGTGACCCCATGGATTGTAACCCGCCAGGTTTCTCTGTCCATAGGATTCTCCAGGCAGAATACTGAAGTGGATTGCTATTTCCTTCTGCAGAGAAACTTCCCAACCTGGGGACTGAACCCTGGTCTCCTGCATCACAGGCAGATTCTCTACTGTTTGAGCTAATATCACCTTGTCTAGGCAACCACAGTATGGCACCCAGCACTCTCAGACACACTCCTGCAACCTGCTTCTTCATGGGCAGTCCCAGAATGACCTAGGAATGTGTTTACAAGGCGTGGAAAGTGCAAGGAGACACACTGCCCTGTCTCTGGAAGTTAGGCCTTATGGCAGACTTGGAAGCTGGACGGTTCCTGATAGATAGAGGCCTGAAAACACACTCTCTGTTGATGCCTCTCCTTCCTCAAAGCCCTGCTGCTGCTGCTGCTGCTGAGTCACTTCAGTCGTGTCCGACTCTGTGCGACCCCAGAGACGGAAGCCCACCAGGCTCCCCCGTCCCTGGGATTCTCCAGGCAAGAACACTGGAGTGGCTTGCCATTGCCTTCTCCGTCCTCGAAGCCCTACAATTCCCCAAATCCACTCCCCAGTTCTATCACGGTTTTACATGGTCTAGTCTGTGTCTCTACCCTTACTCCCTTGTCATTGGCCCCCTATATATACACAGTCCGCCTGCAACTGTACCACCCTTTACAGATCAAGATGGCTCTGTTCAAGTCAGGGGAGAGGTGAGTATGAACAAAAACACACAGCACGTCCTTCCAGTCTTCTGGATCTTCCCTAGCTGCGTGTTCACTTTGTTGCTGTAGATGTTTGTTTGACTGTTTCCCAGAACTCCTGTGATGTTTTTCAGCTGCTTTCTCTTTCCATGTTTCCCTTTCCAAGGGAGACTTCACTCCTTCTATCTCAGTATTTTGCTGACATCACTCTATGTGTTAAATTGTATTTTACTTCACAACATCCACTTGTACCAGTGCATCATGATTTCACTTACTCTTCCCAAATTTGTTGCAATTTCAGTTGTTTATAGGTTTTCCTCTTATGAATAATGAACAAGATAATAAAGTATGTATAATAAATATGTTTCAGCTACATTATGAGTACTCTAAATGTTCTATAACTAAGTACAAGGTATAAACAATCAGAGTCTCTTTGCATCCTGCACATGATATCCTGAAGCTATTAATTAGCTTTCAATATACATGTTGCCAAAATATCTGGTTTTGTAACCTTTGTAGGATTTCTCCCTTGTCACTTCTGTAGGGGCTTCCCAGGTGGCCCAGTGGTAAGAATACACCCCTTAAGGAAAGTGACATAAGAGACTTGGGTTCAATCCGAGGGCCAGGAAGTTCCCACGGTATAGTAAATGGCAACCAACTCCAGTATTCTAGCCTGGAAATCCATGAACTATGGAGCCTGGTGGCTACAGTTCATGGGGTTGTAAGACTCGGACACGACTTATTGACTAAACCTCCACCACCACATGCAGGGGTTAATAGTCAGCCACCTGTTGCTCTGATTAAGCCTTGAGAAAATCACCATGGGAAAAGAATAAAACAAAATATAGCAATACAGCATAACCCAAATAAAAGCACATCGTGTTGATTAGTTGGGGTTATCATACCCTGCTAAGCTAAGGAAAAGCATAGTGTGGACCTTAAAACACTGGGTGAGCTCTAGTTCAGAACACAGGTTGTGTACACACCAAGATATTTTCCCAAGGCATATGCAGGTCTATGACCTCCAGCTAGGTGATAGCCCTTGTACAAGGAAATAACAAAGATAAGTTAAAGTAATCAATAAAATGGGAGGTGTGACTGGGGACACAGGAGGCGGACTTCATCGTAGCATAACAGAGACTTTCTGCTTGCCAAGACACTAAATAAAAATGATGTGTCTCCAAGGAACAGCGCTCTTGATCCAAGAGGTCTTAAGTACCGCAGTCCCATCTTTAAAACTTTCATTCTGTCTCTAGTTTCTTTGTCCCAAACTGTGCGTTGTTGACCACTTTGGATCCCTACCTGCTGCGCTTGCTGCAGCAAGTGGCACCCAACTTGAGGCTGGGATATGAAGGATCTCTGAGAGAGAAACTGAAGTTGAAATATGGGCAGCGCTTGGACCTGCAGAAGAGAGGGGTGGGGCCTCTGAAAATCCCCCTTTGCGGGAAGTGATACTCTCCCAGGCATTGAAACCTGGCATGGGACTTGAGAAAGCTGGGAATAAAAGGCAGCTTTTGAAAGCAGGGGGAACAAAAACAAGTGAGGGCCGGCTATTGGCGATTTCACAAACCATTGAGAAACGTTGCTCATAGTTCCCTTCTCTCGGTGCTTTAGATTTAGGAACGTGGGAGAAGGTAGGTAGTGAATTAGAGAAACCTCTTTGCAAGGGAGTGCTCTTGCTGGTATCTATCTGGTCAACTTGGGCACTGATAAAATCCAATTTGGAACCTCTTCAGATCCCGGAAAGCTCAGAAGGGAGTGAAGATGAAAGTGAAATCCCATCAGAGGGAGGACCTGAAAATGCAGAGCCCAATGGGGTAGAACAAAAAACGCAGGAGGCTCTTAAAACTGCAGTTCCTTCTGCACCTTTGTTTGGGAAAGACCGGTTTCCTCTGCCCCCTCCTGCCTTAACCTTTGGAAGGGCTCAAGCACTTCCTTCCTTACAACACAGCAGTTCTGTCACCCCTCCAGAAAGGTGTTTGTTAGACTCGACAGGAGGGTGACTTGGAGGCTATGATTATGGCATTCTTAGTGACAATACCGGAGAAGGCAATGGCACCCCACTCCAGTACTCTTGCCTGGAAAATCCCATGGATGGAGGAGCCTGGTAGGCTGCAGTCCGTGGGGGTCTCTAAGGGTCGGACACGACTGAGCGCCTTCACTTTCACTTTTCACTTTCACACATTGGAGAAGGAAATGGCAACCCACTCCAGTATTCTTGCCTGGAGAATCCCAAGGATGGGGGAGCCTGGTGGGCTTCCGTCTATGGGGTCACACAGAGTCGGACACGACTGAAGTGACTTAGCAGCAGCAGCAGCAGTAAGTCATCAACGTTGTGTAATATTTATATTGTGCCTAGGTTTGAGGTAAACTAAACTTGCCAACAAAGAAAGTAACTCTTTATATATACAAATGAGAGGAAAACTTTTAGATAAAGTCTGTTAAAAATAGCTATATTTTAGAAATGTCTATCTAAAATAATCTCTGAAGATTGGGGTAAGTTAAATTTCTAGAGTTGTACTAAACTAAGTGATAAAAGTTTATTAAATAGCTAGGTCATTTCCAAATCCAAATAAAATAAGACTTTGAAACATTAATTACTGAACACTAGTTGGACTGTGAAGAAAGCTGATCGCCGAAGAATCGATGCTTTTGAACTGTGGTGTTGGAGAAGACTCTTGAGAGTCCCTTATACTGCAAGGAGATCCAACCAGTCCATTCTAAAGGAGATCAATCCTGGGTATTCATTGGAAGGACTGATGCTAAAGCTGAAACTGCAATACTTTGGCCACCTCATGCGACGAGTTGACTCACTGGAAAAGACTCTGATGCTGGGAAAGGTTGGGGGCGGGAGGAGAAGGGGACGACGGAGAATGAGATGGCTGGATGGCATCACCGACTCTGTGGACATGAGTTTGAGTGTACTCCGGAAGTTGGTGATGGACAGGGAGGCCTGGCGTGCTGTGATTCATGGGGTCGCGGAGAGTCGGACACGACTGAGCGACTGAACTGAACTGAACTGAACTGAACTTCCTCTTACAGAGAAGCTAAAGAGATTTTGGACTATTAATAAATATGTTTGGTGCCACCCTGAGATGTTCTCTATTAAAAAAGAAAAAAAAAAAGCAAATATTAAAAAAATTAAAACTGGTAGTTATGTTCACCAATCTGTAAAATGCTAATGCACAAGACAGTTCATGGTTGCTTAAGAAAAATAAGATTTATGCTTTTAATAATAATAAAATATACTGAAAAATAAAATTGCAGTCTATTAAGGAAAAAGATAGAGTATATCTAAACTTACAAGTGGCTATTCTCTAAATAGATAAATGAAGTGATGACTACAGAAAACATAAAAAAAGGCTTATGACAAGTGAAAAAAGAGTTTTGTGCATGGTACAATTTTCTTAAGACATTAAACAGTTTGAAATCTTCTTATAACAATAAGAAGTCTTACTGTTACTTTGACTAAGTAAAAAATTATTGTTTCACACTGAATATAAGGTGGTACCAATCTGGAATTTGGTTTTCTCTTCCTATTAAAAAAACAAAGGTTTCTTGGAATATGGCTTTTGATAACAGATTATGTAAATTTCTTTAAATGATTCATACTTGCTTTTAAAATCTGTTGTTACTTTGATAAAATAAATGAGTGTTATTTCACAATGATCTATGGAATCCATGGCACACAGAGACAAAGCTCATTCTGCTTCTACAAAATTAACCCCCATCAAGAAATTTAAAATGGATAAACAATGGCTATAAACCAGACAATCAAGGCAATGGGAAGTCCAAGATGGCAGCTTGGCTTTTCCTGGCTCCCTGTAAAACCTCCCTTTTATTTGATAGGATAAAGCCTTTCCTGGCTGCAGGGTTAGTATCCCACAATGGAAGAAATGGTTAAAATGCATTTTCTGTGATCTCCAGTGATCAGGGTACCCACTTTGCTGGACAGGTCATACAGATACTAGCAAAAACTTCATGAGCTTCTTAGAGACTACCACTTTCACTAATATCCTTTGTCATCAGACAAGGACCACAAAACTAAAGGATTGGTTACATGAGATTAAACAGCCTGCTAAATATGACTACAATTTTCATGGCTTTTTGTCTGATGTATTACTGGCTTCTAATCTTTGTTTTCAGATATAAAAAAGCTCTTCTCCTTGAGTCACTGATGGTTTAAAACAATTTAGTGATTTACACATGTGGGTAAAATTAAAACATTTTTCTTTTCTCTCTGCCTCATCCCTCCAAAAATCAGAGACATTTTGAGTTCTAAACAGCCTCATCAAGGTAAAAAAAGACTGTCTCCAGACTTATACAAAAGCTCGGAGTAATACTAGGGAGCTCTAAAAGAAATAGCCACCCAACTGATGTCAGGCCCATGACATCTAATATATTTCACTGCATATTAAGTTCTAGTTTTGTTAATTAAGGTCTGTACTTAATAAGACTCACTTCTTAGATAGTCCCTTGTGGTTTTGTTCCATTGCTAAAAGGACATTCATTCAGTTCAGTTCAGTCGCTCAGTCGTGTCTGACTCTGTGACCCCATGAATCACAGCACGCCAGGCCTCCCTGTCCATCACCAACTCCCGGAGTTCACTCAAACATTCATTAAGTTAAATTAAAAGGGCCCTTCATTAAATAGTACACTCTAAGTTTGTTTCTAAAACTTATCTCAGTAACCAGTCTTTAAATAAAGATCAGATGCTCCAGGATCTACAACCAGGAAATTAACAACAATCTATAGTTATTTAACAAACTAAGTCAGATGACTTAAATATGTCACTGGGCTATACCTAATGAAAGTTCTTGGCTTAAGTTCTTACTTATGATTTTACTATTACTGCTAGCTATATTGTTTTCTACATTGCCTATTTCAAAAAGTGTTGTCAAAGGTGTGACTGAGCCACTGATTTAATGATGGTATATAGTTCCATGTGAAATCCATAGTTGTAATGAATGTAACTCATATATCTTCCTTTGGTAAGCTCTCTTATGCACATGTGACTATTGACACATTCTTTCAATTTATATAGACCACTACTCAATCCCGTGAGACTATGAAATATGTACAAAGACATCTATGTGCTCATTTTTTGCTGTTATAAAACTACCAAAAGTATAAAAACCGATAATGGCCCTGCTTATACCAGTAGAGTATTCCAACAATTTCTTAAAATTTGGTCTATAAAACATTCTACTGGAATTCCCTATAATCCATAAGGACAGGCCATAGTAGAGGGGGCTAATCAATCAGTTAAACATATGATGCAAAACAAAAAGGGGGAGATGCCATAGGACAGAAAACAATATTAATAAAGTTTTCAGTTCAGTTCAGTTCAGTAGCTCAGTCGTGTCCGACTCTTTGCGACCCCATAAATCACAGCACGCCAGGCCTCCCTGTCCATCACCAACTCCCGGAGTTCACTCAAACTCATGTCCATCAAGTCGGGGATGCCATTCAGCCATCTCATTCTCTGTCGTCCCCTTCTCCTCCCGCCCCCAATCCCTCCCAGCATCAGACTCTTTTCCAGTGAGTGAACTCTTCACATGAGGTGGCCAAAGTATTGGAGTTTCAGCTCCAACATCAGTCCTTCCAATGAACACCCAGGATTGGTCTCCTTTAGAATGGACTGGTTGGATCTCCTTGCAGTCCAAGGGACTCTCAAGAGTCTTCTCCAACACCACAGTTCAAAAGCATCAATTCTTCGGCGATCAGTTTTCTTCACAGTCCAACTCTCACATCCATACATGACCACTGGAAAAACCATAGCCTTGACTAGATGGACCTTAGTTGGCAAAGTAATGTCTCTGCTTAATTACTCTCAACTTTTTGAATATTTTGTCACAAACTACAGAAACTGCAGCTGAGTGACATTTTCAGGCTACACCCACAAATACAACAAAGCCTGTGATTCAGCGGCAACATCCACTAACAAATGCTTGGTCACCGGGGAAGTTAATTACAAGGGGACGAGGGTTTACTTGTATCTCCCCAGAAGAAGGTCTAGAATCTATGTGGATTCCAGATCATAGAGTAAAACCGAGCAGAGACAACCAATGATTCCAGGCAACCTGATCAAGGTTATGTTGATAACCATCACAGTGAGAATAACCCTAGCTTTAGTAGAAGCAAAGAATTATACCTATTGGGCCTATGTACCATTGCTAAGGCTGTTGATTAGGGTGAACGATCTATCCCTGCTTATGTTAATGACTCCTCTGGATCCCTGGTCAGGAAGACAAGCATTTGCCCATTCATAAAAAGGAAGAGGGGGACCCCCTGCAGTAGTACTTTGTGTTTTGACACTTGTCCTGTTTTCCTGGGTGCTGATCAGGGCTGTCTTAATCTATCAATGCAGGCTTGGCTTTCTGTAAATTCTTGGAACAGAAATCACACTAAGGCTCAACTGCATTTACTTTCTGGATCGAGCTTTGAATATCAAGAGACTGATCAAAATAATCTAACCAAGCCAGATAGACCCTTGTGTGAGAGCAGACACATAAGGGCCAAATGACAAGATCAAATACTCTGGAATAATTGTCGTGGGATTGAGGGGGTGATCTTACTTAATGGTTCCTATGGAATTGTCTGGGACTGGTCCCCTAAGGGGTATGCAGCCTCGAATTGCCCACACCATAACTCATCCTGCAATCTTTATGAGAAGTTGCATTGGCATGTGTTTGTATACAATCACACTAATATTACTGCACACTCAGAATATCCTATTATCTGGCATGGCAGTGGCAGCTCAAATTAGGTAGGGCTCAAACAGAAATATGGAAGCTGGCCAAAGCCTAAAGAAATATCGATTTTGGGACAGAAATCATTCTTATTCCATGAGGTATACTTTATCATTCAATATACCAACAATATGGGCATTTTATACTCAAGCTTGTGTTACAGATCCATATGTGATTATAACTGGCACTATAACTATTAATCAGATAGAAAGGAACCTGACCTGCCAGGATTGCAAACTGTGAACTTGAACAGTTCATTATTTAACTCTAAACATTCCTATGTGATTTTGCATAGATGTTTAGGAGTTTGGCTGCCAGTAACTCAAAATAGACCTTGGGCACTCTCCCCTGACACTCGTACTTTGCTCACAGACCTAAATATTATTCTGAAAAGATCCAAACGTTTTATTGGCCTTATTGCCGCCATAATGGGCATTTTTTGCCATAACCACCACGGTGGCAGTGGCAGAAATAGCTCTCCATCAGATAGTACAAACCACCACTTTTGTCCAGGAATGGCATAAAAATGCCAATTCCACTTGCAGAGCCCAAACTCGTATAGATGAGGAGATTAACAGGTTGTTGGATTTCGAAAATGCAGTGCTACTCTTAGGAGAAGAAGTACAAAATCTTAAATTACAAATGCATCTAAAGTGTGACTGGAACATTACTACTTTCTGTGTAACCCCCCGGGAATATAACCAATCTGAAAACTCCTGGGAAAATATTAGATGGCACTTGCAGGGCCATATGGCTGACAACCTTACTCTACATATTAAAATGCTACAAGCAAAAATCATTGGCATACAGCATGTTTCTCTTAGACTATTATCAGGTACAGAATCACTTCTAGGAATAACAGAGGGCCTTAACTCACTGAGTCCTCTTGAGTGGATCAAAGGTATGGGAGGTGGTCTCATTGGAACACTAGCAATGTTTTGCTGTTTCACTATAATCTTCTCTTTAGTCCTTAGATGCATGCAAGAAAGCTAATGAAGAAAGAAGTTGCGAGATCAACATATTTTCTGCTACAAAAACAAAAAGGGGGATATGCAGGGTTTAATAGTCAGCCCCCTGTTGCTCTGGCTAAGCCATGAGAAAATCACCATGGGAAAAGAATAAAAGCAAAATATAGCAATAGAGCATAACCCCAATAAAAGCACATTAGGTTGATTAGATGGGGTCGTCATACCCTATTAAGCTAAGGGAAAACAGTGTGGACCTTGGGATGCCAGGTGAGGGCAAGTTCAGAATGTGGATTGTGCACACACCAAGATATTTTCCCAAGGCATATGAGGGTCTATGACCTCCAGCTAGGTGATAGTCCTTGCACGAGGAAATAGTGAAGATGGTTTAAAGTAATCAATAAAATGGTAGACGTGACAGGGGACACAGGAGGCTGACTTCATTGTAGCACAACAGATGCTTTCTGCTTGCCAAGACACTAAATAAAAGTGATGTAGCTCTGAGGAACAGGGCTCTTGATCCAAGAGGTCTTGATTCCCCCAGTCCCATCTTTAAAACATTCATTCTGTATTGGTGTTTTTCTTTCTGGCTTACTTCACTCTGTATGATAGGCTCCAGCTTCATCCGCCTTGTTAGAACTGATGGAGAGGGCGAGGGTGGGATGATGTGGGAGAATGGCATTGAAACATGTGTGAAACGAATCGCCAGTCCAGGTTTGATGCATGATATAGGCTGCTCCGGGCTTGTGCACTGGGATGACCCAGAGGGATGATATGGGGAGAGAGGTGGGAGGGGGGTTCAAGATGGGGAACACGTGTACACTCGTGGCAGCATCATGTCAATGTATGGCAAAACCAATACAATATTGTAAAGTAAAAATAAAATAAAATAACACTTTCATTCTGTCTAGTTTCTTTTTCCCATACCGTGCGTCGACCACTTTGGATCCCTACCTTGCTGTGCTGGCTGCAGCAACCACAGGAGTGTAAAGCAAAATACTTTTGTTGTTGGGAAATTTAAGAAGGCAAATTTAGTTTCATTTCACATTTTGATTCTTTATTTTAGGGTTACATTTAGGAAAATGTTTAGTAATCATCAGTTTTCAATTGTGTGATTGGTGTGACTTTCTATACAATGACGTCGTTGTTTCAATTGATGTTTGATCAAAAGTGGGCTTCATAATTAGGAAAATGAAATGACTGATATATGGAGGTTTCTGTGTAACCTTTGGTCAAAAATTACTTGGAACATTTCATCATTATATAACAAGTTATTCTGATTTAAAAAAAGCAATGTAACTGGCGTCAATTCTCTTCTAACTCTATGGGCACTGGTTTAATTCTTCTCCTCCTCCAATGTATCTGCTAACATTGGACAGTCAGCTGAGGTGTTAACTTCCTGTTATTTATAACCTGTGGAGGCGGAAGAAAAGATCAGAGTCTGCTTATTCAGAGGCAAAACAGGCAATGGATCCCAAAGGCCAGAGGGTGAAGCTTAATGATGGCACTTCATTCCTGCCTGGGGTTTGGCACCGCTGTACCTCCAGAGGTATCAGTACTGGTATGGGGTTGAGATATAAATAGTAGTGGATGTAACATGAGTGGAAGGGACTTGGGCTGTCATGCACAGAGCTCCTGTCTGACTCTGGGGGGGGTCACGTGGTCCCACAATCAGGCTAGAACCATGTCCTGTGAAAGGGGAGAGAGCATCCCATTTTCACTTTGCATCAGGGTCTGAGACTGTGCTCACCTGCAGATTACTCTAGGTTCCCCTCCACCCCCACCCCCCCACCTCCTCAGCTTCTGTCTCTTTCCCAGCTTGGCAGAAGAGGTGAGACTTGGCTGTCAAGATCACTGACTGTCCACTGCTTTGCTTTGAGGGTGATTGCAATGGCCGGGTTTCTCTGTGTATTTCATTAATTCCAGAACTCTTACCTCCATCAAAAAGGATGTGACCCAGAGAAGTATTTGAGGTGGAAGGTCCTAAGGATGAGGTGAATAGGAACTAAGGGGAGAGAATTTCTTTTCTACCGTGGGGTGCCTGCTAGGTGCCAGGCAAGACACTCCAGCTGTGTTTTGCCTTGTACTTCTGTTGCTCCTTGGAAACTTCTTCTAATGGAAAATATAGTGCCTTTTGAGGGGATAAGCTACCATCTTACAGGCCAGGTTTTGCAATGTATCCTTGGGTGTTGTAATGTCTTTTTATTAAGTGTAGTTTTCAGTACTTGGACAGAAAAGGGACTAGTGGACAAGTCTCTAGACCTGAAGCCAGAAAGTTTGCTGTCCATCTCGTCTTTAGAGACTGTTGTTGTGACAAGTTCTGACCCTGAAACTTTGCATCTCACTTTTATCATTTGGAGAACAGAAGGAAATATTCACAGGCATTTTGGAAAGAGAAGACAGGACTTTGTAGTGCAAAGTAGGTTGCAGGGAGTAAAGTGTCCAGGCTAGTACTGAAGCTCACTGGTCCATTCCTCAGTACATCCCTGAATGCCCAAGTGTTTAAGAAAGACCGGGACTGAACCCAATAGAGGGTGGTTACACCAATTATCTACCTCCTTAAAACAGGAAGATTCTGACACATGAAAAAGATATGGGATATTATTTAGCATTTAAAACAAAGTTAATCCAGCCATTTGAAACCACACAGGTGAACTGGGAGAACTCTAGCTAAGTGAAGTAAGCCAGAAATAAAAAGACGATACTACATGATCTCTTTGTAGGTGGAATCTAAAACAGTGGAACTTACAGGAACAGTAGAGAAATGATGACCAGAAGCTGAGACAAATCTGGGAAAAATGGAAATTGTTGCTCAACAGTCCAGCCCTTCAGTTACAAGATGAATAAATTGGAGACCTGATGTATAGCACCATGACTATAGTTAAAAATAATGGGTGATACCCTGAGATTTTGTAGAGACTAGATCGTAATCCTTCTTACAAACACCCCCTAAAGTAAGGTATGTGAAGAGATGGATCTGCTAACTAGCTTGATTTTTGTGATCATCAACAATGGATCCTTATATGAGAACATCACTTTGTCCGCCTTGAATAGACACAGTTTATATTTGGTGTGTTCCACGTAGCTTCACTGGTAGACAGCGGTCTTAGAAGCTTTCACCTTGCTTCTTGATGCTTTTTGTTATTGTTGCTGTTCAGTCACTAAGTCATGTCCGACTCTTTGTGATCCTATGGATTGCAACAGGCCAGGCTCTCTGTCTCTATCTCCTGTAGTTTAATGTCTTTACAAAGTACCTTATACCTTTTCTGATATTGTTTCACCTGCCTTGTAGTATAAATCATGTTCATGACTACAACTTTATGCTGAGACCTTTGGGTTCTTCTAGCAAATCACTTAACCTGGAGGTGGTCTTGGGGTCCTCCGATGCCAGTGAACAACCACGGATCATATGGGATGTAAGGGTTATTAGGTATCTGTCTATCTATTTATTTTTTGTACTTTCATCTCACTTTATTTATTTTTAAAATAAATTTATTCATTTTAATTGGAGGCTAATTACTTTATAATACTGTAGTTTTTTTTGTCATACATTGACATGAGTCAGCCATGGGTGTACAAGTGTTCACCATCCTGAACCCCCCTCCCACCTCCTTCCCCATCCCATCCCTCTGGGTCATCCCAGTGCACCAGCCCCGAGAACCCTGTCCCATGCATCAAACCTGGACTGGTGATCCATTTCACATATGATAATAGACATGTTTCAATGCCATTCTCCCAAATCTTTCCACCCTCGCCCTCTACCACAGAGTCTAAAAGACTGTTCTATACATCTGTGTCTCTTTTGCTGTCTCGCATATAGGGTTATCGTTACTATCTTTCTTAATTCCATATATATGCATTAGCATACTGTATTGATGTTTTTCTTTCTGTCTTACTTCACTCTGTATAATAGGCTCCGGTTTCATCCACCTGATGAGAACTGATTCAAATATATTCTTTTTAATGTTTGAGTAATATTCCATTGTGTATATGTACCACAGCTTTCTTATCCATTCATCTGCTAATGGACATCTAAGTTGCTTCCATGTCCTGGCTATTATAAACAGTGCTGCGATGAACATTGCAGTACATGTGTCTCTTTCATTTCTGGTTTCCTCGGTGTGTATGCCCAGCAGTGGGATTGCTGGGTCATATGGCAGTTCTATTTCCACTTTTTAAAGGAATTTCCACACTGTTCTCCATAGTGGCTGTACTAGTTTGCATTCCCTCCAACAGTGTAAGAGGAGTCCCTTTTCCCCACACCTTCTCCAGCATCTATTGTTTGTAGGCTTTTGGATAGCAGCCATTCTGACTGGCATGAAATGGTACCTTGTTGTGGTTTTGATTTGCATTTCTCTGATAATGTTTGATGTTGGGCATCTTTTCATGTATTTGTTA
This sequence comes from Moschus berezovskii, assembly GCF_049115385.1. NCBI lineage: Eukaryota > Metazoa > Chordata > Mammalia > Artiodactyla > Moschidae > Moschus > Moschus berezovskii. The sequence continues at coordinate 41,068,521 of NC_142474.1, read as the reverse complement.
GCCATCTGTTTGTCCTCTTTGGAGAAATGTCTGTTTAGTTCCTTGGCCCATTTTTTGATTGGATCGTTTATTTTTCTGCAATTGAGCTGCAGGCGTTTCTTGTGTATTTTTGACATTAATTCTTTGTCAGTTGCTTCGTTTGCTGTTATTTTCTCCCATTCTGAAGGCTGTTTTTTCACCTTGCTTATAGTTTCCTTCACTGTTCAAAAGTTTTTAAGTTTAGTTAGGTCCCATTTGTTTATTTTTGCTTTTATTTCCATTACTCTGGGAGGTGGGTCCTAGAGGATCCTGCTGTGATTTATGTCAGAGAGTGTTTTGCCTATGTTCTCCTCTAGGAGTTTTATAGTTTCTGGTCTTACATTTGGATCTTTAATCCATTTTGAGTTTATTTTTGTTTATGGTGTTAGAAAGATTTATAGTTTCATTCTTTTAGAAGTGGTTGACCAGTTTTCCTAGCACCACTTGTTGAAGACATTGTCTTTTCTCCATTGTATATTCTTGCCTCCTTTGTCAAAGTTAAGGTGTCCATAGGTGGATCGATTTATCTCTGGGCTTTCTATTTTGTTCCATTGATCAATATTTCTGTCTTTGCACCAGTACCATACTGTCTTGATGACTGTATCTTTGTAGTATAGCCTGAAGTCAAGCAGGTTGATTCCTTCAGTTCCATTCTTCTTTCTCAAGATTGCTTTGGCTATTCGAGGTTTTTCATATTCCATACAAATTGTGAAATTATCTGTTCTAGTTCTCTGAAAAATACCGTTGGTAGCTTAATAAAGATTGGATTGAATCTATAGATTCCTTTGGGTAGTACACTCATTTTCACTATATTGATTTTTCCGATCCATGAACATGGTATATTTCTCCATCTATTTGTGTCATCTTTGATTTCTTTCATCAGTGCTTTATAGTTTTCTCTATGTAGGTCTTTTGTTTCTTTAGGTAGATACATTCCGAAGTATCTTATTCTTTTCATTGCAATGGTGAATGGAATAATTTCCTTCATTTCTCTTTTGGTTTACTCATTGTTAGTGTACAGGAATGCAAAGGATTTCTGTGTGTTGATTTTATATCCTGCAACTTTACTATATTCATTGATTATCTCTAGTAATTTTTGGTAGTGTCTTTAGGGTTTTCTATGTAGAGGATCATGTCATCTGCAAACAGTGAGAGTTTTACTTCCTCTTTTCCAATCTGGGTTCCTTTTATTTCTTTTTCTGCTCTGATTGCTATGGCCAAAACTTCCAAAACTATGCTGAATAGTAGTGGTGAGAGTGAGCACTCTTGTCTTATTCCAACTTTAGGGGAAATGCTTTCAATTTTTCTTTATTTTTAAAAATTTATTTATTGTAATTGGAGGCTAATTACTTTACAATATTGTATTGGTTTTGCCATACATTGACATGAATCTGCCCTGGGTGTACATGTGCTCCCCATCTTGAACCCCCCTCCCACCTACCTCTCCATCCCATCCCTCTGTTTCATCCCAGTGCACCAGCCCTGAGCATCCTGTATCATGCATCAAACTTGGACTGGCGATTCGTTTCACATATGATAATATACATGTTTCAATGCCATTCTCCCAAATCATCCCACCTCACCCTCTCCCACAGAGTCCAAAAGACTGTTCTATACATCTGTGTCTCTTTTTCTGTCTCGTATACAGGGTTATCATTATCATCTTTCTAAATTCCATATATATGCATTCAGTTCAGTTCAGTCACTCAGTCGTGTCCAACTCTCCGCGACCCCATGAATCACAGCACGCCAGGCCTCCCTGTCCATCACCAACTCCCGGAGTTCACTCAAACTCATGTCCATCGAGTCGGTGATACCATCCAGCCATCTCATTCTCTGTCATCCCCTTCTCCTCCTGCCCCCAATACTTCCCAGTATCAGAGTCTTTTCCAGTGAATCAACTCTTTGCATGAGGTGGCCAAAGGTTGGAGCTTCAGCTTTAGCATCAGTCCTTCGAATGAACACTCAGGATTGATCTCCTTTAGAATGGACTGGCTGGATCTCCTTGCAGTCGAAGGGACTCTCAAGAGTCTTCTCCAACACCACAGTTCAAAAGCATCAATTCTTCAGCTCACAGCTTTCTTCACAGTCCAACTCTCACATCTATATGTAACCACGGGAAAAACAATAGCCTTGACTAGACAGACTTTGGTTGGCAAAGTAATGTCTCTGGTTTTGAATATGCTATCTAGGTTGGTCATAACTTTCCTTCCAAGGAGTAAACATCTTTTAATTTCATGGCTGCAATCGGCATATGCAGTCATTTTGGAGCCCAAAAAAATAAAGTCTGACACTGTTTCCACTGTTTCCCCATCTATTACCCATGAAATGATGGGACCAGATGCCATGATCTTCGTTTTCTGAATGTTGAGCTTCAAGCCAACCTTTTCACTCTGCTCTTTCACTTTCATCAAGAGGCTTTTGAGTTCCTCTTCACTTTCTGCCATAAGGGTGGTGTCATCTGCATATCTGATGTTATTGATATTTCTCCCAGCAATCTTATCGTGATTCTAGCCTGTGCTTCTTCCAGCCCAGGGTTCCCCGTGATGTACTCTGCATATAAGTTAAGTAAGCAGGGTGACAATATAGAACCTTGATGTACTCCTTTTCCTATTTGGAACCAGTCTGTTGTTCCATGTCCAGTTCTAACTGTTGCTTCCTGACCTGCATACAGGTTTTTGAAGAGGCAAGTCAGGTGGTCTGGTATATCCATCTCTTTCAGAATTTTCCAGAGTTTGTTGTGATCCACACAGTCAAATGCTTTGGCATAGTCAATAAAGCAGAAATAGATGTTTTTCTGGAACTCTCTTGTTTTATCCATGATCCAGCGGATGTTGACAATTTGATCTCTGGTTCCTCTGCCTTTTCTATATATATGGAATTTAGAAAGATGCAAATGATAACCCTGTATACGAGACAGCCAAAGAGACACAGATGTATAGAACAGTCTTTGGGACTCTGTGGGAGAGGGTGAGGGTGGGATGATTTGGGAGAATGGCATTGAAACACGTATGTTGTCATATGTGAAACGAATCACTAGTTCAGGGTCGATGCATGTTATAGGATGCTCGGGGCTGGCGTGCGGGGATGACCCAGAGAGAGGATAAAGGGAGGAGGGAGGTGGGAGGGTGGTTCAGGAGGGGGAACTTATGTAAACCCGGGGCGAATTCATGTCAATATATGGCAAAACCAACCAATATAATATTGTAAAATAATTTGCCTCCAATAAAAAATAAATTACTTAAAAAAAATAAAACCAGCTTGAATATCTGGAAGTTTCATGGTTCACTTATTGATGAAGCTTGGCTTGGAATATTTTGAGCATGACTTTAGTAGCATGTGAGATGAGTGCAATTGTGCGGTAGTTTGAGCATTTTTTGGCATTGCCTTTCTTTGGGGTTTGGAATGAAGACTGTCCTTTTCCAGTCCTGTGGCCACTGCTGAGTTTTCCAAATTTGCTGGCATATTGAGTGCAGCACTTTCACAGCATCATCTTCTAGGATTTGAAATAGCTCAACTGGAATTTCGTAACCACCACTAGCTTGTTCGTAGTGATGTTTCCTAAGGCCCACTTGACTTCACATTCCAAGATGTCTTGCTCTAGGTCAGTGATCACACCATCGTGGTTATCTTGGTCGTGAAGACCTTTTTGTCCATTTCTTGTGTGTATTCTTGCCACCTCTTCTTACCATCTTCTGCTTCTGTTAGGTCCCTACCATTTCTGTCCTTTATCGAGCCCATCTTTGCATGAAATGTTCCGTTGGTATCTCTAATTTTCTTGAAGAGATCTCTGGTCTTTCCTATTCTGTTGTTTTCCTCTATTTCTTTGCATGCATTGCTGAGGAAGGCTTTCTTATCTCTCCTTGCTATTCTTTGGAACTCTGTATTCAGATGCTTATATCTTTCCATTTCTCCTTTGCTTTTCCCTTCTCTTGTTTTCACAGCTATTTGTAAGGCCTCCTCAGACAGCCATTTTGCCTTTTTGCATTTCTTTTCCATGGGGATGATCTTGGTCCCTGTCTCCTGTACAATGTCACGAACCTCCGTCCAGAGTTCATCAGGCAATCTGTCTATCAGATCTAGTCCCTTAAATCTATTCCTCACTTCCACTGTATAATCATAAGGGATTTGATTTAGGTCATATCTAAATGGTCTACTGGTTTTCCCTATTTTCTTCAATTTAAGTCTGAATTTGGTAATACGCAGTTCATGATCTGAGCCACAGTCAGCTCCTGGTCTTGTTTTTGTTAACTGTATAGAGCTTCTCCATCTTTGGCTGCAAAGAATATAATCAATCTGATTTCAGTGTTGACCATCTGGTGATGTCCATGTGTAGAGTCTTCTCTTGTGTTGTTGGAAGAGGGTGTTTGCTATGACCAGTGTGTTCTCTTGGCAAAACTCTATTAGCCTTTGCCCTGTTTCATTCCATGCTCCAAGGCCAAATTTGCCTGTTATTCCAGGTGTTTCTTGACTTCCTACTTTTGCATTTCAGTCCCCTATAATGAAAAGGACATCTTTTTTGGGTGTTAGTTCTAAAAGGTCTTGTAGGTCTTCATAGAACCGTTCAACTTTGGCTTCTTCAGCGTTACTGGTTGGGACATAGGCCTTGATTACTGTAATATTGAATGGTTTGCCTTGGAAACGAATAGAAATCATTCTGTCATTTTTAAGATTGCATCCAAGTACTGCATTTCGGACTCTTTTGTTGACCATGATCCTTGGAAGGAAAGTTATGACCAACCTTGATAGTATATTAAAAAGCAGAGACATTACTTTGCCAACAAAGGTCCGTCTAGTCAAGGCCATGGTTTTTCCCGTGGTCATGTATGGATGTGAGAGTTGGACTGTGAAGAAAGCTGATCGCCGAAGAATTGATGCTTTTGAACTGTGGTGTTGGAGAAGACTCTTGAGAGTTCCTTGTCCTGCAAGTAGATCCAACCAGTCCATTCTAAAGGAGATCAATCCTGCGTGTTCATTGGAAGGACTGATGCTAAAGCTGAAACTGCAATACTTTGGTCACCTCATGCGACGAGTTGACTCACTGGAAAAGACTCTGATGCTGGGAAAGGTTTGGGGCGGGAGGAGAAGGGGATGACAGAGAATGAGATGGCTGGATGGCATCACTGACTCTATGGACATGAGTTTAAGTGAACTTCCGGAGTTGGTGATGGACCGGGAGGCCTGGCGTGCTGTGTTTCATGGGGTCGCGGAGATTCGGACACGACTGAGCGACTGAACTGAACTGATTTATTGTGTCCTTTAAAGTTTCTGTTTCCTTGTTAATTTTCTGTTTAGATGATCTATCCATAGGTTTGAGTAGGGTATTAATGTCTCCCACTATTATTGTGTTATTGTTTATTTCCCCTTTTATACTTGTTAGCATTTGCCTTACATACTGTGGTGCTCCTAGGTTGGGTGCATATATATTTATAACTGTTATATCTTCTTCTTGGATTGATCCTTTGGTCATTATATAGTGTCCTTCTTTGTCTTTTTTCACAGCCTTTATTTTAAAGTCTATTTTATTTGTTATGAGTATTGCTTTCTTTTGGTCACTATTTGGTCTCTCTTTTCTTTTGGTCTCTATTTGCATGGAATATCTTTTTCCAGCCCTTCACTTTCAATCTGAATGTGTCCTTTGTTTTGAGGTGGGTCTCTTTTAGACAACATATATAGAGGTCTTGTTTATATATCCATTCAGCCAGTCTTTGTCTTTTGGTTGGGGTATTCAACCCATTTACATTTAAGGTGATTATTGATCAGTATGATCCCATTGCTATTTACTTTGTTCAAGTTTATACACCCTTTCTGTGTTTCGTGTCTCGGGAAGATCCTTTAGCATTTGTTGGAGAGCTGGTTTGTTGGTGCTGAATTTTCTCAGCTTTTGCTTGTCTGTGAAGGTTTTTATTTCTTGATGGAGAAGTTTAAATAAGGTGTCTGAACTTCTGAAAACATGCCTTTCCTTTTAAAAATAACCATTTCATGAAACAGCATAGACTTAAAAGTAAAAATACTCTTGTTTATTGATCATTGAAATAATACATATGTATGACAAAATATTTAGATAGAGAAGGGGCAGGATAGGAAATAAAGATCAGCTGTGTTTACCCATTCGATAATACTTACCTTTGGTGCATTTAGCTTATAATTTTCCTAGACACATATGTGCATTTGTTTATTTACAAAAAGTTATAAACTTCAGTGTACAGATTGCATACTTCATTTGAAACAGCCTAAGTATCTTGGTAAGCTAAAAATATGATTTAAAAAATCCAGTATTATATTTTGCTTCCTGTATAGCAAGGAGCACATCTTAGTCATTTATGTAATTTCTTATCTGCCTGCCCGTGCTCAGCATCTTGATGAATCTTTTCATATTTTGAGTTTATTCAGTGGTTATTGAGCAAAACTTTATTGACATTCTTTAGAAAGACACTGTCATATCAACAAATGTCAATAAGTGAAATGAGAAATGTTTTGAGTTGCTAGTCTTATGGAGAATGAGACTGTGAATGAAATCAAGAGAGTTTAACTGTTAGAAATGGGTGAGTGCCTGTTGAGATAATTCTGCACAATCACTCCTATCGCTATACTTCTGTTAGACAGTGGCATCAACTACACTTCATTCCACACAACTTTTCATTTGTACCAAACAGCCTTGAAACACAGAGACAGTGGCTCCCTGAATTTCTCTGGAACAGAGAATGCTTATTCCAGGAAGGAAGAGTGTTCATGGAACAATTAAGGGCAAGCAAGTCGACTGATGTGAGTGAAATTTAGTGAAGGAGGGAGACAGGTGCTGAAGACAGGTCAGAGAGCTGGTGGGGCACGGGGTCCTTGTCACATAGGATTTTAAAGGACTTTACTGTGAGGGAAATGAAGAAGGATATTTCCAGAACACTGCTCCTCAATCCCCTCTTACAGCCAATGGCCTCCCTGGCCTGTCCAGATGTCCTGTTGGTCTGAGCTAGCTCTGTACCCCCACTGCCCACTGCCCAGCACGGGTGGCCCTTGCCCCAGGGGGAGTGAACTGGATCCAGAGGCACTGAGGGGGCATTTGTGGGCTGGGCGGCACACAGACTGCCCAGTAAACTGGCCGAGTCCTAGGCAGTGTCCAAGGGCCTTGTCAGCCTGTTCCAGGAGCAGGAATGGGTGCATGTTTCAGGAGAGGAGTCAGGTTCCCGGGCCTCCTGTGGGTCCCCCTGGGTTCACAGCAGCTGCAGGGCTGTGACCTCCCAGGGTCTTCCCAGGGCTGCGGTGCCCAGTGTGTGGTGTGCACGGGTCTCTGCAGGGAGGACCTGTGAGCCCCTGTCCCCCTTCTCGTCTTGGGCCCTCCTGGGGGCTCAGTCTTGATCTGCCGGCTTCTCTTCCCTTCCCACCCAGCTCCGTGGGGACAGTTCTTTACAGCCTTGGTGTGGAGGGTGCTTCCTGCTGCTGTTGTATATTTTCAGGAGATGTGACCCCCTGATGTTCTCCTGGGGGAGCTGAGCTCAGTGTCCTCTTGCCCATCTGGAGCTCCTTCCCAGGACAGTGTGTGATACTCTCTGTATGCTAAGTGTGGCTCCTGTGATAGTTCAGAAAGAGTTGGTGCCGATTTCTTTTCTTCCTTTCGTGGACCAGTCTTCCCAAGTAGGTCAATAGTAAAGAATCTGCCTGTCAATGAAGTAGATGCGGGTTGGATCTCAGATCCAGGAAGATTCACTGGAAAAGGAAATGGCAGCCCACTCCAGTATTCTTAGCTGCAGAATCCCATGGACGGAGAAACCTGTGGGGCTACCATCCATGGAGTTGCAATAGTCTGACTTAGCGACTAAACAGTAACAAAGCTGTTTCATGGCTCATGTTTTTCTCTCTTTTTTCATCTGTGTTTCTTTTATTAGCTTTCTTTTTTCACCTTTCTTTATTGTATTCCTTTTCTCTCTCTCCCTCTGTGTGTTCATGGCTGGGTACTTGGACAAGCACAGCACACCTACTGCAGATCTGCACCACATCCTGATTGTCCTTCACTAGCTGGCATGGCATGTGCCAGGTCATTGTGTCAACCCAATAGGAAACTTAGGGAAACTCAGTTCATTTTTGAGTCAACAACTTACCTGGCCCATGAGAGCCTTTCTGATTCTGGGGAATTTATCATTGTTTTTGAATGCCTTCAGTTCAGTTCAGTTCTGTTGCTCAGTCGTGTCTGACTCTTTGCGACCCCATGAAACGCAGCGCTCCAGGCCTTCCTGTCCATCACTAACTCCCGGAGTTTACCCAAACTCATGTCCATTGAGTAGGTGATGCCATCCAACCATCTCATCCTCTGTCATCCCCTTCTCCTCCTGCCCCCAGTCTTTCCTAGCATCATGATCTTTTCCAATGAGTCAGCTCTCCACATCAGGTGGCCAAAATATTGGAGTTTCAGCTTCAACATCAGTCCTTCCAATGAACACCCAGGACTGATCTCCTTTAGGATGGACTGGTTGGATCTCCCTGCAGTCCAAGGGACTCTCAAGAGTCTTCTACAACCCCACAGTTCAAGAGCATCAATTCTTTGGAACTCAGCTTTCTTTATAGTCCAACAATCACATCCATACATGACTACCGGAAAAACCATAGCCTTGACTAGAAGGACCTCTGTTTACAAAGTAATGTCTCTGCTTTTTAAATTGGTGTCTGGGTTGATCATAACTTTCTTTCCAAGGCTTCAATCACCATCTGCAGTGATTTTGCAGCCCCCCCCCCAAGATAAAGTCAGCCACTGTTTCCACTGTTTCCCCATCTATTTCCCATGAAGTGACAGGACCAGATGCCATGATCTTAGTTTTCTGAATGTTGATCTTTAAGCCAAATTTTTCACTCTCCTCCTTCACTTTCATCAAGAGACTCCTCCTTCACTTTCATCAAGAGGCTCTTTAGTTCTTCTTCACTTTCTGCCCATAAGAATTCCTTGCTGCTAGTCGCTTCAGTCATGTCCGACTCTGTGCGACCCCATAGACGGCAGCCTACCAGGCTCCTCCGTCCTTGGGATTCTCCAGGCAAGAATGCTGGAGTGGGTTGCCATTTCCTTCTCCAATGCATGAAAGTGAAAAGTGAAAGTGAAGTCGCTCAGTAGTGTCTGACTCTTTGCGACCCCATGGACTGTAGCCTGCCAGGCTGTTCTATCCATGGGGATTCTTCAGGCAGGAATAGTGGAGTGGGTTGCCACGCCCTCCTCCAGGGGATCTTCCCAACCCAGGGATTGAACTCGGGTCTCCCACATTGCAGGCAGATTGTTTTTACTGTCTGAGTCACCAGGAAAGCCCAAGAACACTGGAGTTGGTAGCCTATCCCTTCTCCATGGGATCTTCCCAATCCAGGAATTGAACTGGAATCTCCTGCATTGCAGGCAGGTTCTTTACCACTGAGCCAAGGTTGGATAGATAACAGAGATTTATTTCCAGTGTTATGGCTGCAATTTTTTCTGTCACCTTGTGCAAATGACATCTTATTTTCTTTGTTCTCAATAGATGAAATTGTGAATTTTTTTGGCCCTTTGGACTAACAAAATACCACAGATTGAGTGGCTGAGAAAAAGTTGAATTTTTTCCCTCACATTTATGAAGCTGGAGTCTTGAGGTCAGGGGCTCGTGTGGTTGGGTGAGGGCCCTCCACCAGGTCACACACAGGCTTTTTCTTGTACCTTAACATAGTGGAGGGGAAAACAGAGTATTTCCCTGAATACCAATAAGGTTTCATCTTCATACATTTACTCCCCATGAGTTTCTGCGTTTGAGAACTCCTCTTCAAGACTTTGTCCACTTTAGTTAGGTTGTTTCTATTTTTACTTCAGTGTAGGAGACCAGTATTGTTCCCCTAGGCATAGGTGTACAGAAAACTCTCCCAAATTTCAGGATTTAATGTAGAGCATTTAATGTATGCTTCTCTTGATTCTGTGGTTTGACAATCGGCCTGCACTCAACCAAGCTGTTGTCCTCTTGGCTGGGCTCTCTCACGCATTTGCAGTTCAGTGCAGAGCAGCTCAGCAGTTCTGCTTGAGCAGGTGGATGTGGCTCTTGTTAGAGGAGCCTGTACACTTCTCTGTGTAGTTTTTCATATATGTTTGGTGAGACTGTGGTCTACTGACTTGATCTTCATCTCAGCACAGTGCTGTGATCCCACGTCAGTGATTAGGGAAAAAATCCTCTTCCTGTCTTGGCTCAGATCTGCCTCAGCTCTTCTGGGATATCACTGTTTAGTGCCGCAGGTTACAAGTCAGGCCAAGCCAAGGGGAAGGCAAATTGTCCCCTGATCTATTGTTTCCATGTTTCCATTTAAATCTAGTTGAGCTGGAACTGATTATCTAAGAGGATATGAAAATGGATGCATACACCTTTATGTATATTTAAATTTAAACCTAAAATTTCATATTACCTCACAGATTTTCATTGTCAACTCTGTCATATAGCAAGTGTCCAGAAGTACATTTCTGGTGTCTCTCTTCTATTTAACTAGTCTGTTTTCTGCAATGTGTTATTTATGAAAGTGGAAAATAAGTATGCTTTTCAGAATGATAATTTTTTATTTTTAAAGAATGTCCTGACTGCTTTTGTTTAGCTCTCCTTATTTAAAATTTAGTAACACTCTACCAACTTCTAGGGAAGAATGCGTGCTCAAGTCTTAGGTTCATGTTGCATTGAAACACTAGATCATTTGGAGAAAATGAATTTCTTTACAAAATTGAGCTTTCCACTTCATGATTATGATATGAAATTTTAATTATCTAGGTGTTCTTTAAGTTAAATATTTTTCGTAACTGTCTCCAGAAACACATTTACATAAAGTTTTTATTAGATTCATTCATAGCTAATGATAGTTTGATATCAGATTCTTGAATAGGCTTTCATGGGGAGCCTCCTTCCTACAGTGCTTCAGCTGAATGTTGTCACCCTTAGGGCATGTTGGGGAGAGTTACTCACTCTAATGTTAGCTCAGGATCAGGTATCGAGTCAGGAGTGTCCAAAGGAAATGTGTTTGGAAAAAGAAGAGTTTAGTTTGTTTTCTGCCACAAGTGATTCTCTAAGAAAGATAAGGGACTGATGCACTGTAATGTTTGTGAGGTGGACAGAGAAGGAGAAGATGTGGGAAGGAGAGGTGAGAACTCAGCAGAGGGTCCCAGGTTGTTCTCCTGGAAGCTGAGGACAGACACAGCTTTGCTGTCCCCTCTTGGTGTCTCTGTCCAGCTGGAAAGTCCTCCAGTCCCCAGGGGGAAGCCTCTCTCCTTCAGGAAGAGGTTAATGTGATTGTTCCTTCCTTCTAGGTGTTGACTTTGAACTGAGTCCAGAAGATATGAAAGCAATTGATGGCATCAACAGAAATATAAGATATAACGAGATACTATTGCAAGTGACTTGCAGATATTTCACACACACAGTATTTTCTGTAGCAGGCAGGTCGGCAGGAGAACTAAGCTTTTCAAAAGCTTAATTCTGGGAAGAGAGTCCTGATTTCCAGTGTAGGAGTAAACCAGGGGCTTCCTGCAGACCTCAGACCAGAGGTTTCCTCCAGAGCTCCGTCTCTGACCAACAGAAATGTGACTTGGGCCCAGGACAGCCCATCAGTAGAATCCCCAGCTTTGACATCATGGTGATGTCACTACTTTGTGTCCCTAATCCCTAAGCCTAGTGTGCCTACTCTCAGGGCAGAGGGACCCAGGAAACACAAATGGCATAGTGCCTGCAGCCCACTATTCCTTCAGGGACCTGTGAACATGTTTCATCTTTAATTCTTTTTGTGTGAGGGAAAATTATTATATTAATAATAGCTGTATAAGAATGAATCCATCATTCATTACATTCGTGTTTTGTTGTTCAGTTGTGAAGTCTTGTCTGACTCTTTTGCAACCCCATGGACTGTAGCCTACTAGGCTCTTCTCTTCATGGGATTTCCCAAGCATTTCCCTCTCCATGGATCTTCCCAACCCAGGGATTGAACCCATGTCTCCTGCAAGGGCAGTGGGATCCTTCACCACTGAACAACTTGGAAGCCCGCGTTGATGTTTGCACATGTACAATTGTAAAATGTCATGTTATCGTTTTTCTGGAGGGATCCAGGCAGGCCAATGTGCATCAGTGCTCAGAAGTCACAGGGGGCCTACTTCCACCCCCTCCCCTAAGTGCCTGGTGGGTTTTCTCCCTAATGGGCATTTCTTCTCCAAGACATTATCCATTTTTTTCAAATTGATCTCTTCATTGGCCTTTTTCCCTATTCTAATTCCCATTTCCTCATCGTTATAATTTCACAAAACTGAATTACGAGTAGGTCATTAACTTAACTGACCCTTCAGTGAATGACTTCTTTGTCTTTAGCAGGACATGCCCAGGTAAGATCGGCTGGGTGTTTGGTTTCTTGAGTCAACACTTACCCCACTGTAGCTTCTGTCCATCAGTGGTACAACCTTTTGGAAGCCCCTATCACCTGGACTCTGACTTAGTCACTAACATGTGACTCCAGCTGCCTAATTACTGAAGAAGGAGATCAGGATTGAAGAGACACAATAGAAATTTGGAAGGGAGTTTTGAGAAATGAGAATACAAATTATTGTCAAAATGAAGATTTAATTTCAGTGAAAGATCTCAAAACTGCCCCAGTTGTTGCAAAACTATATCATGATTCTAAGAAAAGATATGATACATGGAAAAAAACATGGAAAGCTCCTCTTCTGTACTCAAAGACTTTTAAGTTCTCAAAGGCTTTTTAATTCTATGTTCTCCTTCATTAGGCTGTGAATGCCTATCTTTGTGGGCTCAACTCAATAGCACAGCTCCTGGAACATGGAATTGGAAAAAATACACTTTATAATGAATTGAATTGAAAAGGACACATTAGAATGAAAAGTACAAACAGGGATAAAAGGAAAACAGCAGTAATGCTAATAGCTGAATAACCAGTGTTTTAATATATTATAAAGTAAGAAAAGAATGATTCCACTTTGTGCTGTGCAATTATTGAGCTGTACATAGTAGCTCTTCAACAGCTGAAAAATTCCTTAATGGAGACACCCTGTATTTTTGGGGTTCTCAGTATCTATTTATCCATGGATGTGTGAAAAAGAGCATTAATTTGTTCACTGTGATTCTTCTCATTATCTAGAGACATAAGTTCCACCTGTGTCTGAAATGACCCCCACAGTACGTCTTGTGCTCTCGTATAAATTGTAACCTGAGTCAAACTACCTGTCACTGAGGAGGGAATATCACATGTGAATGTGGGGACTGGACGTGCATGTGCTGTGTGCACATGGAGGAGGAGAAGGAGGGACCTGCTTATAGATTTAGAGTTTTAGCCCATCCTGACCATATTCACAGAATAATGTTCTCTATGACAACATGGCTGATTTAATAAATGAATCCTCCTCCTACTCTTTCAGTGGTGTTGGTCACCCTGATTATCCATTCTCTGAAGAATATTGACTCTTAGCTCTCACCGGGGTTCTTTGAGAATGTCTTGCTTCTAGGGTGGTGAAGAAGATTTTTCTGCTTGGTGGAGGTGCTTAAATGAAGTGTCTGAAATTTTGAAAGCTTGCTTTTCCTTTTAAAACATTTAACACGTTATGAAACAATAAAAACTTCAAAGTACAAATACTTATTTTTTTCTGATAATTAAGGTAATACATGCAAATTACAGAAAATTAGGAAATAGAAGGCAAAGCATCAAAAATAAAAATAAGCTGTGGTTAACCATTTTAATAATACTTTTGTGCATTTTCTTATACAAATGTGAGTTTTTATTTACAAAGAGAAGGAATCTTCACTCTACAGGTTGTATACTTATTTTTTATTTTAGTATAATTATCTTGGTAAGCTAAAAATATGATTTACAAATCCAGCATTATATTTTGCTTACTATAAGGGAGCAAATTTGGCAATAAGGAGTTCATGATCTGAGCCACAGTCAGTTCCTGGTCTTGTTTTTGCTATCTATATAGAGCTTCTCCATCTTTGGCTGCAAAGAATATAATCAATCTGATTTCAGTGTTGACCGTCTGGTGATGTCCATGTGTAGAGTCTTCTCTTGTGTTGTTGAAAGAGGGTGTTTGCTATGACCAGTGCGTTCTCTTGACAAAACTCTATTAGCCTTTGCCCTGCTTCTTTCCGTGCTCCAAGGCCAAATTTGCCTGTTACTCCAGGTGTTTCTTGACTTCCTACTTTTGCATTCCAGTCCCCTATAATGAAAAGGACATCTTTTTGGGTTCTAAAAGGTCTTGTAGGTCTTCATAGAACCGTTCAACTTTGGCTTCTTCAGCGTTACTGGTTGGGGCATAGGCCTTGATTACTGTAATAGTGAATGGTTTGCCTCGGAAACGCACAGAAATCATTCTGTCGTTTTTAAGATTGCATCCAAGTACTGCATTTCAGACTCTTTTGTTGACCACGATGGCTACTCCATTTCTTCTAAGGGATTCCTGCCCACAGTAGTAGATATAATGGTCATCTGAGTTAAATTCACCCATTCCAGTCCATTTTAATTCACTGATTCCTAGAATGTCTATGTTCACTCTTGCCATCTCCTGTTTGACCACTTCCAATTTGCCTTGATTCATGGACCTAACATTCCAGGTTCTTATGCAATATTGCTCTTTACAGCACCGGACCTTCCTTCTATCACCGGTCACATCCACAACTGGGTATTGGTTTTGCCTTGCTCCATCCCTTTATTCCTTCCAGAGTTACATCTCCGCTGATCTCCAGTAGCATACTGGGCACCTACCGACCTGGGGAATTCCTCATTCAGTATCCTATCATTTTGCCCTTTGATACTGTTCATGGGGTTCTCAAGGCAAGTATACTGAAGTGGTCTGCCATTCCCTTCTCCAGTGGACCACATTCGGCTGTGGTCCATGTGATCAGATCAACTAGTTTCCTGTGATTATGATTTCAGTGTGTCTGCCCTCTTATGTCCCCTAGCAATACCTACCGTCTTATTTGGGTTTCTCTTACCTTGGTCATGGAAAATCTCTTCACAGCCGCTCCAACAAAGTGCAGCCACTGTACCTTACCTTGGACGAGGGGTATCTACTCAAGGCCGCCCCTCCTCACCTTGACGTGGAGTAGCTCTTCTCGGCCAAATTCAGACTTAAATTGAAGAAAGTAGGGAAAACCACTAGACCATTCAGATATGACCTAAATCAAATCCCTTATGATTATACAGTGGAAGTGAGGAATAGATTTAAGGGACTAGATCTGATAGATAGAGTGCCTGATGAACTCTGGATGGAGGTTCGTGACATTGTACAGGAGACAGGGACCAAGAACATCCCCATGGAAAAGAAATACAAAAAAGCAAAATGGCTCTCTGAGGAGGCCTTACAAATAGCTGTGAAAAGAAGAGAAGCGAAAAGCAAAGGAGAAAGGAAAAATATAAGCATCTGAATGCAGAGTACCAAAGAATAGCAAGGAGAGATAAGAAAGCCTTCCTCAGCGATCAAAGCAAAGAAATAGAGGAAAACAACAGAATAGGAAAGACAAGAGATCTCTTCAAGAAAATGAGAGATTCCAAGGGAACATTTCATGCAAAGATGGGTTCGATAAAGGACAGAAATGGTATGGACCTAACAGAAGCAGAAGATATTAAGAAGAGGTGGCAAGAATACACAGAAGAACTGGGCAAAAAAGATCTTCACGACCAAGATAGTCACGATAACATGGTCACTGACCTAGAGCCAGACATCTTGGAATGTGAAGTCAAGTGGGCCTCAGAAAGCATCACTACGAACAAAGCTAGTGGTGGTGATGGAATTCCAGTGGAGCTATTTCAGATCTTGAAAGATGATGCTGTGAAAGTGCTGCACTCAATATGCCAGCAAATTTGGAAAACTCAGCAGTGGCCACAGGACTGGAAAAGGGCAGTCTTCATTCCAATCCCAAAGAAAGGCAATGCCAAAGAATGCTCAAACTACCACACAATTGCACTCATCTCACACGCTAGTAAAGTCACGCTCAAAATTCTCCAATCCAGCCTTCAGCAATATGTGAACCGTGAACTCCCAGATGTTCAAGCAGGTTTTAGAAAAGGCAGAGGCACCAGAGATCAAATTGCCAACATCCGCTGGATCATGGAGAAAGCAAGAGAGTTCCAGAAGAGCATCTATTTCTGCTTCATTGACTATGCCAAAGCCTTTGACTGTGTGGATCCCAATAAACTGTGGAACATTCTGAAAGAGATGGGAATACCAGACCACCTGACCTGCCTCTTGCGAAACCTGTATGCAGGTCAGGAAGCAACAGTCAGAACTGGACATGGAACAACAGACTGGTTCCAAATAGGAAAAGGAGTACGTCAAGGCTGTATATTATCACCTTGCTTATTTAACTTATATGTAGAGTACATCATGAGGAAAGATGGGCTGGAAGAAGCAGAAGCTGGAATCAAGATTGCTGGGAGAAATATCAATAACCTCAGATATGCAGATGACACTACCCTTATGGCAGAAAGTGAAGAGGAACTCAAAAGCCTCTTGATGAAAGTGAAAGAGGAGAGTGAAAATGTTGGCTTGAAGCTCAACATTCAGAAAACAAAGATCATGGCATCTGGTCCCATCACTTCATGGGAAATAGATGGAAAAACAGTGGAAACAGTGTCAGACTTTATTTTTTGGCCTACAAAATCACTGCAGATGCTGATTGCAGCCATGAAATTAAAAGACGCTTACTCCTTGGAAGGAAAGTTATGACCAACTTTGATAATATATTAAAAAGCGGAGACATTACTTTGCCGACCAAGGTCTGTCTAGTCAAGGCTATGGTTTTTCCCGTGGTCAGGTATGGATGTGAGAGTTGGACTGTGAAGAAAGCTGATCGCCGAAGATCTGATGCTTTTGAAGTGTGGTGTTGTAGAAGACTCTTGAGAGTCCCTTGTACCGCAAGGAGATCCAACCAGTCCATTCTACGCGTGATCGATCCTGGGTGTTCATTGGAAGGACTGATGCTAAAGCTGAAACTGCAATACTTTGGCCACCTCATGCGATGAGTTGACTCACTGGAAAAGACTCTGATCCTGGGAAAGGTTGGGGATGGGAGGAGAAGGGGACGACCAAGAATGAGATAGCTGGATGGCAACACCGACTCTGTGGACATGAGTTTGAGTGAACTCCGGGAATTGGTGATGGACAGGGAGGCCCTGCGTGCTGTGATTTATGGGGTCGCAGAGAGTCGGACACGACTGAGCGACTGAACTAAACTGAAGGCAGCAAATAATTTTCATTTAATTTCTTAATTGTCTGCCTAGAAATTGTTTTATCAATAGATAGTAATTAAAATGAGAAATTCTTCACTTGATAGTCTAGTGGAGGCTAAGACTGTGAACAAAATCAGAAGTATTTAGCTATTAGAAATGGGTAAGTTCCTGTAGGAGATATCTCTACATGATCTCTCCCATTTCTGTACATCTGTTAGGCAGAGGTGCCAACTACACTTCATCCCACATAACTTCTCATTTGTACAAGAAAGAACCTTGAAACACAGTGATAATGCTCCTTCATTTCTCTGGAACAAAAAATGCTAGTCAAGGAAGTACGAGTATTCATGTAACATTTAAGGGCCAGCAAGTCAGCTGATGTGGGTGGAGTTCAGTGATTTGGGGAGAGAGGAGCTGAAAAGAAGGCCAGAGAGCCAGTGGGGCCATGTGTCCCCACTGTGGGGACACAGTGGGGGTCTGTGTCATATAGATTTTTGAAAGGACTTTCCATCCGTTCCGTCCCATCCGTCAGTCGTGTCTGACTCTTTGCGACCCCGTGGACTGTAGCCTATCCAGGCTTCTCCATCCATGGGATTCTCCAGGCAAGAATACTGGAGTAGGTTACCGTTTCCCTCTGAGAGAAATCGAGAATTACTTTTTGGGTTTTGAGCACAGTAGTTACATGAGCTGATGTTTTTTAAAAAGTCACTTTGTAAAGTAACAAGATGCCAGATGAGTAGGTGGACGTGCAGTACATCTCTCTCCTCGGATACATCAGGAATACACCTTCAGACACAGAAGTGCATACAGAACACCAGATGAGAGCAGATAGGAGGACCTGACCAGAGGTAAAGAATATATGGAACTGCACAAAACTCCGTAGAGCAAAGGAACTAGAGGGAAAAACTGGAGTGTTGGTAGGACTGGACCTGCCTTCAGCGGGTGGGGGAACTGAAGCAGGGGTCCAATCCCCACAGCGGGGCAGTTGTCTGAGTCAGAGGAGAAACATTTAAGGGTGAGTGTGAAATAGGTGATCTGTGGCAGCCTGAACAGAATGAAAGTCAGACTGTTCTTTCCGCAGCCATACATACCCCGAACAGGGATGCAAGTCCACTAGAAGACGCAGTGGCTGGGAGCTGGAGCTTAAGGATTGTGGAGCAATTCCAGGGCAAGGGCTTCTGTGGAGAGACAGATGAGGTGATGTGAGGGAGGAGATTGTGGTGGGAAATGCCTTGGAGGAAAGCCAGGCAGACATGGAAGCAAGGCAATACTGTTGAGTCACGCATAAGGAATGGAGCCATCACCATAGCCTCTCTCTCCCCACACACCAGCATGGGCAGCTGAACAATAGAAAGGCTGACCCATCCAGCACCTGAGGCAGGGAACTACAGAGGAGGACCCCACCCAGAGTGCCCCTTTAAGTGCCTGATGTGCCGATCTACAGAGTAGGACCCCAGCCCGGGGCAGGAAGCCGGGGCACTGGCATGGGGGCCTTCTATGTGCCTGATGCATGGAATAACAGAGAAGGACCCCAGGCAAGGGAGCCCTCTAAGTGCCTGAATGGGATGAGATATGGACAAAGACTGGCCAAAGAGGCCTTCTAATCGTCAGGTACCAGAGGCTCAAAAAAAGACTCTGATAGGGCCAATACTCCAGTGGCTGAGGCAGTCCGTATCCCTGAACACTTGGTGCCACCACGGTCCCCACAACCCAAGCAGCTCTGCCACCTTCAAGCTCATCCCTCACTGGGGCAGAGCTGTCACAGGCTAAAAAGACTTGTGGCTATGCACATGGGATCCCTTTGGTCGTGTCCAACTCTCTGTGACCCTGTGGACTATGGCCTGCAAGGCTTTTCTATCAGGGGTTTCTCCAGGCAAGAATGCAGGAGTGTATTCGACAATATTGGTTGCCATATCCATCTCAGTTTAGTTCAGTTCAGTCGCTCAGTCATGTCCAACTCTTTGCGACCCCATGAATCACAGCACGCCAGGCCTCCCTGTTCATCAGCAACTCGCGGAGTTCACTCAAACTCATGTCCATTGAATCGGTGATGCCATCCAGCCATCTCATTCTCTGTCGTCCCTTTCTCCTCCTGCCCCCAATCCCTCCCAGTATCAGAGTCTTTTCCAGTGAGTCAACTCATCGCATGAGGTGGCCAAAGTATTGGAGTTTCAGCTTTAGCATCAGTCCTTCCAATGAACACCCAGGACTGATTTCCTTTCGAATGGACTGATTGGACCTCCTTGCAGTCCAAGGGACTCTCAAGAGTCTTCTCCAACACCACCATTCAAAAGCATCAATTCTTCAGCGTTCAGCTTTTTTCACAGTCCAACTCTCACATCCACACATGACCACTGGAAAAACTGTAGCCTTGACTAGACGGACCTTGGTTGGCAAAGTAATATCTCTGCTTTTGAACATGCTATCTAAATTGGTCATAACTTTCCTTCCAAGGAGCAAGCGTCTTTTAATTTCATGGCTGCAATCAGCATCCGCAGTGATTTTGGAGCCCCCAAAAATAAAGTCTGACACTGTTTCCACTGTTTCTCCATCTATTTCCCATGAAGTGATGGGACCAGATGCCATGATCTTAGTTTTCTGAATGTTGAGCTTTAAGCCAATTTTTTGAGTGTCCTCTTTCACTTTCATCAAGAGGCTTTTGAGTTCCTCTTCACTTTTTGCCATAAGGGTGGTGTCATCTGCATATCTGAGGTCATTGATATTTCTCCCGGCAATCTTGATTCCAGCTTGTGCTTCTTCCAGCCCAGCGTTCCTCATGATGTACTCTGCATAGAAGTTAAATAAGCAGGGTGACAGTATACCGCCTTGGCGTACTCCTTTTCCTATTTGGAACCAGTCTGTTGTTCCATGTCCAGTTCTAACTGTTGCTTCAGACCTGCATATAGGTTTCTCAAGAGGCAGGTCAAGTGGCCTGGTATTCCCATCTCTTTCAGAATGTTCCACAGTTTATTGTCATCCACACAGTCAAAGGCTTTGGCATAGTCAATGAAGCAGAAATAGATGTTTTTTCTGGACCTCTCTTGCTTTTTCCATGATCCAGCAGATGTTGCCAATTTGATCTCTTATTCCTCTGCCTTTTCTGAATCCAGCTTGAACATCTGGAAATTCACGGTTCACTTATTGCTGAAGTGTGGCTTGGAGAATTTTGAGCATGACTTTAGTAGCGTGTGAGATGAGTGCAATTGTGCAGTAGTTTGAGCATTCTTTGGCTTTGCCTTTTTTTGGTGTTGGAATGAAAATTAACGTTTTCCAGTCCTGTGGCCACTGCTGAGTTTTCCAAATTTGCTGGCATACTGAGTATAGCACTTTCAAAGCATCACCTTTCAGGATTTGAAATAGCTCAACTGGAATACCATCACCTCCACTAGCAGATCAAGAACTCCTTATTGTCAAATTCAGGCTTAAATAGAAGAAAATAGGGAAAACCACTAGACCATTCAGATATGACCTAAATCAAATCCCTTATGATTATACAGTGGAAGTGAGAAATAGATTTAAAGGACTAGATCTGATAGATAGAGTGCCTGATGAACTATGAAAGGAAGTTCGTGACATAGTAGAGGAGACAGGGATCAGACTATCCCCACAGAAAGGAAATGCAAAAAAGCAAAATGGCTGTCTGGGAGGCCTTAGAAATAGCTGTGAAAAGAAGAGAAGCAAAAAGCAAAGGAGAAAAGGAAAGATATAAGCCATACCCATCTAGAGTACTATATTTCCTAATGCCCTAGCTGCCAACTCTCCTGAGTACCTTGTGCTGCCAGAACTCCTGTTACCCAATCCGCTGAGCCACCTCCACACCTGGCCCTCACTGGGACAAACCCAAGTCCTCCAAGGCAGCCTCAGGAGTAAATCCCAGTGGACGACCCACATGTGGAGGTGGAAATAAAACCATAATTGAAACCCAGGGGCAGTGTGGCTAAGGAAGAGACCCTAAACCTTCTCACCAGCTGTATAAGCTGCAGATTAAGTCCACACAATCAACTATGCAGACTCTGTGTCTATGGAATATATAAAAGGGCACTGAGAGCTCCCACAAAAGAAAACACACTAACTCTGATAGCTGTGGACATTGGAGGCAAGAACACACAGGAGTAGGACCAATTAGAATCTGAACTGCCCCCAGCAGATCAGCACAGTGTTGGGGGGCATCCTAGGGAGGTGAGGTGGACTGTGACTTGAAATGAAGGAAAGGATCCTGATAGCAGTGACTCAAGAAAAACATTTATTATTCTGATGTTTTGACTTGTTCTGTGGTTTCTTTAGGATGTTTTTTTTTTTCTCCCCCCATCCCCGTTGTAGTTGTTGATTTTATTGGCACTATGAAATCTGATTAACCTTTTGAGTTTTTTTTTTCCTATCACACTTTTTATTGTTCTTATAAACCTCTGCCTCTACGTTGGGCTTTTGCAGTTCTGTTGAGTTTTTCTTTTTTTGTTTTTTCTTTTTCTCTTTTAAACTTTTTAGAACCTTCCTTTGTTTGCTTTTCCTATTGTTCTTTCCCCCTTGCAGTTAATCTTTAATGTATAGAAATCTTCTTCATCTATATCTATTTAGCTTTGCACATCTATTCTTTTTTTCTTTACTTTTTTTCCTTTCTTCTCAGCATATTTGTTAATTTTCTTTTCACTGCTTTATTCCCCAGTTGACACCTTGATTTAGTTTTCTTTTCCAGTTTGTGCTTTAGGTAGTTTGTTTTTAACTGGTAGATATAATTTTTGGTTTCCTTTGTTGGCTGGGTCAGTCCATCATACTTTATTTTGTTGGACTCTCTTGATTTTGCTTATGGATGTATATGTATATAGTCCATCATTTGAATTATTATTTACCTAATTTTATAACTCTCATTTGTCTGGGGTTCATCTTCGGTTTCTCATTTTTAGATATGTACTCTAATCTCACTTAATGCCATAACAAACCACTTGTGGAATCTTTGTTCCTGACCAGAGATCAAGCCCTGTGCCTCTGGCATGGAAGTACTGACTCCAAGACCCTAGACTACCAGAGAACTAACCCTCAGTTCAGTTCATTCGCTCAGTCGTGTCCGACTCTTTGCGACCCCATGAATCACAGCACGCCAGGCCTCCCTGTCCATCACCAACTCCCGGAGTTCACTCAAACTCATGTCCACAGAGTCGGTGATGCCATCCAGCCATCTCACTCTCTGCCATCCCCTTCTCCTCCCGCCCACAATCCCTCCCAGCATCAGACTCTTTTCCAGTGAGTCAACCCGTCGCATGAGGTGGCCAAAGTATTGGAGTTTCAGCTTTAGGATAAGTCTTTCCAATGAACACCCAGGATTGATCTCCTTTAGAATGGACTGGTTGGATCTCCTTGCAGTCCAAGGGACTCTCAAGAGTCTTCTCCAGCACCACAGTTCAAAAGCATCAATTCTTCGGCGATCAGCTTTCTTCACAGTCCAACTCTCACATCCATACATGACTACGGGAAAAACCATAGTCTTGAGTAGACGGACCTTGGTTGGCAAAGTAATGTCTCTGCTTTTTAATATGCTATCTAGGCTGGTCATAACTTTCCTTCCAAGGAGTAAGCGTCTTTTAATTTCATGGCTGCCATCAGCATCTGCAGTGATTTTGGAGCCCAAAAAAATAAAGTCTGACCCTGTTTCCACTGTTTCCCCATCTATTTCCCATGAAGTGATGGGACCAGATTCCATGATCTTCGTTTTCTGAATGTTGAGCTTCAAGCCAACCTTTTCACTCTCCTCTTTCACTTTCATCAAAAGGTCTTTGAGTTCCTCTTCACTTTCTGCCACAAGGGTGGTGTCATCTGCATATCTGAGGTTATCGATATTTCTCTCGGCAATCTTGATTCCAGCTTGTGCTTCTTCCAGCCCAGCGTTCCTCATGATGTACTCTGCATATAAGTTAAATAAGCAAGGTAACAATATACAACCTTGACGTACTCCTTTTCCTATTTGGAACCAGTCAGTTGTTCCATGTCCAGTTCTGACTGTTGCTTCCTGACCTGCATACAGGTTTCTCAAGAGGCAGGTCAGGTGGTCTGGTATTCCCATCTCTTTCAGAATGTTCCACAGTTTATTGTGATCTACACAGTCAAAGGCTTTGGCATAGTCAATGAAGCAGAAATAGATGTTTTTCTGGAACTCTCTTGCTTTCTCCATGATCCAGCGGATGTTGGCAATTTGATCTCTGGTGCCTCTGCCTTTTCTAAACTCTGCTTGAACATCTGGAAGTTCACGATTCACATATTGCTGAAGCCTAGCTTGGAGAATTTTGAGCACGCCTTTACTAGCGTGTGAGATGAGTGCAATTGTGCGGTAGTTTGAGCATTCTTTGGCATTGCCTTTCTTTGGGATTGGAATGAAGACTGCCCTTTTCCAGTTTTGTGGCCATTGCTGAGTGTTCCAAATTTGCTGGCATAGGAGTATCAAATAGTGAGAACTCCCACCAATGAAACCACTTGAATACAAGACCTGTCATCACCCAACCACCAGTCGCACTCTGTGCAGGACACCTCATCCAAACAACAAACAAAACAAAAATACAAAACTAATCATCAGCAGAAAGGATTACCAATTCACTCAGTCTTGCCCCTCAGAGGAAAAACAAAGAAACAACAACAGCAACAACAAAACAGCATAAATCTCACCCTATACGAAACCTTCACAAACCACTGCACCAACCTTGGGAGAAGGCAGAAACCTAAAGGAAGAAAGAATTCAACCTTGAAGCCTGGGAAAGGGAAACCTCAAGCACAATAATTTTTAAAAAAAAGAATGAAAAGGCAGAGAAACACTGCACAAATGAAAGAACAAACTTTCACAGAAGTCCAAATAAATGAAGAGGAAATAGGCTAACTACTTCATAAGGAATTCAGAATGATAGTAAAGATGATCAACAACCTTGAAAATGGAATGGAGAAAATGTCCAAATCAATTAATAAAGGCTTGGAAGGATTAAAGTATAAACATATAGAGACAAACAACACAATTACTGGAATTAAAAATACTCTAGAAGGAATCAATAGCAGACTATATGAAGCAGAAGAACGAATCAGTGAGCTGGAAGATAAAATGGTGGAAATAACTCCTGAAGAGCAGAATAAAAAAAAGAATGAAAAGAACTGAGGTCTCAGAGACCTCTGGGACAACATCAAATGCACCAACATACAAATTATAGGGTTCCAAGAAGAAGAGAGAAATAAAGGATATGAGAAACTTTTAGAAGAGATTATAGTTAAAAATTTCCCCAGCATGGAAAAGGAAACAGTCAATCAAGTCCAAGAGGCACAAAGAGTCCCATACACAGGATAAACCCAAGGAGAAACACATCAAGACACATACTAATCAAACTAACAAAGATTAAACACAAAGAAAGAATATTAAAATCAGGAAGGGAAAAGCAACAAGTGACATACAAGGGAAACCCCATATGTTTAACAGCTGATCTTGCAGCAGAAACTCTACAGGCCAGAAGGGAATGGCAGAATGTTTTAAAAGTACTGAAAGGGAAATATCTACAACCAAGACTACTCTATGTGGAAAGGATCTCATTTAAAATTGAAGGAGAAATCAAAAGCTTTTCAGACAATCAAATGTTAAGAGAATTCAGTAACACCAAACCAGCTTTACAACAAATGTAAAAAGGACTTATATAGTCAAGAGATACAAGAGAAGAAAAAGATCTACAAAATCAAACCCTAACAATTAAGAAAATGGCAATAGGAGCATATATATCAATAATTACTTTAAATATAAAGGGATTGAATGCTCCACCAAAAGACACAGATTGGCTGAAGGGATACAAAAACAAGGTTCATATATATACTGTCTACAAGAAACCCACTTCAGATCTCAAGACACATATAGACTGAAAGTGAGAGGATGGCAAGATATATTCCATGCAAATGGAAAGCAAATGAAAGCTGGAGTAGCAATCTTCACAGTAGACAAAATAGACTTTAAAACAGAGAATATTTCAGGAGATAAGGAAGGACAGTATGTAATGATCAAGGGATCAATCCAAGAGGAAGACATGACAATTGTGAATTTCTATGCACCCAACATAGGAGCACCTCAATACATAAGACAAACAATAACAGACATAAAAGGAGAAATTGACAGTAACACAATTATAGTAGGAGACTTTAACACCCCACTCACACCAATGGACAGATCATGAAAACAGAAAATTAATAAGGAAGCACAAGAGTTAAATGATACATTAGATGAGATGGATCTCATTTATATCTTCAGGATATTCCATACAAATGCAGAAGAATACACCTTCTTCTCAAGTGCATATAGAACTTATTCCAGAATAGACCACATCTTGGGTCACAAGTCAAAGCTAAGTAAATTTAAGAAAATTGAAATCATATCAAGCATCTTTTCTGACCACAACACTATGAGACTAGATATCAGTTACAAGTAAAAAACTGAGAAACATAAACACATGGAGATTAAATAATACATTTCTAAATAACCAACAGGTTACTGAATAAATCAAAAGGGACATAAAAGATTTCTAGAAACAAATGACAATGAAAACGTGACAACTCAAAACCTATGGGATGCAGCAAAGCAGTTCTAAAAGGGAAGTTTAGAGCAGATACAATCCTACCTCAAACAAAAGCTTACACCTATAAAAACTGGAAAAAGAAGAACACCTCCCACACACAAAATTAGTAGAAGGAAAGAAGTTATAAAGTTCAGAGCAGAAATAAATGAAAAAGAAATAAAAGAATCAATAGTAAAGATTAATAAAACTAAAAGCTGGTTCTTTGAGAAGATAAATAAAATTGACAAACCTTTATCCAGACTCTTCAAGAAAAGAAGAGAGAAGAATCAAATCAACAAAATTAGCAATGAAAAAGGAAAGGTTACAACAGACAGTGCAGAAATATAGAGGATTGTAAGAGAGTATTATGAACAACTATATGGCAATAAAACGGATAACTTGGAAGAAATGGACAGATTCTTAGAAAAGTTCAATCTTCCCAGACTGAACCAGGAAGAAATAGAAATTTTGAACAACCCAATTACAAGCACTGAAATCGAAGCTGTGAACGAAAGAACACCACCAATACAATATATTAACTCAGATATATGGAATTTAAAAGGATGCTAATGATGACTCTATATGTAAGACAGCAAAAGAGACACAGATATAAAGAACAGACTTTTGGACTTTGTGGGAGAAGGCAAGAGTGGGAGAATTAGAGAGAATAGCACTGAAACATGTATATTACCATATGTGAAATATATGACGAGTCCAAGTTTGATGAATGAAACAGGGCACTCAAAGCCGGTGCATTGGGACAACCCAGAGGGATGGGATGGGGAAAGTGGTGGGTGGGGGTTTCAGGACAGGGAGACACATGTATACCCAAGGCTGATTCATGTCAATGTATGGCAAAAACCTTTACAATATTGCAAAATAATTAGTTTCCAACTAAAATAAATTAATTAATTTAAAAAAAGAAACTGGGTATTTTTTTTTTTTTAAAGTGAAAGTTCCATCGAAAGAGGCTGAAAAGGAGAGGCTAGTGAGGTGGGAAGGACTGTTCTTAGAAGGCATGTAAAGTAAATGATTGCAGGAAAGAAGAATCCAACACTTCCAAAGGGACAAGTAAGAGAAGATTGAAAAATGACTACTGGATTTGGCAGTTAACCTTATCAAGGTCAAGTGCAGCTTTGATAACAGTGGTAAAGGCAAACCCTGAGTACAGTGGGTTCAAGAAATGCCATGAAGGGACCAATGATAGAATATACACAATTTTCAAAGGCTTTACTGTAATGAGGACCACGGAATTGGGCAGTTGCTGAAGAAAGTGGAAAAGGCTCCCAGTTGGGGGAAATGACCAACTCTCTCTGAGGTCAGAGGAACAATCTAGCAGAGAGATGAAAACCTATGATGCAGCAGACAGAGGTGGGTTGACTTGAACCACGTCTGTATTAATTACTTCTGCTGCTCCAACAAATGGCCAAAAGTTTTGTGGCTTGACACATCAATCTGTTGTTTTACATTTGTGGAGGTCAGAAATTCAAAATCAATGGGCTAAAATCAAAGGCCAGTAGGCCTGCATTCTTTTATGGAAGTTGTAGGGGGCAATCTATTTTATTGCCTTTTCCAGCTCCTAGAGAACAGGTCTTGTGTTGTTGGAAGAGGGTGTTTGCTATGACTAGAGTGTTCTCTTGACAAAATTCTGTTAACCTTTGCCCTGCATTGTTTGTACTCCCAAGCCAAACTCGTCTGTTACTCCAGGTATCTCTTGACTTCCTACTTTTGGATTTCAGCTCCCTATGATGAAAAGGACATCTTTTTTTTTTTTTTTTGGTTAGTTCTAGAAGGTCTTGCAGGTCTTCACAGAACCTTTCAACTTTAGCTTCTTCAGCATTTGTGGTTGGGGCATAGAATTCAATTACTGTGGTGTTGAATGATTTCCCTTGGAAGTGAACCAAGATCATTCTGTCATTTTTGAGATTGTACCCAAGTACTGCATTTTGAAATCTTTTATTGACTATGAGGGCTTCTCCTTTTATTCTAAGGGATTCTTGCCCACAGTTGTAGATATAATGGTCATCTGATTTAAATTTGCCCATTCCTATTCATTTTAGTTCACTGATTCCTAAAATGTCCATGTTTGCTCTTGCAATCTCCTGTTTGTCCACATCTAGTTTATCTGGATTAGAGACCTAACATTCCAGGTTCCTATGCAATATTATTCTTTACAACATCAGAATTTACTTTCGCCAACAGACATGTCTACAACTGGACGTTAATTCTGCTTTGGTGCAAACTCTTCATTCTTTCTGTTGCTATTTCTCCCTGTTCCCTAATAGCATATTGGGCACCTACTGACCTGGGGAGTTCATCCTTCAGTGTCGTATGTTTTTGGCCTTTTCGTTCTGTTCATGGGGTTCTCACAACAAGGATGCTAAAGTGGTTTTCCATTGCCTTCTCTAGTGAACCACATTTTGTCGGAACTCTCCACCATGACTCGCCCATCTTCGTTGGCCCTGTCCAGCATGACTCATAGTTTCATGAGTTACAGAAGACTGTGATCTCATGTGATCATTTTGGTTCGTTTTCTGTGATTGTGGTTTTCATTCTGAGGGCCATAGGATTAAAATTCTTGATCCTCTGTCTGCCATGTGATGGATGAAGATAAAAGATTTTGCAAGCTTCCTGATGGGAGGGACTGACTGTGGGGAAAACTGAGTCTTATTCTGGTAGGCAGGGTCATACTCAGTAAATCTTTTATCCAATTTTCTGCTGATAGGTGGGCCTGTATTCCTTCCCTGTAGTAGCAAAATCACTAGACCATTCACATATGACCTAAATAAAATCCCTCATGGTATATAATGGAAATTATGAATAGACTCAAGGGATTAAATTGATAGAGTGCCTGAAACTTTGGATGGTATTTATAACACTGTATAGGAGGTGGTGACCAAACCATCCCGAAGAAAAAGAAATGCAAGAAGGCAAAATGGCTGTCTGAGGAGATCTTGCAAATAGCTGAGGAAAGAGGAAATGGGAAAGGTAAATGAGTAAGGGAAAGATATACCCAACTGAGCGCAGAGATCCAAGGAATAGCGAGGAGACATAAGAAAGCCTTCTTATGCAAAGAAATAGACTACAACAATAGAATGGGAAAGACTAAATGACTCTTCAAAAAATTTAGAGACACAAAGAGAACTTTTCATGTAAAGATGAGGACAATAAAGAAAAGAAATGGTAAGGACCTAAGAAAAGCAGAGATTAAAAAGAGGTGCACTGCAGACTGTACAAAAAGGGTCTTAATGACCTGGATAACCACGATGGTGTGGTCACTTACCTCTAGCCAGAATCCTGGAGTGTGAAGTCTAGTCAGCTTTACTATCAACAAAGTTAGTGGACATGATGGAATTCTAGCTGAGTTATTTCAAATCCTAAAAGATGATGCTGTTAAAGTGCTGCACTCAATATGCCAGCAAATTCAGAAAGCAAAGCAGTGGCCACAGGACTGGAAAAAGTCAGTTTTTATTCCAGTCACAATAAAAGGCAACACCAAAGTATGTTCAAACTACTGCAAATGGCACTCATTTCACATGCTAGCAACGTAATGCTCAAAATCCTTTAAGCTAGACTTCAGCAATATGTGAACCGAGAACTTTTACAATTTGGATTTAGAAAAAGTGGAGAAAGCAATTATCTAATTGCCAATGTCTCTTGGATCATAGAAAAAGCAAGGGGATTCCATAAAAACATCTACTTCTGCTTCCATGACTACTTGAAAGTCTTTGACTGTGTGGATCACAGCAAACTGGAAAATTCTTAAAGAGATGGGAATAACAGAAAACCTTACCTGCCTCCTGAGAAACCTGTATGCAGGTCAAGAAGCAACAGTTAGAACCAGACATGGAACAATGAACTGGTTTAAGATTGGGAAAGGAGTACGTCAAGGCTGTATATTGCCACCCTGCATATTTGACTTATATGTGGAATACATGAAGCTAAGTGCAGGGTTGGATGAATCACAGGCTGGAATCAAGATTGGGGGGAGAAATATCAATAACCTCAGTTATGCAGATAACTCCACCTTTTGGGCAGAAAGCGAAGAGGAACTAAAGGGCCTCTTGATGAAGGTGGCAGAGGAGAGTGAAAAGCCTGGCTTAAATTTCAGCATTCAAGAAAATAAGATCATTGCAATCAGTCACATGGTGCGTGAGTGCATGCTAAGTTGCTTCAGTCCTGTCCGACTCTTTGCGACCCTATGGACTGTAGCTGGCCAGGCTCCACTGTCCATGGGATTCCCTGAGTAAGAATACTGGAGTGGGTTGCCATGCCCTCCTTCAGGGGATCTTCCTGACCCAGGTGTAGAACCCATGTCACTTATGTCTCCTGCATTGGCAGGTTCTTTACCAGTAATGCCACCTGGAAGCTTATCCAGTCCCATATCTTTACGGCAAATAGATGAGGAAATGACACCACCACATGTCAGAAAGTGAAGAGAAATTAAACAGCCTCTTGATGAAGGTGAAAGTGGAGAGTGAAAAACCTGGCTTACAACTCCACATTTGAAAAGCTATGATCGTGGCTTCCTGTCTCATAACTTTACAGCAAATATATGGGGAAAAAAATGGAAACAGTGACAGTTTATTTTCTCAGCCTTCAAAATCACTGCAGTTGGTGACTGTAGCCATGAAATTAAGATGCTTGCTTCTTGGAAGAAAAACTATGACAAATCTAGATAACCTGTTTAAGATCAGAGCCATCACTTTGCTGACACAGATCTGTAGAGTCAAAGCTATGGCATTTCCAGTAGTCATGTATGAATGTGAGAGTTGGACTGTAAAGAAGGCTGAGCCCTGAAGAATTGATGCCTTCAAACTGTGGTGCTGGAGAAGACTCTTGAGAGCCCCTTGGGCAGCCAGAAGATCAATCTGGTCAATTCTGAATGAAATCAACCCTGCATATTCATTGGAAGGACTGATGCTGAAGCTGAAACGCCAATATTTTGGTCACCTGACGTGAAGAACCAACTCATTGGAAAAGAGCCTGATGCTGGGAAAGATTGAGGGCAAGAGGAGAAGGGGAGGACAGAGGATGAGATGGTTGGATGGCATCACTGACTCAATGGACATGAGTTGAGCCAACTCTGGGAGACAGTGAAGGACAGAGAATCCTGGTGTGCTGCAGTCCATTGGGTGGCAAAGAGTTGGACACACCCGAGAAGCTAAACAAGAGAACTCTTATGTCTTCATCTTGTAGACTCTACCGAGATCTTCAGAGACAGACTATAGCATCTTAGAGTCTTTTATCTAATGCTCATATCTTCCGACCTTCTCTTCGAATACAACCCTCCCAGGTCATACATGTAAGGACTTTGTCATTATACTAGGGTTACTAGGTAAACCAAAAATATCTTGCTTCTCAAGATTTTAATCAGCTTTACAAGATCGTTCCCAGACCAGGTTCAGAACCATCTGAACCTGCAGTGGAAGCACAGAGTCCTCATCACTGGACCACCAGGCAAGTCCCAGGTTAAAGGAAATTTTTAGTCATAATTTCATCACACCTACACTTTCGGCTCCCTGCTCCATCTCTTCTGCTTCTGGAATCCCTGCTCTGTGAATGTTAGTATGTTCTATTCCTTAGTTAATGTAGCATTCTTCTTATGATTCTGTAGTCTGGTAAATTATTTTGGTAAATTATTAATCTCTATCTCAATATCTGATCTTTTCAAGTTTTTTTTTTTTCTTATCGTTTCATTTGATACAAATTTCTCTCTCTTCTCATTTTGCTTAGCTTCCTCCTTTTCTATTAAGTTAGGTGAAAAAGTTACCTGTCCTGGTTTTGCAGGGCTGTCCTTGTGTGGACCCGCCCCTGTGCAGTCTGTGTGCACAAGGCTTTGGTGCAGAACTGGAGCTGAGCTGGTCAGAGGTCACCCCTTCCCAGGGCGTGCTGGCAACTGTCACCTCGGTGGGAGGGGGAGGGGCAGACTAGAGCCAGAGCCCAGTGTGAGCAAAGGCTTCTCCTGTGCTCAGTAGCTGTCCCCACCCTACTTGACCAGGCGAGTCCCAGGACGCTGGAGAAGAGCTCTGAGGGTTGGGTCCAGACTGGTTCCACTCATAAGTGTGCACCCCCATGCCCTGCACTGTACCTTTGCCCCAGAGGGTGGCTGTGCAGGAGCAGCCCCTGGTGCAGGCGGCCGTGCATGTGGTGCACCCCTGGCACACCATCAGAGCCCCAGACCCTGCTCCTCGGGGCCCTCTGTGATGGCCGCCTTGTCCCGTCCAGATGTGTGTGTGTGTTCCTGTGTGTGTATGTGTGTTCCTGTGTGTGTGTGTCTTCCTGTGTGTGTGTGTTCCTATGTGTGTGTGTGTGTGATCTGTATGTGTGTCCCTTTGTGTGTGTGTTCCTGTGTGTGTGTGTGTTCCTATGTGTGTGTGTGTGTGTGTTCCTTTATGTGTGTCCCTTTGTGTGTGTGTGTGTGTTCCTGTGTTTCTGTGTGTTCCTGTATGTGTGTTCCTCTGTGTGTTTGTGTGTATTCAATTTGGTTCTTGAAATAACAGGGAAAATCTCACTCTTGGAAGATTTGTTCCTTGTTATGACTTTTACTAGTTAGCTCATCATGCTTCTAGTCCTGGGATCAGCCCAACAGGAAAGCTACGGGTGGCTCAGTTCATTTTTGAGTCAGCATCTAACCTGGCCGAGACTGGCTATCTGATTCTGGTGAATTTATGGCTGTTTTTGAATGCACTATGCCCCCCAAAGCCACACCCCCATTCTACTCAGGGCCTTTTAATACATGGTCTAGTCTATGTCTCCACCCTTATTCCTTTGTCTTCGGCTCCGTATGTGTGTATATATACATACACACAAGCTATATATATAGTGTCCCTGCAGCTGCAATAGGCATTCCAGGTGCTCTTCAGTTTAAGCTTAGAGTTAAGTGGAACAGAGACTAGTCCCCAGACAGCCCCCAAGTAGGTTGGAATACCGCACATAAGGTTTTCTGTTATCACTCTGGATTGAGGGAAGCAACTGGGAGCTCATCAAGATTGCACTGCCCCAGGCAGGAAGAGGGTACAGGTAAGTAATACATGATGAAATTTCCTTCCACTCTTTTCTGGATTTTTCCTAATTGCCTGTTCACTTGGTTGCTGTCGATCTGTGTTTGACTGTTTTCCAGAACTCCTGTGAAGTTTTTCAGCTGATTTCTCTTTCTTTTCTTGTCTTTCCATGGGAGAATTCAGTCCTCCCACCTCACCAGTTTGCTGACATCACTGTACATGTTAAATTTTGTTTTCACAACGTTCTAGTGTATCAGTGAATCACAACTGCTGTTACTCATTCGAAATTTGTTGCATTTTAATTTGTTTATAGGTTTTTCATTTATGAATGATGTGGAGCAGTTAGTAAATTATGTAAAATATGTATCAGTGACATTATGAGAGTACCCAAAAGTTATATAACTAGCTACAAAGAATCAACACTCAAAGTCTCTTTGGACACTGTACAGGGTATCCTAAGGCTATTAATAATTAACTTCCAATAAGCACATTGCCAAAATGTGTCATTTCCATTTTCTGTTCAAGATTTCACCAGTCAGGTCTGTAAAGCATAATAATTTTGCTGTGGGAAATGTAAAAGGGAAATTTATTTTCATTTGAACTTTCGATTCTTTATTAAGGGGTAACATTTTGAAAAATGCTATCAAACACTTTCAGGTTGTGTGATTTGTGTATGTGTGTGTTTGTACTGTAAGGTAGTTTTTTCAATTGATGTTTGATAGAGATTGGGCTTCATAATAGAAAATTAAAGAAAGATTGTTGTTGGAAGTTTCTAGTCTAACTAATAGTCAATAATTGCTCACCCAATCTCATCATTATATAATACTTGAGGTTGTGCTGATCAAAAGAATCAAACAAGTTAACTGTGTTCAATCATCTCTGACTCCATGGGTACTAGTTTATTCATGCTTCTCCTACAATGTCTCTGCTAACATTGGACAGTGCAGCTGGGGTGTTATGTTCTTGTTATTTGTAACATTTGAAGGGAGAAGAAAAAAATCCCAGTCTGCTTACTCAGAGAAGCAACAATGAATCCCAAAGGCCAGAAGGTGAAGCTTAATGATGGCCACTTCATTCCTGTCCTGGGATTTGGAACCTATGCGCCTCCAGAGGTAACAGTACTGGTTGTGGGTTGAGATATAAATAGTGGTGGATGTGACATGAGCAGAAGGGACTTGGGTTGTCAAGCACTGAGCTCCTGTGTGACTCTGGGAGGGTCACGTGGTTCCACCAATCAGGCTAGAACCACTTCCTATGAAAGAGGAGAAAGCATTCAGCCTGCACTCTGCATCATGGTCCGAAGCTGTGCTCACCTGCAGATTACTCTGGGTTTCCTTCCAGTTTCCATCTTCAATAGGTGAGACTCAGCTGTCAAGAATACTGTCAGCTGTTTCGGTTTGAAGGTGATTGCAACAGAGAGGTTTATCTGTATATTTAATTAATTCCAGAACTCTTTCCTCCTTCCAAAAAGCCATGACACAGAGAAGTATTTGAGGTGGGAGGTCCTGTAGATGAGTTGAATGAAAAATAATGGGAATGAATTGCTTTTATATTGTGGAGTGCCTGCTAGATGGCAGGCAAGAAACACTCCAGCTGTGTTTAGCCTCATATTTTTGTTTCTGCTTGGAAATTTATTCTCAGAGAAAATACAGTGCCATTTGAGGGTACAAGGTACTATCTTACAGGCCAGGTTTTGGAATGTTTTCTTGGGCTTCCCTGGATAGTTCAAATGTTAAAGAATCTGCCTGCCTTGCAGGGGATCTGAGTTCGATCCCTGGGTCGGGAAGATCCCCTGGAGAAAGAAATGGTAACCCACTCCAGTATTCTTGCGGAGAATCCCATGGACAGAGGAGCCTAATGGGCTACAGTTGACGTGGTCACAAAGAGTTGGACATGACTGAATGATTAACACTTTAACACTTTGAAATGGGAAAGATTCTGAATCATATCAAAGGAAATGGAATATTATTCAGCATTAAAATGAAGTTAATCCTGCCATTTGCAACTGCACAGATGGATAGTGAGAACACTAAGGCAAGTAAAACAAGCCAGAAATAGAAAGACAAATACTGCATAATCTCCTTGTAGCTAGAATCTTAAAAAGTAGAACTCATAGAAGCAGAGGATAGAGGTGTGTACCAGAAGCTGGTGTCAAGGCTGGGAAAAATGGTAAATTATTAGTCAAGGGTACAGGCCATCAATTATAAGATGAATAATCATGGATACCTGATGTAAAACACTATGACTATAGTTAAAAATAATGGGATATATCTTTAGTTTTGTAGACTAGATCTTATGTCTTCTTACAAACACCCAAAAAAGTTAGGTATGTGAGGTGATGGAACTGTTACCTAGGTTGATTTTGGTAATTCATTAAGAGTGGATACTCACATTGGTAAGAATAATCATGGGAAATGGACTGGTTGAAACCCAAGCTTGAATCAAGCTCAAGCTGGGAGAAAGATCAATAACCTCAGAATGGAGATGACAGCACCCTAATGGCAGAAGGGAAGAGGAAGTAAAGAACCTCTTGATGAAGGTGAAAAGGGGAGTGAAAAGCTGACTTAAAATTAAACATTCAAAAAACTAAGATCATGTCATCCAGTCCCATCACTTGATGGCAAATAAATGGGGGAGAAATGGAAACAGGGGCAGACTTCATTTTCTTGGACTCCAAATCATTGTGGATGGTGACTGTAGCCAGGAAATTAAAAGACGATTGCTCCTCAGAAGAAAAACTATGAGAAACCTAGACGTCATCTTAAAAAACAGAGACATTGGCTTGTGGACAAAGTCCATATAGTCAAAGCCATGGTTTTTCCAGTTGTTATGTATGGATGTGAGAGTTGGACCATAAAAGGTTATGCGGGGAAGAATTGATGCTTTTGAACTGTGGTGTTTGAGAAGACTCTTGAGAATGCCCTGGATAGCAAGGAGATCAAACCAGTCAGTCCTAAAGGAAATCAACCCTGAGTATTCCTTGGAAGGACCGATGCTGAAGGTGAAGCTCCAATACTTTGGCCACACAATACGAAAAGCTAACTCATTGGAAAAGACCCTGAGTCTGGAAAAGACTGAAGGCACAAGGAGAAGGAGGTGACAGAGGGTGAGATAGTTGGGTGGCATCATTGATACAATGGACATGAGTTTGAGCAAACTGCAGGAGATAATGAAATACAGGCAGACCTGGAAAGCTGCAGTCCATGGGGTCAGAAAGAATTGAACAGGACTGAGTGACTGAACAAAAACAGTGACTTATATGAGAACATCTCTTTGTACAACTTGATTGCATACAGCTTTTATGTGGTGTATTCTTTTTGGCCTCACTGGTAGACAGAGGTCTTAGAAGCAATTACTTTGTTTCTTGATGCTTTTACCAGGCACCTTACACCTTTGTTGAATTATCTTCAAAGATCTCACAGTATAAATCCTATCCATGACTGCAACGTTATCCTGAGTCCTTTGGGTTCTACCAGCAAATCAATGAACCTGCAGGTGGTCTTGAGGTCTCTGATGCCCATAATCAACCACAGTCACCTCAGGATGAATGGTTCCTGGGTGTCCACTTAATCACTGACCAGGAATGTTCAGGGAAGTCATCAGTCATTCATCACCACACATACAGAACTAACCAAAGGCACAAAGAAAAGTTGATGTTGGGAAGATGAAAGCTTGTGCCTAGCAATCTCTTTATCATGTAGATATTCAACGTCTACCTTTGTTGCTTTGTAGGTTGCTAAGAGGGATGCTCTGGAATTCACCCCATTTGCTCTAGAGGTTGGGTTCCGCCATATTGACTGTGCTCATGCTTACCAAAATGAAGAGCAGATAGGCCAGGCCATTCAAAGCAAGATCGCAGATGGCACTGTGAAGAGAGAAGACATATTCTGCACTTCAAAGGTACTGTGTGTGTTGTGTGTGTGCACATGTGTGCAAGTGATTGTGCCCAGGTGACAATTATTTAATAGGATCGTTTGGTGAAGAGTTGCTTGGTGAATTATGCTTATTGGTAAATTCCTAAAGTATTAGAGTTCCCTGGTGGTTCAATGCTTAAGACTTGGCACTTTAATGCCATGTGCCCAGATTTGATCCTTGGTTGGGGAAGTAATATCAGACAAGCCTTGCAGTAAGGCCAAAATAAGTTACCTAAAGTATTGTTAATACAACTTTTATTCTTTAACCTCTGCAGCTTTGGTGCACATCCTTTCGACCAGAGCTGGTCCGACCAGCCTTGGAAAAGTCACTGAAACGTCTTCAACTGGAATATGTTGATCTCTATATTATGCATTATCCGCTGGCTCTGAAGGTTAGAAATTTGTGTGATCACATCAGTGTTACATCTTGTGTTAGAATGTTCATCAACTTGCATGGATGGTTAAATTAAGATTTTTCTTAGTAGGTTGAAGAGATGATTACACTAGAGTAGAATCCTCCAAATAATCATTTGTGATCATCTTTTACTGAGTTTCTTTGAATCCCTTACATGCCTTCCAGAGAAAGGAGTTAATATTCTGAGATTCTCTGCCAGAAAAACTTGAGGAAATGGAACTAGGTGAGTTCTGCACACAGTTCTTGTTGTGACTCCTGAATGTCTGGGGATATCATGAACCAAGAGTTTGGTGCAGCCGTGGTTAGCATGACACTGCCTTACTTTGAACATGATGAGTTTATCTTGTCTTTCACCCTTTCAAGTTGAGCATATTTGGTGGTGCTCCTTCTGGGTGTGTCTAAACCTCATATCTATACAGGGACTTGGGATAACTTTCCTGCACTCTCCCTAGTCTTCAGATGAGGTTTGTAGACTGCACTTATCCATTAAGAAAGGTTTACTTAGAACACTTGATTTCAAGTCACAAATCAACTCAAACCACCCAATGCAAAGTAGCTTCGTGGTCTACATAGATGGCAAGTTCCAGCCAAAGACAGAAATGATGGTTGCAGTGCTCTACAGATGTGTCTCCTTTTCCTATCCCTTATAAGAGCACTATTCATGGTTTACTTTATTTTTACTGAACATTTTCTATTGGTGGGAAATTTGACCTTGGGGCAGTTCAAGGCTCACGGTCATGAATATATGAGAGCATGTCTGGGTCTTCCACATTCCATATCAGACTAATGAGAGCCTTGCTGATTCATCTGCCTGACCTAGGGCACCTGATGCTCAGAGGGAAAAGAGAGACTGATTACTTAGAACAGGTCAAGATACCAAATTTTATTCTGGAAATAAAGCCATGTAACTTACTGCCCCATTCCCAGCTCATAGAGGCATTTGGAAACAGGCAAATACAAGAACAGACAAAATCACAGAAGTCACAGGAAGTCCCTTTTAGGACATAGAAAAATTGTACTTATTACAACATGTATTAAATGTAAGAGATAAGAATAAGTCTCCCTCCTAAAGACATTGCTTATATACACAAATCACTTTGCAAATATTATCTAGTATCTAGAAAGTCGTAAACCTACCTCATGGAGGTTTAATCCCTGGTGCCAGGCATCCTTGCTAAATGTGGAGAAATTATTTTGTGACATCTCTCAAATGACTGCTTCTATTCTAGCCAGGAGAGGAATTATATCCAAAAGATGAAAATGGAAAACTGATAGCTGACTCAGTGGATCTCTGCCACACATGGGAGGTGAGTATGAGGGGTAGAGAGACCGGGGAGGAGCCAGGAGAGTGGGAACCTCCTTCTTTTCTTCCACCTGTGAGAATGGGCCATGGACCATCAGACTCAGCAGTTCATGAATCTAAGAGCTGGGATGCTGGGTTTGTGGGGAGGTAACCATTGCTGGAATGTTCACAGAGAGGAATGGAAGAGGAGAATATGGGACAGTGCAGACAGGCATCTCTTTCCTTCCATGTGATGTGTCTTCTCCAGGGTTCAAGAAGCAAACAATATTTCTTTTTATATAATGTCTTCTTTCCCTCTTTCCTTCTTGATAATCAGTGCTGATTCTTGATGGATGACGTTGATTACCGATGTTTTCCAGCATTATTCTTGCTCTATCATTCCATGTAAATGTTCACCACCACTCCCTCCCAGGCCCTCGAGAAGTGCAAGGATGCAGGGCTGGCCAAATCCATTGGGGTGTCCAACTTCAACCACAAGCAGCTGGAGAAGATCCTGAACAAGCCGGGGCTCAAGTACAAGCCTGTCTGCAACCAGGTGAGCAGCTTGGCTCCTTTCCCTCTTGCTCTTCAGAACCTCCTTCTTGCCCTGGAGCTTGATGTCCATCTGTCCTCCCCTCCTGTTCATCTGACCATTGTGGACAGGAGATTCTAAACAGCTGAGTTCTTGTCTGGATGGTGTGTATAAAATCCAAAATGGTATCTCTGTAAATCTGGGTGGAAAAGTGCAGAGATCTTCCTGGTAGAACCTAGAAGTCGAGGAAGGAGGTTTTTCCCTGAGATGAAAGGATGGCCAAGTCACAGGGTGAAAGTGCCCTGGAGTGAACTTTGTACAGGAAGGAAAACCATGAAAATGTGGAATGGGAAATTAATTGATAAAGAGGCAAATCATCTGAGATGGGTGTTAAGGGTTTGTGTGGGGTTCTGATGGCTGAATCCTTAATCTTGGTGTCACAGTGTTTATAAGTCTTTAACAGGGAGCACAGTTGAGAAAAATGTGTTGGAAATGATGAAAATCATTCAGGTTAGAGGGTGAAGTTAAAGGCCCATCGTGATGCTAACACTCTATGAATTTTTCTCGTGAATATCTACTCAAATGTAGAGCCCATCTTTTGGTTAGTCAATCTCAGACTGGTTCTCTCATCTATATCTGTCATAAATTAAGTGTATAAACAAACTTTTCTCTATTTTTCTGTTGATTTTAATATTTCCAATTTACATTTAATGTTATAGTTTTTCATTTATCATTTAAAAAACTTTTGCCATTCTCTGTCATTTAATATTACAATTCCATATCACGTGACACTCTTCTCTATTGGTTTTCTACAGGTGGAATGTCACCCTTATCTCAATCAGAGGAAACTGTTGGATTTCTGCAAGTCACATGATATCGTTCTTGTTGCCTATAGTGCTCTGGGATCCCAAAGAGTGAAAGGATGGTATTGAACTCTAATGAAAGCAACAGGGAGTTTATATAAAATTCAATTTTCGATGAGATAGTTTAAATCATACAATACTCAGGTAACTCTCATAGGCAGAGGGGAGAGAGAGAAGTAATGGAATGAATTCTTCTCTTTTATCTTCCCATCACCCAGCCAAAATTTCTAGATTGTATTAGCTTGTTGACTCATGAATAACAAATGTCTGCATTAAAATCTATATATATAATCCCCCAGTTGAGACCAGAGACACAAGCTTATGTCAAGATTTACTTATTAACTAATGAACACACTTTTAAAAATAGGTGTTCCAAGGTTCTCTTACCTTATGTCTGAATTTGAGATATAGTATTTAACTCCTAGGATTCTATCATGATAGAAAAAATTCAATTTGAACCATTTTTGTAAGCATGTATAGTATAACAATGATGAAATAAATGTCTCTTATTTTGAGACCTCTCAACTTTTATCAATACCTTAGTAAAAAGTGAAATTTACAAATAATTCTTGGTCTTTCTTTCTGCTTCTCTGTTCATGCCCTTGATTATATAAGAAAAAGCACACCTGAAAATTAAAGGAGAGGGAGGTGGGAGGGGGGTTCAAGAAAGGGAACACATGTACACCCAGGGTGGATTCGTGTCAATGTATGGCAAAACCAACCAATATATTAATGTAAGGTAATTTGCCTCCAATAAAATAAATTAAAAAAAAAAAGAAAATTAAAGGAAAAAAATTCATGAGTTTGGCAGTCCTGGTCTCAATTCAAGAACGCCTCTGAATCAACTGCAGAGCTTTGTAAACACAGAATAGGAGGTGACACAGTTGAGGTTCTGATTCAGTTTGTTTTCAGCTCAGACATGGAATTTGTATTTCTTACAAGATCCCAGTTGATAGTGATGATCCTGGTCAATGAACTATACTTTGAGAAGCCCTGGTCTAGAGTGAACCTCTTGTTCTCTTTGGGAAAATATTTAAAAACTGAGTATTTAGTCTCAGCTCCTCAGCATTTCTGAATTTCCTTCCAGGGTCAACCTGAACCATCCCGTTCTCTTGGAGGACCCAGTTCTCTCTGCCATTGCCCAAAAGCACAAGAAAACCCCAGCTCTGGTTGCCCTTCGTTACCAGATACAACGTGGGGTTGTGGTTCTGGCCAAGGGTAACAATAAGGAGTGGATCAAAGAGAACATGCAGGTGATGATGAGTGGGGCTGTAAGCAGAGGGCTCCTAGGGAATATCCTTCACGAGGGTTATTCTTTGTCCAGCTCTCAGACTATCTTTGGGCCAAAACGAGTTACCTGATCTTTCCCTGTGTATGAATGCCTGGTAGTTTTCTCCTCCTGCTGTGGCAACAGGAGAGGCAGTATGGCTGGAGAGGGTTACAGTTGGACAAAAATGGAGATTTTAGCTTGAGCATTACATTTGCAATGTATTCTGTCACTTTGTGCAAATGACATCTTATTTTCTTCATTCTCAATTATGCAATTGCATTATGTGATTTTTTAAAATATATATTGTTTGAACTGCTCTAATAAACAACCATAGGTTGAGGGGCTGAGAAAAAGGTCTGGAATTTGTTTATCACAGTTCTGAAGCAGGAGATCTAAGATCAGAGTGCTTGTGTGGTCAGGTGAGGCTGCTCCTCCGTCACAGGTTACTCCTTGTATTTTGACATGGTGGAGGGGGCAAAAACCTCCTGCAATTCTCTTATATGAATATGATGCTGTTTAAACTCATTCATGAGGAGAAGGTAATGGCAAGCCACTCCAGTACTCTTGCCTAGAAAATCCCATGGATGGAGCAGCCTGGTAGGCTGCAGTCCATGGGGTCGCTAAGGGTCGGGCACGACTGAGTGACTTCACTTTCACTTTTCACTTTCACACATTGCAGAAGGAATTGGCAACCCACTCCAGTGTTCTTGCTGGAGAATCCAAGGGATGGGGGAGCTTGGTGGGCTTCCGTCTATGGGGTCACACAGAGTCGGACACGACTGAAGTGACTTAGCACCAGCAGCAGCAGCAAACTCATCCATGAGGCCTCCACCATCATGATGTAATCACCTTTCAAATGATTCATTTCGAACAGCATCAACCTGTGAATATGAGGGCAGAAAAGTTATGGCAGTGATCTTTAATTTCCAAACCATTGTGTTTTTATTTTGCCTTTCCCTGAATACTAATAAGATTTCATCTTCATACATTTAATCTTCTTGAGTTTCTGTCTTTTTGAAGTTTCTCTTCAAGACTTTGTCCATTTTTGCTAGGTTGTCTATACTTAGTTTTCTGTGTAGGAGACCATTATTGTACCTATAGCCATAACTGGAAGGAAACTGCCCAGTTTCAGGATTTAATGTAGAGATGATTTATGCGTCTCTTAATTCTGTGGTTTGACAATCACCCTGCACTCAGCTAGGCTGTTGTCCTCTAGGCTGGGCTCTCCTGTGCTTTTGCAGCTCAGTGCCGAGCAGCTGGGCAGTTCTGCTTCAGCAGGTGGACGAGGCTCTGGTCAGAGGATCCTCCACCCTTCTCTGTATAGTTTTTATGAATATTTGACTAGACTGGGACAACTAACCTGGTCTTCATCTCAGCACAGTGCTATGATCCCAAGTCAGTGATTAGGGAAATAGTCCTCTTCCTGTATGGGTTTAGATCTGCCTCATCTCTTCTTCTGGGAAATATCACTATCCAATGCAGCTTGCAGGTCAGGTCAAGTCAAGGGGAACGGAAATTGTCCCCTGATCAATTATTTCCGTGTTTCCATTTAAATTTGGTTCTGTAATCTAGCTGGAACTGATTATCTAAGATAATATGAAAGTAGATGCACACATGTTTAAGTATATTTAAATGTAAATCTAAGGTTTCATATTTCCTCACAGGTTTTCATTGTCAACTCAGTCATATATCAAGTGTCCATAAGTACATTTCTGTTGTCTCTTTTCTATTTAACTATTCAGTTTTCTTCACTTTGTTGTTAAAGGGGAAAATAAGTCTTGTTTTTCAGAATGGCAATTTTTTTATTTTTTAAAGCTGTTTTGTCTGCTTTTGATTAGCTGTTCTTTTATTTAACATTTAGTATCACTTTGCCAACTTCTAGGAAAGAATATGTGCTCAAGTCTTTGGTTCATGTTGCATTAAAATACTTGATCACTTTGGAGAAAATGAATTTCTTTGCAAAATTGAGCTTTCCTTTTCATGATTATGATGTGAATTTTTAATTACTGAGGTGTTCTTTAATGTTAAAACTTTTCATAACTTTCTCCACTAAGGCATTTACATAAAGTTTTTGCTAGATTTATTCATAGATAATGAGTAAGTTTGGTATCAGATTCCTGAACAGGCTTTCAAGGGGGAGCCTCCTCCCTATACTACTTTAGCTGATCACTGTCACACTTTAGCATGTTGGGAAGAGTTAATCAGTCTAATGTTTGGTCAATTGCAGTTATCGAGTTAGGAGTGCCTGCAGGCAGTGTGATTGGAAAAGGATGATTTTAGTTTGTTT
The DNA here is from genome assembly GCF_049115385.1 of Moschus berezovskii. NCBI lineage: Eukaryota > Metazoa > Chordata > Mammalia > Artiodactyla > Moschidae > Moschus > Moschus berezovskii. The sequence goes on along the minus strand of NC_142474.1, from coordinate 41,025,182 downwards.
TCTGTCTGAAATGATTCACTTAGAAAGATAAGGGACTGATGTGCTGTAATGTTTGTGAGGTGGACCGAGAAGGAGAAGGTATGGGAAGGAGAGGTGAGAACTCGGCAGAGGTTCCCGGGCTTGTTCTCCTGAAAGTTGAGGATGGATATGGCTTCCCTGTCCCCTCTTCTTGTCTGCATCCAGCTGGAAAATCCTCCAGTCCCAAGAGGGAGACTGGCTCCTTGAGGGAGAGGTAATGTGATTGTTCCTTCCTTCCAGGTGTTTGACTTTGAACTGACTCCAGAAGACATGAAAGCAATTGATGGCCTCGACAGAAATATAAGATATTGTGATTTTCAACTGTAAGTGACTTGCAGATGTTTCACCCACACACTGTTTTCTGTAGCAGGTGGGTCAGCAGGGGAACTAAGATTTTCAAAAGCATAATTCTAGAAAGACAGTGCTGATTTCCTGCTTAGGAGTAACCGGGGACTTTCTGCAGACCTCACACCAGAGATTTTCTCCAGGGTTCTGTCTTTGACTAACAGCAGTGTGATGGGCCCAGGACAACTAATCAGTAAAATCTCCAGAGTTGACATCGTGGTGAATTCACTACTTTGTGCTCCTGTTCCCTGTGCCTGGTGCACCTCCTCTCAGGGCTGAGCAGCCAGGGAACAGAAAGGGCACAGTGCCTGCAGCCAACTATTCTTTCAGTGACCTGTGAACATGTTTAATCTTTATTTCGTTTTACATCAGGGGGAAATGATTACATTAATAATAACTATGTATTAACGAATCCATCAAGGATTACATTCTTGTTTCATTGTTTAGTCACTTATTCATGCCCAAATCTTGGGACCTTGTGGAATGAACCCCAGGAGGCTCCTCAATCCATGGGATTCCCCAGGCAGGAATACTGGAGTGGGTTGCCATTTCCTTCTCCTGGGAACCTTGGGGATCAAGGGATTGAAACCATGTCTCCTGCTTGGCAAGTGGATCCTTTACCAGTGAGCCACCTGGGAAGCCAGCATTCATGTTAATCCTGTGAACACAATTATAAAATGTATTGTTGAGATTTTTATTGAGGAGGGTCTCCTGAAGGCCAACATGCAACAGTGCTGTGACGTCACATGGGCCTGCCCCTAAGTATCTGGTGGATATTCTCATTAATAGGCATTTCTTTTCCAAGACGCCATACATTTCTTTCAAATTAATCTCTTCATTGATGTTTTTTCAGTATTACAACTCCCACATCCTCATCCTTGTTATCTCACAAAGCTGAATTACCAGTAGATCATGAGCTTAACTGACCCTCCAGTGAGTGACTTCTGTGTCCTTAGAGGACACACCCAGATAGGATCATTTGGGTCTCTGGTTTCTTGAGTAAAGACTCACCCCAGTTTAGCTTTTGTCCATCAGAAGTCCTTGGTGGCTCAGATGGTAATGTATCCACCTGCAGTGCTGGAGACCTGGGTTCAATTCCTGTGTGGGAAGATCCCCTGGAAGAGGGCATGACAGCCCACTCCAGTATTCTTGCCTGAACAAGCCCATGGACAGAGGAACATGGTGGGTTATAGTCCATGGCATCACAAACAGTCTGACATGACTGAGCAACTAAACTCACTTTAGAAGTCCATCCATTGGAAAGCCCCCACCTCCTTGACTTTGACTTAGTCACTAACATGATTCTGGCTGCTTAACTACTGCAGGAGAATATTGGGACTGAGAAGACAGAAGAGAAATTTGGAAGGGAGTTTAGAGAGAAGAGAATACAAATTATTGATTAACAAAGATTATGCTTCAAATGAAATATCCCCAAACTCTCCCTATTGTTTGTAAAGCTATATCATGATTCTGATAAGTGTGGAAGTCACTCAGTCGTGTCCGACTCTTTGGGACCCCATGGACTATACAATCCATAGAATTTTCCAGGCCAGAATACTGGAGTGGGTAGCCTTTCCCTTCGCCAGTGGATCTTCCCAACCCAGGGATCGATCCAGGTCTTCCACATTGTAGGCAGATTCTTTACCAGGTGAGGCACTATCATGTTCTGATAAAAGACATGATAATTGAAAAGAAAGGTGGATAGTTGCATTTCTATACTTAAAGGCTTTTAAGTATACCTGTATATTCTCTTTCATTAGGCTGTGAATGCCTAGACTTACACATCTTTGTGGGCTTGGGTCATAGCTCAGCTCCTGGCACTTGGAATCATTCAGAATTCACTTTTTAGTGAATGAATTGAATTGAAAAGGAGATTTTCAGAAAGAAAAGTAGAAACACGGAAAAAAAAGGAAAACAGCAGTAATACTAAGTGCTGGATAACCCGTGTTTTAATATAGTACAGTATAAATTAAGAAAATAAGAATCCCACTCTGTGCTCTATGATTATTCAGGTGCACATGGTATCTCTCCAATAGACGAGAAGTTCCTTAATGGAGACAGTCTGTTTGGGGGGTGGTCAATATCAGCTTATTAATGGATTTGTGGAAAAGAAGAGCTAATTTGTTCATTGCAACTTTTCTCATCATCTAGGGACAAGTTCCACTTTTGTCTGAAATGATCTCCATGGTTAGACCCAGGTCTTGTGCCCTCTTGGAAATTGTAACCTGAGTCAAACTATCTATATCACTGTGGAGTGATTATTCCACGTGAATGTTGGGACTGGACGTGCAGGTGCCGTGTGCACATGGAGCAGACACCTGCATGTGTGCTCATCGGGGAGGGTGGGGAGAGGAGGGATGTGTTTGTAGATTTAGAGTTTTAGCCCATCCTGACTGCCTCCACAGAGGAATGCACTCTCTGACAATATGACAGATTTAATAAATTAATCCTCTTCCTTCTCTTTCAGAGGTGTTGGTCACCCTGAGTTTCCATTTTCTGAAGAATATTGACTCTTAGTCCTCCTTCTGGATCTTCAAGAATTTCTTGCTTCTAGGGAAGAGGATTTTTGTAAATGGTGGAGGTGCTTAAATGAAGTGTCTGAATGTTTGAAAGCTTGACTTTGCTTAAAAAAAGAAAAACATTTATGAAACAATAAAGACTTCGAAGTAAGAATATTCTTTCTTTCTGATATTTGAAAAAACACACAAATTGCAGAAAATTTGGAAAACAGATGGGAAAGGATAGGAAATAAAAATAAGCTATAAATAAACCGTTTACTAATACTTAACTTTGGTGCATTTTCTTTATGAATCCTATGCAATTGAGTATGTGTGTTTATATATACAAAGACAATCTTCAAGCTATAGATTGTGTATTTACTTTTTAACTTAACATAATCATCTTGGTAAGCTAAAAATATGATTTTAAAAATCCAGCATTATATTTTTTATTGTAAAGCAGCACACCTTGTTCATTTATTTAATTTCTTAATTGTCTGCCCATGCTTAGCAGTTTGATGAGTCTTATATATTCTTCTAGTATTTCATTAGTTGCCATTCAATCTCATTCATCAAAACTTTACTGAACGTTATTTAGTAATACATTGTTTTATCAATAAGTGTTATTTAAAATGAGAAATTCTTTTTCATTTAAAATGAGAAATTCTTGAGTTTATAGTCTAGTGGAAGATGAGACAGTAAATGGAATCAGGAGAATTTAGCTGTTAGAAATGGGTAAGTGCCTGTTGAGAAAATTCTGCACAATCTCTTGCATTTCTGTACATCTGTTAGGCAGAAACATCAAGTATCCTACATCCCACACCACTTTTCAATTGTACAAGGAGCAGCCTTGAAAGAGAGATCGTGGCTCCCTTCATTTCTCTGGAACACAAAACACTAAATTCAGGAAGGAATTGTTCATGTAACATTTAAGGGCCAGCAAGTCAGCTGATGTGGGTGGAGTTTAGTGAGGAAAGAAGATAGGAGTTGAGACAAGCCAGAGAGCTAGTGGGGCCAGTGAGGCCAGTGCGGCCAGTGGATCTGTGTCACATAGGCATTTAAAAGGACTTTACTGTGAGAGAAATGGAGAACAATATTTTGTGTTTTGAGCAGAGTAGTTACATGAGCAGACATGAGTTTTAAAAAAATCAACCTGGTTGTTATGTTGAGAAGAAAAGAGAAAAAAGAGACCTCTTTAAGGACTCTACAGGAATTTAGGTTCCCTGGTGGCTCAGAGGTTAACGCATCTCCCTCCAATGCGGGAGACCCGGGTTCGATCCCTGGGTCGGGAAGATCCCCTGGAGAAAGAAATGGTAACCCACTCCAGTATTCTTGCCTGGAGAATCCCATGGATGGAGAAGCCTGGTAGGCTACAGTCCACGGGGTCGCAAAGAGTCGGACACGACTGAGCGACTGAATAGAACAGAACAGAACATGATGTTGGCTTGGACCACAGAAGGAGCAGTAAATATGGTCAGAGTTGTTAGAATAGGGATTTATTTTAAGGGCAGCATCAATTAGACTGTCTAACATGTTGGACATACAGTTAAAGGAAAAGGGGAATCAAAGTTGACTCCAGATGTTTGTGGCTAAGGGACAGGAAATGGAGATGCCATTTTCTCAGATGGGGCAATGTGGGGGAGCACACTTTTGTGGGAAGATAAGGAGTTCGATTATAGATGTGTGTCTTTGAGATGCATTTAGGTACCCAAGTGAAGATGCATGCATACAGTTGGACTTAGAATTCTATCAGAGAAAAGGTTTCGATAAAATATTTAATTTATGGTTTGCTCATTTTAGTTGCCTCTTAACGCCATGAGACTAGACAATCAGAGATATTATGTTATACAGTGAGTGGTGTAGATAGGGAAGTTAAGCTTCATGAGAACCCAACATTAAGAAGGTGATTTAAATAAAATATGGAGGAACCTGCAAAAGAAGCTGAGAAGGATTGGTGAGTGAGGAAGAAGGGGTTGTTCTTAAACGCATGTGAAGCAGATGTTTGGAAGAAAAAAGAGACCAATGCTAACAAGGGGACAAGTAAGACAAGACTGAAACTGACCACTGGATTGGGCAATTAACCTTGGCAAGGTCAAGTGCAGCTTTGACAGAGTGGTGAAGGCAAACCATGAGGAGAATGGATTCAAGAAATGGTGCAAGAGACCAATGAGAAGCAGAGTATACACAGTTTTCAAAGACTTTAATGAGGCTGCAATGAGGTCCACAGAGTTGCACAGTCTCTGAGGAGGAACGTGGAATTAAGAGACAAGTTTCCCTGATGGGGCAGATTACTGCCTGCCTCTGAGGTCAGAGGAACAGTCCAGCAGAGAGACGAAAATCTATGATGCAGCAGACGGAGGTGGGGCTGACTTGAACCACATCTGTATTAATTACTGTTTCTGCTACAACAAATGACCAAAACCTTTGTGGACGGAAACAAAAACAATGTATTATTTTATATTTCTGGATGTCAGAAATTCAAAATCTGGTTCCATGCGCTAAAATTGAAGTGTCAACAGGCATGCATTCTTTTCTGAAGGTTGTAGGGGAAAATCTGTTCTCTTGCCTTTACCAACTCTTAAAGAACAGGTCTCGTGTTGTTGGAAGAGGGTATTTGCTAAGACCAGAGCATTCTTTGTAGTACTCTGCTTAGTCTTTGCCCTGCTTCATTTGTACTCCAAGGCCAAACTTGCCTGTTACTTCAGGTATCTCTTGACTTCTTCCTTTTGCCTCACAGTCCTCTATGATGAAAAGGACATTTTTTTTTTTTTAGGTGTTAGACCTAGAAGGTCTTGTAGGTGTTCACAGGACCGTTCAACTTCAGCTTCTTTGGAATTTGAGGTTGGGGCATAGACTTGGATGACTGTGATGCTGAATGGTTTCTTTTGGAAATGAACTGAGATCCTCCTGCTGTTTTTGAGATTGCACCCATGTACTGCATTTCAGACTCTTCTCTTGACAATGAGGGCTACTCCAATTCTTCTAAGAGATTCTTGCCCGCAGTAGTAGATATAATGGTCATCTGAATTAAATTTGCCCATTCCAGCCCATTTTAGTTCACTGATTCCTTAAATGTTGATGTTTGCTCTTGCCATCTCCTCTTTGACCATATCCAACTTACCTTGATTCATGGACCTAACATTCCAGGTTCCTTTGCAATATCGTTCTTTAAAGTGTCAGACTTTACTTTTATCACTAGACACACCCACAACTGGGTGTTGTTCTGCCTTGACTCAGCCTCTTCTTTCTTTCTGCTGGTATATTTTTGTTCTTCCTTAGTAGCATGTTGGGCACCTACTAACCTGGGGTGCGCATCTTTCAGTGTCATATCTTTTTGCCTTTTCATACTGTTAATGGGGTTCTCAAGACAAGAATGCTAAGTGGTTTGCCATTCCCTTCTCCAGTGAGCCACATTTTATCAGAACTCTCTACCAGGACCTGTCCATCATGGGTGGCCCTGAATGGCATGACTTATAGACTGAGCAACTGAACTGAACTGATAGTTACTGGGGTTACACAAGGCTTTGATCCATCTGATTATTTTGGTTAGTTTTCTGTGATTGCAGTTTTCATTCTGGAGGCCATAGCATTGAGATTCTTGCTCCTTCTGTCTGCCCTGTGATGGATTAGCGTAAGAGGCTTGTTCATGCTACCTGATAGGAGAAACTGGCTGTGGGGAAAACTGAGTCTTGCTCTGGTGGGCAGAGCCATGTTCAGTAAATCTTTTATCCACTTTTTTGCTAATGTGTGGGACTGTGGTTCCTCCCTGTACTAGGGAAAGCAACTAGGCAATTCACATCAGTTCAGTTCAGTCAGTCAGTCATGTCTGACTCTTTGTGACCCAATGGAATGCAGCACACCAGGCTTCCCTGTCCATCACCAAGTCCTGAGGTTTACTCAAAGTCATGTCCATCGAGTTGGTGATTCCACCCAAACGTGTCATCCCCTGTTGTCCCCTTCTCCTCTCACCTTCAATCTTTCCAAGCATCAGGGTTTTTTCTTATGAGTCAGTTCTTCGCATCAGGTAGCAAAATTATTGGAATTTCAGCTTCAGCATCAGTCCTTCCAATGAATATTCAGGACTGACTTCCTTTAGGATGGACAGGTTGGATCTCCTTGCTGTCCAAGGGACTGTCAAGAGTCTTCTCCAACACCACAGTTCAAAAGCATCCATTCTTCAGTGCTCAGCTTCCTTTATAGCCCAACTCGCACATCCATACATGACTACTGGAAAAACCAAAGCTTTGACTAGATGGCCTTTTGTTGGCAAAGTAATGTCTATGCTTTTTAATATGCTGTCTAGGTTTGTCATAGCTTTTCTTCCAAGGACCAAGCATCTTTTAATTTCATGGCTGCAGTAACCATCTGCAGTGATGTTGGAGCCCCCCCCCCCCCAAATAAAGTCTCTCACTGTTTCCATTGTTTCCCCATCTATTTGCCATGAAGTGATGGGTCCAGATGCCATGATCTTAGTTTTCTGAATGTTGAGCTTTAAACCAACTTTTCCACTCTCTTCTTTCACTTTCATCAAGAGGCTCTTTAGTTTTTATTCGCTTTCTGCCATAATGATTGTGTCATCTGAATATCTGAGATTATTGATATTTCTCCCGGCAAACTTGATTTCAGCTTGTGCTTCATCCAGCCCAGCATTTCTCATGATGTACTCTGCATATAAGTTAAATAAGCAGGGTGATGATATATAGCATTGATGTACTTTCCCGATTTGGAACCAGTTTGTTGTTCCATGTGCAGTTCTAACTGTTGCTTTTTGACCTGCATATAGACTTTTCAGCAGGTAGGTCAGGTGGTCTGGTATTCCCATCTCTTGAAGAATTTTCCACAGTTTGTTGTGAAGGCCATTCAGGTATGACCTAAATCAAATACCTCATGGTTATACAGTGGAAGTGACAGATAGAATCAAGAGATTAGGTCTGATCCAGAGTGCCTGAAGAACTGTGGATGGAGGTTCATAACATTGTACAGTAGGCAGTGACTGAAACCATCCCCAAGAAAGAGAAATGCAAGAAGACAAAATGGCTCCCTGAGAAGGCCTTACAAATCATGAGAAAAGAAGAGAAGTGAAAAGGAAAAGAGAAAGGGAAATATATAGACAACTGAATGCAGAGTTCTGAAGACTAGCAAAGAGAGGTAAGAACACCTTCATAAGTGAACAATGCAGAGAGATAGATTGAAACAATAGGATGAGAGACACTAGAGATCTCTTCAGAAAATTAGAGACACCAAGGGAAAATTTCATGCAAAGTGGGCACAGTAAAGGGCAGAAACAGTATGGACCTAAAAGAGCAGAAGAGATTAAGAATAGATGGCAAGAATACACAGAAGAATTTACCACAAATGTCTTAATGATCCAGATAACCACTATGGTGTGGTCACTTACCTCCAGCCAGACATCCTGGAGTGTGAAGTCAAGTGGGCCTTAGGAAGCATTACTATGAACAAAGGTAGTGGAGATGATGGATTCCAAGCTGAACTATTTTACATCCTAAAAGATGATGCCATTAAAGTGTTGCACTCAATTTACCAGCAAATTTGGAAAACTAGAAAATGTCTGATTTCATTTCAATCCCAAAGAAGGGCAATTGCAAAGAATGTTCAAACTACTGCAAATTGCACTCTTTTCACATGCTAGCAAATTAATGCTCAAAATTCTTCAAGCTAGATTTCAACAGTATGTGAGCCAAAGTCTTCCAAATGTACAAGTTGGATTTAGAAAAGGCAGAGGCCCAGAGATCAAATTGCCAGCATCCGTAGGATCATTAAAAAAAAGCAAGAGAATTCCAGAAAAATATCCACTGCTCCTCATAGACTATGCTAAAGCCTTTGGGTGTTTGGATCACAACAAACTGTGGAAAATTCTTAAAGAGATGGGGCTACCAGACCACCTTACCAGCCACCTGAGAAACCTGTATTCAGGCCAAGAAGCAACAGTTAGAATTGGATATGGAACAATGGGCTGCTTCAAAATTGGGAAAGAAGTGTGTCAAGGCTGTATATTATTGTATCCTGCTTATTTAACTTATATGCAGAGTACATCATGTGAAATGCACGACTGGATGAATCATAAGCTGGAATCAAGATTGTCAGGAGAAATATCAATAACCTCAGATATGCAGGTGACACTACCCTTCTGGCAGAAAGTGAGGAGGAACTAAAGAGCCTCTTGATGACGGTGAAGGAGGAGAGTGAAGAAGTTGGCTTAAAACTTGACATTCAAAAACTCAGATTATGGCATCTTGTCCCATAAGTTTATGGGAAATAGACAGGGAAAAAATGGAAAGAGTGACAGACTTCATATTCTTGGGCAAAAAATCAATGTGGACTGTGACCACAGCCATGAAATTAAAGACACTTGCCCCTTGGAAGAAAAGCTATGAGAAGCCTAGATAGCATATTAAAAAGCAGAGATGTCTCTGGCAAAGGTCCATAGAGTCAAAGCTATGGCTTTTCCTGTAGTCATATATGGATGTGAGAGTAGGACCACAAGGAAAGCTGAGCACCAAAGAATTGATGCTTTTGAACTGTGGTGCTGGAGAAGACTCTTGGGAGTCCCTTGGACTGAAAGAAGATCAAACCAGTCAACCCTAAAGGAAGTCCTAGTTTCAACCCTGATATTTATTGAAAGGACTGATGCTGAACCTGAAACTCCAATATTTTGGATGTAAAGAGCTGACTCATTAGGGAAGACCCTGATTTTGGGCAAGATTGAAGGCAGGAGGAAAAGGGTCGACAGAAGACGAGATGGTTGGAGGACATCATTGACTCAATGGAAATGAATTTGAGCAAACTCTGGGAAATAGGGAAGGACAGAGGAGCCTGGTGTGCTGCAGTCCCTAGGGTGGCAAAGAGTTGGATACAAGTGAGCGACTGAATACCTCATTTTTTGTCTTGTAGTCTGTTCTGCCATCTTCAGAGACAGCACATCACATCTTGGAGTCTCTTTTCTAATGCGCCTATCTTCCCACCTTCTCTTCGACTACAGCCCTCCCAGGTCCCAGGACTTTGTGATTACACTAGGGTGACCCAGGTAATCCAGGAACATCCCCTGTCTCATGGTTTTAATCACCTTTGCTACGTAGTTCCCTGACCAGGTTTGGAACTTGTGCCCACTGCAGTGGAAGCACAGAGTTCTCACCACTGGACCAAGTTTTTACCCATAATTTCACCACATACATTTTGCACCCCTTTTCCTTTCTCTTCTCCTTCTGGAACCCCTATCATGTGAATGTTTTTATGTTCTATTCCCTAGTTAGAGAAGCATTCTTAATTACTATTCTGAATTCTGGTAAATGAATTCTTTTGGTAAATTGTTCATCTTTATCTCTTTAGTGGATTTTTTCAGGTGTTTCTCATATTGTTTCATTTGAGACAAATTCCTCTGTCTTCTCATTTTGCTTTACTTTCTCTGTCTCTATGAAATTAGGTGAAAAATTTTCCTGCTCTGTTCTTACAGGGGTGTCCTTGTGTGGATGCGTCCTTCTGCAATCTGTGTGCCCAGAGGCTTTGGTGCAGAGCTGGAGCTGAGGTGGGAAGGGTCACCCCTTCCCAGGGCATGCTGGCAACTGTCGCTTCGAGGGGAGGAGGTGGGGGAGGCAAGAACCAGAGCCCAGTGTAAGCAAAGGCTTATCCTGTGCTCACTGACTGTCCCAACCCTACTGGGCCAGGCAGGTCCCAAAGAGCTGGAGCAGAAGCCATGAAGGTTGGCCCTCTTCCACCCCTTGCAAGTGTGCACCCCCCTCCTAATCCCTGACACTGGCACCTTTGCCCCAGAGGGGAGCAGAGCTGGAGGAAGGCATTCTGGAGCGGCCCCTGGCATGGATGGCCATGCATGTGGTGCAATCCTGGCAACTTGTCAGAGCTCCAGACCCTGGTCCTCTGGCCCCTCTCTGATGGTTGCCCTGCCCCATCCGTACGTGCCTGTGTTCCTGTGTGTGTTCCTTTGTGAAGGTGTTCATAGTTGGATACTTTAAACAACTTGTTTAACAAACAAGGCAAATACTCTTGGTAGATTTGTTCCTTGTCATGATTTTCCTTCATTCGTTTGCTTGGTATGCTCCTGGTCCTGGTTTTAGCCCAACAGGAAAACTCAGGGGTCTCAGTTCATTTCTGAGTCAGCATCTTGCCTGTCCCACGGGTGGATTTCTGATTCTGGTGTATTTATGACTGTTTTTGAATGCTCTATGTTCCCCCCGAACCCAAATCCACACCCCAGTTCTACTCAGGGTTTTATTAATACTTGGTCTAGTCTATGTCTCCCCCCTTATTCCTTTGTCCTTGGTCCCATATATATTTGGGCTTCCCCGGTGGCTTAGATGGTAGAGAATCTACCTATAATGCAGGAACCTGAGTTCAATCCCTGGATCAGGAGGATCCCCTGGAGAAGGGATTGGCAACCCACTCCAGTATTCTTGCCTGGAGAATTCCATGGACAGAGGAGAATAGTGGGCTATTGCCCATAGGGTTGCAAAGAGTCAGACATGACTGAGCAACTAACACTCACTCCATACATGTATAGTCCCCCTGCAGCTGAAATAGCCCCTCTAGCTGTTCTTCAGTTTAAGTTGAGAGTTAAGTGGAACAGACAGCAATCTCCAAACAGCCCCCAAGTAGGTTGGAACATTGCATACAGGTTTTCGGTGATCACTTTGGGTTGAGGGAGGCAGCTGGGAGCTGATCAAGACGGCACCGCTCCAGACAGGAGGAGGGTACAGGTGAGTGATGCACAATGGAATTCCTTGTCACACTTTTTTTTGAATTTTTCCTAATTGCCTGTTTACTTTATTGCTATAGACCTTTGTTTGACTGTTTTCCAGAACTTCTATGAGATTCTTCATTGCTTTCTCTCTCCTTTTTCATCTTTCTTTGGGAGAATTTAGTCCTTCTAGCTCATTATTTTTTTTTTCCATTTTTAATATACTTTTTATTTTAGAATTATTTGAGGGTTACAGAAAAGGTCTACTAATAGTACAGGGTTTCCATATACTTCTTTCACCTATTACTCCTTATGTTAATATCTTATATAAATATATCACATATGTCAAATTTCATTTATTAACTAATCCACAGACTTTTATCTTGTCCTTGTCTGTTTTTGATATCAGGGTGATGCAGGTCTCATAAATGTGTTTTGAAGCACTCCTTTCTCTTCAATTTTTCCGAGAAGGATGGGTATCAAATATATCACAAATATGATATTCTTTGGTTGGACTGACCCTTTTATCACTATGTAATTATCTTATCTCTTATTACAGTCCTTCTCTTATAGTCTATTTTGTCATATATAAGAAAAGCTACTCCAGCTTTGCTTTGGTTTCCATTCACAAGAGATGTCTTCTTCCATTCCTGTCCTTTCAGTCTTATTTGTATCCTTACATTGGAAGTGAGTCTCTTGTAGGCAGTATATAGATGGGTCTTGTTTTTTAACCATTCTTCCTCTCTATTTTTATTTTAAGAATTTAGTCTATTTGCATTTAAAGTAATTATTGATATGTATGTTTTTGATTACATTTTGTTAACTGTTTTCTGGCTATTATAATACCTCTGTTCCTTTCCTCGTCTTTGACCTCCTCACTTGTGCTTTGATAATTTTCTGTAGTTGTATGCAATTATTGCTTTCTGTTTATTTTTGTTTAAACTCACTTGTAGTTTAAGTGAGGCTTATATGAAACAACTTATATACCAGTTCATTTTCAGTTCAGTTCAGTTCAGTTCAGGTCACTCAGTTATGTCCGACTCTTTGTAATCCCATGAATCACAGCACGCCTGACCTCTCTGTCCATCACCAACTCCCGGAGTTCACTCAAACTCATGTCCATCGAGTCGGTGATGCCATCCAGCCATTTCATTCTCTGTCTTCCCCTTCTCCTCCTGCCCCCAATCCTTCCCAGCATCAGAGTCTTCTCCAGTGAATCAACTCTTTACATGAGGTGGCAAAAGTATTGCAGTTTCAGCTTTAGCATCAGTCCTTCCAATGAACACCCAGGACTGATCTCCTTTAGAATGGACCGGTTGGATCTCCTTGCAATCCAAAGGACTCTCAAGAGTCTTCTCCAACACCACAGTTCAAAGCATCAATTCTTCGGTGCTCAGTTTACCTCACAGTCCAATCTCATATCCATACATGACCACGGCAAAAACCATAGCCTTGACTAGATGGACCTTTGTTGGCAAAGTAATATCTCTGCTTTTTAATATGCTATCTAGGTGGGTCATAACTTTCCTTCCAAGGAGTAAGCGTCTTTTAATTTCATGGCTGCAATCAGCATCCACAGTGATTTTGGAGCCCCCCAAAATAAAGTCTGACACTGTTTCCACTGTTTCCCCATCTATTTCCCATGAAGTGATGGGACCAGATGCCATGATCTTAGTTTTCTGAATGTTGAGCTTCAAGCCAACTTTTTCACTCTCCTCTTTCACTTTCATCAAGAACCTTTTTTGTTCCTCTTCACTGTCTGCCATAAGGGTGATGTCATCTGCATATCTGAGGTTATTGATATTTCTCCTGGCAGTCTTGATTCCAGCTTGTGCTTCTTCCAGCCCAGCGTTCCTCATGATCTACTCTGCATAGAAGTTAAATAAGCAGGGTGACAATATACAACCTTGACGTACTCCTTTTCCTATTTGGAACCAGTCTGTTGTTCCATGTCCAGTTCTAACTGTCGCTTCCTGACCTGCATACAGGTTTCTCAAGGGGCAGGTCAGGTGGTCTGGGATTCCCATCTCTTTCAGAATGTTCCACAGTTTCTTGTGATCCACACAGTCAAAGGCTTTGGCATCATCAATGAAGCAGAAATAGATGTTTTTCTGGAACTCTCTTGCTTTCTCCATGATCCAGCGAATGTTGGCAATTTGATCTCTGGTTCCTCTGCCTTTTCTAAAACCTGTTTGAACTTCTGGAATTTCACTGTTCACGTATTGCTGAAGCCTGGCTTGGAGAATTTTGAGCATGATTTTAGTAGTGTGTGAGATAAATGCAATTGTGTGGTAGTTTGAGCATTCTTTGGCATTGCCTTTCTTTGGGATTGGAATGAAAATTGACCTTTTCCGTCATGTTGCCACTGCTGAGTTTTCCAAATTTGCTGGCATATTGCATGCAGCACTTTCACAGCATCATCTTTCAAGATCTAAAATAGCTCAACTGGGATTCCATCAACTCCCATCAGCTTTGTTCATAGTGATGCTTTCTAAGGCCCACTTGACTTCACATTCCAAGATGTCTGGCTCTAGGTCAGTGTCATGCCATCGTGATTATCTTGGTCATGAAGATCTTTTTTGTACAATTCTTCTGTGTATTCTTGCCACCTCTTCTTAATATCTTCTGCTTCTGTTAGGTCTATACAATTTCTGTCCTTTTTCGAGCCCATCTTTGCATGAAACTTTCCCTTGATATCTCTAATTTTCTTGAAGAGATCTCTTGTCTTTCCTATTCTGTTGTTTTCCTCTATTTATTTGCATTTATCACTGAGGAAGGCGTTCTTGTCTCTCCTTGCTATTCTTTGGAACTCTGCACTCAGATGCTTATGTCTTTCCTTTCCTCCTTTGCTTTTCTCTTCTCTTCTTTTCACAGTATTTGTAAGGCCTCGTCAGACAGCCATTTTGCTTTTTTTGCATTTCTTTTCCATGGGGATGGTCTTGGTCCCTGTCTCCTGTACAATGTCACGAACCTCCGTCCATAGATCATCAGGCACTCTGTCTATCAGATCTATTCCCTTAAATCTGTTTCTTACTTCCACTGTATAATCATAAGGGATTTGATTGAGGTCATATCTGAATGGTCTAGTGGTTTTCAATAGTTTCTTCAATTTAAGTCTGAATTTGGCAATAAGGAGTTCATGATCTGAGCCACAGTCAGCTCCTCATCTTGTTTTTTTGCTAACTGTATAGAGCTTCTCCATCTTTGGCTGCAAAGAATACAATCAATCTGATTTTGGTGTTGACCATCTGGTGCTGTCCATGTGTAGAGTCTTCTCTTGTGTTGTTGAAATCATAATCACAGAAAACTAGTCAGTCTGATCACACAGACCACAGCCTTGTCTAACTCAAGGAAACTAAGCCATGCCATGTGGGGCCACCCAAGACGGGCGGGTCATGGTGGAGAGGTCTGACAGAATGTGGTCCACTGGAGAAGGGGATGGCAAACCACTTCAGTATTCTTGCCTTGAGAACCCCATGAACAGTATGAAAAGGCAAAATGATAGGATACTGAATGAGGAATTCCCCAGGTTGTTAGGTGCCCAGTATGCTACTGGAGATCAGTGGAGAAATATCTCCAGAAAGAATGAAGGGATGGAGCCAATGCAAAAACAATACCCAGTTGTGGATGTGACTGGTGATAGAAGCAAGGTCCAATGCTGTAAAGAGCAATATTGCATAGGAACCTGGAATGTTAGGTCCATGAATCAAGGCAAATTGGAAGTGGTCAAACAGGAGATGGCAAGAGTGAACATAGACATTCTAGGAATCAGTGAACTAAAATGGACTGGAATGGGTGAATTTGACTCAGATGACCATTATATCTACTACTGTGGCCAAGAATCCCTTAGAAGAAATGGAGTAGCCATCATGGTCAACAAAAGAGTCCGAAATGCAGTACTTGGATGCAATCTCAAAAACGACAGAATGATCTCTATTCGTTTCCAAGGCAAACCATTCAATATTACAATAATCCAAGCCTATGCCCCAACCAGTAACGCTGAAGAAGCTGAAGCTGAACGGTTCTATGAAGACCTGCAAGACCTTTTAGAACGAACACCCAAAAAAGATGTCCTTTTCATTATAGGGGACTGGAATGCCTGGAGTAACAGGCAAATTTGGCCTTGGAGCACGGAATGAAGCAGGCAAATGCTAATAGAGTTTTGCCAAGAGAACGCACTGGTCATAGCAAACACCCTCTTCCAACAACACAAGAGAAGACTCTACCCGTGGACGTTACCAGTCCATTTTAACCTGAAAATTATTTAAGTTTGCATGCATTCTAAAATTCTACAGTTTTTACTTTCCTTCCAACATTTTGTTTTTGATGTTACAATTTACATCTTTTTACCTTGTGTATCTATTAACAAACTATTACAGTTATTTTTCCAACTTTTGTCTTTTAACTTTCATACTAGCTTTATAAGTGTTTGACCCACTACCTTAACATTACTCTGAATTTTACTATATATTTATCTGTATCAGTGAGATGTATAGTTTCATATATTTAACTGTTACTAACTAGCACCTTTCTATTTTAAAGAAGTCCTTTTCGCATTTCTTGTAAGTCCAGTTTAGTGGTAATAAATTCCTTTAGCTTTTACTTGTCTGCAGGACAATTCTGAAAGACAACGATACCTGGTAGAATATCGATACCTGGTAGATGTTTGATAGAGATTGTTGTTGTTTAGTCACTAAGTTGTGTCTGACTCTTTGTGATCCAATGGACTGTAGTCCATCAGGCTCCTCTGTCCATGGGACTTCCTAGGCAAGAATACTGGAGTGGGTTGCCATTTCTTTCTCCTCTAACTCACCATTTTTCTGGCATCATAGTACATATTGAACTTTTGATTTCACAATATAACCATGTAGCATTGCATGCTAATTTCCCTTACTATTCCTGAATTTGTTATAATTTAAGTTGTTTATAGGTTATTCTTTTATGAGTAGTGCTGAATAAGATAGTAAGTTAAGTGAAATATGTAAAATAGGTATCAGTCAGCTTATGAGAGTACTCTAGAAGTTATATAACTAAGGACAAGGTATAAGCACTCAAAGTCTGTTTGCACATTGCATACGCTGTCCTAAAGCTATTAATAGTTAACCTCCAATAAGGACTTTGGCAAATGTCTGGTTTTGGTATCCTGCTCAGGATTTCACCACTGTGAGATCTGTAAAGCAAAATAATTTTGCTGGTGGGACATGTAAAAAAGGAAATTTATGTACTTTTGAAGTTTTAATTCTTTATTAAGGGATAGCATTTTGAAAACTCCTTATTAAACACTTTTGTATGTGAGTGTGTTTGTACTGTAAGGTAGTTGTTTCAATGGATGTTTGATAGAGATTGGATTCATAATAGAAAAATAAAAAAGATTACTACGTAGAGTTTCTTGTGCAACTAATGATTAATAATTGTTCAGCACATCTCATCATTATTTGATAATTAAGGTTCAGTTCAGTTCAGTCGCTCAGTCGTGTCCAACTCTTTGTGACCCCATGAATCACAGCACGCCAGGCCTCTCTGTCCATCACCAACTCCTGGAGTTCACTCAAACTCATGTCCATCGAGTCGGTGATGGCATCCAGCCATCTCATTCTCTGTTGTCCCCTTCTCCTCCTGCCCCCAATCCCTCCCAGCATCAGAGTCTTCTCCCGTGAGTCAACTCTTCAAATGAGGTGGCCAAAGTATTGGAGTTTCAGCTTTAGCATCCATCAGTTTTTCCAATGAACACCCAGGATTGATCTCCTTTAGAATGGACAGGTTGGATCTCCTTGCAGTCCAAGGGACTCTCAAGAGTCTTCTTCAACACCACAGTTCGAAAGCATCAATTCTTTGGCGATCAGTTTACTTCATAGTCCAACTCTCACATCCATAGATGATCACCGGAAAAACCGTAGCCTTGAATAGAGGGACCTTGGTTGGCAAAGTAATATCTCTGCTTTTTAATATGCTATCTAGTTTGGTCATAACTTTCCTTCCAAGGAGTAAGTGCCTTTTAATTTCATGGCTGCAATCAGCATCTGCAGTGATTTTGGAGCCCCCCAAAATAAAGTCTACACTGTTTCCATTGTTTCCCCATCTATTCGCCATGAAGTGATGGGACCAGATGCCGTGATCTTTGTTTTTTGAATGTTGAGCTTCAAGCCAACCTTTTCACTCTCCTCTTTCACTTTCATCAAGAGGCTTTTGAGTTCCTCTTCACTTTCTACCATAAGGGTGGTGTCATCTGTATATCTGAGGTTATTGATATTTCTCCTGGAAATCTTGATTCCAGCTTGTGTTTCTTCCAGCCCAGCGTTCCTCATGATGTATTCTGCATAGAAGTTAAATAAGCAGGGTGACAATATACAACCTTGATGTACTCCTTTTCCTATTTGGAACCAGTCTGTTGTTCCATGTACAGTTTTGACTGTTGCTTCCTGACCTGCATACACGTTTCTTAAGAGGCAGGTCAGGTGGTCTTGGATTCCCATCTCTTTCAGAATTTTCCACATTTTATTGTGATCCACACAGTCAAAGGCTTTGGCATAGTCAATGAACCTCATGTAGGTTTAATCCCAGATTCCTTGAAGCCTTGCTAAATGTGGAGAAATTATTCTGTGACATGTCTAAAATGACTGCTTCTCTTCTAGCCAGGGGAGGAATTATACCCAAAATATGAAAATGGAAAACTGATAGCTGACTCAGTGGATCTCTGTCACAAATGGGAGGTGATTTCCAAGAGTGGAGATTTAAAGGAGGAGCCAGGAGAGGGGAAACCTCCATCAGTTCTTCTGTCTGTGAGAATGGGCTGTGGGCCATCAGATTCAGCAGTTCATGAACTCTAAGGGATGTGATGCTGGGGTTGTGGGGAGGAAACCACTGCTGAAATGTTCACAGAGAGGAATGAAGGAAGAGAATCTGGGACAGTGAGACCGATATCTATTTCCTTCCATGTGATATGTGTTCTCCAGGGTTTTCCACGGAGATGGCAATTCTTCTTTTTGTGTCATGCCATTCTTCCTCTCTTCCCTTCTTGATAATCAATGCTAATTCTTGCTGGATGACACTTTTTCCAGCTTTTATTCTTGTTATATTTCCCATTCCAAGTGGTTTTTCAGCACCCATCTGTTCTCAGTCCCTGGAGAAGTAGAAGGACGCAGGGATGACCAAGTTCATCGGGGTGTCCAACTTCAACCACAAGCAGCTGGAGAAGATTCTGAACAAGCCAGGGCTCAAGTGCAAGCCTGTCCACAACCAGGTGAGTAGCTTGGCTCCTCTCCCTCCTGCTCTTCACAACCTCCTTCTGCCCTGGAACCTGATGTCTGTCTGTCCTCTCCTCTTATTCATCCGGCCTTTGTAGGTCAAAGAATTCTAGACAGCAGAGTCTCTGTCTGGACTTTGTAAATGAAATCCATAACAATATCTCTGATAAAGTCTGGGTGGGTAGGTGTGGAGTGTTTCCTGGTAAATTGTGGGTAGAATCCAGAATTAGAGGAAGGAGGCATTTCCCTGAGATGGAAGGATGACTAGACGGAGGGTGAAAGTGGCTTGGAGTGAACTGCAAGGAGGAAGGAAGACCATGAAAACCTGGAATGGATTCATGTTGAGGTTTGACAGAAACCAGCAAAATTCTGTAAAGCAATCATTCTTCAGTAAAAAATAATATTAAAAAAAAACTGGATTGGGAAGTAATAAAGAGACAAATCATCTGAGTTGGGTTCGTGTGGGGTTCTGTTGGCTGAATCCAAACTCTTGGTGTCTCAGCATTTATGAGTCTCAACAGGGAGCACAGAACAGAAATGTGCTGGAGATGATGGAAACCATCCAGGTTCAGTTCAGTTCAGTTCAGTTCAGTCGCTCAGTCGTGTCCGACTTTCCACGACCCCATGAACCACAGCACGCCAGGTCTCCCTGTCCATCACCAACTCCTGGAGTTCACTCAAACTCATGTCCACAGAGTCGGTGATGCCATCCAGCCATCTCATTCTCTGTCTTCGCCTTCTCCTCCCGCCCCCAACCTTTCACAGCATCAGAGTCTTTTCCAGTGAGTCAACTCGTCGCATGAGGTGGCCAAAGTATTGCAGTTTCAGCTACAGCGTCAGTCCCTCCAATGAACGCCCAGGATCAATCTCCCTTACAATGGACTGGTTGGATCTCCTTGCGATACAAGGGACTCTCAAGAGTCTTCTCCAACACCACAGTTCAAAAGCATCAATTCTTCGGCGATCAGCTTTCTTCACAGTCCAACTCTCACATCCATACATGACCACAGGAAAAACCATAACCTTGACTAGACGGATGTTTGTTGGCAAAGTAATGTCTCTGCTTTTTAATATATTATCAAGGTTGGTCATAACTTTCCTTCCAAGGAGTAAGCGTCTTTTAATTTCCTGGCTGCAATCAGCATCTGCAGTGATTTTGGAGCCCAAAAAATAAAGTCTGACACTGTTTCCACTGTTTTTCCATCTATTTCCCATGAAGTGATGGGACCAGATGCCATGATCTTTGTTTCCTGAATGTTGAGCTTCAAGCCAACCTTTTCACTCTCCTCTTTCACTTTCATCAAGAGGCTTTTGAGTTCTTCTTCACTTTCTGCCATAAGGGTAGTGTCATCTGCATATCTGAGATTATTGATATTTCTCCCAGAAATCTTGATTCCAGCTTGTGCTTCTTCCAGCCCAGCGTTCCTCATGATGTACTCTGCATAGAAGTTAAAGAAGCAGGGTGACAATATACAGCCTTGGCGTACTCCTTTTCCTATTTGGAACCAGTCTGTTGTTCCATGTCCAGTTCTAACTGTTGCTTCAGACCTGCATATAGGTTTCTCAAGAGGCAGGTCTAGTGGCCTGGTATTCCCATCTCTTTCAGAATGTTCCACAGTTTATTGTGATCCACACAGTCAAAGGCTTTGGCATAGTCAATGAAACAGAAATAGATGTTTTTTTCTGGACCTCGCTTGCTTTTTCCATGATCCAGCAGATGTTGCCAATTTGATCTCTTATTCCTCTGCCTTTTCTGAATCCAGCTTGAACATCTGGAAATTCACGGTTCACTTATTGCTGAAGTGTGGCTTGGAGAATTTTGAGCATGACCTTAGTAGCGTGTGAGACGAGTGCAATTGTGCGGTAGTTTGAGCATTCTTTGGCATTGCCTTTTTTTGGTATTGGAATGAAAATTGACCTTTTCCAGTCCTGTGGCCACTGCTGAGTTTTCCAAATTTGTTGGCATACTGAGTACAGCACTTTCAAAGCATCACCTTTCAGGATTTGAAATAGCTCAACTGGAATACCATCACCTCCACTAGCAGATCAAGAACTCCTTATTGTCAAATTCAGACTTAAATAGAAGAAAGTAGGGAAAACCACAAGACCATTCAGATATGACCTAAATCAAATCCCTTGTGATTATACAGTGGAAGTGAGAAATAGATTTAGAGGACTAGATCTGATAGATAGAGTGCCTGATGAACTATGAAAGGAAGTTCGTGACATAGTAGAGGAGACATGGATCAGACTATCCCCATGGAAAGGAAATGCAAAAAAGCAAAATGGCTGTCTGGGGAGGCCTTAGAAATAGCTGTGAAAAGAAGAGAAGCAAAAAGCAAAGGAGAAAAGGAAAGATATAAGCCATACCCATCTAGAGCACTATATTTCCTGATGCCCTAGCTGCCAACTCTCCTGAGTACCTGGTGCTGCCAGAACTCCTGTTACCCAAGAGCTGAACCACCTCCACACCTGACCCTCACTGGGACAAACCCAAGTCCTCCAGGGCAGCCTCAGGAGTAAATCCCAGTGGACGACCCACATGTGGAGGTGGAAATAAAACCATAATTGAAACCCAGGGGCATTGTGGCTAAGGAAGAGACCCTAAACCTTCTCACCAGCTGTATAAGCTGCAGATTAAGTCCACACAATCAACTATGCAGACTCTGTGTCTATGGAATATATAAAAGGGCACTGAGAGCTCCCACAAAAGAAAACACATTAACTCTGATAGCTGTGGACATTGGAGGCAAGAACACACAGGAATAGGACCAATTAGAATCTGAACTGCCCCCAGCAGATCAGCACAGTGTTGGGGGGGCATCCTAGGGAGGCGAGGTGGACTGTGACTTGAAATGAAGGAAAGGATCCTGATAGCAGTGACTCAAGAAAAACATTTATTATTCTGATGTTTTGATTTGTTCTGTGGTTTCTTTAGGATCTTTTTTTTTTTCTCCCCCCATCCCCGTTGTACTTGTTGATTTTATTGGCAATATGAAATCTGATTAACCTTTTTGAGTTTTTTGTCCTATCACACTTTTTATTGTTCTTATAAACCTCTGCCTCTACGTTGAGCTTTTGCAGTTCTGTTGAGTTTTTCTTTTTTTGTTTTTTCTTTTCCTCTTTTAAAATTTTAAGAACCTTCCTTTGTTTGCTTTTCCTACTGTTCTTTCCCCCTTGCGGTTAATCTTTAATGTATAGAAATCTTCTTCATCTATATCTATTTAGCTTTGCATATTTATTCTTTCTTTCTTTACTTTCTTTCCTTTCTTCTCAGCATATTTGTTAGTTGTCTTTTCACTGCTTTATTCCCCAGTTGACACCTTGATTTAGTTTTGTTTTCCAGTTTGTGCTTTAGGTAGTTTGTTTTTAACTGGTAGATATAATTTTTGGTTTCCTTTGTTGGCTGGGTCAGTCCATCATACTTTATTTTTGTTGGACTCTCTTGATTTTGCTTATGGATGTATATGTATATAGTCCATCATTTGAATTATTATTTACCTAATTTTGTAACTCTCATTTGTCTTAGGTTCATCTTCGGTTTCTCATTTTTAGATATGTACTCTAATCTCACTTAATGCCATAACAAACCACTTGTGGAATCTTTGTTCCTGACCAGAGATCGAGCCCTGAGCCTCTGGCATGGGAGTACTGACTCCAAGACCCTAGAGTACCAGAGAACTAACTCTCAGTTCAGTTCATTTGCTCAGTCGTGTCCGACTCTTTGCGACCCCATGAATCACAGCACGCCATGCCTCCCTGTCCATCACCAACTCCCGGAGTTCACTCAAACTCATGTCCATCGAGTCGGTGATGCCATCCAGCCATCTCACTCTCTGCCATCCCCGTCTCCTCCTACCCCCAATCCCTCCCAGCATCAGACTCTTTTCCAGTGAGTCAACCCGTCGCATGAGGTGGCCAAAGTATTGGAGTTTCAGCTTTAGGATAAGTCCTTCCAATGAACACCCAGGATTGATCTCCTTTAGAATGGACTGATTGGATTTCCTTGCAGTCCAAGGGACTCTTAAGAGTCTTCTCCAGCACCACAGTTCAAAAGCATCAATTCTTCGGTGTTCAGCTTTCTTCACAGTCCAACTCTCACATCCATGACCAGGGGAAAAACCATAGTCTTGACTAGACGGACCTTGGTTGGCAAAGTAATGTCTCTGCTTTTTGATATGCTATCTAGGCTGGTCATAACTTTCCTTCCAAGGAGTAAACCTCTTTTAATTTCAAGGCTACAATCAGCATCCGAAGCGATTTTGGAGCCTAAAAAAATAAAGTCTGACCCTGTTTCCACTGTTTCCCCATCTATTTCCCATGAAGTGATGGGACCAGATACCATGATTTTCATTTTCTGAATATTGAGCTTCAAGCCAACCTTTTCAATCTCCTCTTTCACTTTCATCAAAAGGTATTTGAGTTCATCTTCACTTTCTGCCATAAGGGTGGTGTCATCTGCATATCTGAGGTTATTGATATTTCTCTCGGCAATCTTGATTCCAGCTTGTGCTTCTTCCAGCCCAGCGTTCCTCATGATGTACTCTGCATATAAGTTAAATAAGCAAGGTGACAATATACAACCCTGACGTACTCCTTTTCCTATTTGGAACCAGTCTGTTGTTCCATGTCCAATTCTAACTGTTGCTTCCTGACCTGCATACAGGTTTCTCAAGAGGCAAGTCAGGTGGTCTGGTATTCCCATCTCTTTCAGAATGTTCCACAGTTTATTGAGATCCACACAGTCAAAAGCTTTGGCATAGTCAATGAAGCAGAAATAGATGTTTTTCTGGAACTCTCTTGCTTTCTCCATGATCCAATGGATGTTGGCAATTTGATCTCTGGTGCCTCTGCCTTTTCTAAAACCTGCTTGAACATCTGGAAGTTCACGATTCACATATTCCTGAAGCCTAACTTGGAGAAGTTTGAGCATGCCGTTACTAGCGTGTGAGATGAGTGCAATTGTGCTGTAGTTTGAGCATTCTTTGGCATTGCCTTTCCTTGGGATTGGAATGAAGACTGACCTTTCCCAGTCCTGTGGCCATTGCTGAGTGTTCCAAATTTGCTGGCATAGGAGTATAAAATAGTGAGAACTCCCACCAATGAAACCACTTGAATACAAGACCTGTCATCACCCAACCACCAGTCGCACTCTGTGCAGGACACCTCATCCAAACAATAAACAAAACAAAAATACAAAACTAATCATCAGCAGAAAGGATTACCAACTCACTCAGTCTTGCCCATCAGAGGAAAAACAAACAACAACAACAACAACAAACCAGCATAAATCTCACCCTACACGAAGCTTACACAAACCACTGCACAAACCTTGGGAGGGGGCAGAAACCTAAAGGAAGAAAGAATTCAACCTTGAAGCCTGGGAAAATGAAACCTCAAGCACAATAAGTTTAAAAAAAAGAATGTAAAGGCAGAGAAACACTGCACAAATGAAGGAACAAACTTTCACAGAAGTCCAAATAAATGAAGAGGAAATAGGCAAACTACTTCATAAGGAATTCAAAATGATAGTAAAGGTGATCAAAAACCTTGAAAATGGAATGGAGAAAATGCCCAAATCAATTAATAAAGACTTGGAAGAATTAAAGAATAAACATATAGAAACAAACAACACAATTACTGGAATTAAAAATACTCTAGAAGGAATCAATAGCAGACTATATGAAGCAGAAGAACGAATCAGTGAGCTGGAAGATAAAATGGTGGAAATAACTCCTGAAGAGCAGAATAAAAAAAAGAATGAAAAGAACTGAGGTCTCAGAGACGTCTGGGACAACATCAAATGCACCAACATACAAATTATCGGGTTCCAATAAGAAGAAGAGAGAAAGAAAGGATATGAGAAACTTTTAGAAGAGATTATAGTTAAAAATTTCCTCAGCATGGAAAAGGAAACAGTCAATCAAGTCCAAGAGGCACAAAGAGTTCCATACACAGGATAAACCCAAGGTGAAACACATCAAAACACATACTAATCAATCTAATAAAGATTAAACACAAAGAAAGAATATTAAAATCAGGAAGGGAAAAGCAACAAGTGATATACAAGGGAAACCCCATACGTTTAACAGCTGATCTTGCAGCAGAAACTCTACAGGCCAGAAGGGAATAGCAGAATATTTTAAAAGTACTGAAAGGGAAAAAATCTACAACCAAGATTACTCTATGTGGCAAGGATCTCATTCAAAATTGAAGGAGAAATCAAAAGCTTTTCAGACAAGCAAAAGTTAAGAGAATTCAGTAACACCAAACCAGCTTTACAACAAATGTTAAAAGGACTTATATAGTCAAGAGATACAAGAGAAGGAAAAGATCTACAAAATCAAACCCTAACAATTAAGAAAATGGCAATAGGAGCATATATATCAATAATTACTTTAAATGTAAAGGGATTAAATGCTTCACCAAAAGACACAGATTGGCTGAAGGGATACAAAAAGAAGGTTCATATATATACTGTCTACAAGAAACCCACTTCAGACCTCAAGACTCATATAGACTGAAAGTGAGAGGATGGCAAGATATATTCCATGCAAATGGAAAGCAAATGAAAGCTGGAGTAGCAATCTTCACAGTAGACAAAATAGACCTTAAAATAAAAAATATTTCAAGAGATAAGGAAGGACACAATGTAATGATCAAGGGATCAATCCAAGAGGAAGACATGACAATTGTGAATTTCTATGCACCCAACATGGGAGCACCTCAATACATAAGACAAACAGTAACAGACATAAAAGGAGAAATTGACAGTAACACAATTATAGTAGGAGACTTTAACACCCCACTCACACCAATGGACAGATCATGAAAACAGAAAATTAATAAGGAAGCACAAGATTTAAATGATACATTAGATGAGATGGATCTCACTTATATCTTCAGGATATTCCATACAAATGCAGAAGAATACACCTTCTTCTCAAATGCATATAGAACTTATTCCAGAATAGACCACATCTTGGGTCACAAGTCAAAGCTAAGTAAATTTAAGAAAATTGAAATCATATCAAGCATCTTTTCTGACCACAACACTATGAGACTAGATATCAGTTACAAGTAAAAAACTGAGAAACATAAACACATGGAGATTAAATAATACATTTCTAAATAACCAACAGGTTACTGAATAAATCAAAAGGGAAATAAAAAGATTTCTAGAAACAAATGACAATGAAAACGTGACAACTCAAAACCTATGGGATGCAGCAAAGCAGTTCTAAAAGGGAAGTTTAGAGTAGATACAATCCTACCTCAAACAAAAGTTTACACCTATAAAAACTGGAAAAAGAAGAACACCTCCCACACACAAAATTAGTAGAAGGAAAGAAGTTATAAAGTTCAGAGCAGAAATAAATGAAAAAGAAATAAAAGAATCAATAGTAAAGATTAATAAAACTAAAACTGGTTCTTTGAGAAGATAAATAAAATTGACAAACCTTTATCCAGACTCTTCAAGAAAAGAAGAGAGAAGAATCAAATCAACAAAATTAGCAATGAAAAAGGAAAGGTTACAACGGACAGTGCAGAAATATAGAGGATTGTAAGAGAGTATTATGAACAACTATATGGCAATAAAACGGATAACTTGGAAGAAATGGACAGATTCTTAGAAAAGTTCAATCTTCCCAGACTGAACCAGGAAGAAATAGAAATTTTGAACAACCCAATTACAAGCACTGAAATCGAAGCTGTGAACGAAAGAACACCACCAATACAATATATTAACTCAGATATATGGAATTTAAAAGGATGCTAATGATGACTCTATATGCAAGACAGCAAAAGAGACACAGATATAAAGAACAGACTTTTGGACTTTGTGGGAGAAGGCAAGAGTGGGAGAATTAGAGAGAATAGCACTGAAACATGTATATTACCATATGTGAAATATATGACGCGTCCAAGTTTGATGAATGAAACAGGGCACTCAAAGCCTGTGCATTGGGACAACCCAGAGGGATGGGATGGGGAAAGTGGTGGGTGGGGGTTTCAGGACAGGGAGACACATGTATACCCAAGGCTGATTCATGTCAATGTATGGCAAAAACCTTTACAATATTGCAAAATAATTAGTTTCCAACTAAAATAAATTAATTTAAAAAAAGAAACTGGGTATTTTTTTTTTAAAGTGAAAGTTCCATCGAAAGAGGCTGAAAAGGAGAGGTTAGTGAGGTGGGAAGGACTGTTCTTAGAAGGCATGTAAAGTAAATGATTGCAGGAAAGAAGAGTCCAACACTTCCAAAGGGACAAGTAAGAGAAGATTGAAAAATGACTACTGGATTTGGCAGTTAACCTTATCAAGATCAAGTGCAGCTTTGATAACAGTGGTAAAGGCAAACCCTGAGTACAGTGGGTTCAAGAAATGGCATGAAGGGACCAATGATAGAATATACACAATTTTCAGAGACTTTACTGTAATGAGGACCACGGAATTGGGCAGTTGCTGAAGAAAGTGGAAAAGGCTCCCAGTTGGGGGAAATGACCAACTGTCTCTGAGGTCAGAGGAACAATCCAGCAGAGAGATGAAAACCTATGATGCAGCAGACAGAGTGGGTTGACGTGAACCACGTCTGTATTAATTACTTCTGCTGCTCCAACAAATGGCCAAAAGTTTTGTGGCTTGGCACATCAATCTGTTATTTTACATTTGTGGAGGTCAGAAATTCAAAATCAATGGGCTAAAGTCAAAGGCCAGTAGGCCTGCATTCTTTTATGGAAGTTGTAGGGGGTAATCTATTTTATTGCCTTTTCCAGCTCCTAGAGAACAGGTCTTGTGTTGTTGGAAGAGGGTGTTTGCTATGACTAGAGTGTTCTCTTGACAAAATTCTGTTAACATTTGCCCTGCATTGCTTGTACTCCCAAGCCAAACTCGTCTGTTACTCCAGGTATCTCTTGACTTCCTACTTTTGGATTTCAGCTCCCTATGATGAAAAGGACATCTTTTTTTTTTGGTTAGTTCTAGAAGGTCTTGTAGGTCTTCACAGAACCTTTCAACTTTAGCTTCTTCAGCATTTGTGGTTGGGGCATAGAATTCAATTACTGTGGTGTTGAATGATTTCCCTTGGAAGTGAACCAAGATCATTCTGTCATTTTTGAGATTGTACCCAAGTACTGCATTTTGAAATCTTTTATTGACTATGAGGGCTTCTCCTTTTATTCTAAGGGATTCTTGCCCACAGTTGTAGATATAATGGTCATCTGATTTAAATTTGCCCATTCCTGTCCATTTTAGTTCACTGATTCCTAAAATGTCCATGTTTGCTCTTGCAATCTCCTGTTTGTCCACATCTAGTTTATCTGGATTAGAGACCTAACATTTCAGGTTCCTATCCAATATTATTCTTTACAGCATCAGAATTTACTTTCGCCAACAGACATGTCTACAACTGGATGTTAATTCTGCTTTGGTGCAAACTCTTCATTCTTTCTGTTGCTATTTCTCCCTGTTCCCTAATAGCATATTGGGCACCTACTGACCTGGGGAGTTCATCCTTCAGTGTCGTATGTTTTTGGCCTTTTCATTCTGTTCATGGGGTTCTCACAACAAGGATGCTAAAGTGGTTTTCCATTGCCTTCTCTAGTGAACCACATTTTGTCAGAACTCTCCACCATGACTCGCTCATCTTCGTTGGCCCTGTCCAGCATGACTCATAGTTTCATGAGTTACAGAAGACTGTGATCTCATGTGATCATTTTTGTTCATTTTCTGTGATTGTGGTTTTCATTCTGAGGGCCATAGGATTAAAATTCTTGATCCTCTGTCTGCCATGTGATGGATGAAGATAAAAGGTTTTGCAAGCTTCCTGATGGGAGGGACTGACTGTGGGGAAAACTGAGTCTTATTCTGGTAGGCAGGGTCATACTCAGTAAATATTTTATCCAATTTTCTGCTGATAGGTGGGCCTGTATTCCTTCCCTGTAGTAGGAAAATCACTAGACCATTCACATATGACCTAAATAAAATCTCTTATGGTGTATAATGGAAATTATTAATAGACTCAAGGGATTAAATTGATAGAGTGCCTGAAACTTTGGATGGTATTCATAACACTGTATAGGAGGTGGTGACCAAACTATCCCGAAGAAAATGAGATGCAAGAAGGCAAAATGGCTGTCTGAGGAGACCTTGCAAATAGCTGAGGAAAGAGGAAATGGGAAAGGTAAATGAGTAAGGGAAAGATATACCCAACTGAGCGCAGAGATCCAAGGGCTAGCGAGGAGACATAAGTTAGCCTTCTTATGCAAAGAAATAGACTACAACAATAGAATGGGAAAGACCAAATGTCTTTTCAAAAAATTTAGAGATAACAAGGGAACTTTTCATGTAAAGATGAGGACAATAAAGAAAAGAAATGGTAAGGACCTAAGAAAAGCAGAGATTAAAAAGAGGTGCACTGCAGACTGTACAAAAAAGGTCTTAATGACCTGGATAACCACGATGGTGTGGTCACTTACCTCTAGCCAGAATCCTGGAGTGTGAAGTCTAGTCAGCATTACTATCAACAAAGTTAGTGGACATGATGGAATTCTAGCTGAGTTATTTCAAATCCTAAAAGATGATGCTGTTAAAGTGCTGCACTCAATATGCCAGCAAATTCAGAAAGCAAAGCAGTGGCCACAGGACTGGAAAAAGTCAGTTTTTATTTCAATCACAATAAAAGGCAACGCCAAAGTATGTTCAAACTACTGCAAATTGCACTCATTTCACATGCTAGCAACGTAATGCTCAAAATCCTTTAAGCTAGACTTTAGCAATATGTGAACTGAGAACTTTTACAAGTTGGATTTAGAAAAAGTGGAGAAAGCAATTATCTAATTTCCAATGTCTCTTGGATCATAGAAAAAGCAAGGGGATTCCATAAAAACATCTACTTCTGCTTCCATGACTACTTGAAAGTCTTTGACTGTGTGGATCACAGCAAACTAGAAAATTCTTAAAGAGATGGGAATAAGAGAAAACCTTACCTGCCTCCTGAGAAACCTGTATGCAGGTCAAGAAGCAACAGTTAGAACCAGACATGGAACAATGAACTGGTTTAAGATTGGGAAAGGAGTACGTCAAGGCTGTATATTGCCACCCTGCATATTTGACTTATATGTGGAATACATGAAGCTAAGTACAGGGTTGGATGAATCACAGGCTGGAATCAAGATTGATGGGAGAAATATCAATAACCTCAGTTATGCAGATAACTCCACCTTTTGGGCAGAAAGCGAAGAGGAACTAAAGGGCCTCTTGATGAAGGTGGCAGAGGAGAGTGAAAAGCCTGGCTTAAATTTCAGCATTCAAGAAAATAAGATCATTGCAATCAGTCACATGGTGCGTGAGTGCATGCTAAGTTGCTTCAGTCCTGTCCGACTCTTTGCGACCCTATGGACTGTAGCTGGCCAGGCTCCACTGTCCATGGGATTCCCTGAGCAAGAATACTGGAGTGGGTTGCCATGCCCTCCTTCAGGGGATCTTCCTGACCCAGGTGTAGAACCCATGTCACTTATGTCTCCTGCATTGGTAGGTTCTTTACCAGTAATGCCACCTGGAAGCTTATCCAGTCCCATATCTTTACGGCAAATAGATGAGGAAGTGACACCACCACATGACAGAAAGTGAAGAGAAATTAAACAGCCTCTTGATGAAGGTGAAAGTGGAGAGTGAAAAACCTGGCTTACAACTCCACGTTTGAAAAGCTATGATCGTGGCATCCTGTCCCATAACTTTACAGCAAATAGATGGGGAAACAATGGAAACAGTGACAGACTCTTATTATTTTTGTCTCCAAAATTACTGTGAATGGTGTGTAGCCAGGAAATTAAAAGACACTTGCTCCTTGAAAGAAAAGCTATAACAAACTTGGACAGCATATTAAAAACCAGAGGCATTACTTTGCCCACGGAGGTTCAGTTCAGTTCAGTCGCTCAGTCGTGTCCGACTCTGTGACCCCATGAATCACAGCACGCCAGGCCTCCCTGTCCATCACCAAATCCCGGAGTTCACTCAAACTCATGTCCGTTGAGTCGGTGATGGCATCCAGACATCTCATTCTCGGTCGTACCCTTCTCCTCCCGCCCCCAACCTATCCTAGAATCAGAGTCTTTTCCAGTGAGTCAACTCGTCACATGAGGTGGCTAAAGTATTGGAGTTTCAGCTTTAGCATCAGTCTTTCCAATGAACACCCAGGATTGATCTCCTTTACAATGGACTGGTTGGATCTCCTTGAAGTACAAGGGACTCTCAAGAGTCTTCTGCAACACCACACTTCAAAAGCATCAATTTTTCGGCGATCAGCTTTCTTCACAGTCCAACTCTCACATCCATACATGACCACTGGAAAAACCATAGCCTTGACTAGACGGACCTTTGTTGGCAAAGTAATGTCTCTGCTTTTTAATATGTTATCTAGGTTGGTCAGAACTTTCCTTCCAAGGAGTAAGCGTTTTTTAATTTCCTGGCTGCAACCAGCTTCTGCAGTGATTTTGGAGGCCAAAAAATAAAGTCTGACATTGTTTCCACTGTTTTTCCATCTATTTCCCATGAAGTGATGGGACCAGATGCCATGATCTTTGTTTTCTGAATGTTGAGCTTTAAGCCAACATTTTCATTCTCCTCTCTCACTTTCATCAAGAGGCTTTTGAGTTCCTCTTCACTTTCTGCCATAAGGGTAGTGTCATGCATATCTGAGGTTATTGATATTTCTCCCGGCCATCTTGATTCCAGCTTGTGCTTCTCCAGCCCAGCATTCCTCATGATGTACTCTGCATATAAGTTAAATAAGCAGGGTGACAATATACAGCCTTGACGTACTCCTTTTCCTATTTGGAACCAGTCTGTTGTTCCATGTCCAGTTCTGACTGTTGCTTCCTGACCTGCATACAGGTTTCGCAAGAGGCAGGTCAGGTGGTCTGGTATTCCCATCTCTTTCAGAATGTTCCACAGTTTATTGGGATCCACACAGTCAAAGGCTTTGGCATAGTCAATGAAGCAGAAATAGATGCTCTTCTGGAACTCTCTTGCTTTCTCCATGATCCAGCGGATGTTGGCAATTTGATCTCTGGTGCCTCTGCCTTTTCTAAAACCTGCTTGAACATCTGGGAGTTCACGGTTCACATATTGCTGAAGGCTGGATTGGAGAATTTTGAGCGTGACTTTACTAGCGTGTGAGATGAGTGCAATTGTGCGGTAGTTTGAGCATTCTTTGGCATTGCCTGTCTTTGGGATTGGAATGAAAACTGACCTCTTCCAGTCCTGTGGCCACTGCTGAGTTTTCCAAATCTGCTGGCATATTGAGTGCAGCACTTTCACAGCATCATCTTTCAAGATCTGAAATAGCTCCACTGGAATTCCATCACCTCCACTAGCTTTGTTCATAGTGATGCTTTCTGAGGCCCACTTGAGTTCACACTCCAAGATGTCCGGTTCTAGGTCAGTGATCACATTATCGTGACTATCCTGGTCATGAAGATCTTTTTTGTACAGTTCTTCTGTGTATTCTTGCCACCTCTTCTTAATATTTTCTGCTTCTTTTAGGTCCATACCATTTCTGTCCTTTATCGAGCCCTTCTTTTCATGAAATGTTCCCTTGGAATCTCTAATTTTCTTGAAGAGATCTCTTGTTTTTCCTATTCTGTTGTTTTCCTCTATTTCTTTGCATTGATCACTGAGGAAGGCTTTCTTATCTCTCCTTGCTATTCTTTGGAACTCTGCATTCAGATGCTTATATCTCTCCTTTTCTCCTTTGCTTTTCTCTTCTCTTCTTTTCACAGCTATTTGTAAGGCCTCCTCAGACAGCCATTTTCTTTTTTGCATTTCTTTTTCATGGGGATGGTCTTGGTCCCTGTCTCCCGTACAATGTCATGAACCTCCGTCCAGAGCTCATCAGGCACTCTATCTATCAGATCTAGTCCCTTAAATCTATTTCCCACTTCCACTGTATAATCATAAGGGATTTGATTGAGGTCATATCTGAATGGTCTAGTGGTTTTCCCTACTTTCTTCAATTTAAGTCTGAATTTGGCAATAAGGAGTTCATGATCGGAGCCACCGTCAGCTCCTGGTCTTGTTTTTGCTAACTGTATAGAGCTTCTCCATCTTTGGCTGCAAAGAATATAATCAATCTGATTTCAGTGTTGACCATCTGGTGATGTCCATGTGTAGAGTCTTCTCTTGTGTTAGTGGAAGAGGATGTTTGGTATGACCAGTGCGTTCTCTTGACAAAACACTTAGCCTTTGCCCTGTTTCATTCCGTGCTCCAAGGCCAAATTTGCCTGTTACTCCAGGTGTTTCTTGACATCCTACTTTTGCATTCCAGTCCCCTATAATGAAAAGGACATCTTTTTTGGGTATTAGTTCTAAAAGGTCTTGTAGGTCTTCATAGAACCGTTCAACTTCGGCTTCTTCAGCATTACTGGTTGGGGCATACCCCTGGATTACTGTAATAGTGAATTGTTTGCCTCGGAAACGAACAGAAATCATTCTGTCGTTTTTTAGATTGCATCCAAGTACTACATTTCGGACTCTTTTGTTGACCATGATGGCTACTCCATTTCTTCTAAGGGATTCCTGCCCACAGTAGTAGATATAATGGTCATCTGAGTTAAATTCACCCATTCCAGTCCATTTTAGTTCACTGATTCCTAGAATGTCGATGTTCACTCTTGCCATCTCCTGTTTGACCACTTCCAATTTGCCTTGATTCATGGACCTAAGATTCCAGGTTCCTATGCAATATTGCTCTTTACAGCACCGGGCCATCCTTCTATCACCGGTCACATCCACAACTGGGTATTGGTTTTGCTTTTGCTCCATCCCTTTATTCCTTCCAGAGTTACTTCTCCGCTGATCTCCAGTAGCATACTGGGCACCTACCGACCTGGGGAATTCCTCATTTAGTATCCTATCATTTTGCCCTTTGATACTGTTCATGAGGTTCTCAAGGCAAGTATACTGAAGTGGTCTGCCATTCCCTTCTCCAGTGGACCACATTCGGCTGTGGTCCATGTGATTAGATCGACTAGTTTCCTGTGATTTTGATTTCAGTGTGTCTGCCCTCTGATGCCCCCTCGCAATACCTACCGTCTTATTTGGGTTTCTCTTACCTTGGGCGTGGGATATCTCTTCACAGCTGCTCCAAGAAAGCGCAGCCGCTGCACCTTACCTTGGACAAGGGGTATCTCCTCAAGGCTGCCCCTCCTGACCTTGAACGTGGAGTTGCTCCTCTCGGCACTCCTGCGCCTGCGCAGCCACCGCCTATTGGACGTGGGGTAGCTCCTCTTGGCCGCCGGCCCTGGCCTCAGGCGTGGGGTAGCTCCTCTCACGTCTGTGCCGCCGGGGCCGGCGTCTCTCGCATAGAGGTACATATTGTCAAAGCTATGGTTTTTCCAGTAGTCATGTTCAAGTATGGATGTAAGTGATGGACCATAAAGAAGGCTGTGCACCAAAGAATTGATGTATTTGAACGGTGATGTTGGAGAATACTATTGAGTGTCCCTTGGACAGCCAGCAGATCAAACTAGTCAATCCTAAAGGAAATCAACCCTGAATATTCCTTGGAATGACTGATGCTAAAGCTGAAGCTCCAATTCTTTGGCTACTTGTTGCTAGTGACAACTCCTGGGGAAACATCCTGATTATGGGAAAAATTGAGAGCAAGAGGAGAAGGAGGGGACAGAGGATGAGATGGTTTGATGAGATCACTGACTCAAAGGACATGAGTTTGAGCAAACTCTGGGAAATGGTGAAGAACAGGGAAATCTGGAGTGCTGCTGTCCACGGGGTTGCAAAGTCAGACATGACTGAGCAAGTGAATAACAAGAATAACTTATATGAGAATATCACATTGTACACCTTGAAAAGATACAGTTTTTCTTTTTTTGTGGGGGAGTGTATTCTGTGTGGCTTCACTGGTAGATAGAAGTCTTAGAAGCTTTCACCTTGGTTCTTGGTACTTTTACCAGGCACCTTGTATCTTTGCTCATTTTGCTTCATACACCTCACATTATAAATTATATTCATGACTACAACATTTTGTTGAATCCTTTGGGTTCTTTCATCAAATCACTGAACCTAAAGATGGTCTTGCCGTCCTCTGATACCAGCAATCAGCCACTAATCACCTGAAGTTGAAGGGTTCCTGGCTAGTGTTCATTTGATTACTTATTAGGAATGTTAAGGGAAACTGTCATGGGTTCATCACTACACATACAGAACTAACCAAAGACACAGAAAAAAGTTGATTCTTGGGAGGATCAAAGCTTGTGCCTAGCAATATCTTCGGAGAAGGCACTGGCACCCCACTCTAGTACTCTTGCCTGGAAAATCCCATGGATGGAGGAGCCAGGAAGGCTGCAGTTCATGGGGTCGCTGAGGGTCAGACAAGACTGAGCGACTTCACTTTCACTTTTCACTTTCCACTTTCATGAATTTGAAAAGGAAATGGCAACCCACTCCAGTGTTCTTGCCTGGAGAATTCCAGGGATGGGGGAGCCTGGTGAGCTGCTGTCTATGGGATCGTACAGAGTTGGACATGACTGATGTGACTTAGAAGCAGCAGCAGCAATATCTTATGTGGATATTCAAATTCTACGTTTGTTGCTTG
This sequence comes from Moschus berezovskii, assembly GCF_049115385.1. Taxonomy (NCBI): domain Eukaryota; kingdom Metazoa; phylum Chordata; class Mammalia; order Artiodactyla; family Moschidae; genus Moschus; species Moschus berezovskii. Next base: position 40,989,754 of record NC_142474.1, on the reverse strand, counting down.
TGTAGGTTGCTAAGAGGGAAGCTCTAGAATTGACCCCATTTGCTATTGAGGTTGGGTTCCGCCATGTTGACTGTGCTCATTTGTACCAAAATGAAGAGGAGATTGGCCAGGCCATTCGAAGCAAGATTGCAGATGGCACTGTGAAGAGAGAAGACATATTTTGCATTTCAAAGGTACTGTGTGTGTTGTGTGTGTGCATATGTGCAAGTGATTGTGCCCAGATGACAATTACACAATAGGATCCTTTGGTGAAGTGTCGTTTGGGAAATTATGTTTATTGGTATATTCCTAAAGTACTAGAGTTCCCTGGTGGTTCAGTGCTTAATACTTGGTACTTTACTGCCATGAGATGGGATTCCATCCTTGGTAGGGAAATAATATCCCACAAGCCTAAAAAAAAAAAATTACCTAGTGTATTATTAATGCAATGTTCATTCTTTAACCTCTGCAGCTTTGGTTAACTTCCCTTCGACCAGAGTTGGTCCGACCAGCCTTGGAAAAGTCGCTGAAAAATCTACAACTGGACTATGTAGATCTCTATATTATGCATTATCCGCTGTCTCTGGAGGTTAGAAATTTGTGTGATCACATCAATGTTATATCTTGTGTTAGAATGTGCATCAACTTTCATGGATAGTTGAATAAAGATTTTTCTTAGTAGGTTGAAAGCATGATTACACTAGAGTAGAATCCCCCAAATAATCCTTTGTGATTTTTTACTGAGTTTTTTAAAAGGAGTTAATACTCTGAGGCTCTGCCTGAAAAATTAAAGGAAATAGATATAAGCCAGTTCTGCACACAGTCCTTGTTATGACTCCTGAATGTCTGGGGATTTCATGAACCAAGAGTTTGGTGCAGCTGTGGTGAGCAGGACACTGCCTTACATTGAACATGATGAGCTAATCTTGTCTTTTACTCTTTTGAGCTGAGCAGATTTTGTGGTGCTTCCTCTGGATGAGTCAAATCACTTAACTGTATAGGACGTTGGGAGACACTGCCTACACTATTTCCTGTATTCACAATGAAGTTTGTAGACTGCACTTAGCCATTTAGAATGGTGGTTTACTTAGAACTCTTGATTTCAAGTTACAGAAATAAACTCAAGCCATCTAATGCAAAATAGCTTAGTGGACTATGTAGATGGCAAGCCCCAGACACAGAGAGTTTTAAGGATTTGCAGCAGCGTTCAGAAATGTCTCCTTTTTTCTATCATTACACTACTCATTATTTACTTTATTTTTTACTGACCATTTTCCATTGGTGGCAAATATGACCTTGGGGCAGTTAAAGGCTCATGGTCATGAATATTTGAGAGCATGTGTGGATTGTCCACATTCCATATCCACCTAAAGATAGCCTTGCTGGTTCTACCCTAGGGCACTTGATGTTCAGAGAGAAAAGAAAGCCTGATATCTAGCCATATGAAGACTGCAATTTTTATTCTGGAAATTATGTCATGTGACTTACTGCCACTCCCAGCCCAAAAAGGCATTTCAAAATAGGCAAGTACAAGGAGCGACAAAATTCAGAGAAATCACTGTGAGTCCCTTTTAGGACCTAGAAAAATTGTATTTATTACAACATATATTGAGTGTAAGAGATTGGAATAAGCCTTCTTCCTGAAGGTATTGCTGACAACTCCATTGCAAATCACTTTGCAAATATTAATATTTAGAAATTTGTAAACCTACCTGATGGAGGTTTAATCCCTGATGCCTGACAGCCTGGCTAAATGAAGAGAACTTATTTTGTGACATGTCTAAAATGAGTGCTTCTATTCCAGCCAGGGAAGGAATTATACCCAACCAAAAGATGAAAATGGAAAACTGATATTTGACTCAGTGGATTTCTGTCGCACGTGGGAGGTGAGTCCAGGGAGGAGAGAACAAGGGGAGGAGCCAGAAGAGGGGGAACCTCCTTCATTTCTTCCACCTGTGAGAATGGGCTGTGGACCATCAGACTCAGTAGTTCACGAATCTAAGGGCAGGGATGCTAGAGTTGTGGGGAGGAAAGCATTGCTGAAATGTTCACAGAGAGGAATGGAGGAGGAGAATTTGGGACAGTGTAGACAGGTATATTTTTCCTTCCATGTGATATATCTTCTCTGGAGTTTTTCTAAGGCGGGGACAGTGGTTTTTCTTTTTATATCATGACCTTCTTCCTGATTTTCCTTCTTGATAGTCACGGGTAGTTCTTGATGGATGAGTGTGATTACTGATGTTTTTCAGCATTTATTCTTATTCTATTGCCCATTCCAAGTGTCTGCTCACCATTCCTTCCTCCCAGGCCTTGGAGAATTGTAAGGATGCAGGGCTGACCAAGTCCATCGGGGTGTCCAACTTCAACCACAAGCAGCTGGAGAAGATCCTGAACAAGTCGGGACTCAAGTACAAGCCCGTCTGCAACCAGGTGAGCAGCTTGGCTCCTCTCCTTCTTGCTCTTCAGAACCTCCTTCTTGCCCAGGAGCCTGATGTCTATCTGTCCTCCCCTCCTGTTCATCTGACCTTTGTGGACAGAGGATTCTAGAGAGCAGAGCCTCTTTTGAATGGTGTGAATAGAATCCGTAACAGTATCTCTGTTTACAAAAGTCTGGGTGGAAAGGTGGGATGCCTGCCTTCTAAATTGTGGGTAGAACCCAGGACTAGAGGGAGGAGATGTTTCCCTGAGATGAAAGGATAAGCAGATGGAGGGAATGTGCCCTGAAGAGAACTGCATACAAGAAGGAAGACGATGAAAACATGGAATCAGAAGTAAAGTAATAAAGAGTCGAAACAGCTGAGATGGATTTTAAGGATTTGTGTGGGGTTCCGATGTCTGAATTTTTGGTCTTGGTGTTTCAGCATTGATGAGCCTTAAACAGGGAGAATAGTTCAGAAAAATGTGTTGGAGGTGGTGAAAATCATGCAGGTTTGAGGGTGAAGTTCAAGGCTCAAGGTGATATTAGTTATTTATGAAATATTTACTCAGGAACATCTACTCAAATGTAGAGCACAGCTTTTGATTACCCAATCTTGGACTGGTTCTCTGTTTCTCTTTAAATGTTGACACTTCCAGTTTACATTTAATGTTCTAGCTTTTCCTTTAGCCTTTGAAAACTTTTAGTCTTTCTCTGTCATATTAATATTGCCTTTGCATATAATCTGACACTCTTCTGTTTGGGCATTCTCCAGGTGGAATGTCACCCTTATCTCAACCAGAGCAAACTGTTGGATTTCTGCAAGTCACATGAAATTGTTCTTGTTGCCTATGCTGCTCTGGGATCCCAACGAGTAAAAGAATGGTATTGAATCCTAATGAAGACAACTGGGAGTTTCCCTGAAATTCAATTTTTGATGAAATACTTTAAATAACACAGTACTCAGATAACTCTCATAGGCAGAGGGGAGAGAGGGGTGGGATGAAATGAATCCTTCTCTTTTATCTTCCCATCACCCAGACAATTTTTCTACATTGTATTAGCTTGTAGACTCATCAATAACAAATGTCTGGATTGAAATCTATGTATAATCCCCCAGGTGAGAGCAGAGACAAAAGGTGATGTCATGATTTACTTATGAACTATTAACTAATGAACACATTTGTAAAGATAGATGTTGGAAGCCTCACTTAGCTTATATCTAAAATTGGGATGATAATATGTAACTGCTTCTTATGTCATGATAGAAAAATATCTCAATTTGAGGCATTTCTGTGAACATCTATAGAAAAATAATGATGAAATAAACCTCTTATTTTTGAGACTACTCAATTTTTATCAATACCCTAAAAAGTGAAATTTACGAAGAATTCCTGGGCTCTCCCCACTGTTTCTCTATTCATGCCCTTGACTGTAGAAGAAAAACAATCCCTGAGAATTAAAGAAAATAATCCACAATTTGGCATTCTGGTCTCAACTCAATAGTGCTTCTGAATCACCTGCAGAGCTCTGTAAACACAGTTGGGAAGTGACACAGTTGAGGTTCTGATTCAGTTTGTCTTCAGCTCAGCCATGGAATTTGTATTTTAATAAGATCCCAAGTGATGCTGATGCTGCCGGTCCCTGGACCAGACTTTGGGAAGCACTGGTCTAGAGTGGACCTACTTGGTCTGTGTGAAAAGTCTCCTCAGAAACTGCGTATTTAGTCTCAGCTCCTCAGCGTTTCTGAAATTCCTTGCAGGGTGAACCCAAACCACCCCGTTCTCCTGGAGGACCCGGTTCTCTCTGCCATTGCCCAAAAGCACAAGAAAACAGAAGCTCTGGTTGCCCTTCGCTACCAGATACAACGTGGGATTGTGGTTCTGGCCAAGGGTAACAACAAGAAGTGGATCAAAGAGAACATGCAGGTGATGAGCGGGGCTGTGGGCAGAAGTCTCCTATGGAAAATATCTTAGTTTCTCTGTTCTCAATTGATAAAATTGTATCATGTTATTTTTCTTAGACTGTTTGAACTGCTCTATCAAAACACCACAGGCTGAGTGGCTGTGAAAAAAATTAAATTTTTTTCTCACAGTTGTGAAGCTGTAGATCTGAGATCAGGGTCCCTGTGTGGTTGGGTGAAGTCTCTCTTCCAGATCACAGGCTTCTCCTTGTACCTGTACATGTTGGAGGGGCAACAGAGTTCTCCCAAGTCTCTTATATGAATATGATATTCTTGAAATCTCATTCGTGAGGGCTCTGCCATCATGACCTACTCCTCTCTCAAAGGCTCCATTTTTAACACCATAACATGTGAATTTGGGGGCACAAAAATTATGGCAGCGATCTTTAGCTTCCAAATCATTGTGGTTTTATTTTGTATTTCCCTGAATACTAATAGGTTTTCATCTTCATACATTTAATCTTTTTGAGTTTCTGTCTTTGTGAAGTTTCTCTTCAAGACCTTGTCCACTTTAGCTAGGTTGTTTCTCTTTTGATTTATTTGTCGGAGACCATTAGTGTACCCTTAGCTGTATAGGGAATTCTCCCCTATTTCAGGAGTTAATGCGGAGTTCATTTATGTATCTCTGAATCTGTGGTTTGAAAATCAGCCTGCACTCAGCTAAGCTGTTGTCCTCTAGGCTGGGCTCTTTTGTGCATTTGCAGTTCAGTGCTGAGCAACTTGGCAGTTCTGCTTTAGCAGGTGGATGTGGCTCTTGTCAGAGGAGCCTGAAGACTTCGCTGTATAGTTTTTATTTTCTAGAATAAGGCAACTAACCTAGTCTTCTTTTCAGCACAGTGATAAGATTCTCAGTCAGTCAGTGGGGAAAAAGTCTCTTCCTTTGGGGTCACAAAGAGTCGGACATACTGAGTGACTGAATAACAACAACTGTCCATATTTTCCACATTTTCTTTGTCAACTCTGTCACATAACAAGGGTCCATAAGTACATTTCTGCCCACTCTTTTCTATTTAACTATTTCTGTACTGTGTTACTGAAGTAAAAAATAAATTTTGCTTTTCAGTATGGTACGATCTTCTATTTTAAGAATGTCTTGACTGCTTTTGACTAGCTCTTCTCCTATTTAATTTCAGTATCACTATACCAACTTCCACAACAGAATATGTGTTAGTTGGTTCATGTTGCATTGAAACAAGAGATCACTTCAGAAAAAATGAATTTCTTTACAAAATTGAGCTTTCCATTTCATTGTTATGACCTGAATTTTTTTTTATTGGAGGCTAATTATTTTACAATATTATATTGGTTGGTTTTGCCATACATTGACATGAATGCACCCAAGGTGTACATGAGTTCCCCCTCCTGAACCCCCCTCCAACCTCCCTCCTCCCCTTATCCTCCCTCTGGGTCATCCCCGCCTAACAGCCCCGGGCATCCTGTAACATGCATCGACCCTGAATTGGTGATTCGCTTCACACATGATATTATACATGTTTCAATGCCATTCTCCCAAATCATCCCACCCTCACCCTCTCCCACAGAGTCCCAAAGACTGTTCTATACATCTGTGTCTCTTTTGCTGTCTCGCATACAGGGTTATCATTTGCATCTTTCTAAATTCCATATATATGCGTTACTATACTGTATTGGTGTTTTTCTTTCTGGCTTACTTCACTCTGTATAATAGGCTCTAGTTTTATCCACCTCATTAGACCTGATTCAAATGCATTCATTTTAATGGCTGAGTAATACTCCACTGTGTATATGTACCAAAGCTTTCTTATCCATTCATCTTCACATAGGCATCTAGGTTGCTTCCATGTCCTGGATATTATAAACAGTGCTGCGATGAACATTGGAGTACATGTGTCTCTTTCAATTCTGGTTTCCTCGGTGTGTATGCCCAGGAGTGGGATTGCTGGATCATATGGCAGTTCTATTTCCAGTTTTTTGAGGAATCTCCACACTGTTCTCCATAGTGGCTGTACTAGTTTGCATTCCCACTAACAGTGTAAGAGGGTTCCCTTTTCTCCACACCCTCTCCAGCATTTATTGCATGTAGACTTTTGGATAGCAGCTATTCTGACTGGAGTGAAATGGTACCTCACTGTGGTTTTGATTTGCATTTCTCTGATTATGAGGGATGTTGAGCATTTTTTATGTGTTTGTTAGCTATCTGTAGGTCTTTGGAGAAATGTCTGTTTAGTTCTTTGGCCCAGTTTTTGGTTGGGTCGTTTATTTTTCTGGAATTGAGCTGTAGGAGCTGCATGTATATTTTGTAGATTAATTCTTTGTCAGTTGCTTCATTTGCTATTATTTTCTCCCATTCTGAAGGCTGTCTTTTCACCTTGCTTATAGTTTCCTTTGCTGTGCAGAAGCTTTTGATTTTAATTAGGTCCCATTTGTTTATTTTTGCTTTTATTTCCAATATTCTGGGAGGATCTTGCTGTGATTTATGTCGGAGAGTGTTTTGCCTATGTTCTCCTCTAGGAGTTTTATAGTTTCTGGTCTTACGTTTAGATCCTTAATCCATTTTGAGTTTATTTTGGTGTATGGTGTTAGGAAGTGTTCTAGTTTCATTCTTTTACAAGTGGCTGACCAGTTTTCCCAGCACCGCTTGTTAAAGAGACTGTCTTTTCTCCATTGTATATTCTTGCATCCTTTGTCAAAGATAATGTGTCCATAGGTGCGTGGATTTATCTCTGGGCTTTCTATTTTGTTTCACTGATCTATATTTCTGTCTTTATGCCAGTACCATACTGTCTTGATGACTGTGGCTTTGTAGTAGAGCCTGAAGCCTGGCAGGTTGATTCTCCCAGTTCCATTCTTCTTCCTCAAGATTGCTTTGGGTATTCTAGGTTTTTTGTATTTCCATACAAATTGTGAGATTATTTGTTCTAGCTCTGTGAAAAATATCATTGGTAGCTTGATAAGGATTGCATTGAATTTATAAATTACTTTCGGTATTACACTCATGTTCACAATATTTATTCTTCCAATCCACGAAAAAGGTATATTTCTACTTGTATTCCAGTCCCCTCATGAAAAGGACATCTTTTTTTGGTGTTAGATTTTGAAGGTCTCTTAGATCTACAGAGAACCAGTCAATTTCAGGTTCTCTGGCCTTTGTGCTTAGGACAAGGACTTGAATTATGGTGATGTTGAAGGTTTTGCCATGGAAGTGAACTGAGATCATTGGTCATCTTTGAGATTGCACCCAAGTATACTGCATTTCAGACTCTTTTGTTGACTATGAGGGTTACTACCTTTCTTCTAAGGGATTTTTGCCCACAATAGTAGATATAATGGTCATCTGAATTAATTTCAGCCATTCCAATCCATTTTAGTTCACTGATTTCTAAAATATCCTTGTTTACTCTTGTCATCTTCTGTGTGACAACATCCAATTTACCCGGTTTCAGAGACCTAACATTCCAGGTTCTTATGCAATATTATTTTTAAAAGTGTCAGATTTTACTTCCACCACTAGACACATCCACAACTGGGTGTTGTTTCTGCTTTGGCTCTGCCTCCTCATTCCTTTTAGAGCTATTTCTCCACTCTTTACTAGTAGCACATTGGACACCTACCAACCCGGGGGTCTCATCCTTCAGTATGATATACTTTTGCCTTTTCATACTGTTCATGGGGTTCTCAAGGCAGGAATGCTGAAGTGGCTCACCATTCCTTCTCCATCATCAGATCTCTCCTTCATGACTTGTCCATCTTGGGTGGCCCTGCATGGCATGACTAATAGTTTCATGAGTTACACAAGGTTGTGATCCATGTGATCATATTGTTTAGTTTTCTGTGATTGTAGTTTTCATTCTGGAGGCCATAAAATTGAAATTCTTGCTTCTGTGTTGCCTCTGATGGATGGGGATAAGAGGCTTGTGCAAGTTTCTTGATGGGAAGGACTGACCGTGGGGAAAGTTTTTCTCTGGTGGGCAGGGCAAATCTTAGTAAATCTTTAACCCAATTTTCTGCTGATGGGTGATGAAATGAAGCTGAATCCTTTGTTCTTTGCCCCTGTACCATGTCCTTCCTTGCTGTTTGTGGAAAACTTCAAAGAACAAGTTCAATCAGAGAATTGAGAAATGTAGGCAGAAAGGAAAAGGGTCAAAGGAGACTAAATAATAACCGTGTGCTCATTAAGCATAATCAAGGACCTTCTGGTCTTTGTTGAGGGCTAGAGATAATATTCTGAACCATATCCTGTGAACTGCCTTATAGATACTAGAACATCAGGTGGAGAAGTTAACCACATGATGGCCAGAATATATCCATGACATCAGTTCAATTCAGTTCAGTCGCTCAGTCGTGTCCGACTCTCCGCGACCCCATGAATCACAGCACGCCAGACCTCCCTGTCCATCACCAACTCCCGGAGTTCACTCAAACTCATGTCCACAGAGTCGGTGATGCCATCCAGCCATCTCCTTCTCTGTCGTCCCCTTCTCCTCCTGCCCCCAACCTTTCCCAGCATCAGAGTCTTTTCCAGTGAGTCAACTCGTCGCATGAGATGGCCAAAGTATTGCAGTTTCAGCTTTAGTATCAGTCCTTCCAATGAACACCCAGGATCGATCTCCCTTAGAATGGACTGGTTGGATCCATGACATAAGCTGCCACAATTCTGAGTACTGGCCTCAAGAAATGCAGACAAATGGGTCCTGGAACTGAAGACTAATGTACATAAAACAATCAAGATGACATGGGTCAGACCACTGATGACCAATTTGAAGATGACTGTCAGAGCTGACTGTGCTGTTTCTGCTTATAGCACCCATGTCACTTCTGTCTATAAGGGCTCTTGCCCCACTGGTTGAAGTAGAGGAGGGTCAGCCTTCGGATCAATGTCTGTCACCCCAACAGCCCAGTTGCCAGAATCTGAAATCAAACAAACTAAAATGTCAACCCTCTCCAGTATTCTTACCTGGAGAATCCCATGGACGGAGGAGCCTGGTGGGCTACAGTCTATGGGGTTGCAAAGAGTGGGACACGACTGAGCGACTTCACTCACTCACTCTTCCTTTCCACCAACCTGGCCTGACTATTTGTTTTGAAGTGAAGAGTAGCTGTCCCCACAAATGCCCTTTTGGTAACAGTATGCGTGTGCTCTGACCAGTAGAAGTGAAAACTACCAGGCCATTCTGGAATGACCTAAATGAAATTCTTTATGATTATACAGTGGAAGTGACAAAAAGATTCAAGGGATTAGATCTGATAGACAGAGTGCCTGAAGAACTACGGGTGGAGGTTTGTAACATTGTACAGGAGGTGGCCAAACCATCACCAAGAAAAGAAATTTAACAAAGCAAAATGGTTGTCTGAGGAGACGTTATAAATAGCTGAGAAAAGAGGAAAAGCAAAAGGCAAAGGAGGAAGGGAAAGATTTACCCATCTGAATGCAGAGTTCCAAGGAATAGCTAGGAGAGGTAAGGAAGTTTTAAGTGATCGGTGCAAAGAAATATAGGAAAGAGAAGGAAACGGCAACCCACTCCAGTATTCTTGCCTGGAGAATCCCATGGACGGAGAAGCCTGGTAGGCTACAGTCCACGGGGTCGCATAGAGTCGGACACGACTGAGCGACAGAACGGAATACAACAAGAAACACTAGAGATCACTTCAAGAAAATTAGAGATATCAAAGGAACATTTCAGTGGACAATAAAGCACATAAATGCATGGACCTCAGATAAGCAGAAGAGATTAGGATAAGGTGGGAAGAATACAAAGAGGAACTATACAAAAAAAAAAAAAAAAGGCTTTAACTCCCAGGATAACCATTATGGTGTGATCACTCACATAAGCCAGACATCATGGAATGCGAAGTCAAGTGGGCCTTAGGAAGAATCACTATGAACGAAACTAGTGGAGGCAACGGAATACTGGCTGAGCTATTGTAAATCCTAAAAGATGTTGCTGTGAAAGTACTGGACTCAATAGCCCAGGAAATTTGGAAAACTCAGCAGTGGTCACAGGACTGGAAGAGGTCAGTTTTCATTCCAATCCCAAAGAAGGGCAATGCCAAAGAAAACTCAAACTGCTGCAAATTGCATTCATTTCACGTAGTAGTAAGGTAATGCTGAAAATCCTTGATGCCAGGTTGCAGTGGTATGTGAACCAAGAACTTCCAAATGTACTAGCTGGATTTAGAAAAGCCAGAGGAACCAGAGATCAAATTGCAAACATCCATTGGATCATAGAAAAAGCAAGAGAATTCTAGAAAAAACATCTACTTCTGTTTCATTGACTATGCTAAAGCCTTTGACTCTGTGGGTCACAACAAACTGTGGAAAATTCTTAAAGAGATGGAAATACCAGACCACCTTACCTGCCTCCTGAGAAACCTGTATGCAGCCCAAGAAGCAACATTTAGAACTGGACATGAAACAATGGACTGGTTCCAAATTGGGAGAGAAGTACATCAAAGCTGTATGTTTTCAACTTGCTTATTTAATTTATATGCAGAGTACCTTATGTGGAATGTCGAACTGGATGAATCACAAGGTGGGTTGAAGATTGCTGGAAGAAATATCAGTAACTTCAGATACACATATGACATCACCTTAATGGCAGAAAATCCTTCCCTGGTGGCTCAGACAGTAAAGCGTCTGCCTACAGTATGGGAGACCCAGGTTCGAACCCTGGGTTGGGGAGATCCTCTGGAGAAGGAAATGGCAACCGACTCCAGTACTCTTGCCTGGAAAATCCCATGAAGGGAGGAGCATGGTAGGCCACAGTCAATGGGGTCGCAAAGTGTCGGACATGATTGAGCGACTTCACTTTCTTTCTTTCTTTTGATGGCAGAAAGCAAAGAGGAACTAAAGAGTCTCTTGATGGAGGTGAAACAGGAGAGAGAAATAACTGGCTTAAATCTCAATATTTGAAAAATTAAGATCATGGTATCTGGTTCCATCCCTTCACAGCAAATAGATGAAGAAAAAAATGGAAACAGTGACATAGTTTATTTTCTTGGTCTCCAAAATCACTGCAAATAGTGACTGTAGCCATTAAATTAAGATGCTCGCTTCTTGGAAGAAAAACTATGATAAATCTAGATAACCTGTTTAAAAGCAGAGCCATCACTTTGCTGACAAAGATCTGTAGAGGCAAAGCCATGGCATTTTCAGTAGTCATGTATGAATGTGAGAGTTGGACTGTAAAGAAGGATGAGCCCTGAAGAATTGATGCTTTCAAACTGTGGTTCTGGAGAAGACTCTTGAGAGTCCCTTGGACATCCAGGAGATCAAATTGGTCAATCCTGAATGAAATCAACCTTGAATATTCATTGGAAGGACTGATGCTGAAGCTGAAATGCCAATATTTTGGCCACCTGAAGTGAAGAGCCAACTCATTGGAAAAGACCCTGATGCTGGAGAAGATTGAGGGCAAGAAGAGAAGGAGAGGACAGAGGATGAGATGGTTGGATGCCATCACTGACTCAATGGACATGAGTTGAGCAAACTCTTGGAGATTATGAAGGACAGAGAAACCCGGTGTGTTGCAGTCCATGGGGTGGCAAAGAGTTGGATACAACCGAGAAACTGAACAAGAGAACGCTTACATCTTCATTTGTACACTCTACCAAGATCTTCAGAGACAGACTATAGCATCTTAGAATCTTTTATCTAATGCTCCTATCTTCCCAACTTCTCTTCTAATACAACCCTCCCATGTCACACATGTAAGGACTTTGTCATTATATTAGGGTTACCACGAAAACCAAGAATATTTTGCCTCTCAAGATTTTAATCAGCTTTGCAAGATCGTTCCTAGACCAGATTCAGAACCATTCACCCTGCAGTGGAAGCACAGAGTCCTCAACAGTGGGCCACCAGAAAAGTCCCAGGTAAAAGGAAATTTTTAGCCACAATTTCATCACACCTATATTTTTGACTCCCTTCTCCATCTCTTCTGCTTCTGTAACCCCTACCCTGTGAATGTTAGTATATTCTATTCCCTAGTTAATGTAGCATTCTCCTTATGATTCTGTATTCTGGTAAATTATTTTGGTAAATTATTAATCTCTATCTCAATATCTGATATTTTTAAGTTTTTTTTTCTTATTGTTTCATTTGACACAAATTCCTCTCTCTTCTCATTTTGCTTAGCTTCCTCCTTTTCTATTAAGTTAGGTGAAAAAGTTACCTGTCCTGGTTTTGCAGGGCTGTCCTTGTGTGGACCCGTCCCTGTGCAATCTGTGTGCACAAGGCTTTGGCGCAGAGCTGGAGCTGAGCTGGTCAAAGGTCACCCCTTCCCAGGGCGTGCTGGCAACTGTCACCTCGGTGGGAGGGGGAGGAGCAGGCTAGAGCCAGAGCCCAGTGTGAGCAAAGGCTTCTCCTGTGCTCAGTGGCTGTCCCCACCCTATTGACTAGGCAAATCCTAGGATGCTGGAGGAGAGCTCTGAGGGTTGGGTCCAGACTGGTTCCACTCCTTGTAAGTGTGCACCCCTTGTAAGTGTGCACTCCCACCCCCTGCAATGCACCTTTGCCCGAGAGGGTGGCAGAGCTGGAGGAAGGTGTGCAGGAGCAGCCCCTGCTGCAGGTGACCGTGCATGTGGTGCATCCCTGGCACAATGTCAGAGCCCCAGACCCTGCTCCTCGGGGCCCTCTGTGATGGCCGCCCTGCCCCGTCCAGATGTGTGTGTGTCCCTGTGTGTGTGTGTGTGTTCCTGTGTGTGTGTTCCTGTGTGTGTGTCCTTGTGTGTGTGTTCCTGTGTGTGTGTCCCTGTGTGTGTGTTCCTGTGTGTGTGTCCCTGTGTGTGTGTGTGTGTTCCTGTGTGTGTCCCTGTGTGTGTGTGTTCCTGTGTGTTCCTATGTGTGTGTGTGTTTCTATGTGTGTGTCCCTTTGTGTGTGTGTGTTCCTATATCAATTATAAGATGAATAATAATGGAGACCTGATGTAAAACACTGTGACTATAGTTAAAAATAATGGGATATATCTTTAGTTTTGTAGACTAGATCTTATGTCTTCTTACAAACACTGAAAAAAGTTAGGTGTGTGAGGTGATGGAACTGTTACCTAGGTTGATTTTGGTAATTCATTAAGAGTGGATACTTACATTGGTAAGAATAATCATGGGAAATGAACTGGTTGAAACTCAGGCTTGAATCAAGCTCAAGCTGGGAGAAAGATCAATAACCTCAGAATGGAGATGACACCACCCTAATGGCAGAAGGGAAGAGGAAGTAAAGAACCTCTTGATGAAAGTGAAAGGGGGAGTGAAAAGCTGACTTAAAATTAAACATTCAAAAAACTAAGATCATGTCATCCAGTCCATCACTTTATGGCAAATAAATGGGGGAGAAATGGAAACAGGGTAGACTTCATTTTCTTGGACTCCAAATCATTGTGGACAGTGACTGTAGCCAGGAAATTAAAAGATGATTGCTCCTCAGAAGAAAAACTATGAGAAACCTAGACGTCATCTTGAAAAACAGAGACATTGGCTTGTGGACAAAGTCCATATAGTCAAAGCCATGGTTTTTCCACTTGTTAAGTATGGATGTGAGAGTTGGACCGTAAAAGGCTATGCGGGGAAGAATTGATGCTTTTGAACTGTGGTGTTTGAGAAGACTCTTGAGAATGCCCTGGACAGCAAGGAGATCAAACCAGTCAGTCTTAAAGGAAATCAACCCTGAGTATTCTTTGGAAGGACCGATGCTGAAGGTGAAGCTCCAATACTTTGGCCACACAATACGAAGAGCCAACTCATTGGAAAAGACCCTGAGTCTGGAAAAGACTGAAGGCACAAGGAGAAGGAGGCGACAGAGTGTGAGATAGTTGGGTGGCATCATTGATACAATGGACATGAGTTTGAGCAAACTGCAGGAGATAATGAAATACAGGCAGACCTGGAGAGCTGCAGTCCGTGGGGTCAGAAAGAATTGAACAGGACTGAGTGAACAAAAACAGTGACTTGTATGAGAACATCTCTTTGTACACCTTGATTGCATACAGCTTTTATGTGGTGTATTCTTTTTGGCCTCACTGGTAGACAGAGGTCTTAGAAGCAATTACTTTGTTTCTTGATGCTTTTACCAGGCACCTTACACCTTTGTTGAATTATCTTCAAAGATCTCACAGTATAAATCCTATCCATGACTGCAACGTTATCCTGAGTCCTTTGGGTTCTACCAGCAAATCAATGAACCTGCAGGTGGTTTTGAGGCCTCTGATGCCCATAATCAACCACAGTCACCTCAGGATGAATGATTCCTGGGTGTCCACTTAATCACTGAACAGGAACGTTCAGGGAAATCGTCAAGCATTCATCACCACACATACAGAACTAACCAAAGGCACAAAGAAAAGTTAATGTTGGAAAGATGAAAGCTTGTGCCTAGAAATCTCTACCTTTGTTGTTTATGTAGGTTGCTAAGAGGGATGCTCTGGAATTCACCCCATTTGCTATAGAGGTTGGGTTCCACCATATTGACTGTGCTCATGCTTACCAAAATGAAGAGCAGATAGGCCAGACCATTCGAAGCAAGACTGCAGATGGCATTGTGAAGAGAGAAGACATATTCTGCACTTCAAAGGTACTGTGTTTGTGCACATATGTGCAAGTGATTGTGCCCAGGTGACAATTATATAATAGGATCCTTTGGTGAAGAGTTGCTTGGTGAACTATGCTTATTGGTAAATTCCTAAAGTATTAAAGTTCCCTTGTGGTTCATGCTTAAGACTTGGCACTTTAATGCCATGTGCCCAGATTTGATCTTTGGTTGGGGAAGTAATATCAGACAAGCCTTGCAGTAAGGCCAAAATAAGTTACTTAAAGTATTCTTAATACAACTTTTCTTCTTTAACTTCTGCAGCTTTGGTGCACATCCTTTTGACCAGAGTTGGTCTGACCAGTCTTGGAAAAGTCACTGAAAAGTCTTCAGCTAGACTATGTTGATCTCTGTATTATGCATTATCCACTGGCTCTGAAGGTTGGAAATTTGTGTGGTCACATCAGTGTTACATCTTGTGTTAGAATGTGCATCAAGTTGCATAGATGGTTAAATTAAGATTTTTCTTAGTAGGTTGAAGGGATGATTACACTAGAGTAGAATCTTCCAAATAATCATTTGTGATCATCTTTTTACTGAGTTTCTTTGAATCCCTTACATGCCTTCCAGAGAAAGGAGTTAATATTCTGAGATTCTCTGCCAGAAAAACTTGAGGAAATAGAACTAGGTGAGTTCTGCACACAGTTCTTGTTATGACTCCTGAGTGTCTGGGGATATCATGAACCAAGAGTTTGGTGCAGCTGTGGTTAGCATGACACTGCTTTACATTGAACATGATGAGTTTATCTTGTCTTTCACCCTTTCAAGTTGAGCATATTTGGTGGTGCTCCTTCTGGGTGCGTCTAAACCTCGTACCTATACAGGGACTTGGGATAACTTTCCTGCACTCTCCCTAGTCTTCAGATGAGGTTTGTAGACTGCACTTATCCATTAAGAAAGGTTTACTTAGAACACTTGATTTCAAGTCACAGAAATCAACTCAAACCATCCAATGCAAAACAGTTTAAAGGTCTACATAAAAGGCAATTTCCAGCCACAGACAGAATTGATGGTTGCAGTACTCTACAGATGTGTCTCCTTTTCCTTTCCCTTATAATAACACTACTAATGGTTTACTTTATTTTTACTGAATGTTTTCCTTTGGTGGGAAATTTGACCTTGGGGCAGCTCAAGGCTCATGCTCATGAACATATGAGAGCATGTCTGGGTCTTCCACATTCCATATCAAACTAATGAGAGCCTTGCTGATTCATCTGCCTGTCCTAGGGCACCTGATGCTCAGAGGGAAAAGAGAGTCTGATTATCTAGACCAGGTCAAGATAGCAAATTTTATTCTGGAAATAAAGCCATGTAACTTACTGCCGTTCCCAGCTCATAGAGGCATTTGGAAACAGGCAAGTACAAGAACAGACAAAATTCACAGAAGTCACATGAAGTCTCTTTTAGGACCTAGAAAAATTGTACTTATTATAACATATATTAAATGTAAGAGAGTAGAATAAGTCTCCCTCCTAAAGACATTGCTTATATACACAAATCACTTTGCAAATATTATCTAGTATCTGGAAAGTTGTAAACCTACCTCATGGAGGTTTAATCCCTGGTGCCAGGCATCCTTGCTAAATGTGGAGAAATTATTTTGTGACATCTCTCAAATAACTGCTTCTCTTCTAGCCAGGGGAGGAATTATATCCAAAAGATGAAAATGGAAAACTGATAGCTGACTCAGTGGATCTCTGTCACACATGGGAGGTGAGTATGAGGGGTAGAGAGATGGGGGAGGAGCCAGGAGAGTGGTAACCTCTTTCATTTCTTCCACCTGTAAGAATGGGCCATGGACCATCAGACTTAGCAGTTCACAAATCTAAGACCTGGGATGCTGGGTTTGTGAGGGGGAAACCATTGCTGAAATGTTTACAGAGAGGAATGGAGGAGGAGAATATGGACAGTGCAGACAGACATCTCTTTCCTTCCATGTGATATGTCTTCTCCAGGGTTCAAGGAGCAAACAATATTTCTTTTTATATCATGTCTTCTTTCTCTCTTTTCTTCTTGATAATCAATGCTAATTCTTGATAGATGACAGTGATTACCGATGTTTTCCAGCATTTATTCTTGCTCTATCATTCCATGTAATTGTTCACCACCTTTCCCTCCCAGTCCTTGAAGAAGTGCAAGGATGCAGGGCTGGCCAAATTGATCAAGGTGTCCAACTTCAACCAAAAGCAGCTGGAGAAGATCCTGAACAAGCCGGGGCTCAAGTACAAGACTGTCTGCAGCCAGCTGAGCAACACTGATCCTCTCCCCTGCTGCTCTTCAGAACCTCCTTCTTGCCCTGGAGCCTGATGTCTATCTGTCCTCCCCTCCTGTCCATCTGACCATTGTGGACAGGAGATTATAAACAGCTGAGTTTCTGTCTGGATGGTGTGTGTAAAATCCAAAATGGTATCTCTGTAAATCTGGGTGGAAAAGGGCAGAGATCTTCCTGGTAGAACCCAGAAGTAGAGGAAGGAAGTTTTTCCCTGAGATGAAAGGATGGCCAAGTTACAGGGTGAAAGTGCCCTGGAGTGAACTTTGTACAGGAAGGAAAACCATGAAAATGTGGAATGGGAAATTAATTGATAAAGAGGCAAATCATCTGAGATGGGTGTTAAGGGTTTGTGTGGGGTTCTGATGGCTGAATCCTTAATCTTGGTGTCGCTATGCTTATAAATCTTTAACAGGGAGCACAGTTGAGAAAAATGTGTTGGAGATGATGAAAATCATTCAGGTTAGAGGGTGAAGTTAAAGGCTCATCGTGATGCTAACACTCTATGAATTTTTCTCGTGAATATCTACTCAAATGTAGAGCCCATCTTTTGGTTAGTCAATCTCGGACTGGTTCTCCCATCTATGTCTGTCATAAGTTAAGTGTATAAACAAACTTTTCTCTATTTCTCTGTTGATATTAATATTTCCAATTTACATTTAATGTTATAGTTTTTCATTTATCATTTTTAAACTTTTTGCCTTTCTCTGTCATTTAACATTAAATTTCCATAATACGTGACACTCTTCTCTATTGGTTTTCTACAGGTGGAATATCACCCTTATCTCAATCAGAGGAAACTGTTGGATTTCTGCAAGTCACATGGTATTGTTCTTGTTGCCTATAGTGCTCTGGGATCCCAAAGAGTGAAAGGATGGTATTGAACTCTAATGAAAGCAACAGGGAGTTTATGTAAAATTCAGTTTTTGATGAGATAGTTTAAATCATACAACACTTGGCTAACTCATAGGCAGAGGGGAGAGAGAGAAGTAATGGAATGAATTCTTCTCTTTTATCTTCCCATCTCCCAGCCAATTTTTCTAGATTGTATTAGCTTGTTGATTCATGAATAACAAATGACTGCATTAAAATCATGTCAATGTATGGCAAAGCCAATACAATAATGTAAAGTAATTGGCTTCCAATTAAAATAAACAAATTAATAAAAAGATAAAGTAAAATCTATATATAATCCCCCAGTTGAGACCAGAGACAGAAGCTTATGTCATGATTTACTTATTAACTAATGAACACATTTTGAAAAACAGGCATTCCATGGTTCACTTCAGTCAGTTCAGTTCAGTCGCTCAGTCGTGTCCAACTCTTTGCGACCCCATGAGGCACAGCACACCAGGCCTCCCTGTCCATCACCAACTCCTGGATTTCACTCAAACTCATCTCCATTGAGTTGGTGATGTCATCCAGACGTCTCATTCTCTGTCATCCCCTTCTCCTCCTGCCCCCAATCCCTCCCAGCATCAAGGTCTTTTTTACCTTATGTCTAAATTTGAGATAATAGTATTTAACTCCTAGGTTTCTATCATGATAAAAAAAATTCATTTTGAACCATTTTTGTAAGCATGCATAGTAGAATAGGCTTCCCTGGTGGCTCAGAGGTTAAAGCGTCTTCCTGCAATGTGGGAGACCTGGGTTCGATCCCTTGGTTGGGAAGATCACCTGGAGAAGGAAATGACAGCCTACTCTAGTATTCTTGCCTGGAGAATCTCATGGACAGAGGAGCCTGGTGGGCTATAGTCCACAGGGTGTCAAAGAGTCAGACAAATTGAGTGACTTCACTTCACTTCATAGTAGAATAATGATGAAATAAATGTCTCTTATTTTGAGACCTCTCCATTTTTATTAATACCTTAGAAAAAAGTGAAATTTACAAGCAATTCTTGGTCTTTCCTTCTGCTTCTTTATTCATGCCCTTGATTATATAAGAAAAAACACACCTGAAAATTAAAGGAAAAAAATCCATGAGTTTGGCAGTCCTGGTCTCAATTCAAGAATGCCTCTGAATCAGCTACAGAGCTTTGCAAACACAGAATAGGAGGCAACACAGTTGAGGTTCTGATTCAGTTTGTTTTCAGCTCAGACATGGAATTTGTATTTCTTACAAGATCCCAGTTGATAGTGATGATCCTGGTCAATGAACTATAATTTGAGAAGCCCTGGTCTAGAGTGAACCTCTTGTTCTGTTTGTGAAAATATTTAAAAACTGAGTATTTAGTCTCAGCTCCTCAGCATTTCTGAATTTCCTTCCAGGGTCAACCAGAACCACCCCGTTCTCTTGGAGGACACAGTTCTCTCTGCCATTGCCCCAAATCACAAGAAAACCCTGGCTCTGGTTGCCCTTCACTACCAGGTACAAGGTGGGGTTCTGGCCAACAGGAACAACAAGGAATGGATCGAAGAGAACATGCAGGTGATGATGAGTGGGGCTGTAAGCAGAGGGCACCTAGGGAATATCCTTCACCAGGGTCATTCTTTGTCCAGCTGTCAGACTATCTTTGGGCCAAAATGAGTTACCTGATCTTTCCCTGTGTATGAATGCCTGGTAGTTTTCTCCTCCTGCTGTGGCAACAGGAGAGGCAGTATGGCTGGAGAGGGTTATGGTTGGACAAAAATGGAGATTTTAGCTTGACCATTACATTTGCAATGTATTCTGTCACTTTGTGCAAATGACATCTTATTTTCTTCATTCTCAATTATGCAATTGCATTATGTGATTTTTTTATATACTGTTTGAACTGCTCTAGTAAAACACCATAGATTGAGGGGCTGAGAAAAAAACCCTGGAATTTGTTTCTCATAGTTCTGAAGCAGGAGATCTGAGATTAGAGTGCCTGTGTAGTCAGGTGAGGCTGCTCCTCCAAGTCACAGGTTACTCCTTGTACTTTAACATGGTGGAGGGGGCAAAGACCTCCTGCAGTTCTCTTATATGAATATGATATTGTTTAAATCTCATTCATGATGGCTCCACCATCATGATGTAATAACCTCTCAAAGGATTCATTTCTAACAGCATCAACATGTGAATATGAGGGCAGAAAAATTATGGTGTTGATCTTTAACTTCCAAACCATTGTGTTTTTATTTTGCCTTTCCCTGAATACTAATAAGATTTCATCTTCATACATTTAATCTTCTTGAGTTTCTGTCTTTGTGAAGTTCCTCTTCAAGACTTTGTCCATTTTTGCTAGGTTGTCTATATATTTTTTTCTGTGTAGGAGACCATTATTGTATCTATAGCCATAACTGTATGGCAACTCCTCAGTTTTAGGATTTAATGCAGAGATGATTTATGCATCTCTTGATTATGTGGTTTGACAATCAACCTGCACTCAGCTAGGCTGTCATCCTCCAGGCTGTGCTCTCCTGTGCTTTTGTACTTCAGTGCCGAGCAGCTGGGCAGTTCTGCTTTAGCAGGTGGAAGAAACTCTTGTCAGTGGATCCTACACCTTTCTCTGTATAGTTTTTATGAATATTTGACTAGACTGGGATCACTAACCTGGTCTTCATCTCATCACAGTGCTATGATCCCAAGTCAGTGATTAGGGAAATAGTCCTCTTCCTGTATGGGCTCAGATCTGCCTTTCTTCTGGGAAATATCACTGTCCAATGCAGGTTGCAGGTCAGGCCAAGTCAAGGGGAACGGAAATTGTCCCCTGATCAATTGTTTCCATGTTTCCATTTAAATTTGGTTCTGTAATCTAGCTGGAACTGATTATCTAAGATAAGATGAAAATGGATGCACACATGTTTATGTATATTTAAATGTAAATCTAAGGTTTCATATTTCCTCACAGATTTTCATTGTCAACTCAGTCATATATCAAGTGTCCATAAGTACATTTCTGTTGTCTCTTTTCTATTTAACTATTCAGTTTTCTGCACCATGTTATTAGTGGAAAATAAGTCTTGTTTTTCAGAATGGTAATTTTTATTTTTTAAAGTTGTCTTGGCTGCTTTTGGTTAGCTGTTCTTCTGTTTAACATTTAGTATCACTTTACCAACTTCCAGGGAAGAATACACACTCAAGTCTCTGGTTCATGTTGCATTGAAACACTAGATCACTTTGGAGAAAAAGAATTTCTTTACAAAACTGAGCTTTCCTTTTCATGATTATGATGTGAATTTTTTAATTACTTAGGTGTTCTTTATGG
Organism: Moschus berezovskii; assembly: GCF_049115385.1. Taxonomy (NCBI): domain Eukaryota; kingdom Metazoa; phylum Chordata; class Mammalia; order Artiodactyla; family Moschidae; genus Moschus; species Moschus berezovskii. The sequence goes on along the minus strand of NC_142474.1, from coordinate 40,968,399 downwards.
TTTTTCCCGTGGTCATGTGTGGATGTGAGAGTTGGACTGTGAAGAAAGCTGATCGCCAAAGAATTGATGCTTTTGAACTGTGGTGTTGGAGAAGACTCTTGAGAGTCCCTTGGACTGCAAGGAGATCCAACCAGTCCATTCCAAAGGAGATCAATCCTGGGTGTTCATTGGAAGGACTGATGCTAAAGCTGAAACTCCAATACTTTGGCCACCTCATGCAATGAGTTGACTCACTGGAAAAGAGTCTGATGCTGGGAGGGATTGGGGGTGGGAGGAGATGGGGACAACAGAGAATGAGATGGCTGGATGGCATCACCGACTTGATGGAAATGAGTTTGAGTGAACTCTGGGAGTTGGTGATGGACAGAGAGGCCTGGCGTGCTGTGCTTCATGGGGTCGCGAAGAGTCAGACCCGACTGAGCAACTGAACTGAACTGAACTGAATGTTAAAACAGTTTTCATAACTTTCTCCACTAAGGCATTTACATAAAGTTTTTGTTAGATTTATTCATAGGTAATGAGTAAGTTTGATATCAGATTCCTGAACAGGTTTCAAGGGGAAACCTCCTCCCTACACTACTTTAGCTGATCGCTGTCACCCTTACAGCATGTTGGGAAGAGTTAATCAGTCTAATGTTTGCTCAAATGCAGTTATCGAGTTAGGAGTGTCTGAAGGCTGTGTGATTGGAAAAGGATGATTTTAGTTTGTTTTCTGTCTGAAATGATTCACTTAGAAAGATAAGGGACTGATGTGCTGTAATGTTTGTGAGGTGGACCGAGAAGGAGAAGGTATGGGAAGGAGAGGTGAGAACTCGGCAGAGGTTCCCGGGCTTGTTCTCCTGAAATCTGAGGACAGACACGGCTTCCCTGTCCCTTTTTCTTGTCTCCATCCAGCTGGAAAATCCTCCAGTCCCCAGAGGGAGACTGGCTCCTTGAGGGAGAGGTAATGTGATTGTTCCTTCCTTCCAGGTGTTTGACTTTGAACTGACTCCAGAAGACATGAAAGCAATTGATGGCCTCGACAGAAATATAAGATATTGTGATTTTCAACTGTAAGTGACTTGCAGATGTTTCACCCACACACTGTTTTCTGTAGCAGGTGGGTCAGCAGGGGAACTAAGCTTTTCATAAGCATAATTCTAAAAAGACAGTGCTGATTTCCTGCTTAGGAGTAACGGGAGACTTTCTGTAGACCTCACACCAGAGATTTCCTCAGGGTTCTGTCTTTGACCAACAGCAGTGTGATGGGCCCAGGACAACTCATCAGTAAAATCCATAGAGTTGACATCGTGGTGAATTCACTGCTTTCTGCCCCTATTCCCTGTGCCTGGTGCACCTCCTCTCAGGGCCGAGCAGCCAGGGAACAGAAAGGGCACAGTGCCTGCAGCCAAATATTCTTTCAGTGACCTGTGAACACGTTTAATCTTTATTTCTTTTTACATCAGGGGAAAAAGATTATATTAATAATAACTATGTATTAACAAATCCATCAAAGATTGCATTCTTGTTTTGTTCTGTTTAGTCACTTATTCATGCCCAAATCTTGGGACCTTGTGGAATGAACCCCAGGAGGCTCCTCAATCCATGGGATTCCCCAGGCAGGAATACTGGAGTGGGTTGCCATTTCCTTCTCCTGGGAACCTTGGGGATCAAGGGATCGAAACCATGTCTCCTGCTTGGCAAGTGGATCCTTTACCAGTGAGCCACCTGGAAAGCCAGCATTCATGTTAATCCTGTGAACACAATTATAAAATGTATTGTTGATATTTTTATTGAGGAGGATCTCATGAAGGCCAATGTGCAACAGTGCTGTGAAGTCACATGGGTGTGCCCTTAAGTATCTGGTGGATATTCTCATTAATAGGCATTTCTTTTCCAAGACGCCATACATTTCTTTCAAATTAATCTCTTCATTGATGTTTTTTCAGTATCACAACTCCCGCATCCTCATCTTTGTTATCTCACAAAGCTGAATTACCAGTAGATCATGAACTTAACTGACCCTCCAGTGAGTGACTTCTGTGTCCTTAGAAGACACACCCAGATAGGATCATCTGGGTCTCTGGTTTCTTGAGTAAAGACTCACCCCAGTTTAGCTTTTGTCCATCAGAAGTCCTTGTTGGCTCAGATGATAAAGAATCCACCTGCAGTGCTGGAGACCTGGGTTCAATTCCTGTGTGGGAAGATCCCCTGGAAGAGGGCATGGCAGCCCACTCCAGTATTATTGCCTGAACAAGCCCATGGACAGAGGAACATGGTGGGTTACAGTCCATGGCATCACAAACAGTCTGACATGACTGAGCAACTAAACTCACTTTAGAAGTCCATCCCTTGGGGAGCTCCCACCTCCTTGATTTTCACTTAGTCACTAACATGATTCCAGCTGCTTAATTACTGCAGGAGAATATTGGGACTGATAAGACAGAAGAGAAATTTGGGAGGCAGTTTAGGGAGAAAGGAATACAAATTATTGGTTAACAAAGATTATGCTTCAAATGAAATATCCCAAAACTCTCCCTATTGTTTGTAAAGCTATATCATGATTCTGATAAGTGTGGAAGTTGCTCAGTCATGTCCAACTCTTTGGTACCCCATGGACTATACAATCCATGGAATTTTCCATGCTAGAATACTGGAGTGGGTAGCCTTTCCATTCTCCATGGGATCTTCCCAACCCAGGGATCGATCCAGGTCTTCCACATTGTAGGCAGATTCTTTACCAGCTGAGGCATTACCATGTTCTGATAAAAGACATGATAATTGAAAAAAAATGTGGATAGTTGCATTTCTATAATTAAAGGCTTTTAAGTATACCTGTATATTCTCTTTCATTAGGCTGTGAATGCCTTGACTTACACATCTTTGTGGGCTTGGGTCAACAGCACAACTCCTGGCACTTGGAATCATTCAGAATTCACTTTTTAGTGAATTGAATTGAAAAGGAGATTTTCAGAAAGAAAAGTAGAAACACGGAGAAAAAGGAAAACAGCAGTAATACTAAGTGCTGGATAACCAGTGTTTTTATACAGTACAGTATAAATTAAGAAAATAATAATCCGACTCTGTGCTATATGATTATTCAGGTGCACATGGTATCTCTCCAATAGATGAGAAGTTTCTTAATGGAGACAGTCTGTTTTGGGGGTAGTCAATATCAGCTTATTAATGGATGTGTGGAAAAGAGGAGCTAATTTGTTCATTGCGACCCTTTTCATCATCTAGGGACAGAAGTTCCACTGGTGTCTGAAATTATCTCCATAGGTAGACCCAAGTCTTGTGCCCTCTTGGAAATTGTAACCTGAGTCAAACTATGTATCACTGTGGAGTGAATATTCCACGTGAATGTTGGGACTGGACGTGCAGGTGCCATGTGCACATGGAGCAGACACCTGCATGTGTGCTTGTCGGGGAGGGTGGGGAGAAGGAGGGATAAGTTTGTAGATTTAGAGTTTTAGCCCATCCTGACTGCCTCCACAGAGGAATGCTCTCTCTGACAATATGACAGATTTAATAAATTAATCCTCTTCCTTCTCTTTCAGGGGTGTTGGTCACCCTGAGTTTCCATTTTCTGAAGAATATTGACTCTTAGTCCTCCTTCTGGATCTTCAAGTATTTCTTGCTTCTAGGGAAGAGGATTTTTGTACTTGGTGGAGGTGCTTAAATGAAGTGTTTGAATGTTTGAAAGCTTGACTTTTCTTAAAAAAAGAAAAACCATTTATGAAACAATAAAGACTTCGAAGTAAGAATACTCTCTCTCTGATATTTGAAAAAACACTCCAATTGTAGAAAATTTGGAAAACAGAAGGGAAAGGATAGGAAATAAAAATAAGCTATAATTAAAACATTTACTAATACTTAACTTTGGTGCATTTTCTTTTGAATCCTATACATTTGAGTATGTGTGTTTATATAGAAAGACAAATAATCTTCAAGCTACAGATTGTATATTTATTTTTTAACAGCGTAATTATCTTGGTAAGCTAAAAATATGATTTAAAAATTCCAGTATTTTATTTTTTATTGTAAAGCAGCACACCTTGTTCATTTATTTAATTTCTTAATTGTCTGCCCATGCGTAGCAGTTTGATGAGTTCTTATATATTCTATTAGTATTTCATTAGTTGGCATTCACTCTCATTCAGCAAAACTTTACTGAACGTTCTTTAGTAATGCATTGTTTTTACCAATAAATGTTAATTAAAATGAGAAATTCTTGAGTTTATAGTCTAGTGGAGGATGAGGCAGTAAATGGAATCATGAAACTTTAGCTGTTAGAAATGGGTAAGTGCCTGTTGAGAAAATTCTGCACAATCTCTTGCATTTCTGTACATCTGTTAGGCAGAAACACCAAGTATCCTACATCCCACACAACTTTGTACAAGAGCAGCCTTGAAAGAGAGATCGTGGCTCCCTTCATTTCTCTGGAACACAAAACACTAAATTCAGGAAGGAAGAGTGTTCACATAACATTTAAGGGCCAGCAAGTCAGCTAATGTGGGTGGAGTTTAGTGAGGAAAGAAGACAGGAGTTGAGACAAGCCAGAGAGCCAGTTGGGCCAGTGAGGCCAGTGCGGCCAGTGGATCTGTGTCACATAGGCATTTAAAAGGACTTTACTGTGAGAGAAATGGAGAACGATATTTTGTGTTTTGAGAAGAGTAGTTACATGAACAGATATGAGTTTCAAAAAAATCAACCTGGTTGTTATGTTGAGAAGGAAAGAGAAAAAGGAGCCCACTTTTAGGACTCTACAGGAATTTAGGTGAAAGATGATGTTGGCTTGGACCACAGAAGGAGCAGTAAATATGGTCAGAGTTGTTAGAATAGGGATTTATTTTAAGGGCAGCATCAATTAGACTGTCTAACATGTTGGATATACAGTTAAAGGAAAAGGGGAATCAAAGTTGACTCCAGATGTTTGTGGCTAAGGGACAGGAAATGGAGATGCCATTTTCTCAGATGGAGGCAATGTGGGGGAGCACACTTTTGTGGGAAGATAAGGAGTTCGATTATAGATCTGTATCTCTGAGATGCCTTTAGGTACCCAAGTGAAGATGTGTGCATACAGTTGGACATAGAATTCTATCAGAGAAAAGGTTTAGATGAAATATTTAATTTATGGTTTGTTCATTTTAGTTGCCCCTTAAAGCCACAAGACTAGACAATCAGAGATATTATGTTATACAGTGAGTGGTGTAGATAGGGAAGTTAAGCTTCATGAGAACCCAACATTAAGAAGGTGATTTAAAAAAAAAAATATGGAGGAACCTGCAAAAGAGGCTGAGAAGGATTGGTGAGTGAGGAAGGAGGGGTTGTTCTTAGAAGGCATGAGAAGCAGATGTTTGGAAGAAAAAACAGACCAATGCTAACAAGGGGACAAATAAGAGAAGACTGAAACTGACCACTGGATTGGGCAATTAACCTTGGCAAGGTGAAGTGCAACTTTGATAGAGTGGTGAAGGCAAACTGTGAGGAGAATGGGTTCAAGAAATGGTTCAAGAGACCAATGAGAAGCAGAGTGTACACAGTTTTCAGACTTTGCTGTAATGAGGACCACAGAATTGCACAGTCTCTGAGGAGGAAAGTGGAATCAAGAGACAACTTTCCCTGATAGGGCAGATTACTGCCTGCCTCTGAGGTCAGAGGAACAGTCCAGCAGAGAGACGAAAATTTATGATGCAGCAGACGGAGGTGGGGCTGACTTGAACCACATCTGTATTAGTTACTGTTGCTGCTGCAACAAATGATCAAAATCTTTGTGGATGGAAACACAAATAATGTATTATTTTATATTTCTGGAGATCAGAAACTCAAAATCTGTTTCCATGGGCTAAAATTGAAGTGTCAGCAGGCATGCATTCTTTTCTGAAGGTTTTAGGGGAAAATCTATTCTCTTGCCTTTTCCAGCTCCTAAAGAACAGGTCTCGTGTTGTTGGAAGAGGGAATTTGCTAAGACCAGAGCATTCTTTGTAATACTCTGCTTAGTCTTTCAGAGAAGGCAATGGCAAGCCACTCCAGTACTATTGCCTAGAAAATCCCATGGATGGAGGAGCCTGGTAGGCTGCAGTCCGTGGGGTCGCTAAGGGTAGGACACGACTGAGCGACTTCACTTTCACACATTGGAGAAGGAAATGGCAACCCACTCCAGTGTTCTTGCCTGGAGAATCCCAGGGATGGGGGAGCCTAGTGGGCTTCCGTCTATGGGGTCACACAGAGTCGGACACGACTGAAGTGACTTAGCAGCAGCAGCAGCAGCTTAGTCTTTGCCCTGCTTCATTTGTACTCCAAGGCCAAACTTGCCTGTTACTTCAGGTATCTCTTGACTTCTTCCTTTTGCCTCACAGTCCTCTATGATGAAAAGGACATTTTTTAATTTTTTTTTTTGGTGTTAGACCTAGAAGGTCTTGTAGGTCTTCACAGAACCGTTCAACTTCAGCTTCTTTGGAATTTGAGGTTGGGGCATAGACTTGGATGACTGTGATGCTGAATGGTTTCTTTTGGAAATGAACTGAGATCCTCCTGCTGTTTTTGAGACTGCACCCATGTACTGCATTTCAGACTCTTCTCTTGACAATGAGGGCTACTCCAATTCTTCTAAGAGATTCTTGCCCGCAGTAGTAGATATAATGGTCATCTGAATTAAATTTGCCCATTCCAGCCCATTTTAGTTCACTGATTCCTTAAATGTTGATGTTTACTCTTGCCATCTCCTCTTTGACCATATTCAACTTACCTTGATTCATGGACCTAACATTCCAGGTTCCTTTGCAATATCGTTCTTTAAAGCGTCAGACTTTACTTTTATCACTAGACACACCCACAACTGGGTGTTGTTCTGCCTTGACTCAGCCTCTTCTTTCTTTCCGCTGGTATATTTCTGTTCTTCCTTAGTAGCATGTTGGGCACCTACTAACCTGGGGTGCGCATCTTTCAGTGTCATATCTTTTTGCCTTTTCATACTGTTAATGGGGTTCTCAAGACAAGAATGCTAAGTGGTTTGCCATTCCCTTCTCCAGTGAGCCACATTTTATCAGAACTCTCTACCAGGACCTGTCCATCATGGGTGGCCCTGAATGGCATGACTTATAGACTGAGCAACTGAACTGAACTGATAGTTACTGGGGTTACACAAGGCTTTGATCCATCTGATTATTTTGGTTAGTTTTCTGTGATTGCAGTTTTCATTCTGGAGGCCATAGCATTGAGATTCTTGCTCCTTCTGTCTGCCTGTGATAGATGAGTATAAGAGGCTTGTGCAAGCTACCTGATGGGAGGGACTGGCTGTGGGGAAAACTGAGTCTTGCTCTGGCAGGCAAGGCCATGTTCAGTAAATCTTTTATCCAATTTTCTGCTAATGCGTGGGACTGTGGTTCCTCCCTATACTAGGGAAAGCAACTAGGCAATTCACATCAGTTCAGTTCAGTAGGTCAGTCATGTCCGACTCTTTGTGACCCCATGGACTACAGCACAGCAGGCTTCCTTGTCCATCACCAAGCCTTGGGTCTTACTCAAACTCATGTCCATCGAGTTGATGACTCCATCCAAACATCTCATCCTCTGTCGTCCCCTTCTCCTCTCACCTTCAATGTTTCCCAGCATCAGGGTTTTTTCCTAATGAGTCAGTTCTTTGCATCAGGTGGACAAACTATTGGAGCTTGAGCTTCAGCATCAGTCCTTCCAATGAATATTCAGGACTGATTTCCTTTAGGATGGACTGGTTGGATCTCCTTGCATTCCAAGGAATTCTCAAGAGTGTTTTCCAGCACCACAGTTCAAAAGCATCCATTCTTCAGTGCTCAGCTTCCTTTATAGTCCAACTCTCACATCCATACATGATTACTGGAAAAACCAAAGCTTTAACTAGATGGCCTTTTGCTGGCAAAGTAATGTCTCTGCTTTTTAATATGCTGTCTGGGTCTGTAATAGTTTTTCTTTCAAGGACCAAGTGTCTTTTAATTTCATGGCTGCAGTCACCATCTGCAGTGATGTTGGAGCCCCCCAAAATAAACTCCCCTACTGTTTCCATTTTTTCCCCATCTATTTGTCATGAAGTAATGGGACCAGATCAGAGAAGGCAATGGCAAGCCACTCCAGTACTCTTGCCTAGAAAATCCCATGGATGGAGGAGCCTGGTGGGCTGCAGTCTGTGGGGTCGCTAAGGATCAGACACGACTGAGCGACTTTACTTTCACTTTTCTCTTTCATGAATTGGAGAAGGAAATGGCAACCCACTCCAGTGTTCTTGCCTGGATAATCCCAGGGAAGGGGGAGCCTGGTGGGCTTCTGTCTATGGGGTCACACAGAGTCGGACACGACTGAAGTGACTTAGCAGCAGCTTCAGCAATGGGACCAGATGCCATGATCTTAGTTTTCTCAATGTTGAGCTTTAAACCAACATTTCCACTCTCTTCTTTCGCTTTCATCAAGAGGCTTTTTAGTTCTTCTTCGCTTTCTGCCATAATGGCTGTGTCATCTGCATATCTGAGGTTATTGATATTTCTCCCAGCAATCTTGATTTCAGCTTGTGCTTCACCCAGCCCAGTATTTTTCATGATATACTCTGCGTATAAGTTAAATAAGCAGGGTGATGATATACAACATTGATGTTCTCTTTTCCTGATTTGGAACCAGTCTGTTGTTCCATGTCCAGTTCTAACTGTTGCTTCTTGACCTGCATACAGACTTTTCAGCAAGGTTGGTCAGGTGGTCTGGTATTCCCATCTCTTGAAGAATTTTCCACAGATTGTTGTGAAGGCCATTCAGGTATGACCTAAATCAAATACCTCATGGTTATACAGTGGAAGTGACACGTAGAATCAAGAGATTAGATCTGATCCAGAGTGCCTGAAGAACTGTGGATGGAGTTTCATAACATTGTACAGTAGGCAGTGACTGAAACTATCCCCAAGAAAAAGAAATGCTAGAAGACAAATGGTTGTCTGAGAAGGCCTTACAAATCCTGAGAAAAGAAGCGAAGTGAAAAGGAAAATAGAAAGGGAAATATATAGGCAACTGAATGCAGAGTTCTGAAGACTAGCAAAGAGAAATAAGAACACCTTCATAAGTGAACAATGCAGAGAGATAGATTGAAACAATAGAATGAGAGACACTAGATATCTCTTCAGAAAATTAGAGACACCAAGGGAAATTTTCATGCAAAATGGGCACAGTAAAGAGAAGAAACAGTATGGACCTAAAAGAAGCAGAATAGTTTAAGAACAGATGCCTAGAATACACAGAAGAATTTACCACAAATGTCTTAATGATCCAGATAACCACTATGGTGTAGTCGCTTACCTCCAGCCAGACATCCTGGAGTGTGAAATCAAGTGGGCCTTAGGAAGCATTACTATGAACAAAGGTAGTGGAGATGATGGATTCCAAGTTGAACTATTTTACATCCTAAAAGATGATGCCATTAAAGTGTTGCACTCAATTCACCAGCAAATTTAGAAACTGTAGAAAATGTCAGTTTTCATTTCAATCCCAAAGAAGGGCAATTGCAAAGAATGTTCAAACTACTGCAAATTGCACTCTTTTCACATGCTAGCAAATTAATGCTCAAATCCTTCAAGCTGGACTTCAACAGTATGTGAGCCAAAGTCTTCCAAATGTACAAGCTGGATTTAGAAAAGGCAGATGCCCAGAGATCAAATTGCCAGCATCTGTGGGATCATAAAAAAAAGCAAGAGAATTCCAGAAAAATATCCACTCCTCCTCACAGACTATGCTAAAGCCTTTGACTGTTTGGATCACAACAAACTGTGGAAAATTCTTAGAGATGGGAATACCAGACCACCTTACCAGCCTCCTGAGAAACCTGAATGCAGGCCAAGAAGCAACAGTTAGAATTGGATATGGAACAATGGGCTACTTCAAAATTGGGAAAGAAGTATGTAAAGTCTGTATATTATTGTATCCTGCTTATTTAACTTATATGCAGAGTACATCACGTGAAATGCAGGACTGGATGAATCACGAGCTGGAATCAAGATTGTCAGGAGAAATATCAATAACCTCAGATATGCAGGTGACACTATCCTTCTGGCAGAAAGTGAGGAGGAACTAAAGAGCCTCTTGATGAAGGTGAAGGGGGAGAGTGAAAAAGTTGGCTTAAAGCTCAACATTCAAAAACTCATACTATGGCATCTGGTCCCATAAGCTTATGTGAAATAGACAGGGGAAAATTGAAAACAGTGACAGACTTCATATTCTTGGGCAAAAAATCAATGTAGACTGTGACCACAGCCATGAAATTAAAGACACTTTCCCCTTGGAAGAAAAGCTATAGGAAGCCTAGACAGCATATTAAAAAGCAAAGACATCACTTTTCTGACAAAGTCCCATAGAGTCAAAGCTATGGCTTTTCCTGTAGTCATGTATGGATGTGAATGTAGGACCATAAAGAAAGCTGAGCACCAAAGAATTGATGCTTTTGAACTGTGGTGCTGGAGAAGACCCCGGGGAGTCCCTCGGGCTGAAAGAAGATCAAACCAGTCAACCCTAAAGGAAATCCTAGTTCCAACCCTGATATTTATTGAAAGGACTGATGCTGAACCTGAAGCTCCAATATTTGGCCACCAGATGTGAGAGCTGACTCATTAGAGAAGACCCTGATTTGGGGCAAGATTGAAGGCAGGAGGAAAAGGGTTGACAGAAGACGAGATGGTTGGAGGACATCATTGACTCAATGGAAATGAATTTGGGCAAACTCTGGGAAATAGTTAAGGAGAGGAGCCTTGTGTGCTGCGGTCCATAGGGTGGCAAAGAGTTGGGCACAACTGAGCACCTCATTTTTTGTCTTGTAGTGTGTTCTGCCATCTTCAGAGACAGCACATCACATCTTGGAGTCTCTTTTCTAATGCTCATATCTTCCCATCTTCTCTTCGACTACAGCCCTCCCAGGTCCCAGGACTTTGTGATTACACTAGGGTGACCCAGGTAATCCAGGAACATCCCCTGTCTCATGGTTTTAATCACCTTTTCTAAGTAGTTCCCTGAGCAGGTTCAGAACTTGTGCCCGTGCAGTGGAAGCACAGAGTTCTCACAACTGGACCACTAGGGAAGTCCCAGGTTCAGAAAGTTTTTACCCATAATTTCACCACATACATTTTGCACCCCTTTTCCTTTCTCTTCTCCTTCTGGAACCCCTATCATGTGAATGTTTTTATGTTCTATTCCCTAGTTAGAGAAGCATTCTTAATTACTATTCTGAATTCTGGTAAATGAATTCTTTTGGTAAATTATTCACCTCTATCTCTTTAGTGGATTTTTTTCAGAGTTTTTTCATATTGTTTCATTTGAGACAAATTCCTCTGTCTTCTCATTTTGCTTTACTTTCTCTGTCTCTATGAAATTAGGTGAAAAAGTTTCCTGCTCTGTTCTTGCAGGGGTGTCCTTGTGTGGATGCGTCCTTGTGCAATCTGTGTGCCCCTAGGCTTAGGGGCAGAGCTGGAGCTGAGGTGGGCCGGGTCACCCCTTCCTAGTGCATGCTGACAACTGTCGCCTCGAGGGGAGGAGGTGGGGGAGGCAAGAACCAGAGCCCAGTGTGAGCAAAGGCTTATCCTGTGCTCACTGACTGTCCCAACCCTACTGGGCCAGGCAGGTCCCAAGCGGCTGGAGCAGAAGCCATGAAGGTTGGCCTCAACTTAGTTCCACACCTTGTAAGTGTGCACCCCCCTCCCCATCCCTGACACTGGCACCTTTGTCCCAGAGAGAAGCAGAGCTGGAGGAAGGCGTGCTGGAGCAGCCCCAGGCATGGATGGCTGTGCATGTGGTGCAATCCTGGCAACTTGTCAGAGCTCCAGACCCTGCTCCTCTGGCCCCTCTCTGATGGTTGCCCTGCCCCATCCATGTGTGCCTGTGTTCCTGTGTGTGTTCCTTTGTGAAGGTGTTCATAGTTGGGTACTTTAAACAACTTGTTTAACAAACAAGGCAAGTACTCTTGGTAGATTTGTTCCTTGTAATGATTTTCCTTCATTCGTTTGCTTGGTATGCTCTTGGTCCTGGTTTTAGCCCAACAGGAAAACTCAGGGGTCTCAGTTCATTTCTGAGTCAGCATCTTGCCTGGCCCATGGGTGGATTTCTGATTCTGGTGTATTTATGACTGTTTTTGAATGCTCTATGTTCGCCCCCGACCCAAATCCACACCCCAGTTCAACTCCGTTCAGTTCAGTTCAGTCGCTCAGTCGTGTCCGACTCTTTGATATCCCATGAATCACAGCACACCATGCCTCCCTGTCTATCACCAACTCCTGGAGTTCACTCAACCTCATGTCCATTGAGTCGGTGATGCCATCCAGCTATCTCATTCTCTGTCATCCCCTTCTCCTCCTGCCCCCCTCCCTCCCAGCATCAGAATCTTTTCCAGTGAGTCAATTCTTCACATGAGGTGGCCAAAGTATTGGAGTTTCAGCTTTAGCATCAGTCCTTGCAATGAACACCCTGTATTGATCTCCTTTAGAATGGACTGGTTGGATCTCCTTGTAGTCCAAAGGACTCTCAAGAGTCTTCTCCAGCACCACAGTTCAAAAGCATCAATTCTTCGGTGCTCAGCTTTCTTCACAGTTCAACTCTCACATCCATACATGACAACTGGAAAAACCATAGCCTTGACTAGACGGACGTTTATTGGCAGTAATGTCTCTGCTATTTAATATGCTGTCTAGGTTTGTCATAACTTTCCTTCCAAGGAGTAAGCGTCTTTTAATTTCATGGCTACAATCAGGATCTTCACTGATTTTGGAGCCCCCCAAAATAAAGTCTGTCACTGTTTCTAGTTTCCCCATCTATTTCCCATGAAGTGATGGGACCAGATGAAGTGATCTTCGTTTTCTGAATGTTGAGCTTCAAGCCAACCTTTTCACTCTCCTGTTTCAGTTTCATCAAGAGGCTTTTGCGTTCCTTTTCGTTTTCTCCCATAAGGGTGGTGTCATCTGCATATCTGAGGTTATTGATATTTCTCCCAGCAATCTTGATTCCAGCTTCTGCTTTTCCAGCCCAGCGTTCCTCATGATGTACTCTACATATAAGTTAAATAAGCAGGGTGACAATATACAGCCTTGACGTACTCCTTTTCTAGTTTGGAAAAGGAGTCCATGTTTTTCCATGTCCAGTTCTGACTGTTGCTTCCTGACCTGCATACAGGTTTCTCAAGAGGCAGGTCAGGTGGTCTGGTATTCCCATCTCTTTCAGAATGTTCCACAGTTTATTGGGATCCACACAGTCAAAGGTTTTGGCATAGTCAATGAAGCAGAAATGGATGTTTTTCTGGAACTCTCTTGCTTTCTCCATGATCCAGCGGATGTTGGCAATTTGATCTCTGGTTCCTCTGCCTTTTCTAAAACCTGCTTGAACATCTGGGAGTTCACGGTTCACATATTAGTGAAGCCTGGCTTGGGGAATTTTGAGCATGACTTTACTAGCGTGTGAGGTGAGTTCAATTGTGTGGTAGTTTGAATATTCTTTGGCATTGCCTTTCTTTGGGATTGGAATGAAGACTGCCGTTTTCCAGTCCTGTGGCCACTGCTGAGTTTTCCAAATTTTCTGGCATATGAGTGCAGCACTTTCACAGCATCATCTTTCAAGATTTGAAATAGCTCAACTGGAATTCCATCACCTCCACTAGCTTTGTTCGTAGTGATGCTTTCTAAGGCCCACTTGACTTCACATTGGCTCTAGGTGACTGATCACGTCATCGTGATTATCTTGGTCATGAAGATCTTTTTTGTACAGTTCTTCTGTGTATTCTTGCCACCTCTTAATGTCTTCTGCTTCTGTTAGGTCCATACTATTTCTGTCCTTTATCGAGCTCATCTTTGCATGAAATGTTCCCTTGATATCTCTTATTTTCTTGAAGAGACCTCTTGTCTTTCCTATTCTGTTGTTTTCCTCTATTTCTTTTCACTGATCACTGAAGAAGGCTTTCTTATCTCTTCTTGCTATTCTTTGGAACTCTGCATTCAGATGCTTATATCTTTCCTTTTCTCCTTTGCTTTTCACTTCTCTTCTTTTCACAGCTATTTTTAAGGCCTCCTCAGACAGCCATTTTGTTTTTTGCATTTATTTTCCATGGGGATGGTCTTGATCCCTGTCTCCTGTACAATGTCACGAGCCTCCATCCATAGTTCATCAGGCACTCTATCTATCAGATCTAATCCCTTAAATCTATTTCTCACTTTCACTGTATAATATTAAGGGATTTGATTGAGGTCATATCTGAATGGTCTAGTGCTTTTCCCTACTTTCTTCAATTTAAGTCTGAATTTGGCAATAAGGAGTTCATGATCTGAGCCACAGTCAGCTCCTGGTCTTGTTTTTGCTAACTGTATAGAGCTTCTCCATCTTTGCTACAAAGAATATAATCAATCTGATTTCAGTGTTGACCATCTGGTGATGTCCATGTGTAAAGTTTTCTCTTGTGTTGTTGGAAGAGAGTGTTTGCTATGACCAGTGCGTATGCCTTACTATCCCACAAATCCACACCCCAATTCTATCAGGGCTTTACATGGTCTTGTGTGTGTCTCTACCCTTACTCCCTGGCCCTGGCCCCATATATATCTAGTCCTCTCACAACTGTAAGGAGCCACTCCAGCTGCTCTTAAGTTCAAGCTCAGAGTTAAGTGAAATGGACACCAGTTCCAGGCAAGCTCCAAGAAGGGGAGAATATTGCATAAGGATTTCTGCGATGAGTCTTCTTTGAGGGAGGTAGCAGGGTGCTGAGCTCCCTCCCTTTACAGATCAAGATGTCTCTGTTCAAGTCAGGGGAGAGGAGAGTTTGAGTAAAAACATACAGAAATATCTTTCCAGTCTTTTGGATCATCCCTAGTTGTGAGTTCACTTCGTTGCTGTTGATGTTTTTTTGACTGTTTCCCAGTACACCTACGACATTTTTCAGCTGCTTTCTCTTTCCATACTTCCCTTTTCAAGGGAGACTTCACTCCTCCTCGCTCAACATTTTGCTGACATCACTCTATGTGTTCAATTGAATTCTCTTTCACAACATCCACTTGTACCAGTGCATCATGATTTCCCTTACTCTTCCCAAATTTGTTGCAATTTCAGTTGTTTATAGGTTTTTCTTTTATGAATAATGTTTAGCACTATAACAAACTGTGTAAAATATGTATTGGGTGCATTATAAAAGTACTCTAAAAAGTTGTGTAACTTAATACATGGTATAAACACTCAAGAGCCAGTTTGAACCTGCACATGGTATCCAAAGATTGTTAATGATTAACGCTAATAAACACTTTGCCAAAATGTCTGGCTTTGGTATCTTTTTTTTTTCTTTTTTCTTTACATTATTGTATTGGTTTTTCCATACATTGACATGAATCTGTCCTGGGTGTACATGTGTTCCCCATCTTGAACCCCCCTCCCACCTCCCTCCCCATCCCATCTCTCTGGTTCATCCCAGTACACCAGCCCAGAGCATCCTGTATCATGCATCGAACCTGGACTGGCGATTCGTTTCACATATGATAATATACATGTTTCAATGCCATTCTCCCAAATCATCCCACCCTCGTCCTCTCCAACAGAGTCCAGAAGACTGTTCTATACATCTGTGTGTCTTTTAAGCAACCTAGAAGTCCATCTGCAGACAAATGGATAAGAAAGCTGTGCTACATATACACAATGGAGTATTACTCAGCAATTAAAAATAATACATTTGAATCAGTACTAATGAGGTGGATGAATCTGAAGCCTATTATACAGAGTGAAGTAAGCCAGAAGGAAAAACACCAATACAGTATACTAATGCATATATATGGTATCCTTTTTAGAATTTCACCCTAGTTAGGTCTGTAAGGGCTTCTCAGGTGGCCCAGTGGTAAGAAATCGCTTGCCAATGTAAATGATACAAGTGAGTTGGGTTCGATCCCTGGATCAGGAAGATAGTGTGGTGTAGGAAATGGCAACCCACTCCAGTACTCTAGCCCGGTAATTCCATGAACTGTGGAGCCTGGTGAGGTACAGTCCATGGGGTTCTAAAAGAGTCAGACATGACTTACTGACTATACCTTTACCACCAAGGGTGTGTAAAGCAAAATAATTTTGCTGTTGGAAAATTTAAAAAGGCAAATTGGTTTGTTTCACATTTTGATTCTCTCTTAAGAGATTACATTTTGGAAAATGCTTATTAATCAGCACTTTTTAATTGTGTAATTAGTGTGCCTTTCTGTACTATGAAACAGTTGTTTCAACTGATGTTTGATCAAAAGTGGGCATTATAATTAGAAAAGTGAAGTGACTGGTATGTGGACGTTTCTGTGTAACATTTGGTCAATAATTGTTTGGCACATTTCATCATTATATAACTGAAGTTATTCTGATAAAAAAAAAAAAAACTACCAATGTAACTGGCTTCATTTCTCTTCTTACTCTATGGGCACTGGTTTAATCCTCTCCTCCTCCAATGTATCTGCTAACATTGGACAGTCAGCTGGGGCGTTGACTTCCTGTTATTTATAACCTGTGGAGGCAGAAGAAAAGATCACTCTGCTTATTCAGAGGTGAAACAGGCAATGGATCCCAAAGGCCAGAGAGTTAAGCTTAACGATGGCCACTTCATTCCTGTCCTTGGATTTGGCAGCTCTGAAGCTAAAGAGGTAACAGAGGTGGTTTGGGGTTAAGATATAAATAGTAGTGGATGTAAGAAGAGTGGAAGGGACTTGGGTTGTCAAGTACAGAGCTCCTGGCTAGCTTCTCTAGCCACTAACCAGGCTAGAACCATGTCCTGTGAAAGGGGAGAGAGCATCCAGTCTTCACTCTGCATCAAGGTCTGAGGCTGTGCTCACCTGCAGATTACTGTTGGTGCCCCCTCTCCCCACCCCCAGTTTCTGTCTTTTTCCCAGTTTGGCAGAAGAGGTGAGAATCAGCTGTCAAGATCACTGACGGTCCACTGCTTTGCTTTGAGGGTGATTGCAATGGCTGGGTTTCTCTGTTTATTTCATTAATTCCAGAACTCTTACCTCCTTCAAAAAAGATGTGACCCAGAGAAGTATTTGAGGTGGAAGGTCCTAAGGATGAGGTGAATAGGAACTAAGGGGAGGGAATTGCTTTTCTACCGTGGGTTGCCTGGTAGGTGCCAGGCAAGACACTCCAGCTGTGTTTTGCTTTGTACTTCGGTTGCTCCTTGGAAACTTCTTCTAATGGAAAATATAGTGTCATTTGAGGGGTTAAGCTACCATCTTAAAGGCCAGGGTGTACAATGTATCCTCGGGTATTGTAATGTCTTTTTATTAATTGTTTTTCAGTGCTTAGACAGAAAAGGGACTAGTGGACAAGTCTCTAGACCTAAAGTCAGAAAGTTTGCTGTCCATCTTGTCTTTAGAGAATGTAGTTGTTTCAAGTTCTCATCCTGAAACTTTCCATCTCACCTTTGTCATTTGGAGAATAGAAGGAAATATTCAGAGGCATTTTGGTAAGAGAAGACAGGACTTTGTAGTGCAAAGTAGGGTGGGGGGCTGAAAGTGTCCAGGCTAGTACTGAAGCTCACTGGTCCATTCCTCAGTACATCCCTGAATGCCCAAGTGTTTAAGAAAGACCAGGACTGAATCCAACAGAGAGTTTTACACCAATTCTCTACCTCCTTGAAATAGAAAAGATTCTGACACATAAAAAAATGAATTATTAGCTTTTAAAACAAAGTTAATCCTGCCATTTGAAACCACACAGGTGAACTGGGAGAACACTAGCTAATTGAAGTAAGCCAGAAATAAAAATACAAATACTACATGATGTCTTTGTGAAAAGTGCAAGTGAAGTTGCTCAGTCGTGTCCGACTCTTTGCTACCTCATGGATGGTAGCCTACCAGGCTAGTCTGTCCATGGGATTTTCCAGGCAAGAACACTGGAGTGGGTTGCCATTTCCTTCTCCAAGAGATCTTCTTGACCTAGGGATCACACCTTGGTCTCCCTTATTGTAGGCAGATGCTTTACCGCCTGAGCCACCAAGGAAGTCTCTTTGTAGGTGGAATCTAAAATAGTGGAACTTATAGAAAAAGAGAGTAGAGAAATGAAGACCAGAAGTGGAGACAAATCTGCGAAAATTGGAAAGATGTTTGTCAACAGTGTAGACCTGCAGTGATAAGATGAGTAAGTTGGTGACCTGATGAAAGCACCGTGACTATAGTTATAAAGAATGGGTGATACCCTGAAATTTTGTAGAGACTAGATCTTAAGTTTTCTTGCAAACCCCCTAAAGTAAAGTAAGTGAAATGAGGGATCTGCTAACTAGCTTGATTTTGGTGATCATCAACATTGGATCCTTATATGAGAACATCACTTTGTACATCTTGAATAGATACAGTTTATATTTGGTGTATTCCACATATCTTCACTGGTAGATAGCATTCTTAGAAGCTTTCACCTTACTTCTTTTTCCTTTACTTTTTAAAAATTTATTTATTTTAATTCGAGGCTAATTACAGTACTGTATTGGTTTTGCCATACATTGACATGAGTCTGCCCCGGGTGTACATATGTTCCCCATCTTGAACCCCCCTCCCACCTCCCTCCCCATCCCATCTCTCTGGTTCATTCCAGTACACCAGCCCCGAGCATCTTATATCATGCATCGAACTTGGACTAGCGATTCGTTTCACATATGATAATATACATGTTTCAATGCCATTCTTCCAAGTCACCCCACCCTCGTCGAATCACCTTGCTTCTTGATGCTAGAGTCATGTCTACCTCTTTGTGATCCTATGGATTACAACAGGCCAGGCTCCCTGTCTCTCACTATCTCCTGTAGTTTATTGTCTTTACTGTATACCTTATACCTTTGTTGATTTTGCTACAAGTATCTTAGAGTATAAATCTTATTCATGACTACAACATTATGCTGAATCCTTTGGGTCCACTGAAACTGGAGGTGGGCTTAAGGTCCTCTGATGGCTGTGACCGACCACGGATCATTAGGGATGTAAGGGTTACTGGGTATATATTTAAAATCTGACCAGGAATGCTCAGGGAAACTGTCCAGGGTTTAGCAGCACACATACAGATCTAATCAAATTATGAAGAAAAGTTGATTCTTTGGAAGATCAAAGCGTTTGCTAGCAATCTCTTAATCATATGGATGTTCAAATTCTGTCTTTGTTCTTATGTAGGTTCCTAAGAGTGAAGCTCTGGAAGTCACCAAATTCGCCATAGAGGTTGGGTTCCGCCATATTGACTGTGCTTATGTGTATCAAAATGAAGAGTACGTTGGCCAGGCCATTCGAAGCAAGATTGCAGATGGCACTGTGAAGAGAGAAGACATATTCTACACTTCAAAGGTATTGTGTGTTGTGTGTGTGAATATGTGAGCTTGTGAATGTGCCCAGGTGACTAATATATAATAAGATCATTTGTTTGGTGAAGAGTTTATTGGTGAACCATATTTCTTGGTATATTTTTAAGGTATTAGAAATCCTTGGTGTTCAGTGGTTAAGAGCTGGCACATTACCATCATTGGTCAAGGAAGTTATATCCCACAAGCCACATGGTAAGACCAAAAGAAAATTTCCTAAATTATTATTAATAAAATTTCTACTCTCTAATATTTTCAGCTTTGGTGCACTTTCCTTCGACCAGAGTTGGTTAGACCAGCCTTGGAAAAGTCACTGAAAAATCTTCAACTGGACTATGTCGATCTCTATATTATTCATTGTCCACTGTCTGCAAAGGTTGGAAGTACATGTGATCACATCAATGTTATATGCTGTGTTAGAATGTGCGTCAACTTGCATGGATGGTTGAAGTAAGATTTTTCTTAGTAGATTGAAGGGATGATTATGCTAGAGTAGAATCCCCCAAATAATCATTTGTGGTCATCTATTTATTGAGTTTCTTTGAATCTGTTACATGCCTCCAAGACAAAGGAGTTAATATTCTGAGAATCTTTGCTTGAAAAACTTGAGGAAGTAGAAATAGGTGAGTTCTTCACACAGTCCTGGTTATGACTCCTGAGTGTCTGGGGATTTCATGAACCAAGAGTTGGTGAAGCCATGGTGAGCATGACACTGCTTTACATTGAACATGACGAGTTTATATTTTCTTTCATCCTTTTAAGTTGAACAGAATTGATGGTGTTCCCTCTTGGGTGAGTCTAAACCTTGTACTTTTATAGGGAATTGGGAGACATTGTCTACAGTCCTGCCCGACTTTACAATGAGATTTGTAGACTGCACTTAGTCATTAAGAATGTTTCACTTAGAACTCAAATAGGGGCACTGTATCAACCTAGAGGGGTGGGATTTGGAGGGAGATATGAAGGAGGTTCAAAAGGGAGGAGATATATGTTTACCTATGGCTGATTCATGCTGAGGCTTGACAGAAAACAACACAATTCTGTAAAGCAATGATCCTCCAATTAAAAAAGAAATTAAAAAGAAAGAATGGTTTGCTTTGAACTCTTGATTTCAAGTTGCAGAAATTAACTCAAGCCATCTAATGCAAAATAGCTAAGTGGACTAAGTAGACTGCAAGTCTCAGACACAGAGAAATTTGAGGATTTGCAGGACTTTTCAGAAAAGTCTCCTTTTTCTGTCCCTTATCATGGCATTACTATATTTTTACTGAAAATTTTCATTGGTGGCAAATATGATTTTGGGGGCATTTCATGTCTCAGGGTCATGAATATTTGAGAGCATGTCTGGATCTTCCACATCCCATATCAGCCTAACGAGAGCCTTGCTGGTTTACATGCCTGCTCTAGGGCATCTGATACTCGAAGGGAAAAGGAAATCTGATTATCTAGACCAGGTGTAGCTTGCAATTTTTATTCTGGAAATTATGGCATGGAACTTACTGCCCTTCTCAGACCAGAGATATTTCAAGACAGGCAAGTACAGGAAACAGACAAAATTCACAGAAATCACTGGAAGTCCCTTTCTTTAGGACATAGAAAAATTGTATTTTTTGAAATATATAATAAGTGTAAGACAATAGAATAAGCCTCCCTCCTATAGAAATTGCTTACAACTCCATACACAATTCACCTTGCAAATATTAGTATGTACCTACCTCATGGGATTTAATTTCAAGTGCCTTGCAGCCTGGCTAAATGTGGAGAAATTATTTTGTCACATCTCTAATATTCCTGCTTCTGTTCCAGCCAGGGGAGGCATTACTTCCAAAAGATCAAAATGGAAAACTGGCAGCTGACTCGGTGGATCTCTGTCACACATGGGAGGTGAGTCCAGGGAGGAGAGAGCTAGAGGAGAAACCAGGTGAGGGGGAACTTCCTTCATTTCTTCCACCTGTGAGAATGGGCTGTGGACCATCAGACTCAGCAGTTCATGAATCTGAGGGCTGGGATGCTGAGGTTGTGGGGAGGAAACCATTGCTGAAATGTTTACATAGAGGAACGAATTGGAGAATTTTGGACAATGAAGACAATGCATTTTTCCTTCCATGTGATATGTCTTCTTTGGGTTTTTTTAATGGAGGAAATGGTAATTCTTCAATTTATGTGTTGACTTTCTTCCATTTGTTTCCTGCTGATACTCAATGCTAATTCTTGAACGTGACCAAGTTTATTGATTTTTTTCAGCATTTATTCTTGTTCTATTGCCCATTCCAAGTGACTGCTCACCACCCCTCCCTCCCAGGCCCTGGAAATGTGTAAGGAGGCAGGGCTGACTAAGTCCATTGGGGTGTCCAACTTCAACCACAAGCAGCTGGAGAGGATCCTAAACAAGCCGGGGCTCAAGTATAAGCCCGTCTGCAACCAGGTGAGCAACTCAGCTCCTCTCCCTCCTGCTCTTCAGATCCTCCTTCTTGCACTGGAGCCAGACATGTGTCTTTCCTCCTCTCCTGTTCATCCATCCTTTGTGGACAGAGGACTCTAAAGAACAGAGTCTCTATCTGGATGGTGTAAATAGAATCCAAAATAGTATCTCTGTGTAGTCTGGATGGAAAAGGTGGGAGGACATCCTGCTGAATTGTAGGTAGAACCTAGAACTAGAGGTAGGAGATGTTTCCCTGAGATTAAAGGATGACAAGATTGGATGGGAAAGTGCCCTGAAATGAACTGTGTATAGGAAGGAAGCCATGAAAACATAGAATGAGAAGTAAATTAATAAAGTAACAAATCAGCTGAGATGGGTGGTAAGGGTTTGTGTGGGGTTCTGATGGCTGAATCCTTAGTCTTCTTGTCTCAGCATTTATGAGTCTCAACAGGGAGGACAGAACAGAAAAATGTGCTGGAGATGATGAAAGTCATCCAGTTTAGAGGGTGAAGTTAAAGGCTTGTGATGATGCTAACACAAAATAAAACATTTACCCGGGAACATCTACTCAAATGTAGAGTACACCATTTGATTACTCAGTCTTGGACTGGTTCTCCCATCCATGGTCTGTCATAAAATTAACTGTATAAACACACTTTCTCTGTTTCTCTCTAGATGTTGATATTTCCAGTTTATATTTAATGTTGCAAGCTTTCCTTTCAGTTCAGTTCAGTTCATTCACTCAGTTATGTCTGACTTTTTGTGACCCCATGAACCACAGCATGCCAGGCCTCCCTGTCCATCACCAACTCCGGGAGTCCACCCAAACCTTTGTCCATTGAGTCAGTGATGCCGTCCAACCATGTCATCCTCTGTCGTCCACTTCTCCTCTTTTCCTCAATCTTTCCCAGCATCAGGGCCTTTTACAATGACTCAGCTCTTCACATCATGTGGCCAAAGTTTTGGAGTTTCACCTTCAACATCAGTCCTACCAATGAACACCCAGGACTGATCTCCTTTAGGATGGACTGGTTGGATCTCCTTGCAGTCCGAGAGACTCTCAAGAGTCTTCTCCAACACCACAGTTCAAAAGCATCAATTCTTTGGAACTCAGATTTCTTTATAGTCCAACTCTCACATCCATACATGACCACTGGAATAGCCATAGTCTTGTCTAGTCAAGGATATGGTTTTTCCCGTGGTCATATATGGATGTGAGAGTTGGACTGTGAAGAAAGCTGATCGACAAAGAATTGATGCTTTTGAACTGTGGTGTTGGAGAAGACTCTCGAGAGTTCCTTGTACTGCAAGGAGATCCAACCAGTCCATTCTAAAGGAGATCAATCCTGGGTGTTCATTGGAAAGACTGATGCTAAAGCTGAAACTGCAATACTTTGGCCACCTCATGCGACGAGTTGACTCACTGGAAAAGACTCTGATGCTGGGAAAGGTTGGGGGCGGGAGGAGAAGGGGACAACAGAGAATGAGATGGCTGGATGGCATCGCCGACTCTCTGGACATGAGTTTGAGTGAACTCCGGGAGTCAGTGATGGACAGGGAGGCCTGGCGTGCTGTGATTCATGGGGTCGCGGAGAGTCGGACACGACTGAGTGACTGAACTGAACTGACTAGACAGGTGTTTGTTGACAAAATAATGTCTCTGCTTTTTAAGATGCTGTCTATCTTGGTCATAACTTTCCTTCCAAGGAGTAAGTGTGTTTTAATTTCATGGTTGAAATCAGCATCCGCAGTGATTTTGGAGTCCATAAAATTAAAGTCAGCCACTGTTTTCCCATATACTTCCCATGAAGTGGTAGGACAAGATGCCATGATCTTAGTTTTCTGAATGTTGAGCTTCAAGCCAACTTTTTCACTCTCCTCTTTCACTTTCATCAAGAGGCTTTTTAGTTCTTCTTCACTTTCTGCCATAAAGGTTGTGTCATTTGTATATCTGAGGCTATTTATATTTCTCCCGGCAATCTTGATTTCAGCTTGTGCTTCCTCCAGCCCAGCATTTCTCATGATGTACTCCGCATATAAGTTAAATAAGCAGGGTGGCAATATATAGCCATGATGTACTCCTTTTCCTAATTTTCCTATTTGGAACCAGTCTGTTGTTCTGTGTCCAGTTCTAACTGTTGCTTCCTGACCTGCATACAGGTTTCTCAACAGGCAGGTCAGGTGGTTTGGTATTTCCATCTCTTTCAGAATTTTCCACAGTTTATCTTTCCTTTAGGCACTTAAAACTTTTATTCTTTCTCTGTCATATTAATATTCCCTTTTCAAATAATCTGATACTCTTCTCTGTTCACATTCTACAGGTGGAATGTCACCCTTATCTCAATCAGAGTAAACTGTTGGATTTCTGCAAGTCACATGATGTTGTTCTTGTTGCCTTTGGTGCTCTAGGATCCCAACGAATAAAAAAATGGTATTGAATCCAATTGAAGACTAGTGGGAGTTTCCCTAAAATTCAATTTTCGATGAGATATTTTAAGATACAGTACTCAGATAACACTCATAAGCATAGGGGAGAGAGGGGACGGATGGAATATTTTCTTCTATCTTCTTATCACCCTGCCATTTTTCTTACATTGTAGTAGCTCATAGACTCGTCAGTAACAGTTGTCTGCATTAAAATCTATATATAATCCCCTAGTTGGAACCCGAGACACAAGCTTATGTCATGATTTATTTAATTATTAACTAATAACATATTTCAAAATAGAAATTCCAAGTGTCACTTACCTTATGCCTAAAATTGTGTAATAATATACAATTCTCAGGTCTATTATGATAGAAAAAATAAACTTGAACCATTTTTGTAAATATCTAAAGAAGAGTAATGAGGGAATAAATGTCTCTGATTTTGAGACTACTTACTTTTTATCAATACATTAAGAAAGTGAAATTTAAAAACTCTGTGGTCTTTCCCTTCTGTTTCTCATTCATGCCCTTGATTATAGAAGAAAAACAACTTCTGAGAATTAAAGAAAAAACCCACAACTTTAGCAATCCTGGTCTCAGGTCAATAACGCATCTGAATCACCTGCAGAGCTTTGTAAACACAGAATGGGACGTGACACAGTTGAGACGCTGATTTAGTTTCTCTTCAGCTAAGCCATGAAATTTGTATTTCTAACAAAATCCCAGGTGATACTGATGATGCTAGTCCATGGACCACACTTTGAGAAGCAGTGGTGTAGATCTGTTGATCTACTTGATCTGTTTGGGAAAACTACTCACGAACTGAGTACTTAGTCTCAGCTCCTCAGCTTTTCTGAATTTTCTTCCAGGATGAATAAGAACCACCCCTTTCTCTTGGAGGACCCGGTTCTCGGTGCAATTGCCAAAAAGCACAAGCAAACCCCAGCTCTGGTTGCCCTTCGCTACCAGATACAACGTGGGGTTGTGGTTCTGGCCAAGAGTTACAACAAGAATCGGATCAAAGAGAACCTACAGGTGATGTGTGGGGCTGTTGGCAGAGGGCATCCTAAGGAATATCCTTCATGAGGGTCATTCTTTGTCTGTCTGTCCAGACTTTCCTTGAGACAAGATGAATTACCTGTTCTTCCCTGTGCATGAATGCCTTGTGTGTATTCCTGATGGTTTTCTCCTCCTACTGTGGCAACAGGAGAGGTGGCTTGGCTGCAGAGTTCAGTTCTGTTCAGTCGCTCAGTCTCGTTTGACTCTTTTCAACCGCATGGACTGCAGCACGCCAGGCTTCCCTGTCCATCACCAACTCCTGGAGATTGCTCAAAGTCATGTCCATCAAGCTGTTGATGCCATCCAATCATTTCATCCTCTATCTTCCCCTATTCCTCCTGCCTTCCATCTTTCGCGGCATCAGGGTCTTTTCCAATGAGTCATTTCTTCGCATCAGGTGGCCAAAGTATTGGAGCTTCACCTTCAGCATCAGTCCTTCTAATGAATATTCAGGACTGGTTTCCTTTACAATTGACTAGCTTGATCTCCTTGCAGTCCAAGGGACTCTCAAGAGTCTTCTCCAACACCACAGTTCAAAAGCATCAGTTCTTTGGCGCTCAGCTTTCTTTAGGGTCTACCTCTCACATCCATACATGGCTACTGGAAAAAGCACAGCTTTGACTGTGGACATTTGTCGATAAAGGAATATCTCTGCTTTTTAATATGCTGTCTAGTTTTGTCATAGCTTTTCTTAGAAGGAGCAAGGGTCTTTTAATTTCATGGCCGCAGTCACGATCTATAGTGGTTTTGGAGCCCAGGAAAATAAATTTGGACAGAAAATGGAGATTTTAGTTCCAGTGCTAGGTCTGCAACTTACCCTATCACTATGTACAAATGATGTCTTCTGACCTTCATTCTCAATGGATGAAATTGCATTATGTGATTATTTTAAGCATTTGGACTGTGTTAACAAAATGCCTCAAATTTGGTGTCTTAGAAACAATTAAAATTTGTTTCTCACATTTCTGAAGCTGGAGGTTTGAGGTCAGGGTGCCTGTACGTTCATGTAATAGCCCCTCCTCTAAGTCATAAAGTTCTCCTTGTATTTTAACATGGTTGAGGGGCAACAGAGTTCCCCCAAGTTTCTTATATGACTGTAATATTGTTGAAATCTCATTCACAAAGGCTCCACCATCATGACCTAATCACCCCTGAATGGCTCCATTTCTAACACCATCCACATGTGAATTTTGGGGCATGAAAATTATGGCAGCAATCTTTCATCTCCAAATCATTGTGGTTTTATTTTGCATTTTCCTAAATACTAATAAGGTTTCATCTTCATATATTTAACCTTCTTGAGTTCCTGTCTTTGTGAAGTTCCTCTTCAAGGCTTTGTCCACTTTTGCGTGATGTCTCTCATTTGTTTTCTGTGTAAGAGACCATTACTCTTCCCTTAGGCATAGGTGTTCAGAAAACTCTCCCCAGTTTTAAGATTTAATGCAGAGATCAGTTATGTATCTCTTGATTTTGTGGTTTGAGATTCTGCCTGCACCCAGCTTAACTGTTGTCCTCTTGGCTGGGCTCCCTCAGGCCTTTGCTGTTCAGTGCAGAGCAGCTTGGCAGTTCTGCTGTGGCAGGTGGATATAACTCTTCTCAGAGGAGCCTGCACACTTCACCATGTAGTTTTTCATATATATTTGGCTAGGCTGTGGTCAACTAACTTGATTTTCATCTCAGGACAGTGCTGTGATTTCAAGCTAGGGAGTGGGAAAAAATCCAATTCATTGTCACAGCTCAGAATTTAGTCACCACTTCTTCTTGCAAATTTTAGTCTCCATTACAAGTCATAGGTCAGGCCATGTCTAGGGTCAGGTGCATGGGCCCTTGAAAAATTGTTTTTCTGTTTCCATTAAAATTTGATTTGAAAATACACCTGAAACTGATTTTCTAATATGAAATAAAAATGATTGCCTATATGTTTATTTACTTAAATGTATTTAATATATTTTCACTATCAACTCTGTCATTTAATAAGTGACCATAAGTACATTTGTGGCCCTTCTCTTCCATTTAACTTTCAGTTTTCTCTTCTGTGTTTTTGAAATGGAAAATAAGTGTTCTTTCTCAGAATGGTACATTTGTCTTTAAGGATGTCCTGACTGTTCTTGAGTAGCTGTTGTTTTATTTAAAATTTAGTGTCACTTTACTGATTTCCACAAAAGAATATGTGATTAAGTCATGTTCATGTTGCATTGAATCACTTGATCACTCTGGAAAATGTATTTCTTTAGAAAGTTGAGCCATTTTTTTCATGACTGTGATGTGAATTTTTAATAATTTGTTGTTCCTTAATGTTTTAAACACTTTTCATTCATAATTGTTTACACTAAAGCATTAGTTGCTTTAGATGTGTCTGACTCTTTGTGACCCCATGTATTGTATCCTGTCAGGCTCCTCTGTCTGTGCGATTCTCCAGGCAAGAATGCTGGAGTGGGTTGCCATTTCCTTCTCCAGGACATTTTCCCAACACAGGGATCTTCGCCACTAAGGCATTGATGTAGTAGATAATGAGCAAGTTTCATATTTCGGAACAGTATTTCAAGGTGGAATTTCCTTCCCACACTGCTTCAGCTGAACGCTCTCACCCTTAGGGCGTGTTGGGGAAAGGCAAACAGTCCAATGTTAGCTCAGGTTCAGTATCGAATCAGGAGTGTCTAAAGCAGAGTGTTTGGAAAAAGCAGATTTTGGTTTGTTTTCTGCCACAAGTGATTCACTTAGAAAGATAAGGGACTGATGTGCTATAATGCTTGTGAGGTGGACAGAGAAGGAGAAGGTGTAGGAAGGAAAGGTGAGAACTCATCAGAGGATCCCAGGTTGTTCTCCTGGAAGCTGAGGATAGACACGTCTTCCCTGTCCCCTCTTCCTGTCTCCATCCAGCTGGAAAGTCCTCCAGTCCCCAGGGGGAGGCCAACTCCTTCTGGGAGAGGTTAACGTGATTGTTCCTTCCTTCCAGGTGTTTGACTTTGAACTGAGTCCTGATGACATGAAAGCAATCGATGGCCTCAACAGAAATATAAGATATTATGATTTACTAATGTAAGTGACTGTTTCACACACACAGCTTTTTTTTTTTTTTTTTTGTCACAGGCAGGTGAGCAGGGGAACTAAGCTTTTAAAAAACTTAATTCTTGGAAGGCAGTCCTGATTTCTAGTGTAGGAGTCAGCCAGATACTTCCTGCAGACCTCAAACCAGAGATTTCCTCCAGGGCTTCATCCTTGATCAACAGAAATGTAATTGGGGACCAGGACAGCCCATCAGTAAAATTCCCACAGTTGACATTATGGTGAATAAATTCACTACTTTGTTCCCCTAATCCCTGTGCCTGGTGTACCCCCTCTCCAGGGAGCCAGGAAACACAAAGGGCACAGTGCCTGCCATCCACTATTCTTTCAGGGACCAGTGAACATGTTTAATTGTTACTTCTACTTACGTCAGGGGAAAATGACTATATTAACTAAAACTATGGTATAATGACACCAGATTTCATACATGAATCCACCTCTTTGTCTTCCAGTGGTTCCAATCACCCTGAGTATCCATTCACTGAAGAATATTGACTCTCAGCTCTCATGTGGTTCTTCCATAAGTTGTTACTTCTAGGGTGGTGAAGAAAATTGTTATGCCTGAAGGAGAAGTTTGAATAAAGTGTCTGAACTTCTGAAACCATGCCTTTCCTTTTAAAAATAAACATTTTTTAAAACAGCATATACTTCAAAGTAAGAATATTCTTTCTTCCTAATGATTGAAATAATACATATATATGACGGAATATTTAGATAGAGAAGGGACAGGATGGGCAATGTTGATCAGCTGTGTTTAGTGAAGTGAAAGTCACTCAGTCGTGTCCGACTCTTGCGACCCCATGGACTGTAGCCCGCAAGGTTCCTCTGTCCATGGGATTCCCCACCCAAGAACACTGGAGTGGGTTGCCATTTACCCACTGGATAACAGTTACCTTTGATGCGTTTACCTTGTGATTTTCCTAGACAAATATGTGTGTTTGTTCATTTACAAAGATAAATAAACTTCAACCTACAGGTTGTATACTTCTCTTGAAACAGAGCCTAATTATCTTGGTAAGCTAAAAACATGAGTTTAAAAAATCCAGTATTATATTTTGCTTCCTGTATAGTAAGCAACACATCTTTGTCATTTATGTAATTTCTTATTTGTCTGCCCGTGCTCAGCATTTTGATGAATCTTTACATATTTTGAGTTTATCCATTGGTCATTTAACCAAACTTCATTGAACATTCTTTAGTAAGAAATTGTTATATCAATAAATGTCAGTAAGTGAAGTGAGAAATGTCTTGAGTCATTAGTCTTGTGGAAAATAAAACTGTGAATGATATCAGGAGAATTTAACTGTTAGAAATGGGTAAGTGTCTGTTGAGACGATTCTGCACGGTCTCTCCCATTTCATCTGTATATCTTTTAGGCAGAGACACCAAATCCCCTTCACCTCACACACCTTTTCATTTTTACAAACAGCCTTGAAACACAGAGACAGTGGCACCCTGCAATTCTCTGGAATCAGTTCAGTTCAGTTCAGTTCAGTCGCTCAGTCGTGTCCGACTCTAGGGCTAGCAAGTCAGCTGATTTGGGTGGAGTTTAGTGAGGTGGGAGAGAGGAGCTGAAGAGAAGTCAGAGAGCCGGTGAGGTAGGGGTTCCTTGTCACATAAGCTTTTACAGGACTTTCTTCTTCTCAGTCACTCAGTCATGTCCGACACTCTGTGATGCCATGAATCACAGCACGCCAGGCCTCCCTGTCCATCACCAACTTCCGGAGTTCACTCAAACTCATGTCCATAGAGTCAGTGATGCCATCCAGCCATCTCATTCTCTGTCGTCCCCTTCTCCTCCCGCCCCCAACCTTTCCCAGCATCAGAGTCTTTTACAGTGAGTCAGCTCGTCGCATGAGGTGGCCAAAGTATTGCAGTTTCAGCTTTAGCATCAGTCCTTCAAATGAACACCCAGGATTGATCTCCTTCAGAAGAGACTGGTTGGATCTCCTTGCAGTACAAGGGACTCTCAAGAGTCTTCTCCAACACCACAGTTCAAAAGCATCAATTCTTTGTCGATCAGCTTTCTTCACAGTCCAACTCTCACATCCATACATGACCATGGGAAAAACCATAGCATTGACTAGACGGACCTTTGTTGGCAAAGTAATGTCTCTGCGACTTTACTGTGAGGGAAATGGAGAAGGATATTTCCAGAATACTGCTTCTTGGGCCCCTCTCTGATAGCCAGTGGCCACCCTGGCCTGTTCAGACATCCTGCTGGTCTGAGCCAGCTCTGTATCCTCCACTGCCCACTCTGCCCAGCATAGGTGGCCCTCGCCCCAGGGAGAGTGAACTGGCTCCAAAGGCACTGAGGGGTCATGTCTGGGCTGGGGGCACTCGGGCTGCCCAGTAAACCAGCCAAGTCCTGGCAGCGTTTGGTGTCCCCCGTAGCCTGTTCTAGGAGCAGGAGCGGGTGCGTGTCTCAGGAAAGGAGTCAGGTTCCCGGGCCTCCTGTGGGTCCCCCTGGGTTCACAGCAGCTGTGGGGCCGCGACCTCCTGGCGTTGTCCCAGGGCTGTGGTGCCCAGTGTGTGGTGTGCACGGGTCTCTGCAGGGAGGACCTCCAATCCCTTGTCCCCCTTCCTCATGTGGGGCCCTCCCGTGGGCTCAGTCCTGATCTGACGGCTTCTCTTCCCTTCCCACCCAGTTCCTTAGGGATGGTTCTATCCAGCCTTGGTGGAGGGGGCTTCCTGCTGGTGCCGTGTGTTTTCAGGAGATGTTACCCTGATGAGCTACTGGGGGGATGATCTCAGCATCAGCTAGCCCACCTGAAGCTCCTCCCCCGGTCAGTGTGTGACACTCACGATGCACTAAGTGTGGTTCTCGTGACAGTTCTGGAAGGGTCGGTGCAGATTTCTTTTCTTCCTTTCATGGATCAGACTTCCTAGGTAGGGCAGGGGTAAAGAATCTGCCTGCCAATGCAGGTTGGATCCCTGATCCAGGAAGATCCTCTGGCAAAGGAAATGGCAGCCCACTCCAGTATTCTTGTCTGCAGAATCCCATGGACAGAGAAACCTGTGGGGTTACCATCCATGGGGTCACAAAAGAAGGGTCTTGTCTTAGCGACTAAACCGTAAGAAAAACAATTTCATGGCTCATGTTTTTCTCTTTCATTTTTCCTGTCTCTCTTTTTAGCTTTTCCCACCTCATTTCTTTATTGTATGCCTTTTCTCTCTCTTCCTCTGTGTGTTCATGACTGGGTACTTGAACAACCACAGCATGCCCACTGTTTGCAGATTTGTACCACATCCTGATTGTCCTTCACTAGCTGGCATGGCATGTGCCTGGTCCTGGGGTCAGCTCAACAAGAAACTAAGGGCAACTCAGTTCATTTCTGAGTCACAACTTACCTGGCCCCTGAGTGACTCTGGTTCTGGGGAATTTGTGGCTGTTTTTGAGTGCCGTGTATGTGTGCGTGTGTGTGTGTGTGTTAGTCGTGCAGGCGTGTCCACTCTTTGCAACCCCATGGACTGTAACCCGCCAGGTTTCTCTGTCCATAGAATTCTCCAGGCAGAATACTGAAGTGGATTGCTATTTCCTTCTGCAGAGAAACTTCCCAACCTGGGGACTGAACCCTGGTCTCCTGCATCACAGGCAGATTCTCTACTGTTTGAGCTAATATCACCTTGTCTAGGCAACCACAGTATGGCACCCAG
This sequence comes from Moschus berezovskii, assembly GCF_049115385.1. Taxonomy (NCBI): domain Eukaryota; kingdom Metazoa; phylum Chordata; class Mammalia; order Artiodactyla; family Moschidae; genus Moschus; species Moschus berezovskii. The sequence continues at coordinate 40,936,468 of NC_142474.1, read as the reverse complement.
CACTCTCAGACACACTCCCGCAACCTGCTTCTTCATGGGCAGTCTCAGTATAACCTAGGAATGTGTTTACAAGGCGTGGAAAGTGCAAGGAGACACATGCCCTGTCTCTGGAAGTTAGGCCTTATGGCAGACTTGGAAGCTGGACGGTTCCTGATAGATAGAGGCCTGAAAACACACTCTCTGTTGATGCCTCTCCTTCCTCAAAGCCCTGCTGCTGCTGCTGCTGCTGAGTCACTTCAGTCGTGTCCGACTCTGTGCGACCCCAGAGACAGAAGCCCACCAGGCTCTCCCGTCCCTGGGATTCTCCGGGCAAGAACACTGGAGTGGTTTGCCATTTCCTTCTCCAATGTGTGAAAGCGAGAAGCAATAGTGAAGTCGCTCAGTCGTGTCCGACCCTTAGCGACCCCACGGACTGCAGCCTACAGGCTCCTCCATCCATGGCATTTTCCAGGCAAGAACACTGGAGTGGTTTGCCATTGCCTTCTCTGTCCTCAAAGCCCTACTATTCCTCAAATCCACACCCCAGTTCTATCAGGGTTTTACATGGTCTAGTCTGTGTCTCCATCCTTACTCCCTTGTCCTTGGCCCCATATATATACACAGTCCGCCTGCAACTGTAAGGAACCACTCCAGCTGCTCTTCAGTTTAAGCTCAGTTAAGTGAAACAGATATCAGTCTCCAGGCAGCCCCCAAGAAGGGGAGAACATTGCACATGGGTCTGCTTTGAGGGAGGCACCAGGGTGCTGAGCCACCACCCTTTACAGATCAAGATGGCTCTGTTCAAGTCAGGGGAGAGGTAAGTATGAACAAAAACACACAGCACATCCTTCCAGTCTTCTGGATCTTCCCTAGCTGCGTGTTCACTTTGTTTCTGTAGATGTTTGTTTGACTGTTTCCCAGAACTCCTGTGATGTTTTTCAGCTGCTTTCTATTTCCATGCTTCCCTTTCCAAGGGAGACTTCACCCCTCCTAGCTCAGTGTTTTGCTGACATCACTCTATGTATTAAGTTGTATTTTACTTCACAACATCCACTTGAATCAGTGCATCATGATTTCCCTTACTCTTCCCAAATTTGTTGCAATATCAGTTGTTCATAGGTTTTCCTCTTATGAATAATGTTGAACAAGATAATAAAGTATGTGTAATATGTTTCAGCTACATAATGAGAGTACTCTAAATGTTCTATAACTAAGTACAAGGTATAAACAGAGTCTCTTTTAAGCCTGCAAATGGTATCCTGAAGCTATTAATAATTAGCTTCCAATATACATGTTGCCAAAATATCTGGTTTTGTAACCTTTGTAGGATTTCTCCCTTGCCACTTCTGTAAGGGCTTCCCCAGTGGCCCAGTGGTAAGAATTCACCCCCTAAGGCAAGTGACACAAGAGACTTGGGTTCAATCCCAGGGCCAGGAAGTTCCCATGGTATAGTAAATGGCAACCAACTCCTGTATTCTAGCCTGGAAATCCATGAACTATGGAGCCTGGTGGCTACAGTCCATGGGGTTGTAAAAGAGTCAGACACGACTTATTGACTAAACCTCCACCACCACATGCAGGGGTTAATAGTCACTTGCCTGTTGCTCTCGTCAAGCCATGAGAAAATCACCATGGGGAAAGAATAAAAGCAAAATATAGCAATACAGCATAACCCAAATAAAAGCACATCGTGTTGATTAGTTGGGGTTATCATACCCTGCTAAGCTAAGGAAAAGCATAGTGTGTCCCTTAAAACACCGGGTGAGCTCTAGTTCAGAACACGGGTTGTGCACACACCAAGATATTTTCCCAAGGCATATGTGGGTCTATGACCTCCAGCTAGGTGATAGCTCTTGTACAAGCAAATAACAAAAATAAGTTAAAGTAATCAATAAAATGGGAGATGTGACTGGGGACACAGGAGGCGGACTTCATCGTAGCATAACAGAGACTTTCTGCTTGCCAAGACACTAAATAAAAATGCTGTGTCTCCGAGGAACAGCGCTTTTGATCCAAGAGGTCTTGAGTCCCGCAGTCCCATCTTTAAAACTTTCATTCTGTCTCTAGTTTCTTTGTCCCAAACTGTGCATTGTTGACCACTTTGGATCCCTACCTGCTGTGCTCGCTGCAGCAAGTGGCACCCAACTTGGGACTGGGAAGTGAAGGATCCCTGAGAGAGGAACTGAAGTTGAAATATGGGCGGCACTTGGACCTGCAGAAGAGAGGGGTGAGGCCTCTGAAAATCCCCCTTTGTGGTAAGTGATACTCTCTCAGGCATTGAAACCGGGCATGGGAATTCAGAAAGCTGGGAACAAAAGGCAGCTTTTGAAAGCAGGGGGAACCAAAACAAGTGAGGGCCGGCTATTGGCGCTTTCACAAACCATTGAGAAACATTGCTCATAGTTCCCTTCTCTTGGTGCTTTAGATTTAGGAACGTGGGAGAAGGTTGGTAGTGAATTAGAGAAACCTCTTTGCAAGGGAGTGCTCTTGCTGGTATCTATCTGGTCAACTTGGGCACTGATAAAATCCATTTTGGAACCTCTTCAGATCCCGGAAAGCTCAGAAGGGAGTGAAGATGAAAGTGAAATCCCATCAGAGGGAGGACCTGAAAATGCAGAGCCCAATGGGGTAGAACAAAAAACGCAGGAGGCTCTTAAAGCTGCAGTTCCTTCTGCACCTTTGTTTGGGAAAGACCGGTTTCCTCTGCTCCCTCCTGACTTAACCGCTGGAGTGGCTCAAGCTCTTAATTCCTTACAATACAGCAGTTCTGTCATCCCTCCAGAAAGGTGTTTGTTAGACTCGACAGGAGGGTGACTTGGAGGCTATGATTATGGCATTCTTAGTGACAATACCGGAGAAGGCAATGGCACCCCACTCCAGTACTCTTGCCTGGAAAATCCCATGAATGGAGGAGCCTGGTAGGCTGCAGTCCGTGGGGTCGCTAAGGGTCGGACACGACTGAGCGCCTTCACTTTCAATTTTCATTTTCATGAATCGGAAAAGGAAATGGCAACCCACTCCAGTGTTCTTGCCTGGAGAATCCCAGGGACGGGGGATCCTGGTGGGCTTCCGTCTATGGGGTTGCACAGAGTCGGACACGACTGAAGCGACTTAGCAGCAGCAGCAGTGACAATACACGAACGGCCGGCTCCTGGGACAGATCCTAATAATCCTAATGAGGTGTGTGAGGCTGTACACAAACAGATTCCCTTCAAAATACTAAAGGAACTTAAGCAAGCTGTTCAGAATCATGGAGTAAATTCTCCTTTTACCTTGGGCATAGTGCAGGGACTAGCTGAGGGTTCCCATTTGATTATGGTGTCTCATGGCCAAGCCAGGCAGAGCCCCATCTCTTTAGATCAATTGAGAGGCAGTGGAAATTGGGGGAGAACTCAAGATTAAGTACTTATGGAAGACCAAGCTATAGAACAGGTGAGGTGATACTGCATAAGAGCCTGGGAGAAAATAGAGGCTAAAGGACAGGCTTTCTTTACTTTAAGAGAAGACCTCACCTCCCCAGAGAGACAGTCCCTGCTGGGACACCATCTTATCAGTTAGGCTACCCCTGCCATCAAAGACAATTTGAACATTCCCTGGTTTAATTTTTAGCTATGAAACTATGACTACAAAAAAAAGTGATGACATTTTTGACACTGAATGGCCATTATATTCTTTAGAAAACTGGCTAAAATAAAATCATTTTTGAAGTTGCCAAACTGGTTCTTATTGCATGTACAATTAAGAAAAAGTTGGCTTGCTAAGATACTTTTTTGGAGCTGCAGTTCTGCCTGAAAAACAAAAACAGGCCTGGGAAAAAACCTGATGTTAACTCTTATCTTGTCCTTGGGATACACAGTCCACTCTATCTGGGACTCCAGCCCTAAGCAAATTGGTAGAACTCAAGCCAAGGAAAAAAAAAAAGGCGGGGGGGGGGGCAAAGAGACATTTTAAATTTCAAGTGGAAAACTATGGGATCTCTATCTGCCTGTCTGTCTGTCTAAATTTATCAGTGTCTCAGTGTGTGTCTTTGTTTTTGCATAACATGAGGGTAAGTTATAAATAAGCTCTATTTAAATTCAGGTTCATGTGAACTGAAAAATTTCAGTATTAAATATCTAACATTATTATTTTTTTGTTAATCTAATTAAGACATGTCTTAAGTCATCAACATTGTGTAATATATTTATTGTGCCTAGGTTTAAGGTAAACTAAACTTGTCAACAAAGAAAGTAACTCTTTATATATACAAATGAGAGGAAAACTTTTAGATAAATTCTGTTAAAAATAGCTATATTTTAGAAATGTCTATCTACAATAATCTCTGAAAATTGGGGTAAGTTAAATTTCTAGAGTTGTACTAAACTAAGTGATAAAAGTTTATTAAATAGCTAGGTCATTTCCAAATCCAAATAAAATAAGATTTTGAAACATTAATTACTGAACACTAACTTCCTCTTACAGAGACACTAAAGAGATTTTGGACTATTAATAAATATGTTTGGTGCCATCCTGAGATGTTCTCTATTAAAAAAGAAAAAAAAGCAAATATTAAAAAAATTAAAACTGGTAGTTATGTTCACCATCTATAAAATGCTAATATACAAGACAGTTCATGGTTGCTTAAGAAAAATAACATTTATGTTTTTAATAATAATAAAATATACTGAAAAATAAAATTGCAGTCTATTAAGGAAAAAGATAAAGTAAATCTAAACTTACAAGTGGCTATTCTCTAAATAGATAAATGAAGTGATGACTACAGAAAATGTAAAAAAAGGCTTATGACAAGTGAAAAAAGAGTTTTGTGCATGGTACAATTTTCTTAAGACATTAAACTGCCTTTGAAGTCTTATTGTTACTTTGACTAAGTAAAAAATTATTATTTCACACTGAATATAAGGTGGTACCAATCTGGAATTTGGTTTTCTCTTCCTATTAAAAAAACAGAGGTTTCTTGGAATATGGCTTTTGATAACAGATTATGTAAATGTCTTTAAATGATTCATACTTGCTTTTAAAATCTGTTGTTACTTTGATAAAATATATGAGTGTTATTTCACAATGATCTATGGAATCCATGGCACACATAGACAAAGCTCATTCTGCTTCTACAAAATTAACCCCCATCAAGAACTAAAAATTCAAATTTTAAAATTACAGGAAGGGGAATTCAAATATAGTTGCCCTCATCAGATTCTACAACATGCTCTCTTTGTAATAAATAATTTAAATGTTGATTCATCCGGAACCACTGCAATGCTTCGCCACTGGTGTCCGGAACGACAAATTGTAAAACCATTGGTGAAATGGAAGGACCTCCTATCCGGACAATGGAAAGGGCCCGACCCATTACTAACGAATGGCCGAGGGTATGCTTGTGTTTTTCCACAGGACACAGACTCTCCCATTTGGATTCCGGACAGATTGATCCATCATGTCGCAGCCCCCCAAGCAACGGGGATCCTCCGCTGCCGCGACCGCAAAAAAGGAAGGGGCCTCCTTTACCTCCACTTCCTCCGCGATGCAGGGGATCCTGCTGACTTCGAGACAACTGACACCAGAGATACTGGATGAGCAGGAGGCAGAGCCACCCACCCGACAGATGTCGCAACTCCGTATAAGAGACACTACTCCCCGTAACCCTTTATCCCACAGGAAATCATCAGGACGCAGGACTCAAGCAACTCAACAAGCCTCCCTACCTACCTGGGGGCAAATTAAGGCGCTTTGCTACCAGTCACAGGGAATAGCTTCTCTACAAGGATCCTCAACCTCCCCTGAAAAAGTATTTATTGCCATGCTTGCCTTACTGTCTTGTCAGGTAGGTGTCTCCTCCCCCACTCCCGAAAGTTATTGGGCCTATTTCCCAGATCCTCCGACTCTCCAAGTAGTTACTTGGAACAGTGACCCTATACCAGTTCATACAAATTGGCCTCATCTTTTGGGAGGAGCACATGCCCTTTATACTAAAAAGCGATACCCTATCAATTTTAATTATACCTTTTGGGGACTGACAAAAGATCTTCCTGTTTGCTTTAATTTTCCCTTTAGTCATACAGGAAGTTTTATTACTCCTACCAAAGAGGGATGTATTGGAGTATCAAAAAAGGCAATTCTGACAGACTCCCCATACTCAGATTTTATAAGTAATAAGCAGCGATCTGTTTGGATGTTACAAGCCCGTATGCCCGGAATTCTTGACCCCTTTGAGTCCTTACCCCTTAAAGCTCCATCTAAGTATCCAAATTGTAATGATGTTGCCCCCTCAGACGCTGTATGAAACAATATAGATGATCGCTTAGGGTATCCGATTTGAAAATCCTGTACTTATAATTCAAGAATTGATTACAGAATTCCAGGAGGAGGAAATTATACAATTCAGGACTGGAGCAATCCAGAGCCCAGTCAGGACCCCATGTCTGACCATGGTTTTACTAGTAGACTTAATAATTGGGATAAATACTCAATTCTTTGGCCATTACCCGCCAGTAGATGGCATCACAATCAATTTGTCCCTCCCATGTTGTCATATACTACTAAAGGCAAAACTTTTTGGCAACCAGAAATTTGGAGAGCCCTTGCCGCCACTGCCCCCATTACTTTAACTCAACCAAAGAATATTTTTACTTACTCTACTTTAGCTTGCTTACCGTCTCCCTATGTTTTTCTCTTTACTAATCACTCTGAGCCAATTAATATACGTATGAATTATTCAGGCGGACCTAATGTAGTGTCTTGTAAACAATGTATGCTCTCATCTTGTCTGACTCCCCAATATAATGTCTGCTGTTTTGTGGTATTACAACGTCCACCCTATCTAATGGTGCCTGTAACTATAACTACTCATTGGTATGATAATTATGGTCTTGCTGTGCTACAACAACTACAAGATTTAATGCAATCACGACGATTTGTGGGCTTGCTTATCCTAGGAATTTCAGCTTTAGTAGCAGCAATCACTTCTGTTACTGCAGCAGCAGTGTCATTGACTCAACAAGTACATACTGCTCAATATGTTGACAATATGTCCAAAAATGTTTCTTTAATGCTAGCTACACAGGAAGTTATAGATAGGAAGCTAGAAATAAGGGTAAATGCCCTAGAAGAGGTGATGATGTATATTGGGACTAAATTACAGGCTTTAAAAGTAAAATTGGCATTGTCCTGTCACGCAGACTATCGATGGATATGTGTTACACCCCTAAGAGTAAACGAAACAGATTATGACTGGGAGAAAATTAAAAACCACATTTTGGGGGTTTGGAACAGTTCCAGCATTAGTTTAGATTTAGGAAAACTTCATAATCAGATAAAGACCTTGGAACACTCCCAACTAGATTTTACTGCTGCAGGAGTAACAAATGACTTTTTTCATACTTTCTCTAACTTCATTTCTGGAAAAAACATTCTATCTACTGTTTTCAGCTATATTGCTGTGGCTGCTGTAATTTTGCTTCTCATTATAATTCTTCCTTGTGTCGTCAGAACTCTCCGGCAGAGCACTCAGAAGCTCGCAGCTGAACTACATCTGGCTGTTTTAAGAAATAAAAAAGGGGGAGATGCCGGTAGCCAGCGAGGGAAATCCTACCCGTGGCAAAGGTCAACTGGGGAAGAGGCCTGACGGGCAAAGGCTAATCAGGACTCGAGGAACCCCCTGGACTTACCTGAGCATCTACCCCAAAGAAAACCGGAGTCTGACTGCCTTACTATCTTACACCTCTTACCAAGCCCTCTAATACTTACGGGGGCTTCCCCCCAACCACCTTTCTCTGAAAACATTAATTCAGAGCTGTAGTTTAAAAGTTCTCCTCGGCTTAATAGGAGTGTTCCAATCCAAGCCCCTCTGATAGCTTTCTAACTTGCATGACAAGTTTGTCTGGGCTCTTACAACTATGAGTGTGACTGTTTATAGCCTCCCAGCCATGCAAGGACAGAAAGCCTAATATTCTAATATACAGAAATCTGTTGAAGAAGTTAAAATCATTAGAGTAATACTAAAAAAGATTTCATTGTTGAATCAATGCTTGCTGCAAAGTTTCCTCTATCTATTGTATCCTTGGAAATATATTAATCACATATAGAGAATATAAGTAGTAGCCTTTGATTTAACCACATCAGATCTTAAGTTAATAAGTTCCTTTCTTGCAGCTCACTACACTGGTGCCTTATAGGAATATAACTTTGTTATGCACCTAACTTTAGGAAAGTCACCTTAAAAGAAAAGTCTTTTACTTGCTAACTAACCTATTGTCAGGAGAAGAGGGCCGTAAAACTGTTAGCAGGCCCCCTGGCCAGAAGATAATGTAAACCACCTAAAAACTTTTATCACGAGACACACAAAAATAAGCCCTGATCCTGATAAGGGTCAAGACTGCTGACCCCACGAGATTTTGGCGTAACTCTATACCTCCCTTTCTCTGTTTCTTATGCACATAACTTAGGGTATAAAAGCAACACTGGAAAATAAAGTTTTGGGCCTTGCTCACTGAAGCTTGGTCTCCCCGTGTCGTTCTTTCTCTTTTTCCATCCTTTTCTCTATTCTCCTTTTTCTGGTTGAGATCCTTGGAGCGCTGGGCCCTCTGCGTTTACTTATCTGCCTGGGCTTCTAAGACTCACTCGAGGGGGTGCCCTGGTGGGGTGCCTCCAGGAATTCGAGAGGGCGCCTGCGGCCTATGTAAACAGAGCAAACCCCATGCTGGGGTTTCATTGGTTTCCAGCGTAAACCAAAAAATCATCAGCCCCTGTCTCTCTCTCACTTTCTCTCTCTCTCTCTCTAACGCCGACGCCGTTCATCCCCAGGATACCCTGGGCCATATCGAGGCTAGACCCCGATAAATGGCTATAAACCAGACAATCAAGGCAATGGGAAGTCCAAGATGGCAGCTTGGCTTTTCCTGGCTCCCTGTAAAACCTCCCTTTTATTTGATAGGATAAAGCCTTTCCTGGCTGCAGGGTTAGTATCCCACAATGGAAGAAATGGTTAAAATGCATTTTCTGTGATCTCCAGTGATCAGGGCACCCACTTTGCTGGACAGGTCATACAGACACTAGCAAAAACTTCATGAGCTTCTTAGAGACTACCACTTTCACTAATATCCTTTGTCATCAGACAAGGACCACCAAACAAAGGGATTGGTTACATGAGATTAAACAGCCTGCTAAATATGACTACAATTTTCATGACTTTTTGTCTGATGTATTACTGGCTTCTAATCTTTGTTTTTAGATAAAAAAGCTCTTCTCTCCTTGAGTCACTGATGGTTTAAACCAATTTAGTGATTTACATGTGTGGGTAAAATTAAAACATTTTTCTTTTCTCTCTGCCTCATCCCTCCAAAAATCGGAGGCATTTTGAGTTCTAAACAGCCTCATCAAGGTAAAAAAAGACTGTCTCCAGACGTATACAAAAACTCAGGGTAACATTAGGGAGCTCTAAAAGAAATAGCCACCCAACTGATGGCCAGCCAATGACATCAATATATTTCACTGCATATTAAGTTCTAGTGTTGTTAATTAAGGTCTTTATTTAATAAGACTCACTTCTTAGATAGTTCCTTGTGGTTATGTTACATTGTTAAAAGGACATTAATTAAGTTAAATTAAAAGGGCCCTTCATTAAAAAGTACACTCTAAGTTTGCTTCTAAAGTTTATCACAGTAACCATTCTTTATTTATTTTTTAATTACTTTAAAAAATTATTTATTTTAATTGGAGGGTAATTACTTTACAATATTGTATTGGTTTTGCCATACATTGCCATGAATCTGCCCCGGGTGTACATGTGCTCCCCGTCTTGAACCTCCCTACCACCTCCCTCCTCATCCCATCCCTCTGGTTCATCCCAGTACACCAGCCCTGAGCATCCTGTATCATGCATCGAACCTGGATTGATGATTCGTTTCACATATGATAATATACATGTTTCAATGTCACTCTCCCAAATCATCCCACCTCACCCTCTCCCACATAGTCCAAAAGACTGTTCTATAAATCTGTGTCTCTTTTGTACAGGGTTATCGTTACCATCTTCTTAAATTCCATATATATGCGTTAGTATACTGTATTGGTGTTTTTCTTTCTGGCTTACTTCACTCTGTATAATCAGCTCCATTTCATCCACCTCCTCAGAACTGATTCAAATGTATTGTCTTTAATTGCTGAGTAATACTCTACTGTGTATATGTATCACAGCTTTCTTTTCCATTCGTCTGCAGATGGACATCTAGTTTGCTTCCATGTCCTGGCTATTATAAACAGTGCTGCAATGGACATTGGGGTACATGTGTCTCTTTCAATTCTGGTTTCCTTGGTGTGTATGCCCAGGAATGGGATTGCTGGGTCGTATGGCAGTTCTGTTTCCAGTTTTTTAAGGAATCTCCACACTGTTCTCCATAGTGGTTGTACTAGTTTGCATTCCCACCAACAGTGTAAGAGGGTTCCCTTTTCTCCACACCCTCTCCAGCATTTATTGTTTGTAGACTTTTGGATAGCAGCCATTCTGACTGCCGTGAAATGGTACCTCACTGTGGTTTTGATTTGCATTTCTCTGATTATGAGGGATGTTGAGCATCTTTTCATGTGTTTGTTACCCATCCGCATGTCTTCTTTGGAGAAATGTCTGTTTAGTTCTTTGGCCCATTTTTTGATTGGGTCATTAATTTTTCTGGACTTGAGCTGCAGGAGTTGCTTGTATATTTTTGAGATTAATTCTTTGTCAGTTTCTCCATTTGCTATTATTTTCTCCCATTCTGAAGGCTGTCTTTTCACCTTGCTTATAGTTTTCTTCCCTGTGCAGAAGCTTTTGATTTTAATTAGGTCCCATTTGTTTAGTTTTTTTTTTTATTTCCAATATTCTGGGAGGTGGGTCATGGAGGATCCTGCTGTGATTTATGTCAGAGAGTGTTTTGCCTATGTTCTCCTCTAGGAGTTTTATAGTTTCTGGTCTTACATTTAGATCTTTAATCCATTTTGTGTTTATTTTTGTGTATGGTGTTAGGGAGTGTTCTAGTTTCATTCTTTTACAAGTGGTTGACCAGCTTTCCCAGCACCACTTGGCTTTTCTCCATTGAATATTCTTGCCTCCCTTGTCAAAGATAAGGTGTCCACAGGTGCATGGATTTATATCTGGGCTTTCTATTTTGTTCCATTGATCTATATTTCTGTCTTTATGCCAGTACCATGGTGTCTTGATGACTGTGGCTTTGTAGTAGAGCCTGAAGTCCGGCAGGTTGATTCCCCCAGTTCCATTCTTCTTTCTCAAGATTGCTTTGGCTATTCGAGGTTTTTTGTATTTCCATACAAATTGTGAAATTATTTGTTCTAGCTCTGTGAGAAACACCGTTGGTAGCTTGATAGGGATTGCATTGAATTTATAAATTACTTTGGGTAATATATTCATTTTCACAATATTTATTTTTCCAATCCATGAACACGGTATATTTCTCCATCTATTAGTGCCCTCTCTGATTTCTTTCACCAGTGTTTTATAGTTTTCTATATATAGGTCTTTTGTTTCTTTAGGTAGATATTCTCCTAAGTATTTTATTCTTTTTGTTGCAACGGTGAATGGAATTGTTTCCTTAAATTCTCTATTTTCTCATTATTAGTGAATAGGAATGTAAGGGATTTCTGTGTGTTGATTTTATATCCTGCAATTTTACTATATTCATTGATTAGCTCTAGTAGTTTTCTGCTAGAGTCTTTAGGGTTTTCTGTGTAGAGGATCATGTCATCTGCAAACAGTGAGAGTTTTACTTCTTTTCCAATTTGGATTCCTTTTGTGTCTTTTTCTGCTCTGATTGCTGTGGCCAAAACTTCCAAAACTATGTTGAATAGTAGTGGTGAGAGTGGACACCCTTGTCTTGTTTCTGACTTTAGGGGAAACGCTTTCAATTTTTCACCATTGAGGATAATGTGTGTTGTGGGTTTGTCATATATAGCTTTTATTATGTTGAGGAATATTCCTTCTATTCCTGCCTTCTGGAGGGTTTTGATCATAAATGGATGTTGAATTTTGTCAAAGGCTTTCTCTGCATCTATTGAGATAATCACATGGTTTTTATTTTTCATTTTGTTAATGTGTATTACATTGATTAATTTGTGGATATTGAAGAGAAGCGAAAAGCAAAGGAGAAAAGGAAAGATATAAACATCTGAATGCAGAGTTCCAAAGAATAGCAAGGAGAGATAAGAAAGCCTTCCTCAGTGATCAATGCAAAGAAATAGAGAAAAACAACAGAATAAGAAAAACAGGAGATCTCTTCAGGAAAATTAGAGATTCCAAGGGAACATTTCATGCAAAGATGGGCTCGATAAAGGACAGAAATGGTAGAGACCTAACAGAAGCAGAAGATATTAAGAAGAGGTGGCAAGAATACACAGAAGAACAGTACAAAAAAGATCTTCACAACCAAGATAGTAAAAATAACGTGATCACTGACCTAGAGCCAGACATCTTGGAATGTGAACTCAAGTGGGCGTTAAAAAACATCACTACGAACAAAGCTAGTGGTGGTGATGGAATTCCAGTTGAGCTATTTCAAGTCTTGAAAGATGATGCTGTGAAAGTGCTGCATTCAATATGCCAACAAATTTGGAAAACTCAGCAGTGGCCACAGCACTGGAAAAGGTCAGTCTTCATTCCAATCCCAAAGAAAGGCAATGCCAAAGAATGCTCAAACTACCGCACAATTGCACTCATCTCGCACGCTAGTAAAGGCATGCTCAAAATTCTCCAAGCCAGGCTTCAGCAATATGTGAACCGTGAACTCCCAGATGTTCAAGCAGGGTTTAGAAAAGGCAGAGGCACCAGAGATCAAATTGCCAACATCCGCTGGATCATGGAGAAAGCAAGAGAGTTCCCGAAAAACATCTATTTCTGCTTCATTGACTATGCCAAAGCCTTTGACTGTGTCAATCCCAATAAACTGTGGAACATTCTGAAAGAGATGGGAATACCAGACCACCTGACCTGCCTTTTGAGAAACATGTATGCAGGTCAGGAAGCAGCAGTCAGAACTGTACATGGAACAACAGACTGGTTCCAAATAGGAAAAGGATTGCGTCAAAGCAGTGTATTGTCACCTTGCTTATTTAACTTATATGCAGAGTACATCATGAGGGAACGCTGGGCTGGAAGAAGCACAAGCTGGAATCAAGATTGCCGGGAGAAATATCAATAATCTCAGATATGCAGATGACACTACCCTTATGGCAGAAAGTGAAGCAGAACTCAAAAGCCTCTTGATGAAAGTGAAAGAGGAGAGTGAAAAGGTTGGCTTGAAGCTCAACATTCAGAAAACAAAGATCATGGAATCTGGTCTCATCACTTAATGGGAAATAGATGGAAAAACAGTGGAAACAGTGTTAGACTTTATTTTTTGGGCTCCAAAATCACTGCAGATGCTGATTGCAGCCAGGAAATTAAAAGACGCTTACGCCTTGGAAGGAAAGTTATGACCAACCTTGATAATATATTAAAAAGCAGAGACATTACTTTGCCAACCAAGGTCCGTCTAGTCAAGGCTATGGTCTTTCCCGTGGTCATGTATGGATGTGAGAGTTGGACTGTGAAGAAAGCTGATCGACAAAGAATTGATGCTTTTGAACTGTGGTGCTGGAGAAGACTCTTGAGAGTCCCTTGTACCGCAAGGAGATCCAACCAGTCCATTCTAAGGGAGATCGATCCTGGGTGTTCATTGGAAGGACTGATGCTAAAGCTGAAACTGCAATACTTTGGCCACCTCATGTGACGAGTTGACTCACTGGAAAAGACTCTGATGCTGGGAAAGGTTGGGGGCGGGAGGAGAAGGGGATGACTGAGAATGTGATGGCTGGATGACATCACCGACTCTCTGGACATGAGTTTGAGTGAACTCCGGGAGTTGGTGATGGACAGGGAGGCCTGGCGTGCTGTGATTCATGGGGTCTCGGAGAGTCAGACACGAATGAGCGACTGAACTGAACTGAACTGAACTGAAGAATCCTTGCATCCCTGGGATAAAGCCCACTTGGTCATGATGTATGATCTTTTTAATGTGTTGTTGGATTCCGATTGCTGGAATTTTGTTAAGGATTTTTGAATCTATGTTCATCAGTGATACTGGCCTGTAGTTCTCTTTTTTTGTGGCATCTTTGTCAGGTTTTGGTATTAGGGTGATGGTGGCCTCATAGAATGATTTAGGACGTTTACCTTCCTCTGCAATTTTCTGGAAGAGTTTGAGTAGGATAGGTGTTTGCTCTTCTCTAAATTTTTGGTAGAATTCAGCTGTGAAGCCGTCTGGACGTGGGCTTTTGTTTGCTGAAAAATTCTTGATTACGGTTTCAATTTCTGTGCTTGTGATGGGTCTATTAAGATTTTCTATTTCTTCCTGGTTCAGTTTTGGAAAGTTGTACTTTTATAAGAATTTGTTTTTTCTTCCAAGTTGTCCATTTTATTGGCATATAATTGCTGATAGTAGTCTCTTATGATCCTTTGTATTTCTGTGTTGTCTGTTGTGATCTCTCCATTTTCATTTCTAAATTTGTTGATATGATTCTTTTCCCTTTGTGTCTTGATGGGTCTGGTAAAAGTTTTTCAATTTTATTTATCTTCTCAAAGATCCAGCTTTTAGTGTTGTTTATTTTCGCTATGGTCTCTTGTTTCTTTTGCATTTATTTCTGCCCTAATTTTTGAGATTTATTTTTGTAGTCACCCTGGGGTTCTTCTTTTCTTCCTTTTCTAGTTGCTTCAGGTGTAGAGTTAGGTTGTTTAGTTGACATTTTCTTGTTTCTTGAGGTAAGCCTGTGTTGCTATGAACCTTCCCCTTAGCACTGCTTTTACAGTGTCCCACAGGTTTTAGGTTGTTGTGTTTTCATTTTCATTATTTTCTATGCATAGTGTGATTTCTTTTTTGATTTCTTCTATGATTTGTTGGTTATTCAGCAGCGTGTTGCTCAGCCTCCATACGTTGGAATTTTTAATAGTTTTTCTCCTATAGTTGAGATCTAATCTTATGGCATTGTGGTCAGAAAAGATGCTTGGAATGATTTTAATTTTTTTGAATTTACCAAGGCTAGATTTATGTGATCTATCCTGGAGAAGGTTCTGTGTGCTCTTGAGAAGAAGGTGAAATTCATTGTTTTGGGGTGAAATGTCATATAGATATCAGTTAGGTCTAACTGGTCTATTGTATCATTTAACATTTGTGTTTCCTTGTTAATATTCTGTTTAGTTGATCTATCCATAGGTGTGAGTGGTGTATTAAAGTCTCTCACTATTATTGTGTTATTGTTAATTTCCCCTTTCATGCTTGTTAGCATTTGTCTTACATATTATGGTGCTCCTATGTTGGGTGCATATATATTTAGAATTGTTATATTTTCTTCTTGGATTGATCCTTTGATCATTCTGCAGTGTCCTTCTTTGTCTCTTTTCACAGCCTTTGTCTTAAAGTCTATTTTATGTGATATGAGTATTGCTACTCCTGCTTTCTTTTGGTCTCTATTTGCATGGATTATCTTTTTCCAGCCCTTCACTTTCAATCTGAATGTGTCCCTCGTTTAGAGGTGGGTCTCTTGTAGACAACATATATAGGGGTCTTGTTTTTGTATCCATTCAGCCAGTCTTTGTCTTTTGGTTGGGGCGTTCAACAAATTTACATTTAAGGTAATTATTGATAAGTATGATCCCATTGTCATTTACTTTATTGTTTTGGGTTCGAGCTTATACACTCCTTCTGTGTTTCCTGTCTAGAAAATGTCCTTTAGCATTTGTTGGAGAGCTGGTTTGGTGATGCTGAATTCTCTCAGCTTTTGCTTGTCTGTAAAGCTTTTGATTTCTCCTTCATATTTGAATGAGATCCTTGCTGGGTACAGTAATCTGGGCTGTAGGTTATTTTCTTTCAACACTTTAAGTAATCCCTGCCATTCCTTCCTTGCCTGAAGATTTTCTATTGAAAGATCAGCTGTTATCCTTATGGTGATCCCTTTGTGTGCTCAACATCACTCATAATCAGGGAAATGCAAATCAAAACCACAGTAAGGTACCATTTCACGGCAGTCAGAATGGCTGCTATCCAAAAGTCTACATGCAATAAATGTTAGAGAGGGTGTGGAGAACAGGAACCCTCTTACATTGTTGGTGGGAATGCAAACTAGTACAACCACTATGGAGAACAGTGTGGAGATTCCTTAAAAAACTGGAAACAGAACTGCCATACGACCCAGCAATCCCACTCCTGGGCATACACACCGAGGAAATCAGAATTGAAAGAGACACATGTACGCCAACGTTCATTGCAGCACCGTTTATGATATCCAGGACATGGAAACAACCAAGATGTCCATCTGCAGACGAATGGAAAAGAAAGCTGTGGTACATATACACAATAGAGTATTACTCAGCAATTAAAAAGAATACATTTGAATTAGTTCTAATTAGGTGGGTGAGTTCAGTTCAGTTCAGTCGCTCAGTCGTGTCCGACTCTCCGCGACCCCATGAATCACAGCACGCCAGGCCTCCCTGTCCATCACCAACTCCCGGAGTACACTCAAACTCATGTCCACAGAGTCGGTGATGCCATCCAGCCATCTCATTCTCCGTCGTCCCCTTCTCCTCCCGCCCCCAACCTTTCCCAGCATCAGAGTCTTTTCCAGTGAGTCAACTCGTCTCATGAGGTGGCCAAAGTATTGGAGTTTCAGCTTTAGCATCAGTCCCTCCAATGAACATCCAGGATTGATCTCCTTTAGAATGGACTGGTTGGATCTCCTTGCAGTATAAGGGACTCTCAAGAGTCTTCTCCAACACCACAGTTCAAAAGCATCGATTCTTCGGCGATCAGCTTTCTTCACAGTCCAACTCTCACATCCATACATGACCACGGGAAAAACCATTGCCTTGACTAGACGGACCTTGGTCGGCAAAGTAATGTCTCTGCTTTTTAATATACTATCAAGGTTGGTCATAACTTTCCTTCCAAGGAGCAAGCGTCTTTTAATTTCATGGCTGCAATCAGCGGTGGGTGAAACTGGAGCCTATTATACAGACTGAAGTTAGCCAGAAAGAAAAACACCAATACAGTATACTAATGCATATATATGGAATTTAGGAAGATGGTAACGATAACCCTGTACAAAAGAGACACAGTTGTACAGAACAGTCTTTTGGACTCTGTGGGAGAGGGCGAGGGTGGGATGATTTGGGAGAGTGGCATTGAAACATGTATATTATAATATGTGAAACGAATCATCAATCCAGGTTCGATGCATGATACAGGATGCTCTGGGCTGGTGTACTGGGATGAACCAGAGGGATGGGATGGGGAGGGAGGTGGGAGGATTGTTCAAGACGGGGAACACATGTACACCCGGGGCAGATTTGTGTCAATGTATTGCAAAACCAATACAATAATGTAAAGTAATTAACCTCCAAATAAGATAAATAAATAATGATGAAAAAATATAAATTAATATAATTATAAAAAATAAAATAAAATTGAGATAATAATATGTAACTCCTATGTCTATCATGTTAGAAAAAATGTCAATTTGAAGCATTTCTTTGACATCTGTAGAAACATAATGATAAAATAAATGTCTCTTATTTTGAGACTCAAAATACTCACACTACTCAATTTTTATCAATACCTTGAAAAGTTAAATTTTAAAACAACTCCTTGTCTTTTCCTTCTGTTTTTCTATTCATGCCCTTGATTTTAGAAGAGAAACAATCCCTGAGAATTAAAGAAAATATCCCCAATTTGGCAATCGGGTCTCAATCAAATAATGCATCTGAATCACCTACAGATTGGGAGGTGACACAGTTGAAGTTCTGTTCAGTTTGTCTTCAGCTCAGCCATGGAATTTATGTTTATTACTAGATCCTAGTCAATAGTGATGATGCCGGTCTTTGGACCACACTTTCAGAAGCTCTTGTTTAGAGTCTACCTACTTAGTCTGTATGGGAAGCGTACTTACAAACTGAGTATTCAGTCTCAGCTCTTCGGCATTTCTGAATTTCCTTCCAAGGTGAACTTGGACCTGCCTGTTCTCTTGGAGGACCCAGTTCTTTGTGCCATTACCAAAAAGAACAAGAAAATCCCACTCTGCTTGTCCTTTGCTACCAGATACAATGTGGGGTTGTGTTTCTGGCCAAGGGTAACAATAAGTGGATCAATGAGAATATACAGGAGATGAACAGGGCTCTGGGCAGAGGGTTCCTAAGGAATATCTTTCCTAAGGGTCATTCTTTGTCTAGCTCTCGAGACTATCCTTGAGTCAAGACAAGTTACTTGTTCTTCCCTGTGCATGAATGCCTTGTGTATATTCCTGATAGTTTTCTCCTCCAGATTTGGCAACAGGAGAGACAGTATGGATGGATATGGTTAAGACTGGACAGAAAATAGAGATCTTAGTATCAAAGTTATGTCAGCAATTTATTCTGTTACCTTGTGTAAATGATATCTTATTTTCTCTGTTCTCAATTGATAAAATTGCATTATGTGGTTTTTTTCAGATTGTTTGAACTGCTCTAACAAAATACTACAGATTGAGTGGCTGGAAGAAATAAAGTAAATTTGTTTCTCACAATTCTGAAGCTGGAGGTCTGAGGTCAGGATGCCCGTGTGGTCAGGTGAGGGCCCTCTAGGTCACAGGCTACCCTTGTACCTTAACATGGTGGAGTGGGCAACAGTTCTCTCCAAAATCTCCTTTATGAGTATGATATTGTCTATTTCTGCTTCATTGACTATGCCAAAGCCTTTGACTGTGTGGATCACAATAAACTGTGGAACATTTTGAAAGAGATGGGAATCCCAGACCACCTGACCTGCCTCTTGAGAAACCTGTATGCAGGTCAGGAAGCAACAGGTAGAACTGTACATGGAACAACAGACTGGTTCCAAATAGGAAAAGGGGTACGTCAAGGTTGTATATTGTCACCTTGCTTATTTAACTTCTATGCAGAGTACATCATGAGGAACGCTGGGCTGGAAGAAGCACAAGCTGGAATCAAGATTGCTGGGAGAAATATCAATAACCTCAGATATGCAGATGACACTACCCTATGGCAGAAAGTGAAGAGGAACTAAAAAGCCTCTTGATGAAAGTGAAAGAGGAGAGTGAAAAGGTTGGCTTGAAGCTCAACATTCAGAAAATAAAGATCATGGCATCTGGTCCCATCACTTCATGGGAAATAGATGGAAAAACAGTGGAAACAGTGTCAGACTTTATTTTTTGGGGCTCCAAAATCACTGCAGATGCTGATTGCAGCCATGAAATTAAAAGACGCTTGCTCCTTGGAAGGAAAGTTATGACCAACCTTGATAATATATTAAAAAGCAGAGACATTACTTTGCCAACCAAGGTCCGTCTAGTCAAGGCTATGGTTTTTCCCGTGGTCATGTATGGATGTGAGAGTTGGACTGTGAAGAAAGCTGATCGCCGAAGAATCGATGCTTTTGAACTGTGGTGTTGGAGAAGACTCTTGAGAGTCCATTATACTGCAGGGAGATCCAACCAGTCCATTCTAAAGGAGATCAATCCTGGGTGTTCATTGGAAGGACTGATGCTAAAGCTGAAACTCCAATACTTTGGCCACCTCATGCGACGAGCTGACTCACTGGAAAAGACTGATGCTGGGAAAGGTTGGGGGCGGGAGGAGAAGGGGACGATGAAGAATGAGATGGCTGGATGGCATCACCGACTCTGTGGACATGAGTTTGAGTGAACTCCGGGAGTTGGTGATGGACAGGGAGGCCTGGCGTGCTGTGATTCATGGGGTCGCGGAGAGTCGGACATGACTGAGCGACTGAACTGAACTGACTGATTGTTGAAATCTCATCCATGAGGGCTCTGCCATCATGATCTAATCACCCCCAAAGGCTCTATTTATAACACCATCAACATGTAGATTTGGGGACACAAAAATTATGGCAGTGTTTTTTAATCTCCTAATCATTATGGTTTTATTTTGTATTTCCCTGAATACTAATATGTTTTCATCTTCATACATTTAATCTTTTTGAGTTGCTGTCTTTCAGAAATTTACCTTCAAGATTTTGTCCACTTTAGCTATGTTGTTTCTCTTTTGACTTCTCTGGTAGGAGACTATTATTGTACTTTAGCCATAGCTGTAGAGGAAACTCTCCCTAGTTTCAGGATTTAATGCAGAGATCACTTCTGCATCTCTTGATTCTGACTGTAGTTTGGCAAACAGCCTGCACTCAGCTCAGCTGTTGTCCTCTTGGCTGGGCTCCATCGTGCATTTTCAGTGCAGAGCAGCTTGGCAGTTCTGCTGTAGCAGGTGGATGTGGCTCTTGTCAGAGGATGCTGAACACTTCTCTGTATAGTTTTTCGTATATAATTGGCTAGAATAAGGCAACTAACCTAGTCTTCATCTCAGCACTGTTGTTTGATTGCCAGTTAGTGAGTGGAGAAAAAATCTCTTCCTTTGGGGTCGCAAAGAGTTGGACACACTGAGCGACTGAATAACACCAAATGTCCATATTTTCCACAGATTTTCATTGTCAATTCTGCCATATATCAAGTGTCCATAAGGACATTTCTGCCCACTCTTTTCTATTTAACTGTTCAGTTTTCTGTACTATGTTACTAAAGCAAAAAATAAGTCTTGCTTTTCAGTATAGTATGTTCTTCTATTTTAAGGATGTCTTGACCGCTTTTGACTAGCTTTTCTCTCATTTATTATTAGTATCACTATAGTGACTTCCAGAACAGAATATGTGTTTAAGTCTTTGGTACATGTTGCATTGAAACATGAGATCACTTTGGAGAAAATGAATTTCTTTATAAAATTGAACTTTCCATTTCATTATTAATGTTTTGAATTTTTAATAATTTGTTCTTCCTTAATGATTCATGGGGTCACAGAGAGTCGGACACGACTGAGCGACTGAACTGAACTGAACTGAATGTTTAAGCACTTTTCATAACTTTTTCCACAAAGGCATTTATATAAAGTTTTTGTTAGATTTATTCATAGGTAATGAGTAGTTTGATATTAGATTCCTGAACAGGCTTTCACAGGGAGCCTCCTCCCCACACTGCTTCAGCTGAATGCTGTCAATCTTTGGGCGTGTTGGGGAGAGGCAATCAGTCTAATGTCAGCTCAGATTCAGTATTGAGTCAGGAGTGTCTGTCAGCTCAGGTTCAGTATCGAGTCAGGAGTGTCTAAAGCAGTGTGTTTGGAAAAGAACGATTTAAGATTTTTCATTTTTGTCTCAAGTAATTCACTTAGAAAGATAAGCAACTGATGTGCTCTAATCTTTTTGAGGTGGACAGTAAAGTAGAAGGTGTGGGAAGGAGAGGTGAGAACTCAGCAGAGGGTCCTAGGTTGCTCACCTGGAAGCTGAGGACAGACATGGCTTCCCTGTACCCTCTTCTTGTCTCCATCCAGCTGGAAAGTCTTCCAGTCCCCAGGGGGAGGCTGGCTCCTTGAAGGAGAGGTTAACGTGATTGCTCGTCCCTTCCAGTTGTTTGACTTTGAACTGACTCCAGAAGACATGAAAGCAACCAATGGCCTCAATAGAATTATGAGACATTATGAATTTCTACTGTAAGTGACTTGCAGGTTTTTCACACATACACTGTTTTCTGTAGCAGGCAGGTCAGCAGGGGAACAAAGCTTTTTAAAAGCTTAATTCTAGGAAGCCAGTTCTGATTTCCAGCTTAGGAATCTACCAGAGTCTTTCTACAGACCTCAGACCAGAGGTTTCCTCCAGGGCTCCAGTTCTCACCAACAGAAATGTGACTGGGGCTCAGGACAGCCCATCAGTAAAATCCCTTGAGTTGACATCATGGTGAATTCACTACTTTGTACACCTAATCCCTGTGCCTGGTGTACCTCCTCTCAGGTTTGAGGGACCCACTAGACACAGAGGGCATAGTGCTTGCAGCTCAGTATTCTTTCAGTGTTCTTTGAACATGTTTAATCTTTATTTCTTTTTACAACAGGGGAAGATTATTGTATTAATAATAACTGTATAATAATGAATCCATCACGAATTGCATTCAAGTTTTGTTGTTGCTTTTAGTCACTCACTTGTTTCCAACTCTTGGTACTTCATGGACTGTAGCCTGCCAGGCTCCTCTGTCCCTGGGATTTCCCAGGAAAGAATAATGAAGTGAGTTGCCATTTCCCTCTCCAGGGGATCTTGCCAACCCAAGGATCAAACCCATGTCTCCTGTTTTGTAGGTGGGTCCTTTACCACTGAGCCACCTAGGAAGCCTGCAATCATGTTAACCTCAACACAGCTATAAAATGTATTGTAGATGTTTTTTCTGGAGGAGGGTCCTAGAAAGGCCAACATCCATCAGTGCTATGATGTCACATGGGACTGCCCTACCCTGTCCCCTAAGTGTCTGGTGGGCATTCTCCCTAATGGGTATTTCTTCACCAAAACACTAACCGTTTCTTTCAAATCAGTCTCTTCATCGCTCTTTCTTCCCTATTACAACTCCCATGTCCTCATCCTTGTTATCTCATAAAACTGAATTACAAGTAGATCTTGAGCTTAACTGACCCTCCAGTGAGTGACTGCTTAGCAGGACACACTCAGGTAAGATCATCTGGGTCTCTCTGATTTCTTGAGTCAAGACTCACACCAGTGTTGTATTTGTCCATCAGGGGTCCATTCTCTGGGGAGCTCCTACCTTCTTCTTCTTCTTCTTTTTTTTACTTTACAATATTGTATTGGTTTTGCCATACATTGACATGAATCTGCCCCAGGTGTACATGTGTTCCCCATCTTGAACCCCCCTCTCACCTCCCTGCCCATCCCATCCCTCTGGGTCATCCCAATGCACCAGCCCCGAGCATCCTGTATCGTGTATCTAACATGGACTGGTGATTCGTTTCACATATGATAATATACATGCTTCAGTGCCATTCTCCCAAATCATCCCACCCTCACCCTCTCCCACAGAGTCCAAAAGACTGTTCTATACATCTGTGTCTCTTTTGCTCTCTCACTAACATGGGATTCCAGCTGCCTATTTATTGCATGAGGATGTCAGGATTGAAGAGACAGAAGACTAATCAAACAGGGAGAATTTGGAAGGGAGTTTAGAGAGAACGGGATACCAATTTTTGATGAAATGAAGATTTTGTCTCGAATGAAATTTCTCAAAACTCTTCATATTGTTTGTATAGCTGTATCATGCTTCTGATAAAAGAGATGATAATTGAAAAAAAGGTGGAAAGTTACTTTTCTGTACTTAAAGAGTTTTAAATAGAGTTGTATGTTTTCCTTCATTAGGCTGTGAATGCCTACACTTATTTATCTTTGTGGGCTTGGGTCCACAGCCCGGCTCCTGGCACCTGGAATCACTTAGAATGCATTTTTAATGAATTGAATTGATAAAGACAAATTCTGAAAGAAAAGTAGAAACATGGGAAAAAGTAAAAAGTAATAATAGTAATTAGTGAATTACCAGTGGTTTACTACATTATAAATTAAAAAAATTAATAATCCCAGTTTGAGCTGTATGATTGATTATTCAGCTGCATATGGTAGTGTTCTGATTGATGACAAGTTCCTTAATGGAGGCACTCTGTATTTTGGGGACTGCTCAGTATCTGCTTATTGATAGATGTGTGAAAGAGTCAGACGTTGCACCTGTGTCTGAAATGACTTCCAAAGTTAGCCCTAGGTCTTGCACTCTCGTATAAATTATAAACTACCTGTCACCTTGGAGTGAATATCACACGTGAATGTTGAGACTGGACGTGCAGGTGCTGTGTGCACATGGAGCAGACACCTGCATGTGTGCTTGTCGGAGGAGAACGAGGGACATGTTTGTAGATTTAGGCAAATATATCTTGACTGTATCTATAGAGTATCAGCTTTTGACAACATGACAGATTTAATAATTTAACCCTATTCCTCTTTTTCAGTGGTGTTGGCCATCCTGAGTATCCATTTTCTGAAGAATATTGACTCTCAGCTCTCATTGTGATTCTTTGAGAATTACTTGCTTCTAGGACTGTGAAGAGGATTTTTGTACTTGGTGAAGGTGCTTAAATGAAGTATTTGAATGTTTCAAAGCTTGCCTTTCCTTAATGAAACAATAAAGACTTAAAAGTAAGAATACTATTTTTTTCAAAATTAAAAAATACAAATTGCAGAAAATTTGGAAAACAGAATGGAAGTGATAGAGAATAAAGATAAGGTGTGATTAACCCATTTAATAATACTTAAATTTGATGCTTTAACCTTATGATTTTCCTGTAGAAATGTGTGTGTGTTTTCATTTACAAAGAGAAAAGATATTCAATCTACAACTTGTCTACTTGTTTTTAACTCATCATAAGTATCTTGATAAAATAAAAATATGACTTAAAAAATCCAGTATTATATTTTGCTTACTATAAAGCAGCACATCTTATTCATTTATTTAATTTTTTAATTGTCTGCCCATGCTTAGCATTTTGATGAGTTTTTATGTATTTTGACATTGATTCATTGGTTGCAATTCATTCATTAATTCAGCAAAACTTTACTGAATATTCTTTAGAAACACATGATTTTATCAATAAATATTAATTAAGATGAGAAATTCTTGAGTTTATAGTATAGTGGACTGAGACCGTGAATGACATCAGGAGAATTAAGCTGTTAGCAATGGGTAAGTGCCTGTTGGAGATAATTTTGCACAATCCCTCCCACTTCTGTACATCTGTTAGGCAGAGATACCAACTACGCTTCATCCCACACAACTTTTCATTTGTATAAGAAACAGCCTTGCAACATAGAGAGAGTGGCTCCCTTCATTACTCTGGAACAGAAAACACTAAGTTTAGGAAGAAAGAGTGTTTATGTAACATTTAAGATTCAGCAAGTCAGCTGATGTTGGTGGAGCTTACTTAGTGAGGTGGGGAGACAGGAGCTGAAGAGAAGGCCCAGAGAGCCACTGGGACCTTGGGTCTGTATCATGTAGGTTTTTGAAAGGATTTTACTCTGAGAGAAATGGAAATGATACTTTGGGATCTGAGCAGAGTAGTTACATGAACAGACATGCTTTAAAAAAAAATTACCCTGGTTGCTATATTGAGAAGAAAGAGAGAAAAAGAGCCCTCTTTTAGGATTCTACAGGAATCTAGGTGAGAGATGATGCTTGCGTGAACCACAGAAGGGATAAATGTGGTCAAAGTTGTTAGAGTAGGGATATATTTTAAGGGCTCCATCAACTAGACTGTTTAACGTATTGGGCATAAAGTGAAAGGAAAAGGGGAATCAAAACTGATCCCCAACGTTTGTGCTTAAGGGATAGGAAAAGGAGATGCTGTTTTCTCAGATGGAGACAATGGAGGGAGAGCACATTTTGGGGGGAAGATTAGGAGTTCAATTATAGACATGTATCTTTGAGATGCATTTAGGCACCCAAGTGAAGATGCATGCATACAGTTGGACATAGAAGTCTATCAGATAAAAAGATTAGCTAAAATATTTATATTTGTGGTTTCTCAAATGTAGTTGCCACTTAAAGCCAAGCAACTAGGAAATTGGAGATAATATGTCATACAGTGAGTGAGTAGACATGGATGTTAAGCTTCATGACAACTCGGGATTGAGAAGTTGGTTTTTCCTTAAAAAAAGAAAAAGTGGAGAAACCAGCAAAAGAGGTAGAGAAAAAGAGGCTAGTGAGGTGGGAGGGACTGTTCTTAGAAAGCACGTGAAGGGTATGATTGGAGGAGAAAAGAGTCCAATGCTTCCAAGTGGACAAGTAAGAGAAGACTGAAATGGACCATTGGGTTGGACGGTTAACCTTGGCAAGGTCAAGTGGCACTTTGATAGTGGTGAAGGCAAACCCTGAGTAGAGTAAGTTCAAGAAATTGTGTAAAAAGACCAATGAGAAACAGAGTATACACGGTTTTCAAAGACGTTGCTGTAATGAGGACCTTGGAATTAGGCAGGTGCTGAAGGAGAAAGTGGAATTACAAGACAAGTTTCCCTGTTGGGGGAGATGACCACCTGCCTCTGAGGTCAGAGGAACAGTCCAGCAGAGAGAGGAAAACTTATGATACAGCAGATGGAGGTGGGGCTGATTTGAACCACATTTGTTTTAATTAATACTTCTGCTATAACAAATGAACAAAAAGTTGTGCTTTGAAACAACAGCAATGAATTAGTTCACATATCCTGAGGTCAGAAATTAAAAATGCGTTTCAATGGGCTAAAGTCAAAGTGCCAGAAGGCCAGAATTCTTATCTGGAGGTTGTAGGGAAAATCTACTTCCTTGCCTTATCCAGCTCCTAGAGAACAGGTCCTGTGTTGTTGGAAGAGGGTATTTGCTAAGACCAGGGCCTTCTCTTGACAAAATTCTGTTAGCTTTGGCCATGATTCATTTGTATTCCATGGCCAAACTTGCCTATTAGTCCAGGTATCTCCTGACTTTCTACTTTTGTATTCCAGTCCCCTGTGATGAAAAGGACATCTTTTTTTGATGTTAGATTTAGAAGGTCTCTTTGGTCTTCCAAGAACACATATACTTCAGCTTCTCTGGCATTTGTGGTTGGGGCATAGACTTGGATTTCTGTCATGTTGAATAGTTTGCCTTGAAAATGAACCAAGATCATTCTGTCATCTTTGAGATTGCACCTAAGTATACTGCATTGTGGACTCTTTTGTTGACTATGAGGTCTACTCCCTTTCTTCTAAGGGATTCTTGCCCACAGGAGGAGATATAATGGTCAGTTTAATTAATTTCACCTATTTTTCAATCTATTTTAGTTCACTGATTTCTAAAATGCCCATGTTTATTTCTGCCATCTTCTGTTTGACCACATCCAATTTACCTGGTTTCAGAGACATAACATTCCAGGTTCTTATGAAATATTATTTTTTGCAGCATCAGATTTTACTTCCACCACTAGACACATCCACAACTGGGTGTTGTTTCTGCTTTGGCTCTGCCTCCTCATTCCTTTTAGAGCTATTTCTCCACTCTTTACTAGTAGCACATTGGACACCTACCAACCTGGGGGTCTCATCCTTCAGTATGATATACTTTTGCCTTTTCATACTGTTCATGGGGTTCTCAAGCCAGGAATGTTGATATGGCTCACCATTCCTTCTCCATCATCAGATTTCTCCTTCATGACTTGTCCATCTTGGGTGGCCCTGCACAGCATGACTAATAGTTTCATGAGTTACACAAGGCTGTGATCCATGTGATCATATTGTTTAGTTTTCTGTGATTGTAATTTTCATTCTGGAGGCCATAAAATTGAAATTCTTGCTTCTGTGTTGCCCTCTGATGGATGATGATAAGAGGCTTGTGCAAGTTTCCTGATGGGAGGGACTGACTGTGGGGAAAGTTTTTCTCTGGTGGGCAGGGCAATGCTTAGTAAATCTCTAACCCAATTTTCTGCTGATGGGTGGTGAAATGAAGCTGAATCCTTTGTTCCTTGCCCCTGTACCATGTCCTTTTCCTGGTCTTTGTGGAAAATTCAAAGAATAAGTTTAATCAGAGAATTGAGAAATGTAGACAGAAAGGAAAAGGGTCAAAGGAGACTAAATAAAAACCGTGTGGTCATTAAGCATAATCAAGGACCTTCCGCTCTTTGTCGAGGGCTAGAGATAATATTCTGAAGCATATCCCATGAGCTGCCTTATAGATACTAGAACACCAGGTGGAGAAATTAACCACATGATGGCCAGAATATATCCATGACATAAGCTGCCACAATTCTGAGTACTGGCCTCAAGAAATGCAGACAAATAGGTCCTGGAACTGAAGACTAATGTACATAAAACAATCAAGATGACATGCGTCAGACCACTGATGACCAATCTGAAGATGACTGTCAGAGCTGACTGTGCTGTTTCTGCTTATAGCACCCCTGTCACTTCTGTCTATAAGGGCTCTTGCCCCACTGGTTGAAATGGAGGGGGGTCGGGCTTTGGATTGATGCCTGTCAATCCAACAGCCCAGTTGCCAGAATCTGAAATCAAACAAACTTTCCTCTCCACCAACCTGGCCTGATTATTGGATTTGAAGCAACAAGCAGTCGTACCCACACACACCGTTTTGGTGACAGTGGGACTGTGCTCCCTCCAGTAGAAGGGAAAACCAGTAGGCCATTCTGGAATGACCTAAATGAAATTCTTTATGATTACACAGTGGAAGTGACATAAAGATTCAAGGGATTTGATCTGATAGGCAGAATGACTGAAGAAATATGGGTGGATGTTTGTAACATTATATAGGAGGTGGTAATCAAGATCATCCCAAGAAAAGAAATGTAACAAGGAAAAATGGTCATTTGAAGAGACCTCACAAATAGCTGAGCAAAGAGGAAAAACAAAAGGCAAAGGAGAAAGGGAAAGATTTATCCATCTGAATGCAGAGTTCCAAGGAAGAGCTGGGAGAGGTAAGGAAGTCTTCTTAAGTGATCACTACAAAGAAACAGAGGAAAACAATATAATGAGAAACACTAGAGATCACTTCAAGAAAATTAGAGATACCAAAGGAATATTTCATGCAAAGATGAGGACAATAAAGGACAGAAATGGCATGACCTAAGATAAGCAGAAGAGATTAGGAAAAGTGGCAAGAATACAAAGAAGAACTATACAAAAAAGGCCTTAGTGACCGGGATAACCATTATGGTGTGATCACTCACATAGAGCCAGACATCATGGAATGCGAAGTCAAGAGGGCTTTTGCATGAACAAAACTAGCAGAGGTGATGGAATTCCAATTGAGCTATTCCAAATCCTAAAAGATGATGCTGTGAAAGTGTTGCATTCAATAGCCCAGCAAATTTGGAAAACTCAGCAGTGGTCACAGGACTGGAAGAGGTCAGTTTTCATTCCAATCCCTAAGAAGAGCAATGCCAAAGAATGTTCAAACTGCTTCACAATTGCACTCATTTCACATAGTAGCAAGGGACAGATGTACAAGCTGGATTTAGAAAATGCAGATGAACCAGCAATCAACTTGCCAACATCCATTGGATCATAAAGAAAGCAAGAGAATTCCAGAAAAAAAAACATCTACTTCTGTTTCATTGACTACGCTAAAGACTTTGACTGTGTGGATGACAACAAACTGTGGACAATTCTTAAAGAGATAGAAAGGCCAGACCACCTTTTCTGGCTCCTGAGAATCCAGTATGTAGGCCAAGAAGCAAAAGTTAAAACTGGGCACGAAACAATGAACTGGTTCCAAATTGGGAGAGGAGTACATCAAAGCCATATATTGTCATGCTGCTTATTTAATTTATATGCAGAGTACATCAGGTGGAACGCTGGGCTGGATGAATCACAAGGTGGGTTGAAGATTGCTGGGAGAAATATCAGTAACCTCAAATATGGAGATGGCATCACCTTAATGGCAGAAAGCAAAGAGGAACTAAGGAGTCTCTTGAAGGAGGTGAAAGAGGAGAGAGAAATAACTGGCTTAAGTCTCAATATTTGAACAGTTACGATCATGGTATCTGGTTCCATCCCTTCACAGCAAATAGATGGGGAAAACTTGGAAATAGTGACAGAGTTTATATTCTTGGCCTCCAAAATCACTGCAGATGGTGACTGTAGCCATTAAATTAAGATGCGTGCTCCTTGGAAGAAAAATTATGACAAATCTAGATAACCTGTTTAAAAACAGAGCCATCACTTTGTCGACAAAGTTCTGTAGAGTCATAGCTATGGCATTTCCAGTAGTCATGTATGAATGTGAGAGTTGGACTATAAAGAAGGCTAAGCCCTGCAAAATTGATGCTTTCAAACTGTGGTGCTGGGGAAGACTCTTGAGAGTCCCTTGGATAGCTAGGAGATCAAACCAGTCAATCCTGAATGAAATCAACCCTGAATATTCATTGGAAGGACTGATCTTGAAGCTGGAGCTCAATATTTAGCCACCTGATGCCAAGTGCCAACTTATTGGAAAAGACCCTGATGCTGGGGAAGGCTGAGGGCAAGAGGAGAAGAGGATGACAGATGGTGAGATGGTTGGATGGCATCACCGACTCAATGGACACAAGTCTGAGCAAACTCTGGGAGATAGTAAAGGACAGAGAAGCCTGGTGTGTTGCAGTCCATGGGGTGGCAAAGAGTTGGACATACTGAGAGACAGAACAACAAGAGAACCATTCCATCTTCATCTTGTAGACTCTACTGAGATCTTCAGAGAGAGACTCTAGCATCTTAGAATATTTTATCTAATGTTCTTATCTTCCCATCTTCTCTTTGAATACAACCTTCCCAGGTCACACATGTAAGGACTTTGTCATTATATTAGGGTTACCAGGGAAACCAAGAATATCTTGCCTCTCAAGATTTTAATCAGCTTTATAAGATCATTCCCAGACCAGGTTCAGAACCATGCCCCCTGCAGTAGAAGCACAGAGTCCTCACCACTGGACCACCAGGAAAGTCCCGGGTAAAAGGAAATTTTTAGCCATAATTTCATCACACCTACATTTTCGGCTCCCTGCTCCATCTCTTCTGCTTCTGGAACCCCTACTCTGTGAATGTTAGTATGTTCTATTCCTTAGTTAATGTAGCATTTTTCTTATGATTCCGTATTCTGGTAAATTTTTTTGGTAAATTATTAATCTCTGTCTCAATATCTGATCTTTTCAGGTTTTTTTTTTGTCTTATTGTTTCATTTGACACAAATTACTCTCTCTTCTCATTTTGCTTAGCTTCCTTCTTCTCTATGAAATTAGGTAATAAAAGTTACCTGTCCTGGTTTGTAGGGGTGTCCTTGTTTGGACCTGTCTCTGTGCAGTCTGTGTGCCCAGAGGCTTTGGGGCAGAGCTGGAGCTGAAGAGGGCAGGGCCACCCCTTCCCAGGGTGTGCTGGCAAATGTCACTTCGGTGGGAGGGGGAGGGGCAGGCTAGAGCCAGAGCCCAGTGTGAGCAAAGGCTTCTGTACTCAGTGGCTGTCCCCACCCTACTGGGCCAGGCAAGTCCCAGGACGCTGGAGCAGAACTCTGAGGGTTGGGTCCAGACTGGTTTCACTCCTTGTAAGTGTGCACCCCCCTCCTCTGCAGTGGTACCTTTGTCCAGAGGGTGGCAGAGATGGAGGGAGGCGTGCTGGGGCAGCCGTGCATGTGGTGCAGCCCTGGCACACCATCAGAGCCCCAGATCCTGCTCCTTGGGGCCCTCTGTGATGGCCGCCCTGCCCTGTCCTGATGTGTGTGTGTTCCTGTGTGTGTGCATTCAATTGGGTACTTGAAACAGGCAAATGCTCACTCTTGGTAGAGTTGTTCCTTGTCACAACTTCACTAGTTAACTCGTCATGCTCCTAGTCCTGGGATCAACCCAACAGGAAAGCTAAGGGTGGCTCAGTTCATTTTTGAGTCAGCATCTTACCTGGTTGAGACTGGCTATCTGATTCTGGTGAATTTATGACTATTATTGAATGCACTATGTCCCCCAAAGCCACACCCCCATTCTATTCTGGGACTTTTAATACATGGTCTAGTCTATGGCTCCACCCTTATTCCTTTGTCCTTGGCTCCATATGTATGTATGTATATATATATAATATATATATATATATATAGAGAGAGAGAGAGAGAGAAAGAGAGTTCCCCTGCAGCTGCAATAAGCATTCCAGGTGTTCTTCAGTTCAAGCTTAGAGTTAAGTGGCACAGATACCAGTCTCCAGGCAGCCCCCAAGTAGGTTGGAATACCACACATAAAGTTTCCTCTGATCATTCTGGTTTGAGGGAGGCAACTGGGAGCTGATCAAGACTGTACTGCCCCAGGCAGGAGGAGGGTACAGGTGAGTAATATATGATGAAATTTCCTTCTACTCTGTTCTGGATTTTTCCTAATTGCCTGTTCACTTTGTTTCTGTCAGTTTTTGTTTGACTGTTTTCCAGAACCCCTATGAAGTTTTATTTTTTTTTAATTTTTATTGGAGGCTAATTATTTTACAATATTAT
Source organism: Moschus berezovskii (assembly GCF_049115385.1). Taxonomy (NCBI): domain Eukaryota; kingdom Metazoa; phylum Chordata; class Mammalia; order Artiodactyla; family Moschidae; genus Moschus; species Moschus berezovskii. The sequence continues at coordinate 40,904,590 of NC_142474.1, read as the reverse complement.
ATTGGTTGGTTTTGCCATACATTGACATGAATCTGCCTTGGGTGTACATGAGTTCCCCCTCCTGATTGAAACATGTATATTATCATATGTGAAACGAATCGCCAGTTCAGGGTCAATGCATGTTACAGTATGCTCGGGGCTGGTATGTGGGGATGACCCTATGAAGTTTTAAAACTAATTTCTCTTTCTTTTCTTGTCTTTCCAAGGGAGAATTCAGTCCTCCCATCTCACCAGTTTGCTGACATCACTGTACATGTTAAATTTTATTTATCTCCACTTCATTTTTGTGTATCAGTGCATCACAACTTCTGTTTTCTTTCCAAATTTGTGGTATTTTGATTTGTTTATAGGTTTTTCTTTTATGAATAATGTGGAACAGTTAGTAAATTATGTAAAATATGTATCAGTTACATTATGAGATAAAAAATTAATTTAAGTATTTAAAAAATTAATTTACTTATTTTAATTGGAGGTTAATTACTTTACAATATTGTGGTGGCGTTTGTCATACATTGACATGAATCAGCCATGGTTATACATGACCCCTTGTCCCGAACCGCCATTCCACCTCCTTCCCCATCCCATCCTTCTGGGTTGTCCCAGTGTACCGGCTTTCAGTGCCCTATTTCATACATCGAACTTGGACTGGTCATCTATTTCATGTACAGTAATATACATGTTTCAATGCTAATCTATGAGAGTACTCTTAAAGATATATAACTAAGTACAATGTATAAACACTCAGAGTCTCTTTGCACAGTGCATATGGTATCCTAAGGCTATTAATAATTAGTCTCCAATAAGGATTTTGCCAAAATGTCTGGTTTCTTCATACTGTTTAGGATTTCACCAGTCAGGTCTGTAAAGCATAATAATTTTCCTGGTGGGAAATATAGAGACAAATTTATTTTCATTTGAAGTTTTGATTCTTTATTAAGGCGTAGCATTTTAAAAAATGCTATTAAACACTTTCAGATTGTGTGATTTGTGTATGTGTGTTTATTTGTACTCTAAGATAGCGTTTTCAATTGATGTTTGATTGACATTATGGTCATAATAGGAAAACAAGAAAGACTGCTGTTGGAAGTTTCTAGTTTAACTAATGGTCAATAATTGCCCACCCAATTTCATCAGTGTATAATACTTGAGGTTATGCTGATAAAACAAATCAAACAAGTTGACTGTCTTCAAACCTCTCCTTACTCCGTGGACACTAGTTTAATCACATTTCTGCAATATATCTGCTAATGTTGGACAGTGCAGCTGGGGTGTGAACATCCTGCTATTTATAACCAGTGAAAGAAGAAGAAAATATCAATCTTCTTTCTCAGAGGAGAAACAGGCAATGGATCCCAAAGGCCATAAGGTGAAGTTTAATGATGGCCACTTCATTCCTGTCCTGGGATTTGGAACCTATGCACCTCCAGAGGTAACAGTAGTGGTTTGGGGTTGAGATATAAATAGTAGTGAATGTAACATGTGCGGAAGGGACTTGGATTGTCAAGTACTGAGTTCCTGGGTGACGCTGGGAGGGTCATGTGGTTCCACTAACCAGGCTAGAACCATGACTTGTGAAAGGGGAGAGAGCATCCAGTCTCCACTCTGCATCAGCGTCTGAGGCTGTGCTCACCTGCAGATTACTCTGGGATCCCCTCCAGTTTCCATCTCTTTCCCAGCTTGGCAGAAGAGGTGAGACTCGGCTGTCAAAAAAGTTGTCAACTGCTTTGCTTTGAAGGTGATTGCAACGGTGAGGTTTATCTGTATATTTAATTAATTCCAGAACTCTTTCCTCCTTCCAAAAAGCCATGACACAGAGAAGTATTTGAGGTGGGAGGTCCTATAGATGAGGTGAATGAAAAATAATGGGAATGAATTGTTTTTCTACTGTGGGTGCTTGCTAGATGGCAGGCAAGAAACACTCCAACTGTGTTTTGCCTCATATTTCTGTTTCTGCTTGGAAACTTATTCTTAGGGGAAATATAATCTCATTTGAAGGGAAACGGTACTATCTTACAGGCCAGGTTTTGTAATGTTTTCTTGGGCTTCCCTGGGTAGCTCAAATGATAAAGAATCTGCCTGCAATGAGGGAGATCTGGGTTCAATCCTTGGATCAGGAAGATCCCCTGGAGAAGGAAATGCCAATGCACTCCAGTGTTCTTGCCTGGAGAATCCATGGACAGAGGAGCCTGATGGGCTATAGTCCATGGGGTCACAAAGAGTCGGACATGATTGAGCGACTTTCAATTTCAATGTCTTTTTATTTATTTGAGTTTTCCTCCTGTATTTTCTTTTCTTTTTTTTTTTTGTTCGTTTCATTTTTTAATAAAGTGCGGTTTGCAGCACTTGGGCATCAGATGGGCTGGTAAGTCTCTAGTCTGGAAGTGAGAAAGTTTGCTGTCTATCTTGTCTTTAGGGTATATGTGACAGGGCTTGGTCCTTAAACTTTGAGTTTCATTATTCTAGTTCATAAAATGGAAAACCATATTCAGAGACATTTTGCAGATAGAAGACAGGACTGTATCCTTTGTAGAGCAAAGTTGGGTGAGGGGAATGAAGGGGCCAGGATGTTACTGATGCTCACTGGCTCATTCCTCGGTGGTGGTGGTGGTTTAGTCGCTCAGTCGTTCCTGACTTTTGCGATCCCATGGACTGTAGCCTTCTAGGCTGCTCTGTCCATGGGATTCTCCAGGCAAGAATGGAGATGACACCACCCTAATGGCAGAAAGGGAAGAGGAACTAGAAAGCCTCCTGATGAAGGTAAAAGAGGAAGTGAAGAAGTTGGCTTAAAACTCAGTATTAAAAATACTAAGATGATGACATTCAGTTCCATCAGTTCAGTTCAGTTCAGTCACTCAGTCGTGTCTGACTCTTTGCGACCCCATGAATCACAGCACACCAGGCCTCCCTGTCCATCACCAACTCCCGGAGTTCACTCAAACTCATGTCCATTGAGTCGGTGATGCCATCCAGCCATCTCATTCTCTGTCGTCCCCTTCTCCTCCTGCCCCCAACCCCTCCCAGCATCAGAGTCTTTTCCAGTGAGTCAACTCATAGCACGAGGTGGCCAAAATATTGGAGTTTCAGATTTAGCATCAATCCTTCCAATGAACATACAGGACTGATCTCCTTTATGAGGGAAAAATGTAAACAGTGGCACATTTGATTTTCTTGGACTCCAAAATCATTGTGGATGGTGACTATAGCCAGAAGTTTAAAAGACACTTGCTCCTTGGAAGAAAAGCTATGAGAAGCTTAGACAGTGTATTAAAAAACAGATACATTACTGACAAAAGGCCATATAGTCAAAGCTACGGTTTTCCAGTAGTTATGAATAGATGTGAGAGTTGGACCATAAAGAAGTCTGAGTGCAAAGATTTGATGCTTTTGAACTGTGGTATTGGAGAGGACACTTGAGAGTACCTTGGACAGCAAGGAGACAGACAAAACCTGTCAATCCTAAAGGAAATCAACCCTGAATATTCCTTGGAAGGACTGATGATGAAGTTGAAGCTCCAATACTTTGGTCACATGATGCGAAAAGCCAATCCATTGGAAAAGACCCTGATTCTGGGAAAGATTGAGGGCAGGAGGAGAAGGAGACGATAGAGGATGAGATGGTTGGATGGCATTATTGACCCAATGGACATGAGTTTGAGCAAACTGCAGGAGATAATGAAAGACAGGAAAACCTGGAGTGCTGCAGTCCATGGGGTCAGAAAGACTTGAACAGGACTGAGTGACTGAACATAAACAACAACTTATATGAGAACATCACTTTGTACACCTAGATTTCATACAGTTTTTATGTGGTGTATTTTTTTGGCTTCACTGTAGACAGAGGTCTTAGAAGCTTTTACTTTGTTTCTTGATGCTTTTACCAGGCACCTTACACCTTTGCTGATTTATCTTCAACATCTCACTGTATAAATAATATCCATGACTACAACTTTATGCTGAATCCTTTGGGTTCTTCCAGCAAATCAATGAACTTGCAAGTGGTCTTGAGGTCCTCTGATGACAACAATCTCAGGTTGAAGGGTTCCTGGGTGTCCACTTAACCACTGACCAGAAATGTTCAGGGAAATCGTCAAGCATTCATCACCACACAAACAGAACTAACCAAAGCCACAATGAAACGTTTATGTTGGGAAGGTGAACACTTGTGTCTAGCAATCTCTTATGTGGATATTAAGCTTCTATCTTTGTTGCTTATGTAGGTTGCTAAGAGGGAAGCTCTGGAATTCACACCATTTGCCATAGAGGTTGGGTTCCGCCATATTGACTGTGCTCATGTGTACCAAAATGAAGAGCAGATAGGCCAGGCCATTCGAAACAAGATTGCAGATGGCACTGTGAAGAGAGAAGACATATTCTGCACTTCAAAGGTACTGTGTGTGTTGTGTGTGTGTACATGTGTGCAAGTGATTGTGCCCAGGTGAAAATTATTATAATAGGATCGTTTGGTGAAGAGTTGCTTGGTGAATTATGCTTATTGGTAAATTCCTAAAGTATTAGAGTTCCCTGGTGGTTCAGTGCTTAAGACGTGGTGCTTTACTGACATGAGCTGGGATTCCATCCTTGGTCGGGGAAGTAATATCCCACAAGCCACATGGTACGCCCCCCTAAAAAAATTAACTTAAGTTTTATTAATACAAATTTTATTTCTTAACCTCTGCAGCTTTGGTGCACATCCTTTCGACCAGAGTTGGTCCGACCAGCCTTGGAAAAGTCACTGAAAAATCTTCAACTGGACTATGTTGATCTCTATATTATGCATTATCCACTGGCTCTGAAGGTTGGAAATTTGTGTGATCACATCAATGCTATATCTTGTGTTAAGGTGTTCATCAACTTGCCTGGATGGTTGAAGTGATTTGCCTTAGCAGGCTGAAGGGATGATTATACTAGAGTAGAATCCCCCAAGTAATCGTTTGTGACCATCTTTTTACTGAGATTCTTTGAATTCCTTACACGCCTCCCAGAAAAAAGGAGTTAAATAATCTGAGAGTCTCTGCTTGAAAACTTTCAGAAATAGAAAAAAGCCAGTTCTGCACCGAGTCCTGGTTATGACTCCTGAGTCTCTGGGAATTTCATGAATCGAGAGTTTGGTGCAACCCTGATGAGCATGACACTGCCTTACATTGAACGTGATGAGTTTATCTTGACTTTCACTCTTTCTAGGTGAGCAGATTTGGTGGTGCTCCCTCTGTGTGGGTCTAAGCCTCATATGTTTATAGGGACTTGGGAGACCTTGCCTACACTCTACCCTGTCTTCAGATGAGATTTGTAGTCTGCACTTAACCATTAAGAAAGGTTTACTTAGAACAACTGATTTCATGTCACAGAACTCAAGCCATCTGACGCAAAACAGCTTCATGGACTACGTAGATGGCAAGTTCCAGCCACAGACAGAATTGAAGGTTGCAGTACTCTTCAGAAATGTCTCCTTTTTTCTATCCCTTATCAGGGTACTACTCATGGTTTGCTTTATTTTTCCTGAACATTTTCCATTAGTGGCAAATATGACCTTGGGGCAGCTCAAGGCTCATGGTCATGAATATTTGAAAGCATGCATGGCTGGATCATCCATATTCCATATCAACCTAAAGAGAGCCTTGCTGGTTCATATGCCTGCTCTAGGGCATCTGATGCTCAGAGATAAAAGGAAGTCTGATTATCTAGCCCAGGTCAAGATTTCAAGATTGCAATTTTTATTCTGGAAATAAAGCCATGTAACTTACTGCCATTCCCAGCTCACAGAAGCAGTTGTAAAGAGGCAAGTACAAGAAGAGACAAAATTCACAGAAGTCACTGGAAGTCCATTTTAGGAAGTAGAAAAATTGTATTTATTACAACATATATTTAGTATAAAAGAGTAGAGTAACCCTCCCTCCTGAAGACATTGCTTACATAGACAAAATCACTTTGCAAGTATTAATATCTAGAAAGTTGTAAACATACCTCAGGGAGGTTTAATTCCTGGTGCCTGGGAGCCTGGTTAAATATGGAGAAATTATTTTGTGACATCTCTAAAATGACTGCTTCTATTCCAGCCAGGGGAGGACATTTTGCCAACAGATGAAAATGGAAAGCTGGTATTTGACTCAGTGGATTTCTGTCACACATGGGAGGTGAGTATGGGGAGGAGAGAGACCAGAGGAGGAACGAGGAGAGTGGGAAACTCTTTCATTTCTTCCACCTGTAAGAATGGGTTGTGGACCATCAGATCCAGCAGTTCATAAAGTCTAAGCGCTGTGATGCTGAGGTTGTGGGGAGGAAACCATTGCTGAAATGTTCCAGAGAAGAAAGTAGGAGGAGATTATGGGACAGTGCAGACAGGCATCTGTTTCCTTCCATGTGATATGTCTTCTCCAGGGTTCAAAGAGGAGACGGTAATTCTTTTTGTATAATGTCTTCTTCCCCTTTTTTCTTCTTTCTTGATGGATGAAACTTTACAGATTTTTTCCAGCATTTATTCTTGCTCTATCACTAATTTTAAATGACTGTTCACCACCCCTCCCTCCCAGGCCCTGGAGAAGTGTAAGGATGCAGGGCTGACCAAGTCTATTGGGGTGTCCAACTTCAACCACAAGCAGCTGGAGAAGATCTTGAACAAGCCAGGGCTTAAGTACAAGCCTGTCTGCAACCAGGTGAGCAACTCGGCTCTTCTCCCTCCTGTTCTTCGGAACCTCCTTCTTGCCCTGGAGAGAGATATCTGTCTGTCCTCCCCTCTTGTTCATCCTACATTTGTGGATAGAAGGTTCTAGAGAGTAGAGCTGCTGTCTGGATGGTGTGAATAGAACCCATAATGGTATCTCTGTCTGATAAATTTGGACATAAAAAATGCAGAGGGCTTCCTGGTAAATCATGAATAGAACCCAGAAGTAGAGGAGGGAAGCATTTTCCTGAGATGATAGCATGACAGTTCAGAGGTTGAAAGTGCCCTGGAGCTAGCTTTGTACAGGAAGGAAAATCATGAAAACATGGAATCAGAGGTAAATTAATAGAGTGTCAAATCAGTTGTTTGTGATGGGTATTAAGGGTTTGTGTGGGGGTCTGATGGCTGAATCCTTAATCTTGGTGTCACAGCGTTTATAAGTCTTTAGCAGGGAGCACAGTTCAGAAAATTGTGCTGGACATTATGAAAATCATCCAGGTTACAGGGTGAAGTTAAAGGCTCATGGTGATGCTAACAGTCTATGAAATATTTACTCATGAGTGTCTACTCAAATGTAGAGTCCATCATTTGGTTAGTCAATCTTGGACTGGTTCTCCCATCTACGTCCATCATAAACTGTATAAACACACTTTTCTTTGTTTCTCTGTTGATGTTAATATTTCCAATTTACATTTAATGTTATGGTTTTTCATTTATCATTTTTTAAACTTTTTGTCTCCCTCTGTCATATTAGTATTATGTTTCCATAATATCTGACACTCTTCTCTATTGGTTTTTTACAGGTGGAATGTCACCCTTATCTCAATCAGAGGAAACTGTTGGATTTCTGCAAGTCACATGATATTGTTCTTGTTGCCTATAGTGCTCTGGGATCCCAAAGAGTAAAAGGATGGTACTGAACTCTAATGAAAGCAACAGGGAGTTTATGTAAAATTCAATTTTTGATGAGATAGTTTAAATCATACAATACTCAGATAACTCTCATAGGCAGAGGGGAGAGAGGAGCAGTAGAATGAATTCTTCTCTTTTATCTTCCCACCACCTAGCCAATTCTTCTAGATTGTATTAGCTTGTTGACTCATGAATAACAAATGTCTACATTAAAATCTACATATAATCCTCCAGTTGGGACCAGAGACACAAGCTTATCTCAAGATTTACTTATTAACTAATGAACACATTTTTAAAAATAGGTGTTTCAAGACTCACTTACCTTATGTCTAAAGTTGAGATAATAATATATAACTCCTAAGTCTATCATGATAGAAAAGAAATTCAACTTGAACCATTTTTGTAAACATCTATAGTAGAATAATGATGAAATAAATGTCTCTTATTTTGAGACCTCTCAATTTTTATCAATACCTTAGAAAAAGTGAAATTTACAAACTATTCGTGGTCTTTTCCTTCAGTTTCTCTTTTCATGCCCTTGATTGTAGAAGAAACCGCCCCCCCCCCGCCCCGAAAATTAAGGAAGAAATCCACGAGTTTGGCAGTCCTGGTCTCAACTCAATAATGCCTCTGAATCACCTGTAGAGCTTTGTAAACTCAGAATGGGAAGTAACTCAGCTGAGGTTCTGATTCAGTTTGTCTTCAGCTCAGCCATGGAATTTGTATTTCTAACAAGATCCCAGGTGATACTGATGATGTTGGTCCATGGGCCACGCTTTGAGAAGTAGTGGTCTAGAGTGAACCTCTTGGTCTGTATGGGAAACCTACTCACAAAGTGAGTACCTAGTCTTAGCTCCTCAACATTTCTGAATTTCCTTCCAGGGTGAACCTGAACCATCCCATTCTCTTGGAGGACCCGGTTCTCTCTGCCATTGCTCAAAAACATAAGAAAACCCCAGCTCTGGTTGCCCTTCGCTACCAGATACAGCGTGGGGTTGTGGTTTTGGCCAAGGGTAACAATAAAGAGTGGATCAAGGAGAATATACAGGTGATGAGTGGGACTGTGGGGAGAGGGTTCCTAAGGAATATCCTTCACGAGGGTCATTCTTTGTCTGACTCTCAGACTGCCTTTGGACCAAGACTAGTTACCTGTTCTTTCCCTGAGCATGAATGTCTTGTGTGTATTCCTGGTGGTTTTCTCCTCCTGCTGTGGCAACAGGAGAGGCATCATGTCTGGAGAGGGTCACAGTTGGACAGATAATGGAGGTTTTAGTTTGAGCATTACATTTGCAATGTATTCTATCACATCATGCAAATGACGTTTTGTTTTCTTTGTTCTCAGTTGATGAAATTGAATTCTTTGATTTTTTAAGAACATCTGAACTGCTCTAACACAGCACCACAGATTGAACGCCTGAGAAAAAAATTTAAATTTGTTTCTCACAATTCTGAAGCTGGAGATTTGAGTTCAGGGTGCCCTTGTGGTCAGGTGAGGATGCTCCTCCAAGTCACAGGCTTCTCTTTGTATCTTAACATGGTGGAGGGGGCAATAGAGCTCTCCCAAATATCTTCTATGAATATGATATTGTTTAAATCTCATTCATGAAGGCTCCACCATCATTACCTAATCGCCTCTCAGAAATTTCATTTCTAACACCATCAGCATGTGAATATGAGGGCAGAAAAAATATGGCAGTGATCTTTAACCTCCAAACCATTGTGTTTTAATTTTTCATTTCACTGAATTCCAATAAGGTTTCATTTTTGTATATTTAATCTTCTTGAGTTTCTGTCTTTGTGAAGTTCTCCTGCAATAGTTTGTCCATTTTTGCTAGGTTGCATTTTGTCTTTGGTGTAGGAGACCATTATTGTACTTTTAGCCATAACTGTAAAGGAAACTCCTCAGTTTCAGGATTTAATTCAGAGATCATTTATGTGTCTCTTGCTTCTGTGATTTGACAGCCTGCACTCAGCTAAGCTGTTGTCCTCTTGGCTGGGTTTTTTTTTTTACTTAATTTGAAGTTCAGCTCAGAGCAGCATGGTACTTCTGCTTTAGCAGGTGTATATGGTTCTTGTCAGATGGGCCTTCATGTTCCTCTGTATATTTTATCATGAATATTTGACTAGACTGTGCCAAATAACCTAGTCTTCATCTCAACACAAGGTTATGACCCCAAGTCAGTGATTAGGGAAAAAGTTCTCTTCCTGTCTGGGCTCAGATCTGGCTTACAATTTCTGAGAAATGTCACTATTCAATGCAGGTTATAGGTCAGGCCAAGTCAAGAGGAAGGGAAATTGTCCCCTGATCAATTGTTTCCATGTTTCCATTTAAATTTGGCTCTGTAATCTAGCTGGAACTGATTATCTAGGATAATACAAAAATGTATACATACATGTTTATGTATATTTAAGTGTAAATCTAAGATTCCATATTTCCTCACAGATTTTCATTGTCAGCTCAATCATATATCAAGTTTCCATAAATACATTTCTGGTGTCTCTCTTCTATTTAAATATTCAGTTTTCTACACTGTGTTCTTAAAGTCAAAAATCAGTCTTGCTTTTCAGAATGGTAATTTTTAATTATTTTAAGAATGTCCTGACTGCTTTTGATTATCTCTCTTTTATTTAGAATTTAGTATCACTTTACCAACTTCCAGGAAAGAATACGTGCTCAAGTCTTTGGTTTATGTTGCACTGAAACACTAGATCACTTTGGAGAAAATGAATTTCTTTACAAAATTGAGATTTCAATTTCATGATTATGATGTGAATTTTTAATTATTAAGGTGTTCTTTAATGTTTTAACAATTTCATTACTTTCTGCACAAAAGCATTTACATAAAATTTTTGTTAGGTTCAATCATAGATAAAGAGTAGTTTGATATCAGATTCCTGAAGAGGCTTTCATGGGGGAGCTTCCTTCCCACACTGCTTCAGCTGAATGCTGTCACCCTTGGGGTGTGTTGGGGAGAGGCAATCAGTCTAATGTCACCTCAGGTTCGGTATCAAGTCAGGAGTGTCCAAAGGCAACGTGTTTGGAAAAAGCAGATTTTAGATTGTTTTCTGTCACAAGTGATTCACTTAGAAATATAAGGGACTGATGCACTGTAATGTTTGTGAGGCGGACAGAGAAGGAGAAGGTGTGTGAAGGAGAGGTGAGAACTCAGCAGAGGGTCCCAGGCTTATTCACCTGGAAGCTGAGGACAGACACGGCTTCCCTGTGCCTTCCTCTTATCTCCACCCAGCTGTAAAATCCTCCAGTCCCCAGGGGGAGGCCAGTTTCCTGGGGGAGAGGTTAATGTGATTCTTCCTTCATTCCAGGTGTTTCACTTTGAACTGACTCCAGAAGACATGAAAACAATCGATGGCCTCAACAGAAATATGAGATATAATGAGATACTATTGTAAGTGACTTGAGGATATTTCACACACACACTGTTTTTCTGTAGCAGGCAGGTCAGCAGGGGAGTTAAACTTTTCAAAAGCTTAATTCTGGGAAGACAGTCCTGATTTCCAGTGCAGGAGTAAACCAGGGTCTTCCTGTTGACCTCAGACCAGAGGTTTCCTCCAAGGCTCCATCTCTGACCAACAGAAATGGGACTGGGTCCCAGGAAAGCCCAGGAAAGAGTGGCCATTGTCCAGGATGGCCAGAGTGGACATTGTGGTGAATTCACTACTTTGTGCCCCTAAGCCTTGGGCTTGCTGCACTCCTCTCAGGGTGAACGGACACAGAAAACACAAAGAACATTGTGCCTGTAGCCCACTATTCCTTCAGGGACCTGTGAACATGTTTCATTTTTAATTCTATTTGTATCAGGGAAAATGATTATGTTAATAATGACTATATAATAGTGAATCCATCATGCATTACATTCAGGTTTTGTTGTTGTTCAGTTGCGACGTCCTGTCTGACTCTTTTGCAATCCCATGGACTGTAGCCTACCAGGCTCTTCTGTCCTTAGGATTTCCCAGGCATTTCCCTCTCCAAGGGATCTTCCCAACTCAGGGTTTGGACCCATGTCTCTTGCCTGGGCAGTGGGATCCTTTACCACTGAACAACCTGGGAAGCCCGCGTTGATGTTTACCCATGTACAATGGTAAAATGTTATGTTAATGTTTTTCTGAAGGGAATCCAGGCAGGCCAATGTGCATCAGTGCTCAGAAGTCACAGGGGTCCTGCTTCCACCCCTTTCCCAAAGTGTCTGGTGGGTTTTCTCCCTAATGGGCATTTCTTCTCCAAGACATTACCCATTTATTTCAAATAGATCTCTTCTTTGGTCTTTTTTCCCTATTCCAACTCCCATTTCCTCATCCTTATAATTTCACAAAACTGAATTACAAGTAGGTCAATAACTTAGCTGACCCTCCAGTGAGTGACTTCTGTGTTGTTAGCAGGACATGCCCAGGTAAGATCGGCTGGGCGTCTGGTTTCTTGAGTCAACTCTCACCCCACTGTAGCTTCTGTCCATCAGGAGTATATCCCCTTGGAAACCCCTATCACCTGGACTTTAACTTAGTCACTAACATGTGACTCCAGCTGCCTAATTACTGAAGAAGGAGATCAGGATTGAAGAGACAATAAAGAAATTTGGAAGGGAGTTTTGTGAGAAAAGAATACAAATTATTTGTAAAATGAAGATTTAGTTTCAGTGCAAAATCTCAGAACTCTCCCAATTGTGTCAAGCTGTATCTTGATTCTAAGAAAAGATATGATACATGAAAAAAATGTGGAAAGTTCCTCTTCTATACTCAATGGCTTTTAAGTTTTCAAAGCCTTTTTAATTCTATGTTCCCCTTCATTAGGCTGAGAGTGCCTAGACTTACATCTCTTTGTGGGCTCAACTCAAAAGTATAGCTCCTGGAACATGGAATCACAAAAAGTGCACTTTATAATGAATTTAATTGAAAAGGACACATTAGAATGAAAAGTACAAACATGAAAAAAAGGAAAACAGCACTAATACTAATTGCTGAATAACCTGTGTTTTAATATATTATAAAGTAAGAAAATAATGATCCCACTTTGTGCTGTATGATTATTGAGGTGTACATGGTATCTCTTCAACAGATGAGAAATTCCTTAATGGAGACACCCTGTATTTTGGGGGGTTCTCAGTATCTACTTATCCATGGCGGTGTGAAAAAGAGCAGCTAATTTGTTCACTGTGACCCTTCTCATCATCTAGGGGCAGAAGTTCCATCTGTGTCTGAAATGACCCCCATACTTAGTCCTATGAATGTGCCCTCTTATAAATTGTAACCTGAGTCAAAGTACTGTCACTGTGGAGTGAATATTACATATGAATGTTGGTATTGGATGTGCAGGTGCCGTGTGCACATGGAACAGACTGCTGTTGTGTGCTTGTCAGGGGAGAAGGAGGGACGTGTTTGTAAATTTAGAGTTTTAGCCCATCCTGACTGAATCATAGAGTAATGCTCTATGACAACATGGCTGATTTAATAAATGAATCTTCCTCCTCTTTCAGTGGTGTCGGTCATCCTGAGTTTCCATTCTCTGAAGAATATTGACTCTCAGCTCTCACCATGGTTCTTTGAGAATGTCTTGCTTCTAGGACGGTGAAGAAGAGTTTCGTACTTGATGGAGGTGCTTAAATGAAGTTTCTGAGATTTTGAAAGCTTGCTTTTCCTTTTAAAACATTTAACACATTATGAAACAATAAAGACTTCAAAGTAAGAATACTTCTTTTCCTGATAATTAAAATAAACATATAAATTACAGAAAATTAGTAAATAGAAGGCAAAGGATTGAAAATAAAAATAAGCTGTGATTAACCATTTTAATTATACTTTGGTGCACTTTCCTATACAAATGTGTGCACATGTTTATTTACAAAGAGAAGGAATCTTCAAACTACAGGTTGTATACTTATTTTTTAACTGAGCCTAATTACCTTGGCATGCTAAGAATATGATTTAATAAATCCAGCATTATATTTTCTTGCTGTAAAGCAGAAAATCGTATTCATTTAATTTCTTTTTTTTTTTGCTTTATAGCAAACATTTTATTTTATTTTTTTAGACAATGTAATTTATATTATCTATTTATTTTTTTATTTTATTGTATTGGTTTCGCCATACATTGACATGAATCTGCCCCTGGTGTACATGTGTTCCCCATCTTGAACCCCTCTCCCACCTCCCTCCCCATCCCATCCCTCTGGTTCATCCCAGAACACCAGCCCCGAGCATCCTGTATCATGAATCGAACCTGGATTGGTGATTCGTTTCACATATGATAATTTTTGTCAATAAATATAAATTAAAATCAGTCAATAGTCTAGTGGAGGCTGAGACTGTGAACAAAACTAGGATTATTAAGCTGTTAAAAATGGGTAAATTCCTTTTGGAGTAATTCTACACAGTCTCTCCTATTTTTGCACATCTCTTAGGCAGAGACACCAACTACACTTCATCCCACACAACTTTTCATTTGTATAAGAAACAGCCTTGCAACATAGTAATAGTGTTCCATGCATTTCTCTGGAAAAGTAAATGATAAGTCCAGGAAGGAATAGAGTTCATGTAATATATAAGGGCCAGCAAGTTGGCTGATGTGGGTGGAGTTCAATGAAGTGGGGAGACAGGAGCTGAAGAGAACGCCTGGAGAGCCACTGGGGCCTTGGGTCTGTATCATGTAGGTTTTGAAAGGACTTTACTCTGAGAGAAATGGAGAATGATATTTTGGGTTTTGAACACAATAGTTACATGAGTTGACATTTTTTTTTTTTTTGATCTCTGCATATACTTTATTTTTTTTTTGTAATTAATTTATTTTTTATTGGAGGCAAATTATTTTACAATATTATATTGGTTGGTTTTGCCATACATTGACATGAATTCGCCCCAGGTTTACATAAGTTCCCCCTCCTGAATCCCCCTCCCAACTCCCTCCTCCCTTTATCCTCCCTCTGGGTCATCCCCGCATGCCAGCCCCGAGCATCCTATAACATGCATCGACCCTGAACTAGTGATTCGTTTCACATATGACAACATACGTGTTTCAATGCCATTCTCCCAAATCATCCCACCCTCACCCTCTCCCACAGAGTCCCAAAGACTGTTCTATACATCTGTGTCTCTTTTGCTGTCTCGTATACAGGGTTATCATTTGCATCTTTCTAAATTCCATATATATGTGTTAGTATACTATATTGGTGTTAAAAAGTCACTTTGGTTGTTATGTTGAGAAGAAAAAGAGGAAAAAGAGCCCATTTTAGGACTCGACAGGAATTTAGATGAGATGTGATGTTGGCTTGGACCACAGAATGAACAGTAAAAGTGGTCAAAGTTGTTAGAAGGGGGATATATTTTAAGGGCGGCATCCACTAGACTTTCTAACATATTGGACATATGGTGAAAATCAAAGGGAATCAAAGTTGATTCCTGATGTTTGTAGTTAAGGGACAGGAAATGGAGATGCCATTTTCTGAGATGTAGACAATGTGGGGGAGCACATTTTTTGGGTAAGATTAGGAGTTCAATTTTAGACACCTATCTTTGAGGTGCCTTTAGGTACTCAAGTGAAGATATATGAATACAGTTGGACATAGATGTCTACTAGAGAAAAGGTTTAGATAAAATATTTATATTCATGATTTGCCAAATTTAGTTGCCACCTAAATCCATGAAAGTAGAAAATCAGAGATATTGGACAGTGAATGTAGACAGGGAAGTCAAGCTTCACGAGGAACCAACATTAAGAAGCTTTGTTTTGTTTAAGTAGAAGAACCAGCCAAAGAGGCTGAGAAGGAGAGGCTAGTGAGATGGGAGGGACAGTTCTTAGATGGCACATGAAGTAAATGATTGGAGGAGAAAAGAGTCTAATGTTTCAAAGGGGACAAGTAAGAGAAGGGTGAAAACTGACCATTGGATTTCGCAGTTAATCTTGGCAAAGTCAATGGAAACTTTGATAGAGCGGTGAAGGCAAACACAGAGTAGAGTGGGTTAAATGCAAATCAAAACCACAATGAGATACCATTTCACACCAGTCAGAATGGCTGCTATCCAAAAGTCTACATGCAATAAATGCTGGAGAGGGTGTGGAGAAAAGAGAACCCTCTTACACTGTTAGTGGGAATGCAAAGTAGCACAGCCACTATGGAGAACAGTGTGGAGATTCCTCAAAAAACTGGAAACAGAACTGCCATATGATCCAGCAATCGCACTCCTGGGCATACACACCGAGGAAATCAGAATTGAAAGAAACACATGTACTCCAATGTTCATTGCAGCACTGTTTATAATAGCGAGGACATGGAAGCAACCTAGATGTCCATCTGCAGACGAATGGATAAGAAAGCTTTGGTACATATACACAATGGAGTATTTTTCAGCCATCAAAAAGAATGCATTTGAATCAGTTCTAATGAGGTGGATGAAATTGGAGCCTATTATACAGAGTGAAGTAAGCCAGAAAGAAAAACATCAATACAGTATACTAACGCATATATATGGAATTTAGAAAGATGGTAACCTTAACCCTGTATATGAGACAGCAAAAGAGACATAGGTATATAGAACAGTCTTTTGGACTCTGTGGGAGAGGGTGAAGGTGGGATGATTTGAGAGAATGGCATTGAAGCATGTATATTATTATATGTGAAATGAATCACCAGTCCAGGTTCGACTCATGATACAGGATGCTCGGGGCTGGTGCACAGGGATGACCTGGAGGGAGGATATGGGGAGGAGGGAGGTGGGAGGGGGGTTCAAGAAGGGCAACACATGTACATCCGGGGCAGATTCATGTCAATGTATGGCAAAACCAACCAATATATTATTGTAAAGTAATTAGCCTCCAATTAAAAAAAAAGAAATGGTGGAAAGAGACCAATGATAGACAGAGTATACACAGTTTTCAAAGACTTTGCTGTAATGAGGACTAAGGTATTGGGCAATTGCTGAAGAAACTGGACAAGGCTCCCAGCTAGGGGAGATGACCACCTGGCTCTGTGGTCAGAGGAACAATCTGGCAGAGAGGAAAGCCTATGATGCAGCAGATGGAGGTGGGTTGACTTGAACCACATCTGTATTAGTTAATTCTGCTGCTCCAACAAATGACCAAAAATTTTGTGACTTGACACACCAATTTGTCATTTTACATTTGTGGAGGTCAGATATTCAAAATCAATGGGCTAAAATCAAAGGTCAGTAGGCCTGCATTCTTTTCTGGAAGTTGTAGGGGGCAATCTATTTTATTGCCTTTTCCAGCTCCTAGAGAACAAGTCTTGTGTTGTTGGAAGAGGGTGTTCGCTATGACTAGAGTGTTCTCTTGATAAAACCCTGTTAGCCTTTGCCTTGCGTTGTTTGTACTCCAAGGCCAAACTTGCCTGTTACTCCAGGTATCTCTTGACTTCCTACTTTTGGATTCCAGATCCCTATGATGAAAAGGACATCTTTTTTTTGGTATTAGTTCTAGAAGATCTTGTAGGTCTTCACAGAACCTTTCAATTTTAGCTTCTTCAGCATTTGTGGTTGGGAGATAGAATTCGATTACTGTGGTGTTGAATGATTTCCCCTGGAAGTGAACCAAGATCATTCTGTCATTTTTGAGACTGTATCCAACTACTGCATTTTGGAATCTTTAATTGACTATGAGGGCTTCTTCTTTTATTCTAAGGGATTCTTGCTCACAGTCATAGATATAATGGTCATCTGATTTAAATTTGCCCATTTCTGTCCATTTTAGTTCACTGATTCCTAAATGTCCGTGTTTACTCTTGCAACCTCCTGTTTGTCCACATCTAGTTTATCTGGATTAGAGACCTAACATTCCAGGTTCCTATGCAATATTATTCTTTATAGCATCAGAATTTACTTTTGCCAACAGACATGTCTACAGCTGGACCTTTATTCTTCTTTGGTGCAAACTCTTCATTCTTTCTGGTGCTATTTCTCCCTCTTCCCTAGTAGCATATTGGGCACCTACTAACCTGGGGAGTTCATCCTTCAGTGTCGTATCTTTTTGGCCTTTTCTTTCTGTTCATGGGGTTCTCACAGCAAGAATGTTTAAGTGGTTTTCCCTTGCCTTCTCTAGTGAATCACATTTTGCCAGAACTCTCCACCACTCGTCCCTCTTGGGTGGCCCTGTATGGCATGACTCTTCATGCCATACAGTATTCTGTGATTGTGGTTTTCATTCTGAGGGCCATACGATTGAAATTCTTGCTCCCCTGTCTGCCATGTGATGGATGAAGATAAGAGACTTTGCAAGCTTTCTGATGGGAGGGACTGACTGTGGGGAAAACTGAATCTTACTCTGGTAGGCAGAGTCATGCTCAGTAAATCTTTTATCCAATTTTCTCCTGATAGGTGGGGCTGTATTCCTTCCCTGTAGTAGGAAAGTCACTAGGCCATTCACATATGACCTAAATCAAATCTCTTATGATGATATAATGGAAGTTTTTAATAGATTCAAGGGATTAAATTGATAGAGTGCCCGGACACTATGGATGAGGCTTGTAACACTGTACAAGAGGTGGTGACCAAACCATCCCCAAGGAAAAAGAAATGCAAGAAGGCAAAATGGCTGTCTGAAGAGACCTTGCAAATAGCTGAGGAAAGAGGAGAAGGGAAAGGCAAAGGAGTAAGGGAAAGATATACCCAACTGAGTGCAGAGTTCCAAGGAATAGCGAGGAGTGATAAGAAAGCCTTCTTAAGTGAACAATGTGAAGAAATCGACCAAAATAAAAAATGGGAAAGACTAAATGTTTCTTCAAGAAAATTAGTGATACCAAGGAAACTTTTCATGTAAAGATGAGAAAAATAAAAGAAAGAAATGGTAAGGACCTAAACAAAGCAGAGGTGATTAAAAAGAGGTGCAACAGTACACCGAAGAACTGTACAAAAAAGGTCTTTATGACCTGGGTAACCACAATGGTGTGGTCACTTACCTCTAGCCAGAATCCTGGAGTGTGAAAGCTAGTCAGCCTTAGGAAGCATTACTATGAACAAAATTAGTGGAGATTATGGAATTCAAGTTGAACTATTTCAAATCCTAAAAGATGATGCTGTTAAAGTGCTGCACTCAATATGCCAGCAAATTTGGAAAACAAAGCAGTGATCACAGGACTGGAAAAAGTCAGTTTTTATTCCAGTCACAAAAAAGGTCAATGCCAAAGTATATTCAAATTACTGTAAATTTCACTCATTTCACATGCTAGCAACGTAATGCTCAAAATCCTTTAAGCTAGACTTTAGCAATATGTGAACTGAGAACTTTTACAAGCTGGATTTAGAAAATGTGGAGGAAGCAATGATCTAATTGCCAATATCTCTTGGGTCATAAAGAAAGCAAGGGAATTCCATAAAAACATCTACTTCTGCTTCTATGACTACTCGAAAGTCTTTGTGTGGATCACAACAAACTGTGGAAAACTTAAAGAGATGGGGTTAACAGAAAACCTTACCTGCTTCCTGAGAAACCTGTATATAGGTCAAGAAACAACAGTTAGAACCAGACATGAAACAATGAACTGGTTCGATTGGAAAAGGATTATGTCAAGGCTGTATATTGCCACCCTGCATGTTTGACTTATGTGGAGTACATCAAGCTAAGTGCAGGGTTGGGTGAATCACAAGCTGGAATCAAGATAGCTGGGAGAAATATCAATATCAGTTATGCAGATGACTCCACCTTTCTGCCAGAAAGCAAAGAGGAATTAAGAACCTCTTGATGAAAGTGGCAGAGGAGAGTGAAAAGCCTGGCTTGAATTTCAACATTCAAGAAAATAAGATCATTGAAATCAGTCACATCATGCATGAGTGTATGCTAAGCCACTTCAGTCATGTCTGACTCTTTGCGTCACTATGGACTGTAACTGGCCAGGCTCCACTGTCCATGGGATTCTCCAAGCAAGGATACTGGAGTAGATTGCCATGCCCTCCTTCAGGGAATCTTCCTGACCCAGGTGCAGAGCCCATGCCACTTATGTCTCCTGCATTGGCAGGCAGGTTCTTTACCACTAGTGCCACCAGGAAGCCTATCCAGTCCCATCACTTTATGGCAAATAGATGGGGGAAAATGGAAACAATGACCGACTTTATTTTCCTGGACTCCAAAGTCACTGTGAACCATGACTGCAGGCAGGAAATTAAGACATTTGTTCCTTGAAAAATAATCTATGACAAACTTAGACAATGTATTAAAAAGCAGAGACATCACTTTGCCCACCAAGGTCCATATAGTCAAAGTTATGGTTTTTTCAGTAGTCATGTATGGATGTGAGAGTTGAACCATAAAGAAGGCTGAGTGCTGCAGAATTGATGCTTTTGAACTGTGGTGCTGGAGAAGACTCTTAGTCCCTTCAACAGCAAGGAGAAGATTCTTAGTCACTTCAACAGCAAGACATCACATTGCCCACCAAAGTCCATACAGTCAAAGTTGTGCTTTTTTCAGTAGTCATGTATGGATGTGAGAGTTGAACCATAAAGAAGGCTGAGTGCCGAAGAATTGATGCTTTTGAACTGTGGTGCTGGAGAAGACTCAGTCCATTCAACAGCAAGGAGAATAAACCAGTCAATCCTAAAAGAAAGCAACCATGATTATTCATTGGACTGATGCTGAAGCTCCAATATTTTGCCCCCTGATGCAAAGAGCTGATTCATGGAAAAAGACCCTGATGCTGGGAAAGACTGAGGGCAAGAGGAGAAGGGAGCAACAGAGGATGAGCTGGTTTGATGGCATCATTGACTCAATGGACATGAGTTTGAGCAAATCCCGGGAGATAGTGAAGGACAGTGAGTCCTTGTGTGCTGTAGTCCATGGGGTGCAAAGTGTCAGACTTGACTGTGTCACTGTACAACAAGAAAATGCTTCATTTTCTGTCTTGGAGTCTCTTCCACCATCTTCAGAGACAGTGCATAATGTCTTGGATTCTCTTATCTAATGCTCCTATCTTCCCACTTTCTCTGTGACTACAACCCTCCCAGGTCCCATGTATAAGGACTCTGATTACACCAGAGTGATCCATGTAAACCAGGAACATCCCCATCTCATGATTTTAATCACCTTTTGTAAATAGTTCCCCGGCCAGGTTCGAAACCTGTGCCCCCTGCAGTGGAAGCACTGGACCACCAGGGAAGTCCCAGGTTAAGAAAATTTTAGCCATAATTTCATCAGATACATTTTCTGCCCCTTTCCCCCTCTCTTCTGCTTCTGGAATCCCTACACTCTGAATGTTAGTATGTTCTATTCCCTAGTTAAGGTAGCATTCTTTTTATGTTTCTAAATTCTGGTAAATTATATTGGTAAACTATCAGTATCTATCTCATAGCTGGTTTTTTTTTTCAGGTGTTTATTTTTATTGTTTCATTTGACACAATTTCCTCTCTCTTCTCATTTTGTTTAACTTCCTCTCTCCCTATGAATTGAAAGTTGCTCAGTTGTGTCTGACTCTTCGCGACCTGGACTATATAGTCCATGGAATTCTCCAGGCTAGAATACTGAAGTGGGTTGCTGTTCCATTCTCCAGGGGATCTTCCCAACCCAGGGATCAATCCAGGTCTCCCACATTACAGGCAGATTCTTTACCAGCTGAGCCACCAGGGATGCATCCCTAAGAAATTAGGTTAAAATCATCTGTCTTGGTCTTGTAGGGGTGTCCATGTGTGGACAGGTCCCTGTGCAGTCTTCATGCCCAGAGGATCTGGGGCAGAGCTGGAGCTGATGTTGGCAGGGTCACCCATTCCCCAGGGCATGCTGGCAGCTGGCAGCTTGGTGGGAAGCGGAGAGAGAGGCTACACCAGAGCCAAGTGTGAGCAGAGGTTTCTGTGCTCACTGGTTGTCCTGACCCTACTGGGCCTTATGGGTCCCAAGGTGCTGGAGCAGAACTCTGATGGTTGAGTCCAAACTCATTCCACCCCTTATAAGTGTGCACTGCCCCTCCTCACCCCTGCCCCCCTACACTGGCACTTTTGCCCTACAGGGGAGCAGAGCTGGAGGAAGGCATGCTGGAGCAGCCTCTGGGGCAGGCGGCCATTCTTGTGCTACAACCCTGGCACACTGGCCAGAGCTCCAGACCTTTCTTCTCTGGCAACTTTCTAATGACCACCCTGCCCTGTTCAGATGTGTGTGTGTTCCTCTGTGTGTGTGTGTTCTCATTTGGGTACCTGAAAGAACAGGTTAAAACTCACTATTGGTAGATTTGTTTCTTATCATGACTTTCCTTCATTAGTTTTTTTTGTCATGCTCCTTGTCCTTGGGATCAGTGCAACAGGAAAGCTAAGGGGATTCAATTCAATTCTGAGTCAGTATCTTGCCTGGACTGAGAATGTCTTTCTGATTCCAGTGAATTTTTGACTGTTTCTTAATGCCCTATGTCCCCCAAAGACACACGCCAGTTCTACTCAGGGTTTTATTAATACATGATCTAGTCTATATCTCCACCCTTATTCCTCTGTCCCTGACCTATGTGTGTGTGTGTGTGTGTGTGTGTGTGTGTATATATGGCAAGGGACTATATATGATAGTCCCCCTGAAGCTGCTCTAACCACTCCAGGTGTTCTTCCATTTGAGTTTAGAGGTAATTGGAATAGACTCCAGTCTCCATGTAGCCCCTGAGTTGGTTGGAACATCATACACAAGGTGTTCTGTGACCAGTCTGGTTTGAGTGAGGCAACCGGACACTGATCAAGACTGCACTGCTCCAGGCAGGAGGAGGATCAGTTCAGTTCAGGTGCTCAGTCATGTCTGACCCCATGGGCTACAACACACCAGGCTTCCCTGTCCATCACCAACTCTTGGAGTTTGATCAAACTCATGTCCATCGAGTCAGTGATGCCATCCAACCATCTCATCCTCTGTCATCCCCTTCTCTTCTCACCTTCAATCTTTCCCAGAATCAGGGTCTTTTCAAATGAGTCAGTTCTTTGCTTTAGGTGGCCAAAGTGTTGGAGTTTCAGCTTCAGCATCTGTCCTTCTTGACTATTCAGGACTGATTTCCTTTAGAATGGACTGGTTGGATCTCCTTGCAGTCCAAGAGACTCTCAAGAGTCTTCTCCAACACCAGTTCAAAAACATCAATTCTTAGGCACTCAGCTTTCTTTATACTCCAACTCTCACATCCATATATGACTACTGGAAAAACCATAGCTTTAACTAGATGGATCTTTGTCGGCAAAGTAACATCTCTGCTTTTTAAAATGCTGCCTATGTTGGTCATAGCTTTTCCTCCAAGAAGTAAGTGTCTTTTAATTCCATGGCTGCAGTCACCATCTGCAGTGACTTTGGAGTCCCCCAAAATGAAGTCTTGTATTATTTCCACTGTTTCCCCATCTATTTGCCATGAAATTATGGGACCAGATGCCATGATCTTAATTTTCTGAATGCTGAGTTTTAAGTCAACATTTTCAGTCTTCTCTTTCACTCTCATCAAGAGACTCTTTAGTTCTTCTTCCTTTTCTGCCATAAGGGTAGTTTCATCTGTGTATCTGAGGTTATTGATATTTCTCCCAGCAATCTTGGTTCCTGCTTGTGCTTCATCCAGCCTGGCATTTCACATGACGTACTCTGCATAGAAGTTAAATAAATAGGGTGACAATACACAGCCTTGATGTACTGCTTTGCCGATTTGGAACCAGTCTGTTGTTCCGTGTCCAGTTCTAACTGTTGCTTCTTGACCTGCATACAGATAACTCAGGAGGCAGGTAAGGGGATCTTGCATTCCCATCTCTTTAAGGATTTTCCACATTTTGTTGTGATCTACACAAAGGCTTTGGCATAGTCAATGAAGCAGGTGTTTTTCTGGAACTCTCCTGCTTTTTCTATGATCCAGTGGATGTTGGCAATTTGTTCTCTGGTTCCTGTGCCTTTTCTAAATCCAGCTTGAACATCTGGAAGTTCACGGTTCATGTACTGTTGAAGCCTGGCTTGGAGAATTTTGAGCACCACTATGATAGCGTGTGAGATGAGTGCAATTGTGTGGTAGATTGAACATTCTTTGACATTGCCTTTTGTTGGGATTGGAATGAAAACGGACCTTTTCCAGTCCTACGGCCACTGCTGAGTTTTCCAAATTTGCTGGCATATTGAGTGCAGCACTTTCACAGCATCATCTTTTAAGATTTGAAATAGCTCTACTGGAACTCCATCACCTCCACCAGCTTTGTTTGTAGTGACACTTCCTAAGGCCCACTTGTTTTCCCATTACAGGATATCTGGCTCTAGGTGAGTGATCACACCTTTGTGATTATCTGGGTTATTAAGATCTTTTTTTTGTATAGTTCTGTGTATTCTTGCCACCTCTTCTTAATATCTTTTGTTTCTGTTAGGTGCATACCATTTATGTCCTTTATTGTGCCTGTCTTTGCATGAAATGTTCCCTTCATTTCTCTAATTTTCTTGAAGAGATCTCTAGTCTTTCCCATTCTATTGTTTTAATCTATTTCTTTGGATTGATCACTGAGGAAGGCTTTCTTATCTCCTTGCTATTCTTTGAAACTCTCCATTCAAATGGGTATATCTTTCCTTTTTCCTTTGCCTTTCAGTTCAGTTCAGTTCAGTTCAGTCGCTCAGTCGTGTCCGACTCTTTGTGACCCCATGAATCACAGCATGCCAGGCCTCCTTGTCCATCACCAACTCCCAGAGTTCACTCAAACTCATGTCCATCGAGTCGGTGGTCCCATCCAGCCATCTCATTCTCTGTCGTCCCCGTCTCCTCCCACCCCCAATCCTTCCCAGAATCAGACTCTTTTCCAGTGAGTCAACTCGACGCATGAGGTGGCCAAAGTATTGGAGTTTCAGCTTTAGCATCAGTCCTTCTTTGCCTTTAGCTTCTCTTATTTTCTCAGCTACTTTTAAAGCCTCCTCAGACAACCAATATACTAGTGCCAAATAGGGAAAGGAGTACATCAAGGCTGTATATTGTCACTCTGCTTATTTAACTTATATGCAGAGTACATCATGAGAAATGCTGGTCTGGATGAAGCACAAGCCACAATCAAGGTTGCTGGGAGAACTATCAATAACCACAGATATGGAGATATCACCACCCTTATGGCAGAAAGGGAAGAAAAACTTAAGAGCCTCTTGATGAAAGTGAAAGAGGAGAGTGAAAAAATTGTCTTAAAACTCAACATTCAGAAAACTAAGATCATGGCATCTGGTCCCATCACTTCATGGCAAATAGATGGGGAAACAGTGGAAACAGTGACAGACTTTATATTTTTGGACTCCAAAATCACTGCAGATGGTGACTGCAGCCATGAAATTAAAAGATGCTTACTCCTTGGAAGGAAAGTTATGATGAATCTAGACAGCATATTAAAAAGGAGAGACATTACTTTGCCAACAAAGTTCCGTTTCATCAAGGCTATGGTTTTGCCAGTAGTCATGTATGCCTGTGAGAGTTGGAGTATAAAGAAAGGTGAGCAGCAAATAATTGATGCTTTTGAACTGTGGTGTTGGAGAAGACTCTTGAGAGTTCCTTGGAAAGCAAGGAGATCCAAACAGTCCATCCTAAAGAAATCAATCCTGAATATTCATTGGAAGGACTGATGCTGAAGCTGAAACTCCAATACCTTGACCACCGAATATGAAGTACTGACTCATTTGAAAAGACCCTGGTTCTGGGAAAGATTGAAGGCAAGAGGAGAAGGGGATGACAGAGGATGAGATGGTTGGATGACATCACCAATTCAATGGATGCGAGTTTGATCAAGCTCCAAGAGTTGGTGATAGACAGGAAGGGCTGGCGTGCTGTAGTCCATGGTGTCGCAAAGAGTCAGACACGATTGAGTGACTGAACTAATTAACAGACAACCATTTTGCCTTTTTGCATTTCTTTTTATTGGGAATGGTTGATCACTGCCTCCTGTATGATGTCACAAACCTCTGTCCACAGTTCTTCAGGCACTCTGTCTGTTAGATATAATCCCTTGAATCTATTTGTCCCTTCCACTATATAATTGTAAGGAATTTGATTAAGGTCAAACCTGAATGGTCTAGTGGTCTTCCCTACTTTCTTAAATTTAAGTCTGAATTTGTCAATAAGGAGTTCATGATCTGAGCCATAGTCAGCTCCCCGTCTTGTTTGTGTTGACTGTATAGAGCTTCTCCATCTTTGGCTGCAAAGACTATAATCAATCTGATTTCAGTATTGACCATCTGATGATGTCCATATGTAGAGTCTTCTTTTGTGTTGTTCAAAGAGGGTGTTTGCTATGACTGGTGCATTCTTTTCAGAAAACTCTGTTAGCCTTTGTCCTGTTTCATTCTGTACTCCAAGACCAAATTTGCCTGTTACTTCAGGTATCTCTTGACTTCCCACTTTTGCATTCCAGTCCCCTATGATGAAAAGGACATCTTTTTTTTTTTTTTTGGTGTTAGTTCTAGAACATCTTGTAGGTCTTCATAGAACCATTCAGCTTCAGCTTCTTCAGCATTACTGGTCAGGGCATAGACTTGGATTACTATGGTAATGAATGTTTTGTCTTGGAAATGAACAGAGATCATTCTGTCATTTATGAGGTTGGAACCAAGTACTGCATTTCAGACTATTGTTGACTATGATGGTTACTCCATTTCTTCAAAGGAATTCTTGGCCACAGTAGTAGATATAATGGTCATCTGAGTTAGAGTCACCCTTTCCAGTCCATTTTAGTTCACTGATTCCTAAAATGTCTATGTTCACTATTGCCATTTCCTGTTTGACCACTTCCAATTTACCTTGATTCATGGACATAACATTCCAGGTTCCTATGCAATATTACTCTTTACAGCATCGGACTTTACTTCCATAACCAGTCATATCCACAACTAGGCGTTGTTTTTGCTTTGGCTCCATCTCTTCATTCTTTCTGGAATTATTTCTCCACTCTTCTCCAACAGCATATTGGGCACCTACAGATCTGGGGAGTGCACCTTTCAGTGTCACATCTTTTTCCCTTTTCATACTGTTCATGGGGTTCTCAAGGCAAGAATACTGAAGTGGTTTGCCATTCCCTTCTCCAGTGGGTCACGTTTTGTCAGAAGTCGCCCCCATGACCAGTCCGTCTTGGGTGGCCCTAGATGACATGGCTCATAGTTCTTGAATTAGACAAGTCTGTGTTCCATGTGATCAGTTAGATTCAGTTCAGTTCAGTCGCTCAGTCGTGTCCGACTCTTTGTGACCCCATGAATCACAGCACGCCAGGGCTCCCTGTCCATCACCAACTACCGGAGTTCACTCAAACTCATGTCCATCGAGTCGGTGATGCCATCCAGCCATCTCATTCTCTGTCGTCCCCGTCTCCTCCCACCCCCAATCCCTCCCAGCATCAGAGTCTTTTCCAGTGAGTCAACTAGTCGCATGAGGTGGCCAAAGTATTGGAGTTTCAGCTTTAGCATCAGTCCTTCCAATGAACACCCAGGATTGATCTCCTTTAGAATGGACTGGTTGGATCTCCCTGCAGTCCAAGAGACTCTCAAGAGTCTTCTCCAGCACCACAGTTCAAAAGCATCAATTCTTTGGCGATCAGCCTTCTTCACAGTCCAACTCTCACATCCATACATGACCATGGGAAAAACCATAGCCTTGACTAGACGGACCTTGGTTGGCAAAGTAATGTCTCTGCTTTTTAATATGCTATCAAGGTTGGTCATAACTTTCCTTCCAAGGCGTAAGTGTCTTTTAATTTCATGGCTGCAATCAGTATCTTCAGTGATTTTGGAGCCCCCCAAAATAAAGTCTGACACTGTTTCCACTGTTTCCCCATCTATTTCCCATGAAGTGATGGGACCAGATGCTGTGATCTTCGTTTTCTGAATGTTGAGCTTTAAGCCAACATTTTCACTCTCCTCTTTCACTTTCATCAAGAGGCCTTTGATTTCCTCTTCACTTTCTGCCATAAGGGTGGTGTCATCTGCATATCTGAAGTTATTAATATTTCTCCCTGCAATCTTGATTCCAGCTTTTGATTCTTCCAGCCCAGCATTCCTCATGATGTACTCTGCATAGAAGTTAAATAAGCAAGGTGACAATATACAACCTTGATGTA
The DNA here is from genome assembly GCF_049115385.1 of Moschus berezovskii. Classification (NCBI taxonomy): domain Eukaryota; kingdom Metazoa; phylum Chordata; class Mammalia; order Artiodactyla; family Moschidae; genus Moschus; species Moschus berezovskii. Next base: position 40,877,022 of record NC_142474.1, on the reverse strand, counting down.
CTCCTTTTCCTATTTGGAACCAGTCTGTTGTTCCATGTCCAGTTCTAACTGTCGCTTCCAGACCTGCATACAGGTTTCTCAAGAGGCAGGTCAGGTGGTCTTGTATTCCTATATCTTTCAGAATGTTCCACAGTTTATTGTGATCCACACAGTCAAAGGCTTTGGCATAGTCAATGAAGCAGAAATAGATGTTTTTCTGGAACTCTCTTGCTTTCTCCATGATCCAGCAGATGTTGGCAATTTGATCTCTGGTTCCTCTGCCTTTTCTAAAACCTGCTTGAACATCTGGAAGTTCATGGTTCACATATTGCTGAAGCCTGGCTTGGAGAATTTTGAGCATGACTTTACTAGCGCGTGAGATGAGTGCAATTGTGCGGTAGTTTGAGCATTCTTTGGCATTCAGTTTGATTAGGTTCCTGTTATTGCGGTTTTCATTCTGTCTTCCCTCTAACAGTTAAGGAGAAGAGACTTATGGAAGCTTCCTGATGGGATAGACTGTGGAGAAGAAGACAGGTGAATAAATACATCATGAAATTCCCTGTCACTCTCTTCTGGACTTTTCCCAGTGGCATGTTAACTTTGTTGCTGTAGATCTGTGACTGTTTCCCAGAACTCCTATGAGGTTTTTCAGCTGCCTTCTCTTTCTTTTTTTGTCTTTCCATGGGAGAATTCAATCCTTCTAGCTCACCATTTTGCTGATGTCACTGAACATGTTAAATTTTATTTGTCTTCACAACATCCTGTGAATCAGTGTATCACAATTTCCATTACTCTTTGCAAATTTGTTATATTTTAAGTTTTTAAAATAGATTTTTCTTTTATAAATAATATGCAAAATTTAGTAAATAATGTAACATATGTATCAGTTACATTATGAGAGTACTGTAAAAGTTAAATAACTAGGTTCAGTTCAGTTCAGTTCAGTTCAGTCGCTCAGTCGTGTCCAACTCTCCGCGACCCCATGAATCACAGCATGCCAGGCCTCCCTGTCCATCACCAACTCCCGGAGTACACTCAAACTCATGTCCACAGAGTCGGTGATGCCATCCAGCCATCTCATTCTCCGTCGTCCCCTTCTCCTCCCGCCCCCAACCTTTCCCAGCATCAGAGTCATTTCCAGTGAGTCAACCCGTCGCATGAGGTGGCCAAAGTATTGCAGTTTCAGCTTTAGCATCAGTCCCTCCAATGAACATCCAGGATTGATCTCCTTTAGAATGGACTGGTTGGATCTCCTTGCAGTATAAGGGACTCTCAAGAGTCTTCTCCAACACCACAGTTCAAAAGCATCGATTCTTCTGCGATCAGCCTTCTTCACAGTCCAACTCTCACATCCATACATGACCACGGGAAAAACCATTGCCTTGACTAGACGGACCTTGGTTGGCAAAGTAATGTCTCTGCTTTTTAATATACTATCAAGGTTGGTCATAACTTTCCTTCCAAGGAGCAAGCTTTTAATTTCATGGCTGCAATCAGCATCTGCAGTGATTTTGGAGCCCAAAAAAACAAAGTCTGACACTGTTTCCACTGTTTTTCCATCTATTTCCCATGAAGTGATGGGACCAGATGCCATGATCTTTGTTTTCTGAATGTTGAGCTTCAAGCCAACCTTTTCACTCTCCTCTTTCACTTTCATCAAGAGGCTTTTGAGTTCCTCTTCACTTTCTGCCATAAGAGTAGTGTTATCTGCATATCTGAGGTTATTGATATTTCTCCCAGCAATCTTGATTCCAGCTTGTGCTTCTTCCAGCCCAGCGTTCCTCATGATGTACTCTGCATATAAGTTAAATAAGCAAGGTGACAATATACAACCTTGACGTACACCTTTTCCTATTTGGAACCAGTCTGTTGTTCCATGTCCAGTTCTAACTGTTGCTTCCTGACCTGCATACAGGTTTCTCAAAAGGCAGGTCAGGTGGTCTGGGATTCCCATCTCTTTCAGAATGTTCCACAGTTTATTGGGATCCACACAGTCAAAGGCTTTGGCATAGTCAATGAAGCAGAAATCGATGTTTTTCTGAAACTCTCTTGCTTTCTCCATGATCCAGCGGATGTTGGCAATTTGATCTCTGGTGCCTCTGCCTTTTCTAAAACCTGCTTGAACATCTGGAAGTTCACGGTTTACATATTGCTGAAGCCTGGCTTGGAGAATTTTGAGCATGACTTTGCTAGCGTGTGAGATGAGGGCAATTGTCCGGTAGTTTGAGCATTCTTTGGCATTGCCTTTCTTTGGGATTGGAATGAAGACTGACCTCTTCCAGTCCTGTGGCCACTGCTGAGTTTTCCAAATCTGCTGGCATATTGAGTGCAGCACTTTCACAGCATCATCTTTCAAGACTTGAAATAGCTCAACTGGAATTCCATCACCTCCACTAGCTTTGTTAGTAGTGATGCTTTCTAAGGCCCACTTGACTTCACATTCCAAGATGTCTGGCTCTAGGTCAGTGATCACGTTATCGTGACTATCTGGGTCGTGAAGATCTTTTTTGTACAGTTCTTCTGTGTATTCTTGCCACCTCTTCTTAATATCTTCTGCTTCTGTTAGGTCCATACCATTTCTGTCCTTTATCGAGCCCATCTTTGCATGAAATGTTCCCTTGGAATCTCTAATTTTCTTGAAGAGCTCTCTTGTTTTTCCTATTCTGTTGTTTTCCTCTATTTCTTTGCATTGATCACTGAGGAAGTCTTTCTTATCTCTCCTTGCTATTCTTTGGAACTCTGCATTCAGATGCTTATATCTTTCCTTTTCTCCTTTGCTTTTCGCTTCTCTTCTTTTCACAGCTATTTGTAAGGCCTCCTCAGACAGCCATTTCACTCTTTTGCATTTCTTTTCCATGGGGATGGTCTTGGTCCCTGTCTCCTGTACAATGTCACGAACCTCCGTCCAGAGTTCATCAGGCACTCTATCTATCAGATCTAGTCCCTTAAATCTATTTCTCACTTCCACTGTATAATCATAAGGGATTTGATTGAGGTCATATCTGAATGGTCTAGTGGTTTTCCCTACTTTCTTCAATTTAAGTCTGAACTTCGCAATAAGGAGTTCATGATCTGAGCCACAGTCAGCTCCTGGTCTTGTTTTCGCTAACTGTATACAGCTTCTCCATCTTTGGTTACAAAGAATATAATCAATCTGATTTCGGTGTTGACCATCTGGTGATGTCCATGTGTAGAGTCTTCTCTTGTGTTGTTGGAAGAGGGTGTTTGCTATGACCAGTGAATTCTCTTGACAAAACTCTATTAGCCTTTTCCCTGCTTCATTCCGTGCTCCAAGGCCAAATTTGCCAGGTACAAGGTACTAGGTACAAGGTAACTAGGTACAAGGTATAAATATCCAGAGTCTCTTTGCACAGTGCAATGGTACCCTAAGGCTATTAATAATTAACCTCCAATAAGTACTTTGCCAAAATGTCTGGTTTCTGTATCCTGTTCAGGATTTCACCAGTCAGATCTGCAAGCAAATAATTTTGCTGGTGGGAAATGTAAAAAGGCAAATCTATTTTCATTTGAAGTTTTGATTCTTTATTAAGGGGTAACATTTTGAAAAATGTTTTAAAAATACTTTTAGATTGTGTGGTTTGTGTATGTGCATACGTTTTCATTGTAAGACAGTTGTTTCAATTGATATTTGATCGAAATTTGTTGTGAAAAATGAAAAATATTACTCTTGTGGAAATTTCTAGTCTTAACATATGATCAATAATTATTCAGCACATATCATCATTATGTAATAATGTTTTACTGATAAGGAAAAGCAAATAAGTAAACTGATTTCAATCCTGTTCTTACTCAATGGGTATTGGTTTAATCATGCTCCTCCTACGATTTATCTGCTAAGATTGGATGGTGAAGCTGGAGTGTTATCTTCCTGTTTTTCCTAACCTATGAAGGAAGAAGAAAAAAATCAGAGTCTACTTACTCAGAGAAGAAACAGCAATGGATCCCAAACGACAGAAGGTGAAACTTAATGATGGCTATGTCATTCCTGTCCTGGGATTTGGAACCTATGCACCTGATGAGGTAACAGTAGTGGTTAGGGGTTGAGATATAAATAGTAGACAGATGCAACATAAGTGTAAGGGGACTTGGATTATCAAGTCATTGAGTCCAGTGTGACTTTGGGAGCGTCACATTGTTTCACTAAGCAGGCTAGAACCAATCCCATTGAAAGGGAAGAAAGCATTCAGCATTCACTCTGCACCAGGGTCTGAGGCTGTGCTCACCTGCAGATTCCTCTGGGTTCCGCTCCAGTCTCCATCTCTTTCCCAGCTTGGCAGAAGTGGTGAGACTTGGCTGTCAAGAACACTGACTGTCAGCTGCTTTCCTTTGAGGGTGACTGCAATTGCAAAGTTTCTTTGTAAACTTTGCAATTTTATTATGTAAAATAATTAATAAATAAATGGATGAAGGTCAAGCTGGAATCAAGATAGCCGGGAGAAATATCAATAATGTCAGATATGTAGATGATACCACAACAATGGCAGAAAGTGAAGAGGAGTTAAACAGTCTCTTGATGAAGGTAAAAATGTAGAGTGAAACAGTTGGCTTAAACTCCACATTCAAAAAAGTAAGCTCATAGCATCTGTTTCTATAAATTTATGGTAAATAGATGGGGTAAATGGTAACACTGATGGACTTTATTTTGGGGGGCTTCAAAATCACTGTCAAGGTGACTGCAGCCAGGAAATTAAAAGACACTTGCTCCTTGGAAGAAAAGCTGTGACAAACCTGGACATTAAAAATCAGAGATTTTGCCAACAAAGGCCCATACAGTCAAAGCTATGGTTTTTCCAGTAGTCATGTATGGATGTGAGAGTTGGACCATAAAGAGGGCTGTGTAATGAAGAACTGATGCATTCGAAATGTGATGCTGGAGAAGACTCTTGAGAGTCCCTTGGACAGCAAGCATATCAAACAACTCAATCCTAAAGGAAATCAAACCTGAATATTCCTTGGAATGACTGATGCTAAAACTGAAGCTCCAGTACTTTGGCTACCTGATGCTAGTGCTGACTCATTGGAAAGGACCCTGATTCTGGGAAATATTGAGGGGGAGGAGAAGGAGGTGACAGAGGATGAGATGATTTGATGGCATCATTGGCCCAATGGACACGAGTTTGAGCAAACTCGGGGAGTTAGTGAAGAACAGGGAAGCCTGGCATGCTGCCCATGGAGTTGCAAAGAATCAGTTGAGACTGAGTGAGTGAATAACATGAGTAACATTTGTGAGAACATCACATTGTGCACCTTGTATACATACAATTTTTTTCATTGTATTCTGTCTATGTGGCTTCATTGGTGGACAGAAGTCTCAGAAGCTTTCACCTTGGTTCTGATACATTTACCAGGCACAATGTAACTTTGTTCATTTTGCTTCAAACACCTCACATTTTAAATCATATTCATGACTACAACATTTTGTTGAGTCCCTTGGGTTCTTCCAACAAATCACTGAACCTAGAGGTGGACCTGCCATCCTCTGATGCCAGCAATCAACCACTGATCACCTGATGTTGATGGGTTTCCGGGTGGTGACCATTTAATTACTTATTAGGAATGTTAAGGGAAGTTGTCATGGGTTCGTCACTAAACATACAGAATAACCAAAGACACAGAAAAAGGTTGATTCTTGAGAAGGTCAAAGCTTGTGCCTAACCATTTCTTATTTGGATATTCAACTTCTACCTTTGTTGCTTATGTAGGTTGCTAAGAAGGAAGCTCTGGAATTCACCCCATTTGCTATAGAGGTTGGGTTCCGCCATATTGACTGCGCTCATTTGTACCAAAATGAAGAGCAGGTTGGACAAGCCATTCAAAGCAAGATTGCAGATGGCACTGTGAAGAGAGAAGACATATTCTGCACTTCAAAGGTACGGTGTGTTGTGTGTGTGCACATGTGTGCAAGTGATTGTGCCCAGGTGACAATTATAAAACAGGGTCATTTGGTGAAGAATTGTTTAGTGAATTATGTTTATTGGTACATTACTAAAGTATTAGAATTTCATGGTGGTTCAGTGGTTAAAACTTGGTGCTTTACTGCCATAAGCCAGGATTTGATCCTTGGTTGGGGAAGTAATATCCTACAAGCCACATGTACGGCCAAAAAAATTTACCTAAAGTATTATTAATACAATTTTTATTCTTTAACCCCTACAGCTTTGGTGCACATCCTTTCGACCAGAGTTGGTCCGACCAGCCTTGGAAAAGTCACTGAAAAATCTTCAACTGGACTATGTTGATCTCTATATTATTCATTTTCCACTGGCTCTGAAGGTTGGAAATTTGTGTGATAACATTAATGTTACATCTTGTGTTAGAATGTTCATCAACTTGCATGGATGGTTGAATTAAGATTTGTCTTAGTAGGTTGAAGGGATGGTTACACTAGAGTAGAATCCCCCAAGTAATCATTTGTGATCATTTTTTTACTGAGTTTCTTTGACTTCCTTACACGTCTCCCAGAGAAAGGAGTTAATAATCTGAGGCTCTGCCTGAAAAATTAAAGGAAATAAAATAAGCAAGTTCTGCTTATGACCCCTGAGTGTCTGGGGATTTCATGACCCAAGAGTTTGGTGCAGCTGTGATGAGCATGACACTGCCTTACATTGAATATGATGAGTTTATCTTGTCTTTCACCCTTTCTAGGTGAGCAGATTTGGTGGCGCTCCCTCTGTGTGCGTCTAAACCTCATGCCTTTATAAGGACCTGGGAGACCTTGCCTACACTCTCTCTTGTCTTCAGGTTGATGCTTGTGGACTGAACTTATTCATTCAGAATATTATTACTTCGAACACTTGATTTCAAGTCACAGAAATAAACTCAAGCCATCTGATGCAAAATAGTTTCATGGACTATGTAGATGGCAAATCCCATCCACAGGCAGAATTGAGGGTTGCAGTACTCTTCAGAAATGTCTTCTTTTTCTATCCTTTATCATGGCACTACTCATGGTTTGCTTTATTTTTACTGAACATTTTTCATTAGTGGCAACTAAGGCCTTAGGGCCGCCTAAGCTTATCATGGCCATGAACATTTGAGAGCATGTCTGGATTGTCCACATTCCATATCAACCTAAAAAGAGCCTTGCTGGTTCACATGCCTGCCCTAGGGCATCTGATGCTCAGAGAGAAAAGGAAATCTGAAATCTATCCCAGGTCAAGATTGAAATTGTTATTCTGGAAATTATGTCGAGCAACTTACTGCTATTCCCAGGACAGAAAGGAATTTCAACATAGATAAGTATAAGGAACAGAGAAAATTCAGAGAAGTCACTGTGTGTCGCTTTTAGGACCTAGACAAACTGTATTTACTACAACATATATCGAATATAAGAGATTAATATGTCTCCCTATTAAAGAAATTACTGACAAATCTATATATGCAAATCACATTGCAAATATTAGTATCTAGAAAGTTGTAAAGCTACCTCATGGAGGTTTAATCCCTGGTTCCTGGCAGCCTGGTTAAATGCAGACAAATTATTTTGTGACATATCTAAAATGACTGCTTCCATTCTAGCCAGGGAAGGAATTACTTCCAAAAGATGAAAATGGAAAAATGATATTTGACTCGGTGGATCTCTGTCACACGTGGGAGGTGAGTCCAGGGAGGAGAGAACCAAGGGAGGAGCCAGAAGAGGGGGAAACTCCTTCATTTCTTCCACCTGTGAGAATGGGTTGTGGACCATCAGACTCAGCAGTTCATGAATCTAAGGGCTGGGATGCTGGAGTTGTGGGGAGGAAACCACTGATGATGTGTTCACAAAGAGGCACAAAAGAGGAGAATATGGGGCAGTTAGACAGGCATCTCTTTCCTTTCATGAGATATGTCTTTTTGGGTTTTTTTCCTAAGGAGGGGACCATAATTCTTTTTATATCATGACCTTCTTCCTGATTATTATTCTTGATAGTCAAGGATAATTTTTGATAGATGAGTGTGATTACCGATGGTTTGAAGCATTTATTCTTGCTCTATCATTCCATGAAATTGTTAACTACCCCTCCCTCCCAGGCCTTGGAGAAGTGTAAGGATGCAGGGCTGACCAAGTCCATTGGGGTGTCCAACTTCAACCACAAGCAGTTGGAGAAAATCCTGAACAAGCCGGGGCTCAAGTACAAGCCTGTCTGCAACCAGGTGAGCAGCTCGGCTCCTCTCCCTTCTGCTCTTCAGAACCCCCTTCTTGCACTGGAGCCAGATATCTATCTCTCCTTCCCTCCTGTTCATCTGACCTTTTTGGACAGAGGATTCTAGAGAGCAGAACCTCTTTGGATGCTGTGATTAGAATCCATAATAATAGTATCTCTGTTTACAAAAGTCTGGGTGGAAAGGTGGGATGCCTGCCTTCTAAACTGTGGGTAGAACCAAGAACTAGAAGGAGGAGACATTTCCCTGAGATGAAAGGATAAGCAGATGAAGGGAATGTGCCATGAAGAGAACTGCATACAAGAAGGAAGACGATGAAAACATGGAATCAGAAGTAAAGTAATAAAGAGTCAAAACAGCTGAGGTGAATTTTAAGGGTTTGTGTGGGGTTCCAATGTCTGAATTCTTGGTCTTGGTGTCTCAACATTGATGAGTCTTAAACAGGGAGCATAGTTCATAAAAATGTGTTGGAGGTGATGAAAATCTTCCAGGTTTGTGGGTGAAGTTCAAGGCTCAATGTGATACTAGTAATTTATGAAATATTTACTCAGGAACATCAACTCAAATGTAGAGCACAGCTTTTGATTACTCAATCTTGGACTGGTTCTCCCATCCATGTCTATCATAAAATTAACTGTATAAATATTCTTTTCTCTGTTTTTCTGTTGATGTTGACATGTCCAGTTTTCATTTTATGTTCTAGTCTTTCCTTTAGCCTTTGAAAACTTTTAGTCTTTCTCTGTCATATTAATATTGCCTTTGCATATAATCTGACACTCTTCTGTTTGGGCATTCTACAGGTGGAATGTCACCCTTATCTCAACCAGAGCAAACTGTTGGATTTCTGCAAGTCACATGAAATTGTTCTTGTTGCCTATGCTGCTCTGGGATCTCAACGAGTAAAAGAATGGTATTGAATCCTAATGAAGACAACTGGGAGTTTCCCTGAAATTACTTTAAATAACACAGAACTTAGATAACTCTCATAGGCAGAGGGGAGAGAGAGGGGTGGGATGAAATGAATCCTTCTCTTTTATCTTCCCATCACCCAGACAATTTTTCTACATTGTATTACAATTTTTCTACATTCTCATCAATAACAAATGTCTGTATTGAAATCTATATATAATACCCCAGTTGAGACCAGAGACACAAGCTGATGTCATCATTTACTTATTAACTAATGAACACATTTGTAAAAATAGAAGTTGCAAGCCTCACTTAGCTTATATCTAAAATTGGGATGATAATATGTAACTGCTTCTTATGTCATGATAGAAAAAAATCTCAATTTGAAGCATTTCTGTGAACATCTATAGAAAAATAACGATGAAATAAATGTCTCTTATTTTTGAGACTACTCAATTTTTATCAATACCTTAATAAATTAAATTTAAAAAGAATTCCTGGGCTCTTCCTACTGTTTCTCTATTCATACCCTTGACTGTAGAAGAAAAACAATCCCTGAGAATTAAAGAAAATAATCCACAATTTGGCATTCTGGTCTCAACTCAATAGTGCTTCTGAATCACCTGCAGAGCTCTGTAAACACAGTTGGGAAGTGACACAGTTGAGGTTCTGATTCAGTTTGTCTTCAGCTCAGTCATGGAATTTGTGTTTTTAATAAGATCTCAAGTGATGCTGATGCTGCCGGTCCCTGGACCAGACTTTGGACCTACTTGGTCTGTGTGAAAAGCCTCCTCAGAAACTTGTACTTAGTCTCAGCTCCTCAGCGTTTCTGAAATTCCTTGCAGGGTGAACCCAAACCACCCCGTTCTCCTGGAGGACTCGGTTCTCTCTGCCATTGCCCAAAAGCACAAGAAAACGGCAGCTCTGGTTGCCCTTCGCTACCAGATACAACGTGGGGTTGTGGTTCTGGCCAAGGGTAACAACAAGAAGTGGATCAAAGAGAACATGCAGGTGATGAGCGGGGCTGTGGGCAGAGGGCTCCTATGGAAAATATCTTAGTTTCTCTGTTCTCAATTGAAAATTGCATCATGTGATTTTTCTTAGACTGTTTGAACTGCTCTATCAAAACACCACAGGCTGAGTGGCTGTGAAAAAAATTAAATTTGTTTCTCACAGTTGTGAAGCTGTAGATCTGAGATTAGGGTCCCTGTGTGGTTGGGTGAGGGCTCTCCTCCAGGTCACAGGCTTCTCCTTGTGCCTTTACATGTTGGAGGGGCAATAGAGCTCTCCCAAGTCTCTTATATGAATATGATATTCTTGAAATCTCATTCGTTAGGGCTCTGCCATCATGACCTAATCCTCCTTCAAAGCCTCCATTTTTAACATCATGTGAATTTGGGAGCACAAAAATTATGGCAGTGATCTTTAGCTTCCAAATCATTGTGGTTTTATTTTGTATTTCCCTGAATACTAATAGATTTTCATCTTCATACATTTAATCTTTTTGAGTTTCTGTCTTTGTGAAGTTTCCTTCAAGACCTTGTTCACTTTAGCTAGGTTGTTTCTCTTTTGATTTATTTGTAGGAGACCATTATTGTACCCTTAGCTGTATAGGGAACTCTCCCCAGTTTCAGGAGTTAATGTGGAGTTCATTTATGTATCTCTGAATCTGTGGTTTGAAAATCAGCCTGCACTCAGCTAAGTTGTTGTCCTCTAGGCTGGGTTCTTTTGTGCATTTGCAGTTCAGTCTGTCAGCTCAGCAGTTCTGCTTTAACAGGTGGATGTGGCTCTTGTCAGAGAAGGCTGAAGACATCTTTGTATAGTTTTTATTGGCTTGAATAAGGCAACTAACCTAGTCTTCTTTTCAGCACAGTGATATGATTCTCAGTCAGTGAGTGGGGGAAAAATCTCTTCCTTTGGGGTCACAAAGAGTCGGACATACTGAGTGACTGAATAACAACAACTGTCCATATTTTCCACATTTTCTTTGTCAACTCTGTCACATAACAAGGGTCCATAAGTACATTTCTGTCCACTATTTTCTATTTAACTATTTCTGTACTGTGTTACTGAAGTAAAAAACAAGTTTTGCTTTTCAGTATGGTACGATCTTCTATTTTAAGGATGTCTTGACTGCTTTTGAGTAGCTCTTCTCTTATTTAAAAGTCAGTATCACTATACCAACTTCCACAACAGAATATGTGTTTTAGTCTTTGGTTCATGTTGCATTGAAACAAGAGGTCTCTTTGGAGAAAATGAATTTCTTTACAATATTGAGTTTTCCATTTCAATGTTATAAGGTGAACTTTTAATAATTTGTTGTTCCTTAAGGTTTAGACACTTTTCTAACTTTCCCCTGGAAGGTATATACATAAAGTTTCTTTTTTAGATTCAATCAAAGATAATGAGTAGTTTGATATCAGATTCCTGAATAGGTTTTCTCAGGGGCGCCTCCTTCCCACATTGCTTCAGCTGAATGCTGTCATCCTTAGGGCATGTTAGGGAAAGACAATCAGTCTAATGTCAGCTCAGGTTCAGGTATCACGTCAGGAGTGTGTAAAAGCAGTGTGTTTGGAAAAAAATCATTTTAGATTTTTTTGTCCCAAGTAATTCAATTAGAAAGATAAGCGACTGATGCACTGTAATGTTTGTGAGGTGGACAGAGAAGGAGAATGTGTGGGAAGGGAGAGGTGAGAACTCAGCAGAAGGTCCCAGGTTTGTTCACCTGGGAGCTGAGGAGAGACATGGCTTCCCTGTCCACTCTTCTTGTCTCCATCCAGCTGGAAAGTCCTCCAGTCCCCAGGGGGAGTCCAGCTCCTTGGGGGAGAGGTCAATGTGATTCTTCTTTCCTTCCAGGTGTTTGACTTTGAACTGACTCCAGAAGACATGAAAGCAATCGATGGCCTCAACAGAAACATAAGATATTACGATTTCCAACCGTAAGTGACTTGCTGATTTTCCCCACAAATACTGATTTCTGTAGCAGGCAGGTCAGGAGGAGAGCTTAGCTTTTTAAAAGCTTAATTCTAGGAAAACAGTGCTGATTTCCAGAGTAGGAGTAAACCAGGGGCTTCCTGCAGACCTCAGAACAGAGGTTTCCTCCAGGGCTCTGTCTCTGACCAAGAGAAATGTGATGGGGTCCAGGCCAGCCCTTCAATTAAATCACCTGGGTTGACATCGTGGTGAATTCACTACTTTGTGCCTCTAATCCCTGTGCGTGGTGTACCTCCTCTCAAGGTTGAGGGACCCAGGAAACATAGAGCGGACAGTGCCTGTAGCCCTGTATTCTTTCAGGGTCCGAATCCATCACAAATTTCATTCAAGTTTTGTTGTTGTTTTTATTCACTCAGTTATTTACAACTCTTGGTACCCCATAGACTGTAGCCCGCCAGGCTCCTCTGTCCCTGGGATTTCCCAGGCAAGAATACTGAAGTGAGTTGCCATTTCCTTCTCCGGGGGATCTTGCCAACTCAGGGATCAAACACATGTCTCCTGCTTTGTAGGTGGATCCTTTACCACTGAGCCACCTAGGAAGCCTGCAATCATGTTAACCCCGACACAACTATAAAATGTATTGTAGATGTTTTTTCTGGAGGAGGGTCCTAGAAAGGCCAACATCCATCAGTGCTGCGAAGTCATATGGGTCTGCCCCACCCTGTCCCCTAAGTGTCTGGTGGACATTCTCCCTAATGGAAATTTCTCCACCAAGACACCATTTGCTTCTTACAAATCGATCTTTTCACTGCCCTTTCTTCCCTATTACAACTTCCATGTCCTCATCCTTGTTATCTCACAAAACTGAATTACAAGTAGATCTTGAGCTTAACTGACCCTCCAGTGAGTGACTGCTTAGCAGGACACACTGAGATAAGATCGTCTGCGTCTCTCTGGTTTCTTGAGTCAAGACTCACACCAGTATAGTATTTGTCCATCAGGGGTCCACCACCTGGGGAGCCCCTACCTTCGTGACTTTGACTTAGTCACTAACATTGAATTCCAGCTGCCTAATTACTGTAGGAAGATGTCAGGATTGAAGGGACAGAGGGCTAATCAAACAGGGAGATGCCGGAAGGGAGTTTAGAGAGAAGGGAATACCAATTATTGGAGAAACGAAATTTTGTTTCCAATGAAAGATCTCAAAGCTCTCCATATTGTTTTTATAGCTATCATGCTTCTGATAAAAGACATGTTAATTGAAAAAAGGTGGATAGTTATTTTTTTCTACTTAAAGGTTTTTAAGTATAATTGTATGTTTTCCTTCATTAGTCTGTGAATACCTAGACTTATTTATCTTTGTGGGCTCGGGTCATTAGCCAGGCTCCTGGTACTTGGTATCACTTAGAATGCATTCTTTAATGAATCAAATTGAAAAAGTTAAGTTCTGAAAGAAAAGTAGAAACATGGGAGAAATGAAAAAAGCAGTAATAGTAATTACCGCATAACAAATGTTTGACTAGACTATAAATTACAAAGGTGATACTCCCACTGTGAACTGTACGGTTACTCAGGTGCACATGGAAGCTCTCTTATAGATGACGAGTTCCTCTATGGAGGCGCTCGCTCTGTATGTGTGGAGTGCCCAGTATTTGCTCATCCATGGATGTGTGGAAAAGGACAGCGAATCTGTTCACTGTGCACCTTCTCATCAACTAGGGACCGAAGAAGTTCTACCTGTGTCTGAAATGACCTCCACAGTTAGCCCTAAGTCTTGTGATCTCATAAAAATTGTAACTTGAGTCAGACTACCTGTCACCGTGGAGTGAATATCACACGTGAATGTTGAGACTGGACGTGCAGGTGCCATGTGCACATGGAGCAGACACCTACATGTGTGCTTGTCAGGGGAGAATGAGGGACGTGTTTATATATTTAGACAAATATATCCTGACTGCATCTATCGAGCAGCAGTTTTCAACAGCATGACAGATTTAATAAGTTAATCCTCCTCCTTTCTTTCAGTGGTGTTGGTCAGCCTGGCTATCCATTTTCTGAAGAATATTGACAATCAGCTCTCACTGTGGTTCTCTGAGAATTACTTGCTTCTAGGACTATGAAGAGGATTTTTGTACTTGGTGACAGTGCTTAAATGAAGTGTCTGAATGTTTGAAAATTTGCCTTTCCTTTAAAATATAAGCAGTTTATGAAACAATAAAGACTTCAAAGTAAGAATACTTTTTTGTGATAGTTAAAAAATGCAAATTACAGAAAGTTTGGAAAGTTGAAAGGAAATGATGGAGCATAAAGATAAGCTGTGATTAACCCATTTAAATTTGGTGCCTTTTCCTTATGATTTTCCTGTAGAAATGTGTGTGTAGTTTCATTTACAAATAGAAAAGATCTTCAATTATAGGTTTTCTACTTATTTTTGACTTAGCATAATTATCTTGGTAAAATAAAAATATGACTTAGAAATCCAGTATTATATTTTGCTTACTATGAAGCAGCATATCTTATTCTTTTATTTAATTTCTTAGTTTTTTCCCCATGCTTAGCATTTTGAAGAATTTTTATATATTTGGCCATTGATTCATTGCTTGTCATTCACTCATTAATTCAGCAAAACCTTACTGAATATTCTTTAGTAACACATGGTATTATCAATAAATATCAATTAAAATGAGAAATTCTTGAATTGATATCCTACTGGAGGATAAGACTGTGAATGAAATCAGGAGGACTTAGCTGTTAGAAATGAGTAAGTGCCTGTAGGAGATAATTCTGCACAATCTCTCTCATTTCTGTACATCTGTTAGGCAGAGACACCAACTACCCTTCATCCCACACAACTTTTCATTTGTACAAGAAACAGCCTTGCAACATAGAGACAGTGGCTCCATTCATTACCTGGAACAGAAAATACTAAGTTCAAGAAGGACAAGGGTTATATAACATTTAGGGACAGCAATCTGTCTGACATTACTTTACCAACAAAGATCCGTCTAGTCAGAGTTATGGTTTTTAAAGTAGTCATGTATGGATGTGAGAGTTGGACTATAAAGAAAGCAGGATGCACGGGGCTGGTGTACTGGGATGAACCAGAGGGATGGGATGGGGAGGGAGGTGGGAGGAGGGTTCAAGTTTGGGAACACATGTACACCCAGGCAGATTCATGTCAATGTATGGCAAAACCAATACAATAATGTAAAGTAATTAGCCTCCAATTAAAAAAAATAAATTAAAAAAAAAAAACAACTAAGGCTTCACAACAACAACAACAACAAAATAAAGAAAGCTGAGCACTGAAGAACTGATGCTTTTTAGCTGTGGTGTTGGAGAAGACTCTTGAGAGTCCCTTGAACTGCAAGGAAATCCAATCAGTCAACCCTAAAGGAAATTAGTCCAGAATATTCATTGGAAGGACAGATGCTGAAGCTGAAACTACAATACTTTGGCCACCTGATATGAAGAACTGACTCATTTGAAAAGACCCTATTCTGAGAAAGATTGAAGGCGGGAGGAAAAGGGGATGACAGAGGATGAGATGGTTGGATGGAATCATCAACTCAGTGGACATGAGCTTGAGTAAACTCCGGGAGATGGTGATGGACAGGGAAGCCTTGCATGCTGCAGCGCATGGGGTTGCAAAGATTCGGACATGACTGAGTGACTGAACTGAACTGAAGTTGGCTGATGTGGGTGAAATTTAGTGAGGTGCAGAGACAGAAGCTGAAGATAAGCCAGAGAGATAGTGGCACCATAAGGTTTGTGTCACAAGGGGTTTTGAAAGGAATTTACTGTGAGGGAAATGAAGAATGGTATTTTGGGTTCTGAGAAGGGTAGTTACATAAATAAACACGCCTCACAAAAATTACCCTCATTCATATTTTGAGATGAAAAAGGGGAAAAAAGAGCCCTCTTTAGGACTCTACAGCAATCTAGGTGAGAGATGACGTTGGCTTTGACCACAGAAGGAACAGTAAGTGTGGTCAAAGTTGTTAGAATAAGGATACATTTTAAGGGCTGAATAAACTAGACTGTCTAACATATTGGACATAAAGTGAAAGGAAAAGATGAATCAAAACTGACTCCCAATGTTTGTGCTTAAGGGATAGGAAAAGGAGATGCCATTTTCTCAGATGGAGACAATGTGGGGGAGCACACTTTCATGGGAAGATTAGGAGTTCAATTATAGACATGTATATTTGAGATGCCTTTAAGTACCCAAGTGAAGATGCATGCATATAGCTGGGCATAGAAGGCTATTAGAGTAAAGGGTTAGGTAAAATATTTATATTTGTGGTTTCTCAAATTTCAGTTCAGTTCAGTCGCTCAGTCGTGTCCGACTCTCCGCGACCCCATGAATCACAGTACGCCAGGCCTCCCTGTCCATCACCAACTCCCGGAGTACACTCAAACTCATGTCCACAGAGTCGGTGATGCCATCCAGCCATCTCATTCTCCGTCGTCCCCTTCTCCTCCCGCCCCCAACCTTTCCCAGCATCAGAGTCTTTTCCAGTGAGTCAACTCGTCGCATGAGGTGGCCAAAGTTTTGGAGTTTCAGCTTTAGCATCAGTCCCTCCAATGAACACCCAGGATTGATCTCCTTTAGAATGGACTGGTTGGATCTCCTTGCAGTATAAGGGACTCTCAAGAGTCTTCTCCAACACCACAGTTCAAAAGCATCGATTCTTCGGCGATCAGCTTTCTTCACAGTCCAACTCTCACATCCATACATGACCACGGGAAAAACCATAGCCTTGACTAGACGGACCTTGGTTGGCAAAGTAATGTCTCTGCTTTTCAATATACTATCAAGGTTGGTCATAACTTTCCTTCCAAGGAGCAAGCATCTCTTAATTTCATGGCTGCAATCAGCATCTGCAGTGATTTTGGAGCCCAAAAAAATAAAGTCTGACACTGTTTCCACTGTTTTTCCATTAAAGCCATGAAACTAGAAAATCGGAGACAATATTGTATACATTGATTGAGTGTAGACATGGACATCAAGCTTCATGAGAACCCAGCATTGAAAAGTTAATTTTTTCTTAAAAAAATTGTGAGGAACCAGCAGAAGAGGCAGAGAAGAAGAGGCTAGTGAGGTAGGAGGGACTGTTCTAAGAAGGCACATGAAGGAAATGATTGGAGGAGAAAAGAATCCAATTCTTCCAAGGGGACAAGTAAGAGAAGACTGAAACTGATCATTGGATTTGGCAGTTAACTGTGGCAAGGTCAAGTGCAGCTTTGATAGAGTGGTGAAGGCAAACTCTGAGTAGAGTGGGTTCAAGATGTGGTGTTAAGAGATCAGTGAGAAACGGAGTAGACACAGCTTTCAAAGACTTTGCTGTAATGAGGACCACGGAATTGGTCAGTTGCTGAAGAAGAAAGTGGAATTAAGAGACAAGTACACTGTTGGGGTACCCTGAAGAGGATCATCAGCCTCTGAGGTCAGAGGAACAGTCCAGCAGAGAGAAGAAAACCTATGATGTTGCAGACGGAGATGGGCAGTTTTGAAGCATGTCCGTATTAGTTACTGCTGCTGCTACACCAAATGACTAAACACTTTGTGTCTTGAAACAACACCAATGTATTTACATATGCTGAGGTCAAAAATCCAAAATCCGTTTCAATGGGCTAATGAGAGTTGGACTGTGAAGAAAGCTGATCGCCGAAGAATTGATGCTTTTGAACTGTGGTGCTGGAGAAGACTCTTGAGAGTCCCTTGGACTGCAAGGAGATCCAACCAGTCCATTCTAAAGGAAATCAATCCTGGGTGTTCATTGGAAGGACTGATGCTAAAGCTGAAACTCCAAAACTTTGGCCACCTCATGCTATGAGTTGACTCACTGGAAAAGACTCTGATGCTGGCAGAGATTGGGGGTGGGAGGAGACGGGGATGACAGAGAATGAGATGGCTGGATGGCATCACCGACTCGATGGACATGAGTTTGAGTGAACTCCAGTAGTTGGTGATGGACAGGGAGGCCTGGCGTGCTGTGACTCATGGGGTCGCAAAGAGTTGGACGCGACTGAGCAACTGAACTGAACTGAACTGAAAGTGCCAGCAGGCCTGCATTCTTTTCTGGAGGTTGTAGGGGGAAATCCATTTTGTTGCCTTTTCCAGCTTCTACAGAACAGGTCTTGTGTTGTTTGAAGAGGGTGTTTGCTAAGAGCAGAGCCTTCTCTTGACAAAATTCTGTTAGCTTTTGCCCTGCTTCATTTGTACTCCAAGGCCAAACTTGCCTGTTAATTCAGGTATTTCTTGACTTTCTACTTTTGTATTCCAGTCCTCTCATGAAAAGGATATCTTTTTTTGGTGCTAGATTTTGAAGGTCTCTTAGGTCTTCAGAGAACCAATCAACTTCAGCTTCTCTGGCCTTTGTGCTTGGGACGTGGACTTGAATTACGGTGATGTTGAATGGTTTGCCTTGGAAGTGAACTGAGATCATTCTGCCATCTTTGAGATTATACCCAAGTATACTGCATTTTGGACTCATTTGTTGACTATGAGGGCTACTCCTTTTTTTCTAAGGGATTCTTGCCCACAGTAGGAGATATAATGGTCATCTGAATTAATTCCAACCATTCCCATCCATTTTTGTTCACTGATTTCTAAAATATCCATGTTTACTCTTGCCATTTCCTGTTGGACCACATTAAATTTACCTGGTTTCAGAGACCTAACATTCCAGGTTGCTATGCAATATTATTCTTTAAAGCATCAGATTTTACTTCCACCACTAGACACATCCACAACTGGGTGTTGTTTCTGCTTTGGCTCTGCCTCATTATTCCTTTTAGAGCTATTTCTCTATTCTTTTCTAGTAGCACATTGGACACCTACAAACCCTGGGGTCTCATCCTTCAGTATGATATACTTTTACCTTTTCATACTGTTCATGGGGTTCTCAAGGCAGGAATGCTGAAGTGGCTCACCATTCCTTCTCCATCATCAGATCTCTCCATCATGACTTGTCCATCTTGGGTGGCCCTGTATGGCATGACTGATAGTTTCATGAATTACACAAGGCTGTGATCTATGTGATCATATTGTTTAGTTTTCTGTGATTGTAGTTTTCATCCTGGAGGCCATAGAATTGAAATTCTTACTTATTCTGTGTTGCCCTCTAATGGATGAGGATGAGTGGTTGTTCAAGTTTCCTGATGGGAGGGACTGACTGTGGGAAAGTTTTTATCTGGTGGGCAGGGCAATGTTTAGTAAATCTTTAACCCAATTTTCTGCTAATGGGTGGTGAAATGAGGCCGAATCCTTTGTTTCTTGCCCCTGTACCATGTCCTTCCCTGCTCTTTGTAGAAAACTTCAAAGAATAAGTTTAATCAGAGAATTGAGAAATGTAGACAGAAAAGAAAAGGGTCAAAGGAGACTAAATAATAACCGTGTGGTCATTAAGCATAATCAAGGACCTTCTGCTTTTTGTCAAGGGCTAGAACCATATCCCGTGAGCTGCCTTATAGATACTAGAACACCAGGTGGAGAAGTTTACCACATGATGGCCAGAATATATCCATGACATAAGCTGCCACAATTC
The DNA here is from genome assembly GCF_049115385.1 of Moschus berezovskii. Classification (NCBI taxonomy): domain Eukaryota; kingdom Metazoa; phylum Chordata; class Mammalia; order Artiodactyla; family Moschidae; genus Moschus; species Moschus berezovskii. The sequence goes on along the minus strand of NC_142474.1, from coordinate 40,857,484 downwards.
TGAGTATTGGCCTGAAGAAATGCAAACAAATAGGTCCTGGAACTGAAGACTAATGTACATAAAACAATCAAGATGACACAGGTCAGACCACTGATGACCAATCTGAAGATGACTGTCAGAGCTGACTGTGCTGTTTCTGCATATAGCACCCCTGTCACTTCTGTCTATAAGGGCTCTCGCCCCACTGGTTGAAGTGGAGGGGGTGGGTCGGATTTGGACAGATGTCTGTCACCCCAACAGCCCAGTTGCCAGAATCTGAAATCAAACAAACTCTCCTTTCCACCAACCTGGCCTGATTATTGGCTTTGAAGTGAATAGAAGCTGTCGCCACAAATGCCCTTTTGGTAACAGTGGGATGTGCTCCCTCCAGTAGAAGGGAAAACCAGTAGGCCATTATGGCATGGCCTAAATGAAATTCTTTATGATTTTACAGTGGAAGTGACAAAAAGATTCAAGGGATTAGATCTGATAGACAGAGTGCCTGAAGAACTATGGGTGGAGGTTTGTAACATTGTATAGGAGGTGGCCAAACCATCACCAAGAAAAGAAATGCAACAAGGCAAAATGGTTGTCTGAGGAGACGTTACAAATAGCTGAGAAAAGAGGAAAAGCAAAAGGCAAACGAGGAAGGAAAAGATTTACCCATCTGAATGTAGAGTTCCAAGGAATATCTAGGAGAGGTAAGGAAGTCTTAAATGATCAGTGCAAAGAAATTGAGGAAAGCAATGTAATGAGAAACACTAGAGATCACTTCAAGAAAACTAGAGATATCAAAGGAACATTTCATGCAAAGATGAGGACAATAAAGGACATAAATGTATGGACCCAGAGTACATCATGAGGAACGCTGGGATGGAAGAAGCTCAAGCTGGAATCAAGATTGCTGGGAGAAATATCAATAATCTCAGATATGCAGATGACACTACTCTTATGTCAGAAAGTGAAGAGGAACTCAAAAGCCTCTTGATGAAAGTGAAAGAGGAGAGTGAAAAGGTTGGCTTGAAGCTGAACATTCAGAAAACAAAGATCATGGCATCTTGTCCCATCACTTCATGGGAAATAGGTGGAAAAACAGTGGAAACAGGGTCAGACTTTATTTTTTTGGGCTCCAAAATCACTGCAGATGCTGATTGCAGCCATGAAATTAAGAGACGCTTACTTCTGGGAAGGAAAGTTATGACCAACCTTGATAGTATATTAAAAAGCAGAGACATTACTTTGCCAACCAAGGTCCGTCTAGTCAAGGCTATGGTCTTTCCCGTGGTCATGTATGGATGTGAGAGTTGGACTGTGAAGAAAGCTGATCGCCGAAGAATCGATGCTTTTGAACTGTGGTGTTGGAGAAGACTCTTGAGAGTCCCTTGTACCGCAAGGAGATCCAACCAGTCCATTCTAAGGGAGATCGATCCTGGGTGTTCATCGGAAGGACTGATGCTAAAGCTGAAACTGCAATACTTTGGCCACCTCATGCGACGAGTTGACTCACTGGAAAAGACTCTGATGCTGGGAAAGATTGGGGGCGGGAGGAGAAGGGGACGACGGAGAATGAGATGGCTGGATGGTATCACCGGCTCTGTGGACATGAGTTTGAGTGAACTCAGGGAGTTGGTGATGGATAGGGAGGCCTGGCATGCTGTCATTCATGGGGTCGTGGAGAGTCGGACACAACTGAGCGACTGAAATGAACTGAACTGAACTGAAGATAGGCAGAAGAGATTAGGATAAGGTGGGAAGAATACAAAGAAGAACGATACCAAAAAAAGGCCTTAGTGACCAGGATAACCATTATGGTGTAATCACTCACTTAAACCAGAAATGGAATGCGAAGTCAAGTGGGGCTTAGGAAGAATCACTATGAACGAAACTAATGGAGGCGATGGAATTCCAGTTGAGCTATTGTAAATCCTAAAGGATGATGCTGTGAAAGTACTGCGCTCAATAGCCCAGCAAATTTGGAAAACTCAGCAGTGGCCACAGGACTGGAAGAGGTCAGTTTTCATTGCAATCCCAAAGAAGTGCAATGCCAAATAATGCTCAAACTGCTGTACAATTGCACTCATTTCACATAGTAGTAAGGTAATGCTGAAAATCCTTGATGCCAGGTTGCAGTGGTATGTGAACCAAGTACTTCCAGATGTACTAGCTGGATTTAGAAAAGCCAGAGGAACCAGAGATCAAATTGCCAACATCCACTGGATCATAGAAAAAGCAAGAGAATTCCAGCAAAAACATCTACTTCTGTTTCATTGACTATGCTAAAGCCTTTGACTCTGTGGATCACAACAAACTGTGGAAAATTCTTTCTTAAAGAGATGGAAATACCAAACCACCTTACCTGCCTCCTGAGAAACCTGTATGCAGACCAAGAAGCAACAGAACTGGACATGAAACAATGTATTGGTTCCAAATTGGGAGAGGAGTACATCAAAGCTGTATATTTTCACTCTGCTTATTTAATTTATATCCAGAGTACATTATGTGGAATGCCGAGCTGGATGAATCACAAGGTGGGTTGAAGATTGCCGGGAGAAATATCAGTAACCTCAGATACGCAGATGACATCACCTGAATGGCAGAAAACACTTCCCTGGTGGCTCAGATGTTAAAGCGTCTGCCTACAGTGCGGGAGACCCAGGTTCGAACCCTGGGTTGGGAAGATCCTTTGGAGAAGAAAATGACAACCCACTCCAGTTCTCTTACCTGGAAAATCCCATGGAGAGAGGAGCATGGTAGGCTACAGTCTATGGGGTCACAAAGTGTCGGACACGATTGAGTGACTTCACTTTCTTTCTTTTAAAGGCAGAAAGCAAAGAGGATCTAAAGAGTCTCTTGACGGAGGTGAAAGAGGAGAGAGAAATAACTGGCTTAAATCTAAGTATTTGAAAAATTAAGATCATGGCATCTGGTTCCATCTGTTCACAGCAAATGGAGAAAAAAATGGAAACAGTGACAGAGTTTATTTTCTTGGCCTCTAAAATCACTGCAAATAGTGACTGTATCCATTAAATTAAGATGCTTGCTTCTTGGAAGAAAAACTATGACAAATCTAGATTACCTGTTTAAAAGCAGAGCCATCACTTTGCTGACAAAGATCTGTAGAGGCAAAGCCATGGCATTTCCAGTAGTCATGTATGAATGTGAGAGTTGGACTGTAAAGAAGGCTGAGCCCTGAAGAATTGATGTTTTCAAACTGTGGTTCTGGAGAAGACTCTGGAGAGCCCCTTGGACAGCCAGGAGATCAAATTAGTCAATCCTGAATGAAATCAACCCTGAATATTCATTGGAAGGACTGATGCTGAAGTTGAAACGCCAATATTTTGGCCACTTGATGTGAGGAACCAACTCATTGGAAAAGACCCTGATGCTGGAAAAGATTGACCGCAAGAAGAGAAGGGGAGGACAGAGGATGAGATGGTTGGATGGCATCACTGACTCAATGGACATGAGTTGAGCAAACTATTGGAGATAGTGAAGGACAGAGAAACCTAGTGTGCTGCAGTCCATGGGGTGGCAAAGAGTTGGACGCAACTGAGAAACTGAACAAGAGAACTCTTACATCTTCATTTGTAGACTCTACTGAGATCTTCAGAGACAGACTATAGCATCTTAGAATCTTTTATCTAATGCTCCTATATTCCCACCTTCTCTTCGAATACAAACCTCCCAGATCACAGGTGTAAGGAATTTGTCATTATATTAGGGTTACCAAGGAAACCAAGAATATTCTGTCTATCAAAATTTTAATCAGCTTTACAGGATCGTTCCCAGCCCAGGTTCAGAACCATGCCCCCTGCAGTGGAAGCACAGAGTCCTCACCACTGGACCACCAGGCAAGTCCCAGGTTAAAGGAAATTTTTAGTCATAATTTCATCACACCTAGATTTTTGACTCCCTTCTCCATCTCTTCTGCTTCTGGAACCCCTGCTCTGTGAATGTTATTATGTTCTATTCCCTAGTTGATGTAGCATTCTTCTTATGATTCTGTAGTCTGGTAAATTATTTTGGTAAATTATTAATCTCTATCTCAATATCTGATCTTTTCAAGTTTTTTTTTCCTTATTGTTTCATTTTACACAAATTCCTCTCTCTTCTCATTTTGCTTAGCTTCCTCCTTTTCTATTAAGTTAGGTGAAAAAGTTACCTGTCCTGGTTTTTCAGGGCTGTCCTTGTGTGGACCCGTCCCTGTGCAGTCTGTGTGCACAAGGCTTTGGGGCAGAGCTGGTCAGAGGTCACCCCTTCCCAGGGCGTGCTGGCAACTGTCACCTCGGTGGGAGGGGGAGGGTCCAGAGCCAGAGCCCAGTGTGAGCAAAGGCTTCTCCTGTGCTCACTGACTGTCCCAACCCTACTGGGCCAGGTAGGTCCCAAGGGGCTGGAGCAGAAGTCATGAAGGTTGGCCTCTTCCACCCCTTGCAAGTGTGCGCCCCCCTCCCCATCCCTGACACTGGCACCTTTGCCCCAGAGGGGAGCAGAGCTGGAGGAAGGCATGCTGGAGCAGCCCCTGGCATGGATGGCCATGCATGTGGTGCAATCCTGGCAACTTGTCAGAGCTCCAGACCCTGGTCCTCTGGCCCCTCTCTGATGGTTGCCCTGCCCCATCCGTACGTGCCTGTGTTCCTGTGTGTGTTCCTTTGTGAAGGTGTTCATAGTTGGATACTTTAAACAACTTGTTTAACAAACAAGGCAAATAATCTTGATAGATTTGTTCCTTGTCATGATTTTCCTTCATTAGTTTGCTTAGTATGCTCCTGGTCCTGGTTTTAGCCCAACAGGAAAACTGAGGGGTCTCAGATCATTTCTGAGTCAGCATCTGGCCTGGCCCATGGGTGGCTTTATGATTCTGGTGTATTTATGACTGCTTTTGAATGCTCTATGTTCTCCCCCACCCAAATCCACACCCCAGTTCTACTCAGGGTTTTATTAATACTTGGTCTAGTCTATGACTCCCCTCCCCCTTATTCCTTTGTCCTTGGCCCCATATATAAATGGGCTTTTCTGGTGGCTTACATGGTAGAGAATCTGCCTATAATGCAGGAAACTTGGGTTCAATCCTTGGGTAGGGCGGGTCCCCTGGAGAAGGGACTGGCAACCCACTCCAGTATTCTTGCCTGGAGAATTCCATGGACACAGGAGAATGGTGGGCTATTGCCCATAGGGTCGCAAAGAGTCAGACACGACTGAGCAACTAACACTCACTCCATACATATATAGTCCCCCTGCAGCTGTAATAGCCTCTCTAGCTGCTCTTCAGTTTAAGTTGAGTTAAATGGAACAGACAGCAAACTCCAAACAGCCCCCAAGTAGGTTGGAACATTGCATACAGGTTTTTGGTGATCACTTTGTTTTGAGGGAGGCAACTGGGAGCTGATCAAGACTGCACTGCTCCATACAGGAGGAGGGTACAGGTGAATGATGCACAATGGAATTCCTTGTCACACTCTGTTCTGAACTTTTCCTAATTGCCTGTTTACTTTGTTGCTCTAGATCTTTGTTTGACTGCTTTCCAGAACTCCTATGAGGTTTTTCAGTTGCTTTCTCTCTCTTTTTTCATCTTTCCTTGGGAGAATTTAGTCCTTCTAGCTCACTATTTTGCTGTCATCATAGTACATATTATACTTTTGACTTCACAATATAACCATGTAGCATTGCATGTTAATTTCCCTTACTTACTCTTCCTGAATTTGTTATAATTTAAGTTGTTGGCTATTCTTTTATGAGTAATGCTGAATAAGATAGTAAGTTAAGTGAAATATGTAAAATATGTATCAGCTACATTATGAGAGTACACTAAAAGTTACATAATTAAGGACAAGGTATAAGCACTCAAAGTCTGTTTGCACGTTGCATATGGTGTCGTAAAGCTATTTATAGTTAACCTCCAATAAGGACTTTGCCAAATGTCTGGTTTTGGTATCCTGTTCAGCATTTCACCACTGTAAGATCTGTAAAGCAAAATAATTTTCCTGGTGGGAAATGTAAAAAAGGAAATGTATGTAGTTTTGAAGTTTTAATTCTTTATTAAGGGATAGCGTTTTGAAAACTCCTTATTAAACACTTTTGTATGTGAATGTGTTTGTACTATAAGGTAGTTGTTTCAATTAATGTTTGAGATCAGCTTCATAATAGAAAAATAAAAAAGATTACTGTGTAGAGTTTCTTGTGCAACTAATGATTAATAATTGTTCAGCACATCTCATCATTATTTGATACTTAAGGTCATATTGATTTAAAAAATCAAACAAGTTAACTGATCTCAATTCTCTTCTTACTCTATGGGAACTGGTTTAATCATGCTCTTCCTACAACATATCAGCTAACATTGGCTCCTGCAGCTGGGTGTTAACTTCCTGTTATTTATAACTGTGAGGGTAGAAGAAAAAAAAAATCAGTCTGCTTACTCAGAGGAGAAACAAGCAATGGATCCCCAAAAGCAAGTGAAGCTTAATGATGGCCACTTCATTCCTGTCCTGGGATTTGGAACTTATGCACCTCCAGAGGTAAGAGTAGTGGATTGGGGTTGAGATATAAAAAATAGTGGAGGTAACATGAGTGAAAGGGATGTGGGGTCTCAAGTTTTGAGTCCCCATGTGACACTAGGAGGGTCATTTGGTTCATTAACCAGGCTAGAACCATGCCCTATGAAAGAGGAGAGAGCATCCAGTATCCACTCTGTATCAAGGTCTGAGGTTGTGCTCACCTGCAGATTACTCTGGGTTCCCCTCCAGTTTCCATCTCTTTCCTAGTTTGGCAGAAGAGGTGAGACTTGGCCATCAAGATCACTGACTGTCAGCTACTTTGCTTTGAGGGGGATTGCAATGGTGGGATTTCTCTGTGTATTTCATTAGGTCCAGAACACTTTCCTTCTTCCAAAAAGACATGATCCAGAGAAGCATTTGAAGTGGAAGGTCCTGAAGATGAGGTGACTGAAAAATAATGGGAGAGAATTGCTTTTTTTACTGTGGGATACCTACTCAGTGCCAGAGCAGAAACATTCCAGCTGTGTTTTTCCCTGTACTTCTCTTTCTGCTTGGAAACTTCTTCTGATGGGAACTACAGTATCATCTGAGTTGGGAGGAGGATATAACTGAGGGGATATCACTGAGGGGATAAACTACAGTCGTACAAGCCAGGTTTTGCAATGTATTCTTGGGTTTCATTGTGTGTTTTTATTAAAGTATAGTCTGAAGTGCTCGGGCGTAAGTGGGGCTAGTGGGCAAGTCTTTAGACTGGAAGGCAGAAAGTTAGCTGTCCATCTTGTCTTTAGAGCATGTAATTGTCACAAGGGACTGGTCCTTAAACTTTGAGTCTCACTTTTTTTCATCTATAAAACAGATAGAAATATCCAGAGATATTTTGGAAACAGAAGCAGGACTTTGTAGTACTCAGGGGTTGAGGGCAGGGAAGGTCCAGGCTGTCAATGAAATTCACTGGTTCATGGCTCAGCACATCCCCAAATGTCCGAACATTTAAGAAAAACCAGGAGTAGACACAACCGAGAAAAATTAGGCCAAATATCTATCTCCTTGAAATAGGAAAGATTCTGAACCACATTTAAAAATTGGAGGAATTGTACTGGAGAAGGATTCCAAATGTGTCTCAGCCGCAGCCGCAACCGCGCCACACGGAGGGAGCAGAGACAGTCCGGGTCCACATCCCGGGAAAGAGAATGCAGGTGCTAAGAAAAGTCCCGGTCCCCAGAGCGAGATCGGAGAAGAAGCCGCTCTCGCTCCCCACACAGAAGGCATTCCAGGTCCCCAAGATGACACAGATCCACATCTCCTTCCCCTTCTTGACTGAAAGAAAGAAGAGATGAGGAGAAGAAAGAAACAAAAGAAACAAAGAGCAAAGAATATCAGATAACTGAGGAAGACTTAGAGGGCAAAACAGAGGGAGAAATAGAAATGATGAAGTTAATGGGATTTGCCTCCTTCAGTTCAGTTCAGTTCAGTTCAGTTCAGTCACTCAGTCGTGTCCGACTCTCTGCGACCCCATGAATCACAGCACGCCAGACCTCCCTGTCCATCACCAACTTCCAGAGTTCACTCAAACTCATGTCCATAGAGTCGGTGATGCCATCCAGCCATCTCATTCTCTGTCCTCCCCTTCTCCTCCCGCCCCCAATCTTTCCCAGCATCAGAGTCTTTTCCAGTGAGTCAACTCGTCGCATGAGGTGGCCAAAGTATTGCAGTTTCAGCTTTAGCATCAGTCCTTCCAATGAACACCCAGGATTGATTTCCTTTAGAATGGATTGGTTGGATCTCCTTGCAGTCCAAGGGACTCTCAAGAGTCTTCTCCAACACCACAATTCAAAAGCATCAATTCTTTGGCCCTCAGCTTTCTTCACAGTCCAACTCTCACATCCATACATGACCACGGGAAAGACCATAGCCTTGACTAGACGGACCTTGGTTGGCAAAGTAATGTCTCTGCTTTTAAATATACTATCAAGGTTGGTCATAACTTTCCTTCCAAGGAGTAAGTGTCTTTTTGCCTCCTTCGACTCCACAAAAGGGAAAAAGATGGATGGCTCTGTAAATGACTATGCCATAAATGTGTCTCAGAAGAGAAAGTATAGGCAGTACATGAGTCGAAATGGTGGATTCCGTCCTGGAGTGTGAAGTCAAATGGGCTGTAAGAAGCATTACTATGAACAAAGCTATTGGAGGTGAAGGATTTCCAGCTAAGTTATTTCCAATGCTAAAGGATGATGTTAAAGTGTTGCACATAATATGGCAGCTAATTTTGAAAACTCAGCAGTGGAAAAGGTCAGTTTTCTTCCCAATCCCAAAGAAGGGCAATGCCAAATAATGTTCAAACTGCCACATAATCGGGCTCGTCTCACTTGCTAGCAAGGTAATGCTCAAAATCCTTCTAGTTAAGCTTCAATAGCAGATATACAAGCTGGATTTGGAAAAGGAAGAGGAACCAGAGATCAAATTGCCAACATCCATTTGATCACAGAAAATGCAAAAGAATTCCAGAAAAACAGGAGGAGGGAACAAGATGGCAGAGGAATAGGATGGGGAGACCACTTTGTCCCCCACAAATTCATCAAAATAACTGTAAAGCCGGACCCCGGTGGCCATCTTGGCTTCTTCTTCTCCTCTTCATTTCCCGCCAGCTGGAAAAAGTCCCTCCAAACCACTGAAGGGTCTCTGACGCAACAGCTCTCGACTGAAATCAACCCTCCCTCCTAACCTCCAGAGCGATCAACCTGGTCTCAACACCTCGACTAGCTGACTGCCACTCCAGACCTCACCTTTTTGGGGAAGAATTTCGCTGCTCCTTACTGAGAAGCTATAAAAGTCACTCTCTGCCTTTGTTCAGTGCAGACCTCCCCGACCTCGCTCTGTTAGGTCTTGGGGTCCTGCCCAGGGGTGCCTAGCCAGTAAAGCCTGTTACATTATCTATTTGGCATGTGGGTTCTTTTATTTAACATCATTGGGCCGTCTCGACCTTACTAGAACATTTGAACGCTGAGTAAATTCCACAAAACAACTTCTGAATGCCGGCAGAGGACATCAGGCACCCAGAAAATCAGCCCATTGTCTTCAAAAGGAGGTAGGAAAAAACATAAAAGATAAAAAGAGAGACAAAAGAGGTAGGGACGGAGCTCCATCCCAGGAACGGAGGCTCAAAAAAGAGAGAAGTTTCCAAACACCAGGAAACACTCTCACTGGTGAGTCTGTGGTGAACCTTGGAACCTCAGAGGGAAACATAACAGGGAGGAAAAAGAAATAAATAATTAAAAGCCACAGATTATGTGCCCAATGGTAACTCCCAGCGGGGAAGCAGTGGAGACACTCGCATCCACCATTAGCAAGCTGGGGCTGGGCAGGGAGGGGCAGGCTGCATTACTTACAGTAAGGACCAGGCCTGAATGCCTGAGAGCAATCTGAGAGAGCTAACTGGAGATAGCAAAGCAGACTGTGGTACAGCTACCCTGCGAAAAGGTGAAAAGCCCTGATCTAAGACTCAGCCAGTCCCACTCACAGGACAAAGGATTGAGTAGAGCTAGCCGGCTGCAGACAACCCATCCTCCTCCGAGACAGGCAGGGGAGGGCAGCCAGAGCCGGAAGGGGGCAATCAAGGCCCCAGTGAGGCATCAGACACCAAACTGCAAGCAGGCTTCGTTGCTAACCAAGACTTCTTGGGTTTCTGGCTGGTCGACATCCGCCTGAGAATGTGCGCTGGTTGTACACACAGAAAACCCAGAGGCAGGGACCAGGGAGGCGATAAGTTGCAGTGACCTCGCTCGCCAAACACCTGATCACCTGAGCTGCACAGAATGGGGAAGGGCACAAAACACAGGTCCAACCATGTCTGCCACTTTGTGGATTACCCAAGTACCTGAACCTGAGCGGCTTAGACCTGGGATGTTCATGCAAACCATTGTCAGCCTCAGACAGTTCCTGGCAGAGCAACATAGAGCCTGTGCAGTGCAGACTGGGACAGCACACACGCCGTGAGTGGGGGCAAACCCAGTGTGGCCAAGACACTGCGAGCACTCCGCACAGATGCCAGAGATATTTGTCTGCAACGTTCCTCACTTCCCACAGCACGACTGAACAAGAGAGCCTTAAAAAGTGTCCACCACAACCCCTTAGTGTCAGGGTGGAAATTAGACACTGAAGAGACCAGCAAACAGAAGCTAAAACAGAGGGAACCACCTTGGAAGTGACAGATGGAGAAGTCTTGAGGCTATTGCAAGAATAAGACTGAAAACCAGAGGCAGGAGGCTTAAGTCCAAATCCTGAGAACACCAGAGAACTCCTGACTCCAGGGAACATTAATCGATAGGAGCTCATCAAATGACTCCATACCTACACTGAAACCAAGCACCATCCAAGGGTCAACAAGTTCCAGAGCAAGACATACCAGGCAAATTCTCCAGCAACACAGGAAAATAGCCCTGAGCTTCAATATACGGACTGCCCAAAGTCACTCCAAACCCATTGACCTCTCATAACTCATTACTGGACACTACATTCCACTCTAGAGAGAAGAAATCCAGCTCCACACATCAGAACACCGATACAAGCTTCCCTAACCAGGGAACTTTGACAAGCTACCCGTCCAACCTCACCCACAGAGAGGAAACTCCACAATAAAGAGAACTCCACAAACTTCCAGAAGATGGAAAGGCCACCCCAAACACAGCAATATAAGCAAGATGAAGAAGCAGAGAAATACCCAGCAAGTAAAGGAACAGGATAAATGCCTACCAACCCAAACAAAAGAGGAAGAGATAGGGAACCTACCTGATAAAAATTCTGAATAATGATAGTGAAATTGATCCAAAATCTTGAAAACAAATTGGAGTTACAGATAAATAACCTGGAGACGAGGATTGAGAAGATGCAAGAAAGGTTTAACAAGGATCTAGAAGAAATAAAAAAAGAGTCAATATACAATGAATAATGCACTAGATGAGATCAAAAACACTCTGGAGGGAACCAACAGTGGAATAACGGAGGCAGTAGATAGAATAAGTGAGTTAGAAGATCGAATGGTAGAAATAAATGAAACAGAGAAAAAAAGAAAAGAAAAACTAATTAAAAGAAATGAGGACAATCTCAGAGACCTCTGGGACAATGTTAAATGCCCCAACACACGAATCATAGGAGTTCCAGAAGAAGAAGACAAGAAGAAAGACCATGAGAAAATACTTGAGAAGATAATAGTTGAAAATTTCCCTAAAATGGGGAAGGAAATAATCACCCAAGTCCAAGAATCCCAGAGAGTCCCAAACAGGATAAACCCAAGGAGAAATACCCCAAGATACATATTAATCAAATTAACAAAGATAAAACACAAAGAACAAATATTAAAAGCAGCAAGGGAAAAGCAACAAATAACACACAAGGGGATCCCCATAAGGATAACAGGGGATCTTTCAATAGAAACTCTTCAGGCCAGGAAGGAATGGCAGGGCACACTTAAAGTGTTGAAAGAAAATAACCTACAGCCCAGATTACTATAGCCAGCAAGGATCTCATTCAAATATGAAGGAGAAATTAAAAGCTTTACAGACAAGCAAAAGCTGAGAGAATTCAGCATCTCCAAACCAGCTCTCCAACGAATGCTAAAGGACCTTCTCTAGACAGGAAACACAGAAAGAGTGTATAAACTTGAACCCAAAACAATAAAGTAATTGGCAATGGGATCATTCAGTTCAGTTCAGTTCAGTTCAGTCGCTCAGTCGTGTCTGACTCTCTGCCACCCCATGAATCACAGCACGCCAGGCCTCCCTGTCCATCACCAACTCCCGGAGTTCACACAAACTCACGTCCACAGAGTCAGTGATGCCATCCAGCCATCTCATTCTCTGTCGTCCCCTTCTCCTCCCGCCCCCAACCTTTCCCAGCATCAGAGTCTTTTCCAGTGAGTCAACTCGTCGCATGAGGTGGCCAAAGTACTGCAGTTTCAGCTTTAGTATCAGTCCTTCCAATGAACAACCAGGATCTATCTCCCTTAGAATGGACTGGTTGGATCTCCTTATGGTACAAGGGATCATACTTATCAATAATTACCTTAAATGTAAATGGGTTGAATGCCCCAACCAAAAGACAAAGGCTGGCTGAATGGATACAAAAACAAGACCCCTATATATGTTGTCTACAAGAGACCCACCTCGAAACGAGGGAAACATACAGATTGAAAGTGAAGGGCTGGAAAAAGATAATCCACGTAAATAGAGACCAAAAGAAATCAGAAGTAGCAATACTCGTATCACATAAAATAGACTTTAAGACAAAGGCTGTGAAAAGAGACAAAGAAGGACACTACATAATGATCAAAGGATCAATTAAAGAAGAAGATATAACAATTATAAATATATATGTACCCAACATAGGAACACTGCAATATATAAGACAAATGCTAACAAGTATGAAAGGGGAAATTAACAATAACACAATAATAGTGGGAGACTTTAAAATCCCACTCACACCTATGGATAGATCAACTAAACAGAAAATTAACAAGAAAACACAAACGTTAAATGATACAATAGATCAGTTAGACCTAATAGATATCTATAGGTCATTTCACCCCAAAAAATGAATTTCACCTTCTTCTCCAGCACACATGGAAATTTCTCCAGGATAGATCACATCCTGGGCCATCCCTCACCTTTGAATTTAGCCTTAGTAAATTAAAAAGAAATTGAAATCATTCCAAGCATCATTTCTGACCACAATGCAGTAAGACTAGATCTCAATTACAGGAGAAAAAGTATTAAAAATTCGAACATATGGAGGCTGAACAACACGCTGCTGAATAACCAACAAATCATAGAAGAAATCAAACAAGAAATCAAAATATGCATCAGTTCAGTTCAGTTCAGTTCAGTTCAGTCGCTCAGTCGTGTCCGACTCTCTGCGACCCCATGAATCACAGCACGCCAGGCCTCCCTGTCCATCACCAACTCCCGGAGTTCACCCAAACTCGTCCACAGAATGGGTGATGCCATCCAGCCATCTCATTCTCTGTCCTCCCCTTCTCCCGCCCCCAATCTTTCCCAGCATCAGAGTCTTTTCCAGTGAGTCAACTCATTGCATGAGGTGACCAAAGTATTGGAGTTTCAGCTTTAGCATCAGTCCTTCCAATGAACACCCAGGATTGATCTTTAGAATGGACTGGTTGGAGCTCCTTGCAGTCCAAGGGACTCTCAAGAGTCTTCTCCAACACCACAGTTCAAAAGCATCAATTCTTCGGCGATCAGCCTTCTTCACAGTCCAATTCTCACATCCATACATGACCACGGGAAAAAACATAGCCTTGACTAGACGGACCTTTGTTGGCAAAATGATGTCTCTGCTTTTAAATATACTATCAAGGTTGGTCATATCTTTCCTTCCAAGGAGTAAATGTCTTTTAATTTCATGGCTGCAATCAGCATCCCCAGTGATTTTGGAGCCCAAAAAAATAAAGTCTGACACTATTTCCACTGTTTTTCTATTTCCCATGAAGTGATGGGACCAGATGCCATGATCTTTGTTTTCTGAATGTTGAGCTTCAAGCCAACCTTTTCACTCTCCTCTTTCACTTTCATCAAAAGGCTTTTGAGTTCCTCTTCACTTTCTGCCATAAGGATAATGTCATCTGCATATCTGAGGTTATTGATATTTCTCCCATGCATAGAAATGAATTAAAATGAAAACACAACAACCCAAAACCTGTGGGACAGTGTACAAACAGTGTAATGGGAAGCTTCATAGCACTACAGGCATACCTCAAGAAACAAGAAAAAAGTCAACTAAATAACCTAACTCTACACCTAAAGCAACTAGAAAAGGAAGAAATGAAGAACCCAAGGGGGAGGAGAAGGAAAGAAATCTTAAAAATTAGGGCAGAAATAAATGCAAAAGAAACAAAAGAGACCATAGCAAAAATCAACAGAGTCAAAAGCTGGTTCTTTGAGAGTGTAAATAAAATTGACAAACTACTAGCCAGCCTCATCAAGAAACAAAGGGAGAAAAACCAAATCAATAAAATTAGAAATGAAAATGGAGAGATCACAACAGACAACGCAGAAATACAAAGGATCATTAAGAGACTACTATCAGCAATTATATGCCAATAAAATGAATAACTTGGAAGAAATGGACAAATTCTTCGAAAAGTACAACTTTCCAAAACTAAACCAGGAAGAAATAGAAAAATTTAACAGACCCATCACAAGCACAGAAATTGAAACTGTAATCAAGAATCTTCCAGCAAACAAAAGCCCAGGTCCAGACGGCTTCACAGCTGAATTCTACCAGAAATTTAGAGAAGAGCTAACACCTATCCTACTCAAACTCTTCCAGAAAATTGCATAGGAAGGCAAATTTCCAAACTTATTCTATGAGGCCACATCACCCTAGTAGCAAAACCTGACAAAGATGCCTCAAAAAAAGAAAACTACACGCCAATATCACTGATGAAGACAGATGAAAAAATCCTTAACAAAATTCTAGCAATCAGAATCCAACAACACATTAAAAAGATCATGCATCATGACCAAGTGGGCTTTATCCCAGGGATGCAAGGATTCTTCAAATCAATCAATGTAATAAACCATATTAACAAAATGAAAAATAAAAACCATATGATTACCTCAATAGATGCAGAGAAAGACTTTGACAAAATTCAATATCCATTTATGATAAAAACCCTCCAGAAGGCGGGAAGAAGGGACATACCTCAACATAATAAAAGCTATATATGACAAACCCACAGCAAATATTATCCTCAATCGTGAAAAATTGAAAGCATTTCCCCTAAAGTCAGGAACAAGACAAGTGTGACCACTCTCACCACTACTATTCAACATAGTTTTGGAAGTTTTGGCTACAGCAATCAGAGCAGAAAAAGACATAAAAGGAATCCAAATTGGAAAAGAAGAAGTAAAACTCTCACTGTTTGCAGATGACATGATCTTCTACACAGAAAACCTTAAAGACTCTACCAGAAAATCACTAGAGCTAATCAATGAAAGGAGATCAATGCTGGGTGTTCATTGGAAGGACTGATGCTAAAGCTGAAACTGCAATACTTTGCCACCTCATGCGACGAGTTGACTCATTGGAAAAGACTCTGATACTGGGAAAGGTTGGGGGCGGGAGGAGAAGGGGACAACAGAGAATGAGATGGCTGGATGGCATCACCGACTCTGTGGACATGAGTTTGAGTGAACTCCGGGAGTTGGTGATGGACAGGGAGGCCTGGCGTGCTGTGATTCATGGGGTCGCGGAGAGTTGGACACGACTGAGCGACTGAACTGAACTGAACTGAATCAATGAATATAGTAAAGTTGCAGGATATAAAATCAACACACAGAAATCCCTTGCATTCCTATACACTAATAATGAGAAAATAGAAAGAGAAATTAAGGAAACAATTACATTCACTGTTGCAATGAAAAGAATAAAATACTTAGGAATATATCTACCTAAAGAAACAAAAGACCTATATATGTGAAAGTGAAGTTGCGTAGTCGTGTCTGACTCTTTGTAACCCCATGGACTGTAGCCTACAAGGCTCCTTGGTCCATGGAATTTTCCAGGGAAGAATACTGGAGTGGGTTGCTCTTTCTTTCTCCAGGGAATCTTTCCAACCCAGGGATCGAACCCAAGTCTCCTGCATTGTAGTCAGACTCTTTACCATCTGAGCTACCAGGAAAGCCCTATAGAAACAAAAGACATATATATAGAAGACTATAAAACACTGGTGAAAGAAATCAGAGAGGGCAATAATAGATGGAGAAATATACCGTGTTCATGGATTGGAAGAATAAATATTGTGAAAATGAATATATTACCCAAAGTAATTTATAAGTTCAATGCAATCTCTATCAAGCTACCAACAGTATTTTTCACAGAGCTAGAAGAAATAATTTCACAATTCGTATGGAAATGCAGAAAACCTCGAATAGCCAAAGCAATCTTGAGAAAGAAGAATGGAACTGGGGGAATCAACCTGCCGGACTTCAGGCTCTACTACAAAGCCACAGTCATCAAGACGGTATGGTACTGGCATAAAGACAGAAATATAGATCAACGGAACAAAATAGAAAGCCCAGAGATAAATCCATGCAACTATGGACACCTTATCTTTGAAAAGGGAGACAAGAATATTCAATGGAGAAAAGACAATCTCTTTAACAAGTGGTGCTGGGAAAACTGGTCAACCACTTGTAAAAGAATGAAACTAGAACACTCCCCAACATCATACACAAAAATAAACTCAAAATGGATTAAAGAGCTAAATGTAAGACCAGAAAATATAAAACACCTAGAGGAGAACATAGGCAAAACACTCTCTGACATAAATCACAACAGGGTCCTCCATGACCCATTCCCAGAATACTGGAAATAAAAGCAAAAATAAACAAATGGGACCTCAGTTCAGTTTAGTTCATTTCAGTCTCTCAGTCGTGTCCGACTCTTTGCGACCCCATGAATCACAGCACGCCAGGCCTCCCTGTCCATCACCAACTCCCGGAGTTCACTCAAACTCATGTCCATCGAGTTGGTGATGCCATCAAGCCATCTCATTCTCTGTCATCCCCTTCTCCTTCCGCCCCCAATCCCACCCAGCATCAGAGTCCTTTCCAATGAGTCAACTCTTCGCATGAGGTGGCCAAAGTATTGGAGTTTCAGCTTTAGCATCAGTCCTTCCAATGAAAACACAGGGTTGATCTCCTTTAGAATGGACTGGTTGGATAAAAACTTAAAAGCTTCTGCACAGCAAAGCAAACTGTAAGCAAGGTGAAAAGACAGCCTTCAGAATGGGAGAAAATAATAGCAAATGAAGCAACTGACAAAGGATTAATCTCAAAAGTATATAAGCAACTACTGCAGCTCAGTTCCAAAAAAAATAAACGACCCTATAGAAAAATGGGCCAAAGTACTAAACATACATTTCTCCAAAGAAGACATACAGATGGCTAATAAACACATGAAAAGATGCTCAACATCCCTCATAATCAGAGAAATGCAAATCAAAACCACAGTGAGGTACCATTTCACGCCAGTCAGAATGGCTGCTATCCAAAAGTTTCCATTCCATTCCATCGCTCAGTAGTGTCCGACTCTATGCGACCCCATGGACTGTAGCCTACCAGGCTTCTCCGTCCATGGGATTCTCCAGGTAAGAATACTGGAGTGGGTTACCGTTTCCTTCTCCAGGGTATCTTCCCGACCCAGGGATCGAACCCGGGTGTCCCACATTGGAGGCAGACGCTTTAACCTCTGAGCCACCAGGGAAGCCCATCCAAAAGTCTACAAGCAATAAATGCTGGAGAAGGTGTGGAGAAAAGGGAACCCTCTTACACTGTTGGTGGGAATGCAAACTAGTAAAACCACTATGGAGAACGGTGTGGAGATTCCTTTAAAAACTGGAATAGAACTGCCATACGACCCAGCAATCGCACTCCTGGGCATACACACCAAGGAAATCAGAACTGAAAGAGACACATGTACTCCAATGTTCATTGCAGCACTGTTTATAATAGCCAGGACATGGAAGCAACCTAGATGTCCATCTGTAGATGAATGGATAAGAAAGTTGTGGTACATATGCACAATTGAGTATTACTCAGCAGTTAAAAAGAATACATTTGAATCAGTTCTAATGAGGTGGATGAAACTGGAACCGATTATACAGAGTGAAGAAAGCCAGAAAGAAAAACACCAATACAATATAATAACACATATATATGGAATTTAGAAAGATAACCCTGTATAGCGATAACCCTGTATACGAGATAGCAAAAGAGACACAGAAGTATACAACAGTCTTTTGGACTCTGTGGGAGAGGGCGAGGGTGGGATGATTTGGGAGAGTGGCATTGAATCATGCATATTATCATACGTGAAACGAATCGCCAGTCCTGGTTCAATGCATGATAAAGGATGCTCGAGGCTGGTGTACTGGGATGAACCAGAGGGATGGGATGGGGAGGGAGGTGAGAGGGGGGTTCAAGATGGGGAACACGTGTACACCTGGGGCAGATTCACGTCAATGTATGGCAAAACGAATACAATAGTGTAAAGTAATTAAAATAAATAAATTAATTAATTAATTATAAAAAGAATATATTGAAAAAAAAGAATTCCTGAAAAACATTTACTTCTGCTTTATTGATGAGGCTCATGCCTTTGACAGTATGGATCACAACAAATTGTGAATACATCTTAAAGAGTTGACAATACTAAACCACCTTACTTGCCTCCTGAGAAACCTGTATGCAGGTCAAGAAGCAACTGTTAGAATTGGATATGGAATGATAGACTGGTTCAAAGTTGGGAAAGAGGCACATCAAGGCTGTATATTGTCACCACGCTTATCTATATTATATGCCGAATACATCATGCAAAATGCCAAGCTGGATGAATCACAAGCTGGAAACATGATTTGGGGAGAAATATCAATAACCGCATGTATGCAGATGATGCCACCCTTATGGCAGAAAGGGAAGAGGAACTAAAGAGCCTTTTGATGAAGGTGAAAGAGGAGAGTTAAAAAGCCAACTTGAAGCTCAACATTCAAAACACCAACATCATGACATCTGGTCCCATCACTTCATGGCTAATAGATAGGGAAACAAAGGAAACAGTGACAGATTTTATTTTCTTGGGCTCCAAAATCACTGAGGATGCTGACCTTAGCCATAAAATTAAAAGTTCCTTGGAAGAAAAACTATTACAAACCTAGGCAGCATATTAAAAAAGAGAGATATCATTTTTGCTACAAAGTTCTGTATAGTCAAAGCTTTGGTTTTTCCAGTAGTCATGTACATATGTGAGAGTTGGACCATAAAGAAGGCTGAATGTGGAAGAATTGATGTTTTCAAACTATGGTGCCAGAGAAAGCTCTTGAGAGTCCCGTTGAGACAACAATGGGATCAAACCAGTCAATCCTAAAGGAAATCGAAGCTGAATATTCATTGGAAGGACTGATGCTGAAGCTGAAGCTCCAATACTTTGGTCATCTGACCAGAAGACACAACTCATTGGAATAGACCCTGATGGTGGGAATGATTATAAAAGGAGGAGAAGATGGTGACAGAGGATGAGATGGTTAGATGGTATCACCAACTCGATGGGCATGAGTTTGAGCAAACTTTGGGAGACAGTGAAGGGTAGAAGTGTCTGGAGTGCTGCAGTCCATGCTATGGTAGAGTTGGACACCACTGAGGGACTGAACAACAGAAGAACACTCCATTCTTGGTATTGTAGACTCTCCAACCATCTCAGAGACAGAGCATATTGTCTTTGAGTCTCTTATCTAATGCTCCTTTCTTCCCACCTTCTCTTTGACTACACCCCTCCCAGGTCCCACGTATAAGGACTTTGTGATTACACCAGGGTGACCCAAGTAATCCAGAAACATCCCCATTTCATGGTTTTAATCTCCTTTGCTAAGTAGTTCCCCTACCAGTTTCAGAACTTGTGCCCCCTGCAGTGGAAGCATAGAATCCTCACCACTGGACAACCAGGATAGTCCCAGGCTCAGAAAGTTTTTACCCATAATTTCACCACATACATTTTGCACCCCCTTTCCTCTCTCTTCTCCTTCTGGGACCCCTATCATGTGAATGTTAGTATGTTCTATTTCCTAGTTAGAATAACATTCTTATTACTGTTCTGAATTCTGGTAAATTATTAATAGCTATCTTATTAGCAGATATTTTTCAGGTTTGTTTTTTCAGGGTTTCATTTGAAACAGATTCCTCTGTCTTCTCATTTTGCTTAACATAGAGACAGAGGTGTCTCTATGAAATTAGGTGAAAAAGTTACCTGTCCTGGTTTTGTGGGGCTGTCCTTGTGTGGACGTGTCCCTGTGCAGTCTGTGTGCCCAGAGGCTTTGGGGCAGAGATGAGCTGAGGAGGGCAGGGTCACCCCTTCCCAAGGTGTGCTGGCAACTGTCACCCCGGTGGGAGGGGGAGCGGCAGACTAGAGCCAGAACCCAGTGTGAGCAAAGGCTTCTCTTGTGCTCAGTGGCTGTCCCCACCCTACTGGGCCAGGCAGGCCCCAGGACACTGGAGGAGAGCTCTGAGGGTTAGGTCCAGACTGGTTCCACCCCTTGTAAGTGTGCACCCTCCTCTCCCACTCTGGAACCTTTGCCCCAGAGGGTGGCAGAGCTGGAGGGAGGTATGCTGGAACAGCCCCTGGTGCGGGCGGCCGTGCCTTTTTTGCAGCCCTGGCACACTGTCAGAGCCCCAGACCTTGCAGGCAAATACTCACTGTTGGTAGATCTTGTTCCTTGTCCTGACTGGCTTTCACTAGTTTGCCTGGCATTATCCTTGCCCTTGTTGCACCCCAACAGGAAAGCTAAGCGTGACTCAGTTCATTTCTGAGTCAGCATCTTGCCTGGCCTGTGGGTGGCTTTCTGATGAATTTATGACTGTTGTTGAATGCCCTATGGCTCCCAAATATACGGCCCAGTTCTACTCAGGGTTTTATCAGTATATGGTCTAGTCTGTGGCTCCATCCTTATTCCTTTGTCCTTGGCTCTGTATAATTCCCCTGCAGCTGCAATAGCCATTCCAGCTGCCCTTCAGGTTAAACTTAGAGTTAAGTGGAACAGACACCAGTCCCCAGGCAGCCCCCAAGCTGGTTGGAACATTGCACAATTGGTTTTCTCTGATCTCTCTGGATTGAGGGAAGAAACTGGGGGCTGATCAAGACTGCACTGTCCCAGGCAGGAGGAGGGTACAGGTGAGTAATACAAGATGAAATTTCCTACCATTCTATTCTGGATTTTTCCTAATTGTGTGTTCACTTTGTTGCTGTAGATCTTTGACTCTTTTCCAGAGAACTTAAGAGGATTTTCAGTTGCTTTCTCTTTCATTTCTTGCCTTTCCAAGGGAGAATTCACCATTTTGCAACTTCACCATTTTGCTGATATCACTATATATGTTAAATTTTATTTAACTTCACCACATCCCCATATATCAGTGCATCACAATTTCCCTTACTCTTTCCAAATTTGTTATAATTTATGTAGCTTATGCAGGAGACTCGGGTTTGATCCCTGGGTCAGGAAGATCCCCTGGCGAAGGAAATAGCAAACTATTCCAGAAGTTTTACCTAGAAAATCCCATGGATGGAGGAGTCTGGTGGGCTACAATCCATGGTGTTGCAAAGAGTCGGACACGACTGAGCAACTAACATGCATGTAGTTTATTGGGTTTTCTTTTATGAATAATGTTCAACAAGTTAGTCAGTTATGTAAAGTATGTATCAGTTACATTATGAAAGTACTCTGGGTGTGTGCTAAGCAGTTTTAGTCCCATCTTACTCTTTGCAACCACATGGAATGTAGCCTGCCAGGCTCCTCTGTTCATGGGATTCTCCAGGCAAGAATACTGGAGTGGGTTGCCATGCCCTCCTTCAGGGTATCTTCCCAACACAGGGATTGAAACCAGTGATCGAAACTTTACATCTCCTACATTGGTAGGCAGGTTCTTTACCACTAGGGCCACCTGGAAAGCAAGCATACTCTAAAAATTATATAACTAACTACAACATAGAAACACTCAGAGTCTCTTTGACCACTGCACATGGTATCCTAAAGCTATTAATAATTAACCTCCAATAAAGACTTTTCCAAAATGTCTGGTTTAGGTATCCTGTTCAGGATTTCACCACTGTCAGGTCTGTAAAGCAAAGTAATTTTGCTGGTGGGAAATGTAAGAAGGAAAATTTACTTTCATTTGAAGTTTTGATTCTTTATTAAGGGATAACATTTTCAAAAATGCTGTTATCACTTTTACATTTTGTGATGTATCTGTGCTGTTTGTACTGTAAGATAGTTATTTCAGTTTATGTTTGATTGAGATTGGGCCTATAATAGAAAATAAAAAGATTGGTGTGTGGAAATTTCTAGTTTATGGTGTGTGGAAATTTCTAGTTTAAGTAATGGTCATTAATTGCTCAGCCAATCTCACTATATATAATACTTTAGATTATACTGATTAAAAAAAATCAAACAAGGCAACTCTCTGATTCCATGGGCATTAGTTTAATCACACTTCTCCTATAATGCATCTGCTAACATTGGACAGTGCAGCTGGAGGTTATCCTCTTGTTATTTATAACCTCTGAAGGCAGAAGAAAAAATCAATCTGCTTACTCAGAGGAACAACAGGCAATAGATCCCAAAAGCCAGAAGGTGAAGCTTAATGATGGCCACTTCATTCCTGTCCTTGGATTTGGAACCTATGCTACTCCAGAGGTAACAGTAGTGGTTGTGGGTTGAGATATAAATAGTAGTGGATGTGACATGAGCAGAAGGGACTTGGGTTGTCAAGCACTGAGATCCTGTGTGACTCTGGGAGGGTCACGTGGTTCCACTAACCAGGCTAGAACCACACCCTGTGAAAGGGGAGAGAGCATCCAGTCTCCACTCTTCATCAGGGTCTGAAGCTGTGCTCACCTGCAGATTACTCTGAGTTCCCCTCTAGTTTCCGTCTCTTCCCCAGCTTGGCAGAAGAGGCTCGGCTCGGCTGTGGAGAACACTGACTGACAGCTACTTTGCTTTAAGGATGATTGCAATGGTGGGGTTTCTCTGTACATTTTATTAGTTCAAGAACTCTTTCCTCCTTCCAAAAAGATGTGACCCAGAGAAGTTTTTAGGTGGAAGGTCCTGAAGATGAAGTGACTGAAAAATAATGGGAGAAAATTGTTTTTCTACTGTGGGGTGCCTGGTAGGTGTTAGGGCAGAAACACTCCAGCTGTGTTTTGCCCTGTGCTTCTGTTTCTGCTTGGAAACTTCTTCCGATGGGAACTATAGTATCATTTGAGGTGATAAAATTCAATCTCACAGGTCAGGTTTTGTAATGTATCTTTGTGTTTTGTAATGTCTTTTTATTTAAGTATTGTTTTCAGCACTGGAGTATAAAAGAAGAACTAGTGGACAAGTCTGTATGTTGTAAACCAGAAAACTTGTTATCCATCTTATTTTTATAGTATGTAGTTGTGACAATGGACTTGTCCTTAAACTTTGAGTCTCATGTTTTTCATCTATAAAAATGATGGAAATAATTAGACACATTTGGAAACAGAAGACAGTACTTTGTAGTACAAATTGGGGTGAGGGGAGGGAAGAGTCCAGGCTGTTACTGAAGCTCACTGGGTTCATTCCTTGGTATACACACAAATACCCAAGCATTTAAGAAAATCCAGGACTAACCCTAGCAGAGAGAAACTACACAAACTATCTACTTCCTTGAAACAGGAACGTTTCTGAATCACATATAAAGAAATGGAATATTATTCAATATTAAAAACAAAATTAATCCTGTCATTTTCAACCAAACATATGAACTGGGAGAACATTAAGCTAAGTGTAATAAGCCATAAACAGAAAGACAATTACTGTATGATCTCCTTATAAGTGGAATCTAAATAAGTAAAACTCATAGAAGAAAGAGTAGGGTATGGTGACCAGAAGTTGGGGACAAGTCTTGGAAAAACGAAAAGATGTCCGTCAAGGGTACAGACTTTCAGTCCTAAGGTGAATAAATCTGAACACCTGATGTGTAGCACAGTGACTATAGTTAAAGACAGTGGGCTATATATTAAAATTTTGTAGAGACTAGACCTTAAATTTTCTTACAAACGCACCCTAAATTTAAGTATGTGAGGTGATGGATCTGTTGCCTAGGTTGATTGTGGTAATCATTAGCATTGTATACTTATATGAAAACATCACTTTATTCTATATATATGCTTTTAAATTGGTGTATTCTGTGTGGCTTCACTGGGAGACAGAAGTCTTAATAGCTTTCTCATGGCTCTTGATGCTTTTACCAGGCATTTTACACCTTTGTTGATTTTGCTTCAAACATCTCACAGTATAAATCTTATCCATGACTACAAATTTATGCTGACTCCTCTGGGTCTTCCAGCAAATCACTGAAACTAGAGGTTGTCTTGGGGTCCTCTGAGGCCTGTGATCAACCACTGGCCATCTGAGATTGAAGAGTTCCTTAGTGCCCAGTTAATCACTGGCCAGGATATTCAGAGAAACTGTCATGAGTTCATCACAACACTTGCAGAATGAACCAAAAGCACAAAGAAATGTTGATTCATAGGAAGATCAACCTTGCACCTTAGCAATCTCTTGATCATGTAGATATTCACCTTCTACCTTGTTGCTTATGTAGGCTGCTAAGAGGGAAGCTCTGGAAATCACCAAATTGTCTATAGAGGTTGGGTTCCGCTATATCGACTGTGCACATGCATACCAAAATGAAGAGCAAGTTGGCCAGGCCATTCGAAGCAAGATTGCAGATGGCACTGTGAAGAGAGAAGACATATTCTACACCTCAAAGGTGCTTTGTGTTGAGTGTATGCACATTTGTGCATGTGATTTTGCCCATGTGACAATTATTTAATAGGATCATTGTTCGTTGAAGGATTGTTTGCTGAACTATTCTTACATACATTCCTGAAGTATTAGAGTTCCCTGGTGGTTCAGTGGTTAAGAGTTGGTGCTTTAATGCCATGAGCCCAGATCTATCCTTAATCAAGGAAGCAATATCCCACAAGCCAAGTGGTAAGGAAAATAATTTACCTAAAGTGTTATTAATACAACTTCCATTCTTTAATCTCTGCAGCTTTGGTTAACTTCCCTTCGACCAGAGTTGGTCCGACCAGCCTTGGAAAAATCACTGAAAAATCTTCTACTGGACTATGTTGATCTCTATATTATTCATATTCCAGTGGCTCTGAAGGTTAGAACTTTGTGTGATACATCAATTTGTATCTTGTGTTAGAATGTGCATCAACTTGCTTGGATGGTTGAATAAAGATTTTTCTTAGTAGGTTGAAGGGAGGATTGCACTAGAGTAGAATCCCCCAAATAATCATTTGTGATCATCTTTTTACTGGGTTTCTTTGAATCCCTTACAAGGCTCCCAGGGAAAGGTATCAAATGATCTGATTTTTTCTGCCTGAAAAGCTTGAGAAATAAGCCCGTTCTGCACACAGTCCTGGTTATGACACCTGAGTCTCTGGGGATTTAATGAACCAAGAGTTAAGTGCAGCTGTGGTGAGCAAGACACTGCCTTACATTGAACATGATGACTTTATCTTGTCTTTCATCCTTTTAATTTGAGTAGATTTGGTGGTGCTCCCTCTGGGTGCATCTAAACCTCATAACTTTACAAGGCCTTGGAAGACCTTGCCTACACTCTTGCCTATCTTCAGGATGATGTTTGTAAATTACACTTAGCCAATAAGAATAGTTTACTTAGAATTCCTGATTTCAAGTTATAGAAATCAACTCGTTATCTGATGTAGAATCGCTTAGTGGACTATGTAGATGACAAGTCCCAGTCACAGACAGATTTTAAGAGTTGCAGTACTCTTCAGAAATGTCTCCTAACTTCTTTTTTTAAATTTGTTTATTTTAATTGGAGGCTAATTACTTTACATTCTATCCCTTATCATGGCTTTACTCATGGTATGCTTTATGTTTATTGAACATTTTCCATTGGTGGCAAATATGGCCTTGGGGCAGTTCAAAGATCACAGTCACGAATTTGATAGCTTGTCTGGATCTTCCACATTCCATATCCACCTAACTTGAGCCTTGGTGGTTCATATGCCTGCCCTAGGGCATCTGATCCTCAGAGGGAAAAGAAAGAGATTGCAATATTTATGCTGGAAATAAAACCCAAGTAACTTACTACAAGTTCTAGCTCAAGAGAGGCATTTCAAAATAGACAAGTACAAGGAACAGACAAAATTCACAGAAATCATTGTGAGTCACTTTTAGGACCTAGAAAAATCGTATTTATTACAACATATATTAAGTATAAGAGATTAGAATAAGCCTCCCTCCTAAAGACATTGCTTCAGTTCAGTTCAGTTCAGTTCAGTCGCTCAGTCGTGTCCGACTCTCCGCTACCCCATGAATCACAGCACGCCAGGCCTCCCTGTCCATCACCAACTCCCGGAGTACACTCAAACTCATGTCCACAGAGTCGGTGATGCCATCCAGCCATCTCATTCTCCGTCGTCCCCTTCTCCTCCCGCCCCCAACCTTTCCCAGCATCAGAGTCTTTTCCAGTGAGTCAACTCGTCACATGAGGTGGCCAAAGTATTGCAGTTTCAGCTTTAGCATCAACTCCATAAACAAATTACTTGGCAGATATTAGTATCTAGAAAGTTGTAAACCTATCTCATGGATGTTTAATTCCTGATGCCTGTCACCCTGGATAAATGTTGGGAAATTATTTTGTGACATCTCTAAAATGCCTGCTTCTGTTCCAGCCAGGGGAGGAATTACTTCCAAAAGATGAAAATGGAAAACTGATATTTGACTCAGTGGATCTCTGTCTTACGTGGGAGGTGAGTCCAGGGAGGAGAGAACCAGGGGAGGAGCCAGGAGAGGGGGGAACATCCTTCATTTCTTCCACCTGTGAGAATGGGCTGTGGACCATCAAACTCAGCAATTCATGGATCTAAGGGTTGTGATGTTGAGGTTGTTGGGAGGAAACCATTGCTGAAATGTTCACAGAGAGGAATGAAGGAGGAGAATATGGGACAGTGCAGACAGGTATCTCTTTCCTTCCATGTGATATGTCTTCTCTAGGGTTTTTTCTAAGGAGGAGACAAGAATTCTTCTTGTGTTATGACTTTTTTCCACTTTTTTCTTCTTGATAATCAATGCTAATTCTTGATGGATGACGGTGATTACCGATGTTTTTCAGCATTTATTCTTGCTCTATCATTCCATGTAATTGTTCACCACCCCTTCCTCCCCAGGCCCTGGAGAAGTGTAAGGATGCAGGGCTGACCAAGTCCATTGGAGTGTCCAATTTCAACCACAAGCAACTGGAGAAGATCCTGAACAAGCTGGGGCTCAAGTACAAGCCTGTGTGCAACCAGGTGAGCTTCTTGGCTCCTCTCCCTCCTGCTCTTCAGAACCTCCTTCTTGCACTGGAGCCTGATGTTTGTCTTTCCTCGCCTCCTGTTCATCTGACCTTTGTGGACAGATGATTCTAGAGCTCAGAGCCTCTGTCTGGATGGTCTGAATAGAACCTAGAATGGTATCCCTAACTGATAAATTTGGGTGGAAAAGGTGGGGAAAGCTTCCAGGTAAATTATGGGTAGAACCTGGAGGCATTTTTCTAAGATGAAAGCATGACCAGAAATTGGACGGGAAAGTGCCTTGTGGCAAACCATGTATAGGAAGGAAAACCATGAAAAGATGGAATGAGAAGTAAATGAAAAAGACAAATCATGTAAGACTGGCTTAAGAATTTGTGTGGAGTTTTGATGGCTAAATCCTTAGTCTTGGTGGTCTCCTCCTTTATGGGTCTTCAACAGGGAGCACAGTACAAAAAATGTGCTGGGGATGATGAAAATCACCTAGGTTAGAGGGTGAAGTTAAAGGTTCATGGTAATATTATCAGTAGATAAAATATTTACTCTGAAACTTTTACTCAGATGTAGAGTCCATATTTTGATTACTCAATCTTGGACTTGTTCTCCCATCCATTTCCATCATAAAATTAACTATATAAACACACTTTTCTCTATTTCACTCTTGCTGTTGATATTTCAAGTTTCCAGTTAATGTTACAGTTTTTCCCTCAGCATGTTTTTAACCTTTTAATCTTTCTCTGTCTTGTTAATGTTACCTTTGCATATAATCTGACACTCTTCTCTTTGGCATTCTAGAGGTAGAATGTCACCCTTATCTCAATCAGAGCAAACTGTTGGCTTTCTGCAAGTCACATGATATCGTTCTTGTTGCCTTTGGTGCTCTGGGATCCCAACGAGTAAAAGAATGGTACTGAATCCTATTGAAGACAACTGGAATTGTCCTTGAAATTCAATTTTTGATGAAATAGTTTACATTGTACAGTACTCAGATAGTTCTCATAGGGAGAGGGAAGAGAAAGGAGGGATGGAATGAATTCTTCTCTTTTATCATCCCATCACCCCGCCTGTTTTTCCACATGGTATTAGCTTGTCGACTCATCAGTAATAAATGTCTGCATTAAAATCTACATGTAGTCCCCCAGTTGAGATCAGAGACACAACATTGTGTCATGATTTACTTATTAACCAAGGAACACATTTCTAAAAATAGATGTTCTAAGCCTCTTACCTTATGTATAAAATTAAGATAATATGTAACACATAGATCAATCATGATAGAAAAATATTGATGAACCATTTTTGTAAACATCTACAGTAGAATAATGGTGAAATAAATATCTGTTATTTTGAGACTTCTCAAATAATACCTTAGAAAAGTGAAATTTTAAAATGATCCCTGTTTATTTTTTCTTCTTCTGTTTCTCTATTCATGCTCTTGATAATAGAAGAAAAACAACCTCTCAGATTTAAAGAACAATCCATGAGTTTGGCAGTCCTAATCTCAAGTCAATAATGGATCTGAATCACCTGCAGAACTCTGTAAACCCAGAATGGGAGGTTACACAGTTGAGGTCCTGATTCAGTTTGTCTTCAGCTAAGCCATAGAATTTGTATTTCTTACAAGATCCCAAGTGATGCTGATGCTGTTGGTCCATGGTCCACAATTTGAGAAGCCCTGTCTACAGTGGACCTTCTTGGTCTGTTTGAGAAACTGAGACAAATGAGTCTCAGCTCCTCATCATTTCTGAATTTCCTTCCAGGGGTAACCTGAACCATCCCATTCTCTTGGAGGACCCAGTTCTCTCTTCCATTGCCCAAAAGCACAAGCAAACCCCAGCTCTAGTTGCCCTTTGCTACCAGATACAACGTGGGGCTGTGGTTCTGACCAAGAGTTTCAACAAGAAGCGGGTCAAAGAGAACATACAGGTGATGATGAGTGGGGCTGCAGGCAGAGGGCTCCTAGGGAAAATCCTTCACTAGGGTCATTTTAGGTCCATCTCGCAAGACTTTCCTTGAGTCAAGATGGGTTACCTGCTCTTTCCCATGTATGAAAACCTTGTGTGTATTCCTGGTGGTTTTCTCCACCTGATGTGATAACAGGAGACTTGGCATGGCTGGAGAGGGTTACGGTTGTACACAGAACAGAGATTTTAACTCCAGTGTTATGTCTCCAATTTATTCTGTCACGTTGTACAAATGATATCTTATTGTCTTTGTTCTCAATTGATGAAATTGCATTATGTGATTTTTTTTTAGACAGTTTTGTGTGTTTTAACAAAATTCTACAGACTGAGTGACTGAGAAAAAAATGGAAATTTGTTTCTCACAGTTCTGAAGCTGGAGGTCTGAGGTCGGGTGCCCATGTGGCCAGGTGAGGGCCCTCCTCCAGGTCACAGGCTTCTCCTTGTATCTTAACATGGTGAAGGGGGCAAAGACCTCCCACAGTTCTCTTATATGAATATGATGTTCTTTAAATCTCATTCATGAGGGCTCCACAATTATGTCCTAAACATTTCTCAAAAACTTCTTTTCTAACATCATCAAATTGTGAATTTGGAGGCACAAATTTATGGCAGTGTTTTTAACCTCCTTTTTAAAATTAAATTAATTCATTTATTTTAATTTGAGGCTAATTGCCTGGAGAATCCCAGGGATGGGGGAGCCTGGTGGGCTTCCATCTATGGGGTCACACAGAGTCGGACACGACTGAAGTGACTTAGCAGCAGCAGCAGCACTGTACTATATTGTAGTGTTTTTTGCCATACATTGATATGAATCAGCCATGGGTGTACATGTGTTCCCCATCCTGAACCCCCCCCCCACTACTTTCCATCCCATCCCTCAGGGTCATCCCAGTGCACCAGGTCTGAGCACCCCGTCTCATGCGTTGAACCTGGACTGGTGATCTGTTACACAAATGATAATATACATGTGTCAAGGCTATTCTCTCAAATCATCCCACCCTTGCATTCTCCCAGAGAATCCAAAAGATTATTCTTTACATCTGTGTCTCTTTTGCTGTCTCGCATGTAGAGTCATCATTACCATCTTTCTAAATTCCATATATATGCATTAGTGCACTGAATTGGTGTTTTCCTTTCTGACTTACTTCACTCTGTATAATAGGCTCCAGTTTCATCCACCTCATTAGAACTGATTCAAATGTATTCTTTTTAATTGCTGAGTAATACTCCATTGGATGTGAGAGTTGGACTGTGAAGAAGGCTGATCACCGAAGAATTGATGCTTTTGAACTGTGGTATTGGAGAAGCCTCTTGAGAGTCCCTTGTACTACAAGGAGATCCAACCAGTCCATTCTAAAGGAGGTCGATCCTGGGTGTTCATTGGAAGGACTGATGCTAAAGCTGAAACTCCAATACTTTGGCCACCTCATGCGACGAGTTGACTCACTGGAAAAGACTCTGATGCTGGGAAAGGTTGGGGGCGGGAGGAGAAGGGGACGGCAGAGAATGAGACGGCTGGATGGCATCACCGACTCTGTGGACATGAGTTTGAGTGAACTCCGGGAGTTGGTGATGGACAGGGAGGCCTGGCATGCTGTGATTCATGGGGTCGCGGAGAGTCGGACACAACTGAGCGACTGAACTGAACTGAACTGAACTGAATACTCCATTGTGTATATATACCACAGCTTTCTTATCCATTCATCTGCAGATGGACATCTAGGTTTCTTCCATGTCCTGGCAATTTTTGACAGTGCTGTGATGAATATTGGGGTACATGTGATTCTTTCAATTCTGGTTTCCTCAGTGTGTATGCCTAGCAGTGTGATTGCTGGGTCATATGGCAGTTCTATTTCTAGATTTTTAAGGAATCGCCACACTGTTCTCCATGGTGGCTGTACCAGTTTGCATTCCCACCAAGAGTGTAAGAGGGTTCCCTTTTCTCCACACCTTCTCCAGCATTTATTGTTTGTAGACTTTTTGATAGCAGCCATTCTGACTGGCGTGAGATGGTACTTCATTGTGGTTTTGATTTGCATTTCTCTGATAATGAGTGATGTTGAGCATCATTTCATGTGTTTCTTAGCCACCTGTATGTCTTTTTTGAAGAAATGTCAGTTTAGTTCTTTGGCCTTTTTTTCAAATTGGGTCGTTTATTTTTCTGGAATTGAGCCTCAGGTGTTGCTTGTATATTTTTGAGATTAATTCTTTGTCAGTTGCTTCATTTGCTATTATTCTATCCCATTCTGAAGGCTGTCTTTTCACCTTGCTTATAGTTTCCTTTGCTTTGCAGAAGCTTTTAATTTTAATTAGTTCCCATTTTTTTAGTTTTGCTTTTATTTCCAATATTCTGGGAGGTGGGTCATGGAGGATCCTGCTGTGATTTATGTCAGAGAGGGTTTTGCTTATGTTTTCCTCTTAGAGTTTTACAGTTTCTGGTTTTATGTTTGGATCTTTAATCCATTTTGAGGTTATTTTTGTGTATGGTGTTAGAAAGTGCTCTAGTTTCATTCTTTTGCAAGTGGTTGACCAGTTTTCCCAGCACCACTTGTTAAAGAGATTGTCTTTTCTCCATTGTATATTCTTGCCTCCTTTGTCAAAGATAAGGTGTCCATAAGTGCATGGATTTATCTCTGGGCTTTCTATTTTGTTCCATTGATCTATATTTCTGTCTTTTTGCCAGTACCATACTGTCTTGATGACCGCAACTTTGTAGTATAGTCTGATGTCAGACAGGTTGATTCCTCCAGTTCCATTCTACTTTCTTAAGATTGCTTTGGCTATTCGAGGTTTTTTGTATTTCCATACAAATTGTGAAATTATTTCTTCTAGCTCTGTGAAAAATACCGTTGGTAGCTTGATAAGGATCACATTGAATCTATAAATTGCTTTGGATAGTATAGTCATTTTCACTATATTGATTCTTCTGATCCATGAACATGGTATATTTCTCCATCTGTTTGTGTCATCTTTGATTTCTTTCATCAGTGTTTTATAGTTTTCTATATATAGGTTTTTTTTATTTCTTTAGGTAGATTTATTTCTAAGTATTTTATTCTTTTCTTCACAATGGTGAATGGAATTGTTTTTTTAATTTCTCTTTCTGTTTTCTCGTTGTTAGTGTATAGGAATCAAGGGATTTATCTGTGTTAATTTATATCCTGCAACTTTCTTACATTCATTGATTAGCTCTATTAATTGTGGTTTTATTTTGTATTTCCATGAATACTGTAAGGTTTCACTTCAAACATTTAATCTCCTTGAGTTTCTGCTGTTGCAAAGTTCCTGTTCTTGACTGTGCTTATTATTGCTAAGTTGTCTGTGTTTTGATTTCTGTGTAGGAGACCATAATTGTACCCTTAGCATAGCTGTACAGGAACCTCTCCCCTGTTTCAGGATTTAATGCAGAGATCACTTCTGCATCTCTTGATTCTGTGGTTTGAAAATCATCCAGAACTCAGCTAAGCTGTTGTCCTCTAGGCTTGGCTCTTTTGTGCATTTGCAATTCCGTGCTTTACCGGGTGGATGTAACTCTTGTCAGAGGAGCCTGCACACTTCTCTGTATATATTACATACATATTTGGCTAGACTGTGACAACTATCTCAGCACAGCCCTAGGATCCCAAGTCACTCAGTCAGTTCAGTTACTCAGTTGGGTCTGACTCTGCAACCCTAAGGACTGCAGTACGCCAGGCTTCCCTGTCCATCACCAACTCCCGGAGCTTACTCAAATTCATGTCCATCGAGTTGGTGATGCCATCCAACCATCTCATCCTCTGTCGTACCCTTCTCCTCCTGCCTTCAATCTTTTCTAGCACCAGGGTCTTTTCCAATGAGTCAGTACGTCACATCAGGTGGCCAAAGTAATGAAGTTTCAGCTTCAGCATCAGTCCTTCAAATGAATAGTCAGGAATGATTTCCTTTACGATTGACTGGTTTTATCTCCTTGCAGTCCTAGGGACTCTCAAGAGTGTTCTCCAACACCACAGTTCAAAAGCATCAATTCTTCGGTGCTCAACTTTCTTTATAGTCCACCACTCACATCCATACATGACTATTGGAAAAACCATAGCTTTGCCTAGACGGACCTTTGTCAGAAAAGTGATGTCTCTGCTTTTTAAGAAGCTGTCTATGTTTGTCATAGCTTTTCTTCCAAGGAGCAAGCATCTTTTTATTTCCCCATTATGATCCCAAGCTAGGGAGTAGGAAAAAATCCTCTTCATGTCTAGGCTTAGAACTAATTCCCCTGTATCATGCGTTGAATCTGGACTGGTGATTCATTTCACATATGATAATATACATGTTTCAATGCCAGTCTCCCATATCATCCCACACTCACACTCTTCCACAGAGTCCCAAAGATTGTTCTAAACACCTGTGTCTCTTTTGCTGTCTTTTGGATGGCATCGCCGACTCTGTGGACAGGAGTTTCAGTGAACTCCGGGAGTTGGTAATGGACAGGGAGGCCTGGCGTGCTGTGATTCATGGGGTCGCGGAGAGTCGGACGTGACTGAACGACTGAACAACTGAACTGAACTGAACTGATACAGGGTTATAAAAAAATTTTAAAAAAAAGAAAAAAATTAAAATATAAAAAAGAACTAACTCATCCTTTCTTCTAGCAAATTTCACTGCCCAATGCAAGTCAGGCCAAGTCAAAACTCAACTACATGGTCCCCTGAAAAGTTGTTTTGGTGTTTGCATTCAAATTTGGCTCTGAAATACATTTGGAACCGTTTTTCTAACATTATATAAAGTTATTACCTATTTTTTTTAATTTAAATGGAAATCTAAGTGTCCACATTTTCCACAGATTTTCACTGCCAACTCTGTCATATATCAAATGTTCATAAATACATTTCTGGCCTCTCCTTTATATTTAACTATCCAGTTTTGTGTACTCTGTTACAAAAGTATAAAATAAGTCTTGATTTTCAGAATGGTATATTCTTCTTTTTTAAGGCTATCTTGACTGCTTTTGACTAGCTATTTCTTATTTCAAATTTAGTATCACTTTACAGAATTCCACAAGTTAATACGTGTTTAAGCCTTTGGTTCAAGTTGCACTGAAACACTAGATCACTTTGGAGAAAAAGAATTTCTTGATAAAATTGAGCTTTCCGTTTCAAAATTATGATATGAATTTTTAATTATTTAGGTGTTCTCTAATGTCTTAAACATTTTTCATAACTTTCTCCACAAAGGCATTTACATAAAGTTTTTTAGATTCAATTATAGGTAATGAGTACGTTTGATATCAGATTCTTGATTAGGCTTTCATGGAGGAACCTGCTTCCAACACTGCTTCAGCTGAATGCTGTCACTCTTAGGGCATGTTTGGGGCAGTTAGTCAGTCTAATGTTAGCTCAGGTTCAGTATCGAGTCTGGAGTGTCCAATGACCGTGCTTGGTAAAAGAAGATTTTAATTTGTTTGTTTTCTGTCTCAAGTGTTTCACTTAGAAAGATAAGGGACTGATGCACTGTAACATTTGTGAGATGGACAGAGAAGGAGAAGGTGTGGGAAGGAGAGGTGAGAACTCAGCAGAGGCTCCCAGCTTGTTCACCTGGAAGCTGAGGACAGACACGGCTTCCCTGTCCCCTCTTCTTGTCTCCATCCAGGGGGACAGTTCTCTAGTCCCCAGTGGGAGGCCAGTTCTTGGGGGAGTTACTGTGGTTCTTTCCTTTCTTCCAGGTGTTTGACTTTGAACTGAGTCCAGAAGACATGAAAACAAGTGATGGCCTCAACAGAAATAGAAGATACTATGAATTTCTACCGTAAGTGACTTTCAGGTGTTTGACACATATGTTCTTTTCTGTAGCAGGCAGTTCAGTAGGGGAACTAAGGTTTTTAAAGCTTAATTCTTGGAAGACAGTCCTGATTTCCAGCATAGGAGTAAACCAGGGGTTTCCTGCAGACCTCACACCAGAGGTTTCCTCTAGGGGTTCATCTCTGACCAACAGAAATGTGATTGGAGCCCAGAACAGTGCATCAATAAAATACTGAGTTCACATCATAGTGAATTCACTACTTTGTGCCCCTGATCCCTGTGCCTGGTGTACCTCCTCTCAGGGCCGAGAGACTCAGGAAACAGGCACAGTGTCTGCATTCCAGTATTCTTTCAGGGACTTGTGAACATGTTTCATCTTTAATTCTTTTTACATCGGGGAAAATAATTATATTGATAATAACTACATAATAATGAATCCATCATGCATTACATTCATGTCTTTGTTTTTGTTTAATCTGTGAGTCCTGTCTACCATCCCATGCTCTATAACTCTGTTCTTGGGATTTCCCAGGCAATAATACTGGAGTGGATTGCCATTTCCTTCTCCAGTGGATCTTGCGAACCTAGGGATCAAACACGGGTCTCTTGCTTATCCGGTGGATCCGCAACCACTGAGCCACCTGGGAAGAAGGCATAAATATGCCTAACAAAATTACAAAATGTATTGTTGATGTTTTCTATGAAGGATGGTCCCATGAAATCCAATGTGCATCTGTGCTATGAAGTCACAGGGGACCTGCTTCCACCCTTGTCCCCTAGGTGTCTGGTGGATTTTCTCCCTAATGGGCATTTTTTCTCCAAAACATCATCCATTTCTTTCAAATTGGTCTCTTCATTGGCCCCTTTTCCCTGTTATAACCCCCACATCCTCATCCTTGTTATCTCACAAAGCTGAATTATCAGTAGATCATGAGCTGAACTGACCATCCAGTGAGTGACTGCTGTGTCCTTAGCAGGACACACCCAGGTAAGATCGTCTTGGTCTTCTGCTTTTTTGAGTAAAGACTCACACCTGTGTGGTATTTGTTCATCAGTGATCCATCCACTGCGGAGTCCCTACCTCCTATACTTTGACTTAGTCACTAACATGGGATTCCAGCTGCCTAATTACTGCAGGAGGATGTCAAGACTGAAGAGACATATGACTGATCTAACAGGGAAAATTTGGAAGGGAGTTTAGAGAGAAGAGAATACAAACTATTGGTAAAATAAAGATCTTATTTCCAATGATGGATCTCAAAACTCTCCCTATTGCTTGTAAAGCAGTATCATGAATCTGAGAAAAGCCATGATAAAAGAAAAGGTGGAAGGCTATTTTTCTGTACTTAGGGGCTCTTTAGTATAATTCTATGTTCTTCTTCATTAGGCTGTGAATGCCTTGACTTACTCATCTTTGTGAGCTCAGGTCAACAGCACAGCTCCTGGCACTTGGAATCATTCAGAGTGCAGTTTTTAATGAATTGAAAAGGACAAATTCAGAAAGAAAAGTAGAAACATGGAAAAAAGGAAAACAGCAGTAATACTAATTGCTGAGTAACAAGGGTTTTAATACATTATAAATTAAAAGAGGAATAATCCCACTTTGAGCTGTATGATTATTCAGGTACTTGTGGTAGTTCTCCAATAGATGACAAGTTCCAGGCACTCTGCATTTTTGGAGAGCTGATTTGCTTATCCATGCATGTATGAAAAAGGGCAGTTAATTTGTTCTCCTTGAACCTTTTCATCATCTAGGGGCAGAAGTTTCACCTGTGTCTGAAATGATTGTTACAGTTACTGCCAGGTCTTGTGGTCTCATATAAATTGTAACCTGAGTCAAATTACCTGTCTGTGAAGTGAATATTACACGTGAATGTTTGGACTGGACGTGCAGGTGCCATGTGCACATGGACCAGGCATCTGCATGTGTGCTTGTCGGGGGAGAAGGAGGGATGTGTTTGTAGATTTACACTTTTAACCCATCCTGACAGCATCATAAAATAATGCTCTATGACAATATGACTGATTTAATAAATGAATCTTCCTCCTCCTCTTTCAGTGGTGTTGGTCACCCTGAGTATCCATTCTCTGAAGAATATTGACTCTCAACTCTCATTGAGATTCTTCAAGAATTTCTTGCGTCTAGGGTGGTGAAGACTTTTGTACTTGGTGGGGGTACTTAATGAAGTGTCTGAACTTTTGAAAGCTTGCCTTTCCTTTTTCAAAATTAAAAAGTTTATGAAACAATGAAGACTTCAAGTAAGAACTCTTGTTTCTGATCATTAAAATAATACCTCCAAAATATAGAAAACTTGGAAAATAGAAGGGATAGATAGAAAATAAAGATCAGTTGTCTTTACCCATTTGAAAATACTTACCTTTGGTATATTTACCTTGTGATTTTCCTAGACAAATATGTGTATTTGTTTACTTACAAAGACAAATGAACTTAATTTGACAGGTTGTATACTTCTTTTGAAACTTAGCATAAGTATCTCAGTAAGCTAAAATAATGATTTTAAAAAATCGAGTGTTGTATTTTGCTTCCTGTAAAGCAGCACATTTTACTCATTTATGTAATTTCTTAATTGTCTGCCCATGCTTAGCATTTTGATGAATCCTTACATATTTTGAGGTCATTCATTGTGAAGAAGGCTGATCGCCAAAGAATTGATGCTTTTGAACTGTGGTGCTGGAGAAGACTCCTGAGAGTCCCTTGGACTGCAAGGAGATCCAACCAGTCCATTCTAAAGGAGATCAATCCTGGGTGTTCATTGGAAGGACTGATGCTAAAACTGAAACTCCAATACTTTGGCCACCTCATGCGCAGAATTGACTCACTGGAAAAGAGTCTGATGCTGGGAGGGATTGGGGGCAGGAGCAGAAGGGGACGACAGAGAATGAGATGGCTGGATGGCATCACCGACTCTGTGGACATGAGTTTGAGTGAACTCCGGGAGTTGGTGATGGACAGGGAGGCCTTGCGTGCCATGATTCATGGGGTCACAAAGAGTCAGACACGACTGAGCGACTGAACTGAACTGAACTGAACTTATTGGTCGTTCACCAAAACTTTATTGAACATTCTTTAGAAAGACATTGTTTCATCAACAAATGTCAATAAGTGAAATAAATTCTTGAGTCATTAGTCTCGTGGAGAATGTGACTGTGAATGTTATCAGGAGAATTTAGCTGTTAGAAATGGGTATGTGTCTGTTGAGATAGTTCTGCATAACATTTTGTGTTTCTGTACATCAATTAGGCAGAGACACCAACTACCCTTCATCCCACACAACTTTTCATTTCTACAAAAGAGCCTTGAACATAGAGACAGTGCTTCCTGCATGTCTCTGAAACAGAAAATGCTTTTTCCAGGAAGGAAGGGTGTTCATGGAACATTTAAGGGCCAGCAAGTTGGCTGATGTGGGTGGAGTTTAGTGATGTGGGGAGACAGGAGCTGAAGATGTCAGAAAGCCCATGGGGCAGGGGGTCCTTGACACATAGGCTTTTAAAGATTTTACTGTGAAAGAAATGGAGAAGGATATTTCCAGAACACTGCTCCTTAGGCCCCTCTCTCATAGCCCATGGCCACCCTGGCCTGTCCAGACATCCTGCTGGTCTGAGCTGGCTCTATACGCCATACTGCCCACTCTGCACAGCATGGGTGGCCTGCACCCTGGGGGGAGTAAACTGGATCCAGAGGCACTGAGGGGACATCTGTGGACTGGGGAGCACATGGGCTGCCGAGTAAAATGGCCAAGTTCTGGATAATATCCGGCTGCCTCCTCAGTCTGTACCAGGAGCAGAAGCGGGTGCGTTTCTCAGGAGAGGGGTCAGGTTCCCAGGTCTCCTGTGGGTCCTCCTGGATACACAGCAGCTGAGGGGCTGAGACCTCCCGGGGTCTTCCTAGGGCTGCAGTTCCCAGTGTGTGATGTGCACGGGCCTCTCCAGGGAGGACCCCTGAGCCCCTGTTTGTCTTCCTCGTCTGGACCCTCCTGTGGGCTCAGTCCTGATATGACGGCTTCTCTTCCCTTCCTACCCAGCTCCATGTTTCTTTACAGTCTTGGTGTGGAGGAGGCTTCCTTCTTGTGTTGTGTATTTTCAGGAGATGTGACCCCCTAATGCGCTTCTGGGAGAGCTGAGCTCAGCGTCCTC
The DNA here is from genome assembly GCF_049115385.1 of Moschus berezovskii. NCBI lineage: Eukaryota > Metazoa > Chordata > Mammalia > Artiodactyla > Moschidae > Moschus > Moschus berezovskii. The sequence continues at coordinate 40,818,208 of NC_142474.1, read as the reverse complement.
TTGCCCACCTGGAGCTCCTCCCCAGGAGAGTGTGTGACATTCACTGTGCACTAAGTGTGGCTCCTGTGATTGTTCAGGAAGAGTTGGTGTCAATTTCTTTTCTGCCTTTCCTGGATTAGGCTTCCCAGGTAGGGCAGTTGTAAAGAATCTGCCTGATAGTGCAGGAGATACGGGTTGCATCCCTGATCCAGGAAGATCCACTGGAAAAGAAAATGGCAGCCCACTCCAGTATTCTTGCCTGGAGAATACCATGGGCACAGAAACCTGTGGGGTCCATGGGGTCACAATAGAGGGGTCTTGACTTAGCAACTAAACAGTAACAAAAACAGTTTCATGGCTCATGTTTTTCTCTCTTTTTTCCTCTCTGTCTCTTTTTTTAGCTTTGTTGTTTCACCTTTCTTTATTGTATGCCTTTTCTCTCTCTCCTTCTGTGCGTTCATGACTGGGTACTTGGAAAAGCACAGCACACCCACTGTTTGTATATTTACCACATCTTGATTGTCCTTCACTAGCTGACATGGCATGTGCCTGGTCCTGGGGTCAGTCCAACAGGAAACTAAGGGAAACTCAGTTCATTTTGGAGTCAACAATTTACCTGGCCCATGAGTGGCATTGTGATTCTGGGAAATTTATGATTGTTTTTGAATGCTTTCAGTTCAGTATCCCCCAAATCCACACTCCAATTCTATCAGGGTTTTACATGGTCTTGTGTGTGTGTTTCTACCCTTACTCCCCTGCCTTGAACCCATATATATATAGTCCCCCTGCAAGTGCAATGAGCCACTCCACCTGCTCTTCAGTTCAAGCTCAGAGTTAAGTGAAATGAACACCAGTTTCCAGGCAAGCTCCAAGTAGGGGAGAATATTGCAAATAAAGATTTCTGTGATGAGTCTGCTTTGAGGGAGGCAGCAGGGCGCTGAGCCGCCACCCTTTACAGATCAAGATGGCTCTGCTCAAGTCAGGGGAGTGGTAAGTGTGAATAAAATCATACGGAAATATCCTTCCAGTCTTTTGGATCGTCCCTGGTTGTGTGTTCACCTTGTTGCTGTAGATGTTTTTCTGACTGTTTCCCAGAACTCCTACATTTTTCAACTGCTTTCTCTTTCCATACTTCCCTTTCCAAGGGAGACTTCACTCCTCCTAGCTCACTATTTTGCTGACATCACTCTATGTGTTAAAATGAATTTTCCTTCACAACATCTGCTTGTACCAGTGCATCATTATTTCCCTTACTGTTCCTAAATTTCTTGCAGTTTCAGTCGTTTACAGGTTTTTCTTTTATGAACAATGTTTAACATGATAACAAACTATGTAAAATATATATTGGTTACATTATAAGGGTACTCTGCAGCCATCAAATTAAAAGGCGCTTACTCCTTGGAAGGAAAGTTATGACCAACCTTGATAGTACATTAAAAAGCAAAGACATTACTTTGCCAACAAAGGTCCGTCTAGTCAAGGCTATGGTTTTTCCCGTGGTCATGTATGGATGTGAGAGTTGGACTGTGAAGAAAGCTGATCGCCGAAGAATTGATGCTTTTGAACTGTGGTGCTGGGGAAGACTCTTGAGAGTCCCTTGTACTGCAAGGAGATCCAACCAGTCCATTCTAAAGGAGATCAATCCTGGGTGTTCATTGGAAGGACTGATGCTAAAGCTGAAACTCCAATACTTTGGCCACCTCATGCGACGAGTTGACTCACTGGAAAAGACTCTGATGCTGGGAAAGGTTGGGGGAGGGAGGAGAAGGGGACGACAGAGGATGAGATGGCTGGATGGCATCACCGACTCTGTGGACATGAGTTTGAGTGAACTCTGGGAGTTGGTGATGGACAGGGAGGCCTGGTGTGCTGTGATTCATGGGTTCACGGAGAGTCGGACACAACTGAGTGACTGAACTGAACTGAAAAAGTTATGTAACTTAGTACAAGGTACAAACACTCAAGAATCTGTTTGAACCTGCACAATTATCCACAAATTCTTAATGATTGATGCCAATAAACAATTTGTCAAAATGTCTGGTTTTGGTATCCTTTTCAGAATTTCACCCTAGTCAGGTCTGTAAGGACTTCTCAGATGGCCCGGTGGTAAGAATTCACCTGCGAATGTAAGTGACACAAGAGACTTGGGTTTGATCCCTGGATCAGGAAGATACTGTGGAGTAGGAAATGGCAACCCACTCCAGTATTCTAGCTGGGAAATTCCATGAACTGTGGAGCCTGGCAGGATACAGTCCATGGGTTGTGAAAGAGTTGGACATGACTTACTGACTATACCTCTACCACCATAGGTGTGTAAAGCAAAATAATTTTGCTGTTGGAAAATTTAAAAGGCAAATTTGGTTTGTTTCACATTTTGATTCTCTATTAAGAGATTATGTTTTGGAAAATGCTTAATAATCAACAATTTTTAATTGTGTGACTAGTGTGTCTTTCTGTATTATGAAGTAGTTGATTCAATTGATGTTTGATAAAAAGTGGGCTTCATAATTAGAAAAGTGAAATGACTGGTGTGTGGAGGTTTCTGTGTAATATTTGGTCAAGAACTTTTTGGCACATTTCATCATTATATAACTGAAGTTATTCTGATTAAAAAAAAAGAAAACTACCGGGAGAGAAGGAACAAGATGGCGGAGGAAAAGGACAGCGAGACCACTCTCTCCCCCACAAATTCATCAAAAGAACATTTGAACGCAGAGTAAAGTCCACAAAACAACTTCTGAATGCTGGCAGAAGACATCAGGCACCCAGAAAAGCAGCCCATTGTCATTGAAAGGAGGTAGGAAAAATCATAAAAGATAAAAAGAGAGACAAAAGAGGTAAGGACGGAGCTCCGTCCCAGGAAGGGAGGCTGTAAAAAGAGAGAAGTTTCCAAACACCAGGAAACACTCTCACTGGTTAGTCTGTGGTGAGCCTTGGAACCTCAGAGGGCCACATAACCAGGAGGAAAAAGAAAGAAATAATTATAACCCACAGATTACCCGCCAAATGGTAACTCCCAGTGGAGAAGCAGCCCAGACACCTGCATACACCATTAGCAAGCGGGGGCTGGGCAGGGAGGAGCCAGCTGAACTGCTTAGAGAGAAGACTGAGCTTGAATGCCACGAGATCAATCTGAGAGAACTAACTGGACATAGCCAAGCAGACTGGGTTAGCTTCCCCATGAAAAGGCAGAAAGCTCTAACCTAAGACTCCGCCAGCCCCACTCACAGAACAAAGGCTGAACAGAGCGAGTCGGCTGCGGTAGGCCCATCCTCCATCCCCTGCTGAGACAGGCAGGAAGGTCAGCCAGAGCCAGAGGGGCAACTGTGGTCCCAGAAAGGCATCCGATACAAACTGCAGGCAGGCTTGTTGCCAATCAAGACTTCTTGGGCTCGGGCCAGTCGATATCTGCCTGAGAAGGTGCACCGGTTTTACACCCAGAAAACCGAGTGGCAGGGACTGGGGAGGTGATAAGTCGCAGTGACCACGCTCGCCAAACACCTGGTCACCTGAGTTGCTCGGACTGGGGAAGGCACAAAAAGCAGGCCCAACCAAGTCTGCATCTTTGTGGAGTACCCGAGAAACTGAACTTGAGACGATCAGACCTGGGAAGTGCATACAACCCAGCGCCGGCCTCGGACAGTTCCCGGCAGAACAACCTAGAGCCTGTGCAGTGTAGACTGGGACAACACACTCACTGTGAGCAGGGGCAAACCCAGTGTGGCCGAGACGCTGCGAGCACTCCCCACAGACGCCAGAGATATTTGTCTGCAGCGTTCCTCCCTTCCCAGAACAGGACTGAACAACTGAGCCTTAAAAAGTGTCCACCCGCACCCTAGTATCAAGGCGGAAATTAGACACTGAAGAGACCAGCAAACAGAAGCTAAAACAGAGGGAACCACCTTGGAAATGACAGATAGAGAAGTCTAGATACTAATCCAAGAATAAGACCAAAAACCATAGGCAAGAGGCTTAAGCCTGAATCCTGAGAACAACAGAGAACTCCTGACTCCAGGGAACATTAATCGATAGGAGCTCATCAAATGCCTCCATACCTACACTAAAACCAAGCACCACCCAAGGGTCAACAAGTTCCAGAGCTAGACATACCACGCAAATTCTCCAGCAACACAGGAAAATAGCCCTGAGCTTCAATACACAGGCTGCCCAAAGTCACTCCAAACCCACTGACATCTCATAACTCATTACTGAACACTACATTGCAATCCAGAGAGAAGAAATCCAGCTCCACCCACCAGAACACAGACACAAGCTTCACTAAACAGGGAACCTTGACAAGTCACCCGTCCAAACCCACACACAGCGAGGAAACAACATAATAAAGAGAACTCCACAAATGGCCAGAAGAGGGAAAGTTCACCCCACGCAAAGCAATATAAGCAAGATGAAGAAGCAGAGAAATACCCAGCAAGTAAAGGAACAAGATAAATGCCCACCAACACAAACAAAAGAGGAAGATATAGGGAATCTACCTGATAAAGAATTTCAAATTTTGATGGTGAAAATGATTCAAAATCTTGAAAGCAAATTGGAGTTACAGATAAATAACCTGGAGAAAAGGATTGAGAAGATGGAAGAAAGGTTTAATAAGGACTTAGAGGAAATAAAAAAGAGTCAATATACAATGAATAATGCAGTAGATGAGATCAGAAACACTCTGGAGGAAACAAACAGTAGAATAACAGAGGCAGAAGACAGGATAAGTGAGCTAGAAGATAGAATTGTAGAAATAAATGAAACAGAGAGGAAAAAAGAAAAACGAATTAAAAGAAATGAGGACAATATTAGAGACCTCTGGGATAATGTTAAATGCTCCAACATTCGAATCATAGGAGTCCCAGAAGAAGAAGACAAAAAGAAAGACCATGAGGGAATACTTGAGGAGATAATAGTTGAAAACTTCCCTAAAATGGGGAAAGAAATAATCACCCAAGTCCAAGAAAACCAGAGAGTCCCCAACAGGATAAACCCAAGGCGAAATACTCCAAGACACATATTAATCAAATTAACAAAGGTCAAACACAAAGAACAAATATTAAAAGCAGCAAGGGAAAAGCAGCAAATAACACACAAGGGGATTCCCATAAGGATAACAGATGATCTTTCAACAGAAACTCTTCAGGCCAGGAGGGAATGGCAAAACATACTTAAAGTGACGAAAGAAAATAACCTACAGCCCAGACTACTGTACCCAGCAAGGATCTCATTCAAATATGAAGGAGATATCAAAAGCTTTACAGACAAGCAAAAGCTGAGAGAATTCAGCATCACCAAACCAGCTCTCCAACAAATGCTAAAGGATCTTCTCTAGACAGGAAACACAGAAAGGGTGTATAAACTTGAACCCAAAACAATAAAGAAAATGGCAATGGGCTCATACTTATCAATAATCACCTTAAACGTAAATGGGTTGAATGTCTCAACCAAAAGACAAAGGCTGGCTGAATGGATACAAAAACAAGAACCCCATACATGTTGTCTACAAGAGACCCACCTCAAAACGAGGGACACACACAGACTGAAAGTGAAAGGCTGGAAAAAGATATTCCACGCAAATAGAGACCAAAAGAAAGCAGGAGTAGCAATACTCATATCAGATAAAATAGACTTTAAAACAAAGGCTGTGAAAAGAGACAAAGAAGGAAACTACATAATGATCAAAGGATCAATCCAAGAAGAAGATATAACAATTATAAATATTTATGCACCCAACATAGGAGTACCACAATATATAAGACAATTACTAACAAGTATGAAAGGGGAAATTAACAGCAATGCAATACTAGTGGGAGATTTTAATACCCCACTTACATCTATGGATAGATCAACTAAACAGAAAATTAACAAGGAAACACAAACTTTAAATGATAAAATAGACCAGTTAGATCTAATAGGACATTTCACCCCAAAACAATGAATTTCATCTTTTTCTCAAGTGCACACGGAACCTTTTCCAGGATAGATCACGTCCTGGGCCAAAAATCTAGCCTTGGTAAATTCAAAACAAATTGAAATCATTCCAAGCATCTTTTCTGACCACAATGCAGTAAGGTTAAATCTCAATTACGGGAGAAAAACCATTAAAAATGCCAACATATGGAGGCTGAAAAACACGCTGCTGAATAATGAAGAAACCATAGAAGAAATCAAAAGAGAAATCAAAATATGCATAGAAATGAATGAAAATGAAAACACAACAACCCAAGACCTCTGGGATACTGTAAAAGCAATGCTAAGGGGGAAGTTCATAGCAATACAGGCACACCTCAAGAAACAAGAAAAAAGTCAACTAAATAACCTAACCCTACATCTAAAGCAACTAGAAAAGGAAGAAATGAAGAACCCCAGGGTTAGTAGAAGGAAAGAAATCATAAAAATTAGGGCAGAGATAAATGCAAAAGAAACAAAAGAGACCATAGCAAAAATCAATAAAGCCTAAAGCTGGTTCTTTGAGAAGGTATATAAAATTGACAAACCACTTGCCAGACTCATCAAGAAACAAAGGGAGAAGAACCAAATCAATAAAATTAGAAATGAAAATGGAGAGATCACAACCGACAACACAGTAATACAAAGGATTATTAGAGAATACTATCAGCAGTTATATGGCAATAAAATGAATAACCTGGAAGAAATGGACAAATTCCTAAAAAAGTACAACTTTCCAAAACTGAACCCGGAAGAAATAGAAAATCTGAATAGACCCATCACAAGCACAAAACTAGAGGCTGTAATCAGAAATCTTCCAGCAAACAAAAGCCCAGGTCCAGAAGGCTTCCCAGCTGAATTCTACCAAAAATTTAGAGAAGAGCTAACACCCATTCTACTCAAAATCTTCCAGAAAATTGCTGAGGAAGGGAAACTTCCAAACTCATTCTATGAGGCCACCATCACACTAATCCCCAAACCTGGTAAAGATCCCACAAAAAAAAGAAAACTACAGGCCAGTATCACTGATGAACATAGATGCAAAAATCCTTAACAAAATTCTAGCAATCAGAATCCAACAACACATTAAGAAGATCGTACATCATGACCAAGTGGGCTTTATCCCAGGAATGCAAGGATTCTTCAATATCCGCAAATGAATCAATGTAATACACCACATTAACAAACTGAAAAATAAAATCATATGATTATCTCAATAGATGCAGAGAAAGCCTTTGACAAAATTCAACATCCATGTATGATAAAACCCTCCAGAAAGTGGGAATAGAAGGGACATATCTCAATATAATAAAAGCTATATATGACAAACCCACAGCAAACATTATCCTCAACGGTGAAAAACTGAAAGCATTTCCCCTAAAGTCAGGAACAAGACAAGGGTGCCCACTCTCACCACTACTATTCAACATAGTTCTGGAAGTTTTGGCTCCAGCAATCAGAGCAGAAAAAGACAGAAAAAGAATCCAAATTGGAAAAGAAGAAGTAAAACTCACACTGTTCGCTGATGACATGATTCTCTACACAGAAAACCCTAAAGACTCTACCAGAAAATTATTAGAGCTAATCAATGAATATAGTAAAATTGCAGGATATAAAATCAACACCCAGAAATCCCTTGCATTCCTATACACTAATAATGAGAAAATAGAAAGAGACATTAAGGAAACTATTCCATTCACTGTTGCAACGAAAAGAATTAAATACTTAGGAATATATCTACCTAAGGAAACAAAAGACTTGTACATAGAAAACTATAAAACACTAGTGAAAGTAATCAAAGAGGACACTAATAGATGAAGAAATATACCGTGTTCATGGATTGGAAGAATAAATATTTTAAAAATGAATATACTACCCAAAGTAATTTATACATTCAATGCAATCCCTATCAAGCTACCAACGATATTTTTCACAGAACTAGAACAAATAATCTCACAATTTATATGGAAATACAAAAAACCTCGAATAGCCAAAGCAATCTTGAGGAAGAAGAATGGAACTGGGGGAATTAACCTGCCAGACTTCAGGCTCTACTACAAAGCCACAGTCATCAAGACAGTATGGTGCTGGCATAAAGACAGAAATATAGATCAATGGAACAAAATAGAAAGCCCAGAGATAAATCCACGTACCTATGGACACCTTATCTTTGACAAAGGAAGCAAGAATATAAAATGGAGAAAAGACAGTCTCTTTAACAAGTGGTGCTGGGAAAACTGCTCAGCCACTTATAAAAGAATGAAACTAGAACACTTCCTAACACCATACACCAAAATAAACTCAAAATGGATTAGAGAGCTAAATGTAAGACCAGAACCTATAAAACTCCTAGAGGAGAATGTAGGCAAAACACTCTCTGACATAAATCACAGCAGGATCCTCCAAGACCCACCTCCCAGAATATTGGAAATAAAAGCAAAATAAACAAATGAGACCTAATTAAAATCAAAAGCTTCTGCACAGCAAAGGAAACTATAAGAAAGGTGAAAAGACCGCCTTCAGAATGGGAGAAAATAATAGCAAATGAAGCAACTGATAAAGGATTAATCTCCAAAATATACAAGCAGCTCCTGCAGCTCAATTCCAGAAAAATAAATGACCCAATTGAAATATGGGCCAAAGAACTAAACAGACATTTCTCCAAAGAAGACATAAAGATGGCTAACAAACACACACAAAAATGCTCAACATCCCTCATAATCAGAGAAATGCAAATCAAAACCACAATGAGATACCATTTCACACCAGTCAGAATGACTGCTATCCAAAAGTCTACATACAATCAATGCTGGAGAGGGTGTGGAGAGAAGGGAACCCTCTTACACTGTTGGTGGGAATGCAAACTAGTGCAGCCACTATGGAGAACAGTGTGGAGATTCCTCAAAAAACTGGAAATAGAACTGCCATATGATCCAGCAATCGCACTCCTGGGCATCCACACCGAGGAAACCAGAATTGAAAGAGACACATGTACTCCAATGTTCATCGCAGCACTGTTTATAATAGCCAGGACATGGAAGCAACCTAAATGTCCATCTGCAGACGAATGGATAAGAAAGCTTTGGTACATATACACAATGGAGTATTACTCAGCCATTAAAAAGAATGCATTTGAATCAGTTCTAATGAAGTGGATGAAACTAGAGCTTATTATACAGAGTGAAGTAAGCCAGAAAGTAAAACACCAATACAATATACTAATGCATATATATGGAATTTAGAAAGATGCAAATGATAACCCTGTATGTGAGACAGCAAAAGAGACACCGATGTATAAAACAGTCTTTGGGATTCTGTGGGAGAGGTGAGGGTGGGATGGTTTGGGAGAATGGCATCGAAATGTATATTATCCTAAGTGAAATTAATCGCCAGTTCAGGGTCGATACATGACAGAATATTTAGATAGAAAAGGGACAGGATAGGGAATGATGATCAGCTGTTTTTGCCTACTTGAAAACACTTCCTTTGGTGCATTTACCTTGTGATTTTACTTGATAAATGTGTGTGTCTGTTTATTTACAAAGACAAATAAACTTCTATTTACAGATTGTATACTTCTTTTGAAACATAGCCTAAGTATCTTGATAAGCTAAAAATATGATTTAAAAAATCCAGTATTATATTTTGCTTCCTGTATAACAAGCAGCACATCTTAGTCATTTATGTAATATCTTATTTGTCTGCCCGTGCTCTGCATTTTGATGAATCCTTACGTATATTGTGTTTATTCAGTGGTCATTCCACAAAACTTCATTGAACATTGTTTAGAAAGACATTGTTATATCAACAAATGTCAATAACTGAAATGAGAAATGTCTTGAGTCGTTAGTCTCATGGAGAATGAGACTGTGAATGAAATCAGGAAAATTTAACTGTTAAAAATGTGTAAGTATCTGTTGAGATAATTCTGCACAATCTCTCCTATTTCTGTACTTCTGTTAGGCAGAGACACAAACTACCCTTCATCCCACACAACTTTTCATTTGTACCAAACAGCCTTGAAAATAGAGACAGTGGTTCCCTGCATTTCTCTGGAACAGAAAACGCTTATTCCAGGAAGGAAGGTTGTTCATGGAACATTTAAGGGCCAGCAAGTCTGCTGATGTGGCTGGAGTTTAGTGAGGTAGGGAGACAGGAGCTGAAGACAAGTCAGAGAGCCGGGGGGCAGGGGGTCCTTGTCACATAGGCTTTTAAAGGACTTTACTCAGAGGGAAATGGAGAAAGATATTTCCAGAACATTGCTCCTTGGGCCCCTCTCTGATAGCCGATGGCCACCCTGGCCCATCCAGACATCCTGCTGGTCTGAGAAGGATCTGTATCCCCCACTGCTCACTCTGCCCAGCATGGGCAGCCCTTTGCCCATGGGGAGTGAACTGGATCCAGAGGTGCTGAGGGGGCGTTTGTGGGCTTGGGGGCACACAGGCTGCCCCATAAACTGGCCGAGTCCTGGGCAGCGTCTGGCCCCCTCCTCAGCCTATTCCAGCAGTAGGAGCGGGTTCATGTCTCAGGAGAGGAGTCAGGTTCCCAGGTCACCTGCGGGTCCACCTGGGTTCACAGCAGCTGCTGGGTCATAAACTCCCGGGGTTGTCCCAGGGCTGCAGTGTCCAGTGCACGGTATGCACGGTTCTCTCCAGGGAGGACCTCTGAGCCCCTGTCCCCACTTCTCGTCTTGGGCCCTCCCGGAGTTCAGTCCTGATCTGCAGGCTTCCCTTCCCACCCAGCTCTGTGAGGACAGTTCTTTACAGCCCTGGTGTAGACAAGGCTTCCTGCTGGTGCGATGTGACCCTGATGTGCTCCTGGGGGAGCTGAGCTCAGCGTCTTCTTGCCCACCTCGAGCTCCTCCCCAGGACAGTGTGTGACACTCACTGTTCACTAAGTGTAGCTCCTGTGATTGTTCAGGAAGAGTTGGTGCTGATTTATTTTCTTCCTTTCATGGCTCAGGTTTCCCAGGTAGGGCTGTGGTAAAGAATCTGCCTGCTAATGCAGTAGATGCGGGTAGGATTTCAGATCCAGGAAGATTCAGTGGAAAAGGAAATGGCAGCCCACTCCAGTTTTCTTGCCTGCAGAATCCCATGGACAGAGAAACCTGTTGGGCTACCGCCCATGGTGTCACAAAAGAGGGGTTTTGACTTAGACAACTAAACAGTAACAACAATAGTTTCATGGCTCACGTCATTCTCTCTTTCTTTTTCCACTCTGTCTCTTTTTTTAGCTTTCTTGTTTCACCTTTCTTTATTTTATGCCTTTTCTCTCTCTTCCTCTGTACGTTCATGACTGGGTCCTTGGACAACCACAACACACCGACTGTTTGCAGATTTGTACCACATCCTGATTGTCCTTCAGTAGGTGGCATCGCATGTGCCTGGTCCTGGGATCAGCCCAACAGGAATCTAAGGGCAGTTCAATTCAGTTGTTCAGTTGTGTCTGACTCTTTGCAAGCCCATGGACTACAGCATGCCAGCCCTCCTTGCCCATCGCCAGCTCCTGGAGCTTGCTCAAACTCATGTCCATTGAGTCGGTGATGCCATCCAACCATCTCATCTTCTGTTGTCACCTCCTCCTCCCGCCTTCAATCTTTCCCAGCTTCAGGGTCTTTCAGATGAGTCAGCTATTCACAGGTGGTCAAAGGATTGAAGTTTCAGATTCAGAATCAGTCCTTCCAATGAATATTCATGACTTATTTCCATTAGGATGGACTGGTTTGATCTCCTTGCAGTTCAAGGAACTCTCAAGTGTCTTCTCCAACACCACAGCTCAAAAGCACCAATTCGTCTGTGCTCAGTTTTCTTTATAGTCCAACTCTGACATCCATACATGACTACTGGAAAAACCATAGCCTTGACTAGATGGACCTTTATTGGCAAAACAATGTTTCTGCATTTTAATATGCTGTCTAGGTTGGTCATAACTTTCCTTTTGAGGAGTAAGGCTGCAGTCACTATCTGCAGTGATTTTGGAGCTCCAAAAAATAAAGTCTGCCACCATTTCTACTGTTTCCCCATCTATTTGGCATGAAATGATGGGACCAGATGCCAAGATCTTAGTTTTCTGAAAGTTGAGGTTTAAGCCAGCTTTTTCACTCTCCTCTTTCACTTTCATCAGGAGGCTCTTTAGTTCTTCTTCACTTTCTACCTTAGTTCTTCCTCACTTTCTGCCATAAGGGTGGTGTCATCTGTAACTGAGTTAATTTCTGAGTCAACAACATAGCTGACCCATGAATGACTCTGGTTCTGTGGAATTTATTACTGTTTTTATTGTCTTGCTGCTGCTACTGCTGCTGCTAAGTCGCTTCAGTTGAGTCTGACTCTGTGCGACCCCATAGACGGCAGCCCACCAGGCTCCCCCACCCCTGGGATTCATCAGGCCAGAACACTGGAGTGGGTTGCCATTTCCTTCTCCAATGCTTGAAAGTGAAAATGCCTTACTGTCCCCCAGATCCACACCTTTTATACTCAGTGTTTTGCATGGTCTTGTCTTGTGTCTCCACATTTACTCCCTTGTTCCTGTCCCCACATATATAAAACCTTCTGCAGCTGTAAGGAGCCACCCAAGCTGCTCTTCAGTTTAAGTTCAGAGTTAAGTGAAATGGACACCAGTCTTCAGTCAGCCCCCAAGTAGATGGGAGCTTTGCACAGAAAGCTGTCACAACAAACTGTCATCAGTTAGTTTTGAGGGAGGCAACTGGGTGCTGATCTGCTGCTGTTTACAGATCAAGACACCACTGTACAAGTCAGCGGAGAGGTGAATGTAAATAAAAATAGCCGGAAATGTCCTTCCCCAGTTCCGGATCTTTCCTAGTTTCGTGTTCACTTTGTTGCTGTAGATCTTTGTTTGCCTGTTTCTCAGAATGCCTATGACATTTTCAGCTGCTTTCTGTTTCCATATTTCCCTCTCCAAGAGAGACTTCACTCCTCCTAGCTCACTATTTTGCTGACATCACTCTATGTGTTAAACTGTATTTTCCCTCATAACATCCCCTTGTACTAGTGCATCATGATTTCCCTTCAGTCAGTTCAGTTCAGTTCAGTCGCTCAGTCGTGTCCGACTCTCCGCGAACCCATGAATCACAGCACACCAGGTCTCCCTGTCCATCACCAACTCCCAGAGTTCACTCAAACTCATGTCCACAGAGTCGGTGATGCCATCCAGCCATCTCATCCTCTGTCGTCCCCTTCTCCTCCCGCCCCCAACCTTTTCCAGCATCAGAGTCTTTTCCAGGGAGTCAACTCATCGCATGAGGTGGCCAAAGTATTGCAGCTTCAGTTTTAGCATCAGTCCTTCCAATGAACACCCAGGATTGATCTCCTTCAGAATAGACTGGTTGGATCTCCTTGCAGCATAAGGGACTCTCAAGAGTCTTCTCCAACACCACAGTTCAAAAGCATCAATTCTTCGGTGATCAGCCTTCTTCACAGTCCAACTCTCACATCCATACATGACCACGGGAAAAACCATAGCCTTGACTAGATGGACCTTGGTTGGCAAAGTAATGTCTCTGCTTTTTAATATGCTATCTCGGTTGGTCATAACTTTCCTTCCAAGGAGTAAGCGTCTTTTAATTTCCTGGCTGCAATCAGCATTTGCAGTGATTTTGGAGCCTAAAAAAATAAAGTCTGACACTGTTTCCACTGCTTTTCCATCTATTTCCCATGAAGTGATGGGACCAGATGCCATGATCTTTGTCTTCTGAATGTTGAGCTTCAAGCCAACCTTTTCACTCTCCTCCTTCACTTTCATCAAGAGGCTTTTGAGTTCTTCTTCACTTTCTGCCGTAAAAGTGGTGTCATCTGCATATCTGAGGTTATTGATATTTCTCCCGGCAATCTTGATTACAGCTTGTGCTTCTTCCAGCCCAGCGTTCCTCATGATGTACTCTGCATATAAGTTAAATAAGCAGGGTGACAATATACAACCTTGACGTACTCCTTTTTCTATTTGGAACCAGGTTGTTGTTCCATGTACAGTTCTGCCTGTTGCTTCCTGACCTGCATACAGGTTTCTCAAGAGGCAGGTCAGGTGGTCTGGTATTCCCATCTTACTCTTCTCAAATTTGTTGTAATTTCAGTTGCTTATAGGTTTTCGTTTTATGAATAATGTTGAGCAGGATAGTAAATTATATAAATACTTGTCAGCTACATTATGAGTGTTTTTTAAAAATTATATAACAAAGTCCATGGAAGAAACACTCAGAGTCTGTTTGCACACTGCACATGGTATCCAATAATTATTAATATTTAATCTCCTGTAAACATCTTGCCAAATGTCTGTTTTGGTATCCTTTTCAGGATTTTACCCTTGTCAGATCTGTAAATGCTTTCTCAGGTGACTCAATGTTAAAGAATTTGCCTGTCAATGAAGGAGTTGTAAGAGATGTGAGTTAGATACCTGGGTCAGGAATTTCCCATGGGATAGTAAATGGCAACCCACTTCAGTATTATTGCTGGGAAATTCCATGAACAGAGTAGCCTGCCAGGCTACAGTCCATGGGGTTTTAAAAAAGACAGACAGGACTTAGCAACCAAACCTCCACCAGTAAGGTCTGTAAAGCAAAATAATTTTGCTGGTGGGAAATGTAAAAGGCAGTTTGTTTTCATTTGATATTTTTATTCTTTATTAAGGGATTATGTTTTGAAAAATACTTATTAAACATTCTTTCAAATTGTGCAACTTGTGTGTTTGTATGTACTACGAGATAGTTGTTTCAAATGATGTTTGATCAAGAGTGGGCTTCTTAATCAGAAAAATGAAATGACTGGCATTGGTGGTTTCTGTGCAACATATGGTCAATAATTGTTCTGCATATCTCATCATTATATAACTTAAGATAGTCTGATAAGAAAAAACAAACAAGCTAAGTGGCTAAATATTCCTCTTACCCTTGGGACTTGTTTAATACTTCTCCTCCTACAGCGTGTCTGCCAACTGGACATTCAGCTGGGGCGTTAACTTCCTGTTATTTATAACCTCTGAAGGCAGAAGAAAAAATCAGTCTGCTTACTCAGAGGAGCAACAAGCAATGGATCCCAAAGGCCAGACAGTGAAGCTTAATGATGGCCATTATATTCCTGTCCTGGGATTTGGAACCTTTGCACCTCTAGAGGTAACGTTAGTGGCTGTGGGTTGAGATATAAATAGTAAGTGAATGTAACATGAGAGGAAGGAACTTGGATTGTCAAGCACTGAGTTCCTGTGTGACTCTGGGAGGATCACGAGGTTCTACTAACCAGGCTGGAACCATGCCCTGTGAAAGGGGAGAGAGCATCCAGTCTTCACTCTGCATCAGGATCTGAGGCTGTGCTCACCTTCAAATTACTCTGGGTTCCCCTCCAGTTTCCATCTCTTTCCCAGCTTGGCAGAAGAGGTGAGGCTCAGCTGTCAAGAACACTGACTGTCAACTGCTTTGCTTTGAGGGGGATTGCAATGGTGGAGTTTCTCGTGTATTTAATTAGTTCAAAAATTCTTTGCTCCTTCTGAAAAGACATGACCCAGAGAAATATTTGAGGTAAAAGTTCTCAAAGATGAGGTGACTGAAAACTAATGGGAGGCAATTTCTTTTCTACTGTGGGGTGCCTGCTTGGTGCTAGGCAAGACACTCCAGCTGTGTTTTGCCTGTACTTCTTTTTCTGCTTGGAAACTTCTTCTAATGGAAAATATAGTGTCATTTAAGGGGATAAGCTACAGTCTTACAGGCAAGGTTTTGCAATGTTTCCTTGGGTGTAGTAATGTGTTTTTATTAAAATATAATTTTCAGTGCTTGGTCATAAGCAGAGTGTTGATGATCATCAACAATGGATCTTTTATGAGAACATAGCTTTGTACACCTTGAATAGATACAGTTTTTATTTAGTGTATTCTGTGTGACTTCACTGGTAAACAGAGGTCTCAATAGCTTTCATCTGCTTTCTTGATGCTTTTACCAGGCAACTTACACCTTTATTGATTTTGCTTCAAACATCTCACAACTTAAATCATATCCATGACTACAACCTTATACTGAGTCTTATGATTTCTTCCAGCAAATCTCTGAAACTTGAAGTGGTTTGGGGGTCCTCTGATGCCAGCAATCAACCACTGATTGCCTGGCATTAAATGTTTCTGTATGTCCATTTAGTTACTTACTAGGAATGAAGCAGATGACAAATGATGAGATGGTTGGATGACATCACTGACCCAATGGACATGAGTTTGAGTAAACTCCAGAAGATAGTGAAAGACAGGGAAGTCTGACGTGCTGTAGTCTCTGAGGTCTCAAAGAGTTGGCCACGATTTGGTGACTGAGCAACAACAATGTTCAGGGAAACTGTCATGGATACATCACCACACATACAGAACTAACCAAAGGCACAAAGAAAAGTGGGTTCTTGGAAAGATCAACCTGGGCCTCAACAATCTCTTAATCATGTGAATATTTAAGTTGTACTTTTGTTGTTTATGTAGGTTACTAAGCGTGAAGCTCTGGAGGTCACCAAATTTGCTATAGAGGCTGGGTTCCGCCATATTGACTGTGCTCATTTGTACCAAAATGAAGAGCAGGTTGGCCAGGCCATTCGAAGCAAGATTGCCGATGGCACTGTGAAGAGAGAAGATATATTCTACACTTCAAAGGTGCTGTGTGTTTTGTGTGTGCACATGTATGTAAGTGATTGTGTGCAGGTGACAATTAGGTAATAGGATCAGTAGTTGTTTGGTCAATGGTGCTTATTGCTACAACTCTTTTCACACATATTTATGTATTAAATCTAATATCCTTCTCCACCAAACCATAATCCCCCACCAAAGGAAGAGTGTGATTATACCCTTCTCATCATTGGTGTGTTCAAATTTTAATTTTAAATTAGTCACTTGCTTCTCTGAACCTATACCAGAGCAATGTGATTTAGTATGGGTGAACGAATCAGACAGAACAGTTATCAGATTATAGCTTTGCTTATCACCTGGTAGACTTTCTAGAATTTCTTCTTATTCTGAATCAGTTCTTAGATCTGTCAGTATGAGAGCATTGGGACAGGCACTTTGTGTATAACACAAGATCTAGCCAAAGTGTCTTGACTTATCTTCTACCCATATTAATATGTTCAAGGTCTTTTCCCTACAGTTACGTAAACAACAAGATACTAATTAATTCTGAGAGATCTGATTGTTTGATCCAGTTAGAGCAAGTTTGTGAGCAGGTTTCACGTTTTATCAAACATAATTCAGATGATGAACATGGTAATTTTTCAATAATTATTTTTATCTCTTCCTTCATTTCACTCCATTGTGACTGATGTAAGAATCTGTCTGATTCAACTGATGATAATTTAAGCCAATAATAAAGCTTACATGGGTAAGTTAGAGTGAAAAGGACCTCAAAAGGAAAATCAGCATCTTTCTTGAGGTCATTTGTTTTAATCAGTAAAAATGTCTAACTAAAGTGTTAGACATAGTCCATCAGTTGTGTTCATCTCTGTGACCCCATGGACTATAGCCTGACAGGTTCCTCTGTCCATGGACTTCTCCAGACAAGAATACTGGAGTGGGTCTCCTTCTCCAGGGGATCTTCTCCAGGTAAGAATACTGGAGTGGGTTACCATTCCCTTCTTCAGGGAATCTTCCCAACCCAGGGATCAAACAGGGTTCTCCTCCATTGCAGGCAGATTCCTTACTGTCTCAGCTACCAGGGAAGCCCCCAAATGTCTAAATATTAGATGAAAGAAGAGGAAAAAGTTACCTAAAGTACTGGAATTCCCTGGAGGTCCAGTGGTTGGGACTCCGTGTATTATTACCATGAGCCTGAGTTCCATCTCTAACTAGGGAACTAAGATCTCTTCAGCCTAACATTTAGCCCCCGCCCCCCCCATTACCTAAAGAATTAATTTAACACAGCTTCTATTGTTGTTTAACCTCTGCAGCTTTGGTCCACTTCCCTTCGTCCAGAGTTGGTCCGACCAGCCTTGGAAAAGTCACTGAAAAATCTTCAACTGGATTATGTCGATCTCTATATTATTCATTTTCCAGTGGCTCTGAAGGTTGGCAATCTATTTTTAAAATCAATCACATATATTTTTTCTTGCCTCAGAATGCTTATAAACTTGCATGGATGGTTGACAAAATTTTTCTAAGTAGGTTGTAAGGAAGCCTTCACTACACCAGAATCCTCCCAAATAATCATTTCTGATCATCTTTTTTACTGAGTTTCTTTGAATACATTACCTGCCTCCCAGAGAAAGGAGTTAAATAATCTGACAGAAAAACTTGTGAAAATAAAAGTAGGTGAGTTCAACACACAGTCAAAATTATGACGCCTGAGTCTCTGTGGATTTCATGAATCCAGAGTTTGGTGCAGCCGTGGTGAGCATGACACTGCCTTACATTGAACATGATGAGTTTATCTGCTCTTTCAAGTTGAGCAGATTTGGTAGTGCTCTTTCTGTGTAGGTCTAAATCTCCAAGCCTTTATAGGGACTTGGGAAGCCTTGCCTACACTGATGTCCGTTTTCACGTTTGTACACTGCACTCAACCACTAAGAACTGTATCATGTAGAACTCTTGATTTTAACTTATATAAATCCACTCAAGCCATCCGATGCAAAATAGCTTGGAGGACTATGTGGATGGCAGGTCCCAACCATGGAGATCTCAGGATTTGCAGTACTCTTCAGAAATGTCTTAAAAAAAAAAACAACAAAAAAACCTTTATCAAGGCAATCCTCTGGGTTTGCTTTACTTTTACTGAACATTTTCCATTGGTGGAAAATATAGTCTTGGGACAGCTCAAAGCTCATGGTCATGAGCATTTGAAAGCATGCCTGGATTGTCCACATTCCATATCAACTTGAGAGCCTTGCTAGTTCACATGACTGCCCTAGGGTATCAGATGCTCAGAGAGAAAAAGAAGTCTGATTATCTAGACCAGGTCAAGGTTGCAATTTTTATTCTGGAAATAAAGCCATGTAGCTTACTGCCATTCACAGCTCAAAAGAGGCATCTCAAAAGAGGCAAGTACAGGAAACAAATGAAATTCACATAAGTGACTATGAGTCCCATTAGGATCTAGAAATATTATTTTTATTACAACAGATAGTATGTGTAAGAGATTAGAATAAGTCTCAATCTAAAGACATTGCTTACAACTCCATATGAAATCACTGCAAATATTAGTATCTAGAAAGTTATAAACCTGACTCATGAAGGTTTAATCCCTGGTGCTGCAGGCTGGCTAAATGTGGAGAAATTACTTTGTGACATCTCTAAAGTGACTGCTTCCATTCCAGCCAGGGGAGGCACTTTTACCAACAGATGAAAATGGAAAAACAATATTTGACTCAGTGGATCTCTGTCGCACCTGGGAGGTGAGTCTGGGGAGGAGAGAACCAGGGGAGGAACCAGGAGAGAGGAAACCTCCTTCCTTTCTCCCACCTGTGATTATGGGCTGTGGACCATCAGAGTCAGCAGTTCATGAATCTAAGGGTTGTGATGCTAGGGTTGTGGGGAGGGAAACATTGCTGAAATGTTCACAGAGAGGAATAGAGGAGGAGAATTTTGGCCAGCAAGACAGGCATCTATTTCCTTCCATGTGATATATCTTCTCTGAGGTTTTTCTTAAGAGGAGATGGTAATTCTTCTTGTGTCATTACCTTCTTCCCCTTTTACCTTCCTTATAATAAATGCTAATTCTTGACAGGAGACATATTTTACAGGTTGTCTTTCAACATTTATTCTTTTTCTATTGCCCATTCCAAGTGACTATTCATGACTGTTCACCACCCCTCCCTCCCAGGCCCTGGAGAAGTGTAAGGACGCAGGGCTGACCAAGTCCATCGGGGTGTCCAACTTCAACCACAAGCAGCTAGAGAAGATCCTGAATAAGCCGGGGCTCAAGTACAAGCCCGTCTGCAACCAGGTGAGCAGTTCAGCTCCTCTCCCTCCTGCTCTTTAGAACCTCCTTCTTGCACTGGAGCCTGATGTCTGTCTGTCCTCCCCTCCTCTGTGGACAGAAGATTCTAGAGAATAGGACCCACAAAGGTATCTGTGTCTGATAATTTCTGGGTAGAAAATATTTGAAACCTTCCTGTTAAATTGTGGTGGGAACTGAGGGAAGGTAATGGAGGTGAAGGGGGTTAGACTAGACATGCAGAACTAAAGGAAGGAGGTGTTTCCCTGAGCTGAAAGCATGACCAGAAATTGATGTGAAAGTTCTCAAAGGGAACTGTGTACAGGAAGAAAGACAATGAACATATTAGTTTCCCAAGTGGAGCATCAGTAAAGACTCTATCTGAAGGAGAAGCTGGCTCCATCCCTGGGTCAGGAAGATCCCCTGGATGAGGAAAAAGCAACTCACTCCAGTATTCTTGCCTGGGAAATCCCATGGACAGAGGAGCCTGGCAGGCTATAGTTCATGGGGGTTGCAAGAGTTGGACAGGACCTAAAAACTAAACCACCACCACCAAAGAAAAGTCATATAAGATGGGTTTCAGAGTTTGTATGGGGTTTGAATGACTGAATCCTTAGTCTTGGTGTCTTGACATTTATGAGTACAGTACAGAAACAGGTAGCACAGTAAGAAAAATGTTCTGGAGATGATGAAAATCACCCAAGTAAGAGGGTGAAGGTAAAGGATCATGGTGATGCTAACACTAGATGAAATATTTACTCTGAAATATTTACTTAAATGTAGAGCCCACCTTGTGATTTTCTCCATCTTGGTTTGGTCCTCTCACCCATGACTATCATAAAATTAACTATATAAACAGAGTTTTCTCTATTTTTCTCTTGATGTTGATATTTCCAGTTTATATTTAAGTTACAGTTTTTTTTCCTTTAGCACCTTTAAAACCTTTAATCTTCTTCTGTCCTGTTAATATTACCTTTTCATATAATCTGACACTCTTCTTTTTGGCATTCTACAGGTGGAATGTCACCCTTATCTCAATCAGAGCAAACTGTTGGAGTTCTGCAAGTCACATGATATTGTTCTTGTTGCCTATGGTGCTCTGGGATCTCAACGAATAAAAGAATGGTGATGAATCCTATTGAAGACAAGTGGGAGTTTCCCTAAATTCCATTTTTGATGAAATAGTTTAAATCGTACAGTACTCAGATAGCTCTCATAGGCAGAGGGGAGAAAGGGGAAAGATGGAAAGAATTCTTCTCTTTTATTTTCCCAGCTCCCAGACAATTTTTCTACATTGTATTAGTCTTGTAGATTCATCAGGAACAAGTGTCTATATTAAAATCTCTATATGATCCTTCTTTGAGACCAAAGACACAAGCTTATCTCATGATTTACTTATCTATTAACTAATGAAAATATGCATTTCTAGCCTCACTTACCTTATGTTTAAAATTGGGATAGTAATATGAAACTCCCAGATCTATCATGATAGAAAAAATTCCAATGTGAAGCATTCTTTTTAAACATCCATGGAAGACTAATGGTGAAATGAATAGCTCTCATTTTGAGACTATTCAATTTTGATCAATACTCTAGAAAAGTGAAAAGTAAAAAAAAAAAAAAAAAATTCCCAGTCTTTTCCTTCTCTTTTTCTATTCATGGTGGTTAAAGAAGAAAAAAAGTAAAAAAATAAATAAAATCCACCTGTTTGGCAGCACTGGCCTCAACTCAAAAATTCATCTGAATCACCTGCACCGCTTTGTAAACACAGAATGGGAGGTGACATAGTTGTGGTTCTGATTCAGTTGGTCTTCAGCTCAGCCATGGAATTTGTATTTCTAACAAGATCCCAAGTGATGCTGATGCTGTTGGTCCATGGACCACACTTTGAGAAGCACTGTCTAGAGTGGACCTACTTGGTCTTTTTGGGAAGTAGCCTCACAAATAAGTCTCAGCTCCTTGGCATTTCTGAATTTCCTTCCAGGGTGAACCCGAACCTCCCCTTTCTCTTGGAGGACCCGGTTCTCTCTGCCATTGCCAAAAAGTACAAGCAAACCCCAGCTCTGGTTGCCCTTCGCTACCAGATACAACGTGGGGTTGTGGTTCTGGCCAAGAGTTACAACAAGAAGCGGATCAAAGAGAACATACAGGTGATGAGTGGGCTGTAGGCAGAGGGCTCCTAAGGAATATCCTTCACAAGGGTCATTCTTTGTCCAACTAAGGACAGATATGGCTTCCCGGTCCCCTCTTCTTGTCCCCATCCAGTTGGAAAGTCCTTCAGTCCCCAGGGGAAGGCTGGCTCCTTGGGGGAAGAGGTTAATGTGATTCTTCTTTCCTTCCAGGTGTTTGACTTTGAACTGACTCTAGAAGATATGAAAGAAATCGATGGCCTCAACAGCAATATAAGATATAATGAGCTACTACTGTAAGTGACTTGCAGCTGTTTCAGTTTTCTGTAGCAGGCAGGTCAACAGGGAACTAAGTTTTTTCAAAGCTTAGTTTTAGGGAAGATGTCCTAATCTCCAGCATAGAAGTAAACCAGGGACTTCCTGCAGACCTCAGACCAGAGGTTTCCTCCAAGGCTCTGTCTCTGACCAACATAAATGTGATTGGGGCCCAGGCCAGCCCAGAGATGACATGGTGGCAAATCCACTACTTTGTGCTGCTCATTCTTGTGTCTGGTGCATCTCCTCTCAGGGCCCAGGCACCGTGTGGACACAGACAGCACAGTGCTTTCAGGCCAGTATTCTTTTAAGGACTTATGAAAATATTTCATCTTCAATTCTTTTTTACATCAGGGGAAATGATCATATTAGTGATTACCATGTAATAATGAATCCATCCTTTAGCATGTTCATGTTTATCCTAATATAATCGTAAAATGCCACGCTCATGTTTTTATGGAGAAGGGGCCCACAAAGGCCAGTGTGCATAGGTACTGAGAGTTCACAGTGGGCCTGCTTCAACAACTTCCCCCACACCCTCACCAAGAGTCTAGTCGCTTTTCTCCCTAATAGGCATTTCTTTACCAAGTCATCATTCATTTCTTTCAAATTTATCTCTTCATTGACCTTTTCCCCCTGTTCCAATTCCCATTTCTTCATCCTTATAATGTCACCAAATGAATTACAAATAGATCATGAGCTTAACTGACTCTTCAGTGAGTGATGACCGTGTCCTTGGCAGGACACACTCAGATAAGATCATCTGGTCTCTCTGGTTTTTTGAGTCCACAGTCACCCCAGTGTAGCCTTTGTCCACCAGGGCTCCATCCCATGGGGGAGCCCCTGCCTCCTTGACTTTGACTTAGTCAGTACTATGGAATTGCAACTGCCTAATTACTGCAGGTGGTTGTCAGGTTTGAAGAGACAGAAGGCTAATCAAACACAAAGAAGTTAAAAGGGAGTTTAAAGAGAAGAAAATACAATTTAGTGATAAAACAACTCTCTCTTGTTTGGAAAGCTGTATCTTGATAAATGAAAAAAAATGGATCCTTTTCTGTTCTCAGCCTTTGAAGTATATTTCTATGTGCTCCTTTATTAAGCTGTGAATGCCTAGACTTACTCATATTTGTGGGTTCAGGTCAACAGCACGGTTATTTTGATATGGAATTGCTCAGAATACACTCTTTAATGAATTGAATTGAAAAGGACAAATTTAGAAAGAAAAATGAGAACATAAGAAGCAGAAGACAATGGTAATGCTAATTATGAACAATAAGTGTTCTTATAAATTATACAATGATTTATTCTCTAGTTATGATCACTCAGGTGAATGTGGTATTTCTTCATTATATTAGAAACTCCTTACCTGGGGCACCCTGTGTCCTGGCTTCAGTAGTTATTTTCTGAATGCTGTGTGAAAAAGATCAACTAATTTCTTAAGGGTTTTCCTTTTCATCATCTAGGGCCCTAAGTTTTACCTGTGGCTGAAATGACCTCTACCTTTAGCCGTCATCCATTTTTTAAAAACTTTCCTTACTATTAAAATTTTTTTAAAAAAGTATTTATTTTTGGCTGTGCTGGACCTTTGTTGCTGCATGGGCTTTTTTCTCTAGCTGAAGCGAGTAGCGGCTACTCTGTAGTTGTGCTTCGTGGGCTTCTCATTGCAGTGGCTTCTCTTGCTGTGGAACACAGACTCTAGGGTGCATGGGCTTCAGGAGTTGTGGTCCCTGGGCTCTAGAACACAGGCTCAGTAGTTGTGATGCATGGGCTTAGTTATTCCATGGCATATGAGATCTTCCTGGACTAAGGATCAAACCCGTGTCTCCTGGATTGGCGGCGGATACTTATCCACTGAGCCACCAGGGAAGCCCCTAACCATAGTTCTTGGGCCCTTTTATAAACTTTAACCTGGGTCAAATTACCTGTCACTGTGGAGTGAATATTACATGTGGATACTGGGTTTGGACGTGCAGGTGCCGTGTGCACATGGAACAGGCATCTGCATGTGTGCTTGTTGGGGGAGAAGGAGGGATGTGTTTGTAGATTCAGAGTGTCAACCCATCCTGACTGCAACACAGAGTCAAGCTCTCTATGAAAACATGACAGATTTAATAAATTAACACTCCTCTTTCTCTTTCAGGGGTGTCGGTCACCCTGAGTATCCATTTTTTGAAGAATATTGACTGTGAGCTGTACACGTGCATTCTACCAGAACGTCTTGCTTCTAGGGCTGTGAAGAGGATTTCTGTACTTGGTAGAGGTGCTTAAAAGAAGTGTCTTCCATTTCAAAAACTTGTCTTTCCTTTATTAAAAAAACATTTTATGAAATAATGAAGGTTTGAAAGTATTGATTCTTGTCTTTCCCAATAATTAAAATAATAAATGTAAGTTACACCACTTGTTAAAGAGATTGTCTTTTCTCCATTGAATAGGGGGGTTCAAGATGGGGAACACATGTACACCCGGGGCAGATTCATGCCAATGTATGTCAAAACCAATACAATAATGTTAAATAATACTTAACTTTGGTGCATTTTCCTTTGTCAGTGAAATATTAATCAGTTGACCTAAGAAATAAATGGAAAATTTTATTTGATTTAAATTTAAGGATTAATACCATCAGGGAAGAACATCTCAGAAAGTTCTGGGAACTGTTCTGTCCATTAGAGGTTTAGGTACAGTTATGGAGGTTTTTAGAAAGAAGGCTGTACATCAAATGACATATTATTGACAGAGTACATAATCCAGATCTAAGCATCATCGTGCTGGTTCATGTAACCCCTAACAAGGTCAAGATAGAATGCTCTCTTTTAAGGAACTGTGTTACTGATGCTGGGAGAATGTTGTTCTTCATGGTTGAGCAGGTCTTCCCTCTGATGGGGGAGGTCTGATCCATGGGTCATGCAGACACACAACTCACAGTGAGGAGAGAGGAGTGCAAAGGGCAGAGAAGAATTTTTTGTTGCTGAAGTTTATCTTGTCTTTTCACAAAATATGTAATTTATTTCACACCTTCATAATTTTCCTTTTCTGACTCTTGGAGACCCTATGGACTGTAGCCTGTGAGGCTCTTCTGTCCATGGCATTGTCCAGGCAAGAATACTGGAGTGGGTTGCCATGCCCTCCTCCAGGGGTCCTTCCAGATCAAGAGATTGAACCTGTGTCTCCTGCATTGGCAGGCAGGTTCTTTACCACTGGCGCCACCTTGTGTATTTATTTATAAATTGAAATGATCTTCAGCACACAGGTTGCATACTTATTTTTTACTTAAGTATCTTGGTAAGCTGTAACATAGTATTTTAAAATTACAGTATTATATCTTGCCTATTGTAAAGCAGTGCATTATATCAAATTATCTAATTTTAAGTCATCTGTCCATGCTCAGTGTTTTTTAAAATTAATTTATTTTTTATTGAAGGATAATTGCTTTACAGAATTTTGCTGTTTTCTGTCAAACCTCAGCATGAATCAGCCATAGGTATACATATATCCCCTCCCTTTTGAAACTATGTCCCATCTTCTTCCCCATCTCACCCCTCTAGGTTGATACAGAGCCCCTGTTTGAGTTTTCTGAGCCATACAGCAAATTCAAATTGGCTATCTATTTTACATATCGTAATGTAAGTTTCCATGTTACTCTTTCCATACATCTCACCCTCTCCTCCCTTCTCCCCATGTCCATAAGTCTATTCTCTATGTCTATTTCTCCACTGTTGCACTGTAAATAAATTCTTCAGTACCATTTTTCTAGATTTTGCATATATGTGTTAGATTATGGTATTTATCTTTCTCTTTCTGACTCACTTCACTTTGTATAATAGGGTCTAGGTTCATCCACCTCATTAGAACTGACTCAAATGTATTCCCTTTTATGGCTGAGTAATATTCCATTGTGTGTATACCACAACTTCTTTATCCATTCATCTGTCGATGGACATCTAGGTTGCTTCCATGTTATAGCTATTGCAAATAGTGCTGCAGTGAACAATGGGATACATGTGTTTCTTTCGATTTTGGTTTCCTCAGGGTATATGCCTAGGAGTGGGATTGCTGAGTCACATGGTGCTTTTATTCCTAATTTTTAAGGAATCTCCATACCATCTTCCTTAGTGGCTATATCAATTTACATTCCCACCAACAGTGCAAGAGAGTTACCTTTTCTCCACACCCTTTCCAGCATTTATTGTTTGTATACATTTTGAGAGGGCCATTCTGACTGGTGTGAGGTGGTATATCATTGTAGTTTTGATTTGCATTTCTCTAATAATGAGCGATGTTGAGCATCTTTTTATATGTTTGTTAACCATCTACATGTCTTCTTTGGAGAAATGAATGTTTAGGTCTTTCCCCCACTTTTTGATTGGGTTGTTTTTCTAGTGTTGAATTGTATGAGTTGCTTGTATATTTTGGAAATTAATCCTTTATCAGTTGTTTCATTTGCTATTATTTTCTCCCTTTCTGAAAGTTGTGTTTTCACCTTGCTTATAGTTTCCTTTGCTCTGCAAAAGCTTTTAAGTTTAATCAGGTCCCACTTGTTTACTTTTTTTTCAATTTCCATTACTCTAGGAGGTGGGTCATAGAGGATCTTGCTTTGATTTATGTCATTGAGTGTTCTGCCTGTGTTTTCCGTTTTTGGTCTTACTGCTGCTACTGCTGCTAAGTCACTTCAGTCGTGTCCGACTCTGTGTGACCCCATAGACGGCAGCCCACCAGGCTCCCCTGTCCCTGGGATTCTCCAGGCAAGAACACTGGAGTGGGTTGCCATTTCCTTTTCCAATGTGTGAAAGTGAAAAGTGAAAGTGAAGTCGCTCAGTTGTGTCCGACCCTTAGCGACCCCACGGACTGCAGCCTACCAGGCTCCTCCATCCATGGGATTTTCTAGGCAAGAGTACTGGAGTGGCTTGCCATTGCCTTCTCCTTTGGTCTTACATTTAGGTCTTTAATCCATTTTGAGTTTATCTTTGTGTATGTTGTTAGGAAGTATTCTAATTTCATTATTTTACATTTACCTGTCCAGTTTTCCCAGCACCATTTATTGAAGAGGCTGTCTTTTCCCCATTGTATATTCTTGCCTCCTTTGTCAAAAATAAGGTACCCATAGGTGCATAGGTTTACTTCTGGACTTTCTGTCTTGTTTCATTGGTCTATATTTCTGTTTTTGTGCTAGTACCATACTGTCTTGATGACTATAGCTTTGTAGTATAACCTAAAGTCAGGAAGCTTGATTTCTCTGGTTCCATTCTTCTTTCTCATTGCTTTGGCTATTTGGGGTCTTTTGTGTTTCCAAATGAAATTGTGAAAATTTTGTTCTAGTTCTATGACAAATGCCATTGGTAATTTGATAAGGATTGCATTAAATCTGTAGATGTCATTTGGTAGCATAGTCATTTTCACAATATTGATTCTTCCTACCCAGGAACATGGAATATTTCTCCATCTGTTTATGTTATCTTAGATTTCTTTCATTAGTGTCTTAGAATTTTCTGTGTACAATTCTTTCATCTCCTTAGGTAAGTTTATTCCTAGATATTTAATACTTTTTGCTGCAATGGTGAACAGGATTGATTCCATAATTGCTCTTTCAGGGTTTTCATTGTTAGTATATAGAAATACAAGTGATTTCTGTGTACTGATTTTGTATCCTGCAACTTCGCTAAATTCATTGATTCAGTTCAGTTCAGTTCAGTCACTCAGTCGTGTCCGACTCTTTCCGACTCCATGAACTGCAGCACGTCAGGCTTCCCTGTCCATCACCAACTCCCGGAGTTTACCCAAACTCATGTCCATTGAGTTGGTGATGCCATCCAACCATCTCATCCTCTGTCATCCCCTTCTCCTCTTACCCTCAATCTTTCCCAGCATCAGAGTCTTTTCAAATGAGTCAGCTCTTAGCATCAGGTGGCCAAAGATTGGAGTTTCAGCTTCAACATCAGTCCTTCCAATGAACACTCAGGACTAATTTCCTTTAGGATGGACTGGTTGGATCTCCTTGCAGTCCAAGGGACTCTCAAGAGTCTTCTCCAACACCACAGTTCAAAAGCATCAATTCTTTGGTGCTTAGCTTTCTTTATAGTCCAACTCTCACATCCATACATGACTACTGGGAAAACCATAGCCTTAGCTCTAGTAATTTTCTGATAATATCTTTAGGGTTTTCTATGTACAGTATCATGTCTTCTGCAAACAGTGAGAGCTCTGCTTGTTTTCTGATCTGGATTCTCTTTATTTCTTTTTATTCTCTGATTGCTGTAGGTAGGGCTTCCAGAACTATGCTGAATAATAGTGGAGAAAGTGGACACCCTTGTCTTGGGGATCTTAGGATCAGAGAATCTTAGGGGGAATGCTTTCAGTTTTTCACCATTGAGAATAATGTTTGCTGTAGATTTATCATATATGACCTTTACTAAGTTGAAGTAGGTTCCTTCTGTGCCCATTTTATGAAGAGTTTTAATCGTAAATAGGTGCTGAATTTTGTCAAAGGATTTTTCTTCATCTATTGAGATTACCATATGGTTTTTATATTTCAGTTTGTTAATATGGTGTATCATATTGATTAATTTCCTCATATTGAAGAATCCTTCCATCCCTGGAATAAACCCAACTTGATCATGGTGTATGAGCTGTTTGATGTGTTGTTGAATTCTGTTTGCTAAAATTTTGTTGAGGATTCTTGCATCTATGTTCATCAGTGATATTGACTTATAGTTTTCTTTTTCTGTGTTGTCTTTGTCTGGTTTCGGTATTAGGGTGATGGTGGCCTTGTAGAATGAGTTTGGAATTGTTCCTTCCTCTGCAATTTTTTGAGAGTTTTAGAAGGATAGGCATTCGCTCTTCTCTAAATGTTTGATAGAATTCTGCTGTGAAGCCACTAGGTCCTGGCTTTTGTATTTTGGGAGATTTTTGATCACAGCTTCAATTTCAGTGCTTGTAATTGGGTTGTTTATAATTTCTATTTCTATCTGGTTCAGTCTTGGAAGATAGAATTTTTCTAAGAGTCTCTATTTCTTCCAGGTTATTTATTTTATTGCCTTATAGTTGTTCATAATAGTCTCTTATAATCCTTTGTATTTCTACATTGTCTGTTGTAACCTCTCCTTTTCCATTTCCAATTTTGTTGATTTGATTATTCTCTTTTTTCCTTGATGAGTATGGCTAAGGGTTTGTCAATTTTGTTTATCTTCTCAAATAACCAACTTTTTATTTTATTAATCTTCACTATTGTTTCTTTCATTTCTTTTCCATTTATTTCTGCTCAAATCTTTATGATTTCTTTCCTTCTACTAATTTTGGGTTTCCTTTCTTCTTCTTTTTCCAATTGCTTTGGGTATAAAGTTAGGTTGTCTATTTGATATTTTTCTTGTTTCTTGAAGTAGGATTGTATTGCTATAAACTTCCCTCTTAGGGATGCTTTTGTTGCATCCCAAAAGTTTTGAGTTGTCATGTTTTCATTGTCATTTGTTTCTAGAATTTTTTATTTCCCTTTTGATTTCTTCAGTAACCTGTTGGTTATTTAGAAACATGCTGTTTAATCGCCATATGTTTGTGTTTCTTAGTTTTTTTCTTGTATTTGATACCTAATCTAATAGCATTGTGGTTAGAGAAGATGCTTGATACAACTTAATTTTTCTTAAATTTACTGAGGTTTGATTTGTGACACAAGATGTGGTCTATCCTGGAGAATGTTTCATGTGCACTTGAGAAAAAGGTATATTCTTCTCCATTTGGATGGAATGTCCTGAAGATATCAATAAGATCCATCTCATCTAATGTATGATTTAAGACTTGTGTTTCCTTATTAATTTTCTATTTTGATGATCTGTCCATTGGTGTGAGTGGAGTGTTAAAGTCTCCTACTGTTATTGTGTTACTGTCAATTTCTCCTTTTATGTCTGTTACTGTTTGTCTTATGTATTGAGGTGCTCCCATGTTGGGTGCATCAGTTCAGTTCAGTTCAGTCGCTCAGTCATGTCTGACTCTTTGCGACCCCATGAATCACAGCACGCCAGGCCTCCCTGTCCATCACCAACTCCCAGAGTTCACTCAAACTCATGTCCATCACGTCGGTGATGCCATCCAGCCATCTCATTCTCTGTCGTCCCCTTCTCCTCCTGCCCCCAATCCTTCCCAGCATCAGAGTCTTTTCCAGTGAGTCAACTCTTCGCATGAGGTGGCCAAAGTATTGGAGTTTCAGCTTCAACATCAGTCCTTCCAATGACATCCAGGACTGATCTCCTTTAGAATGGACTGGTTGGATCTCCTTATAGTCCAAGGGACTCTCAAGAGTCTTCTCCAACACCACAGTTCAAAAGCATCAATTCTTTGGTGCTCAGCTTTCTTCACAGTCCACCTCTCATATCCATACATGACCACTGGAAAAACCATAGCCTTGACTAGATGGACCTTTTAATATGCTATGTAGGTTGGTCATAACTTTCCTTCCAAGAAGTAAGCATCTTTTAATTTCATGGTGGAAATCACCATAGATATTTACAATTGTTTTGTCTTCCTCTTGGACTGATCCCTTAATCATTATGTAGTGTCCTTGCTTATCTCTTGGAATCTTCTTCATTTTAAGGTCTATTTTGTGTGATATGAGGATTATTACTCAAGCTTTCTTTTGCTTCCCATTTTCATGGAATATACTTTTCCATCCTCTCACTTTCAGTCTACATGTGTCTTGGGATCTGAAGTGGGTTTCTTGTAGACAACATACATATGGGTCTTGTTTTTGTATCCCTTCAGCCAATCTGTGTCTTTTGGTTGGAGCATTTAATCCATTTACATTTAAAGTAATTATTGATATATATATTCCTATTGGCATTTTCTTGTTGGAAAATAATAATTGTTTGGAGTTGATTTTGTAGATCTTTTTTCTTCTGTTATATTTCTTGACTATATTTGTTGTAAAGCTGGTTTGGTGGTACTGAATTCTCTTAACTTTTGTTTGTCTGAAAAGCTTTTGATTTCTTCATCAATTTTGAATGAGATCCTTGCTGGGTGCAATAATCTTGGTTGTAGATTTTTCCCTTTCAGTACTTTAAATATATCTTGCCATTCCCTTCTGGCCTGAAGAGTTTCTGCTGAAATATAAGCTGTTAAAAGCATATAGGGTTTCCCTTGTACATTACTTGTTGCTTCTCCCTTGCTTCTTTTAATATTCTTTCTTTGTGTTTAGTGTTTGTTAGTTTGATTAGTATGTGTCTTGGCATGTTTCCCCTTGGGGTTGTCCTATATGCGACTCTTTGTGTTTCTTGGACTTGATTGGCTCTTTCCATTTCCATGTTGGGGAAATTTTCAACTATAATCTCTTCAAAAATTTTCTCATATCCTTTCTTTTTCTCTTCTTCTTCTTCTTCTGCTGCTAAGTCACTTCAGTCATGTCCGACTCTGTGCGACCCCATAGATGGCAGCCCACCAGGCTCCCCCGTCCCTGGGATTCTTCTTCTGGGACCCCTATAATTCGAATGTTGGTGTGTTTGATATGGTCCCAGAAGTCTCTGAGAATGTCCTCAGCTCTTTTCATTCTTTTTACTTTATTCTGCTTTTCAAAAGTTAGTTCCACCATTTTATCTTCCAGCTCACTGATTTGTTCTTCTGCTTCATATATTCTGCTATTGATTTCTTCTAGAATTTTTTAATTTCAACAATTGTATTCTTTGTCTCTGTATGCTTATTGTTTAGTTCTTCTAAGTCTTTGTTAGTTGATTCTTGCGTTCTCTCCATTTTGTTTTCAAGTTTTTTTTAAATCATCTTTACTATCATTATTCTGAATTCTTTTTCAGGTAATTTTCCTATTTCCTCTTGATTTATTTGGACTTCTGTGTTTCTAGTTTGTTCCTTCATTTGTGCAGTAATTCTCCGCGTTTTCTCTCTTTTTTCTTTTTTTTTTTAAG
Organism: Moschus berezovskii; assembly: GCF_049115385.1. Taxonomy (NCBI): domain Eukaryota; kingdom Metazoa; phylum Chordata; class Mammalia; order Artiodactyla; family Moschidae; genus Moschus; species Moschus berezovskii. The sequence continues at coordinate 40,786,049 of NC_142474.1, read as the reverse complement.
GTATTGTGATTGAGGTCTCCTTTTCCCAGGCTTCAAGGAAAGTGGAATTCTTTCCTTGAAGAAGGTCGAATTATTTCTTCCTTTTTGTTTCTAACCTCCTAAAGTTGGCCCAGTGGTTTGTGTAAGCTTTGTATACAGTGAGATATGTGCTGAATTTTTGATTGTTTGGTTGGATTTCCTCTGATGGGCAAGGCTGAGTGAAGTGGTACTCCTGTCTGCTGATGATTAGGTTTGTATTTTTGTTTTGTTTGTTGTTTAGATGAGGCATCCTGCATAGTGTGCTACTGGTGGTTGGGTGATGCCGGGTCTTGTATTCAAGTGCTTTCCTTTGTGTGCATTCTCACTCTTTGATACTCCCTAGGGTAAGCTCTCTGGTAGTCTAGGGTCTTGGAGTCAGTGCTCCCACTGCAAAGGCTCAGGGTTTGATCTCTTTTCAGGACAGAAGCTTCCACAAGTGGTTTGTTATGGCATTAAGGGAGAATAAAACAAACATCCAAAAATGAGAAACTGAAGATGAACCCCAGACAAATGGCAGTTACAAAATCAGGCAAATAATAATTAAAATAATGGAATATATACATATACACCCATGAGCAAAATGAAAACAGTCCAGCAAAAATAAAGTACAGCAGACTGATCTAGCGAACAAAGGAAATAAAAAATTGTATTTATCCATTAAGAGCAAAGCTAACTTAAGCACGAACTGGAAAACAAAACCAAAGCAAGGTGCCAAATAGGGAATAAAGCAATGAAAACAAAACTAACAAATATGTTGAGAGGAAAGGAAAGAAAAGAAAAGATATGCAAAGTTAAATAGATCTAGATGAAGAAGATTTATATACATTAAAGATTAACTGTAAGAGGAAAAGAACAGTAGGAAAGGCAAATGCTGAATAAATGTAGAAAAAATATAATCGGTTCAAAAAAATTAAAATTATAAAAAAAGATAAAAGAAAAAAATGGAAGAAGAAAGAAAAAGGGGAAAAAAAAGGAAAACTCCATAGAACTGCAAAGTCCTAATGTAGAGGCAGAGGTTTTATAACAATAGAAGATGTGATTGAATATACATATATACATATACATCCATAAGCAAAATCAAAACAGTCCAACAAAAATTAAGCACAATAGATTGACCTGGCGAACAAAGGAAACTAAAACTTATATCTACCAGAACAAAACTAATTAAAGCACAAACTGGAAAACTAAAGCAAGGTGCCAATTGGGGAATAAAGCAATGAAAATAAAACTAACAAATATGTTGAAAGGAAAGGAGAGAAAGAAAACAAAGAAAAAATAGATGTGAAAAGTTAAATAGAGGTAGATGAAGAAGATTTATATACATTAAAGATTAACTGTAAGGGGAAAAGAAAAGTAGGAAAAGCAAACAGAGGAATAAATGTAGAAAAAATAGTAGTAGGTTTAAAAAATTAAACATTAAAATTAAAAAAAGAGAAAAGAAAATGAAAGAGGAAAACTCCACAGAACTGCAAAAGCCCAATGTAGAGGCAGAAGTTTATGACAACAATAAAAAAAAAAGTGACTGAGGAAAAAGAAGAAAAAGCTCAAAAGTTTTGTTGAATTTCTTAGTGCCAATAAAATCAACAACTACAATAATGGGAGCAAAAAAGAAAAATCCAAAGAATCTACAGAACAAGTAAAAAAAATAAGAATAATAAATGCTTTTCTTGAGTCACTGCTGTCAGAATCCTTTCCCACGCTGGAAATCACAGTCCACCTCACCTCCCTAGGATGCCCTCCAAGACTGTACTGATCTCTGGACCTGTGGTTGGGGCAGCTCAGATTCTAATCTGGTCCTAGTCCTGTGTGTTCTTGCCTCCAATGTCCACAGCTATCAGAGTTAGTATGTTAGTTATTTTCTTTTGTGGGAGCTCTCAATGGCCTTTTATATATTCCATAGGCACAGAGTCTGCTTCATTGATCATGTGGGTTTAATCTGCAGCTTGTACAGCTGGTGGGAAGATTTTGAGTCTTCTTCCTTAGCCACACTGCCCCTGGGTTTCAATTGTGCTTTTATTTCCACCTCTACATATGGGTTGTCCATTGAGGTTTAGCTCCTGAGGCTGCCTTGGAGGGTTTGGGTTTGTCCCTATGAGGGCCAAGTGTGGAGGTGGTGCAGCTGCTTGGGTCGCAGGGTTTCTGGCAGGACCAGGTCCTCAGGGGAGTTCACCACAAGGGTAGTAGAAAGTAAAATGCTCTAGAAGGTATGGCAAACAGTATTGGCCAATATGCTCCAGTATTCTTGCCTGGAGAACCCCATCTCTGACAGAGAAGCCTAGCAGGCCACAGTCCACAGGATCGCAGAGTCAGACAGGACAGGACCGAAGCGACCCTGTATGCATAAACATAGACTTTTTTTTTTTTTTGCCTGTGGCAGCTCTACCACAGTGGTGCAGCTGCTTGGCTTGCGAGAACTCTGGTGGTGCCAAGTATGCAGGGACACGGTCTGCCTCCGTGGCAGGAGTTATGGCCCTATCAGTTTTTTTTTTTTTTTTTTTTTAGTCTCTTGTAGCTGGCAATCAGAAGGCCTCTTTGGCCAGTCTTTGTTTATAGCTCTGTCTGTTCAGGCACTTAGAGGGCTCCTTTGTCTGGGGTCCTTCTTTGTTGTTTGGCGCATCAGGCACTTAAAGGGGCACCCTGGGTCCTACTCAGTAGTTCAGTGCTCCAGGGATTTGATGGGCCAGCCTCTCTGTTGTTCATCTGCTGATGCTGGCGGGTGGGGAGAGGGAGGCTAAGGTGATGGCTCTACCTCCTATGCATGACTCAGCAGTATCGCCTTCCATGGCTGCCTAGCTTTCCTCAACAGGCATTTCCCACCACAATCTCCTCCCTCATATCCCCTTGATCCGTCTCTCCACAGTCAACAGCAGCCCGTGCACTGGGATTGCTCCACAATCCCTAAACTCCAGCTCCCAGCCACTGTCCCTTCCAGGAAATCCGCATTTCTGCCCAGCATATGTATGGCTGTGGAAAGGACTGTCTGATTCTCATTCCATTTAGGCTGCCACAGATCAGCTGTTTCACTTTCAGCCTTAAATGTTTCTCCTCTGACTCAGACAATTGCCCTGCTGTGGGGATCAGACTCCTGCTTCAGTTCCCCCACCCACCAAGGGCAGGTACAGTCCTACTAACACCTCTATTTTCCTCCTAGTTCCTTTGTCCTACTGAGTTTTGTGTAATTCTATATATTCTTTTCCACTGGTCAGGTATGCCTGTCTGCTCTCAGCTGGTATTCTGTATGCACTTCTGCATCTAAAGGTGTATTCCTGATGTATCTGAGGAGAGAGGTGTACTCCACATCCACCTACTCCTCTGCCATCTTGTTCTCCCAAGGTCAGCGTTTTGATGAGTTCTTCACTCATTCATTGATTTATTCAACAAAACTTTATCAAACACTTTTAATAAGACAGTGTTTTGTGAGTACATAGACAAGACAAGAATGAAATGAAAGTAAGAAGTGTCTTGAAGTGACAGTCTAGGGGAGAGTGAATATGATAAATGACATCACGAGTATTTAGCTGTTAGAAATGGATCATTGCCCTTTGGGAGATGACTGTCCACAGCATCTTGCATTTCTGAGAGCTGAAATGCAGAGGCACTGACTAAGCTTCCTGCCACACTAATTCTTATTTGTACAGGGAACAGCTTTGCAACATAGATCCAGTGGCTCCCTCCTGAGAAACGCAGGATGTTCTTACTGTCCAGTGATATGAAGAAAATATCTCCATCCAGAGAAAGGGCAGACATGCCGAGTGCTTAGTGCAGTTGGTCCAGGGCCCCTTGACTTAAACTTTTCCTCCTATCCATTGCCTGTTTAGGTGTCACCTGGTCCTACCACTTCAATCTTTAGAAATAAAGAGTTAAGAATGAACCCTGCTGTGGTGAACATTGTCACAATATATATGTACACCAGATCATCACATGGTAACCTTTTTTTTTTTTCTGCTACATAAGACTACATAATGAGACATGTCAACTAAGTCTCAGCAAAGCTGAAAAACAGTACTCTTAGGTTGGCTATGGCATTTATTGTGGGTGATAAACATTCCATCTTTTACCAGCATCCATGAAACTGAAAGGTTGTTGCTGAACCATGAAAGACACCGGGATTCTTGGCCTCCAGAGGAGAAGAATTCAATCTGGGGCGAGAGACGAGGCTTGATGGCTCAGAGCTTTTGTGTAATAGAGTTTTATTTAAGTATAAAAGGGATAGAGAAAGTTTCTGACATAGACATCAGAAGGGGACAGAAAGAGTACCCCCTATTTAGTCTTAGCAATGGAGTTATATACTTTTAATTAGTTATTACAGTGAATCAAAAGAATGTCTGGAGGTTGTAAAGATCTTACTAGACCCACTCCCATAATTTACATTTTAAGATAACAGGATTAGCCAGACGGTTTTCAGGAAGGAGAATCTGTCCTCAAGCAAGATGCATTGTTGTTGTATAATCCCCAGTAAAGAGTTTAATCAATCTGATTTCGGTGTTGACCATCTGGTGATGTCCATGTGTAGAGTCTTCTCTTGTGTTGTTGGAAGAAGGTGTTTGCTATGACCAGTGCATTCTCTTGACAAAACTCTATTAGCCTTTGCCCTGCTTCATTCCGTGCTCCAAGGCCAAATATGCCTGTTACTCCAGGTGTTTCTTGACTTCCTACTTTTGCATTCCAGTCCCCTATAATGAAAAGGACATCTTTTTTGGGTGTTAGTTCTGAAAGGTCTTGTAGGTCTTCATAGAACCAATTAACTTCAGTTTCTTCAGCATTACTGGTTGGGGCATAGGCCTGGATTACTGTAATATTGAATGGTTTGCCTTGGAAACGAACAAAAATCATTCTGTCATTTTTGAGATTGCATCCAAGTACTGCATTTCAGACTCTTTTGTTGACCATGATGGCTACTGCATTTCTTCTAAGGGATTCCTGCCCACAGTAGTAGATATAATGGTCATCCGTGTTAAATTCACCCATTCCAGTCCATTTTAATTCACTGATTCCTAGAATGTCGACGTTCACTCTTGCCATCTCCTGTTTGACCACTTCCAGTTTGCCTTGATTCATGGACCTAACATTCCAGGTTCCTATGCAATATTGCTCTTTACAGCACCGGACCTTGCTTCTGTTACTGGTCACATCCACAGCTGGGTATTGGTTTTGCTGTTGCTCCATCCCTTTATTCCTTCTATAGTTATTTCTCCACTGAGCTCCAGTAGCATACTAGGCACCTACCGACCTGGGGAATTCCTCATTCAGTATCCTATCATTTTGCCCTTTGTTACTGTTCATGGGGTTCTCAAGGCAAGTATACTGAAGTGGTTTGCCATTCCCTTCTCCAGTGGACCACATTCGGCTGCGGTCCATGTGATCAGATCGGCTAGATTCCTGTGATTATGATTTCAGTTTGTCTGCCCTCTGATGCCCCCTCGCAATACCAACCATCTTATTTGGGTTTCTCTTACCTTGGTCGTGGAAAATCTCTTCACAGCCACTCCAGCAAAGTGCAGCCGCTGTACCTTACCTTGGACAAGGGGTATCTCCTCAAAGATGGCGAAGCTGTATACAGTTAGCGAAAACAAGACCAGGAGCTGACTGTGGCTCAGATCATGAACTCCTTATTGCCAAATTCAGACTTAAATTGAGGAAAGTAGGGAAAACCACTAGACCATTCAGATATGACCTCAATCAAATCCCTTATGATTATACAGTGGAAGTGAGAAATAGATTTAAGGGACTAGATCTGATTGATAGAGTGCCTGATGAACTCTGGACGGAGGTTCGTGACATTGTACAGGAGACAGGGACCAAGACCATCCCCATGGAAAATAAATGCAAAAGAGCGAAATGGCTGTCTGAGGAGGCCTTACAAATAGCTGTGAAAAGAAGAGAGGCGAAAAGCAAAGGAGAAAAGGAAAGATATAAGCATCTGAATGCAGAGTTCTAAAGAATAACAAGGAGAGATAAGAAAGCCTTCCTCAGTGATCAATGCAAAGAAATAGAGGAAAACAACAGAATAGGAAAAACAAGAGACCTCTTCAAGAAAATTAGAGATTCCAAGGGAACATTTCATGCAAAGATGGGCTCGATAAAGGACAGAAATGGTATGGACCTAACAGAAGCATAAGATATTAAGAAGAGGTGGCAAGAATACACAGAAGAACTGTACAAAAAAGATCTTCACGACCAAGATAGTCACGATAACGTGATCACTGACCTAGAGCCAGACATCTTGGAATGTGAAGTCAAGTGGGCCTTAGAAAGCATCACTACGAACAAAGCTAGTGGAGGTGATGGAATTCCAGTTGAGCTATTTCAAGTCTTGAAAGATGATGCTGTGAAAGTGCTGCACTCAATATGCCAGCAAATTTGGAAAACTCAGCAGTGGCCACAGGACTGGAAGAGGTCAGTCTTCATTCCAATCCCAAAGAAAGGCAATGCCAAAGAATGCTCAAACTACCGCACAATTGCACTCATCTCACACGCTAGTAAAGTCATGCTCAAAATTCTCCAAGCCAGACTTCAGCAGTATGTAAACCGTGAACTCCCAGATGTTCAAGCAGGTTTTAGAAAAGGCAGAGGCACCAGAGATCAAATTGCCAACATCTGCTGGATCATGGAGAAAGCAAGAGAGTTTCAAAAAAACATCTATTTCTGCTTCATTGACTATGCCAAAGCCTTTGACTGTGTCGATCACAATAAACTGTGGAACATTCTGAAAGAGATGGGAATCCTAGACCACCTGACCTGCCTCTTGAGAAACCTGTATGCAGGTCAGGAGGCTACAGTTAGAACTGAACATGGAACAACAGACTGGTTCCAAATAGGAAAAGGAGTGTGTCAAGGCTGTATATTGTCACCCTGCTTATTTAACTTATATGCAGAGTACATCATGAGGAACCCTGGGCTGGAAGAAGCACAAGCTGGAATCAAGATTGCTGGGAGAAATATCAATAACTTCAGATATGCAGATGACACCACCCTTATGGCAGAAAGCGAAGAGGAACTCAAAAGCCTCTTGATGAAAGTGAAAGAGGAGAGTGAAAATGTGGCTTGAAGCTCAACATTCAGAAAACAAAGATCATGGCATCTGGTCCCATCACTTCATGGGAAATAGATTGAAAAACAGTGGAAACAGTGTCAGACTTTATTTTTTTGGGCTCCAAAATCACTGCAGATGCTGATTGCAGCCATGAAATTAAAAGCCGCTTACTCCTTGGAAGGAAAGTTATGACCAACCTAGATAGCATATTAAAAAGCAGAGACATTACTTTGCCAACAAAGGTCTGTCTAGTCAAGGCTATGGTTTTTCTGTGGTCATGTATGGATGTGAAGAAAGCTGATCACCGAAGAATTGATGCTTTTGAACTGTGGTGCTGGAGAAGACTCTTGAGAGTCCCTTATACTGCAAGGAGATCCAACCAGTCCATTCTAGAGGAGATCAGTCCTGGGTGTTCATGGGAAGGACTGATGCTAAAGCTGAAACTGCAATACTTTGGCCACCTCATGCGACGAGTTGACTCACTGGAAAAGTCTCTGATGCTGGGAGGGATTGGGGGCAGCAGGAGAAGGGGATGACAGAGAATGAGATGGATGGATGGCATCACCAACTCGATGGACATGAGTTTGAGTGTACTCCGGGAGTTGGTGATGGACAGGGAGGCCTGGTGTGCTGTGATTCATTTATCGTGAAGAGTCGGACACGACTGAGAGAGTGAACTGAACTGAACTGAACTGAAGGAATGTAGACCAAAAAAAAAAAGTTTGTCCTCTCCTCCTCCTTGAGAATTCCAGACTCTGCTCTCCTTGGGAACACCCAGACTTCTTATCAACCTACTTAGGAATTAATTCTCTCAAAAGCAGGGCAAGGTGATTTGAAGGCCTGCAAGTCAGGTTAACATCTTATATTCTTCATGACTTCTAACAGTGATATGGAGAAGAAGAATGCAGGGAGGGGAATGGGTCATGCTGGGAAGTGGATGGGTTGGGTGCTCTTACAAGATAGTTAGAAGAGATGTCACTGAGATGGATGCACTTGAACAAAAATGAAGGCAAACAGCGGACACATGAAGCACAGAAGGAAAAACCTAAGTCCAGGAAGAGTGCTCCTGTCACATTAAAGGGCAAGCAAGTTGGCTTATGTGGGTGGAGTTTAGTGAGGGAGGGAGAAAGGAGATGAAAGTAAGGTCAGAAAGCCAGTGGGACTATGGGGTGTGTGTCCTGTAGGCTCTTGAAAGGACTTCAGGCTGAGAGAAAAGGACAACAATATTTCAGATTTCGAACAGGGAGGTTACATGATCAGAAGTTAAAAAAAACACTCCAGATATTACAGTGCTACATGCTTCAGTCCATGGGGTTGCAAAGTGTTGGACATGACTGAGCCACTGAACTGAACTGATTCTGCTTCCAAAATCTGTGTTTTTTCCATTATAATACAAGGCCTCCCAGATGACCAGAATAAGTTCTATAGCAATGAAAGAGAATATTTCATTAGCTCTGTCATACAAATATTTGATAACCCTTAGAGGAACTATTATAGATGGGGTTGATAACTCAGATAGCCAGATCATCTCTTCCAGTTCATATGTTCTATGATTTCCTGATTGTATGACAGGCTAGGGAACCTAAGTGGAAGATCAGTGTGTGTGTGTGTGTGTGTGTGTGTATCTGTGTATCTGTATGTATTTTTCTTTTTCCTTTTTCCAGATCTAAGGCATATCCACACACCCACTCTATCTGGACCTTGCTCAGGGTATCTCAACTGGTCTTTTTAAGAAAAAATAGGTTCTACTTTTTTTCCAAACAGCCATAAAACTTGGCACCAAATCACAATAACCTATTGGCTTTTATTCTTAATGACTTCCCTGAGGGGGGAAAAAGCATTTGCATTTCAGTCCATACTATTCTGACATATAATACATTCTTGCATGCATTTATAAGTCTTACATGCACCTTCCCATAGGTTCTCCAAGGTTAATGCTATTCCAAAATATCATTTCTACATTTTATGTCATACTGGGGATATGGAATAATTTCTGGTAGGCCTCCCAGGTGGCAGAGTAGTAAAGAATTTGCCTGCCAGTGCAGGACACACAGGAGACATGGGTTCAATTCCTGAGTCAGGAATATTCCCTGGAGGAGGAAATGGCAACCCACTCTAGTATTCTTGCCTGGAATATCCATGGACAGAGGAGCCTGGCAGACTACAGTCCATAGGGTAGAAAAGGGTCAGATATGACTGAGTAACTAAGCACAGGAGTTACATTGTGGAGGAAAAAGAGTCCTCTTTTAGGGCTCTATAAAAATTCAGGTGAGAGATGATATTGACCTGGACCATGGAATGAGCAAGCAGTAAAAGTGGTCAGAAGTTGTTAGAATTGGAATATATTTTAAAAGCAGAGTCAACCAGAATGTACTTATGGGACATAAGGGGGAAAAAAAGGGGGATCATTTCATTACTAGAGGGGTCCTCGGTGGTGGGGAACATGGTTCCCTCCCATCTCTGTCTTCTCCAGTTCAAGTCCACCCTGCAGTCAAATCCACAAACTGGATTTTTACTGACAGGGAGCCAGACCAACTTCCTCTTTGCTTTCTCCTAAATCCTAAGGTGGGCCCAGGAATTTGCATTTTTATAAAAATTTCAGAAGTAAGTTGAATGCAGCTATTCTGTAGACTGATATTTGGGAAAACCCTTTTATTTATTTATTTATTTTTTAACTCTTTATTTTATATTAGAGTATAGCCAATTAACAGTGTTGTGATGATTTCAGGCAGACAGCAAAGGGACTCAGCCGTATATATTCTTGTATCCATTTTCCCCCAAAACTTCTCCTATCCAGGCTGCCACATAACGTAGAGCAGAGTTCCTTGTGTTATACAGTAATTCCTTGTCAGTCACCTCTTTTAAATATTGCAGTGTGTATGTGTCCATCCCAAACCTCTAAAGATCCTTTCCTCCCATTGGGAAGACCTTTTAGAGTTTGAGTTGTTCATGTTTTTTTTTCTTTGGGGACATCTAACAACACCTAACAGGTGTATTTTATGAGTCATTACCTGCTTCTTTCTTCATAAGGAATCTAACATCCCCAGTGCAATGCACTATTGCCTAACCATTCTTGTGCTCTAACTTTTGCTCCAGTCATACTGCATTCTGACTGCTCTAATTTCTAAACAAACATAGAAATGTAGCACAGGTTGATATAAGTTCAAATCTTATCAATTAAGAAAATATAATTATTACTGATTCATGTTGTTGTATGGCAGAAACCTAAACAACATCATAAAACAATTTTCCTCCAACTAAAAAAAATTTTAATGCATAAAAAAGAAAATGTTGCCATAGTTCTGGGCTATAGGGAATGGATGAGTGAGCTTTACTTAATAGGGGCAGGCTTTGTGTCTTTGACCCTGGAACTGAATAAGAATCCAAGAGCAGTTTTCTATCAGTTTGCCAAAGCCACATCTGCGTACATGTGAAAGCAAATCTAGTGTTACCTGGACGGTGAGTAATGAGCTGTCTCCCTTGGATCCACTACACGTGTTGTGTATCTTAAGTGTGTTGTGCCCACCAGGTCAGGGTTCTTCCCCAAAAGGGAAACTAAAGAGGCTTTAGAGATGAGGAACACAGACTTGACTGAAAACCACTTCAAAAGTTTGTGACCAAATAATAAGATGAATGACCTTGAATTTCTGTATATTTGAGGAGTAGTCCTTGATGTGTTTCTACTGTGAATGCCAAAATTCAGACATGAAACCTTCCAGATACTGTCTGAGAGAGACTTTTTGTGACTTGATGTGGGATCTTTTCTCCCAGCATGGTCCGAAGTTGTCTTGTATCCACACCCTCATATAGGCGATTGTATTAAGACTTTTTTCTTGTTTTTGTTTTGTATCAACAATTAGACATTAGGACCTTGAAGCATTAACCCTCTCTTGTCCCTCTGAAGCTGGGCTGACCATTCAGGCAGCTGGACCTGAATACACAAAAGACTTGGGACAATGGGTATCTCTGTGGAGCTAGTTGGGGGTACTCCCAAGTCTTGTTTCTGTATCTAGACTTGAGCATGTTCTTCAGCTACCATTTTCCAAGAAAGATCAATTCCAAGAAGATTGAATAACTGTGTTTTCTTCTTATTCATCTGAATTTGTGGGTGGAAATCATGAACACCATATTGAGAAGACTTTTCTAGTTATTAGGACAAGAGCAATAAGTGTACTTGCTCTAGGATATGAAGAAATTGTTCTCATTGAAGATGGATTGGATGAACACTCAGCAGATGTTGAAAAGCACGTTACCTAAGAAGAGCTCTTTGAACTCTTGCTTGTGAATCTGAGCATTTCTTATACATTATTATTAACTCAACTATAACAAATATGTTTATTGATGTAACACTTCATTCCTCTTGTGATCTGATTGCACTTATTCTGTGAAGGCAGGAGGAGAAGGAGACACAAAGGATAAGATGGCTGGATGGTATCACCGACTCTATGGACATCAGTTTGAGCAAGCTCTGGGAGTTGGTGATGGATGGGAAAGCCTGGTGTGCTGCAGTCCATGGGGTCGCAAAGAGTCAGACACAATTGAGTGACTGAGCTGAACTGAACTAAATAAGAGCTCCTTGAACACTTCCTTGCAAATCTGAGATTTCTTTTACATTATTATCAGCTCCTTCTATAATAAAGATGTTTATTGATGTAGCACTTTATTACTGTTGTGATCTGATCACACTTATCCTCTGATTGTGACTGGCCTTCAAGTTCCTGCAAACTCTGAGATCCGGTAAGTGCAAGAATACAAAGATGAAGAAGAACAGGTGGTGATTCTGAGAATGGAGGGGAGGGAACAGAAGCAGGAACCAGGGAACATGACCAAAGCACCTGGGCCACTGTCACCTGGAGCTTACCATCATCCTGTCCATAGAGTTACTATGGTTTGGGATGCACTGTGTAGAAAACTGAGGTCAAAGAGAAACAGAAATGCCTATTGGAGGATGTGGAGAGAATACAACAGAGTGCTTGGTGTGATGTTTGTGGAACAATGTGCTTCCATTCCTGAGTGTCAGCTGTTCACATAGAGATTGTGACAGTTTCTACCATGTCCATGTCTGCTGGTTGGGAAACACTAGGACTAGTTCAAGGTGTAAATCCAAATGCGCTTAGAAAATGCTTTGAATTCAGTAAGGAAGAGAAATGGTGGTAGTCATCACAAACTCAGAAAGAGTGAAGAAATAGAAAAACTTTACATTTTTCTTCAGTAGGCGGGGATAATCAGACAGTTAATTATGAAAATAGATAGCAAGGAGATCCAACCAGTCCATCCTAAAGGAAATCAGTCCTGAGTATTCATTGGAAGGACTGATGCTGAAGCTAAAACTCCAATACTTTGGCCACCTGGTGTGAAGAACTGACTCATTTGAAAACACCCTGATACTGGGAAAGATTGAATGCAGGGGGTGAAGGAGATGACAGAGGATGAGAAGGTTGGATGGCATCACCAACTCAATGGACATGAATTTGAGTAAACTCTGAGAGTTGGTGATGGACAGGGAAGCCTGGTGTGCTGCAGTCCATGGGGTTGCAAAGAGTCGGACACGACTGAGTGACTGAACTGAACTGAAAGGATTAAAGAGTAAAGGTCACCAAGAGAACTTGGCAGTTGAGCCAAGCGATTTGAGATAAAGTTTTAGGGTGTTTCCAGGAAGTTCCACTTCATTAAGCCTTATAAATGTGATTTGCAGTTTTTTTTTTTTTTCCTTTTGGTGGATTGCCTTTTCACTACTTTTGTATTAATAGTTTCCTTTGATGCAAAAACATTCTGAGTTTTGATGAATACTGATTTACCTATTTTTTCTTCTGTTGCCTGTGCTTTGGTGACATATCCAAATCTAGTGTCATGAAACTTCCCTTCTAGTTTTTCTTCTAACAGTTCCATATTTGTGTCTTGATTGTGTAAGTCTTTGATGCGTATTGAGGTTTATCTGTGTGGGGAGTGAGTATGTTCACAATTGGGCACCTGAAACAAGTGCAAAATACCCACTCTTTGTAGATTTGTGTCATATCCTGACTGGCCTTCACTAGTTAACTTGGTATGCTTTAGTCCTGGGATTAGCCCAATAGTCAAGCTAAAGGCAATGAGTTCATTTCTGAGTCAGCATCTTGCCTGGAGTAGGTGTGCCTCTTTGATTGTCCTGAATATATGGCTGTTTTTAAATGCCCTCTGTCCCCAAAATCCACACCCCAGTTCTACTCAGGGTTTTATATGCTCTAGTCTATGTCGCCACTCTTACTCTCTTGTCCCTGGCACCATATATATATAGTCTCCCCTGCAAGAGTAATGAGCTATTTCGGCTGCTCTTCAGTTTAAACCTAGGCTTAGGTGAAACAGACACCAGTCTTCAGGCAGCCACCAAACAGGTTAGAACATTGCATTAAGGTTTTTGTGATCAGTCTTGCTTGCTGGAGGCAGCTGGGAACAGAGCTGCCACCCATTATAGATCAAGACTTCACTGTTCAAGTCAGGGGAGAGGTAAGTGTGAGGAAAAGCACGATAAAATGTCCTTCCTCTCGGTTCTGGAATTTTCCTGATTGTGTGTTCAATGTGTTCCTGTAGATTTTGGCTGTTTGACTGTTTCCAGAGCTCCTGTGAAGTTTTTCATCTGGTTTCTGATTGTTTTCTCACATTTCTAAGGGAGAATTCAACACTTCCTAGCTCACCATTTTGCTGACATAACCCTATGTGTTAAATTTTATTTGACCTCACAACATCCCATTGTATCAATGCATATTGATCTCCCTAACTCTTCCCTTATTTGTTATAATATAACTTGTGTACAGGTTCTTCATTTATGACTAACCATTGAGCAAGATAGTAAAGTACATGAAATCGTTATCATTTCCTTTATGATATCTTTCTAAAAAGTTATATAACTAAGTCCAAGGATTAACCCCTGTAAGGGTCTGTTTGCACACTGCACAAGGTATCAAAAAGCTATTAATAATTAATCTCCAATAAACACTTTGTCAGAATGTGTGGTTTGGGTATTCTTTTCAGGATCTCAACACTATCAGGTCTGGATAGCAACATAATTATGGTGGTAGGAAAAGTAAAAAGGCAAGTTTATTTTCTTTTGAAGTTTTCTTTATTAAGGAATAAGATTTTATAAAATGTTTATTAATCACTCCCTTAAATTGTGTGATTCTGTGAATGTGTGTATGTATGTACAGTAAAATAGTTAAATTTTTTGAATTGATGTTTGATCAATATTAAGATTCATATTGGAAAAATGAAAAAAAAGTGTGGAAATTTCTAGTGTAACATATGGTCAATAATTGTTCAATCTCATCATTATATAGTTTAAGATTGCACTGATAAAGAAGCAAACAAGTTAATTGGCTTCAATCCTCTTCTTTTGCCCTGGGTACTGGTTTCACCTTGCCCCTCCTACAATGTATCTGCTAACTCTGGAGAATGCAGCTGGGGCGTGACCATCCTGGTGTTTATAACTTGTGAAGGAAGGCAGAAGGGAAAAATCAGAGTCTGCTTGGTCAGAGGAGAAATGGCAATGGGTTCCAAATACCAGAAGAAAGTGAAGCTTAATGACGGCCACTTTATTCCTGTCCTGGGATTTGGCACTTTGGCACCTCCAGAGGTAACAGTTGTGATTTGGGGTTGAGATATAAATAGTAGTGGATGTGACATGAGCACAAGGGACTTGAGTTGTCAAGCACTGAGCTCCTGTGTGACTCTGGGAGGATCATGTGGTTCCACTAACCAGGCTAGAACCATGCCCTGTGAAAGGGGAGAGAGCATCCAGTCTTCACTCTGCATCAGGGTCTGAGGCTGTGCTCACCTACAGTTTGCTCTGGGTTCCCCTCCAGTTTCCATCTCTTTCCCAGCTTCGCAGAAGAGGTGAGACTCAGCTGTCGAGAACACTGATTGTCAGCTTCTTGGCTTTGAAGGCAATTGCAATGGTGGGGTTTCTCTGTGTATTTCATTAAAGAACTCTTCCCTCCTTCCAAAGTAATAC
The DNA here is from genome assembly GCF_049115385.1 of Moschus berezovskii. Taxonomy (NCBI): domain Eukaryota; kingdom Metazoa; phylum Chordata; class Mammalia; order Artiodactyla; family Moschidae; genus Moschus; species Moschus berezovskii. The sequence continues at coordinate 40,771,014 of NC_142474.1, read as the reverse complement.
TTGACCCAGAGCAGTATCTGAGGTGCCAGGTCCTGAAGATGAGGTGACTGAAATCTAATGGGAGAGAATTGCTTATCTACTGCAGGATAGCTACTCGGCCAGGTGACACAGGGCAGCTGTGCTTTGCCTTGTGTTTCTGTTTCTGCTTGGAAACTTTTTCTGATGGGAACTATAGTATCATTTGAGGGGATAAGCTACAATCTTACAGGTCAGGCTTCATACTGTATCCTTGGGTTTTGTAGTGTCTTTTTATTAAAGTATAGTTTTCAGTCCTTGGACATAAGAGGGACTAGTGGACAAGTCTCTAGACTAGAAGCCAGAAACGTTGCTGCCAATCTTGCCTTTAGAGTACATAGTTGTGACAAGGGACTGGTCTTTAAATTTTGAATCCAATTTTTCTAATTTATAGAACAAAAGAAAACATTCAGAGACATTTTGCAGATAAAAGACGAGGATTGTTTATTTTGTGAAATCTGATGGGCGGAGGGAAGGAAGTGTCCAGCCTAGTACTGAGCTCACTGGTTCATTCCTCATTACATCCCACAAGGCATGCGGCCGTCAGGAAAACCAGGACTAGACCCAACAGGGGGACCTTGAACCAAGCATCTAACTCTTTGAAACATGAAAGATTCTGGATTACAGAAACATATTGCAATATTATTCAGCTTGAAAAGGGAAGTTAATCCCACCATCTGCAACCACACAGGTGAACCTGGAGAATAGTAAGCAAAGTGAAATAAGCCAGAAATAGAAAGACAAATACTGCATCATTTCTTTATAGGTAGTATCTAAAACATTGAACTCATAGAAGCAGAGTGTAGAGAAATGGTGACCGGAAGCTGGGGACAAGGATGGGAAAAATGGAAAGATGTTGGTCAAACGTCCAGACCTTTTGTTATGTGATGAATGTCTGCAGACCTGATGTACAGCATGGTGACTATACTTAAATATAATGCATTATATTTTGAAATTTTATAAGAGAATAGATATTAAGCATTCTCACAAACACTCCCCAAAAGTTAGCTATGTGAGATGATGGATCTGTAAACTAGCTTGATTGTGTTAATCATTAACAAAAGTTAGTTACATGAGAGCATCACTTTGTACAGATTGAATAGATACAGTTTTTCTTTGGTGTTTTCTGTGTGATATCGTGGTAGACAGAGGTATTAGATGCTTTCACCTGATGCATTTCAGGTCAGTTCAGTTGCTCAGTCATGTCCAACTCTTTGTGACCCCATGGACTACAGCACACCAGGTTTCCCTGTCCATCACCCAACTCCCAGAACCTGCTCTAACTCATGTCTATCGAGTCAGTGATGCCATCAAATCATCTTGTCCTCTGTTATCCCCTTCTCCTCCTGCCTTCACTCTTTCCCAGCATCAGGGTCTTTTCCAATGAGTCAGTTCTTCACATCAGGTGGCCAAAAGTTAGAGCTTCAGCTTCAAAATCAGTTCTTTCAAGGAATATGCAGGACTGATTTCCTTTAGGATTGACTTGTTTGATCTCCTTGCAGTCCAAGGGACCTTCAAGAATCTTCTGCAACACCGCAGTTCAAAAGCATCAATTCTCTGGTGCTCAGCTTTCTTTATGGTCCAACTCTCACATCCATACATGATACTGGGAAAACCATACTTTGACTAGACAATCCTTTGTTGGCAAAGTAATATAGCTGCACTTTAATATGGTGTCTAGTTTGGTCCTAGATTTCTTCCAAGGAGCAAGCGTCTTTTATGCCTTCATGGCTGCAGTCACCAACTGCGGTGATCTGGGAGCCCAAGAAAATAAAGTCTGTCACTGTTTCCATTGTTTTCTCATTTATTTGCCATAGATGCTTATTGATACCACCTTCAGGTAATAGGATCGGTAGTTTGGTGAATGGTGCTTATTGGTACTTCTTTTCACCCCACATATTTGTATCTTAAATCTAGTACATGTCTCCTCTCACCATGCCCCCCGCTAAAGAGAATATTGCAAATTTCTCATCATTGGTGTGTTCAAATTTTAATTTTAAATTAAAGTCACTATACTTCTTTGAACCTAGACCAGACCAGTGTGATTTAATATGGGTTAATGAATCAGGGTTCCCTTGGTGGCTCAGATGGTAAAGAATCTGCTTGAAATGAGGGAGACCTGAGTTTGAGCCTTGGGTTGGGATGATCCCTTGGAGAGGGAACTGGCAACCCACTCCAGTATTCTTGCCTGGGAATACCAAGGACAGAGGAGTCTCATGAGGTACAGTCCAGTCTTTGCTTTTATCATACATCTTGTACCTTTGTTGATTTTGCTTCAGACATCTCACGGTATAAATCCTATCCTTGACTACAAGTTTATTCTGAGGCCTTTGGGTTCTTCCAGCAAATCACTGAAACTGGTGGTGCACTTGGAGTCCTCTGATGCCTGTGATCGCCTGGGGTTGCAGGGTTTTGGGGTGACCATTTAATCACTGACCAGAAACGTACAGGGAAACTGTCATGGGTCCATCACCACAAATACAGGAATAAACAAAGGCATGAAGAAATGTTGGTTCTTAGTACGATCAAACTCGTGCCTTCAGTTCAGTTCAGTCGCTCAGTCGTGTCCGACTCTTTGAGACCCCATGAATCACAACATGCCAGGCCTCCCTGTCCATCACCAACTTCCGGAGTTCACTCAAACTCATGTCCATCGAGTCAGTGATGCCATCCAGCCATCTCATTCTCTGTCATCCCCTTCTCCTCCTACCCCCAATCCCTCCGAGCATCAGAGAATTTTCCAGTGAGTCAACTTGTCGCATGAGGTGGCCAAAGTATTGGAGTTTCAGCTTTAGCATCAGTCCTTCCAATGAACACCCAGGACTGATTTCCTTTAGAATGGACTGGTTGGATTTCCTTGCAGTCAAGGGACTCTCAAGAGTCTTCTCCAACACCTCAGTTCAAAAGCATCAATTATTCGGCCCTCAGCTTTCTTCACAGTCCAACTCTCACATCCATATATGACCACGGGAAGAACCATAGCCTTGACTAGACGGACCTTGGTTGGCAAAGTAATGTCTCTGTTTTTTAATATGCTATCTCAGTTGGTCATAACGTTCCTTCCAAGGAGTAAGCGTCTTTTAATTTCATGGCTGCAGTCACCATCTGCAATGATTTTGGAGCCCCAAAAAATAAAGTCTGACACTTTTCCCATTGTTTCTCCATCTATTTCCCATGAAGTGATGGGACCAGATGCCATGATCTTAGTTTTCTGAATGTTGGCTTTAAGCCAACTTTTTCACTCTCCTCTTTCAATTTCATCAAGAGGCTTTTTAGTTCCTCTTAATTTTCTGCCATAGGGGTGGTGTCATCTGCATATCTGAGGTTATTGAAATTTCTCCCGGCAATCTTGATTCCAGCTTGTGCTTCCTCCAGCCCAGCATTTCTCATGATGTACTCTGCATACAAGTTAAATAAGCAGCGTAACAATATACAATCTTGAAGTACTCCTTTTCCTATTTGGAACCAGTCTGTTGTTCCATGTCCAGTTCTAACTGTTGCTTCCTGACCTGCATACAGCTTTCTCAAGAGGCAGGTCAGGTGGTCTGGTATTCCCATCTCTTTCAGAATTTCCCACAGTTTATTGTGATCCACACAGTCAAATGCTTTGGCTTAGTCAATGAAACAGAAATAGATGTTTTTCTGGAACTCTCTTGTTTTTCCCATGATCCACCAGATGTTGGCAATTTGATCTCTGGTTCCTCTGCGTTTTCTAAAACCTGCTTGAACATCAGGAAGTTCACGATTCACATATTGCTGAAGCCTGGCTTGGAGAATTTTGAGCATGATTTTACTAGCATGTGCCGCCGCCGCCGCTAAGTCACTTCAGTAGTGTCCGACTCTGTGTGACCCCATAGACGGAAGCCCACCAGGCTCCCCCGTCCCTGGGATTCTCCAGGCAAGAACACTGGAGTGGGTTGTCATTTCCTTCTCCAATGTGTGAAAGTGAAAAGTGAAAGTGAAGTCGCTCAGTCGTTTCCAACCCTTAGCGACCCCACGGACTGCAGCCTACCAGGCTGCTCCGTCCATGGGATTTTCTAGGCAAGAGTACTGGAGTGGCTTGCCATTGCCTTCTCCGTACTAGCATGTGAGATGAGTGCAATTGAGCGGTAGTTTGAGTATTCTTTGGCATTGCCTTTCTTTGGGATTGGATTGAAGACTGACCTTTTCCAGTGCTGTGGCCACTGCTGCGTTTTCCAAATTTCCTGGCATATTGAGTGCAGCACTTTCACAGCATCATCTTTCAAGATCTGAAATAGCTCAACTGGAATTCTATTACCTCTACTAGTTTTGTTCCTAGTGATGCTTTCTAAGACACACTTGACTTCACATTCCAAGATGTCTGGCTCTAGGTGAGTGATCACGTTATCGTGATGATCTTGTTCGTGAAGATCTTTTTTGTACAGTTCTTCTGTGTATTCTTGCCACCTCTTCTGAATATCTTCTGCTTCTGTTAGGTCCATACCATTTTTGTCCTTTATCGAGCCCATCTTTTCATGAAATGTTCCCTTGGTATCTCTAATTTTCTTGAAGAGATCTCTAGTCTTTCCTATTCTGTTGTTTTCCTCTATTTCTTTCCACTGATCACTGAGGAAGGCTTTCTTATCTCTCCTTGCTTTTCTTTGGAACTCTGCATTCAGATGCTTATATCTTTGATTTTCTCCTTTGCTTTTTGCTTCTCTTCTTTTCACAGCTATTTGTAAGGCCTCCTCAGACAGCCATTTTGCCTTTTTGCATTTCTTTTCCATGGGAATTGTCTTGGTTCCTGTCTCCTGTACAATGTCACGAACCTCTGTCCATAGTTCATCAGGCACTCTATCTATCAGATCTAGTCCCTTAAATCTATTTCTCACTTCCACTGTATAATCATAAGGGATTTGATTTAGGTCATATCTGAATGGTCTAGTGGTTTTCCCTACTTTCTTCATTTTAAGTCTGAATTTGGCAATAAGGAGTTCATGATCTGAGCCACAGTCAGCTCCTGGTCTTGTTTTTGCTAACTGTATCGAGCTTCTCCATCTTTGGCTGCAAAGAATGTAATCAATCTGATTTTGGTGTTGAGCATCTGGTGATGTCCATGTGTAGAGTTTTCTCTTGTGTTGTTAGAAGAGGGTGAGTTCTATGACCACTGTGTTCTCTTGGCAAACTCTAGTAGCATTTGCCCTGCTTCATTCCCCACTCCAAGGCCAAATTTGCCTGTTACTCCAAGTGTTTCTTGACTTCCTACATTTGCATTCCAGTCCCCTATAATGAAAAGGACATCTTTTTTGGGTGTTAGTTCTAAAAGGTCTTGTAGGTCTTCAACTTCGGCTTCTTCAGCATTACTGCTTGGGGCATAGGCTTGGATTACTGTGATATTGAATGGTTTGCCTTGGAAATGAACAGAGATCATTCTGTCATTTTTGAGATTGCATCCAAGTACTGCATTTCGGACTCTTTCATTGACTATGATGGCTACTCCATTTCTTCTAAGGGATTCCTGCCCACAGTAGTAGACATAATGGTCATCTGAGTTAAATTCACCCATTCCAGTCCATTTTAGTTTGCTGATTCCTAGAATGTTGACATTCACTCTTGCTATCTCCTGTTTGACCATTTCCAATTTGCCTTGATTCATGCAAAAAACATTCCAGGTTCCTATGCAATATTGCTCTTTACAGCATCGGACCTTCCTTCTATCACCAGTCACATCCACAACTGGGTATTGTTTTTGCTTTGGCTCCATCCCTTAATTCTTTCTGGATTTATTTCTTCACTGATCTCCAGTAGCATATTGGGCACCTACCGTCCTGGGGAGTTCCTCTTTCAGTATCCTATTATTTTGCCTTTTCAATCTGTTCATGGGGTTCTCAAGGCAAGAATACTGAAGTGATGGTTTGCCATTCCCTTTCCAGGGGACCACATTATCTCAGACCTCTCCACCATGACCCGCCCATCTTCAGTGGCCCCACACGGCATGGCTTAGTTTCACTGAGGTAGAGAAGGCTGTAGTCTGTGTGATCAGATTGACTAGTTTTCTGTGATTATGATTTCAGTGTGTTTGCCCGCTGATGCCCTCTCGCAATACCTATAATCTTACTTGGGTTTCTCTTACCTTGGTCGTGGGGTGTCTCTTCATGGCTGCTCCAGCAAATCGTAGCCGTTGCTCCTTACCTTGGACAAGGGGTATCTCCGCAAGGCCGCCCCTCCTGACCTTGAACTTGGAGTAGCTCCTCTCGGCCTCCTGGGCCCATGCAGCTGCCGCTACTTGTGCCTTCAGTTCAGTTCAGTTGCTCAGTCATGTCTGACTCTTTGTGACACCATGAATCACAGCACGCCAGGCCTCCCTGTCCATCACCAACTCCCGGAGTTCACTCAAACTCATGTCCATCGAGTCGGTGATGCCATCCAGCCATCTCATTCTCTGTCATCCCCTTCTCCATCTGCCCCCAACCCTTCCCAGCATCAGAGTCTTTTCCAGTGAGTCAACTCGTTACATGAGGTGGCCAAAGTATTGGAGTTTCAGCTTTAGCATCAGTCCTTCCAATGAACACCTTAGTAATCTCTTAATCATAAAAATATTCAACAACTGCTTTTCTTGCTTACATAGGTTCCCAAGAGTGAGGCTCTGGAGGTCACCAAATTTGCTATAGAGGTTGGATTTCACCATATTGACTGTGCTCATTTGTACCAAAATGAAGAGCACGTTGGCCAGGCCATTCGAAGCAAGATTGCAGATGGCACTGTGAAGAGAGAAGACATATTCTACACTTCAAAGGTTCTGTGTGTGCTGTGTGTGTGTGCATGTGTATTCAAATGACTGGGGGAAGGTGACAATTATGTAATAGGGTCAGTAGTTTGCTGAACAGAGCTTATTGGTGCCCCCCCTTTTTTTCATATATATTAAATCTAGTGTCTTAAATCTAGTATCTTTCTCCTCTCAATGAGCCCCTCAAAGAGAGTAATTGTAACTTTTTCATCATTGCTGTGTTCAAATTTTAATTTTAAATTAAAGTCACTTTACTTCTTTGAACCTAGAGCAGAGCCATGTGTTTTAGTACAGGCTAATTAATCAGTGCTTCCCTGGTGACTCAGATGGTTAAGAATCTGTCTGAAATGCCGGAGGCATGAGTTTGATTCCTGGGTCGGGAAGATCCACTGGAGAGGGAAATGGCTACCCATTCTGGTATTGTTACCTGGGAATCCAATGGACAAACAAGCCTCGTGGACTACAGTCCAGGGGTCACAAAGATTCGGACACAATTGAGTGACTAAAACTATACTATATTTACTTAATGAATACTTTATTTACTTTACTTATTTACTCCCAGACAACCGGGGAGCAGATTATAACTTTTCTTATCATCTGGGATGCTTCTCGAATTTCTTCACACTCTGAATCTCAGTTCTCTTTTTCAAGAGCAAGAGAGCATTTGAGAGGCACTTTGTGCATTATACAAAATCTATCCAAAGTGTCTCAAATTATGTTCTGCTCACATTAATATGTTCAAAGCATTTTTTCCTACAGTTATGTAAACAAGATAGTAATTAACTTTGAGAAGATGGATTGTTTGATCAAATTAAACTAAGTGTGTGCTATTACGCTCTATCAAGCATAATTCAGTTGATGGTCATGGTAGTTATTTGATAAAGTTATTTACATCTTGATTCATTTCATTCCAATGTGAAAGATGTACTGATGACAAATTCAATCAAATAATGAAATCTACAAGGATGCGTTAGATAAAGAATGGAACTCAGGAAGAAATGGAATGGTTTTTCCATGGTCATCTCTTTCTAACCAATAATAATGTCTAATTATTAAGTGAAAGAAGACAAGCACAATTATATACAACAATCATTTCCCACAGCTTCCTTTGTTTAATCTCTGCAGGTTTGGTCCACTTTCCTTCGACCAGAGTTGGTCCAACCAGCCTTGGAAAAGTCACTGAAAGATCTTCAACTGGAATATGTCGATCTCTATATTATTCATCATCCAGTGGCTCTGGTGGTAGGTGATTTGTGTGATCACCTCTGTTTTATTTCTTGGATCAGAATGTCTACAACTTGCATGGATGGCTGATAGGATTTTTCCTAGTAGGTCTGAAAGAATGGTTACACTAGAGTAGAATCCCCTAAGTAATCATTTGTGATCATCATTTTGGGGAGGTTCTTTGAATCTCTTACCTGCCTCCAGAGAAATGAGTTAAATACTCTGAGTCTCTCAGCCTCAAAATCTTGAGGAAGTAGGAATAGGCAAGTTCTGCACATGGTGCTGATTAGGTTTCAGAGTCTGAGGATCTCACTAAAGAGTTTGGTGAAGAGTGCTGAGTGCTGACACAGCCTCACACCTGAACAGGATGAGGTCTTCTCATCTCTCACCCTTTCACATTTCATGGATTTGGTAGTGTCCTTCTGGGTGTGTCTAAACCTCACAGTCTTCTCAGGACTCAGGAGACTTTGCCTCCCCTGGCGCCTCTGTTCACAATGACGTTTTGCAGACTGCACTTAGCTGTTAAGAACTGTATTATATGGAGGAGATTTTTCCAGTTGTTCCAGTGGTTAGGACTGTGTGCTTTCATTCCTGGGTCAGGCTGTTTTGAGGGAGTGAGTTCAATTCCTATTCAGGGAACTAAGATAGCAAACCCATGGCAGAGCCAAAGCAAAGTAACAAGAACAAAGTCTATTATGCAGAACTCATTTTTAGAATATAGAATTCTACTCAAGTCATCCTTTGCCAAAGAGTTTATTGGACTATGTAGATGGCAATTCCCATCTACATAGATTTAAGGATTTCAAATACTTGATAAAAATGTCTCCAGTATTGTATTTCTTGTAATGACATCATTCTTGATTTGCTTGATGTTTTTCTCAGCATTTTCTATCATTGACAGATTGACCTTGATCAGTTCAAGTCTCATTGTCCTTGAGCAGTTCAAGCTTCATCAGTCCACAGTGTTTGAGAGTATGTCTGCATCTCCCACATAACTTAACAGAACAAGGAGAACCTTGATTTTTCATGTGTACACCCTGAAGCTATCTGATGTTCAGAGTGCAAAGGAATTCTGATATTTAGTCCAGGTCAAGATTGCAATTTTTATGCCAGCAGTAAGGCATAACTTTCTGTTACTCTCTGCACAATAGAGGAGGTCTTCATAGAACCATTCAATTTCAAATTCTTCAGTGTTACTGGTCAGGACAGAGACTTGGATTACCATGATTTTGAATGGTTTGCCTTAGAAATGAACAGAGATCATTCTGTTGTTTTTGAGATTGCATCAAGGTACTGAATTTTGGACTCTTTTGGTGATTATGATGGCTACTCCATTTCTTCTAAGGGATTTCGGCCCACAGTAGTAGGTATAATGGTCATCTGAGTTACATTCACCCATTCCAGTCCATTTTAGTTCGCTGATTCCTGGAACTCGACGTTCACTCTTGCTATCTCCTGTTTGACCATTTCAAATGCCTTGATTCATGGACCTAAATTCCAGGTTCCTGTGCAATATTGCTCTTTACAGCATCGGACCTTGCTTCTATCACCAGGCACATCCACAACTGGGCGTTGTTTTGCTTTCGCTCTGTCCCTTCATTCTTTCTGGAGTTATTTCTCCACTGATCTCCAGTAGCATTTTGGGCACCTACGGACCTGGGGAGTTCATCTTTCAGTGTCCTATCTTTTTGCCTTTTCGTACTGTTCATAGGGTTCTAAAGGCAAGAATACTATACTGACGTGCTTTGCCATTCCTTTCTCCAGTGGACCACATTTGTCAGAACTCTCCTCCATGACCCGTCTGTCTTGGGTGGCCCGACATGGCATGCCTTAGTTTCATTGAGTTAGACAAGGCTGTGGTCCATGTTATCAGATTGGCTAGTTGTCTGTGATTGTGGCTTCAAACTATCTGCCCTCTGATGACCTCTCTCAGTGCCCGCTCTCTGGCTGAGTGTGGAGAAATTATTTGGTAATGTCTCTAAAATGACTGCTTCTATTCTAGCCAGGGGAGGCACTCTTCCCAACAGATGAAAATGGAAAAATGATATATGACTCAGTGGATCTCTGTCGCACATGGGAGGTGAGTCGTAGGGAAGGAGCCAGGTGAGATGGGAACCTCCTTCATTTCTTCCACCTGTGAGAATGGGCTGTGGACCACCAGACTCAGCAGTTCATGAATCTAAGGGCTGTGATGCTGGGGTTGTGGGGGAGGAAACCATTGTTGAAATGTTGACAGAGAAGAACAGTGGAGGAGAATTTGGGAACGTGAAGACAGACATCTATTTCCTTCCATGTGATGTATCTTCTCTGGGGTTTTTCTAAGGAGGAGACTGTAATTCTTCTTGTGTCATGAACCCCTTCCCCTTTTTTCTTCCTTATAATCAATGCTAATTCTTGACAAGAGACACTTTTAATAATTTTTTTTGCAGCCATTAATCTTGTTCTATTGCCCATTCCAAGTGATTGTTCATGACTGCTCATCACCCCTCCCTCCCAGGCCCTGGAGAAGTGTAAAGACGCAGGGCTGACCAAGTCTATTGGGGTGTCCAACTTCAACCACAAGCAGCTGGAGAAGATCCTGAACAAGCCGGGGCTCAAGTACAAGCCCGTCTGCAACCAAGTGAGCAGCTCGGTTCCTCTCCCTCCTGTTCTTCAGAACCTCCTTCTTGCCCTGGAGCCAGATGTCTGTCTGTCCTCCCCTCCTGTTCATCCCACCTTTGGAGACAGACGGTTCTAGAGTGCAGAGCCTCTGTCTGCACAATGTGAATAGAATCTAAAACAGTATCTTTGATAAGATCTGGGTGGAAAAGGTGGGGATGGCTTCCTGCTAAATTGTGATGAAGCCTGAGGGAAGGTAATGGGGTTGAAGGGGATTAGACTAGTCCCCCAGTACTTAGAGGAAGGAGGTGTTGCTCTGAGCCGAAAGCATTATCAGAAATCAGCATGAAAGTGCTCAGATGAAGCTGTGTACAGGAAGGAAGACCATGAAAACCCAGAAAGGGAAGTAAATACAGAGAAAAACCAGGTGAGACAGGTGTTCAGGGTTTGTGTGAAGTTTGGAAGCCTGAATCCTTAGTCTTGGTGTCCCAGCTTCAACAGGGAGCACAGTACAGAGAAATGTGCTGGAGACTATGAAAGTCACCCGGGTTAGACGATGAAGTTAAATGCTTGTGGGGTCCTGACAGTTGATGGAAGGATTACTCAGGATTTAGAGCAGACCTTGTGATTTACTCAGTCTTATTCTGGTTTCCACATCTATTTCTAGCATAAAATTGTTAAACACATTTTTCTGTGTCTTTCCGTGCTCATCCTTTTTTTGGTTCTATTTTCACTTTGTGAGAAAACTTAACATGAAATCTATCCTTTTACCAAATTTTTAACTATAAAATGGAATAATGTTGTTAACTCTAGGGACAATGAAGAAAAAGAGAAGTCGCTCAGTCATGTCCGACTCTCTGCAACGCCATGGACTGTAGCCTACCAGGCTCCTCGGTCCATAGGATTTTCCAGGCATGAATACTGGAGTGGGTTGCCATTTCCTTCTCCAGGGAATCTTCCAGACCCAGGGATCAAACCCGGGTCTCCCACATTGTAGGCAGACGCTTTTCAGTCCAAGCTACCCGGGAACCTACTGAGGACAGTGGTGTACAGCAAATCTAGAATTTATTCATCTTGTATAATTGAGATTCATTAGGATTAGCAATTCCTGGTTTATCCCACCTCCCACCCTCTGGTGACAAGCACTCTACCATTTAATTCTGAGTTTGACCCCTCTCCATATATATTATAACTTATATATGATATATATGTCATGTAGTATTTATTCTTCTGCAATGGTCTTATTTCATATGTACCAAAGTCTTTAAGGTAAAACTTTCAATTAAGGGTAAAGAATCTTCTATAATTCAAGAAATAGTCATTTGTATCAGTTATATATGTATATGTATATATATAAATATATATAATTGTCTCAGTTATAAAAATTAGGAAATTAATGTGATCCTGGCATTAGTTTTGTTTTGCTCCTATGTTCTCATGTGAAAATCTTCAAATATTAGAGAAGTTAGGAGTATGGCAGGGAATATATATATATATATATATATATATATTATTTTGCTGATCTGGGTCTGACTATGGTTCCTATGTCACTTTAAATCATCTTTATCAAGCACTTTGAACTTAGAATGGTCAATCTTGATGTTACCAAGATATCCAGACTAGTTTTGACAAATAGAACGTATTTATCATTGTTATTTTGTGATGCTAATTAACTTGTTTCTGTAATCCTAGATTATGTAAATTAATAGTTAAATCTGAATGACTTACTATATTAAGGTTAAATATTTTATTTGGTCTTCCATCCTGTACACAGTTTCATCTGAGCACTTTCACGCTGATTTCTGGTAGTGCTTTCAGCTCAGAGGAACACCTCCTTCCTCTAAGTTCTGGGGGACTAGTCTAATCCCCTTCACCTCCATTACCTTCCCTCAGAAAATGTCAGTTTAATGGCTTTGTCCCTTAAATGAACCCTGGTTGGAAGTGCATAGTGACAAGTTGTCCCACTGTGTGTGACAGTACCTTTGTTTTCCTGGTAAAGCTATTAATAGCTCTATCTTTTATTTGGAGATGTGTATTTTCCCTGTCGAAATTACCTAGTCATATGTTGAACGATAACCATCATCAGGGGAAGTTTGATTTCCCCCAAGTTTTCACGTAATGGTTGAGAACCCATTGATGACTTCTACCTGAATTAATTCATTGGAATGTTTTTCATTATTCTCCATTTTAAATGCTCTTTTTAATCTTCTGACCTGACATTTTGTTGTAAAAACAAAATTCCTTCATTAATTCAGGATAAAATATACCTATTCCCTGGTAGCTCAGCTGATAAAGAATCAGCTGCAATGCAGGAGACCACAGTTCAATTCCCGGGTCAGGAAGTTCCCCTGGAGAAGGGATAGGCTATTCACTCCAGCATTCTTGTACTTCTCTGGTGACTCAGATGGTGAAGAATCTGCCTTCAATGAGGGAGACCTGGGTTTGAACACTGGGTTGGGAAGATCCCCTGGAGGAGGACATGCAACCCACTCCAGTATTCTTGCCTGAAGAAGACCATGGACAGAGGAGCCTGGTGTGCTACAGTCCATGGGGTTGCAAAGAGTTGGACATGGCTGAACGACTAAGTACAACATTCCTATAAGACTGTAAAAATCTTCATTCCTTCCCATTAATTGTCAGTTTCTGAAAAAGGATTTGTTCTAATAGTCATAGTCTGTGGCGGAAAATGGGTTTTGCTCTTTGGGATTTTTATTGCCTCTGTGCGCTACATTTGCTTTCATTCATAACTCCCTTTGGTTCTCAAATCTACTCAAATGTCACCAGTGGGAACCCATCAAAGTGGTTCTTTTGTCCTTCAGACATTTCTTCATAGTACTTTGTGCAATTTCTTTCTTTCTGGCATAGTTTAATGTCCAATGCTTAGAAAGCTCTTTTCCTGTCCCAGATCTGGAATTAAGCATGCGTGTTGGGGGTGTTCAGTGGTGTTCAGCAACCAAGATCTGGTCCATAGAATTACTTGCTTTCAGTAATGTCATTATTTTTTACCTTCTCAGAGAACAGAGATATAAATTTCTTTTTAAAATATTTCTCTCCTTGGTGGTTCCAGTCGTAATGTGATGTGACACAATTTTTTCTTTAGCATATATAATTTTTACTTTTAAGCTTTCTCTGGCACATTACCTTTCCATATAATCTAACACTCTTCTATACTGGCATTCTACAGGTGGAATGTCACCCTTATCTCAATCAGAGCAAGCTGCTGGAGTTCTGCAAGTCACATGATATTGTCCTCGTTGCCTATGGTGCTCTGGGATCCCAACGATCATTACAATGGTAACAAATGTTATTGATGGCAACAATGAGTTTACCTAAAACTCTATTTTTGATGAATATGTTATCATATCTCACTCAGTGCTTCGAAGATAACTCTCAACAGGCAAAGGGGAGACAAGACAGATGGGAGAAATTCTCTTTTGTCTTTGCATCATCCAGCCAGTTTTCTTACATTGCATTTGTCTTGTATATAGATTATAACACAAATCTCTACTTTAAAATCTCTACATACTCCCCCACTTGAAAACTAAGACATAAGCTTTGTCATAATTTACTTACTTATGGACTGATGAACACATTACTACTAATAGACTTTCCAAGCTTCCCTCACTTTGTGTCTAAAATCAGGATAGCATTAGTTGCTCAGTCGTGCCAGCTCTTTGTGACCCCATGGACTGTAGACCTCCAGGCTCCTCTGTCCATGGAATTCTCCAGCAAGGGATACTGGAGTGCCTAGCCATTACCTTCTCCATGGATCTTCCTGACCCAGGGATTGAATATGCATTGCAGGTGGGCTCCTTACCATCTGAGCCATGAAGGAGGCCCCAAATCAGGATAATAATATGTAATTCCCAGGTGTCTCATGATTGAAAAATAAGCATAATTTGAAGCATTTTGTAAACATTTGTAGAAGAATTGCACAATGTAAATAATGATGAAAAACAAGGTTTTAATTTTTAGACTACTCAACTTTTATCAACACCTGAGACAAGTGTAAGTTAAAGGAAAAAATCTTTTGCAATCCTTTCCATCACGTTCTCCTTTCAAGCCGTTGTCTTTACTTTTGCGCTCTGATTGGAGAAGAAAACAACCACAGAGAAGTAAAAAAGAAACAAATCCATGCGTTCGGCAATTACAGTCTCAACTCAATAATGCACCCGATTCACCTGCAGATCTTTGTAAATACAGAATGGAAGGTGACACACCGGAGTTTCTGATTCAGTTTGTCTTCAGCTAAGCCATGGAATTTGTGTTTCTAACAAGGTCCCAGGAGATGCAGATGCTGCTGGTCCATGGACCACAGTTTGAGAAGCACTGGTCTAGAGTAGAGATACTGGTCTCTTGGGAAGCCTCTTCATAAACTGACCACTCAGCCTCAGCTCCTCAGGACTTCTGAATTTCCTTTCAGGTTGGACCCAAACCTCCCCCATCTCTTGGAGGACCCGGTTCTCTCTGCCATTGCCCAAAAGCACAAGCAAACTCCAGCTCTGGTTGCCCTTCGCTATCAGATACAACGTGGGGTTGTGGTCCTGGCCAAGAGTTACAACAAGAAGCGGATCAAAGAGAACATGCAGGTGATGATGAGTGGGGCTGTGGGCAGAGGGTTCCTAAGGGTTATCCTTCACGAGGGTCATTCCTTGTCCAGCTGGGACAGGCACAACTTCCCTGTCCTCTCTTCTCGTCTGCATCCATCTGAAATGTCCTCCAGTCTCCAGGGTAAGGCCTGCTCCTTGGGACAGAGATTAATATGATTCTTCCTTCCTTCCAGGTGTTTGACTTTGAGCTGACTCCAGAAGACATGAAAGCAATCGATGGCATGAACAGAAATATAAGATATTATGAATTTCTAATGTAAGTGACTGTTTCACATACACAGTCTTTTGTTTTGTTTTCTTTTGTAGCAGGCAGGTCAGCAGGGGATCTAAGCTTTTCAAAAGCTTAATTCTTGGAAGAGAGTCTTGATTTCCACTGTGAAAGTAAACCAGGGGCTTCCTGCCAACCTCAGAACAGAGGTTTCCTCCAGAACTCCGTCTCTCACCAACAGAATGTGATTGGGTCCAGGACAACTCAGAGTTGACATCGTGGTGAATCCACTGCTTTGTGTCCCTAATCCCTGTGCCTGGTGTACCTCCTCTCAGGGCCAAGGGACCTAGTAGACACAGAGGGCACAGTGTCTGCAGTTCACTCCTCTTTCAGAAAGTGAAAGTTAAAGTGTTAGTTGCTCAGTCTTGTCTGACTCTCTGGGACCTCATGGCCTGTAGCCCACCAGGCTCCTTCCTTCGGGAATGGATGCAAATGTTTCACCTTTAATTCTTTATAGAATCAGGAGGAAATGATACACAATGACTGTGTAATAAGGAATCCACCCTGAATTACATGCATGCTTATCCTAACAAAATTGTAGATGTATTGTTGATACTGTTTATGAAGGAGGGACCCATGAAAGCCAACATGCTTCATTGTGAGAAGTCACAGTGAGCCTGCCTCCACCCCCTCCCCTAAGTGTCTGGTGGATTTTCTTCCTGATGGACTTTTCTTTACCAAGACACCATCTATTTCTTCCAAATTTATCTCTTTATTGACCTTTCCCCCATCACATCTCCCATTTCCTCATCCTTAAAATGTCACCAAGTGAATTATAAGGAGATCATGAGCTTAACGGATCCTCCAGTGACTGCTGTGTCCTTAGTAGGACACTCCCAGGTAAGATTGTCTGGGTCTTCTGTTTCCTTGAGTTCAGATTTACCTCAGTGTAGCCTTTGTCCATCAGGGGTCCATTCCCTGGCGAGCTCCTATCTCCCTGACTTTGACTTAGTCATTAACATTGAATTTCATTTGAAAGGGCTGATGCTAAAGATGAAACTCCAATACTTTGGCCACCTCATGGGAAGAGTTGACTCATTGGAAAAGACTCTGATGCTGGGAGGGATTGGGGGCAGGAGGAGAAGGGGATGACAGAGAATGAGATGGCTGGATGGCATCACCGACTCGATGGACATGAGTTTGAGTGAACTCCGTGAGTTGGTGATGGACAGGGAGGCCTGACGTGCTGTGATTCATGGGGTCGCAAAGAGTCGGACACGACTGAGTAACTGAACTGAGCTGAATTGAATTACTACAGGAGGATGTAGGATTGAAAAAACAGAATACGGATCAAACAGGGAGAAGTTGGAAGGGAGTTTAGAGAGAAGGGAACACAAATTAGTGATGAAATGAATTTTAGTTTCAAATGAAAGATCTCAAAACTTCTCTTGTTTGTAGTTCTCACAGTCTTCAGTCATATCTAACTTTTTGTGACCTTATGGACTGTAGGCCACCATGGTCCTCTGTCCGTGAGATTCTCTGTCCATGGAAGATGCTTTACCCACTGAGCTACTTGGGAAGCCACCTTGTCTGTAAAGAAGATATAATATATATATATATATATATTTATATATATATATATATATACACTCATGCTTATGGCCTTCCTAGGTGGTCGTAGTGCTAAAGGACCTGCCTGCCAATGCAGAAGACACAAGAGGCGCATTTGATCCCTGGGTGGGAATCCCCTGGAGCAGTGCAGGCAACCCAGTCCAGTGTTCTTGCCTGGAGAATCTCATGGACAGAGAAGTCTGGTGGGCTATAGTCTTTAGGGTTGCTCAGAGTTGAACACAACTGAGCGACTTAGTGTGTACGCATACATATGTATATGTATATTATGATTCTGAAAAAAGACATGATGAAAAATGAGAAAAGATAGCAAGTTACTTTTCTGTTCTCAGAAACTGCTAAGTGTATTCTGTGTTCTCCTTCATTATGCTGTGAATGCCTAAACTTACTCATGCTTGTAGGTTTATTTCCATAGCACAGCTCCTGGCACATGGAATGGCTCAGGATGCACTCTATAATGAATTGAGTTGAAAAGAACAAATTTCGAAAGAAAAATCAGACTATAAGGAAGGAAACCAGAAGTAATATTAAATAATAAATAATGAGTGTAGTCATATAATACAAATTAAGGAAGCAGTAATCACATTTTATAGGTATGATTATTTAGGTGTATGTGATATTTCTTCAGTTTTATGTAATTCCTTAATGGAAGCACCCTGGATTTTGGGATATGCTCAATATTATTTTGAATGGATGTGTGAGAAACAGCAAGGAATTCCTTACCTGTGATCCTTCTCACGACATAGGGTCGAAAGTGATATTGAAATGATGTCCACAGTTAGTCCTTAGGTCTTGCACCCTCTTGTAAATTGAAACCTGAGTCAAACTACCTGTCACCGTGGAGTGAATATTGCACTTGAATGTTGGGACTGGACGTGCATGTGCCGTGTGCACTTGGAGCAGACACCTGCTTGTGCTTCTTGGGGGGAAAAGATGAGATGTGTTTCTGGATTTCCAGTTTCAGCCCATCCTGACTGCATCACAGAGTAATGGTTTCTATGACAACATGATATATTTGATAAATTATTCCTCCTCTTTCTCTTTCAGGTGGGCTGATCACCCTGAGTATCCATATTCTGAAGAATATTGACTGTGAGCTGTCCACCATGCATTCTACCAGGACTCTTTTTAGGGTTCTGAAGAGCATTTCTGTACTTGGTGGAGGTGTTTAAAAGAAGTTTCTGACTTTTGAAAGCTGATTTATCTTTTAAAAATTTTATGAAATAATAAAGATTTCAAATAGAGATACCAGTTTTCCTGATTAGAAAATAATTTGGAAAATAAAAGAAAGGATGAAAAATAAAAATAACTTCTGGTTACCCCTTTTAATAAATTTGGTGTGTATTCCTTTGAAAATGAATCAGCTGATCTGAGAAATAAATGGAAAATTTTGTTCGAGACAAATTTGAGAACTATAACCCAGGAAGTGCATCTCAGAAAGCTCTGGGAACTGTCTGTCCTCTAGAAGTCAAGGCGCAGGGATGTAAGTTGAAGATGGAGGGCTCTGCATGAAAAGACATATCGTTGACACTGTACATAATGCAGAACTAACCGTCATAATGGTAGGTCATATGACCTCTTGCATGATCAAGAAAGAATTTACCTTTCAAGAACTGTCTTACCGATGCTGGGAGAATGTTGCTTTCCATGGTTGAGCAGGTGTTCCCGCTGATGAGGGAGGTCTGGTCCATGCATAATGCAGAAACACAACTCACAGTGAGGAGAGAAGAGTGCAAAGGGCAGAGAAAATTTTTTTATATTTAAGTTTTTCTTGTCATAAATTATAAATTTAATTTCATACTTTCATGATTCTCCTGTACAATAATGTGTGCCTATTTATTTACAATTTGAAATAATCTTCAATATACAGGTTTTATACCCCCCCCTTTTTTTTTTTTTTACTTAGGGTAAGTATTTTTGTAATCTGTCAAGTGTTATCTGATGTTTGCTAAAGGGGAAGGGTTTGGGAGAGGGCTTGATCGGGAGGTTGCGGCTAGCAGATGCAAACTATTATATATGGATTGGATTAGCACAAATACCAACTTACAGCACAGGGAATTATATTCAAAATCCTATGATAAACCATAATGGAAAAGAATATGAAAAAGAATGTGTATATATATATATGTGTGTGTGTGTGTGTGTGTGTGTAAATGAGTCAGTCACGTTGCTATAGACAGTAATTGGCACAACATTGTAATTCAACTATGCTTCAATAAAAAATGAACTAAAAAAGTTCCAGTATTATATTTTACTTCTTATAATGCTTCCCAGGTGGCTCAGTGGTAAAGAATCAACTTACCAATGCAAGAGACTCAGGTTTGATCCCTGGATTGGGAAGATCCCCTGGAGAAAGAAATAGCAACCCACTCCAGTATTCTTGCCTGGGAAACCCCATGGACAGACTGTTAGGCTACAGTCCATGGGGTTGTAAGAGTCAGACTTGACTTTGCCACTGAGCATGCATGCGTGTTATAAAGCAGTGCATCTTTTCAATTTATTTAATTTTAATAACTATTAGAATGCCTATATTTAAAATTTTTATTGAGGTATAGTTGGCTTACAATGTAGTGTTAATTTCTGCTGTCTAGGAAATGATTGGTATATGTGTGTGTGTGTATAAATATGCATGTATATATATGTATGTATGTATGTAAATGGAAACCCACTCCAGTTTTCTTACCTGGAGAATCACACAAAGAGAGAAGTCTGAAAGTCTACAGCCCATAGGGTCGCACAGAGTTGGAAGTGATTGAAGCAATTTAGCACACACACACACACGCATATATATATATATATTATATATATATATATACATATATGCTTACATATAGGTTCTTCTTCATGCTAAACATTTTGATTAGTTCTTATATGTTTTGCTCTTTATTCATTGATTTATTAAACAAAACTATTGAAAAATTTTAGTAAGACAATTGTTTTATCAATAAATAAAATAGATAATATTAAGATAAATTCTTGAGTTGATAGTCTAGTGGAGAAGCAGACTGAATGATATCAGCAGTATTTAGCTGTTAGAAATGGGTAAGTGTCTGTTGCAGATAATTCTACACAAGCTCTCCCATTTCTGTACATCTGTTAGGCAGAGGTTCCAACTACCCTTCACCCCACACAACATATAGCAAACACCCTTGCAACACAGAGACAGTGGCACCTTGCAGAGACATGGAGGGCATGTTTTCTGTGCAGCAATGTAAAGAAAACACCTCTCTCCTGAGAAAGGGAAGGATGCTGAGGGCATATTGTCATTGATCCAGGATCCCTAGACTCAAGGTTTTCTCCTGTTACTCAACACACTGAATATTCATGGGTTGATGTGTTCCAGTTCTGACTGTTGCTTCTGAAGCAACAGTCAGAACTGGACATGGAACAACAGACTGGTTCCAAATAGGAAAAGGAGTATGTCAAGGCTATATATCATCACCCTGCTTATTAACTTATATGCAGAGTACATCATGAGAAACGCTGGGCTGGATGAATCACAAGCTGGAATCAAGATTACCGGGAGAAATATCAAGAACCTCAGATACGCAGATGACACCATCCTTATGGCAGAAAGTGAAGAAGAACTAAAGAGCCTCTTGATGAAAGTGAAAGAGGAGAGTGAAAAAGTTGGCTTAAAGCTCAACATTCAGAAAACTAAGATCATGTCATCCACTTCCATCACGTCATGGCAAATAGATGGGGAAAGAGTGGAAACAGTGTCAGACTTTATTTTTTGGACTCCAAAATCACTGCAGATGGTGACTGAAGCCAGGAAATTAAAAGATGCTTACTCCTTGGCAGGAAAGTTATGACCAGCCTAGACAGTATGTTAAAAAGCAGAGACATTACTTTGCCAACCAATGTCTGTCTAGTTAAGGCTATGGTTTTACCAGTAGTCACGTATGGATGTGAGAGTTGGACTATAAACAAAGTTGAGCACTGAAGAATTGATGCATTTGAGCTGTGGTGTTGGAGAAGACTCTTGAGAGTCCCTTGGACAGGAAGGAGATCCAGTCAGTCCTAAAGGAGATCAGTCCTGGATGTTCATTGGAAGGACTGAAGCTGAACTCCAATCCTTTGGCCAACTGATGCGAAGAACTGACTCATTTGAAAAGACTCTGGTGTTGGGGAAGATTGAAGGCAAAAGGAGAAGGGGACGACAGAGGATTAGATGGTTGGATGGCATCACTAACTCAATGGAAATGAGTTTGAGTAACCTCCGGGAGTTGGTGATGGACAGGGAGGCTTAGCGTGCTGCAGTCCATGGGGTCGCAAAGAGTCGGATATGACTGACCAACTGAACTGAACTGACCTGAACATTGTGAGTTCAAATCTTATCATTAAGAAAATGTTCCTACAGATTTGGGCTGTAGAGTTTGGGTGAGTGTGCTTTGCTTAACAGATGCAGGCTTTGTGTCTTTGACTTGGAACCCAACAAGTGTTGCAAACTCAGCTTTCTATTACTTTGCCCAAAGCCGAGTCTGTGTACATGTGACAGTAAATATGGTGTTTGCTGGTAGGTGATTAAGGAATGAGCTGTCTCACTGGGATCCCACTAGAGGGGTTATATACCTTAGATGTGCTTATATCCAAGAGGTCAGGGTTCTTCCCCAAAAGGGAGAACTAAAGATGTTTTAGAGATGAGGAACACAGTCTTGATTGGAAGCAGTTTCAAAAGTTTGGGACAAGTTGAGGAGGAAGCATTGACATATATACACTATCTATTAGACATGTGTAAAATAGATAGCTAGTGGGAAGCTGCTGTGTAGCACAGGGAGCTCAGCTCTGTGCTCTGTGATGACCTAGATGGGTGGGTGGGGGAGAAGGTGGGAGAGAGACTCAACAGAGAGGGAATATATGCATAACTATGCTGATAATTGAAGGATAATTGCTTTGCCAGGCAAAGGGCACCACAGTGGGCTAAATCCCTCAAGATGGTGTGACCCACTATGGAGTAGTTAGTGAGGAGTTTCATGGTGCTTAAGTATCAGGGCATGACCAGCTCATGCACAGTCCTTGGACTGGTTGGCATCAAGGTGCAGTTTCAAGCATTATCAACCTCCTGGTTTCAACCAGTTTAGGGTCTACTTGCTTGCCCTCAGCAATTTGCATCTGGTGGGGGTCTGCTTCCCGTAAAAACAGCTTAGGAATGTGCGTCAGGCTTTTATCTGTATCTATCAGGGAATGGGGAGAATTATAGTCTAAATTGTTCCCAGTTCCCTAGTCCTACAGCTATTCTTTGTTTCTATGTCTTCACATTTCTCAATCATTAACTCCCGAGTCAGCATTTTACTTCAAAGGAAAAGGACACAGAAGCTTGAACATGGTTTCAGAGCTAGTCCTGGATGATCAGAGCACCCCCTAATCTTGGTTCTTTGTCTAGAACACAGCATGTTCTTCAGTTACCTTTTGCTGAGAAAGATCAATTTGAAAACAGCCAAAATAAAATCAGTTTCAAGAAAGACAAAGAACTCTGTTTTCTTCTTATTCATCTGAATTTCTGGGTGGAAATCATGAACATTATTTTGGAAAAACTTTTCTAGTCACCAGATCAAGAACAATAGATGTACTTGCTTCAGGGCATGAAGACTTTGTTCTCATTGAAGATGGACTGGATGAAAGCCCAGGAGATGTTGAAATGCAGATTACCTAAGAAGAGCTCTTTGAATGCTTGTTTGAGAATCTGAGCATTTCTTGTACATTATTATCAACTCCTTCTATAACAAAGATGATGTTTATTGATGCAACATTTTATTCCTGTTGTGATCTGATCACACTTATTTGTAATTGTGACTGGTCTTCACATTCCCTCAAACTCTGAGATCCTGCAAGTGCAAGAATACGGAGGAAGAAGAACAGGTGGTGGTTCTGAGATGTGGAGGGGAGGGAACAGCAGAAGGAACAGGGGGACATGCCAAAGCACCTGGGCCACGGGCATCTGGAGCTTACCATCATCCTGTCCACACAGTTACTATGATTTGGGATGCACTGTGCAGAAAACTGGAGTCAAAGAGAAACAGAGGTGACTACTGGCGGGTGCGGAGAGAATATACCAGAGAGCTTGGTGTCATGTATGTGGAAAAATGTGTTTCTTTTCCTGAGTGTCAGCTCTTCACATCGAGGTTTTGACAATTGCTACCATGTCCATGTCTTCCAGCTGGGAAACAGTAGAACTAGTTCAAGGTGGAAATCCAAATGCTCTTAGAAAATGCTTTTAATTCAGTAGGGAAGAGAAAAGGTGGTAGTCATGACAAACTCAGAGAGAGTGAGGAAATACAAAAACTTTACAATTTGCTTCAATAGGCAGGGATAATCAAAAGATTAATTATGAAAGCCATGTCCTACTCTTGTGACTCCATGGAGTGAAGCCTGCAAGGCTTCTCTGTTCATGGAATTCTCCAGGCAAGAATACTGGAGTGTGTTGCCATTTCCTTCTCCAGGGATCTTCCCACCCCAGGGATTGAACCCTGGTCTCCTGCATTGCAGGCAGAGTCTTTACTATCTGAGCTACAAGGGAAGCTCAGCAATTGAGTCCACCAATATGAGATAAAGTTCACGGTGTTTCCAGGACTTTCCATTCCATTCAGCTTTATCAGAAATATAATTTGCAAAGATTTTTTTTCCCTTTCTGTGGATTGACTTTTCACACCCCTTTGCATTAATAGCTTCCTCTGATGCAAAATATTTTGAATTTTGAGGAAAACTGATTTACCTATTTTTCTTCTGTTGCCTGTGATTTGGTGACATTGGTTCAGTGAAGTTCAGTCATTCTGTTGTGTCCAACTCTTTGCAACCCCACAGACTTCCATCTGTGTCCATCACCGACTCCCAGAGCCTGCTCTAACTCATGTCCATTGAGTCCATGATGCCATCCAACCATCTCATCCTCTGTCATCCCCTTCTCCTCCTGCCTTCAGTCTTTCTCAGAATCAGGGTCCTTTCCAGTGAGTAAGATCTTCTCATCAGGTGGCCAAAGTATTGGAGCTTCAACTTTAGCATCAGTTCTTCCAATGAATAGTCAGGACTGATTTCATTTAGGATGGACTGGTTTGATCTCCTTGCAGTCCAAAGGACTCTCAGGAGTCTTCTCCAACACAGTAGTTCAAAAGCATCAATTCTTCAGAGCTCAGCTTCCTTTATGGTCCAACTCTCACATCCTCACATGACTACTGGAAAAAACATAACTTTGACTAGACTAAATTTTGCCAGCAAAGTAATGTCTCTGCTTTTTAATATGCTGTCTAGGTTGGTCCTAGCTTTTCTTCCAAGGAGCAAGCGTCTTTTAATTCACAGTTGCAGTCACCATCTGCAGGGTTTGGAGCCCAAGAAAGTAAAGTCACTATTTCCATTGTTTCCCCATCTATTTGCCATGAAGTGAAGGATTGGATGCCATTGCTTATTAGTACCATCACTAATGGATGCCATCAGATATTGGTGACATATCCAAATCTAATGTCATGAAGTTTTCCCTCTAGTTTCTCTTCTAAGTGTTCCATATTTGTATCTTGTATGTGTAAGTCTTTGATGCATATTGAGTTTTATGTGTATGGGGTGTTAATGTGTTCACAACTGGGAACTTGAAACAAACCCAAAATATCCACTCTTTGTAGACTTGTGCCGTGTCCTGACTGGCCTTCACTAGTTAACTTGGCGTGCTTTAGTCCTTTGATTAGCCCAATAGTTAAGCTACGGGCACTGGGCTCATTTCTGAGTCAGCATCTTGCCTGGAATAGGTGTGCCTCTTTGATTGTCCTGAATATATGGCTGGTTTTGAATGCCCTCTGTCCCCTAAATCCATACCCTGGTTCTATTCAGGGTTTTATATGCTCTAATCTATGTCTCCACCCTTAATTCCTTGTCCCTGGCCCCATATATAGTCTCCTTGCAACAGTAATAAGCCATTCCAGCTGCTCTTTAGTTTAAAATTAGGTTTATGAAAAACAGACACCAGTCTTCAGGCAACACCCAAATAGGTCAGAACATTGCATTAAGGTTTTTGTGATCAATCTGGTTTGCTGGAGGCAATTGGGAACTGAACTGCCACCCTTTACAGATCAAGACTGCAGTGTAAAAGTCAGGGGAGTGGTAAGTGGGAGTAAAAATATGATGAAATGTCCTTACCCTCTCTTCTGGAATTTTCCTGATAGTGTGTTTAATGTATTTCTGTAAATTTTGTTTGTTTCCAGAGCTCCTGTGAGGTTTTTCATCTGGTTTCTGATTGTTTTCTCACATTTCTAAAGGAGAATTCAACACTTCTAGCTCACCTTTTTGTTGACATCTCTCTACCTGTTAAATTTTATTTGACTTCACAACATCCCATTGTATCAATTCATCTAGATTTCCCTGACCATTCCTATATTTGTAACAATTTAACTTGTGTACAGATTCTTCTTTTATGAGTAACCATTGAGCTAGTTAGTAAAGTAAATAAAATCGTTATCATTTCCATTATATCTTTCTAGAAAGTTATATAACTAAGTCCAAGGATTAACGCCTGTAAGGGTCTATTTGCATACTGCACATGGTATCAAAAATTATTAATAATTAATCTCCAAAAAACACGTTGTTAGAATGTGTGGTTTTGGTATTCTTTTCAGGGTATCACCACTGTCAGGTCTGAATAGCAACATAACTATGGTGGTGGGAAAAGTAAAAAGGCAAGTTAATTTTCATTTGAAGTTTTCTTTATTAAGAAATAATATTTTGAAAAATGCTTATCAATCACTCCCTTAGATTGTGTGATTCTCTATATGTATGTATATCAGTGGCTTCCCTGATAGTTCAGTGGGTAAACAATCTGCCTGCAATCCGGGATACCTGGGTTTGATCCTTGAGTTAGGAAGATGCCCTGAAGAAAGGAAAGGCTACCCAGTTTAGTGTTCTGTCCTGGAGAATTCCATGGACTATATAGGTAGTCCATGGAGTTGCAAAGAGTCGGACACGACTGAGAGTTTCACTTCACTGTATGTGTGTATGTGTATATTGTGAGATAGTTAATTATTTTAACTGATGTTTGATCAAAATCAAGCTTCATATTAGAAAAATTTAAAAAAAATTGTGTGGAAGTTTCTAGTCTAATATATGGACTTCCCTGGTGCCTCAGATGATAAAGAATCTGCCTGCAATGCGGGAGACCTGGGTTCAATCCCTGGGTTGGAATGATCCTCTGGAGAGAGGACATGGCAATCCACTCCAGTTTTCTTGCCTAGAGAATCCCATGAACTAGGAGCCTGGTGGAATACAGTCCATGGGGTGGAAAAGAGTCATACATGACTGAGCGACTAAGCACATCACGAGCTTCATATTTGACAATGAAAAAAATAATTATGTGGAGGTTTCTAGTCTAATATATGGTCAATAAGTGTTCAGTCAATCTCATCATTTTATAATTAATGATTCAGCTCAGTTCAGTACAGTTACTGAGTTCTGTCCGACTTTTTTCAACCCCATGGACTGCAGCATGCCAGGCCTCCCTGTCCATCGCCAACTCCTGGAGTTTACTCAAACTCATGTCCATTGAGTCGGTGATGCCATCCAACCATCTCATTCTCTGTCGTCCCCTTCTCCTCCTGCCTTCAATCTTTACTGGTATCAGGGTCTTTTCAAATGAGTTAGTTCTTCCCATCAGGTGGCCAAAGACTGGAGCTTCAGTTTTAGCATCAGTTTTTCCAATGAACACCCAGGATTGGTCTCCTTTAGGTTGGACTGATTTGATCTCCTTGCAGTCCAAGGGACTCTCAAGAGTCTTCTCCAACACCACAGGTCAAAAACATCAATTCTTTTGTACTCAGCTTTCCTTATAGTCCAACTCTCACATCCATACATGACTACTGGAAAAACAATAGCTTTGACTAGATGGACATTTGTTGGCAAAGTAATTTCTCTGCTTTTTAATATGCTGTATAGGTTGGTCATAACTTTCCTTCCTAGGAGCAATCATCTTTTAATTTCATGGCTGCAGTCACTATCTGCAATTTTTGGAGCCAAAGAAAAGAAAATCTGTCACTGTTTCCACTGTTTCCCCATCTATTTGCCATGAACTGATAGGACCAGATGCCATGATCTTAGGTTTCTGAATGTTGAGTTTTAAGCCAATTTTTTCACTCTCCTCTTTCACTTTCATCAAGAGACTCTTTAGCTCTTCTTTGCTTTCTGCCATAAGGGTGGCATTATCTGCATATCTGGGTTAATGATTTGATCTCAGGTCAATGATTTAATCAGTCTAATTAATGATTACATTGATAAAAATGCAAACAAGTTAATTGACTTCAATCTTTTTCTTATACCTCTGGTACTGGTTTCACCTTGCCCCTCCTACAATGTATCTCTTAACCCCAGAGAGTGCAGCTAGGGCATTACCTCACTGGCATTTATAACCTGTGTAGGCAGAAGAGAAAAATCGGAGTCTGCTTAGTCGGAGGAGCAAAACAGACAATGGAACCCAAAAGTCAGAAAGTAAAGCTTAATGATGGCCACTTCATTCCTGCCCTGGGATTTGGCACCGGTGCACCTCCAGAGGTAAGTGTAGTGGTTTGGGGTTGAGATATAAATAGTAAGTGGATGCAACATGAGTGGAAGGAGGTTAAGGGTCTTAAGCGTTGAGTTCCTGGGTGACTCTGGGAGGATCATGTGGTTTCACTAACCAGGCTAGAACCATGCCCTGTGAAAGGGGAGAGAGCATCCAGTCTTCACTTTGCAACAGGGTCTGAGGCTGTGCTCACCTGCAGATTACTCTGGGTTTCCCTTCAGTTTCTATCTCTTTCACAGCCTGGCAGAAGAGTGAGACTCAGCTGTCAAGATCACTGGCTGTCAGCAGCTTGGCTTTGAGGGCAATTGCAATGGTGGTGTTTTCTGTATATTTCATTTCAGAACTCTTTCCTCCTTCCAGAAAGACATGACCCAGTGAAATAATTGAGGCGGGGGGGCCTGAAGATGAGGTGACTGAAATCTAGTGGGAGAGAATTGCTTTTCTCCTGTGGTATACCTGCTCGGTGCCAGGCAAGACACACTCCAGCTGTGTTTGGCCTTGTGGTTCTGCTTGGAAACTTTTTCTGATGGGAACTATACTATCATTTGAGGGGATAAGCTATAATCTTACATGCCAGGCTTTGTACTGTATCCTTGGATTTTGTAGTGCCTTTTTATTAAAGTATATTTTCAGTCCTTGGGCATAAGCGGGACTAGTGGACAAGCCTCTAGACTGGAAGCCAGAAACTTCGCTGTCCATCTTGCCTTTAGAGTATCTAGTTGTGACAATGGACTGTTCTTCAAACTTTGAATCTCACTTTTCTAATTTATAGAACAGAAGACATTTTGCAGATAAAAGATGGGGTTGTTCACTTTGTAAAATGTGATGAACACAAGAAAGGGTCCATGCTAGTATAGCACTCACTGGTTCATTCCTCAGTATACCCCACAAGGCATGTGATCATAAGGAAACCAAGACTAGATCCAACGGGGGGAATTTGGACCAAGCATTTACCTGCTTGAAACATGAAAGATCCTGGATTACATAAACATATTGCAATATTCTTCGGCTTGAAAAGGGAAGTTAATCCTACCACTTGCAACGACACAGACGAACCTGGAGAACATAAAGCTAAGTGAAATAAGCCAAGTATAGAAAGACAAATACTGCATGTTCTCTTCATATGTAGAATCTGAAAAAGTGAACTCGTAGATGCAGAGTGTAGAGGAATGGTGACCAGAAGCTGGGGACAAGGTTAGGAAAAATGGAAAGATGTTGTTCAAAGGTCCAGACCTTCTGTAATGAGATGAATGTCTGGAGACCTCATGTACAGCATGGTGACTATGAAGTGAAGTGAAGTGAAGTTGTTCAGTTGTGTTCGCCTCTTTGTGACCCTGCGGACTGTAGCCTACCAGGCTGCTCTGTCCATGGTGTTCTCTAGGCAAGAATACTGGAGTGGGTTGCCATTTCCTTCTCTAGGGGATCTTTGCAACCCAGGGATAGAACCCGGGTTTCCCACATTGCAGTCGGATGCTTTACCCCCTGAGCCACCAGGGAAGCCTATAGTTAACAGATATTAAATATTCTCATGAAAACACCCCAAAAGTTAGCTATGTGAGATGGTGGATCTGCTAACTAGCTTGAATACGGTAATCATTAACAATGAATAACTATATGAGAATATCACTTTGTACACCTTGAATAGATACAGCTTTTATTTGGTGTTTTCTGTGTGGTTACACTGGTAGACAGAGGTCTTAGAAGCTTTCACCTGGTTTCTTGATGTATTTACCATCCCGTTGTACGTTTATTGATTTTGCTTCAAATATCTCACTGTATAAATCATATACATGACTACAATTTTATTCTGAGTCCTTTGAGTTTTACCACCAGATCACTGAACCTAGAGGGTATTTGGGTCCTCTGATGGCTGTGATCAACCAGTGATAGCCTGGGGTTGAAGGGTTCCTGGGTGTCCATTTATTAACTGACCAGGAACATGCAGGGAAAGTGTTATGGGTTCATCACTACACATGCAGAATGAATCAAATGCATGAAGAAATGTTGGCTCTTGATAAGATCAAGCTTGTGACTTAGCAATCTCTTAATCATTTGGATATTCAATTACTATTTTTGTTGCTTATATAGGTTCCTAAGAGTGAAGCTGTGGAGGTCACCATGTTTGCTATAGAGGCTGGGTTCCGGCATATTGACAGTGCTCATACATACCAAAATGAAGAGCAGATTGGCGAGGCCATTCGAAGCAAGATTGCTGATGGCACCGTGAAGAGAGAAGACATATTCTACACTTCAAAGGTGCTGTGTGTGTTGTGTGTATGCACGTGTGTGCAAGTGACTGGAGCAGATGACATTTGGTAATAGAATCAGTAGTTTGGTGAAGGTGCTTATTGGTACCACTGTTTTCACACTTATTTGTATCTTAAATCTAGTACCCTTTTTCTCTCACTGTATCCTCCTCTCCCCCCAAAAATGTAACTATAGCTTTATCATCATGGTGTGCTCAAATTTCAATTTTACATGAAAGTCATTTTATTTCTTTGAGCCCAGGCCAAAGCAGTAATTTATTATGGGTTAAATAATCAGACAGACCTGGGAGCAGATTATAGCTTTTCTTATAATCGGGGTGAGTTTCTCAAATTTCTTCACATTCTGAATCTCAGTTCTCAGCTCCAAGAGTAAGAGAGCATTGGGAGAGACACTTTGTGCATTATACAAGATCTAGCCAATGTCTAGAGTTATGTTCTGCTCATATTAAACTGTTCAAAGCATTTTTCCCTATACTTATATAAACAAGAGAGTAGTTAATTTTGAGAAGATGGATTGTTTGTCAAATTAGACTAAGGTTCTGCTTTTATATTCTATCAAGCATAGTTCAGTTGATTGGTATGGTAATTATTTGATAAAGTTATTTATGTCTTGATTCATTTCATTCCATTGTGAAAGATGTACAGATGATCAATTCAATCAAATAATGAAGTTTACATGGGTAGGTTAGATAAAGAATGGAACTCAAGAAGAAATGGAACTTTTTTCCCATGGTCATCTCTTTCTAACCAGTAATAATGTCTAGTTATTAAGTGAAACAAGTCAAACAAAATTACAAGAAGCATTCATTTCACATAGCTTCCTTTGTTTAATCTCTGCAGGTTTGGTCCACTTCCCTTCGTCCAGAGTTGGTCCGACCAGCATTGGAAAAGTCACTGAAAAATCTTCAACTGGACTATGTCGATCTCTATATTATCCATCAACCAGTGGCTTTGATGGTAGGTGATTTGTGTGGTCACCTCTGTTCTATTTCTTGGGTAAGAATGTCTGTAACTTCCATGGATGGTTGACAAGATTTTTCTTAGTCAGGTTGAAGAAATAATTACACTAGAGTAGAATCCTCTAAATAATCATTTGTGATCATCTTTTGGGGGAGGTTTTTTGAATCTCTTACCTGCCTCCAGAGAAACAAATTAAATAATCTGAGACTCTGTCTCAAAATCTTGAGGAAGTAGAAATAGGCATGGTCTGTGGGAAGTAGAAATACCCGAGTTCTGTGTATGGCGCTGTTTAGTCCTGGGAGCTGGGATTTCACATCCAGAGTTCGGTGCAGAGTATTGAGCACTGACACAGCCTCACACCTGAACAGGATGAGGTCATTTCATCTCTCATCCTTTCATGTTTCGTGGATTTAGTGGTGTCCTTCTGGGTGGGTCTAAACCTCACAGTCTTCTCAGGACTTGGGAGACATGGCCTCCACTGTTGCCTGTATTCACGGTGAGGTTTGCAGACTGCACTTAGCCATTAAGAACTGTAATATGTAGAGGGGAATTTTCCAGTTGTTCCAGTGTTTAGGATTGTGTGCTGAGTCTGGGTGTTTTGAGGGAGTGGGCTCAATTCCTATTTAGGGAACTAAGATACAGCAAACCCATAGCACAGCCTAAACAAAACAACAACAACATCTATTATGCAGAACTCTTTTTTAGAATACAGAATTCTGCTTGAGCCATCCTTTGCCAAAATGTTTATTGGACTATGTAGATGGTAATTCCCATCTACATAGATTTGAGGATTCTTAATACTTGACAGAAATATCTCTGCTTTTCTATTCCTTATAATGACATCACTCTTGGTTTGCTTTATTTTTATCTCAGCATTTTCCATGGGTGGCAGAATGACCTTGATCTGTTCAAGCTTCATTGTCCAGAATATTTGAGAGTATGTCTGCATCTTCCACATAGCTTATCAACCTAAAGAGAACCTTGCTGGTTCATGTGTATGCCCTGAAGCTATCAGATATTCAGAGAGAAAGGAATTTTTATATTTAGTCCAGGTCAAGATTGCAATTTTTATGCCAGCAGTAAGGCATAATTTACTGTCACTCCCTGCACAATAGAGGCATTTTGCAAGAGGAAAGTATAAGGGGCAGAAAAAATTTCACTTAAGGCACTGACAGTTCCCAGGAGAATGTAGAAAATTATATCTATCAAAACACATAGTATGTATAAGAGATTACTGGAAAACTGCCTTCTAAAGACATTGCTGATAACTCCATTTGAAACCACTTTGCAAATATTAATGTGCAGGAGGTTTAGCATCCAAGTTCCAGATGTGTCTGGCAGGCTGGCTAAATGTGGAGACATTATTTGGTGACATCTCTGAAATGACTGCTTCTATTCCAGCCAGGGGAGACACTTTTCCCAACAGATGAAAACGGAAAGCCGATATTTGACTCAGTGGATCTCTGTCTCACATGGGAGGTGAGTCTGGGGAGGAGAGAACCAGGGGAAGAGCCAGGAGAAGGGGAACCTCCTTCATTTCTTCCACCTGTGAGAATGGGCTGTGGACCATCAGACTCAGCAGTTCATGAATCTAAGGGCTGGGATGCTGGGGTTGTGGGGAGAAAAACATTGCTGAAATGTTCACAGAGAGGAATGAAATGGAGAATTTGGGACAGTGTAGATAGGCATCTTTTTCCTTCCATGTGATTTTCTTCTCCAGGTCTTCTAAGGAGGAGATGATACTTCTTTTTGTGTTGTGACCTTCTTCCCCTTTATCTTCTTGATAAGCAAAGCTAATTCTTGACCAGAGACCTTCTTAACAATATTTTTCATAATTTCTTATTGCTATATTGCCCATTCCAAGTGACTGTTCACCACCCCTCCCTCCCAGGCCCTGGAGAAGTGTAAGGATGCAGGGCTGACCAAGTCCATCGGGGTGTCCAACTTCAACCACAAGCAACTGGAGAAGATCCTGAACAAGCCAGGGCTCAAGTACAAGCCCGTCTGCAACCAGGTGAGCAGCTTGGTTCCTCTCCCTTCTGCTCTTCAGAACCTCCTTCTTGCACTGGAGCCTGATGTCTATCTGTCCTTCCCTCCTGTTCATCTGACCTTTGTGGATAGAGGATTCTACAGAGCTGAGCCTGTGTCTGGATTGTGTGAATAGAATCCATAACAGTGTCTTTGATAAACACTGGGTGGAAAACGTGGGGATGGCTTCCTGCTCAATTGTGGTGGGGACTGAGGGAAGGCAATGGAGGTGAAATTCCTCCAGAACTTAGAGGAAGGAGGCATTTCCCTGAGCTGAAAGCATGACCAGGAATCAGGTGTGAAAGTGCTTGGATGAAACTGTGGACAGGAAGGAAGAACATGAAAACATGGAATGGAAAATAAATAAAAAGAAAAGCCAGGTGAGACAGGTGTTAAGGGTTTGTGTGGGGTTTGGATGCCTAAATCCTTAGTCTTGGTGTTCCAGCCTCAACAGGGAGCACAGTACAGAGAAATGTGCTGGAGACTATGACAGTCACCCAGCTTAGAGCATGAGGTTAAACGCTTACGTTTATCCTAACAGTTAATGGAAAAGTTACTCAAGATTTAGAGCAGATCTTGTGATTTCAGAATAGTTCAGTTCAGTCACTTAGTCATGTCTAACTCTTTGCAACCCCATGGACTGCAGCACACCAGGCCTCCCTGTCCATCACCAACTCCCAGAGCTTACTCAAACTCAAGTCCTTACTCAAGAGCTTACTTACTCAAGAGCTTACTCAAACTCAGAACTTAGAACTTGAGTCGTTGATGCCTGCCAACAATCTCATCCTCTGTTGTCCCCTTCTCCTCCTGCCTTCAATCTCTCCCAGCATCAGGGTCTTTTCCAATGACTCAGTTCTTTCCATCAGGTGGCCAAAGTATTGGAGTTTCAGCCTCAGCATCAGTCCTTCCGATGGTCATTCAGGAAGGATTTCCTTTAAGATTGACTGGTTGGATCTCTTTGCAGTCCAAGGGACTCTCAAGAGTCTTTCCCAACACCACAGTTCAAAAGCATCGATTCTTTGGCACTCCACTTTCTTTATGGTCCAACTCTCACATCCATACACAACTACTGGAAAAACTGAAGCTTTGGCTAGATGGACCTTTTTTGGCAAAGTAATGTCTCTGCTTTTTAATATGCTGTCTAGGTTGGTCACAGTTTTTCTTCCAAGGAGCAATCATCTTTTGATTTCATGGCTGCAGTCACCATCTGTAGTGATTTTGGAGCCCAAGAAATTAAAGTCTCTCACTGTTTCCACTGTTTCCCATCTATTTGTCATAAAGTGATGGAACCGGATGCCATCATCTTTATTTTATGAATGCAGAATTTTTAAGCCAACTTTTTCACTCTGTTTCACTTTCATCAAGAGGCTCTTAGTTCGTCTTCACTTTCTGCCATAAGGGTTGTGTCATCTGCATATCTGAGACTATTGATACTTCTCCCAGCAATCTTGATTCCAGCATGTGCTTCATCCATCGAGGCATTTCGTAAGATGTACCCTGCATATAAGTTAAACAAGCAGGGTGAAAACATACAGCCTTGACTTATTACTTTCCCATTTGGAACTTGTCTGTTGTTCCGTGCTTCTCTGGTGGCTCAGATGGTAAAGCATCTGCCTGCAATGTGGGAGACCAGGGTTTGATTCCTGGGTTGGGAAGATCCCCTGGAGAAGGAAATGGCAACACACTCCAGTACCATTGCCTGGAAAAACCCAGGACAGAGGAGCCTGGTAGGCCACAGTCCATGGGGTCAGAAAGAGCTGGAAATGACTGAGCGGCTTCACTTTCCTTTCCTGTTGTTCCATATCTGGTTCTAACTGTTGCTTCTTGACCAGGATACAGATTTCTCAGGAGGCAGGTAAGGTGGTCTTGTACACCCATTTCTTCGTTGTGATCCACACAGTCAAAGGCTTTGGCATAGTTAATAAAAGAGAAGTAGATGTTTTTGTGGAACTCTATTGCTTTTTCAATGATCCAGCAGATGTTGCCAATTTGATCTCTGGTTCCTCTGACTTTTCTAAATCCAGCTGGAAGTTCATGGTTCATGTATTGCTGAAGCCTGGCTTGGAGAATTTTGAGTATTACTTTGCTAGTGTGTGAGATGAGTTTAATTGTGCGGTAGTTGGAGCATTCTTTGGCATTGCCTTTCTTTGGGATTGGAATGAAAACTGACCTTTTCCAGTCCTGTGGTCAATGCTGAGTTTTCCCAGTTTGCTGGCATACTGAGTGCAGCACTTTCACAGAATCATCTTTTAGGATTTGAAATAGTTCAACTGGAATTCCATCACCTCCACTAGCTTTGTTCCTAGTGATACTTCCTAAGGCCTATTTGACTTCCCATTCCAGGATGTCTGGCTCTAGGTCAGTGATCACACCATCATGGTTATCTGGGTTGTGAAGATCTTTTCTGTATAAATCTTCTGTGCATCCTAGGTACCTCTTCTTAATATCTTCTGCTTCTGTTAGGTCCATAACTTTTCTGTCCTTTATCGAGCCCATCTTTGCATGAAATATTCCCTTGGTGTCTCTAATTTTCTTGAAGAGATCTCTAGTCTTTCCCATTCTGTAGTTTTCCTCTATTTATTTGCATTGATCACTAAGGAAGGGTTTCTTATCCCTCCTTGCTGTTCTTTGGAACTCTGCATTCAAATGGGTATATCTTTCCTTTTTTCCTTTGCCTTTCACTTCTCTTCTTTTCATAGCTATTTGTAAGGCCTCCTCAGACAACCGTTTTGCCTTTTTGCATTTCTTTGTCTTAGGGATGGTCTTGATCACTGCCTCCTGTACAATGTCAGGAATCTCTGTCCATAGTTCTTCAGGCACTCTGTCTATCAGATCTAATCCCTTCAATATGTTTCTCACTTCCACTGTATAATTATAAGGGATTTGATTTAGGTCATACCTGAATGGTCTAGTGGTTTTCCTACTTTTTTAAATTTAAGTCTGATTCTGGCAGTAAGGACTTCATGATCTGAGTCATAGTCAGCTCCCAGTCTTGTTTTAGCTGAGTGTATAGAACTTCTCCATCTTTGGCTGCAAAGAATATAATCAATCTGATTTTTGTATTGATCATCTGGTGATGTCCATGTGTAGAGTCTTCCCTTGTATTGTTGGAAAAGGGTGTTTTCTATGACCAATGTGTTCTCTTAGCAAAACTCTGTTAGCCTTTGCCCTGCTTCATTTTGTACTCCAAAGCCAAATTTGCCTGTTACTCCAGGTGTCTCTTGACTTCCTACTTTTGTGTTCCCGTCCTCTATAATGAAAAGGACATCTTTTTTGGATGTTAGTTCTAGAAGGTCTTGTAGGTCTTCATAGAACCATTCAATTTCAGCTTCTTCAGCGCTACTGGTCAGAGAATAGACTTGGATTACTGTGATACTGAATGGTTTGCCTTGGAAACAAACAGA
Source organism: Moschus berezovskii (assembly GCF_049115385.1). Taxonomy (NCBI): domain Eukaryota; kingdom Metazoa; phylum Chordata; class Mammalia; order Artiodactyla; family Moschidae; genus Moschus; species Moschus berezovskii. Next base: position 40,734,792 of record NC_142474.1, on the reverse strand, counting down.
AATCTTTCTGTTGTTTGTGACATTGCATCCAAGTACTGCATTTCGGACTCTTGGTGATTGTGATGTCTCCTCCTTTTCTTCTAAGGTATTCTTGCCCACAGTAGTAGGTATAATTAATGCTCATCTGAGTTAAATTCACCCATTCTAGTCCATTTTAGTTCATTGATTCCCAAAGTATCGATGTTCACTATTGCCATCTCCTGTTTGACCACTTCCAATGTGCCTTGATTCATGGATCTAACATTCCAGGTTCCTATGCAATATCGTTCTTTACAGCAGCAGACTTTGCTTCTGTCACCAGTCACATCCACACCTGGCCTTTGTTTTTGCTTTGGCTCTGTCTTTTCATTTTTTCTGGACTTATTTCTCCACTGATTTCCAGTAGCATATTGGGCACCTATTGACCTGGGGAGTTCATCTTTCAGTCTCCTATCTTTTTGCCTTTTCATGGGGTTCTCGAGGCAAGAATACTGTAGTGGTTTGCCTTTCCCTTCTGCAGTGGATCATGTTTGTCAGAACTCTCCACCATGACCCGTCCATCTTGGGTGGCCCTACATGGCATGGCTCATAGTTCATTGAGTTAGACCAGACTATGGTCCATGTGATCAGTTTGGTTAGTTTTCTGTTATTGTGGTTTCCATCTGTCTGTCCTCTGATGGATAAGGATAAGAGGCTTATGGAAACTTCCTGGTGGGAGAGGCTGACTGAGGGGTACAGCAGGCCACTGCTGACCCGTACCTCTGCAGGAGAGACTCAAACACAGTTCTGGTTGAGTCTCTGTGGGGTCTCTCTGTCCTGGTGCACACAAAGTTAGTTTGAGCCCTCCAAGGTCTCTGGCAGGTATGAGGTTTGATTCTAAACATAATTTTGCCCCTCCTATTGTCTTGCTGGGGCTTCTCCTTTGCCCTTGGATGTGGGGTATCTATTTTTGGTGGGATCCAACATTTTCCTGTTGACAGTTGTTCAGCAGTGAGTTGTAATTTTGGAGTTTTCACAGGAGAAGATGAGCACATGTCCTTCTACTTCACCATCTTGAAGACTTGTAGACTCATCATCCCCAGAGGCAACATTTTTCATTGGTACTGTTTCATGGGGGCTTGTTGGTTAATATTGGGTACCAAAAATGCAAGTTTTTCTTTGTTCTTTGTCTTTGTCTTTTGGGAATTACATAAAAACAGTCTTTAAGATCCAGAACTATAATTGGCCAATTCTGATGTAAGGCTGAAGGGGATGGGAGTCCAGCCTGCAAGGTCCCCATGGGTTGCATTACTGCATTAATAGCTCGAAGCTCATGAAGCAGACTCCATTTGCTTAATTTTTTATGGGCTGTGAAATCTGGAGTATTCCAAGGACTAGAGTTCTCTTCTATGTGTCCTGCTTGAAACTGTTCTTCTACCAAGGCTTGTAAATATTTAAGTTTCTCCCTTGCTAGAGGTCAATGATCCACCCAAACAGGTTTAGATGTAAATCATGTTAAAGGTGTGGCGTGTGGTGGCAGAGAAACTTTAATGGCCCTCAGTTAGCTCTTTTCAGTCCAGTTTCGGGTGAATAGGTAAAGGAGAAGGATGTCCCTGTAAATCTTTCCTAGCTCTTTTTCTGGTTGGCATCCCATTAGTGTCATCATATGATCTGCCTTTTCCTCATTGGAGAGAACTAAGTGCCAGTGTGCAAGCAGATCTCTACCCCATAAATTACAGGAAATGTCTGCAATAAAAGGTTGGAAGTGAACAGTTTGTTTGCCAGGCCCCAGGTAAGGAAGAACTGTTGCACTTTGAACAAATTGTTGAGGTTCCCCCAAGCCTGATTATCTTTTCCTGGGGTTCAGCCAGGGGCCAATAAGCTGGCCACTGAGGAGAAGTAATGATGGAAATGTCAGCCCCAGTGTCTAAGAGTTCAGAGAACATTTTCCCTTGTATTTTAGCCTTACATATGGGCCTATCTGAGAGTATTTGTTGAGTAAAGCACTCTACTTGATCACCTGTGCTCCCAAATCCTTCTTCTCCTCTGGTTACAGGATTATAGTTGTTAGGGGCATGGTAAGGCAGGAGAAGGAGTTGAGCAATTTGTTGAGCTTGAGGAATGACATGGAATTAATGAGAGAGAGCCATTACTTTAATTTATCCTCAATAGTCTGGGTCAATAAGGCCTGGAAGAATTTGGAGTCCCTTTAGGGTAAGGCCACTTTTGCCCAGAATGAGTCTTATGGTCCCTGGTGGAATGGGGCCTTGGATCCCAGTAGGGATTGCTACTGGGTGGTGGTGGGTGGGGGGATCCAATTCATTAATGCAAACAGTTACTCAGGTTCAGAGGTCCAACCCAGCACTTCCACTGGTAGAGACTGAGAGGCTGGAGATAGGCTGAAGGGTGTGCTGGAGGTCCTCACAGTGTATGCCCCAACTATTTGTGGGGCCTGGGGCTGGCCCTGATGGCAGTTTCCAGGCTGCAAAGGGGAACCATTCTTATGGAATTTTGATCTGCATTGATTAGCCCAATGATTGCCCTTTTGGTACCTAGGACACAGTCCTGGTGTTTTATTTTCACCAGTAGGTATTATAACATCTGTTTGGGGCCCAGAACAGCAAGCCTTTTTCCACATTGAAAGCATTTGGCAAGGGAAGAGCTAAAATTATTTTTAAAGGCAGAACAAATTGCTTGGGCTAGCTTGGTTTGTTTGTGAGCCTGTGTACCAACATTTTGACACTCTCGAACAAAATCGCCAAGGCTGCCATTTTGACGAATAGTGTTAAGGGCAGCCTTGCAATCTTTATTGGCATTTTTTTAAGCTAATTGTTTTAACAAAATGTCCTCCACTGTAGGACTATTGATTTGACAGTGGAGAGCAGATGAAAGCCAGTCTACAAATTCAGTGAAGTCTTTTCTGGGTTTCTGTAATATTTTAACAAATGAACCAGTAGGCTCGCTGGATTCTCATGCTGTCTGACCCTGCTTCAGCAGCATTTTGCAATCTGTACATATGCTCCCACCAGTATATCTTCATAAGTCAATTGGGCTGTTGGACTGGTATATTGCCCTGTGCCTATGAGCATTTCAAAAGTAAGATTATCTCCATTGGCCAAATTAATACAGGCTAGCTCTTGGCTGGAAGAAGCACAAGCTGGAATCAAGATTGCTGGGAGAAATATCAATAATCTCAGATATGCATATGGCACTACCCTTATGGCAGAAAGTAAAGAGGTACTCAAAAGCCTCTTGATGAAAGTGAAAGAGGAGAGTGAAAAGGTTGGCTTGAAGCTCAACATTCAGAAAACAGAGATCACGGCATCTGGTCCCATCACTTCATGGGAAATAGATGGAAAAACAGTGGAAACAGTGTCAGACTTTATTTTTTTGGGCTCCAAAATCACTGAGGATGCTGATTGCAGCCATGAAATTAAAAGACGCTTACTTCTTGGAAGGAAAGTTATGACCAACCTTGATAATATATTAAAAAGCAGAGACATTACTTTGCCAACAAAGGTCTGTCTAGTCAAGGCTATGGTTTTTCCCGTGGTCATGTATGGATATGAGAGTTGGACTGTGAAGAAAGCTGATTGCCGAAGAATCGATGCTTTTGAACTGTGGTGTTGGAGAAGACTCTTGAGAGTCCTTTGGACTGCAAGGAGATCCAACCAGTCCATTCTAAGGGAGGTCGATCCTGGGTGTTCATTGGAAGGACTGATGCTAAAGCTGAAACTGCAATACTTTGGCCACCTCATGCGACGAGTTGACTCACTGGAAAAGACTCTGATGCTGGGAAAGGTTGGGGGCAGGAGGAGAAGGGGGCGACCGAGAATGAGATGGTTGGATGGCATCACCGACTCTGTGGACATGAGTTTGAGTGAGCTCCGGGAGTTGGTGATGGACAGGGAGGCCTGGCGTGCTGTGATTCATGGGGTCGCGGAGAGTCGGACACGACTGAGCGACTGAACTGAACTGAACTGAACTGAGCTCTTGGCACAACTCAGTATAAGAGGCAAAAATCTGTAAATTTGGGGGACCACTTAAAGCTGTTTTAGCTAGCATTTTAACATTGTCAGAAGAGCATCTCCCATGCAAGCAAATTTCCAAAAGCTCCCATGTATGTATACAGAGATTTGACCCTGTGCAGTCTAACACTAGATTTAGTTCCACCTGATGTCAACAGTTTCATGGGTTGCAATAACCTGAGTGGGATTATTGGGGTTGGGCCTGTAATCGATAGGGAAAGCAAGATGGTCCTCAATGTCTAAAGCACCCATAGGAAGGGTGGAGGCCATGGTCTGTTGAAACCAGGTCAGCCGCTTATCCTCCACAGACATTTCTGGACCCAGTGGAGGTGGCGGTGGTAGGAAAATTGTCCTTGAGCTTGGGTGGCAAAGGGGCAGAAGGGTTAACAAGACATTTGAGGACGCCATCTTCTCACATTGCTTCTCAGTCTGTCAAGGGTATAGGACCAGTCGCACTAGGCCTTAGGTGACAAATACCATAACAGGTATGCGATACCCTCTCCTGTGTGCTGTTTTCAAATTTTCTCCCACTGGATCCCAATTTTCAATATCTAGAGTGCCTTCTTCCGGAAACCAAGGATTATATTTAACCACCTCTCAGCAATTGTGTCAATGGCTCCTCTTTCACCTGCACTCCTGCAGTCTGGAGGAGGTGCCTCAAAAGCTGGAGATGATGTTTCTCAGTTTTACTCATATCCTTCCCCACTGATACCCTGACTTGGACAACAAGGGATTTCCCACCCTTAGAGTTTGAGGGCCTGGTGGAGATCCAGGCATCTCACCTACACTGAGCTCACTGTCTTTCTTCACTTTCAGTTTTTTCCCTAGGGGAAATCCTTCCCTACTTCAGGTCCCTGTTCAGGGGCCACCTGCCATGTCCAGCACAGAGGGTGAGAAAGATCTGAACCAGGGGCGAGCACATAATGAAAAGACAGACGCATCTAATTTGCAAATGGGGGATCGGGGGCCCTCCTGCTCTCCATGGCAGGAATCCAAGACGTCTCCTTTCAGCCCACACTTTCATGGGCAGAAGTCATGAGATCACTAGGACATAGCTATACTGGGGAGTCTGATCAGCGCACCATAAAGAGGGGGTAAAGTTGAGGCTCTGCTGTTGATCAGGAACATTTGTTTTGTTTCCATGGGGATGAAGCAGAGCACGGAGCACGCCCAGCCCCAAGTCTGTCCATTCAGCATGCTTACTAGCACAATCATGAGGGCAGAGTTTGCCACACCCTCGAGCCATGGGGCAGGTTCTGGTCTCTGCCCTGCCAGACTGCAACAATATTTTGCTGACCTGGATCTGATTGTGGTTCACATGTAATTTTGAGTCATCTTAAGCTCTTTAATATAAAATGGTCACTCAGTTATTATGTGACCAAGATATCCAGGCAAGGTTTTGACAAATACACTGTATTTGTCATTGCTATTTTGTGATACTAATTAACTTGTTTCTGTAATCCTAGATTGTGTAAATTAGTAGTTAAATCTGAACTCCTTGCTACATTAAGGTTAAATATTTTGACAAGAAAATGTTAGCTGCATGCTTTGTCCCTAAATGAACCTAGGTAGGAAGTGCATAGTGACAAGCTGTCCCACTGTGAGTGACAGTACTTTTGTTCTTCTGGTAAAGCTATTAGTAGCTGGATATTTTATTTGGAAATGTGTATTTTCCCTCTTGAAATTATCTAGTCATCTGTTGGATGATAACCATCATCAGGGGAAGTTTGATTTCCCCCAAGTTTTCACATAATGGTTGAGAATCCATTGATGACTTTTAACTGAATTAATTATTTCATTGGAACGTTTTTCATTATTTTCCATTTTAAACACTCTTTTTAATCTTCTGACCTGACATTTTATTATAAAAGTAAAATTCCCTCATTATTCAGGATAAAATACATATATTCCTATAAGACAGGGTGAAACACTGCACTCCTTCACACTGTCAGTTTCTGAGAACAGATTTATTGTAATAATCACCATCTGTGGAGAGAAGCATTTTTGCTCTTTCTTCGTCTCTCAGGGATTTTTATTGCCTCTGTGTGCTACATTTGCTTTCACTCATGATTCCCTTTGGTGCTCAAACCTACTGAAATGTCACCATTGGGAATTCATCAAACTGGTTCTTTTGTCCTTCAGACATTTCTTCATAAGACTGTACAATTTCTTTCTTTCTGGCATTGTTTGATGTCCAAAGCTTAGACAGCTCTTTTCCTGTCCCAGGTCTGGAATTAGGCATGTGTCTTGGTCTGTTCAGTGGTGTTCAGCCACCAAGATCTGGTCCATAGAATTACTTGTTCTCAGTAATGTCATTATTTTTTTTAACTTTTCAGGGGACAGAAATATAATTTAAAAAAATTATTTCCTTGATATTACCAGTTGTAATTGGATGTGACAGTTTTTCTTTAACATATATAATTCTTACTTTTAAGCTTTCTCTGGTGTATTACCTTTTCATATAATCTGACACTCTTTTCTGTTGGCATTCTGCAGGTGGAATGTCACCCTTATCTCAACCAGAGAAAACTGCTGGAGTTCTGCAAGTCACACGATATTGTCCTAGTTGCCTATGGTGCTCTGGGATCCCAACGAATATTACCATGGTAATGAATGTTATTGATGGCCACAAGGAGTTTATCTAAAACTCATTTTCTGATGAAAATATTATTATTCTGTACTCAGTGCTTCAGAGATAACTCTCAAAGGGTAGAGGAGAGAGAAGACAGGTGGGAGAAATAAATACTCTTTCGTCCCTTCATCACCCAGCTAAATTTCTTACATTGTTTGTGTCTTGTATATAGATTTTTAACATAAGTGTCTGCACTAAAATCTCTATATAATCACCCAGTTGATAACTAAGACATAAGCTTTGTCATAATTTACTTATTTATGGGCTAATGAGCACATTACTATAATAGACTTACCAAGCTTCCCTCACCTTATGTCTAAAATCAGGATAATAATACATAATTTCCAGGTTTATCATGATTGAAAAATAAGTAAAAGTTGAACCATTTTTGTAAACATTTGTAGAAGAACAGCACAATGTAAATAATTATAAAATGCACGGTCTTCATTTTCAGACTACCCAACTTTTATCAACACCTGAGACAAGTGAAAATTAGAAAAAAATGAAAAACAAAATATTTCCCAATCTTTCCCATCATGCTCTCCCTTCATACCATTGTCTTTACTTTTGAGCATTGATTGGGAAAAAAAAAAAAAACACAGAGAAGTAAAAAAGAAACAAAATCCATGAGTTTGGCAGTCCTGGTTTCAACTCGATAATGCATCTGAATCACTTGCAGAGATCTGTAAACACAGAATGGGAGGTGACATATTTGAGGTTCTGTATCAGTTTGTCTTCAGCTAAGCCATGGAATTTTGTGTTTCTAACAAGATCCCAGGTGATACTGATGATGCTGGTTCATGGACCACAGTTTGAGAAGCACTGGTCTAGAGTTGACATACCTGATCTGTTTGGGAAGCTTCTTTATAAACTGAGTACTGACTAAATACTTAGTTAGCTCCTCAGCATTTCTGAATTTCCTTACAGGGTGAACCCGAACCTCCCCTTTCTCTTGGAGGACCCGGTTCTCTCTGCCATTGCCCAAAAGCACAAGCAAACTCCAGCTCTTGTTGCCCTTCGCTACCAGATACAACGTGGGGTTGTGGTCCTGGCCAAGAGTTACAACAAGAAGCGGATCAAAGAGAACATACAGGTGATGAATGGGGCTGTGGGCAGAGGCCTCCTAAGGAATATCCTTCACGAGGGGTATTCTTTGTCTAACTGAGGACAGACATGGCTCCCCATCCAGCAGGAAAGCCCTCCAGTGCCCAGGGGACGCTGACTTCTTAGGGGAAAGATTAATGTGATTCTTCCTGCTTTCCAGGTGTTTGACTTTGAACTGACTCTGGAAGACATGAAAGCAATCGAAGGCCTCAACAGCAATATAAGATACTATGATTTTCAACAGTAAGTGACTAGTATATGTTCCACAAAAACTGTCTTCTCTAGCATGTAGATCAGCAGAGGAATAAGCTCTCTTAAAGCTTAATTTCAGGGAGACAGCCCTGGTTTCCAGTGTAGGAGTAAACCAAGGGCTTCCTGCAGACCTCATACCAGAGGTTTCCTCTAGAGTTCTGTCTCTGATCAACAGAAATGTGACTGGAGCCCAGGACAGCCAATCAGCAAAATCCCCAGTGTTGACATTGTGGTGAATTCACTACGTTGTGCCTCTAATCCCTGTGCCTGGTGTACCTCTTCTCAGGGCCCAGAGACCCAGGAAACACAGAGGGCACAGTGCCTGCAGCCCATTCTTCTTTCAGAAAGCAAAAGTGTTAGTTTCTCAGTTTTGTCTGACTCTTTGGACCCCATCAACTGTAGCCCGCCAGGCTCCTTCTGTCGGGGACTGATGCAAATGTTTCACCTTTAATTCTTTGTAGAATCAGGAGGAAATGATACATAATGACTGTGTAATAAGGAATCCATCCTGAATTACATGCATGCTTATCCCAACACAATTGTAAACACATTCTTGATATTTCTGGAGGAGGGGCCCATGAAGGCCAACATGCTTCAGTGTGAGAAGTTACAGTGAGCCTGGTGCCACTCCCTCTCCTAAGTGTCTGGTGGATTTTCTCCCTGATGGAATTTTCTTTACCACTACACCATCTATTTCTTCCAAATTTATGTCTTTATTGACCTTTTCCCCAACACATCTCCCATTTCTTCATCCTTAAAATGTCACCAAATGAATTTTGAGTGTATCATGAACTGACCTTCCAGAGAGAGACTTCTGTCTTTAGCTGGACAAACCTGGTAAGATCGTCTGGGTCTCTCTGGTTTCTTGAGTCAAGACTCACCCCAGTGTAGACTTTGTCTATCAGGGGTCCAACCACTGGGGAGCTCCTACCTCCTTGACTTTACTTAGTTAGTACCATGGAATTCCAGCTGGCTAATTACTGCAGGAGGATGTCAAGACTGAAGAGACGGAAGACTAATCAAACAGAGAGATGTTGGGAGGGAGTTTAGAGAAAAGGGAACACAAATGAGTGATAAAATGAAGATTTAGTTTCAAATGAAAGATCTCAAAACTCCCCTTGTTTGTAGTGTTCAGTCACTTCAGTTGTGTCTGACTCTTTGCAACCCTATGGACTATAACCCGCCAGGCTCCTCTGCCCATGGGATTCTCCAGGCGAGAATACCCGAGTGGGTTGCCACGCCCATATTGAGGGGATTGTCCAAACCTGGGGATTGAATCCATGTCTCCTGTGTCTTGTGCATTTCAGGCAGATTATTTACCCATTGAGACACTGGGAAGCTTCCTTGTATGTAAAGAAGATATATACATTTATATGTACATTTACATATGGGCTTCCTAGTTGGCACTAATGGTGACAAACTCACCTGCCAGTGCAGGAGACCTAAGAGGTGCAGGTTGGATCTCTGGGTTGCAAAGATCCCCAGGAGAAGCAAATGACAACCCACTCCAGTATTTGCCTGGAGAATCCCATGGACAGAGGAACCTGGTGGTCTACAGTCTATGGAGCTGCAAAGAGTCAAACACGAATGAAGTGACTTAGCACACAGCACACATGCACACACACACACGCACACACACACACACACACACATATATATATATATGGGCTTCCTAGGGGGTGGTAGTGGTAAAGAACCCGCCTGCCAATGCAGAAGACATAGAGATGCAGGTTTGAACACTGGGTAGGAAGATCCCCTGGAGGAATGCAGGCAACTCACTCCAGTATTCTTGCCTGGAGAATCTCATGGACAGAGAAGCCTGGTGGGCTATAGTTCATAGGGTCACTAAGAGTTGGACACAAATGAGCGACTTAGTATGCATGCATACTTATGTATATGTATATTATGATTCTGAAAAAAGACATGATGAAAAATAAGAAAAGATAGCAAGTTACTTTTCTGTCCTCAAAAGTATTATGTATATTCTGAGCTCTCCTGCATTATGTTGTGAAAGCCTAGACTTACTCATCCTTGTAGGTGTATGTCGATAGCACAGCTCCTGGCACAAGGAATGGCTCAGGATGCACTCTTTATTGAATTGAGTTGAAAAGAACAAATTTAGAAAGAAAAATCAGACTATAAGGAAGGAAAATGGCAGTAATATTAATTAATAACAAGTGTAGTCATATAATACAAATTAAGAAAGCAGTAATCACATTTTATAGGTATGATTGTTTAGGTGTATGTGGTATTTCTTCAATTTAATATTAATTCCTTAATGGAAGTACCATGTATTTGAGGGGTGCTCAATATTTTTTTCTGTTGAATGGATTTATGAAAAACAGCAAAGAATTCCTTAACTGTGATCCTTCTCACCACTTCAGGTCAAAAGTTCCACCTGTGTCTGAAATGACTTCCACAGTTACCCCTAGGTCTGTGACCTCTTATAAATTGTAACCTGAGTCAAACTACCTGTCACTGTGGGGTTAATATTCCACTTGAATGTTGGGATTGGACATGCAGGTGCCGTGTACACATGGAACAGACACCTGATGTGTGCTTCTTGGGGGAGAAGATGGGATGTGTTTATAGATTTAGAGTTTTAGCCCATCCTGACTGCATCCACAGAGTAATGCTCTCTATGACAATATGACAGATTTAATAAATTATTTCTCCTCTTTCTCTTTCAGGGCGGTTGATCACCCTGAATATCCATACTCTGAAGAATATTGACTGTGAACTGTCCACCATGCATTCTACCAAAACTTCTTTTCTAGGGTTGTGAAGAGCATTTCTGTACTTGGTGGAGATGTTTAAAAGAAGTGTATGAACTTTTGAAGCTTGTTTATCATTAAAAATTTTCTATGAAATAAAGAAGACTTCAAATATGAATTCTAGTTTTCTGTGATAACAAAATAATTTGGAAAATAAAACAGAAAGGATAGAAAATAAAGATAACCTCCTGGTGCCTTTTCCTTTGTCAAAAATGAATTAATCAATCTAAGAAAGAAATGAAAAATTTTATTCGAGTCAGTTTTGAGAACTATAACCCAGGAAGAGCATCTCAGAAAGCCTGAGAACTGTTCTGTCCTCTAGAAGTCAAGGAGCAGGGATATAAGTTTTGGAGACAGAAGGCTCTGCATGAAAAGACATATTTGACAGTACACATAATCCAGATCTAAGTATCATCATGGTGGGTCATGTGACCCCTTACAAGGTCAAGAAGGAATTTATCTTTTAAGGAGCTGTCTTACTGATGCTAGGAGTCTGTTGCTCTTCAATGTCAAGCAGGTCTTCCCTCTGATGTGGAGGTCTGGTCCATGCGTCATGCAGACACAGAACTTACAGTGAGGGAGAGGAGTGCAAAGGTAGAGAAAAGGTTTTCATATTTAAATTTTTCTTGCCATAAAATATAAATTTAATTTCATACTTTCATGACTCTCCTATATAAAAGTATTTGCATGTTTATTTAAAATTTGAAATAATCTTCAATATACAGGTTTTGCACTTTTTTTTTTTTTTTTACTTAGTGTAAGTATTTTTGTAAGCTATCAAGTATTATCTGATGGTTTCCAGGGAGGAAGGGCTTGGGAAAGAGTTGGACTGGGAGGTTGGAGTTAGCTGCTGCTGCTGCTAAGTCGCTTCAGTCGTGTCCAACTCTGTGCAACCCCATAGACGGAAGCCCACCAGGCTCCCCTGTCCCTGGGATTATCCAGGCAAGAACAGTGGAGTGGGTTGCCATTTCCTTCTCCAATGTATGAAAGTGAAAAGTGTAAGTGAAGACGCTCAGTCATGGACTGCAGCCTACCAGGCTCCTCCGTCCATGGGATTTTCCAGGCAAGAGTACTAGAGTGGGGTGCCATTATGCATACTATTGTATACAAATTGGGTTAACACAAAGTCCAACTGTACAGCACAGGGGACTATATTCAATATCTTATGGCAAACCATAATGGAAAAGAATATGAAAAAGAAAAAAATATATATATATATGACTGAGTTACTTTGCTGTACTGCAGTAATTAACACAACATTGTAATTCAACTATATCTCAATACAATGAAATAAAATAGTTCCAGTATTATATTTTGTTTCTTATAATGCTTCCCAGGTGGCTCAGTGGTAAGGAATTCTAAAGAATGAAGGAGACTCCGGTTCAATCCCTGGGTCAGGGACATCCCTTGGAAAAGGAAATGGCAACCTACTCCAGTATTTTTGCCTGAGAAGTCCCATGGACAGAGGAGCCTCGTGGACTACAGTCCATGGTCACAAGAGTTGGACACAACTTAGCCACTGAGCATGCACGCATATTACTAAACAGTGCATCTTATCGATTTATTTAATTTTTTAAAACTGTTAGATCTTTATTTAAAAATTTTTTATTGAAATTGTAAGACTTCAACTACCATTGTAGTTGGTTTACAATGTTCTGTTAATTTCTGCTGTACAGGAAAATGATTCAGATATGTCTGGAAATGGCAACCCACTTCAGTATTCTTGCTGGAAGAATCCCATGGAGAGAGAAGCCTTGAAGGCTACAGTCCAAAGGGTCACAAAAAGTCAGATATGACTGATGTGACTTCATGCCTTTTTATGCTAAACATTTTGATTAGTTCTCATATATTTTGCCATTCATTCCTTGATTTAGTTAGCAAAAGTTTATTGAACACTTTTAGTAAGACATTGTTTTATCAATAAACAAATTAGAGAAGTATAAATTAAAATAAATTATTGAGTTGATAGTCTAGTGGAGGGTGACACTGTGAATGAAATTAGAATTTAGCTGTTAGAAATGGGTAAGTGCCAGTAGCAGATATTTCTACAAAATCTCTCCCATTTCTGTATATCTGTTAGGCAGAGGTACCAACTACCGTTCATCCCACACAAGTATTTGTCTGTACAACAAACACCCTTGCAACACAGAGACAGTGGCTCCTTGCAGAGACATGGAGGGCATGTTTGCTGTGAAGCAATGAAAAGAGAAGGAGGTGGGATGGGGGTTCAAGAAGGGGAACACGTGTACACCCAGGGCGGATTCGTGTCAATGTATGGCAAAACCAACCAATATATTTATGTAAAGTAATTTGCCTCCAATAAAAAAAATAATAATAAAAGAAAGAAAATTTCTCCTTCCTCAGAAAGAGAGGGATCCTGAGTGCCTACTGCCATTGATCCAGGATCCCTAGACTCAAGGTTTTTCTCCTGTTATTCCATCCCCTGAATATTCATGGGTTGATATGAGTTCAAATCTTATCAGTTAAGAAAATGTTACTATAGTTTTGGGCTGTAGAGGGTGGATAAGTGTGCTTTGCTTAATAGGTGCAGGCTTTGTGTCTTTGACTTTGGAACCCAACAAGTGTTGCAAAACCAGCTTTCTATTAGTTTGCCCAAAGCTGAGTCTGTGTACATGTGACAGTAAATCTGGTGTTTGCTGGTTGGTGAATAGGAATGAGCTGTCTCACTGGGATCCTGCTAGGGGATCTATACCTTAGATGTGCTTATATCCAAGAGGTCAGGGTTCTTCCCCAAAAGGAATACCTAAAGATGTTTTAGAGATGAGGAACACAGTCTTGATTGGAAGCAATTTCAAAAGTTTGGGAGGAGTTGAGGAAGCATTGACATATATACACTATCTATTAGACATGTATAAAACAGATAGCTAGTGGGAAGCTGCTGTACAGCACAGGGAGCTCAGCTCTGTGCTCTGTGATGACCTAGATGGGTGGGTTGGGGAGAAGGTGGGAGGGAGGCTCAAGGGGGAGGGGGAATATGTATCATTATGGCCGATTCTCAATGTTGTACAGTATAAACCAACACAACATTGTAAAGCAATTATCCTCAATTAAAACAAAATAAAATCCAAAAAAAGTTTGTGATCAAATAATAAGATAATGCTGAATTTCTATATATTTGAGCAAATAGTCCTTGATAGTTTTTACCATGATTGCCAAAATTCACATGAAACCTATATACTGTCTGAGTGAGACTCTCTGTGGTCTGGAGAAAAATAAAAGGGTCTTCTGATATGGGGTCTTTTCTCCCAGCACAGTTCCAGCTGTCCTCCATCCTCACACTCATATAGGCAATTATGTAAAGCCTTTTTGCTTGTTTTTCTCTTATATCAACATTGAGACGTCGAGACTTTGAAGCTTCAGCCCTGTGTATTCCCTTTGGAGCTGGGCTGACCACCATTCAGGCAGCTGTACCTGAATGGAAAACATGACTTGGGACAATGCATGTCTCTGTGCAGCTGTTGCCAAAACTCTGCCCTTGTTCACTGGTGCCAAATAGAAACACAGAGACAGAATATTGGGTGAAGTAGCAAAAAGTTTCTTTACCAGGCAAAGGGAGCCACGAAGGACTAATGCCCTCAAGATCGTGTGACTCTCCCTGGAGCAGTTAGTGAGGAGTTTCGTGGTGTTTAAGGATCAAGGCAAGACCAGCTCATGCACAGTTCTTGGACTGGTTGGCATCAAGGTGAAGTTTCAAGCATTATCAGCCTCCTGCTTTCAACAAGTCTAGGGTCTACATGCTTGTTGTCACCAGTTCTCATTTGGTGGGGGCTGCTTACTCTAAAAATAACTTAGGAATGTATGTCAGACCTTTGTCTATAAATTTCAGGGAACTGAGAGTTTGGTGATTCTGCAATGTGGCAGAATTATACTCTAAATTGTTACCAGTTCCCTATACTACAGCTATTCTTTGTTTCTGCATCTTCACATTTCTCAATCATTAACTCCTGAGTCAGTATTTTACTTCAAAGAACAAAGACACAGAAGCTTGTACATGCTTTCAGAGCTAGTCCCCAATGATCAGGGTCACCCTCAAGTCTTGACTCCTTACTTAGAATACAGTATGTTCTTCAGCTATATTTTCTAAGAAAGATCAATTTCAAAACAGCCCAAATAAAATCAATTCCAAGAAAAACTAAGAACTCTGATTTCTTCTTACTCATTAAATTTGTGAGTGGAAATCATGAACACCATGATGAAAGATGTTTCTAGTTATCAGATCAAGAATACTAGGTGTACTTGTGCCAAGACGTGAAGAAATTATTCTCATTGAAGATGAGATTAGATGAACACCCAGCTGATGTTAGGATGCATGTTACATAAGAAGAACTCCTTGAACGGTTGTTTGAGAATCGACCTTTTCTTATATATTATTATCAATTCCTTCTATAATAAAGATGCTTATTGATGTAACACTTTATTCCTGTTGTGATATGATCACAATTCTATGACTGTGACTTGTCTTCAAGTTGCCCCAAACTCTGAGATCCAGTAAGTGCAAGAATATAAAGATGAAGAACAGGTGGTGGTTCTGAGATGTGGAGAGGATGGAATAGAAGCAGGAACCAGGGGACATGACCAAGGCACCTGGGCCACTGCCACCTGGAGCTTAGCATCATCCTGTTCACAAAGTTACTTTGGTTTGGGATGCACTGTGTAGAAAACTGGAGTCCAAAGAAAAACAGAAGAGAAACAGAGGTGACTACTGGAGGTATGGAGAGAATACACCAGAGTGCTTGCGTGATGTTTGTGGAACAATGTGTTTCCATTCCTGAGTGTCAGCTGTTCACATAGAGAATGTAAAAATTTCTACCATATCCATTTCTGCTAGTTGGGAAACACTAAAACTTGTTCAAGTTTTAAATTCAAATTCTCTTAGAAAATGCTTTAAATCCGTAAGGAAGAGAAATGGTGGTAGTCAAGACAAACTCAGAAAGAGTGAGGAAATATAAAAACTGCAAATTTTGCATCAACTGGCAAGGATAATCTGAAGATTAATTGTGGAAATATTAGCCAAAATAAAGAGTAAAGGTCACCAATTGACTCTGGCAATTGAAACAAGCAATTTCAGATAAAGTTTTAGGATGTTTCCCTGAAGTTCCAGTCAATTTAGCTTTATCAGAAATTGATTTGCAAAGGTTTTTCTTCCTGTTCTGCAGATTGATTTTCACTCTCTTGGTAGTTTATTTGATGCCAAAACATTTTGAGTTTTGATGAATACTGATTTACCTATTTTTCTTCTGTTCTTTGTGCTTTGGTTGCACTAGTGGCTTCCTAGGTGGTGTTAGTGGTAAAGAACCCACATACCAATGCAGGAGAATTAAGAGATGCAGGTTTGATACCTGGGTCAGGAAGAACCCCTGGAGAAGGACATGGCAATCTACTCCAATATTCTTGCCTGGAGACTCCTATGGACAGAGGAGCCATGGGTTGCACAGAGTCTGACATGACTGAAACATGAAAATTACCATACATGCACGCCTATACTTTGGTGACATGTCCAGATCTAAAGTCACGAAGCTTTCCCTCTAGTTTTTCTTCTAAGAGTTCCATATTTGTATCTGTATGTAAAGGTCTTTGATGCATTTGGTGGTATGTGTGTGTGTGCTTATAATTCCATACTTAAAACAACAGCAAATATCCACTCTTTGCAAATGTGTGCCATGTCACTGACTGGCCTTCACTAGTTAACTTGGCATGTTCCTAGTCCTGCGGTCAGTCCAACAGTTCAGCTAAGAGCAACTCAGTTCATTTCTGAGTCAGCATCTCGCCTGGCATATGTCTACCTATTTGATTCTCCAGAATATGTGGCTATTTTTGAATGCCCAGTGTCCACTAAATCCACACCCCAGTTTTACTCAGGGTTTTACAAGTTCTAGTGTATGACTCCACCCTTAGTCCCTTGTCCTTGGCATCTGTGCATATATAGCCCCTTCAGCTGTAACTGCCATTCCTACTTCCCTTGAAGTAAAACATACACCAGTCTTCAGGCAGCCTGCAAATACGCTGGAACATTGCATATTTTTTTTGTGATCAGTCTGGTTTAAGGGAGGTAACTGAGAGCTGAACTGTCACCCTTTAGAGAAAAAGACTGCCCTGCACTGCCAGGAGAAGGGTACAGGTGAGTAAAACCACAATGAAATGTTCTTCCACTGTGTTCTGGATTTTTCCTAACTGTATGTTCACTTTGTTGCTGTAGATTTTTCCCCAAACTTTAAGTTTTTTATTTTGTATTGGGATATACCTGATTAACAATGCTGTGGCAGTTTCAAGTGAACAGGGAAGAAACTCAGCTGTACATATACATATATCCATTCTCCCCCAAACTCCCTCCTGTCCAGGCTGCCACATAACATTGAGCAGAATTCCATGTGCTATACAGTTAGTCCTTGTTGGTTATCCATTTTAAGCATTGTTGTTGTAGATTTTTGATTGAGTGTTTTCCAGAGCTCCTATGAGGTTTCCCATCTGGTTTCTGCTTGCTTTCTTATCTTTCTAAGGGAGGCTTCAATGATTCCTGGCTCACCATTTTGTTGCCTTCACTCCATGTGTTAAATTTTATTTGGCTTCACAACATCCCTTTGTATCAATGCATCATGATTCCCTAACTCTTCCTAAACTTGTTAGAATTTAACTTGTTTACAGATTCTTTTATGAATAACCACTCAGCAAGATAGTAAAGTATGTAATAAGTATCATTTCTGTTATGAAAGATTTCTAAAAGTTACATAATTTAGGTATAAACCCTCTAAGAGTCTGTTTACACACTGGACATGGTATCCAATAGCTATTAATAACTAATCTTCAATAAGGAGATCAAATCAGACAATCCTAAAGGAAATCAACCCTGAATATACATTGGAAACACTGATCCTGAAACTGAAGCTCCAATACTTTGGCTACCTGATGCAAAGAGCCAACTCATTGGAAAAGACCCTGATGCTGGGAAAGACTAAGGACAAGAGGAGAAGGGGCAGACAGAGGGTGAGATGGTTGGATGGCATCACTGAATCAATGGACATGAGCTTAAGCAAAGTCCTGGAGATAGTGAAGTATGGGAAAGCCTGGTGAGCTACCATCCATGGGGTCACAAAAAGTTGGACACAACTTAGTGAATGAACAACAAAATGTCTGGTTTTTGTGTCCTATTCAGAATTTCACCACTCTCAAAATAAAACAAAGTAATCTTGCCAATGGGAAAAGTTAAAAAGCAAATTTATTTTCATTTGAAGTTTTCATACTTTTTTTAGGGATAAGATTTTGAAAAATTCTTATTATAACTCCCTTAAACTGTGTGATTCTGTATGTGTGTGTATTTTTACTGTAACTAAGTTAATTATTTCAGCTGATGTTTGATCAAGATTGGGCTTCATAATCAGAAAAATGCAGAAAGATTGCTATGTGGAAGTTTCTAGTCTAATATACAGTCAATACTTGTTCAGCCATTCTCATCATAATATAACTTAAGATAAAGCTGATTTTTTAAAACAGCAAACAGGTTAACTGACTTTGATTCTGTTCTGATTCCATGTTTACTGATTTCACCTTGCCCCTCCTACAATATAACTACTGTCCAATATAATTGGACAGTGCAGCTCAGGCATCATATTCCTGTTATTTATAACCTGTGTAGGCAGAAGAAGAAGAAAAAAAAAATCTGCTTACTCAGAGGAGCAACAGGCAGTGGATCTCAAAAGCCAGAAGGTGAAACTTAATGATGGCCACTTCATTCCTGTCCTGGTTTATGGAACCTGTGTACCTCCAGAGGTAACAGTAGTGGTTGTGGGTTGAGATATAAATAGTAGTGGATGTAACATGAGTGAGAAGGGCTTGGATTGTCAAGCACTGAGTCCCCTTGTGACACTAGGAGAGTCATTTGGTTCCACTAACCAGGCTAGAACCATTCCCTGTGAAAGAGGAGAGAGCATTCAGTTTTCAGTCTGCATCAGGGTCTGAGGCTGTGCTCACCTGCAGATTACTCTGGGTTCCCCTCCAATTTCATGATCTCTTTCCCTCAGAAACTTGTGGAAATAAAAATAGGAGAGTTCAGTACAGTCCTAATTATGATGCCTGAGTCTCTTGGGGATTTCCTGAGCCCACAGTTCGGTGCAGTAGTGGTGAGCAGTGACACTCTCTTACACTTGAACACGATGATTTTATCTCCTCTTTCACCCTTTCAAGTTGAACAAATTGATGGTGCTTGCTCTGGGTGGGTCTAAACCTAGGTACTTTAATAGAAACTTGGAGACCTTGCCTACAATGATGGCTGTCTTCATGATGAGGTTTGTAGACTGCACTCAGCCACTAAGAACTGTATCATGTAGAACTCTTAATTTTAAGTTATAGAAATCTACTCAAGCCATCTGATGCAAAATAGCTTAGAGGACTATGTAGATGGCGGGTCCCAACCATGGAGATCTAAGGATTTGCAGAACTCTTCAGATATGTCTCCTTTTTTTCACCCTTTATTAAGGCATTACTCTTGGTTTTCTTTTTTTACTGAATATTTTCCATTGCTGTCAAATATGCCTTGGGGCAGCTCAAGGCTCATGATCATGAACATTTGAGAGCCTGTCTTGATCGTCCTCATTCCATACCAATCTAAAGAGAACCTTGCTGATTCATACAACTGCCCTAGGGCCTCTGATGCTCAGAGGGAAAAGGAAGTCTGGTTATCTAGCCCAGGTCGAGTGCAATTTTTATTCTGGAAATAAAGCCATGTAACTTACTGCCATTCAAAGCTCAAAAGAGGCATTTCAAAATAGGCAAGTACAGGGAAGAGACAAAATTCACATAAGCCACATTGAGCCCCTTTTAGAACCTAGAAAAATTGTATTTATTGCAACATATATTAAGCTCTTCCCTGGTGGCTTAGTATCTGCCTGAAATACAGGAAACCTGGGTTTGATCCCTGAGTTGGGAAGATCTCCTGGAGAAGCAAATGGCAACCCGCTTCAATATTCTTGTCTGGAGAATCCCATGGTCAGAGGAGCCTGACAGTCTACTGTCCATGGGGTGTCAAAGACTCAGACATGACTGAAGCGACTGTGTGTGGGTGGATGCATGCAAAGAAGGTAAAGGAGGGTTAGACAAGTTACCGAGAACTTAAAGGGAAGAGGCATGTCCCTAACCTGAAAACATGACCAGAAATCAGCTCAGGAGAATTGCATACAGAAAAAAGACCATAAAAACATGGAATGGGAAGTCAAAAGAAGAGAAAAATCAGATAAGATGGGTTTTAGAGTTTGTGTGGGGTTTGAATGCCTGCATCTTAAGAATTGGTGTCTGCATTTATGAATTTTCAACAGGGAGCACAGTACAGAAAAATTTGCCAAAGACTGTGAAAGTCATTTATGTTAGATGGGTCATGATAAAGGCTCATGGTGATACTAATAGTAGATGGAATAGCCACTCAGGAACATTTACTCAAATGTAGAGCACACCTTGTGATTTACTCAATCTTAGATTGGTTCTCCCTTTGATATCCATCAGAAAATTAACTGTTTAGACACACTTTTCTCTATTGGGTTCTGTGTTCTCATATTTTCTGTTATATTTTCACTGTTTCATGGTTGGTTGTGGTGGTCGTTTAGTTGTTAAGTTGTGTCCGACTTTTGCAATCCCATGGACTGTAGCCCACCAGGCTCCTCTGTCCAAAAGATTTTCCAGGCAAGGATACTGGAGTGGATTGCTATTTCCTTTTCCAGGGGATCTTCCCGAACCAGGAATTGAACCCAGGTTTCCTGCATTGCAGGCAGATTCTTTACCAACTAAGCTAAGAGGGGTTAGGAAACTTAATATGAGATCCATCCTCATAAAAAATTTTAAGCATACAATACTCTTCAATACAATGTAGTGTGGTATATTATTAAATCTAGGGAAAAAATTGTATTGCAGATCTCTAAAATTTATTCATCTTGTAAAATTGAGACTTAGCAAATCTTGATTTTTCCCTCCTCCCAGCCCCTGGTAACCATCACTTTCCTATTTAACTTTTTCAGGATTAAATGAGCAAATTGCGTAAACCATTTCCCCTGCACAGTTTGAATACCTGGCAAATGACTGTAGAAAACATCCAGAAGTGCCTCTGAGTGACCTAACCAGGTAGGTACCCTGAGAGGTTGAAAATTCCCAGGTGATTGGTTTTTGAGGCTGGGATCCACTCAGCAGGGTATGGCCAACCAAAGAAAGCTGGTCTGGGACTGCTGTCCATCCATCCCAGCCTCTCTAAAAGGCCAGGTGCTCCAGCCAGCAGCCCAGTCCTGGAAACTCTTGGCCCACGACGCTGAGGTCCCTGAGCACACGATGGATACACCAGTGTTCAAACTACCGCACAGTTGCACTCATCTCACACGCTAGTAAAGTCATGCTCAAAATTCCCCAAGCCAGACTTCCGTAATACGTGAAACGTGAACTTCCAGATGTTTAAGATGGTTTTAGAAAAGGCAGAGGAAACAGAGATCAAATTGCCAACATCTGCTAGATCATCGAAAAAGCAAGAGAGTTCCAGAAAAACATCTATTTCTGCTTCATTGACTATGCCAAAGCCTTTGACTGTGTGGACCACAACAAACTGTGGAAAATTCTGAAAGAGATGGGAATACCAGACCACCTGACCTGCCTCTTGAGAAACCTGTATTCAGGTCAGGAAGCAACAGTTAGAACTGGACATGGAAAAGCAGACTGGTTCCAAATAGGAAAAGGAGTACGTCAAGGCTGTAGATTGTCACCCTGCTTATTTAACTTATATGCAGAGTACATCATGAGAAACGCTAGGCTGGAAGAAGCACAAGCTGGAATCAAGATTGCTGGGAGAAATATCAATAACCTCAGATATGCAGATGACACCACCCTTATGGCAGAAAGTGAAGAACTAAAGAGCCTCTTGATGAAAGTGAAAGAGGAGAGTGAAGAAGTTGGCTTAAAGCTCAACATTCAGAAAACAAAGATCATGGCATCTGGTCCCATCATTTCATGGCAAATAGATGGGGAAACAGTGGAAACAGTGACAGATTTTATTTTGGGGGGCTCCAAAATAACTGCAGATGGTGACTGCAGCCATAAACTAAAAGATGCTTGCTTGCTCCTTGGAAGAAAAGTTATGAGCAACCTAGACAGCATATTAAAAATCAGAGACATTACTTTGCCAACAAATGTCCCTATAGTCAAGGTTGGGTTTTTCCAGTACTCATGTATGGATGTGAGAATTGGACTATAAAGAAAGCTGAGCACTGAAGAATTGATGCTTTTGAACTGTGGTGTTGGAGAAGACTCTTGAGAGTCCCTTGGACTGCAAGGAGATCCAACCAGTCCATCCTAAAGGAAATCAGTCCTGAATTTTCATTGGAAGGACCGATGCTGAAGCTGAAACTCCAATACTTTGGCCACCTGATGTGAAGAGCTGACTCATTTGAAAAGACCCTGATGCTGGGAAAGACTGAAGGCAGGAGAAGGGAACGACAAAGGATGAGATGGTTGGATGGCATCACTGACTCAATGGACATGAGTTTAGGACTCCACAACTGAAGATCAGCTATTGGACAATAGCCAAAAGGCTTCAAGAGACTCTTACCTTGAAGCAATGGAAGAGCTTGAGGCGTTTTTCCAGGAACTCAATGACACATATGGGACAGAAACCTCAGCAGCACCAGAGGCAGAACTCTGCGCACTCCTGACTGCCCATGAAGAGGACAGCCAACAGGAGTCCATGCAGAACCAGAAACCCACAACTGAGGATCTAGTTCAGTTATCAGGCAACAGCAAAGAGGCTTCCATGACATCTTACTTTCCAACACTTGAGGACATTGAGGAGTTTCTCCAGGAGGTCAATGAGACATATAAAACAAGAAGCCTAGCTGTGCCAGAGTCAGAGTTATGTGTACCTCTGACTGCCCATGATGACGTCAGCCAAGAGGAGTCCCTGAAGAAGCAGGTGATGAATCTTTTGAGGCCCACAATGATGATTTATGCATGTTCTGTCATCCCTGGGACAGTTTTTGTCCATGTTAAAGTCTTACTTTGCCCCTTGGAAACCTAAAGTGACTTTCTTTTTGACTCCAAGGTGATCTCTTTTGATAAGAGAAACCCTGCAGCAGCATCCCAGTTGATGGATGTCACTGACACTCTGAAGACATTCATCACTGATTGTCAAGCAACAGCTGTTAATGCAAACAAGTTGACAATCCCCAGTGAGGGTAGCCAGATGAAGGCCCTCAATGATGACCAGAGCCTCTATGGAAGCCAGATGACCTTCAGTGGGGTCCAAACTACCTATCGGGGTCAGATAAAGAAACTCAATGATAAAGACACTCCCCACCGAGTCTATGTGATGCCACTTTGCTCAGCATCATTGCTATATCCTAGAATCCTGTATGTTGCCAGTTCTCATTTGATCCAAGGACAACCTGTAGAAATGCAGAAGTGGAATCCCAAGATTCAGAGGTGTCCATTGCAGAAGAGGCCTGACATTCTGAGGCCCTACATCTGCACCTATAACTGTGGGAAAGCCTATGCCAAATCTTCCCATCTGCGAATCCATGAGCACGTGCACACAGGAGAGAAGCCCTATAAATGTAACATGAATGGATGCACATGGGCATTCTCCCGTTCATCTGAGCTCAACAGGCACAAGAAAAGGCACACCAGGGAGCGGCCCTACCTGTGTACTATATGTGACAAAGACTTTGCCCGATCCGATCACTTAAAGCAGCATCAGAGAGTCCACAGATGAATTTCTCCCACGATGACAAACCCGGCAGCCTTTGAGGAAATGACTTGAACTGAAAGAGTCTCCCTGCTAAGACTTTGCTTGGCACCTAGCACTGTGCCAGCATATAGTAGATGCTTAATATTATTTGTAAATTTTAAGGTTTTCATTAATTTTTGTATAAATGTGATGTATAAAGAACATGTGTGTGCATTTCAGTAGAAAAAAAAAATAATAATATGTCTTTTCATGTAGAGCCCTCTGTCTCCAAAACTTACATCCCCAGTGCCTTGACTTCTAGAAGACAGAACAGTCATCAGAGTTTTCTGCATTATAGTTCTAAAATTTGGCTCAAATAAAATTTTCTATTTCTTTCTTAGATTGACTGATTCATTTTCAACAAAGGAAAATGCACCAAATTTATTAAATGGGTTAATCAGTTTATCTTTATTTTCTATCTTTTCCCTTTTATTTTTCAAAGTATTTTGTTATCAGGAAAAACTAGTACCCATATTTGAAATCTTGATTATTTCATAAAAAAGTTTTTAAAGAAAAACAAATTTTCCAAAGTTCAGACACTTCTTTTAAACACCTCAACCAAGTATAGAAATGCTCTTCACAACCCTAGAAGCAAGACGTTCAGGTAGAAGGCATGGTGGACAGCTCACCCAGTCAATATTCTTCAGAAAATGGATACTCAGGGTGACCAACACCCCTGAAAGAGAAGGAGGAGGATCGATTTATTAAATCTGTCTTGTTGTCTTAGAGAGGATTACTCTGTGGATACAGTCAGAATGGGCTCAAACTCAAAATCTATAAAA
The DNA here is from genome assembly GCF_049115385.1 of Moschus berezovskii. Taxonomy (NCBI): domain Eukaryota; kingdom Metazoa; phylum Chordata; class Mammalia; order Artiodactyla; family Moschidae; genus Moschus; species Moschus berezovskii. The sequence goes on along the minus strand of NC_142474.1, from coordinate 40,710,499 downwards.
CATGTCCTTCCTTCTCCCCCAACAAGCACACAACAGGTGTCTGCTCCATGTGCGCACTGCACCTGCATGTCCAATCCCAACATTCAAGTGTAACAGTTGCTCCACAGTGACTTATACAATATATAATTACATACAATTTATATGGGAGCACAAGACCTAGGGCTGACTATGGAGGTCATTTCAGACACAGGTGGAACTTTCGACTGTAAGTGATGAGAATAATCACAGTTAAGCAATACCTTGCTCTTTTTCATATAAATATTCAATGAAAAAATGTTGAGCATACCCAAAATACAGGATGCCTCCATTGAGGAATTACTATTAAACTGAAGAAATACCACATACACTTAAATAATCATACCTATAAATTGTGATTACTGTTTTCTTAGTTTATATGAAACACATTATTTATTCATTAGTATTACTGCTGTTATCTTTTCTTATGGCCTGATTTTTCTTTCTAACTTGGTCCTTTTCAACTCAATTCATTAAAGAGTGCATTCAGAGCAATTCTATGTGCCAAGAGTTGTGCTGTTGACATAAACCCGCAAGGATGAGTAAGTCTAGGCATTCACAGCATAATGAAGGAGAACACAGAACACACTCATAAGCTTTCGAGAACAGAAAAGATAACTGAAAGATAACATGAAAGATAACTTTCATTTATCATTATGTTTTTTCTCAGAATCATGGTACACTTATAAACATGTATATATGTACATATAAATATCTTCTTTATGAACAAGAAGGAGAGTTTTGATATCTTTAATTTAAAAATAAATATTCATTTTATCACTAATTTGTATTTACTTCTCTCTAAACTGTTTTCCAATATCTCTCTGTTTGATTAGCCCTCTTTCTCTTCAATCCTGACATCCTCCTGCGGTAATTAGGTAGCTGGAATCCTAGGTTTGTGACTAAGTCAAAACCAAGGAGGTAGGGGCTCCCCAGGGGATGGACACCTGCTGGACAAAGGCAGCCTTAGATGAAGTCTGGACTCAAGAAACTAGAGACCCAGATGATCTTACCAGGGTGTGTCTGCTAAGGACACAGCTGTCACTCTCTGGAGAGTCAGTTAAGCTCATGATCTACTGGCAATTCATTTGGTGACATTACAAAGATGAGAAAATGTGTTGTAACGGGGGGAAAGGGATTGATTTGGATGAAATGGATGGTGTCTTGATACAGTAAACACCCATTAGGGAGAAAAACCATCAGACACTAGGAGGAAGGGGCAGAAGCAGTCCCACTGTGACTACTCAGCAATAATGCCTGTTGGCCTTCGTGGGTCCCTCCTCCAAAAAACATCAGCAATACATTTACAATTGTGTTAGGATAAACATGGGGACTCCCAGGTGACTCACTGTTAAAGAATCCACTTGCCAATGCAGGAGAGGTTGAAAATGTGGGTTTGATCCCCGAGTTGGGAAGATCTTATCCCCTAGATAAGAAAATGACAACCCATTCCAATATTGTTGCTGGGAAATCCCATGGACAGAGGAGCCTGGAGGGCTACAGTTCCTGGGCCGCCAGGATTCAGACATAACTGATCATACACATACATTAGGATAAACACGAATGTAATCCAAGATGGATTCTTTATTACACAGTCCTTATTTATCATTTCCTCCTGATCCTAAAAGGATTTAAAGGTGAAATATTCATCTAGGTCCTTGAAAGAACAGTGGGCTGCAGGCACTGTGTTCTCTGTGTCTACTATGTCCCTTAGCCCTGAGAGGAGGTACACCAGGCACAGGGATTACAGGCACAATGTAGTGAATTCACCATAATGTCAAATCTGGGGATCTTACTTATGGGATGTCCTGGGGCTCAGTCACATTTCTGTTAGTGATAAATGGAGCCCTGGAGGAAACTTCTGCTCTGAGGTCTGCAGGAAGCCCCTGGTTTACTCCTATGCTGGAAATCAGGACATCCTTCCTAAAACTAAGTTTTAAGAAAGTTTATTCCTCTGCTGAGCTATATGCTAGGGAAAACAGTGTGTGTGTGATATATATAAGTCACTTACTGTTGAAAATCATAGTATCTTATATTACGATTGAGGCCATCGATTGCTTTCATGTCTTCTGGAGTCAGTTCAAAGTCAAACACCTGGAAGGAAGGAAGAATCCCATTAACCTCTCTTCCAAGGAGCTGGCCTCCCCCTGGGGACTGAAGGACTTCCAGCCGGATACAGACAAGAAGATGGGACAGGGAAGCGGTGTCTGTCCTCAGCTTCCAAGTGAACAAGACTGGGACCCTCTGCAGAGTTCTCACCTCTGCTTCCTACACCTTCTCCTTTTCTGTCCACCTTAAACAGATTATAGTGCATCAGTCTCTTATCTTTCTAAGTGAATTGAGACAGAAAATTAAAAAACATATCTTCCTTCAGAAACAAAGGGGCAGTTGGACAATTCAGACAAAATACCTGCATTTCACCATTCATTAAGCTGTTTTTCTCCTTCCCAACACCCCCTAAATATGATATAACTTTGAACTTAATAAGAATTGTAAGGAGGACCCCTTCCTCCAAAAACCAACCCAATAATCCCATATCAAACTTATTCATTATCTACGAACAAATCTAACCAAAAAGGATTATGTAAAGCTTTTAAGGAAAAAAGTTATGAAATGTGCTTAAAATATGAAAGCACACCTAAATAATTAGAAATTCATCTCATAATCATAGCATGGAAATCTCAATTTTGTAAAGAAATCAGTTTTCTTCAAACATTCTAGTGTTTCAATGCAACATGAACCTAAGACTTAAACATGTATTCTTTTGTGGGAGTTGGGAAAGCAATACCAAATTTACATCAAGGAATAGCTTAGTGAAAAGTAGCAAAGATCTCTTTAAGGAAGGAGAATGTACCATTCTGGAAAGCAAGACTTATTTTCCACTATAATAAGACAGTACAGAAAACTGAATAGTTAAATAGAAGAGAGGTCAGAAATGTTCTTATGGACACTTGATATATGACAGAGTTGACAACGAAAATCTGTAAAAAAATATGGACCTTTAGATTTACATTTAAATATATATATGTATATATATATATATATATATATATATATATATGTATATATATATATACACCTTTCCATATCTTATTAGAAAATCAGTCCCAGCTATATTACAGAATCAAGTTTAAATGGAAACAATTTTCAGGGGAAAATTTCCCTTCCCCTTGACTTGACCTGAGCTGTAACCTGCCTTGGACAGTGATATTTGCATTGGACTGTGATATTTCCCAGAAGTAGTGAGTCAGTTCTGAGTTCAGACATGAAGGAGATTTTTCCCCACTCACTGACTGGGGATCATAGCACCGTGCTGAGATGAAGACCAGGTTAGCTGACCACAGTCTAGCCAAACATATATGAAAAACTAGATGGAAAGGTGTGCAGGATCCTCTGACAAGAGCCACATTCACCTGCTAAAGCAAAACTGCCGAGCTGCTCTGCACTAAACTACAAATGCATGAGAGCCCAGCCAAGAGGACAACAGCTAAGCTGAGTGCAGGCTGATCATCAAACTATAGAATCAAGAGAAGCATAACTTATCTCTGTATTAAACCCTGAAACTGGGGAGAGTTTCCTGTACAGCTATGGCTAAGAGTATGATAATGGTCTCCTACACACAGATCAAAGACAACTCAGCAAAAATGGGCACAGTCTTGAATAGGAACTTTGCCACAGCAAAAACTCACAGAGATTAAATGTATAAAAATGAAGCTACATTACTATTCAGGGAAATGTAAAATAAAATCATGGTAATTTAGAGGTTCAAGATCACTGCTGTAACTTGTGTGTGCCCCAAATTTACCTGTTGGAAACCTCACCCCACTGTGATGGTGTTAGAAATGGGCCCTTGAAGAGTGATTAATTAGGTTATGATGGTGGGGCCCTCATGAATGAGATTTAAACAATATCATATTCATATAAGAGACTTAGGAGAGCTCTGTTGCCCCCTCCACCAAGTTAAGATACAAGGAGAAGACTGTGACCTGGAGGAGGGCCCTCACCTGACCACATGGGCACCCTGATCTCGAATCTCCACCTCTAGAACTGTGAGACTACAAATTTCAATTGTTTCTATGCCACACAATCTGTGGTGTTTGTTAGAACAGCCTAAATGATCTATGGGAATCACATAACGCAATTTTGTCAATTGAGAACAAAGAAAATGAGAGGTCATTTGCACAAGGTGACAGAATAAATGACTGATGTAATGCTGAAACAATAATCTCTGTTTTCTGTCTAACCTGAACCCTCTCCAGCCATGCCACCTCTCCCGTTGCCACATCAGGAGGAGAAAATCACCAGGAACACACACAACACATTCATGCATGGGGAAGAATAGGTAACTTGTCTTGATTCAAGGAAAATCTTGAGAGACAGACAAAGAATGACCCTCGTGAAGGATATTCCCTAGGAGTCCTCTGCCCACAGCCCCACTCATCATCACCTGCATGTTCTCTTTGATCCGTTTCTTGTTGAAACTCTTGGCCAGAACCACAACCCCACGTTGTACCTGGTAGCGAAGGGCAACCAGAGCTGGAGTTTGCTTGTGTTTTTTGGCAATGGCACAAAGAACCGGATCCTCCAAGAGAACAGGGTTGTTTGGGTTCACCCTGAAAGGAAATTCAGAAATGCTGAGGAGCTGAGACTAAGTACTCAGTTTCTAAGGAGGCTTCTCAAACAGACCAAGTAGGTTCACTCTAGACCAATGCTTCTCAAAGAGTGGTCCATGGACCAGCAGCATCAGCATCACCTGGGATCTTGCTAGAAATGCAAACTCCATGGCTTAACTGCAGACAAACTGAATCAGAAACTCAACTGTGGCACCTGGCAGTATGTGTTTACAAAGCTCTCCCAGGCATTTGATGCATGCTTGTGAGACCAGTACTGCCAATCTTGTGGAATTTTTTTCTGTTTTTACTTCTCAGTGGTTGTTTTTCTTTTATAATCACATCTCTAAAGTAAGTATAAGGACATGAAAAGAAAATGAGATGGAGAAGACCAGGAAATTTTTAAGTTTTCACTGTTCTCAAGTGTTGATAAAAATTAAGTAATCCAAAGATGAGAACGATTCATTCCATTGTTGTTTGCATTATGCAATACTCCTACAAATAAATGTTTACTAAAATGATTCAACTTGTTATTTTTTTATCATCATAGACCTGGGAGGTACTTAATATTATCCTGATTTTAGACATAAGGGAAGCTTGAAAAGTTTATTATTCATTAGTTAATAAATAAGTAAATCATGACTTAAGTTTATGTCTTAGTTCTCAACTATGGAATTATATATAAATTTATTGCAGACTTGCATTTTAACATTTTACAACAAGATACATGAAATGTAAAAATTGGCTGGGTAATGGATGGGAAGACAAAAGAGAAGGGTTTCGCCCATCTCTCTTCTCTTCTCCTGCCAAATGAGAGTTATCTCCAGAGCACTGTTACATTAGGATAAAAATATTTCTTCAAAAATTGAGTTTTAGAAAATCTCTTTGTTGTCTTCAGTAATGTTCATACCATTCTGATAATAGCTGGGATCCCAGAGCAGCATAAGCAACTAGGACAATATCATGTGACTTGCAGAACTCTAACAGTTTGCTCTGGTTGAGGTAAGGGTGACATTCCACCTATAGAATGGAAGATAGAAGAGTGTCAGTGTATATGAAAAGACAATATTAATATTACAAAGATTAAAAGTCTAAAAAATGCTAAAGAAAAAACTGTGTCACATCAAATTACAACTTAAACATTAACCTGAAGTCATGGTATTTTTTTAAAAAAGAAATTTTATTGCTGTCTCCTGAAAAGATAAAAACAAAAATAATGACATTCTTGAGAGGAAGCAACTCTAGGAACCAGATCTTGGTTGCCAAACACCACTGGACACCACCAGGACACATGCCTAATTCCAGACTGGGGACAGGAAAAGAACTGTCAGAATCATGGACATCAAACTGTGCCAGACAGCAAGAAATTGCTCAAAGACTTATGAACAAATGACTTAAGAACAAAAGAACCACTTTGATGGGGAGCCCACAGGTGACATTTGGGTAGACTTGAGCATCAGAAGGAATCACGAGTGAAAACAAGGATAGCACACAGAGTAAATAAAAATCCCTGAAGCCCTAGTGATGAGAAAGGTGGAAAGAACAAAAAAATATTTTCCTCCAGGATTGATGATTATTACAATAAATCCTTTCTTGAAACTGACAATTAGTGACAAGGAGATAAGTTTTACCCTGTCTTGTAGGAATAAGTGTGGAGGCTTCCCAGGTGGTCCTAGTTGTAAAGAACCTGCCTGCCAATGTGAGAGATGCAGGTTTGATCCCTGGGTCAGGAAGATCCCCTGGAGGAGGGAATGGCAACCCACTCCAATATTCTTGTCTGGAGAATCCTGTGGACAGAGGAACCTGGCAGGCTACAGTCCACAGGGTGGCAAAGAGTCAGACACGGCAGAGCACATGCACATGCATACTAATTGTCACAAAACAGCGATAAATACAGTGTATCTGTCAAAAGCTTGTCTAGATATTTTGGTAACAGAATGCTTCAGTGGTCATTCTAGGTGAAAAGACCTCGAGAAACGAGGCTCAATGTGACATGGCAACCACATGAGATACAGGTCAACAAAGTGTTATAGATCTTTATTTATTAAATATATAATACATAATAAATACATAAAATCAAATATATATATATATCCCCTGTTGTAATCTTAACTCTTCTAATATCTGAAATTTTTCATAATAAACAAATATGGGAAAAATTGATGTTAGAATCACATTAATATTTTAATTTCTAAAATTGAAAAAAATATATATAATTGATATATGTATATTTCTTGAATTATGTAAGCTACACTAAGCTTGCAAAGAATTCTGCTATAGGAGATTCTTTATCCTTGACTTCAAGTTGTACATTAAAGACATTATGATACATTTGAAATAAGACCATTTCACCAGGATAAAGATTACATGACATATATATCACATCTCAGTTATACATGTAGATAGGTCAAAATTAGAATTAAACAGTAGAGAGATGGTCACCAGGGGCTGGGAGGAAGGAGGAATCCAGATTTGCTAATCATGGGTGTGAAGTCTCAATTATACAAGATGAATAAATTCTAGATCTGCTGTACAACACTGTATAGTAAACAACACTGCATTGTACTGAATACTTAAACATTTTTTTATGAGATTAGATCTCATGTTAAGTTTTCTCACCACAATAAAGTAAAAATAGAACCAAAAAAGTAAGAGTGCAGAAACAGACATAGACAAGTGTGCTTAACCAGTTAATTTTATGATGGACATTGATGGGAGAACCAGTCCAAGACTAAATAAATGATCAGATGTGCTCTAAGCTAAGTAAATGTTCCTGCGTGAATATCTAGTTAGTATCATGATAAGTCTTTAACTTCATCCATCTGACTTGACAGACCTTCATCATCTCTAGGAAACTTTTCTGTACTGTGCTCCATGATGAAGACCAATGAATGCAGAGACACCAACATTAAGGATTTGGGCATCTAGACCCCACACAAACACTTAACACCTATCTCAGCTGATTTTTCCCTTTGTTATTTACTTCTCATTCTGTGTTTTCATGGTCTTCCTTCCTGTACACAGTTCCCTCTGAGGCACTTTCACATCAGATTAGTGATCACCGTTTCAGCTCAGGGAAAGGCTTCCTTCCTCTAAGTTCTGGGGGACTAGTCTAAATCCTTTCACCTCCATTACCTTCCCTCAATTCCTACCACAACTTAGCGGTAAGTTCTCCCCATATTTTCCACCCAGATTTTATCAAAGATACTGTTATGGATTCTATTCACACCATCCAGACAGAGGCTCTGCTCTCTGGAAACTTCTGTCCCCAAAGGTCAGATGAACAGGAGGGGAGGACAGACAGACAGACATCTGGTTCCAGTGCAAGAAGGAGGTTCTGAAGAGCAGGAGGGAGAGGAGCCGAGCTGCTTACCTGGTTGCACACGGGCTTGTACTTGAGCCCCGGCTTGTTCAGGATCTTCTCCAGCTGCTTGTGGTTGAAGTTGGACACCCCAATGGACTTGGTCAGCCCTGCGTCCTTACACTTCTCCAGGGCCTGGGAGGGAGGAGTGGTGAACAGTCACTTGGAATGATTGATAGATCAAGAATAAATGTTGGAAAAAAATCTGTAAAAAGTGTCTCATGTCAAGAATTAACGTTGATTTTAAGAAAGAAAAAAGAAGAGGGTCATGACACAAGAAGAATTACCATCTCTTCATTAGAAAAACCCCAGAGAAGACATATCACAAGGAAGGAAAGAGATGCCTGTCTTCACTGTCCCATATTCTCCTCCACTGTTCTTCTCTGTCAACATTTCAGCAATGATTCCTCCCCACAACCCCAGCATCCCAGCCCTTAGGTTCATGAACTGCTGATGGGCCACAGCCCATTCTCACAGGTGGAAGAAATGAAAGAAATTCCCCCTCTCCTGGCTCCTCCTTTGGGATTTCTTTTCCCCAGACTCACCTCCCAAGTGTGACAGAGATCCACCGAGTCAAATATCAGTTTTCCACTTTCATCTTTTGGAACAAATTTATTCCCTGGCTGGAATAGAAGCAGTCATTTTAGAGCTGTTACCAAATAATTTCTCCACATTTAGCTAGGCTGCCAGGCATGTCTAGACCAGGCACTAAACCTCTATGAAATAGGTAAAGCAGTATTCTAGATACCAATATTAAAAAAGTGATTTGCAAATGGAGTTATGAGCAATGTCTTCAGGAGGCAGACTCCCACTAATCTCTTACACCTAATATATCTTTTAATGAATATAATTTTCATACATTGTAATGGGGACTATCAGTGACTTATGTGACTTTTTTTTCTGCCCCTTATACTTTGCTCTTGGAAAATGCCTCTTTTGTGCTGGGAATGGCAGGAAGTTACATGGCTTTATGTCCAGATTAAAGATTGCAAATTTGACCTGGGCTAGATAATCAGACTTCCTTTTCCCTCTGAGCATCTGACAGGCTAGGACAGGCACATGAACCAGCAAGAGTCTGCTTAGGTGGATACGGAATGTAGAAGATCCAGACATGCTCTCAAATTTCATGAGTATTAACCTTGAGTTGCCCCAAGGCCATATTTGCCACCAATGGAATGTGTTCAGTAAAAATAAAGAGAACCAAGAGTAATGACAGGATAAGGGATTTTAAAAAAGGTTACATTACTGAAGAGTATTGCAAATCCTTAAATCTATCCATGCCTGGGATATGCCATCTACATAGTCAAATAGACTCTTCTGCATAGTATCCTTGAGTAGATTTCTGTAACTTAAAATCAAGAGTTATACGGAATACATTTATTTTGTTGTTGCTGTTGTTTTGTTTTGGCTACAGCTTGTCGGATCTTAGTTCTCAGAACAGTACTGAACTCCTTCCCTCAACTCGACTTGCCTCAGCAATAAAAGCATGGAATCCTAACCACTGGACTGCCAGGAAATTCCCATTGCAGTTCTTTTTTTTTTTTTAATTTGAGTTTTATTTATTTATTTTACTTTACAATATTGTATTGGTTTTGCCATACATTGACATGAATCCACCATGGGTGTACATGTGCAGTTCTTAACGGCTAGGTGCAGTCTATAATCCTCATCGTGAAGTCAGGCAACAGTGTAGGCAATGTCTCTCAACTCCCTCTAAAGGCTGGGAGGTTTAGACCCATCAAGGGGGAGCACCACCGAATCTGCTCCTCTTGAAAGAGTAAAAGGGGGAACAACTCAGACTGTTTTAGTGTGAGGCAGTGTCATTGTTCACCACTCTACCAAACTGTGTTCATGAAATCCCCAAGAGATTCAAAAGTTATAATCAGGGCTGTGTGCTAAAAATGCCCATTTATATTTTCTCAAGTTTTTGGGCAAAGCATATGAGATTATTGTTGAAAGCCTTTCTCTGGGAGGCATGTAACAGAATTAAGGATTCAAGGAAGCTCAGTAAAAAGATGATCAGAAATTATTACTTGAGGGATTCTACTCTAGTGTAATTATCTCTTCAGCCTACTAAGAAAATCTTAAGTCAACCATCCATCCAAGTTTATAAGCGCTCTGAGGAAAGGAAAAAAAATACATATGATTGAATACAAAAGCAGATTGCTAACCTTCAGAGGCACTGGAGAGTGAATAATATAGAGATCGACATAGTCCAGTTGAAGATTTTTCAGTGACTTTTCCAAAGCTGGTCGGACCAACTCTGGTAGAAGGGAGGTGCACCAAAGCTGCAGAGGTTAAACAAAGGAAGCTGTGTGAAATGAACACTGCAGCCAATTTTGTTTGTCTCATTTCACTCAATAATTAGATATTTTTTAATTGGTTAGAAATGGATGACCACTAAAAAAAAATGCCCCTTTTCTTCTAGAGTTCAATTTTAAGTCTAACCTATCCATGTAAACTTCATTATTTGAATTTATCATCACTCCACTGTTCACAAAAGAATGAAATGAATCAAGATATAAATAACCTTATCAAAAAATTACCAAGCCCAACATATGAATTATGTTTGAAAGAGTGTCAGAGGACAAACAGTCTAATTTCATCAAACAGTCAATCTTTTCAGAATTAATTAGTATTACATAACCTAGAGGAAGGTGCTTTGAACACATTAACATGTGCAGAACATAATTATACATACTTTGGCTAGATCTTGTATAATATACAAAGTGAAGCCCTAATGCTTTCTTACTGATGGAGCTGAGATCTGAGATTCAGAATGTGAAAAAATTTGAGAAAGTCTCCCAGATGATAAGGAAATTATAATCTAATCATACTTCTTTCTGTTTGATTCATTAGCCCATACTAAATCACACTGTTCTGTTAGGTTCAGAGAAGTAAAGTAATTCTAAATTAAAATTAAAATTTGAACACAGCAATGATGAAATAGCTATAACCACTCTCTATTTTGGGAGGGGAAAGAGAAGTAGATACTAGATTTAAGATGTAAATATGTGCAAAGAAAGCTATATCAATAAACAACATTCACCTAACTACTGATCCTATTACCTAATTGTCACCTTCACACAATCAATTGCACACATGCACACACACACACCGCACACAGCACCTTTGAAGTGTAGAATATGTCTTCTCTCTTCACAGTGCCATCTGCAATCTTGCTTCGAATGGCCTGGCCAACCTGCTCCTCATTTCGATACAAATGAGCACTGTCAACATGGCGGAACCCAACCTCTATAGCAAATTTGGTGGCCTCTAGGGCTTCACTCTTAGGAACCTACATGAGTAACAAAGGTAGAAGTTGAATATACACATGATTAAGAGATTGCTAAGGCACAAGACTGATCATCCCAAGAACCAACTTTTCTTCATGCATTTGGTTCATTCTGCAATTGTGTGGTGATAAACCCATGACAGTTTCCCTGAATGTTCCTGGTCAGTGATTAAATGGACACCCAGGAACCCTTCAACCCCAGGAGACCAGTGGTTGATCACAGGCATCAGAGGACCCAAGCCCACCTCCAGGTTCAGTGATTTGCTGATACAATCCAAAGGACTAAAAATAAAGTTGTAGTCATGTATACAAATTATACTGTGAGATGTCTGGGGCAAAATCAACTAAAGTCTGAGGGCATGGTAAAAGCATCAAAGGGCTTCCCTTGTGGCTCAGCTGGTAAAGATCCACCTGCAATGTGGGAGACCTGGGTTCAATCCCTGGATTGGGAAGATCTCCTGGAGAAGGGGAACACTACCCACTCCAGTATTCTGGCTTAGAGAATTCCATGGACTGTGCAGTCCTTGGGGTCACAAAGAGTTGAACACAACTAAGAGACTTTCACTTCAATTCACTTCAAAATCATCAAGAAACCAGGTGAAAGCTTTTGAGATCTCTGTCTACAAGTGAAGCCACACAGAATACATCTAAAACTATCTATTCAAGTTGTAAACAGTGAGGCTCTCATGTAACTATCCATTGTAAATGATTACCACAATTAAGCTACCAGAAGATCCATAACCTCACATAGGTTACTTTGTGTGTGGTGAGAACATTTAAGATTTATTATTATTAACTATAGTCACCATGCTGTACATCAGATCTCCAGCCTTATGCATCTTATAACTGAAGGTCTGTACCTTTAATCAACATCTTTCCATTCCTCAGAGCCTTGTCCTCAGTTTCTGAGCACTATGTCTCTACTCTCTGCTTCTATGAGTCAATTTTTTTAGATTCCACCTATAAAAGATCATTAAATATTCGTTCTCTGTGACTGGCTTATTTCATTTAATGTTCTCCAGGTTCATCTGTGTGGTTGCAAATGGTGAGATTAACTTTCCTTTTAAGGCTGACTAATATTGCATTTATGTTTCTATAATTCAGAATCTTTTATTTTCAAGGAGGTAGATGTTTGGTCTAACTTTCCTTTGTTGGGTCTCAGTCCTTGTTTTCCTTAAGATCACTTGCCTTGTGGGATGTATTAAGGAATGAACAAATGAGATTCAGTAATAATCTGGACCCTTCCCTCTCCTCACCACACTTTGCACTACAAGTAAACAAGCCCTGTCTTCTGTCTGAAAAATGTCTCTGAATATTTTCTTCTGTTTTATAAATTAGAAAAGTGAGACTCAAAGTTTCAGAACCAGTCCCTTGTCACAACTACATACTCTAAAGACAAGATGGACAGCAAACTTTCTGGCATCAGGTCTAGAGACGTGTCCACTAGCACCTCTTATGCCTGAGTATTGCAGACTATAGTAAAAAGACACTGAAAATCCCAAGAATTCAAAGCTGGATGTAAGATAGTAGCTTATCTGCTCAAATGATACTAAAGCTTCCATTAGGAGAAGTTTCCAAGCAGAAACAGAAGTACAAAGCAAAACACAGCTAGTGTGTCTTGCCCGGCACGGAGCAGGCACCCCACAGTAGAAAAGCAATTCTTTCCATTAGTTTTCAGTCACCTCATCTTCAGGAAATTTTACCTCAAATACTTCTCTGGGTCATGTCTTTTTGGAAAGAGGAAAGAGTTCTGGAATTAATGAAATATACAGAGAAACCTGGCCATTGCAATCTCCCTCAAAGCAAAGTAGCTGACAGTGTTCTCGACAGCCGAGTCTCACCTCTTCTGATAAGCTGGGAAAGAGACGGAAACTGGTGGGGAACCCAGAGAAATCTGCAAGTGAGCACAGCCTCAGACCCTGATGTAGAGCGGAGACTAGATGCTCTCTCCTGGTTAGTGGAACCATGTGATCCTCCCAGGGTCACACAGGAACTCAGTGCTTGACAAGCCAAGTCCCCTTCCACTCATGTCACATCCACTACTATTTATATTATATCTCAACTCCAAACCACTGCTCTTACCTCCTCAGGTGCATAGGTTCCAAATCCCAGGACAGGAATGAAGTGGCCATCATTAAGCTTCACCCTTTGGCCTTTGGGATCCATTGCTTGTTGCTCCTCTGAGTAAGCAGACTCTGATTTTTTTCTTCTGCCTTAAGAGGTTATATATAACAGGAAGTTAACAAGCCAGCTGCACTGTCCAGTGTTAGCAGATTACATGTAGGAGGAGGAGCATGATTAAACCAATACCTTTGGAGGTAGAAGAAAACTGAAGTCAGTTAACTTGTTTTATTTTTTTTTAATCAGTATAACCTTAAGTATCATACAATGATGAGATGGGCTAACAATTATTGACCATATGTTACATAGAAACTTCCACATAACAATCATTTCATTTTTCTGATTACGAAACCCAATCTTGATCCAACATCAACTGAAACAATTATCTTACAATACTAACACCCACACATATACAAATCATAAAGTTTAAAAGTGTTTAATATTATTAAGCATGTTTCAAAATGTAATCCCTTAATAAAGAATCAAAACATCAAATGAAAAAAAAATGCCTTTTTTCCTTTTTTTTTTTTAAATTTTAATTGGTGTCTAATTACTTTACAATATTGTATTGGTTTTGCCATACATTGACATGAATCTGCCCCAGGTGTATATGTGTTCCCCATCTTGAACCCCCCTCCCATTTCCCTCCCCATATCATCCCTCTGGGTCATCTCAGTGCACCAGCCCCGAGCATCCTGTATCATGCATTGAACCTGGACTGGCAATTCGTTTCACATATGATAATACACATGTTTCAATGCCATTCTCCCAAATCATCCCACCCTAGCCCTCTCCCACAGAGTTCAAAAGACTGTGCTATACATCTGTGTCTCTTTTGCTGTCTTGTATACAGGGTTATCATTACCATCTTTCTAAATTCCATATATATGTGTTAGTATACTGTATTGGTGTTTTTCTTTCTGGCTTACTTCACTCTGTATAATAGGCTCCAGTATCATCCACCTCATTAGAACTGGTTCAAATATATTCTTTTTAATTGCTGAGTAATACCCCATTGTATATATGTACCACAGCTTTCTTATCCATTCATCTGCAGGTGGACATCTAGGTTGCTTCCATGTCCTGGCTATTATATACAGTGCTGCGATGAACGCTGGGGTACATAGCAGCAGTGGTGAGAGTGGGCATCCTTATCTTGTTCCTGACTTTAGGGGAAATGCTTTCAATTTTTCACCATTGAGGATAATGTTTGTTTGGGTTTGTCATATATAGCTTTTATTATGTTGAGGTATGTTCCTTCTATTCCCACCTTCTGGAGGGTTTTTATCATAAATGGATGTTGAATTTTGTCAAAGGCTTTCTCTGCATCTGTTGAGATAATCATATGGTTTTTATTTTTCAGTTTGTTAATGTGGTGTATTACATTGATTGATTTGTGGATATTAAAGAATCCTTGTATTCTTGGGATAAAGCCCACTTCATCATGATGTATGATCTTTTTAATGTGTTGTTGGATTCTGATTGCTAGAATTTTGTTAAGGATTTTTGGATCTATGTTCATCAGTGATATTGGCCTGTAGCTTTCTTTTTTTGTGGCATCTTTGTCAGGTTTTGGTATTAGGGTGATGGTGGCCTCATAGAATGAGTTTGGAAGGTTACCTTCCTCTGTAATTTTCTGGAAGAGTTAGGGCAGAAATAAATGCAAAAGAAACAAAAGAGACCATAGCAAAAATCAACAAAGCTAAAAGCTGGTTCTTTGAGAGGGTAAATAAAATTGACAAACCACTAGCCAGACTCATCAAGAAACAAAGGGAGAAAAACCAAATCAATAAAATTAGAAATGAAAATAGAGGGATCACAACAGACAACACAGAAATTCAAAGGATCATAAGAGACCACTATCAGCAATTATATGCCAATAAAATGGACAATTTGGAAGAAATGGACAAATTCCTAGAAAAGTGCAACTTTCCAAAACTGAACCAGGAAGAAATAGAAAGTCTTAACAGTACAATCACAAGCATGGAAATTAAAACTGTAACCAGGAATCTTTCAGCAAACAAAAGCCCAGGTCCAGATGCCTTCACAGCTGCATTCTACCAAAAATTTAGAGAAGAGCTAACACCTATCCTACTCAAACTCTTCTAGAAAAACTTGCCTTTTTATATTTCCCAACAGCAAATTATTTTTCTTTACAGACCTGAGAAGGGTTAAACCCTGAAAAGGATACTAAAGGCAGGCATTTTGGCAAAGTGCTTAGTGATGTGTGTTGTGCTTGGTTGCTCAGTCATCTCTGACTCTTTGCCACCCCATGGACTGTAGTTTGCCAGGCTCCTCTGTCCATGGGATTCTCCAGGCAAGAATATCAGAGTGGGTTGCCATTCCCTTCTCCAGAGAATTTTCTTGACCCAGGGATCGAACCAGGGTCTCCTGCGTTGCAGGCAGATTCTCTACTGTCTGAGTTACAAGGAAGTGCCCTGCAGGAAAGGCTATGTATTATATATATGTATATATTTACATACGGGGCCAGGGACAAAGGATTAAGGATGGAGACATAGACAAGACCATGTATTAATAAAACCCTGAGTAGAACTGGGGTGTGGTTTTGGGGATAGTAAGGCATTCAAAAACAGTCACAAATTCAGGAGAATCAGAAAGCTACCCATGAGCCAGGCAAGATGTTGACTCAGGAATGAACTGAGTTGCTCTTAATTTTCCTGTTGGGCTGATCCCAGCACTAGAAGCATGGGAAACCAACTAGCTAAGTCCAGTCAGGACAAGGAATAAGTCTGCCAAGAGCAAGTATTTGCCTCGTGTTTCAAGTAGCCAGTATGAACACACACAGACATACAAGAACATTCACACCCCTCATAGAAAAAAAGAAGGAAAGGAGGGAAGAAGGGAGGAAGAGAACTAGAAAGGGAGAAAGAAATAAAGAAAGAAAGAGTGGAAACCATGGTCCAGGAAAGGAAGAAAAGAAATCGGCACCGACTCTTCCTGAACAATCACAGGAGCCACACTTAGAGCACAGTGAGTGTCACACACTATCCTGGGGAGGAGCTCTAGGTGGGCAAGAGGACAGGACGCTGAGCTCAGCTCCTACAGCAGCTGAGGAACAGGAACTCGGAGGTCCTCCCTGGAGAGACCCGTGCACACCACACACTGGGTACCATAGCCCTGGGATGATCCCAGGAGGTCACTGCCCCCCTGGCTCCTCTCCTGAGACACATACCCTCTCCTGCTCCTGGAACAGGCTGGGGTGGTGGGGGGGCGGACGCTGCCCAGGACTTGGCTGATTTACTGGGCAGCCAGTGTGCCCCCCAGCCCACAGATGCCCCCTCATCGCCTCTGGATCCAGTTCACTCCCCCTGGGGCAAGGGCTGCCCATGCTGGGCAGAGTGGGCAGTGAGCGGGGGGAGGGTTACTGAGCCAGCTCAGACCAGCAGGATGTCTGGATGGGGCAGGGAGGCCATCAGAGAGGGGCCCGAGGAACAGGGTCTAGGGCTCTGACGGTGTGCCAGGGCTGCAGCACAGGCATGGGCTCCCACACCAGGGGCTGCTCTAGCACACCTCCCTCCAGCTCTGCCACCTCTGAGGCAAAGGTGCCACAGTTGGGGAGAGGGGTGCACACTTACAAGACGGAACTGAGGTAAGGTTAGCAGTCAGGGCTTCTGCTTCAGCTCCTTGGGACACACCTGGTCCAGTAGGTTGTAGACAGCCACAGAGCACAAGAAAAACCTCTGCTCACACTTGGCCCTGGATCTAGCCTCCCTCTCAACCTCCAACCACGCTGCCAACTGCCAGTACACCCTGGGGAAGGCATGACCTCTGCCCACTCTGCTCCAACTCTGTCCCAAAGTCTATAGGCACACAGATGGCACAGGGACATGTCCACACAAGGACAGGCCTGCAAGACTGGTACAGGTAACTTCTTCACCTAATTTCATACAGTTGGAGGAAGTTAAGCAAATTTGGAAGATAGAGGAATTTGTTTCAAGTTAAAGAATAAGAAGGAAAAAAAAGCCCTGAAAAAATAGCTAATAAGACAGATAACTCACCAAAATAATTTACCATATTTCAAAGAATTAGTAATAAGAATTCTAACTTCACAAGGGAAAAGAATAGATGAAACAATGAGAGTATTAAGAATTAGCTAGAAAATATTAAAAACAATAACCAATCAGAACTGAAGAATATGATAACTCAGAGAGAAAAACACACTAAGAGGAAATAATAGCAGGCTAGGTGATACAGAATTCAGAAGTGATCTGAAAGATACCATTATTGAAATCATGCAATAAAAACAGCAAAAAGAAAAGCAAATTTTAAAGAAGAGAATAATTTAATGGGAGGGAGGCTCTAAAGGGAGGGGACCTATGTATACGTGTGGCTGATTCATTTTGTTGCACAGCAGAAACTAACACAACATTGTAAAGCAATTATCCTCCAGTTAAAAAAAAAGAGAACAGTTTAAAGGACAACTGGGACAACATCAGGTATACTAACATCTATATTCTAGGAGTCCCAGAAGAAGGAGAGAGAGAAAGGGGCAGAAAAGACTTTTGATGAAATTCTGACCCCAAATAACCAGAACCCAAAGAAGGGAAAAGTTATCCAGGTGCAGGAATCACAGAGAGTTTCAAACAACATAAAATCAAAACTGCCCACACCAAGATGTACAACAGTCAAAATGGCAAAAGTTACAGATAAAGAGAGAATTCTCAAGGCAGCAAGAGAAAAACAACATGTCACAGACAAGGAAAACCACATCAGATCATTGGCTGATTTTCCTGCAGAAACTATGTAGGAAGAAGACTATGCCGAGATCTTTCTGAAATACCGAAAGGAAAAAAAATGCAAGATAACCTACAAGATTATCATTCAGAATTAAAGGAGACCTAAAAACTTCTCAGACAAGCAAAAACTAAAACAATTCATCAATAATAAAATAATCAGAAAGAAATGTTAAAGGATCTTCTCTAAGTGGAAAAAAAAGATGCCACCAAGATGTAAGAGTTTACAGGAAAGGAAGAATATGATATCAAGAACACAAAATGTGCAAGAGGAGAGTAAAAAATGCAGATCCTTTAGAATGTGTTTGAACTTAAATGGTTATCAAATTAAAATGAGGACACACAGCTTGAATTTAACATATATGGATCCCGCTGTAATCACCAGTCAAAAATCTACAATCAATCCACAAAAACGAGAAAGAAAGGAATACAAGCATACAACTAAAGAAAATCATTAAACCACAAGTTGCTGTTGTTTAGTTGCTTAGTCACATCTGACTTTGTGACACCGTGGACTGAAGCATGTCAGGATTCCTTGACCTTCACCATCTCCTGGAGTTTGTTCAAACTCAAGTCAGTTGAATCAGTGATATCACCCAACCATCTCATCCTCTGTTGGCCCCTTCTCCTCCCGCCTTCAATCTTTCCCAGCATCGGGGTCTTTTCCAATGAATTGGTTCTTCACATCAAGTGGCCAAAGTATTGGAGCTTCAGCTTCAGCATCAGTCCTTCCAAAGAATATTCAGGGTTGATTTCCTTTAGGATTGACTGGTTTGATCTTGCAGTCCAAGGGACTCTCAGGAGCCTTCCCCAGCACCACAGTTGGAAAGCATCAATTTTTCAGTGCTCAGCCTTCTCTGTGGTCCAACTCTCACATCTGTACTTGACTACTGAAAAAACCATAGCTTTGACTATATGGATGGACCTTTGCTGACAAAGTGATGTCTCTGCTTTTTAATCCACTGTCTAGTTTTGTTATAGCTTTTCTTCCAAGGAGCAAGCATCTTTTGATTTTGTGACTACAGTCATTGCCCACAGTGATTTTGGAGCCCAAGAAAAATCCAAGTGATTTTTGTCACTATTTTCATTTTTCCCCATCTATTTGCCATGAATTGATGGGACCAGATGCCACAAACTGTTTTTGAATGTTGAGTTTTAAGCCAGATTTTTCATTCTCCTCTTTTTTTTTAAATTTTTATTTTAATTGGAGGCTAATTATTTTACAATATTATATTGGTTGGTTTTGCCATACGTTGACATGAATCCGCCCCGGGGTGTACATGAGTTCCCTCTCCCAAAACCCCTCCCACCTCCTTCCTCCTCTTATCCTCCCTCTGGGTCATCCCTGCATACCAGCCCGGAGCATCCTGTAGCATGCATCGACCCTGAACTGGCGATTCATTTCACATATGATAATATACATGTTTCAATGCCATTATCCCAAACCATCCCACCCTCACCCTCTCCCACAGAGTCCCAAGACTGTTTTATATATTCTCCTCTTTTACCTTCATCGAGAGGCCAGGCAAAGAAGAATAAAAGAAGAGCACACAACTAGGGGAAAGAAAACAGAAAACAAGTAACAAAATGGCAATTGGTACAATCCTGTCAATAATCACCTTAAAAATCAATGGAGTAAACTATGGATTGGCTGATTGACTGAATAATAAGAAAACACAAATCCATCTATATGCTGCTTACAACAGACTCACTGCAGAGCTATGTGTCTTTAGACACAAAGTCTGTCAGCAAAGGGATGAAAAAGACATTTCACGAAAACAAAAATGATGAGACAGTGGGGAGTGGCAATACTCATATCAGACAAAATAAACTCTAAAATACAGTCTATAACAAAGGACACAGAAGAGCATTACAGAGTGTTGAAGGGGTCAATACAGAAAGAGGATATAACATTGGTTAACATATACACACCAGGATGTTGAGGAGTATAATTGATGCTATTGCTCCATCAGCATGGCATTTCAACTCAAATGTGTCTGTGATTAAGATCATTTTTATTTTTACCTCTACTCCTCCACAGACCTCAGCCATGAGCAGTTTTCCCGGCTTTGGAAAGGGACAGTAGTTATTGTTTTAATTAATTTCTGAAAACCAGGAGATAACAGACACTTTTTCTACCTTATTTTCTGCAGGACATACAGTTTCTGTGGCAAATAAATGCTGAGGTACAGAAAATGCCATGCCTTTTTATTGTTTCATACATGTGACAGTAAATCTGGTGTTTGCTGGATGGTAAGTAATGAATGAGCTATCTTCCATGGATCCACCAGACCTGTTGGATTACCTGATATGTACATTAGACATATCAGGTATCCACAAGGTCAGGGTTCTTCCCCAAAAGGGGTAACTAAAGATGTTTTAGAGATGAAGACCACAGTCTTTATTGAAAGCAACTTCAAGAGTTTGTGAACAAATAATAAGATAAATGACTTGAATTTCTGTATGTTAGAACAATAGCCCTTGATATCTGTTTCTACTGTGAATGCCACAATTCACATGAAACCTCCAGGTACTGTCTAAAAGAGACTTTTTGTGGTCTGGAGAATAAGAAAATGGTCTTCTGATGTGGAGGTCTTTTCTCCCAGCATGGTCCCAAGCTGTCCTCCATTCACACACTCCTATAGGCCATTATGTTAAAACTTTTCCACTTGTTTCTCTTTTATATCAACAATTAGATGCTGAGACCTCAAAGTGGTAACCCTCTTTTTCCTGTGGAGCTGAGCTGATCACCATTCAGGCAGCTGGACTTGAATTCACAAAGAACTTGGGACAATGGGTGTCTCTTTGGAGCTAGTCCCTGATGATGGGGATACTCCAAAGTCTTGGTTCTATATCTGAAATGTATGTTCTTCAGGTACCATTTCCATGAAAGATCATGTTTGAAATAGCCACACAGATACTGATTCCAAGCAAAATGAAAAATTGTGCTTCCTTCCCACTCATCTGAATTTGTGGGTGGAAATCATGAACACTATAGTGAGAAGACATTTTTAGTTACCAGATCAAGAACAATAGATGTACTTGCTTCAGGACATGAAGACTGTGTTTTTACTGAAGATGGATTGGATGAACACCCAGCAGATATCGAAATGCACGTTACCTAAAAAGAGCTCCTTGAACGCTTGCTTGAGAATCTGAGCATTTCTTATACGTTATTATCAACACCTTCTATAGAAAGACGATGTTTATTGATGTAGCACTTTATTCCTGTTGTGATCTGATCACACTTATCCTCTGACTGTGACTGGCTTTCAACTTCCCTCACACTCTGAGATTCGGTAAGTGCAAGAATACAAAGATGAAGAACAGGTGGTGGTTCTGAGAATGGAGGGGAGGGAACAGAAGCAGGAACCAGGGAACATGACCAAAGCACCTGGGCCACTGTCACTTGGAGCTTACCATCATCCTGTCCACAGAGTTACTATGGTTTGGGATGCACTGTGTAGAAAACTGGAGTCAAAGCGAAACAAAAATGCCTACTGGAGGATGTGGAGAGAATACACGAGAGTGCTTGGTGTGATGTTTGTGGAAGAATGTGTTTCCTTTCCTGTGTGTTGGCTGTTCACACAGAGACTGTGACAGTTTCTACCATGTCCATGTCTGAGTGAGTGAGTGAAGTCGCTCAGTCGTGTCCGACTCTTTGCGACTCCATGGACTGCAGCCCACCAGGCTCCTCCGTCCATGGGATTTTCCAGGCAAGGGTACTGGAGTGGGTTGCCATTTCCTTCTCCAGAAGATCTTCCCGACCCAGGGATCGAACCCGGGTCTCCCACATTGCAGGCAGGCGCTTTACCATCTGAGCTACCAGAGAAGCCTTATCTGTTGGTTGGGAAACACTAGGAATAGTTCAATGGGTAAATCCAAATGCTCTTAGAAAATGATTTTAATTCAGTAGGGAAGAGAAATGGTGGTAGCAAAGACAAGCTCAGAAACAGTGAGGAAATAAAAGCACTTTACATTTTGCATCACTAAGCAGGGACAATCAAAAGTTTAATTATGGACATATTAAGGATTAAAAAGTAAAGATCACCAAGAAACCTTGCTGAACCAAGCAATTTGAAATAAGATTTTTAGGGTGTTTCCAGGAAGTTCCATGCTATTCAGCTTTATGGGAAATACGATTTGCAAAGTTTTTTTTTTTTTTCCCTTTCTGTGGATTGTCTTTTCAGTCTCTTGAAGTTTCTTTGATACAAAAACATTCTGATTTTGACAAAATTTATTTATCTATTTTTCTGCATCAAATCCAAAGTCCCGAAGACTTC
Source organism: Moschus berezovskii (assembly GCF_049115385.1). Taxonomy (NCBI): domain Eukaryota; kingdom Metazoa; phylum Chordata; class Mammalia; order Artiodactyla; family Moschidae; genus Moschus; species Moschus berezovskii. The sequence goes on along the minus strand of NC_142474.1, from coordinate 40,688,060 downwards.
GCTCTAGTTTTTCTCCTGAGAATTTCATATTTCTGTCTTGTATACTTAGGTTTTTAATGCATTTTGGTGTGTGTATGTGTGTGTGGTTTTGTGTGTGATATAAGTTAATGGGTAGCTTCTTTATTTTGAATATAGATATGAAGTTTATTCAGCACTGTTTGTTTATAAGACTGACTTTTCCCCATAAACGGTCTTTGCAACCTTGTTGATTATCATATGCTTGTGTTTATTTCTGTATGACTTTTATTTCATTAGTCTTTATATCTGTCTTTATGCCATTACCCATGGTTTTGATTATAGTAGCTTTGTAGTTAATTATGAAAGCTCAAATTGTGAGAAACCAAATTCTGTTCTCTGATGTTTTTTTTTTTTCACTTTCTACTTTCCAAGATTTATTTCTTCCTTTTCAAAGTTGTTTTGTCTATTCAGGGTCCTTTGTAATTCCAGATGCATTTTAGGGTTAGTTTTTCTACTTCCCCTTCCTCAAATAATGTTGGTATATATAAAATTCAACTGAATGTGTAGATTAATTAGTTTTGTCATCTTAATATTAAGTCTTTCATTCATGAAACATGGTTGCTCTTCCATATATTTTTGTCTTTACTTCCTTCAAACAAATTTTATATTACTAATTATTCATTTCTTTTGCCATTTTTGTTATTTCCAAATGCATTATTTTTTCATGTTTTTTTCCAGTGGAATTGCTTTACAGTTTTTCTTTTCAGATTGTTCATTCTTAGTGTATAGAAATATAACTGACTTTTCTGTTTTGATATTGCATCCCACACCTCTGCTAAAATTATTTATTAGCTGTAACAGTTTTTTGTTTTATCTATCTTTATGGTTTTCTACATACATGATCATGTCAACTCAGAACAGAGATAATTTTACCACTTTTGAATGCATATTATTTTTTGTTTCTTTTATTACTGTACCTGAAACTGATGATTGTCTGTTTACCATGAATGGTGAAAGTTGGTAAAACTTTTATATTATTGATCCTAACCAAAAATGCTTTCAGTCTTTTATCACTGAATCTGATATGAGTTGTGGTTTTTCATGTATAGGCTTCATTATGTTGAGAAAGCTTCTTTCTATTTATGGTTTATTGAATTTTTTTTATCATAAAAGGATATTGAGTTGTGTCACGGTCTTTTTTCCACATCACTTGTTATTATCATGTGATTTCCCCCCTTCTTTTTGTTAATGTGGTGTATTGCCTTTACTAAAATAAATATGTACACAGTTGTTGCCCAGGGAAGAGTCTCATTTGGTCATGATGTATAATTTTTAGTATGCTCCTGAATTCAATTTTTGAGTATTTTATTGAGAATTTTTGTAGCAATCATCACCTGAAACATCTGTCTGTAGTTGATTTTTCTGTAGTATCTTTGTCTGGGATTGGTCTCTGGCTAATGCTGGCCTGATAGAATATGTTGGAAAGTATTCCTTCCTCTTCAATATTTTTTGGAGAATTTAAGAATGATTGCTGTTAATTCTGCTATAAATGCTTGGCAGAATTTACTAGTGTGGTCATCTGGCCCTGGGCTTCTCTTTCTTGAGCGTTTCCTAATTACCGGTTAAATCTGCTTGGTAGGAATAAGTCTACTCAGGCTTTCTGTCCCTTCAGGATTTTGTCTTCATAGACTGTGTGTCTCTAGAAATTTTCCATTTCAACTAGATTATTCAGTGTGTTGGCGTACAGCTGTTCATAGCATCTCTTTCGATTTCCTCATTGGTCTTCTGCCTAGTTGTTTTATCGATTATTGAAAGTAGATATTAATGTCTCCAACTAGTGTTATAGTGATGTCTATTTTTCCCTTCAATTCTATCTATCTTGGCTTCATATATTTTGGAACTCTGATGTTTGGCCCATCTACGTTTGAAATTTCTCTATATTCTTGGTGGATTGGCCATTGATCAGTATTCTTTGTCTTGTCACAAATTTTATTTTAAAACCTTTAAATTTTGTCTATTATACACAGAAGAATTATACAAAGAAAGATCTTCATGGCCCAGATAACCATGATGGTGTGATCCCTCACCTAGAAACAGACAACCGGGAATGTGAAGTCAAGTGGGCCTTAGGAAGCATCATTATGAACAAAGCTAGTGGAGGTGATGGAATTCTACTTGAGCTATTTCAAATCCTAAAAGATATTGTTGTTAAAGCACTTCACTCAATATGCCAGCAAATTTGGAAAACTCAGCAGTGGCCATAGGACTAGAAAAGGTCAGTTTTCATTCCAATCCCAAAGAAAGGTAATGCCAAAGAATGTTCAAACTACCACACAAGTGCACTCATCTCACATGCTAGCAAAGTAACGCTCAAAATTCTCCAAGCCAAGCTTTAACAGTATGTGAACCATGAAATTCTAGATGTTCCAGCTGGTTTTAGAAAAGGCAGAGAAACCAGAGATCAAATTACCAACATCCAATTTGATCATCAAAAAAGCAGGAGAATTCCAGAAAACCGTCTACTTCTGCTTTATTGATAACACCAAAGCCTTTGACTGTGAAGATAACGACAAACTGTGGAAAATTCTTCAAGAGATAGGGAATACAAGACCATTTTACCTGCCACCTGAAAAATTTGTATGCAGATCAAGAAACAACAGTTAGAACTGGACATGGAACAATGGACTGGTTCCAAATTGGGAAAGGAGCACATCAAGGCCATATACTGTAACCCCACTTATTTAACTTATATGCAGAGTATATCATGCAAAATGCCAGACTGGATGAAACACAAGCTGGAAACAAGACTGCCAGGAGAAATATCAATAATCTCAGATACACAGATGATACCACCCATATGACAGAAAGTGAAGAAGAGCTAAAGAGCCTCTTGATGAAAGTGAAAGAGGAGAGTGAAAAAGCTGGCTTAAAACTCAACATTCAATAAGTTAAAATTGTGGCATCTGGTCCCATTGCTTCACGGCAAATAGATGGGGGAAACAATGGAAACAGTGAGAGACTTTATTTTCTCGGGCTCCAAAATTACCACAGATGGTTAATGCAGCCATGAAATTAAAAGACACTTGCTCCTTGGAAGAAAATCTATGGCCAACCAAAGTGGCATATTAAAAATCAGAGACATTACTTTGCCAACAAAGGTCCATCTAATCAAAGCTCTGATTTTTCCAGTAGTCATGTATAGATATGAGAGTTGGACTATAAAGAAAGCTGAGTGCCAAATAATTGATGCTTTTGAGCTGTGATGTTGGAGAAGACTCTTGAGAGTCCCTGGGACTGCAAGGAGATCCAACCAGGGCATCCTAAAGGAAATCAGTCCTGAATATTCATTGAAAGGACTGATGCTGAAGCTGAAACTGCAATACTTTGGCCACCTGATGCAAAGAAGTGACTCATTGGAAAAGACCCTGGTGCTGGGAAAGATTGAAGGCAGGAGGAGAGGGGGACTACAGAGGAAGAGATCATCATTGGATGGCATCATCAACTCAATGGACTTGAGTTTGAGAAAGCTCTGGGAGTTGGTGGTGGACAGGGAAGCCTGGCATGCTACAGTTCATGGGGTCACAAAGAGTTGGGCATTACTGAGTGACTGAACTGAACTGAGTGTTTTCACACCAGCTCTCTTTTAGCTACTGTTTACATAGAATGTCTTTTGTCATTTTTTCCTTTCAAATAATTTGTGTCCTTAGATTTAGAATGAATCACTTATAATGACAGAAATTTGATATATTAAAAAAAAAATCTATTCTCACAATATATACTGTTTGAACATAGAGTTTAATTTATTTACATTAAAAGTAATAACTGATAAGAAAATAATTATGTCTTTTTATATTTTTTGGTGTGACTTAGTTCCTTATTTCTTCCATTACCACTTTCCTTTATGTTCAGATGATTTTTCATAGTGATATCTTTGATTCTCATCTCTTTTATATTTATGTTCCATATACTTTATTTTATTTTCTTTGCTGTTACCATAGGAATTACATACAGCATTGTTAAGCTATAATAATATATTTTGAAAAGAATAGAGAAACAGTGAGAACTTCAACAAAGAGCTAAAAAATATAAAAAAGACTCAATGAGAGCTCAATAACACAATAAATGAAATAAAAAGTACATTAGGAGGAGTTAACAACAGGTTAGCCAATACAGAATAATGCGTAAGCAACCTAGAAGACAGAATAATGGGAATCATTCAATCAGAACAGTAAAAATAAAAATCAATTTTTCACAAGCATGGTCACCTGGGACAACATCAAGTGTAGTAACATTCACATAGTAGTCCTAGGAGAAGAGTGAGAGAAAGGCACAGAAAAATGCATTTGATGAAATTATGACAGAGAATTTCCCAAACCTCAAGAAAGGAAAAGACATCCAGGTGCCAGAAGTACAGAGTCCCAAACAAATGAAACCAAGGAGACCCACACCAAGACTTACAACTGTCAAATATCAAAGAGAAAATTTCAAAGGGAGCAAGAGAAAAACAGAGTCTCAGATAAGTGAATCCCCACAAGGCTCTCGATTTGCAGCTGAAATATTATAGGCCAGAATGGAGTTACATGATATATTTAAAATACTGAAAGGATAAAAATAGCTACAACCAAGGACCTTCTACCCAGTAATATTGTCATGCAGAATTAAAGAAGAGATAAAGAGTTTCCTAGAGAAGCACAGCTGAGATCCTCACTAAACTGACCCTACAGTAAATGGTGTCAGTCTCTCAGTCATGTCCGACTCTTTGCAACACACCCCATGTACTGTAGCCCGCCAGGCTCCTCTCTCCATGGAATTTCCCAGGGAAGAATACTGGAGTGGGTTGCCATTCGCTTTTCCAGGGGATTTTCCCAACTCAGGTATCAAACCCGGGCCTCCTTCACTGCAGGCAGATTCTTTACCATCTGAGCCACCATGGAAGCCTGTTTTTTGTTTTTTCCTTTGAAAATAAAAGACTATTTCCTTATACAAATAAGTAAATACAGAAAAGGAAAAAACCCCATAGCAAAAGCAAATATATAACAAAGGAAGTACATGAAGCACTTAAATAAACTAATAAAAAGGATAGAAGACTATAGTAAACAGTTAAGGGATAGGCTTGAAGATGTAAAACATGACATCCAAAATACAAAACGCTTGGAAGTGATGTAGATCTTTTGGTGTGTGTGTGTTAGTCATTCAGTCATGGCCGACTCTTTGTGAATGCATGGTCTGCAGCCCACCAGGCTTCTCTGTTCATAAGATTTTCCAGACAAGGATATTGGAGTGGGTTGCCATTTCCTTCTCCAGGGGATCTTCCTGACTCAGGGATCAAACCCGGTCTAGTGCACTGCAGGCAGATATTTTACCAACTGAACTACAAGGGAAAACTGGATCTTTCAGAGTGTGAATGAACTTAAATGACATCTGTTTTAAATAGATAGATACAGTTACAAAGGACAGTCTTTTCGAGTATCAGTGGTGGGAAAACTAGATATCCACATACAAAAAGAAGTTGGGAGTTGGCCTTATAGAAAAAACAACTCCAATTGCTTCTGAGATTTAGACATACAAAATACAAGTATGAAACTCGCAGAAAAAAACTTCTGGAAAAAGTTTCTCATCATTGGATATGGTCACAATTTGGGGGATTTGACACCAAAAGTACAGGCAATAAAAGAAAAAAATTATTATTAGTCTTTATCCAAATTCAAAACTATTTTGCACTGAAACAAATTACCAGAGGGATGAAAGACAAACCACAGGATGGGAAAAAAAAATCTTTGAAAATCATATTTGTGATAAAGCTGAATAGAATAACATTTTCTGTCAACACTTTACCACACATTGTCTTTGCTCAGTTGACAGACATTGCATGGTATCCCTTAGTGATTTCTGTTTACTATTTCCATAATATTATTCTTGGTTATGCAAAAAAGCAAAATGGCTGTCTGAGGAGGCCTTACAAATAGCTGTGAAAAGAAGAAAAGCAAAAAGCAAAAGAGAAAAGGAAAGATATAAGCATCTGAATGCAGAGTTCCAAAGAATAGCAAGGAGAGATAAGAAAGCCTTCCTCAGCAATCAATGCAAAAAAATAGAGGAAAACAACAGAATGGGAAAGACTAGAGATCTCTTCAAGAAAATTAGAGATATGAAGGGAACACTTCATGCAAAGATGGGCTCAATAAAGAACAGAAATTGTATGGACCTAACAGAAGCAGAAGATATTAAGAAGAGGTGGCAAGAATACACAGAAGAACTGTACAAAAAAGATCTTCACGACCAAGATAATCACAATAGTGTGATCACTCACCTAGAGCCAGACATCCTGGAAAGTGAAGTCAAGCGGGTCTTAGAAAGCATCACTATGAACAAAGCTAGTGGAGGAGATGGAATTCCAGTTGAGCTATTTCAAATCCAGAAAGATGATGCTGTGAAAGTGCTGCACTCAATAGGCCAGCAAACTGAGAAAACTCAGCAGTGGCCACAGAACTGGAAAAGGTCAGTTTTCATTCCAATTTCAGAGAAAGGGAATGCCAAAGAATGCTCAAACTACCACACAATTGCCCTCATCTCACACACTAGTAAAGTAATGCTTAAAATTTTCCAAGCCAGGCTTCAGCAATACACGAATCAAGAACTTCCAGATATTCAAGCTGGTTTTAGAAAAGGCAGAGGAACCAGAGATCAAATTGCCAACATCTGCTGAATCATCGAAAAAGCAAGAAACTTCCAAAAAAACATCTATTTCTGCTTTATTGACTATGCCAAAGCCTTTGACTGTGTGGATCACAATAAACTGTGGAAAATTCTGAAAGAGATGGGAATACCAGACCACCTGACCTGCCTCTTGAGAAACCTATATGCAGGTCAGGAAGCAACAGTTAGAACTGTACATGGAACAACAGACTGGTTCCAAATAGGAAAAGGAGTACGTCAAGGTTGTATATGTCATTCTGCTTATTTAACTTATATTCAGAGTACATCATGAGAAACGCTGGGCTGGAAGAAGCACAAACCGGAATCAAGATTGCCAGGAGAAATATCAGTAACCTCAGATATGCAGATGACACCACCCTTATGGCAGAAAGTGAAGAGGAACTGAAAACCTCTTGATGAAAGTGAAAGAGGAGAGTGAAAAAGTTGGCTTAAAGCTCAACATTCAGAAAACTAAGATCATGGCACTTGGTCCCATCACTTCATGGGAAACACTTCATGTTTAGTGGAAACAGTGTCAGACTTTATTTTTTTTGTGCTCCAAAATCACTGCAGATGGTGATGCAGCCATGAAATTAAAAGACACTTACTCCTTGGAAGGAAAGTTATGACCAACCTAGATAGCATGTTAAAAAGCAGAGATATGAGGGAGGTATGGGGGAGGTTCAGGATGGGGAACACATGTACACCCGTGGCCGATTCAAATTGATGTATGCAAAACCTATACAATATTGTAAAGTAATTAGCCTCCAATTAAAATAAATACATTTATATTAAAAATAAAAAAACAGAGATATTACTTTGCCAACAAAGGTCCATCTAGTCAAGGTTATGGTTTTTCCAGTAGTCATATATGGATGTGAGAGTTGGACTGTGAAGAAAGCTGAGCACCAAAGAATTGATGCTTTTGAACTGTGGTGTTGGAGAAGACTCTTGAGAGTCCCTTGGACTGCAAGGAGGTCAAACCAGTCCATCCTAAAGGGGATCAGTCCTGGGTGTTCATTGGAAGGACTGATGTTGAAGCTGAAACTCCAATACTTTGGCCACCTCATGCGACGAGTTGACTCATTGGAAAAGACCTGATGCTGGGAGGAATTGGGGGCAGGAGGAGAAGGAGATGACAGAAGATGAGATGGCTGTTTGGCATAACCGACTCAATGGACATGAGTTTGAGTGAACTCCGGGAGTTGGTGATGGACAGGGAGGCCTGGTATGCTGTGATTCATGGGGTCACAAAGAGTCGGATACGACTGAGGGACTGAACTGAACTGAACTGATTCTTGGTTATGCCTCCCTATTGATACAACATTGGGATTTTTTATATTTAATCACTTTACTAGAGTTTATCTTGAATACCACCTCTTCTCTCCTAAACTCGGCATGTTTTCTATAGTGTTTGGATTTATACCTTGAAATAATCCTTCAACTAATCTTTGGCCATCTAGGGTTTGGAGTTGAGGTTCTTGCAGATCTCCTGTGGGTCTCCCTGGGTTCACAGCAGCTGTGGGGCCATGACCTCTTGGGGTCGTCCCAGGGCTGCGGTGCCCAGTGCATGGTGTGCATGGGTCTCTCCAGGGAGGACCTCTGAGTCTCTGTCCCCAGTCCTAGTCTGGGGCCCTCCTGGGGGCTCAGTCCTGATCTGCCGGCTTCTCCTCCTTTCCCACCAAGCTCCGTGGGGATAGTTCTTTACAGCCTTAGTGTGGATGAGGCTTCCTGCTAGTGTAGCGTGTTTCCAGGAGATGTGACCCTGATGTGCTTCTAGGGGAGCTGAGCTCAGTGTCCTCTTGCCCACCTGGAGCTCCTCCCCAGGAGAGTGTGTGACAATCACTGTTCACTAAGTGTGGCTCCTGTGACTTTCAGGAAGAGTGGTGCCAATTTATTTTCCTCCTTTCCTGGACCATGGTTTCCTTTTTATTTTTTTTCTTTCTCCTTCCTTCCTTCTTTTCTTTCTGTCGTGTGTGTGTGTTCCTGTGTGTGTGTGTGTATGTGTTCCTGTGTGTGTGTGCATTCACCATTGGTACTTGAAACAACAGGCAACTATTCACTCTTGGTTGATTTCCTCCACGTCATGACTGGACTTCACTAATTAACTTGGCATGCTCCTTGCCCTGGGATCTGTCCAAAGGAAAGCTAAGGGCTACTCAGTTTATTTCTGAGTCAACATCTTGCCTGGCCCGTGGGTGACTGTTTTATTCCCATGAAAATATGGCTGTTTTTGAATGCCCTATGTCCCCCAAATCCACATGCCAGTTCTACTCAGGGTTTTACATAGTCTAGTCTAGGACTCCACCCTTAATCCTTTGTCCCTGGTCCCACATATGTATAGTCCCCCTGCAGCTGTAATGAGACACTCCAGCTGCTCTTCAGTTTAAACTTGTTTAGCTAAAGCAGACATTCATCTTCAGGCTGTCCCCAAGTAGGCTAGAACATTGCATTAAGGCCTTCTGTGATCACTCTGGTTTGAGGCAGCTGAGTCGCTGTTCTTTACAGATCAAGACTGCACTGCCCCAGGCAGGAGGAAGGTACAGGTGAGTAAAAACATCACGAAATGTCCTTCCATCCTGTTCTGGATTTTTCATAATTGTGTGTTTACTTTGTTGCCATAAATTTTGTCTGACTGTTTTCTAGAGCTCATATGACATTTTTCATCTGGGTTCTGATTGTTTTTCATGCTTCTAAGGGAGAATTCAATACATCCTAGCCCACCATTTTGCTCACGTCACTCTGTTAAATTTTATTTGGTTTCACAACATTTCACTGTATCAGTGGCTCACAATTTCCCTTACTTATCCCAAAGTTGTTACAATTTAACTTGCTTACAAGTTTTTCTTTCACAGGTAAGGCTGAGCAAAATAGCAAAGTATATAAAATATGTATAATTTACATTATGATAGATTTCTAAAAGTTATATAGTTAAGTTCAGGGTATAAACCCTCTAAGAGTCAGTTTGCACACTGCACATGGTATCCAAAAAGCAGCCAGAATATGTGGTTTTGGTGTCCTTTTCAGGATTTCACCGCCATCCAGTCTGTAAAGCAAAATAATTTTGCTGGTGGTAAAAATGAAAGGCAAATTTATTTTCATTTGAAGTTTTCATTTGAAGTTTTCATTCTTTATGAAGGGATAAGATTTTTTTTTAATGCTTATTAATCACTCCTTTAAATTGTGTGATTCTCTGTATGTGTGTACTGTATTCTCTGTACTGTAAGATTCAGCTTCATAGTTAGAAAAAAGAAGATTGCTATGTGGAAGTTTCTAGTCTAACATACAGTTAATACTTGTTCAGCCAACCTCATCGAAATGCATCTTAAGATTATTCTGATAAAAAAAAAAAAAACCAAGCAGGTTAACTGGATTTAATTCTCTTCTTACTCCATGGGAACTGATTTAATCATGCTCCTCCTACAATGTATCTGCTAACATTGGACAGTGCAGCTGGGGTGTTACCCTCTTATTATTTATAACCTGTGAAGGCAGAAGAAAAAAATCAGAGTCTGCTTACTCAGAGGAGCAACAAGCAATGGAAACCCAATGCCAGAGGGTGAAGCTTAATGATGGCCACTTCATTCCTGTCCTGGGATTTGGAACCTACGCACCTGAGGAGGTAAGAGTAATGGTTTGGGGTTGAGATATAAATAGCAGTGGATGTGACATGAGTGGAAGGGGACTTGGGTTGTCAAGCACTGAGCTTCTGTGTGACTCTGGGAGGATCATGTGGTCCCACTAACCAGGAGAGAGCATCCAGTCTCCACTCTGCATCAGGGTCTGAGGCTATGCTCACTCACCTGCAGATTACTCTGGGTTCCCCACCAGTTTCCATCTCTTTCCCAGCTTGGCAGAAGAGGTGAGACTCGGCTGTCAAGAACACTGTCAGCTGCTTTGCTTTGAGGGGCACTGTAATGGTGGGATTTCTCTGTATGTTTCATTAATTCCAAAAACCTTTCCTTCTTCCAAAAACACATGACCCAGAAAAGTATTTGAGGTGGAGGTCCTGAAGATGAGGTGACTGAAAACTAATGGGAGAGAATTGCTTTTCTACTGTGAGATACCTGCTCGGTGCCAGGCAAGAAACACTCCAGCTGTGTTTTGCCCTGTACTTCTGTTTCTGCTTGGAAACTTCTTCTAATGGAAAGTATAGCTTCATTAGAGGGTATAAGCTACATTCTTTCAGGAAAGGTTTCAATTGTAGGGTTTGTATTTTATTTTTACTATACTCTTCAGTCCTTGTGCATAAGAGGGCCTAATGGACAAGACTCTATACTGGAAGCCTGAAAATTGGCTGTCCATCTTGTCCTTAAGAGTATGTGGTTGTGACAAGGAACCGGTCCTTAAACTTTGAGTCCCACTTTTTTCATCTACAAAACAGAAGGAAATATTCAGAAATACTTTGGAGATAGAAGACAGTGCTTGTTTACTTTGTAGAGAAAAGTGGAGTGAGGGGAAGGAGGGGTTCAGGCTATTATTGAAGCTCACTGGTTCATTACTCAATACATCTCTGAATGCCCCTGCATTTAAAAGGAAAACATGGACTAGAGCCAAAAGAGGGCAGTTAGACCAAGGATCTACCTCCTTGAAAAAGGTAAGATTCTAAGTCACATAAAAACAAATGGAATATTATTCAGTCTTTATAAAAGAAGTTATCCTTTTTGCCATTTGCAACAACATGGAGGAACCTGGAGAATATTAAACTAAGTGAAGTAAGCCAGAAATAGGAAGACAAATACTGCCTGATCTCTTTGTTAGTCGAATCTAAAACAGTGAAACTCAGAAGCAGAGAGTAGAGGAATGGTAACCAGAAACTGAGTACATGCTGGGGAAAATGGCAAGATAATGGTCAAGGATACAGACCTTCAGTTATAAGTTGTGAGATGTAATGGTAACTATAGTTTAAAAAATGGACTGTATTCATGAGATTTGCTAAGAGACTGCTGCTGCTGCTGCTAAGTCACTTCAGTCGTGTCTGACTCTGTGTGACCCCATAGACGGCAGCCCATCAGGCTCCCCCATCCCTGGGATTCTCCAGGCAAGAACACTGGAGTGGGTTGCCATTTCCTTCTCTAATGTGTGAAAGTGAAGTCGCTCAGTCATGTCTGACTCGTAGCGACCCCATGGACTGCAGCCTACCAGGCTCCTCTGTCCATGGGATTTTCTAGGCAAGAATACTGGAGTGGCTTGCCATTGCCTTCTCTGTATAACAGACTAGATATTAAGTATTCTCCCCACATCCAAAAGTTATCCATGTGAGGTGACAGATCTGTTATTAACTTGATTGTGCTAATTATTAACAATGGATACTTATATGAGAACATCACTTTGTACAACTCGAATAAATGCAGATTTTATTTGGTGTATTCTATGTGGCTTCACTGGTAGACAGAGGTCCCAGAAGCTTTCACCTGGTTTCTTGATGCTTTTCAGCTCAGTTCAGTTGCTCAGTAGTGTCCGACTCTTTGTGACTCCATGGACTGTAGCATGCCTGGCTTCCCTGTCCATCACCAACTCCTGGAGCTGACTCAAACTCACGTCCATCAAGTCAGTGATGCCATCCAACCTTCTCATCCTCTGTTGTCACCTTCTCCTCCTACCTTCAGTCTTTCCCAGCATCAGGGTCTTTTCCAATGAGTCTGTTCTTCATATCAGGTGGCCAAAGTATTGGAGTTTCAGCATCAACATCAGTCTTTCCAATGATTAGTCAGGACTGATTTTCTTTAGGATGGACTGGTTGGATCTCCTTGCAGTCCAAGGGACTCAAGAGTCTTCTCCAACACCACAGTTCAAAAGCATCAATTCTTCTGCGCTCATCTTTCTTTATAATCCAACTCTCACATCCATACATGACTACTGGAAAAACCAGAGCTTTGATTAGACAGACCTTTACTGGCAAAGTAACGTCTCTATTTTTTCAATATGCTATGTACATTGGTCATAGCTTTTCTTCCAAGAAGCAAGCGTTTTTTTAATTTCATGGCTGCAGTCGCCATCTGCAGTGATTTTGGAGCCCAAGAAAATAAAGTTTCTCACTGCTTACATTGTTTCTCCATCTATTTGCCATGCAGTGATGGGATAGGATGCCATGATCTTAGCTTTTCGAATGTTGAGTTTTAAGCCAGCTTTTTCACTCTCCTCTTTCACTTTCATCAAGAGGCTCTTTAGTTCCTCTTCACTTTCTGCCCTAAGGGTGGTGTCATCTGCATATCTGAGGTTATTGATATTTCTCCCAGCAATCTTGATTCCAGCTTGTGCTTCATGCAGGCCAGAATTTTGCATGATGTACTTTGCATATGTTACATAAGCAGGGTGACAATATACAGCCTTGACGTACTCCTTTCTTGATGCTTTTACCGGGTGCTTTATACCTTTGTGGATTTTGCTTCAAGCATCTCACAGTATAAATTGTATCCATGACTACTACTTTATGCTGTCTTGCAATTTTTTCCAGAAAATCACTGAATCTGGAGTTTTTCTTGGGGTTGTCTGATACGTGTGATCAACCACTGATTGCCTGGGATTGAAGGGTTCCTGGTCATCCATTTAATCACTGACCAGGAACGTTCAGGAAAACTGTCATGGGTTCATCACCACACATGCAGAAAGAACCAAAAGCACAAAGAAAAGTTGATTATTGGAAAGATCAAAGCTTGTGGCTCAACAATCTCTTAATCATGGGGATGTTCAATTCCTACCTTTGTTACTTGTGTAGGTTCCTAAGAGAGAAGTTCTGGAGGTCACCAAATTCGCTATAGAGGTTGGGTTCCGACACATTGACTGTGCTCATGCATACAGAAATGAAGAACAGGTTGGCCAGGCCATTCGAAGCAAGATTGCTGATGGCACTGTGAAGAGAGAAGACATATTCTACACTTCAAAGGTGCTTTGTGTGTTGTGTGTGTGCACATGTGCACAACTAATTGTATGCAGTTGACAATTATGTAATAGGATCAGTAATTAGGTGAATGTTGTTTATTGAGACAGCTTTCTTTCCATACATATTTATATGTTAAATGTAGTTTCCTCCTCCCCTGCCCGAAAATAGAAAGTGATAGCAACTTTTTCTTCACTGCCACATTCAAATTTTAAAGTCACTTTCCTTCTCTGAGCCTAGACCAGAGGAGTGTGATTTAGTATGGTCTAAGGATTCATGCAAAAGTGTGAATAGATTATAGCTTTCCTTATCATCTGGGTGAGTTTCTCAAATTTCTTCACATTCTGAATTTCAGTTCTTAACTCCAAGAGTAAGAGAGAACATTAGAAGAGGCATTTTTTATATTCCACAAGATCTAGCCAAAGTGTCTTGAATTATGTTCTGCTCATGTTAATATGTTCAAAATACTTTTTCTCCTACAGTTATGTAAACAAAATGTTAATTAATTCTGATAGGACTGATTGATTGAATCAGACTAAATTTGTGCTTTTACGCTTTATATGACATAATTCAGATGATAGGCATGGTAATTATTTTATAATGTTATTTATCTTGATTAAGTTTATTCTATTATGAATGATGTATTGATGATAAATTCAGTCAAATAATAAAGTTTTCACAGGTGGGTTAGATAAAAAATGGAACTCAAGTAAAAAAGGAGCATTTTTCCCAGTGGTCATCCATTTCAAACCAATAAAAATGTTTAATCATAAGTGAAACAAGACAAACAAAATGACCTACTGCCTTCATTTAACATAACTTCTATTATTTAACCTCTGCAGCTTTGGTCCACATCCCATCAACCAGAGTTGGTCCAATCAGCCTTGGAAAAGTCACTGAAAAGCCTTCAACTGGACTATGTTGATCTCTATCTTATTCATACTCCAGTGTCTCTGAAGGTTGGCAATTTGTGTGATCACCTCTATCTTATTTCATGTGTCACAATGTCTATCAGCTTCCATGGATGGCTGGCTTAAGATTTTTCATAGTACTTAAGTATTTTTAATCACACAGTGTAGTATGTACTCTACACTGAGGAAAGTTGAGTTGCAGTACTCTTAGAAATGGCTCAATTTTTTTTATCTCTTATCATGGTATTACTCTTGGTTTGCTTTATTTTCACTGAACATTTTTGATTGGTGGCAAATATAGCCTTGGGGCCTCAAGGCTCATGGTCATGAACATTCGAGAGCATGTCTGGATCTTCCATATTCCATATCAACCTAAGGAGAGGCTTGCTGGTTTTGGGCACCTGATGCTCAAGGGGAAAAGGAAGTCTGATATTTAGCCCAGGTCAAGTTTGCAATTTTAATGCCAGAAGTAAGGCATAACTTACAGTCACTCCCAGCACAATAGAGGTATTTTGCAAGAGGAAAGTAAAAGAGGCAGAAAAAATTCAAATAAGTCATTGACAGTCCCCATTAGAATGTAGGAAAATTGTATTTATCAAAACGTAAGTGCAAGAGATTAGGGGAAAATTGTTTTCTAAACACATTGCTCAAAAATCCATTTGTAAAACACTTTACAAATGTTAGTATCTAGAATGTTGTAAACCTACCTCATAGAGGTTTGATGCCCTGGTCCTAGATGTGCCTGGCTGTTCGGCTAAGTGTGGGGAAATTGTTTTGTAACATCTCTAAAGTGACTGCTTCTATTCCAGCCAGGGGAGCAAATTTTGCCAACAGATGAAGATGGAAAACTGATACTTGACTCAGTGGATCTCTGTCACACGTGGGAAGTGAGTCAGGGGGAGAGAACCAGGGGAGGAGCCAGGAGAGGGGGAACCTCCTTCATTTCTTCCACCTGTGAGAATGGGCTGTAGACCATCAGATCCAGCGGTTCATGAATCTAAGGGCTGGGATGCTGGGGTTGTAGAGAGGAAATCAATGCTGAAATATTCACAGAGAAGAACAGTGGAGAAGAATTTGGGATGGAAACATAGGCATCTATTTCTTTCCATGTATTATGTCTTCTCCAGGGTTTTTCTAACTGTAATACTTCTTGTGTCATGAACTTCTTCCACTTTTTTCTTCCTTATAATCAATGCTAATTTTTGACAAGTGACACTTTTAGCAATTTTTTTCAGGCATTAATCTTGTTTTATTGCCCATTCCAAGTGACTGTTCACCACCCATTCCTCCCAGGCCCTGGAGAAGTGTAAGGACGCAGGGCTGACCAAGTCCATCGGGGTGTCCAACTTCAACCACAAGCAGCTGGAGAGGATCCTGAACAAGCCGGGGCTCAAGTACAAGCCCGTCTGCAACCAGGTGAGCTCCTCTACTCCTCTCACTCCTGCTCTTCAGAACCTCCTTCTTGCCCTGGAGCCAGATGTCTGTCCCTCCTTTTCATCTGACTTTTGTGGACAGAGGATTCTAGAAAGCAGAGTCTCTGTCTGGACAGTGTGAATATAATCCATAACAGTATCTCTGACTGATAAAGTCTGGGTGGAAAATGTGGAGAGGGCTTCCTGCTAAATTGTGGGTATAGGAACTGAGGGAAGTGAAAGGGGATTAGACTCAACACCCAGAACTTAGAGGAAGGGATTTTTCCCCTGAGCTTAAAACATGACCAGAAATCAGATGTTAAATTGTCTCGGAGGGAACTATGTACATTAAGGAAACATGGAACAGGAAGTAAACAAAGAGAAAAATCAGCTGAGATGGGTGTTAAGAGTTTGTGTGGTGTTTGAATGGCTGCATCCTTTGTCTTGGTTTCTCTGCATTTATGGGTCTTCAGCAAAGTTTGCTGGATAAAGTTAAAGGCTTATGGTGATACTAACCACTGATGAAATATTCATTCAGGAATACTTACTGGATCATAGAGCACACCTTATGATTTACTTCAGCTTGGACTGGTTCTCCCATCAATGTCCATCACAAAATTAACTGATTAAACTCACTTTTTATGTCTGTTTCTGTTTTCGTACTTTTTTTGGTTCTATTTTTTACCTTATTGTGGTAAAAGAAGACCATGAGACCTAACCTCATAGCAAGTTTTTAAGTATTCATATAATACAATACAGTGTTGTTTATTATAGGGACAATGTTGGAAGCAGATCTAAAATTCATTCATCTTGTATAATTGAGACTTCACATCATGCTTATAAATTCCAGATCCCCCCCCAACCCAGCCCCTGGTGACTATCTCTCTGCTGTTTAATTCTAAGTTTGACAGATCTAGATATGCCATATAACTGAGATGTGATATGTATGTTATGTAATCTTCACCATTATGCAACGGTCTTATTTCGTATGTACCATAATGTCTTTAATTTACAAGCTGGAGTCAAGGAAAAAGAATCTTATATGGAAAGTGTAGCTTACACAATTCAAGAAATATATATATATATATATTTAGTTATAAAAGTTAAGAAATTAATGTGATTCTGGTATCAGTTTTACTTCCATGTTTTATTGTGAGAAATTTCAGATATTAGAACAGTTAAGGATACAATAGTGTATATGTGTATATATATATTTAATTCTATGGATTTATATAATGAATGTATATATTATGTTTTGACAACCTGGATTGGATATGGTTCACATGTCACTCTGAGTCATATTTTTCATGGTTTTTAACCTAGAATGGTCACTCAATCTTTATGTCACAAAGATAGCAAGACAAGTTCCTGACAAACACACTGTATTTATCATCATTACTTTGTGACATTAATTAACTTGCTTGTCTGCTTCAAATTTATGTAAATTAGTAATTAAATCTGAACTCCTTACTACATTTGACAAGAAAACGTCCCCCCCCGCTTTTATTTCCCTTGTTCTGATGGGCAGGGCCATTCTCCATAAATCTTCATTTTTTTTAATTTACTTTAATTGGAAGCTAATTACTCTACAGTGTTGTGGTGGTTTTTGCCATACAACCACATGAATCAGCCAAGGGTGTCCTTTGTGTGCTGTGCCTCTCACTTATACCCAAGTAGGAAGCATGTGATGACAAGTTGTCCTTCTGTGAGTAGTGGTATTTTGTTCTCCTGGTAAAGCTACTGGTAGCTAGATTTTTTGTTTGTAAGTGTGTACTCTCCTGTGGAAATTATCTAGTCATCTGTCGGATAATAACTTTCATCAGAGGAATTTCGTTTTCCCCAAAATTTTCACAAAATGATTGAGAATCCGTCAATGACTCCCACCTGCATTATTTCATTGGGATATTTTTCATTGTTTTCAATTTTAAGCAATATTTTAAATCTCCTGACCTGACATTTTATTGTAAAGACAAAATTCCCTCATTAAGTCAACATAAAATGCACTCCTTCCTATAAGACAGGGTTAAAACTTAATTCCTTCCCATTAACTGTCAGTTTCTGAGAAAGGATTTATTCTAATACTCACCATCCATGGAGGAAAATAGTTTTGTTCTTTTTCCCACTCTCATCACTAGAGCCTCAGGGATTTTTATTTACTCTGTGTGCTACATTTGTTTTCACTCATGATTCTTTTTGATGCTCAAGTTTACCCATATGCCACCAGTGGGACCTCCCCTTCCCATCACATTAGATCCCCTCCCATCACACTAGATCCTATAGTCTCAAGATTCTAACAGCTCTTTTTCTGTCTCCAGTCTGGAATTAGGCATATGTCTTGGTGGTGTTCAGTGGTATTTACTAACCAAGATCTGGTTCCTAGGGTTGCTTGTTCTCAGGAATTATTATTATTTTTTTAATCTTTTCAGGGAACAGAGATAAAATTTGTTTTTTTTAAAATCATTTTTGAAGTCGACGTTTTCAGTTGAAATTTGATTTGCACAGTTTTTTTTTTCTTTACCATATGTAATTTTTACTTTTAAGCTTCCTCTGGCATATTACCTTTTCATATAACTTGACATTCTTTTCTGTTGGCATTCTACAGGTGGAATGTCACCCTTATCTCAACCAGAGCAAACTGCTGGAGTTCTGCAAGTCACACGATATTGTCCTAGTTGCCTATGGTGCTCTGGGATCCCAAAGGTTATCAAAATGGTATGAACATTACTGAAGGCCACAGGGAGTTACTCTGAAACTCAATTTTTTTTAAGTCTTTACTGAATTTGTTACAATACTGTTTCTCTTTTATGTTTTGGTTTTTGGGCTTCAAGGCATGTGGGATCTTAGCTCCCTGACCAAAGATCAAACCCTCAACCCCTGGACTGGAAGATGAAGTCTTAACCACTGGACAACAGGGAAGTCCATAAAACTCAAATTTTGATAAAGTATTTTTATAATAACGTACACAGTGCTTTTATCATACTGTTCTTGGGGTTCCACAGGACTGGAAAAGGTCAGTTTTCATTCCAATCCCAAAGAAAGGTAATGCCAAAGAATGCTCAAACTTCCTCACAGTTGCACTCATTTCACATGTTAGCAAAGTAATGTTCAAAATTCTCCAAGCTAGGCTTCAAAAGTACGTGAACTTCCAGATGTTCAAGCTAGAATTAGAAAAGACAGAGGAACCAGAGATCAAATTGCCAACATCCTTTAGATCATCAAAAAAGCAAGAGAGTTCCAGAAAAACATCTACTTCTGCTTTATTGACTATACCAAAACCTTTGACTGTGTGGATCACAACACTGTGGAAATTTCTTAAAGAGATGGGAATACCAGACCACATGAACTGCCTACTGAGAAATCTGTAAGCAGGTAAAGAAGCAACAGTTAGAGCTGTACATGGAACAAAAGAATGGTTCCAAATCAGTAAAGGAGTGCATCAAACCTGTATATTGTCACCCTGCTTATTTAATTTATATGCAGAGTACATCATGCAGAATGCTGGGTTGGATGAAGCACAAGCTGGAATCAAGATTGCTGGGAGAAATATCAACAACCTCAGATATGCAGATGACACCACCCTTATGGCAGAAAGCAAAGAACTAAAGAGCCTCTTGATGAAAGTGAAAGAGGAGAGTGAAAAAGTTGGCATAAAGCTCAACATTCAGAAAACTAAGATCATGGCATCCGGTCCCATCACATCATGGCAAATAGATGGGGAAACAATGAAAACACTAAAAGCCTTTATTTTGGGGGGCTCCAAAATCAATGCAGATGGTGACTGCAGCCATGAAATTAAAAGATCTTTGCTCCTTGGAAGAAAAGCTATGACCAACCTAGACAGAATGTTAAAAAGCAGAGACATTACTTCTCCAACAAAGGTCCATCTAGTCAAAGCTCTGGCTTTTCCAGTGGTCCAGTATGGATGTGAGAATTGGACTATAAAGAAAGCTGAGCACCAAAGGATTGATGCTTTTGAATTGTGGTGTTGGAGAAGACTCCTGAGAGTCCCTTGGACTGCAAGGAGGTCAAACTAGTCCATCCTAAAGGGAATCAGTCCTGGATATTCATTGGAAGGACTGATGCTGAAGCTGAAACTCCAATACTTTGGCCACCTGATTCAAAGAACTGACTCACTGGAAAAGACCCTGATGCTGGGAAAGATTGAAGACAGGAGGAGAAGGGGACAACAGAAGAGGAGA
Organism: Moschus berezovskii; assembly: GCF_049115385.1. Taxonomy (NCBI): domain Eukaryota; kingdom Metazoa; phylum Chordata; class Mammalia; order Artiodactyla; family Moschidae; genus Moschus; species Moschus berezovskii. The sequence continues at coordinate 40,668,007 of NC_142474.1, read as the reverse complement.
TGGTTGGCTGGCATCACCAACTCAATAGACATGAGTTTGAGTAAACTCCAGCAGTTGGTGATGGACAGGGAGGAGTGGCACGCTGCAGTCCATGGGGTCACAAAGAGTCGGACACGACTGAGTGACTGAACTGAACTGAACTGAACACAGTGCTCTGGAGATAACTTTTAACTGACGGGAAGAGAAGAGAGATGGGACATAATCCTTCTGTTTTGTCTTACCATCACAAGCCAAATTAATCTTTTTTTTACATTTCATGTGTCTTGTTGTATATAGATTTTAATGCAAGTGTCTCTGCATTGAACACTTAAGAGATAAGCTTAAGTCATGACTTACTTATTTTTTAACCATGAACACGGTGCTAGTAATAAACGTTTCAAGTTTCCCTCAACTTATATCTAAAATCAAGATAAGAAATGTACCTCCCAGGGACTGAAAGGATATCAAACCAGTCAATCCTGAAGGAAATCAATCCTGAATAGTCATTAGAAGGACTGATGCTGACTGAAGATCCAATACTTTGGCCACATGATGTGAAGAACCAACTCATTAGAAAAGACCTTAATTCTGGGAAAGATTGAAAGCAGGAGGTGAATGGGATGACAGAGGACAAGATGGTGGGATGGATAACTGACTCAATGGACATGAGTTTGAGCAAGCTCTGGGAGATAGTGAAGGACAGCTAAGCCTGGCATGCTGCAGTTCATGGGGTCGCAAATAGAAATGACTGAATGACTGAACAAAAACCCAGATCTAAGATGATCAAAAAAAAATCACAAATTGAATCATTTTAGTGAAAATTTGTTTGTAGGAGTATTGCACAATGCAAATAATGATGAAATAAAGAGTTGTTATTTTTGGACTACTCAATTTTTATCAACACTTGAGAAAAATGAAAAACAAAAAATTTCCCTGTCTCCATCTCTTTTTATTTTCTTGCCCCTGTACTTATTTTAAAGATATGATTATTAAGAAAAATAACCACTGAGAAGTAAAACAGAGAAAAGAAAAAATCCACAAGTTTGGCAGTACTGCTCTTAGCTCAAGCATGCATCCAAATGACTGGGAAAACTTTGTAAATGCAGATTGGGAAATGACACAGATGAGGTTCTGATTCAGTTTGTCTTCAGCTAAGCCATGGAATTTGTATTTCTAACAAGATCCCAGGTGATACTGATGCTTCTGGTCCCTGGACCACACTTTGATAAGCACTGGATAAGACCTACTTTATCTGTTTGAGAAGCCTCCTTAGAAACTGAGTACTTAGTCTCAACTCCTCAGCATTTCTGAATTTCCTTCCAGGGTGAACCAGAACCACCCCGTTCTCTTGGAGGACCCGGTTCTTTGTGACATTGCCAAAAAGCACAAGCAAACCCCAGCTCTGGTTGCCCTTCGCTACCAGATACAACGTGGGATTGTGGTTCTGGCCAAGAGTTACAACAAGAATCGGATCAAAGAGAACATACAGGTGATGAGTGGGGCTGTAGGCAGAGGGCTCCTAAACAATATCCTTCACAAAGGTCATTCTTTGTCCAGCTCTCAGACTATCCTTGAGTCAAGACAAGTTACCTGTTTTTCTTGGTGCATGAATGCCTTGTGTGTGTTTCTGATGGTTTTCTCCTCCTGCTGTGGCAACAGGAGAGGTGGCATGGCTGAAGAGGGTTCAGATTGGACAGAAAATAGAGATTTTAGTTCCAGCACTGTGTCTCTAATTTATTCTGTCATCTCGTACAAATGACATCTTATTTTCTTCATTCTCAATTGACAAAATTACATTATTTGATTTTTGTAGACCATTTAGGCTGCTCTAACAAAATACTTAAGATCAGGTGGCTTAGAAACAACTGAAATTTGTTTCTCACGGTTCTAAAGCTGGAGGTCTGAGGTCGGGTGCCTGTGTGGTCAAGTGAGGGCCCTCCTCCAGGTCATAGGCTTTTCCTTGTATCTTAACATGGTGGAGGGGGCAACAGAGCTCTCCCAAGTCTGTTATATGAATATGATATCATTTAAATCTCATTCTCGAGGGCTCCACCATCATGACCTAATCACCCTCAAAGGTTCTAATTTGTAACTCCATCTCAGTGGGCTGAGGTCCCAACATGTGAATTTGGGGGCATACAAATTACAGCAGTGATCCTGAACTTAACAAATCAGTGTGGTTTTGTTTTGCATTTCCCTAAATACTAATGTTTCACTTTCAAACATTTAATCTCCTTGAGTTTCTGCTGTTGCAAATTTCCTGTTCAAGACTGCCCATTTTTGCTGAGTTGTGTTTTGACTTGTGTGTAGGAGACCATTATTGTACCCTTAGCCATAGCTGTACAGGAAACTCTCCCCAGTTTCAAGATTTAATGCAGAGATCAGTTATGTGTGTCTCTTGATTCTGTGGTTTGACAAACAGACTGCACTCAGCTTAGCTGTTGTCCTCTTGGCTGAGCTCTCTTGTGCATTTGCAGTTCAGTGCAGAGCAGCTCGGCGTTCTCCTTTAGCAGGTGGATGTGGCTCTTGTCAGAGTAGCCTTAACACTTCTATGTATATATTTTCATATGTATTTGGCTTAACTGTGGCAACTAACCTGTTCTTCATCTCAGCACAGCACTATGCCCCCTCATCAGTGAATGGGGAAAAATCTTCTTCATGTCTGGGCTCAGAACTCACTCACCACTTTTTCTGGGAGCAGGTTCTCAGTCAGGAGTGTCCAAAGACTGTTTGTTTGGAAAAAGAGGGTTTTAGTTTGCTTTCTGTCTCAAGTGATTCACTTAGAAAGACTGATGCACTGTAATGTTTGTGAGGTGGACAGAGAAGGAGAAGGTGTGGGAAGGAGAGGTGAGAACTCAGCAGAGGCTCCCAAGCTTGTTCACCTGGAAGTTGAGGACAGACTTGGCTTCCCTGTTCCCTCTTCTTGTCTCCTCCATGGACACTCCTCCAGTCCCCAGGGGGAGGCTGGCTCCTTGGAGGAGAGATTAATATTATTTGTCCTTCCTTCCAGGTGTTTGACTTTGAACTGACTCCAGAAGACATGAAAACAATTGATGGCCTCAATAGAAATATGAGATATTATGAATTTCTACCGTAAGTGACTTGCTGATGTTTCACACATACACTGTTTACTATAACAGGCAGGTCAGCAGGGGAACGAGGATTTTTAAAAGTTTAATTCTAGGAAGACAGTTCTGATTTCCAGTGTAGGAGTAAACCAGATGTTTCCTGTAGAACTCAGACCAGAGGTTTTCTCCAGGGTTCTGTCTCTGACCAACAGAAATGTAATTGGGGCCCAGGACAGCCCATCAGTAAAATCACCAGAGTTGATATTGTGGTGAATTCACTACTTTGTGCCCCTAATTGCCTGGTGTACCACCTCGCAGGGCTGAGGGACCCAGTGGACACATGGAGCACAGTGCCTAGTACTTCAAAGCTCTATGAAAAAATGTTCATATTTAATTCTTTTTAAAATCAGGTGAAATGGTCAGATTAATAGTGACTGTGTAATAATGAATCTGTCCTGGATTATACTCATGTTTGAAATTGAAAATGGAAGTGTTAGTTGTTCAGTTGTATCCAACTCTTCTGTGACCCCATGGACTGTAGCCTCGCCAGGTTCCTCTGTTCATGGAATTCTCCAAGCAAGAATATTGGAGTGAGTTGCCATTCCCTCCTCCAGGGGATCTTCCCAACCTAGGGAATGAACCCTGGTGTCCGATATTGAAGGCAGATTCTTTACAGTATGAGATAGTAGAGAAGCCCACATTCATTTTTATCCTAACACAATTGTAAAATGTTATGTCAATGTTTTTATGGAGGGGAACCCATGAAGGGCAACATGCATCAATGCTAAGAACTCACAGTGGACCTGCCTCCACCCCTTCCTTCTAGTGTCTGGTGGATTTTCTCCCTAAAGGGCATTTCTTTTCCAAGACACCATCCATTTATGTCATGTTTATCTCTTCATTGGACTCTTTCCCTTATTACAACTCCCATGTCCTCATCCTTGTTATCTCACAAAGCTGAATTGCCAGTAGATCATGAGCTTAACTGACCCTCTAGTGAGTGACTGCTGTGTCCTTAGCAGGACACACCCAGGTAAGATCATCTGGGTCTCTGTTTTCCTGAGTCAAGACTCAACCCAGTGTAGCCTTTGTCCATCACTGGTCCATCCCCTAGGGAGCCTCCACCTCCTGGACTTTGACTTATTTACTAATGCAGAATTCCAGCTAATTACTGCAGAAGGATGCCAGGATTGAAGAGACAATAGACTAAAGAGAAGTTGGAAAGTAGTTTAGAGAGAAGGGAACACAAACTAGTGATAAAATGAAGACAGTTTCAAGTGAATGATCACAGAACTCCCCTTCTTGTTTGTAAAGCTATATCATAATTCTAAGAAAACACATGATAAATGAATAAAATGTGTAAAGCTACTTTTCTGTACTCAAAAGATTTTAAGTATAAATCTATGTTCTCCCTCATTAGTCTTGAATGCCTAGACTTATTTATCTTTGTGACTTTATGTCAGTAACACAGCTCTTGGCACATGGGTTTGCTCAGAATACACTTTTTAATGAATTTTATCAAAAAGGACAAATTTTGAAAGAAAAATCAGAACATGAGAAAAAAACAGAAAATAGCAGTAATACTAACAAATGAATAACAAGTGTTCTCATAAATTATAAATTAAGAAAGCAGTAATCATATTTGGTAGTTGTGATTATTTAGGTGTACTTGGTATCTCTTCAATAAATTGGAAATTCTTTAATGGAAGCACCCTGTATTTGGGGGTGATGCTTGATATTTTTTTGATGGATGTATGAAAAAGAGCAACTAATTCTTTAACTGTGATTATTCTCATCATTTTGGGTCAAAAGTTACACCCAGGACTGAAATGACCTCCACAGTTAGCCATAGGTCTTGTGCTATGATTTAAACTGTAGCCTGAGTCAAACTACCTGTCACTGTGGAGTGAATATTACATGTGAATGTTGGGACTGGATGTGCAGGTGCCCTGTGCACATGGAGCAGACACCTGCATGTGTGCTTGTTGGGGGAGAAGGAGGGACGTGTTTGTAGATTTCAAGTTTTAGCCCATCGTGACCACATCACAGAGTAATACTTTCTATGACAACATGACTGATTTAATAAATTAGTACTCCTCTTTCTCTTTCAGTGTTATCGATCACCCTGAGTATCCATATTCTGAAGAATATTAACTATGAGATATCTACCATGCATTCTACTAGAATTTCTTGCATCTAATACTGTGAAGAGTATTTCTGTACTTGGTGGAGGTGTTTAACAGAAGTGTCTGAACTTTTGAAAGTTTGCTTTTATTTAAAAAAAATTTTTTGTGAAATAATAAAGACTTCAAATAAGGATATTAGTTTTTCCTGATAACAAAATACTTGGAAAATAAAAGCGAAATGATAGAAAATAAAGATATCCTTTGATTAACCCATTTAATAGCTTTGGTGTGTTTTCCTTTGTGGAAAAAATGCATCAGTCGATCTAAGAAAGAAATGGAAAATTTTATTCGAGCCAAATTTGAGAACTGTAACCCAGGAAGTTCTGAGAACTGTTCTGCCCTATAGAAGTCAGACACAGGTATGGAAGGTTTTGAGACACAGGGCTCTGCATGAAAAGACATTATTAACAGTATACACAATCCAGATCTAAGCATCATCACAGTCATGTGAACCCTTACAAGGTCAAGAAGGAACTTATATATATTTTTTAATGTCTCTGCTTTTTATTTTATTTTTTTAATTTATTTATTTTAATTGGAGGCTAATTACATTATTGTATTGGTTTTGCCATACATTGACATGAATCTGCCCTTGGCTGGGAGGAACTTACCTTTTAATGAGCTGTCTTACTGACACTGGGAGAAAGTTGCTTTTCATGGTTGAGCAGGTGTTCCCACTAATGGGGGAGGTCTGGTACATGCATAATGCAGACCCACAACTCACAGTGAGTTTTCCTCTATTTCTTTCCATTGATTGCTGAGGAAGGCTTTCTTATCTCTCCTTGCTATTCTTTGGGACTCTGCATTCAAATGGATATATCTTTCTTTTTACTTTTGCTTTTTGCTTCCCTTCTTTTCACAGCTATTTGTGAGGCCTTGTCAGACAGCCACTTTACTTTTTTGCATTTCTTTTCCATGGGGATGATCTTAATCCCTGTCTTCTGTACAATGTCACGAACCTCTGTCCAGAGTTCATCAGGCACTCTGTCTATCAGATCTAGTCCCTTAAATCTATTTCTCACTTCCACTGTATAAGCATAAGGGATTTGATTTAGGTCATATCTGTATTGTCTAGTTGTTTTCCCTACTTTCTTCAGTTTAATTCTGAATTTGGCAATAAGGAGTTCATGATCTGAGCCACAGTCAGCTACCGGTCTTGTTTTTGCTGACTGTATAGAGCTTCTCCATCTTTGGCTGCAAAGAATATAATCAGTCTGATTTCGGTGTTGACCATCTGGTGATGTCCATGTGTAGAGTCTTCTCTTGTGTTGTTGGAAGAGGGTGTTTGCTATGACCAGTGCATTCTCTTGACAAAACTCTATTAGCATTTGCCCTGCTTCATTTCATGCTCCAAGGCCAAATTTGCCTGTTACTCCAGGTGTTTCTTGACTTCCTATTTTTGCATTCCAGTCCCCTATAATATAAATTACATCCTTTTTGGGTGTTAGTTCTAAAAGGTGTTGTAGGTCTTCATAGAACCGTTCAACTTCAGCTTCTTCAGCATTACTGGTTGGGGCATAGGCTTGGATTACAGTGATATTGAATGGCTTGCCTTGGAAATGAACAGAGATCATTCTGTCATTTTTGAGATTACATCCAAGTACTGCATTCTGGACTGTTTTGTTGACCATGATGGCTACTCCATTTCTTCTAAGAGATTCCTGCCCATGGTAGTAGATACAATGGTCATCTGAGTTAAATTCACCCATTCCAGTCCATTTTAGTTTGCTGATTCCTAGAATGTCAATGTTCACTCTTACCTTATCCTGTTTGACCACTTCCAATTTGCCTTGATTCATGGACCTAACATTCCAGGTTCCTATGCAATATTGCTCTTTACAGCATCGGACCTTCCTTCTATCACCAGTCACATCCACAACTGGGTATTGTTTTTGCTTAGGCTCAATCCCTTCATTCTTTCTGGAGTTATTTCTCCACTGATCTCCAGTAGTATATTGGGCACCTACCAACCTGGGGAGTTCCTCATTCAGTATCCTATCATTTTGCCTTTTCATACGTTCATGGGGTTCTCAAGGCAAGGATACTGAAGTGGTTGTTGTGTAACATTTAAGGGCCTGAAAGTCAGCTTATGTGGGTGGAGTATAGTGAGGTGGGGAGATAGAAGTTGAAGATAAGGCCAGAATGGAGTTTGGTCCCAGAGAAATGGAAAATACTACAGGTTTTGAGCAGAATAGCTACATGAGCTGACTGGTTAGGAGACAGGGACCAAGAACATCCCCATGGAAAAGAAATGCAAAACAGCAAAATGGCTGACTGAGGAGGCCTTACAAATAGTTGTGAAAAGAAGAGATGTGAAAAGCAAAGGAGAAAAGGAAAGATATAAGCATCTGAATGCAGAGTTCCAAAGAATAGCAAGGAGAGATAAGAAAGCCTTCCTCAGCGATCAATGCAAAGAAATAGAGGAAAATAACAGAATGGGAAAAACAAGAGATCTCTTCAAGAAAATTAGAGATTCCAAGGGAACATTTCATGCAAAGATGGGCTCAATAAAGGACAGAAATGGTATGAACCTCACAGAAGCAGAAGATATTAAGAAGAGGTGGCAAGAATACACAGAAGAACTGTACAAAAAAGATCTTCACAACCAAGATAATCATGATAACGTGATCACTGACCTAGAGCCAGACATCTTGGAATGTGAAGTCAAGTGGGCCTTAGAAATCATCACTACTAACAAAGCTAGTGGAGGTGATGGAATTCTAGTTGAGCTATTTCAAATCTTGAAAGATGATGCTGTGAAAGTGCTGCACTCAATATGCCAGCAAATTTGGAAAACTCAGCAGTGGCCACAGGACTGGAAAAGGTCAGTCTTCATTCCAATCCCAAAGAAAGGCAATGCCAAAGAATGCTCAAACTACCGCACAATTGCACTCATCTCACATGCTAGAAAAGTCATGCTCAAAATTCTCCAAGCCAGGCTTCAGCAATATGTGAACCGTGAACTCCCAAATGTTCAAGCAGGTTTTAGAAAAGGCAGAGGCACCAGAGATCAAATTGCCAACATCTGCTGGATCATGGAGAAAGCAAGAAATTTCCAGAAAAACATCTATTTCTGCTTTATTGACTATGCCAAAGCCTTTGACTGTGTGGATCACAAAAAAACTGTGGAAAATTCTGAAAGAGATGGGAATCCCAGACCACCTGACCTGCCTCTTGAGAAACCTGTATGCAGGTCAGGAAGCAACAGACTGGTTCCAAATAGGAAAAGGAGTACGTCAAGGCTGTATATTGTCACCCTGCTTATTTAACTTATATGCAGAGTACATCATGAGGAACACTGGGCTGGAAGAAGCACAAGCTGGAATCAAGATTGCTGGGAGAAATATCAATAACCTCAGATATGCAGATGACACCACCCTTATGGCAGAAAGTGAAGAGGAACTCAAAAGCCTCTTGATGAAAGTGAAAGAGGAGAGTGAAAAGGTTGGCTTGAAGCTCAACATTCAGAAAACAAAGATCATGGCATCTGGTCCCATCACTTCATGGGAAATAGATGGGGAAACAGTGTCAGACTTTATTTTTTGGGGCTCCAAAATCACTGCGGATGCTGATTGCAGCCATGAAATTAAAAGACGCTTACTCCTTGGAAGGAAAGTTATGACCAACCTAGATGTATATTTAAAAGCAGAGACATTACTTTGCCAACAAAGGTCCGTCTAGTCAAGACTATGGTTTTTCCCGTGGTCATGTATGGATGTGAGAGTTGGACTGTGAAGAAAGCTGATCGCCGAAGAATTGATGCTTTTGAACTGTGGTGCTGGAGAAGACTCTTGAGAGTCCCTTGTAGTGCAAGGAGATCCAACCAGTTCATTCTAAAGATCAATCCTGGGTGTTCATTGGAAGGACTGATGCTAAAGCTGAAACTGCAATACTTTGGCCACCTCATGCGACGACTTGACTCACTGGAAAAGAGTCTGATGCTGGGAAGGATTGGGGGTGGGAGGAGAAGGGGACGACAGAGAATGAGATGGCTGGATGGCATCACCGACTCGATGGACATGAATTTGAGTGAACTCCGGGAGTTGGTGATGGACAGGGAGGCCTGGTGTGCTGTGATTCATGGGGTCACAAAGAGCGTGACAGGACTGAGCGACTGAACTGAACTAAACTGAACTGAAGATAAAGAGTTAATTATCTTTATCTTATACAGATAAAGAAATTATCTGTAAAGATAATTAAGATAAAGAGATTGGAATGTTCCTGGATTACCTGGGTAAGCCTAGTGTCATCATGAATCTCTCATACATGGGACCTAGGAGGGTTACAGTCACAGAGGAGGTGGGAATATAGGAGCTTTAGATGAGAGACTCAAAGAGGTTATCAGTTCATTTCAGTTCAGTTCAGTCGCTCAGTCATGTCCGACTCTTTGCTACCCCATGGACTGCAGCACGCCAGGCTTCACTGTCCATCACCAACTTCCCGAATTTACCCGAACTCATGTCCATTGAGTTGGTGATGCCATCCAGCCATCACATTCTCTGTCATCCCCTTCTCCTCCTGCCCCCAATCCCTCCCAGCATCAGAGTCTTTTCCAGTGAGTCAACTGATCACATGAGGTGGCCAAAGTATTGCAGTTTCAGCTTTAGCATCAGTCCTTCCAATGAACACCCAGGATTGATCTCCTTTAGAATGGACTGGTTGGATCTCCTTGCAGTCCAAGGGACTCTCAAAAGTCTTCTCCAACATCACAGTTCAAAAGCAGCAATTTTTCTGCGCTCAGCTTTCTTTATAGTCCAACTCTAACATCCTTACATGAGTACTGGAAAAACCATAGCCTTAACTTGATGGGTTTTTGTTGGCAATGTGATGTCTCTGATTTTAATATGTTGTCTAGATTGGTCACAACTTTCCTTCCAAGGAGCAAGTGTCTTTTAATTTCATGGCTGCAGTCACCATCTGCAGTGATTTTGGAGCCCCCCCCCCCCAAAAAAAAAAATTCTGCCTCTGTTTCCACTGTTTCCCCATCTATTTGCCATGAAGTGATGGGACCTTATACCATGATCTTAGTTTTCTGAATGTTGAGCTTTTAGCCAACTAAGCCAAAAAAGCTATGCCGATGGCTTTAAAGATGGTGAAATAGTCCCCAAAGCAATGGATGAAGGAGTTCTCTAGGAGCTGGAAAAGGCAACCAAGTAGGTTTTCCCCTAAGAACTCAAGAAGAAATGCAGACCTGCTAGCCCATTGAACGGGATGTTGAATTTCTGACCTCCAGAAATGTAACAGTATTGTTTCAGGCCACAAAGCTTTTGGTCATTTGTTGGAGCAGGAACAATACCTAATATGGATGTGGTTCAAGTCAGCCTACCTCCATCTGCTGCATCACAGGTTTTCCCCTCTCTAGGGACTGTTCCTCTGAACTCAGAGGCAGGCAGTCATCTCCCCCAACAGGGAACCTCATCTCTTGATTCCACATTCTTCTTCAGCAACTGCCAACACAGTATCAGCCCACTCACACCACTGATAACTCACTAAATGAGACCACCTCCCAGAGACAGATAATACTAAACTCAAATTTTTATTTTTTTAAAAAATCTACATCAATATACCATTTGATGAGCAAATATTTGCTGTTGTATGTACACTGATGAGTCTCTTCAAGGGAGTGATTGAGGAGAAATAAAAGAAATCATTTACTTGTGGCACAAGAGAATACTTGTGTATAATTCAAGATTCCTCTTTTCTCCCTGCCTTCCTCTTGTCCTCTTTCTTCACTCTGAAACGCATTTCTTGTTAAGATGAATAATATGAAAATTTACTTGCGTGTGCCTCTTCCAGTCAACACAGAACTGGTAGTTTCAACCAAAATAAGAAAACAAACAAAAAAGCAGTACTATACTTCAAAATAACTAAAATTATCTCTGTTCTGAGATGACATAATCATGTGTGTAGAAATCCACAAAGATAAAATTTTAAAAAAACTGCTTAGAGCTAAAGAACAATTACAGCAAAAGAGTAGGATAAAATGTCAACACAGAAAAATCATTTCCATTTTATACATGAATGATGAACAGTCTGAGAAGAAAATTTAAAAAGCAGTTTCATTGAAAATATTATCAAAAATACTCAGAAATAACCAAAAGAGAAAAGAAATGTATCATTTAAAAATTTTGTTTGAAGAAAATAAAGATGCAAATATTAACAAGTTAACCATGTTCATGAATATTAAAATGACAATACTAACCAAAGTGATCTATACATTTGATAGAAGTTTATATATACCCCAACAAGTCTTGGAAAATAAAAAATAAAAAGAGCACATCTAGGTTTCTCACAATTACAGATTTCATAACTTACAACAAAGCTGTTATCATCAAAATAATGTGAATAATGGTAGACATAAAGTCAGATATAAAGACCAGTGAAATAGAACAGAATACAAAAATTAACACAAATTAATGTCGTTTGACAAGGTTGCCTAAGACCATTTATGGGAAAAGTGCAGTCTTTTCAACAAACAGTGCTGATAAAACTACACATCAACCTACAAAAGAATAAAGTTAGACTTCTCTACTTTAAGCCACAGAGACACACGTACACGTAGAAACCTCAAAACGCGTTTAAGACCCAAACTTGTACAAGTATGAAACCCTTAGAAGAAAACATTGAGGAATGGTTTCACGACATTGGACTTGGCTATGACTTCTTGGGTATGTCACCGAGGGAAAAACTAGATAAAGTAGTATTTATCAAAATTCAAAAAATTTTCATGTCAAAGGAAATTATGAACAAAGTGACAAGTCAATCCACAGAATGAGATGAAAAAATCTTTGCAAATTATATTTCTGTTAGAGCTGAATGGAATGGAACTTCCTGGAAACACCCTAAAACTTTATCTCAAACTGCTTGGCTCAGTTGCCAAGGTCACCTGGTGATCTTTGCTCATCAATATTTAATATTTCCAAAATGAATTTTTTTATTATCCCTCCTGGTGTTGTAAATTTAAAGTTTTTTATATTTCCTCACTCTGAGTTTGTCTTGACTACCACCATTTCTCTTCCCTACTGAATTCAAAGTGTTTCCTAAGAGCATTTGGATTTATATCTTGAACTCGCAGTCTTGGACATGGTAGAAATTTGAACAGCCAACACACAGGAATGGAAACACATTGTTCCACAAACATCACACCAAGCACTTTGGTGTATTCTCTCCACACCCTCTAATAGCCACTTCTGTTTCTCTTTGACTCCAGTTTTCTACACAGTGCATCCCAAACCATAGTAACGGTGGGGACAGAATGATGGTAAGCCCCAGATGATGGTGGTCCAGGTGCTTTGGTCATGTTCCCTGGTTCCTGCTTCCGTTCCCTCCCCTCCACGTCTCAAAACCACCACCTGTTCTTCTTCATCTTTGTATTCTTCCACTTGCTGGATCTCAGTGTTTGAGGGAACTTGAAGACCAGTCACAATCACAGAGTAATTGTGATCAGATTGCAACAGGAATAAAGTGTTACATCAATAAACATCATATTTGTTATAGAAAGTGAAAATTAAAGTTGCTCAGTTGTGTCTGATTCTTTGTGTCCCCATAGACTATAGAGTCCATGGAATCCTCCAGACCAGAATACTGGAGTGGGTAGCCTTTCCCTTCTCCAGGGGATATTCCAAACCCAGGGATTGAACCCAGGTCTCCCACATTGTGGGCAGATTCTTTACCAGCTGAGCCACAAGGGAAACCCAAAAATACTGGAGTGGGTAGCCTACCCCTTCTTCAGCAGATCTTCTGACCCAGGAATCAAACTGGGATCTCTTGCCTTGCAGGCAGATTCTTTACCAACTGAGCTAGAAGGAGTTGATAATAATGTATAAGAAATGCTCGGATTTGCAAGTGTTCAAAGAGCTCTTCTTAGGTAACATGCATTCTTACATCTGCTGGATGTTCATCCACTCCATCTTCAATCAGAACAATTTCTTCAAGTCCTGAAGCAAGTACACCCATTGTTCTGATAACTAGGAAAGTCTTCTCAATATAGTGTTCATGATTTCCACCTACAAATTCAGATGAATAAGAAGAAAACACAGTTACTCGTTCTTCTTCAAATTGATCTTTCTTGGAAAATGGTAGCTGAAGAACATACTCTAGTCTAGATACAGAACCAAGACTTGGGAGTACCCCCATCATCAGGGACTAGCTCCACAGAGACAGCCATTGTCTCAAGTCCCTTGTGCATTCATATCCAGGTGCCTGCATGGTGGTTAGCTCAACTCCAGAGGGAAAAGAGAGGGTTACTGCTTTGAGGTCTCAATGTCTAATTGTTGATACAAAACAGAAACAAGAAAAAAGCTTAACATAATGGCCTATTGTGGATGGAGGACAGCTTGGATCTGTGCTGGGAGAAAAGACCTCCACATCAGAAGACCTTTTTTTATTCTCCAGACCACAGAGAGTCTCTCTCAGACAGTATCTGGAAAATTTCACATGTGAATTTTGGCACTCACAGTAGAAACAGATGTCAAGGACTATTGCTCAAATGTACAGAAATTCAGGGTCATTTATCTTATTATTTGGTCACAAACTTTTGAAATTACTTCTAAGTAAGTCTATATTCCTTATCTCTAAAACATCTTTAGTTCTCTCTTACAGGGATGAACCCTGATCTCATGGTTATACAGCATGTCTAAGGTACCCAACACAACAGATGGATCCAAGGGAGACAGCTCATTCATTACTCACCACCCAGCAAACACCAGATTTACTGTCACACATATGCAACATAATAAAAAAAAGATGTCCCTAGGACATGGGACAATGGTTGTCTCTGTGGAGCTAGTCCCCAATGATGGCGTGCTTCCAAGTCTTGGTTCTGTATCAAGAATAGAGTATATTCTTCAGCTACCATTTTCAAGGAAAGATCAATTCTAATAAATACAAATAACTGTGTTTTCTTTTCTATATATCAGCATTTATTTGCCACAGAAACTGTATATTCTATAGAAAATGAGAAATAGATATTTTGGTTTTCTATCTCTTCAGAAATTAATTAAAATTACAACTACTGTCCCTTCACAAAGCATGGAAAACTGCTCTGCTTATGCCTTAGATTTGCCAAGCAGAAAAAAAAAAAAAAAGAAACAAAAATAATTTTAATCACAGACACACTGGAGCAGAAATGTTGTGTTGATGGAGCAACAGCATCAATTATATTATCCAGTAGTTTGAGTGATTGCTGTTTTCCAGGCAGCAGTCTCAATGACACAAATACCCTATGAAGTAAGTTCAACTAGTAGCTCATTTTACAGATAAAGAAACCACAGAGGTTACTGACTTGTCCAAGGCCACATGGAAGGTGACTGTTTTTGTTATTTTTGTAAACCTGAAGAGACACTATATTATATAGATGGTTACAAATTAATTTCCCCTCCTTTTCTACTTCTTGCTTCCCCCCTTATCCGATAACAGTGTGGGTAAGGTGGATAATTTTGAGAAGGGGCAAGGGGAACATTGGCAGAAATCTTCTTTCCTTACATTTGAACTTTATGGAAAATGGGCAGCTACTTGGAAGAAGAGAGATGCCTCGAGCTCTGATTTTCCAAGTTTTCCCAAGGGCATCTCATGGTTAAGGTGTGTGCACCTGCTCCAGCAGCACACCTGGATTGACACTGCAAGTTGAGCAAGATGGGCTTGGTGTTTGACACATATGTGCGTCATGCCAGATATAACTCCACTCCACTCCCAATGGACCACCCTCACCAGCATTTAATGATCCTGTGGAGAGTCACCATGTCTGGCGAGGAAGTTATATAGAACTGGGTGGTCCTAGAGTCTTCCTCCTATGGAGGACGGTCAGAATTTGTCCCACGATCTCAGTTGTAGAGACCACAAATGGATGTGAGTAGGGTGAAGCATGCACTAGTTCATGTCCCACAGTCTGACCTTCCCTTGTGTGCTCTCTGATCCTGGATGTTGTTTGGATTTCAGCTGATGACTTTTATTCTCTGGTCAGTCCTCTGAGTATTCAGCTCCCCTGCCTCTGTATCACTGAAGTCACTCATTCACATGGCAGGTGTCCAGTCAGAATGTTGTGGAATTTTAACATCCAGACACACTCAAGAGCCATTATAGTGTTGCTGGTAGCAGTTTGGGGCTGCCCAATTCTCTCTTTGTAAGGAAGTTAACATTCCCTGATATAATGCTATTTTCTAATCTTTGTCCTATTCTAACCTTTGGCTCAGTCATATTGTGTTCTGTTAAGAATCATAAAGAATATAAGATTTCAACCTAATTTGTGAGCTAACAAATCAGCTTGCCTTGGTTTCACAGATGCTGGAAAAGGAAAGAATCTTTATTACTCATAACAAATGCTGTAGCCAAATAAGAGTATCGTTTTCCAGCTTTGTTGAGCCACAATTGACACAGAACATTGTATAGGATTAAGGTTTACAAGGTAATGAGTTCATGTACAGAGTATATTATGGAAATGTTCTCCACAATAAGGTGTGCTGTGCTAGTTCCTTGGGTTCCCATTTCTAAAGATGGAGTGAAGGTCCCAGGTGATGCCTGAATATTCAGTGAGTTGAGTGACAGGAAAAAAAAACCTTGAGTCTAGGGATCCTGGGTCAATGACAGTATGCTTTCAGCATCCCTCCTTTCCTCAGGAGGGAGAGGTTTTCTTTACATTACTGCACAGCAAACATGCCCTCCATGTCTCTGCAGGGAGCCACTGTCTCTATATTGCAAGGATGTTCACTGTACAAATGTCTTGAAAACTTACTGTGGGATGAAGCTTGGTCAGAGTCTCTGCTTATCAGGAGATCATTATCTCTCAAGGGGAACTCTCCCACTCCTAACAGGTACATAATTCTGATTTTATCCATAGTCTTTATCCTTCACTAGACTATCAACTCAAGCTATTTAAAAATATATTTCCTGTTTTCGTTACTTGTGGATGAAAGTGTCTGGCACATAAAATATTTTCAATAAAGTTTTACTGTATGAATCTATGAATGAGTGGCAAAATATACAAGAACTAATCAAAATGCTAAAGCAAACCCAAATGATGAAGGAATAAAGTAAATTAAGACAATACACTACTCAAAACAAGCAAAATATAATACTGGATTTTGAAAACAATATTTGATAGCTTCAGAAGATACTTAAGTCAAAAGTAAAGCATACAATGTTCATGTTGGAGATTATCTGATTTGTAAATAAAAATACAAATTCACACATTTGTAAAGGAAAATCAAGACCAAAAAAATGCACCAAATGTTAAAATTTTTCTAACAGGCTAAGTGGCTTCCCTTGTGGCTCAGATGGTAAGGAATATGTTTGCAATGCAGGAGACCCAGGTTTTATCCCTTGGTTGGGAAGATACCCTGGAGAAGGGTATGGCAACCCACTCCAGTATTCTTGCCTGGAGAATCCCAAGAAGAGAGGAGCCTGGTGGGCGACAGTCCACGGGGTCACAAAGAGCTGGACATGACTGAGTGACTAAGCACAAGCACAGCAGGCTAATTATAGGTTATATTTATTCTCTAACCTCTCCTTTCTTCCCCTAAATTCTGTAATTTGTACGTATGATTTTAATGATCAGGAAAGCAAACATTCTTATCTTTTTCACTGAAATATAGTTGACAACATATTATGTTATTTCAGATGTAAAACTGAGTGATTCGTTATTTTATAGATTATACTCCATTTGGGGTTATTATACATTATTGGATCTCTTTTCTAGCATCCTAGGTTGTAGGTTTTTCCCTTTCAGCACTTTAGAAACATCATGCCACACTGTTGTGCCTAATTTCTGCAGAATAATCAGCCGACAGCCTGATGTCTTTTTCCTTGTATGTGACTCATCATTTTTCCCTTGCTGCCTTTAGAATCCTCTCTTTAACTTCTGCCTTTTTAATTTTGATGTGTCTTGGTGTGGCCCACTTTGGTTTTATCTTATTTGGGGCCCTCTGTGCATCTTGCACATGGATAGCTTTTCCCTTCTGCAGGTTCAGGATATTTTTAGCCATAATTTCATCAAATCCCTTTTCTGCCACTTTCTCTCTCTCTCTTTCTTCTAGGACTCTTATCATGAGAATGTTAGTGCACCTGATATTGTCCGAGAGGCTTTTTTTTTTAGTATTATTATTTTTTTTTTATTGGAGGCGAATTACTTTACAATATTATATTGGTTGGTTTTGTCATACATTGACATGAATCCGACCCGGGTGTACATGTGTTCCCCTTCTTGAACCCCCCTCCCACCTCCCTCTTCCCCATATCCTCCCTCTGGTTCATCCCCTTGCACCAGCCCTGAGCATCCTGTATCATGCGTCGAACCTGGACTGGTGAATCGTTTCACATATGATAATATACATGCTTCAATGCCATTCTCCCAAATCATCCCACCCTCACCCTCTCCCACAAAGTCCAAAAGACTGTACTAGACACCTGTGTCTCTTTTGCTGTCTCGTATACAGGGTTAGATGGAACAGTGGAAACAGTGTCAGACTTTATTTTTTGGAGCTCCAAAATCACTGCAGATGCTGATTGCAGCCATGAAATTAAAAGACGCTTACTCCTTGGAAGGAAAGTTATGACCAACCTTGATAGTATATTAAAAAGCAGAGACATTACTTTGCCAACAAAGATCCGTCTAGTCAAGGCTATGGTTTTTCCCGTGGTCATGTATGGATGTGAGAGTTGGACTGTGAAGAAAGCTGATCGCCGAAGAATTGATGCTTTTGAACTGTGGTGTTGGAGAAGACTCTTGAGGGTCCCTTGTACTGCAAGGAGATCCAACCAGTTTATTCTAAAGATCAATCCTGGGTGTTCATTGGAAGGACTGATGCTAAAGCTGAAACTGCACTACTTTGGCCACCTCATGCGATGAGTTGACTCAATGGAAAAGAGTCTGATTCTAGGAAAGGTTGGGGACTGGAGGAGAAGGGGATGACAGAGAATGAGATGGCTGGATGGCATCACCGACTCTGTGGACATGAGTTTGAGTGAACTCCGGGAGTTGGTGATGGACAGGGAGGCCTGGCGTGCTGTGATTCATGGGGTCACAGAGAGTCGGACACGACTGAGCAACTGAACTGAACTGAACTGATACAGGGTTAAGTTCACCCTCTTTCTAAATTCCATATATATGCATTAGTATACTGTATTGATGTTTTTCTTTCTGGCTTACTTCACTCTGTATAATAGGCTCCAATTTCATCCACCTCATTAGAACTGATACAAATGTATTCTTTTTAATGGCTGAGTAATACTCCATTGTGTATATGTACCAAAGCTTTCTTATCCATTTGTCTGCAGATGGACATCTAGGTTGCTTTCCTTTTTAAACTGTTCTCTTTTTTAAAGTTTGTTTCCCTTTTTGCTGTTTTTAATGCTAATGCATGATTCACATAAATCCCTCTTCCAGCTCACTTATGAATTTTTCTGTATCACCTAGTCTGCTATTAATTCCTTCTAGAGTGTTTTTTAAATCAGAGTTATTGCATTATTAAGTTCTGACTGGTTATTTTTTAAAATATTTTTTTAGTTACTTGTTAACAGTCTCACTGTGTTCATTTACTCTTTTCCCTAGTTCAGTTAGCATTCTTATTACTGACACTTTGAATTCTGGTAAATTACTATGGTAAGCAATGCATCTGTTTCATTACCTGATTTTGCAAGTGTTATTTTCTTATTCTTTCATTTGAAACAAATTCCTCTGTCTTTTCAATTTGTTTAACTTTCTTCATTTCTATGAAACTAGTTATCCATCTGTGTCTTGCAGGTGTGTCCTTGTATGGGCACCGCCCACTCTGCCCAGCTTGGGTGGCCCTCACCCCAGGGGGGCTGAACTGGATCCAGAGTTGCTGAGGGGTCATCTGTGGGCTGGGGGCACACGGGCTGCCCAGTAAACCACCCCGAGTCCTGACCAGTGTCCTGCTGCCCCCTCAGCCTGTTCCAGGAGCAGGAGCGGGTGCGTGTCTCAGGAGAGGAGTCAGGTTCCCGGGCCTCCTGCGGGTCCCCCTGGGTTCACAGCAGCTGTGGCGCCGTGACCTTCCAGGGTCATCCCAAGGCTGCGGTGCCCAGTGTGTGGTGTGCACAGGTCTCTGCAGAGAGGACCTCTGGTCCCCTGTCCCCCCTCTCTTCTGGGGCCCTCCTGGGGGCTCAGTCCTGATCTGAGGGCTTCTCTTCCCTTCCCACCCAGCTCCGTGGGGACGGTTCTGTACAGCCTTGGTGTGGACAAGTCTTCCTGCCGGTGTCGTCTGTTTTCAGGAGATGTGACCCTGATGTGCTCCTGGGGGAGCTGAGCTCAGCATCCCACCTGGAGCTCCTCCCCAGGACAGTGTGTGACACTCACTGTGTGCTGAGTGTGGCTCCTGTGATTGTTCAGGAAGAGTCAATGCCAATTTATTTTCTTCCTTTCCTGGACCATGGTTTCCTTTTCCTTTTTGTCATTTCTCTTTTCTTCCTTTCTCTCTTTCTGTCATATGTGTGTGTGTATGTATTCCTGTGTGTGTTCACAGTTGGGTACTTGAAACAACAGGCAAACACTCACTACTGGTAGATTTGTTTCATGTCCTGACAGTCCTTCACTAGTTTGCTTGGCATACTCCTAGTCCTGGGATCAGCCCAAAGGAAAATTGAGGACAACTTGGTTCATTTCTGAGTCATAATCTTGCCTAGAATATGTGAACCTTTTTGATTCTCCTGAATTTATGGTTGTTTTTGAAATGCCCTGCTGCTCCTGCTGCTAAGTCACTTCAGTCGTGTCTGACTCTGTGCAACTCCGTAGATGGCAGCCCACCAGGCTCCCCTGTCCCTGGGATTCTCCAGGCAAGAACACTGGAGTGGGTTGCCATTTCCTTCTCCAATGCATGCAAGTGAAAAGTGAAAGTGAAATTGCTCAGTCGTGTCCGACTCTTAGAGACCCCATGGACTGCAGCTTATGCTATCCCCCAAATCCACACTCAAGTTCTACTCGGTTTTACATGGTCTAGTCTATGTCTCCACCCTCATCCTTTGTCCCTGGCCCCACATGTGTATAGTCCCCTGCAGGTGTAATGAGACACTCTAGCTGCTGTTCAGTTTAAGCTTAGAATATTGAGCGAAACAGACACCAGCCTCCAGGCAGCCCCCAAGTAAGTTGGAACATTGCAGATAAGGTTTTCTGTGATCATTCTGGTTTGAGGGAGGCAACTGGGAGCTGAACAAGACTGCATTGCCCCAAGCAGAAGAAGGGTACAGGTGAGCAAATACATGATGAAATTTCCTGCCATTCTGTTCTGAATTTTTCTTAATTGGGTGTTCATTTATTGTTGTTGTTTAGTCACTAAGTTGTGTCTGACTCTTTTGAGACCCTATGGAACTATAGCCCACCAGGCTCCACTGTCCATGGAATTCCCCAGGCAAGAATACTGGAACTGGTTTTTATTTCCTTCTCCAGGATATCTTCCTGACCCAGGGACTGAACCTGTGTCTCATGCATTGCAGGCAGATTCTTTACCACTCCATCACCTGGGAAGCTGGTTTATTTGTCACTGTAGGTGTTCCTCTGACTTTCCCAGGGCTCCTGTGAGGTTGTATAGCTAGTTTATAGCTAGTTTTTAAAATTTTCCTTATGCTTCCATGGGAAAATCCAGTAGTTCATAGCTTACTCTTTAGCTAACTTTACTTTCCATGTTAAATTTTAATTGGCTTCACAACATTCCATTGTAGCAATACTTGATGATTTCCCTCACTCTTCCAGATATATTATAATTTAACTTGTTTACAGGTTTTCCTTTTATGAATAATGTTGAGCAAGATAATAAATTATATAAAATATCATTTACGTCACAGCAATTTTAAAAGTTCTCTAACTAGCTGACTCATTAGAAGAGACCCTGATGCTGGGAAATATTGAAGGCAGGAGAACAGGATGACAAAGGAAGAGATGGTTGAATGGCATCACTGACTCAATGGACATGAGTTTGAGCAAGCTCCGGGAGATGGTGAAGAACAGGGAAGCCTGACATGCTACAGTCCATGGGGTCGGAGAGTCAGACATGACTGATCAACTGAAAAACAAAACTAGCTAAAAGATTTGAACAGAGAGTCTGTTAACATATTGCACACAGTAAAAACCATTAATAACTAACCTCTAATAAGACTTTTGTCAGAATGTCTGATTTTCACATCATTTTTAGGATTTCACCCCCATCTATAAGCAAAATAATTTTGCTGTTAGGATATATAAAAAGGCAAATTTATATTCATTTGATGTTTTCATTCTTTATTAAGTGTTAGCATTTTGAGAAATCCTTATTAGTCATTACTTTAAATTCTGTGATTCTGTGTATAACTATGTGTGTGTATGTACTGTAATATAGACAATTGTTTCAATTGATGTTTGCTCAAGATTGGGCCTCATAATTAGAAAATTAAAAAATTGGTACATGTGATTTCTAGTCTAACATATGGTCAATAATTATTCAGCAAACACCATGAAATAATTTACAATAATGTAAGTGGATCCAGAATTAAAAATTTACTTATTAAAAAATAAAGTAAAAATTTCCAAGAAATTAATGATTTATATCATTGTATAATGTGAATATTATTCTGATAAAAAGGCAAACAAGTTAACACCCTTTGTTTATTTATTACTCCATGGGTATTGGTTTAATCATGCTCCTCCTATAATGTATATGCTAACATTGGACAGTGCAGCTAGGGTGTTACCTTCCTATTATTTATAACCTGTGAAGGCAGAAGAAAAAAATCAGAGTCTGCTTACTCAGAGGAGCAACAGGCAATGGATCCCAAATACCAGAGGGTGAAGCTTAATGATGGCCACTTCATTCCTATCCTGGGATTTGGAACCTATGCACCTGAGGAGGTAAGAGTAGTGGTTGCAGGTTGACATAAATAGTAGTGGATGTGACATGAGTGGAGGGGACTTGAGTTGTCAAGCACTGAGATCCTGTGTGACTCTGGGAGGATCATGTGGTTCCACTAACCAGGCTAGAACCATGCCCTGTGAAAGGGGAGAGAGCATCCAGTCTCTACTCTGCATCAAGGTCTGAGGCTGTGCTCACCTGCAGATTACTCTGGGTTCCCCTCCAGTTTCTGTCTCTTTCCCAGCTATCAGAAGAGGTGAGACTCAACTGTCAAGAACACTGACTGTCAGCTGCTTTGCTTTGAGGGTGACTGTAATGGCCAAGTTTCTCTGTATATTTCATTAATTCCAGAACCGTTTCCTCCTTCCAAAAACACATGACCCGGAGAAGTATTTGAGGTAAAAGTTCCTAAAGATGAGGTGACTGAAAACTAATGGGAGAGAATTGCTTTTCTACTGTGGAATACCTACTAGGTCACAGGGAAGAAACACTTCAACTGTGCTTTGCTCTGTACTTCTGTTTCTGCGTGGGAACTTCTTCTAGTGGAAAGTTCAGTGCCATTTGAGGAGACAAGCTATAGTCTTACAGGGAAAGGTTTCAATTCTTCGCTTTGTAATATATTTTAATCTAACTATGGTCTTCAGTGCTTGAGTGTAAGAGGGACAAAGAGGATAATTTACTAGACTGGCATCCAGAAAATTTCCTACCCATCTTGTCTTTAGAGTCTGTATTGAATAGTTGTATGACAAAGGACTGGTCCTTAAACTTTGAATATCACTTCTTTTATGTATGAAACAGAAGGAAATATTCAGAGAAAATTTGAAGACAGAAGACAGGACTTTGTCGTGCAAACTGGCAAGAAGAGAAGGAAGGATTCAACTATTACTGAATCTCACTAATTCATTCCTCAGCACATCCCTGAATGCCCCTGCATTTAAGGAAAGCCAGAACTAGACCCAACAGATAGAAGTTAGACAAGCACCTTCTTGAAAAAGAAAAGATTACAAGTCACATAAAAAGAAGCAAAATATTATTCAGGCTTATAAAAGAAATTATCCATCATTTATAACAACATGGATGAGCTTGGATAACATTAAGCTGAGTAAAATAAGTCAGACATAAAGAACAAACACTGCATGATCTCTCTATGAGTAGGATCTATTAAAAAAAGTTCAACTCATAGAAGCAGAGAGTAGAATCACAGTGACCAGGAGCTAGGGATAAAGTTGGCAAAAATGGAAAGATGCTGGTCAAATGGTAAAGGCCTTCAGTTGTAAGATAAATAAGTCTGGAGACCTGATGTACAGCACAGTGGCTACTGTTAATAATAATGGGTTATATTCTTGAGATTTTCCAGGAGAGTGGACCTTAAAGGTCTCACAAACACCTACAAAAGTTAACTATGTGAGGTGATGGAACTGTTAACTAGCTTGGTTGTGATATTCATTACACAGGGAAAGAAAGCAAAAGTGATAGTCCATCAGTTGTGTCCAACTCTTTGTGAACCCAAGGACTGTAACCTGCTAGGCTCCTCTCTCCATGGGATTTTCCAGACACAAATACTAGATTGGGTTTCCATTCCCTTCTCTAAGGGATGTTCCTGACCCAGAGATGGAACCCACATTTCCTGCATTGCAGGCAGATTCTTTACTATCTGAGCCACCAGGATAGGCATTTTAAAAAGTCACTTAGTACACTTTGAATAGTTTTTATAGTTTTTATTTTGTGTATTCTGCATGACTACATTGGTAGATAGAGCACTCTTAGAAGATTTCACCTTGTTTCTTGATGCTTTGTATCATGAACTTTTACCCTTGTTGACTTTGCTTAAAATATCTCACTGTATAAATCATATTCATGGCTCAGATGGTAAAGAATCACTTGCAATTCAGGAAACACAGGTTTGATCCCTGTGTCAGGAAGATCCCCTGGAGAAGGGGATCTTGCCTGGAGAATTCCATGGACAGAGGAGCCTAATGGACTACAGTCCATGAAGTCATAAAGAGTCAGACACAACTGAACAACTAACACGTTCACTTTTTTCACTTTTATGAGTTCCTCCAGCACATCACTGAACCTGGAGGTGGCCTTTGGGGTCCTCTGATGCCTTTGATCAACCACTGATCACCTGGGATTGAAGACTTCCTGGGTATTCATTTAATAACTTTACAGGAAATTTCAGGTAAACTATCATGGGTTCAGCACCACACATGCAGAACTAACCAAAGGCATGAAGAAATACTAAAGCTTTTGTTTGTTTATTTTTCTTGGGAAAAATCAAAGCTTGTGCATCAGCAGTTTCTTCATCATGTGAATATTCAACTACCACCTTTGTTGTTTATGTAGGTTCCTAAGAGTGAAGCTCTGGAGGTCACCCAATTGGCTATAGAGGTTGGGTTCCGCCATATTGACTGCGCTCATTTGTACCAAAATGAAGGGCAAGTTGGACAAGCCATTCGGAGCAAGATTGCAGATGGCACTGTGAAGAGAGAAGACATATTCTACACTTCAAAGGTGCTGTGTGTATTGTGTGTGCAATGTATGCAAGTCATTTTGTGCAGGCATTAATTATGTAGTCAGATCAAAAGCTGTTTGGTGAACACTGCTTATTGGTACAACTTTTTTCACACATATTTGTGTTTTAAATCTGGTATCCAAAAAGAAAGTGAGAGTGATGATGGCTTCCTCATCATTGTTTCAAATTTTAAATTAAAGTCACTGTATTTTTCTGAGCCTAGACCAGAGTAGTGTGATTTAGTATGGGCTAAAGCAGGTCTGAAATGAACTGAACTGAACTGAATGCAGGTCATGGCCATCTCATGCGATGAGTTGACTCACTGGAAAAGACTCTGATGCTGGGAAAGGTTGGGGGCGGGAGGAGAAGGGGATGACAGAGAATGAGATGACTGGATGGCATCACCGACTCTGTGGACATGAGTTTGAGTGAACTCTGGGAGTTGGTGACGGACAGGGAGGCCTGGTGTGCTGTGATTCATGGGGTCGCGGAGAGTCGGACACGACTGAGCGACTGAACTGAACTGAATGCAGGTCAGGAAGCAACAGTCAGAACTGTACATGGAACAACAGACTGGTTCCAAATAGGAAAAAGACTGCGTCAAGGCTGTATATTGTCACCTTGCTTATTTAACTTATATGCAGAGTACATCATGAGGAATGCTGGGCTGGAAGAAGCACAAGCTGGAATCAAGATTGCTGGGAGAAATATCAATAACCTCAGATATGCAGATGACACTACCCTTATGGCAGAAAGTGAAGAGGAACTAAAAAGCCTCTTGATGAAAGTGAAAGAGGAGAGTGAAAAGGTTGGCTTGAAGCTCAACATTCAGAAAACAAAGATCATGGCATCTGGTCCCATCACTTCATGGGAAATAGATGGAAAAACAGTGGAAACAGTGCCAGACTTTATTTTGGGGGGGCTCCAAAATAACTGCAAATGCTGATTGCAGCCATGAAATTAAAAGACGCTTACTCCTTGGAAGGAAAGTTATGACCAACCTTAATAGTATATTAAAAAGCAGAGACATTACTTTGAAAACCAAGGTCCGTCTAGTCAAGGCTATGGTTTTACCCATGGTCATGTATGGATGTGAGAGTTGGACTGTGAAGAAAGCTGATCACCGAAGAATTGATGCTTTTGAACTGTGGTGTTGGAGAAGACACTTGAGAGTCCCTTATACTGCAAGGAGATCCAACCAGTCCATTCTAAAGGAGATCAATCCTGGGTGTTTATTGGAAGGACTGATGCTAAAGCTGAAACTGCAATAGTTTGGCCACCTCATGCGACGAGTTGACTCACTGGAAAAGAGTCTGATGCTGGGAAAGGTTGGGGGCAGGAGGAGAAGGGGACAACAGAGAATGAGATGGCTGGATGGCATCACCGACTCTGTGGACATGAGTTTGAGTGAACTCCGGGAGTTGGTGATGGACAGGGAGGCCTGGCATGCTGTGATTCATGGGGTCGCAGAGAGTCAGACACGACTGAGCAACTGAACTGAACTGAATGAATCAGACAGAAATAATTAGATTATAGCTTTCCTTATCATGTAGGAAACTTTCTAAATTGTCTTCAAATTCTAAATCTCAGTTCTTACTTCCATCCAAGAGGTGGAAATAGGAGGCACTGTTTTTTATTACATAAGATCTAACCAAATATCTTGAATTATGTTCTGCACCTAATAATATGTTCAAAACACTTCCTACAGTTACATAAACAAAAAGATTCTAATTACTCCTAAGAGGATTGATTCTTTGATAGAATTAGATTTACTTTGTGAGCTGCTTTTAAACTTTATTAAACATAATTCAGATGATGAGTATACTAGTTATTTGATAATACTTTTTATTTCTTGGATCATTTTCTTCCATTGTGAATGATGTACTAATGATAAATTCAATCAAATAACAAAGTTTACATGGGTTGGCTAGATAAAAAATGGAACTGAAAAAGAAACAGGGTGGTTTTCCTCTGTGATCATCCATTTCTAATCAGGAAAAATCTCTGATTTTTAGATGAAAGCATAAAAACAAAATTACCTACAACGTTAATTTCATGCAGCTTCCTTTCTTTAATCTCTGCAGCTTTGGTCCACTTTCCTTCAACCAGAGTTGGTCCGACCAGCCTTGGAAAAGTCACTGAAAAATCTTCAACTGGACTATGTCGATCTCTATATTATTCATTTTCCACTGGCTCTGAAGGTTGGCAATTTGTATGATTACAGCTATTTTATTTCTTGTGTCAGAATGTCTATCAGCCTGCATGGATGACTGACTTCAGATTTTTCATAGTAGGATATACTCTTCACTAGAGTAGAATTTCCAAATTCTCATTTATGATTATCTTTTCACTGAGGTTTTTTTTTTTTTAATTTTTAATTTCTTTGTCATTCCTCCCAGAGATAAAAGCTCAACAATCTCATGTTCTCTGCTCAAAAACTTGAGGGAATAGAAATAGGTGAGTTCTGCACACAGTACTGAGTATGACTCTTGAGTCCCTTGGGGATTTTAGGAACACAGAGTTTGGTGCAGCTGTGGTGAGCGTGACACTTCTTACACTTGAACAAGATGAGTTTATCTCATCTTTCACCCTTTCAAGTTAAGCAGATTTGATGGTGCTCTCTCTGGGTGAGTCTAAACCTTTATTGGGACTTAGGAGACTTTGCCTACTCTGTTGCCTGTCTTCATGATGAGGTCTGTGGACTGCACTTAGCCATTAAGAACTGTATTACTTAGAACTTTTTCTTTTTTACTTATTTATTTATTTTAATTGGAGGCTAATTACTTTACAATATTGTGATGGTTTTGCCATACAGAAGCATGAATAGGCCATAGGTATACATGTGTCCCTCCCATCCCGAACCCCCCCTCCCACCTCTCTCCCCAACCTATCCCTCTAGATTGTCTCAGAGTTCTAGGTTGATTTTAAGTTGCAGAAATCAACTCAAGCCAAGCCATCCTATGCAGAAGAGTTTATTGGTTTATGTAGATGGCAAGGCCCAGCTATGAAAGATTTAAGGATTTGCAGTACTCTTCAGAAGTGTCTCCTTTTCCCCCTACCACTTAACTTTCCATTACTCTTGGTTGGCTTTATTTTTATATCAACATTTTCCATCAGTGGTAAATTAACCTTGATTCGTTCAAGGCTCATGGTCATGAACATTTAAGAGCATGTCTGGATCTTTCACATCCCATGTCAACCTAAGGAGAGTCTTGTTGGTTCATGTGTCTGCCCTAGGGCTATCAGATGCTCAGAGAGAAAAAGAAACTCTATCACATCTAAGTCAAGATTGCAATTTTTATTCTGGAAATAAAGCCATGTAACATTGCCATTCTTTACTTCAGTCACAATGAGTCCCCTTTAGGACCTAGGAAAGTTCTATTTATTAAAACATATGGTAAGTGTAAGAGATATGGAATGTTGTAAACCCATCTTATGGAGGTTAATGTCCTGGTCCTAGATGTGACTGATAGGATGAATAATGGAGAAATTATTTTGTGACATCTCTAAAATGACTTCTTCTATTCCAGCCAGGAGAGGAACTTTTGCCAAAAGATGAAAATGGAAAAATGATATATGACTCTGTAGATTTATGTCACACGTGGGAGGTGAGTCCAGGGAGGAGAGAACCAGGGGAGGAGCCAGAAGAGGGGGAACCTCCTTCATTTCTTCCACCTGTGAGAATGGGCTGTGGACCATCAGACTCAGCAGTTCATGAATCTAAGGACTGGGATGCTGGGATTGTGGGGAGGAAACCATTGCTGAAATGTTCATAGAAAAGAACAGAATCTGGGACGGTGAAGCCAGGCATCTGTTTCCTTCCATGTGATATGTCTTCTTCAGGGTTTTCCAAGGAGGAGATGGTTAATTCTTGTGTCATGACCTTCTTCTCCTTTTTTCTTTCTTAAAATAAATGTCAATTCTTGACATAAGACACTTTTTACAGATTTTTTCCAACTTTTATTCTTGATCATTCATGAATAAATTGAATAAATTGACAGCTTACTTACTACCCCTCCCTCCCCAGGCCCTGGAGAAGTGTAAGGACGCAGGGCTGACCAAGTCCATCGGGGTGTCCAATTTCAACCACAAGCAGCTGGAGAAGATTCTGAATAAGCCGGGACTCAAGTACAAGCCCGTCTGCAACCAGGTGAGGCTCCTCTCCCTCCTGTTCTTCAGAACCTCCTTCTTGGACTTCAGCCTGATGTCTGTCTGTCCTCCCCTCCTGTTCATCTGACCTTTGTGGGCAGATGATTCTAGAGATCAGAGCCTCTGTCTGGATAATGTGAATAGAACCCAAAAAGGTATCTCTGTCTGATAAAGTCTGGGTGGAAAATCTGGGGATGGCTTCCTGCTAAATTGTGGTGAGGACTGAGGGAAGGTAATGGAGGTGAAGGGGGTTAGGCTAGTTCCCCAGAACTTAGAGGAAGGAGGTGTTTCCCTGAGCTGAAAAGATCTCCAGAAACCAGATGGTAAAAGTGCCTCAGAGGGAAATGTGTACTGGAAGAAAGATCATTAAAACATGGAATAGGAAGTAAATAGAGATAAATCAGCTGAGACAAGTGTTAAGAGTTTGTGTGGGGTTTGGATACCCAAATCCTTAGTCTTGGTGTCTCTGTGCTTATGGGTCTTCAACATGAAGCATAGTACAGAAAAATTTACTGGAGGTTATGAAAATCATTCAGGTTATAAAGTGAAATCAGCATCTTACAGCAATACTAACAGTAGATGAAATAGTCCGGAATTAGAGCACACCCTGTGATTTACTCAGTCTTGATTTTTTTCTACCATTGATGTCTATCATAAAATTAACTGTTCAAATACATTTTTCTTTGTTTGATTCTGTACTCATATTTTTGTTATATGTTTACTTTATTGCTGTAAGAAAAGTTAATATTCATTTAAAAACATTTTAAGTATATAACACTGCATATTACAATGTACTTTAAGTTCATTGTATTGTATTGTATAATACAATAATTTTAAGCATAGGGACAATGCTGTACAGTAAGTCTCTAGAGTTTATTCATCTTATATAATTGAGACTTGGTACCTATGAATAGGAAATACTGATTTCTCCCTACTCCCCGCACCCTCGTGGTGACTATCACATTACTCTTAAATTCTGTGAGTTTGACCAATTTAGGTATTAACATCTGTCTTTCTGCAACTGTTGTGTTTCGTATAATGTAAGTCCACAAGCTCCCTTGGTGGTGCAGCGTAAAGAATCTGCCTGCCAATGCAGGAGACTCTGGTTCAATCCCTGGGTTGGTAAGATGCCCTGGAGAAGGAAATGGCAACCCACTCCAGTATTCTCGCCTGGGAAGTCCATGGGGCCACTAAAGAATCAAACACGACTTAATGACTAAACAACAACAATGTCTATAAGGTACAATCTGAAGTCAAGGAGTAAGAGTCTTCTACAGAAAATGTAGCTTGTAAAATTCAGGATATATATATATGGGTTTCCCTAGTAGCTCAACTGGTAAAGAATCCACCTGCAAAGCAGGAGACACTGGTTTGGTTCCTGGGTAGGAAAGATCCCCTGGAGAAGGGATAGGCTACCCACTCCAATATTCTTCAGCTTTCCCTGGTGGCTCAGATGGTAAAGAATCTGCCTGCAATGCGGCAGACCTGGATTTGATACCTGGGTTGGGAAGATCCCCTGGAGGAGGGAATGACAACCCACTCCAGTATTCCTGTCTGGAGAATCCCCATGGACAGAGGATCCTGGCAAGTTACAGTCCATGGGGTCTCTATGACTGAACAACTAAGCACAGCACAGCATATATGTATAATCAATAATCTAAATTAAAAATGCTTCAAAACTATTGTGATTTTAGCATTAATTTTGCCTCCAAGTTTTCATTGTGAAAATTTTCAGATATTAGAAAAGTTAAGGGTACAATCAAGGACACCCATATTTTCCCTCCCACATTGGCAGATGTGTATGTGTGTATATATATATATATATTTACATGTGTAATTTAGGTTGAACTGATCTCATTGTGGCTCACATGTCACTCTGAGTCATGTATCTCAAGCTCTTTTAACCTGTCATGGTCACTCAATTATATTTTATAACCATGCTATCCAAACAGTTTTTTGACAAATATAATAGATTTATCAGACTATCATCTTGTATTATTAATTTGCTTCTCAATTCTTGTAAATTAAAAGATAGATCTGAACCCCTTACTCATGCTCATAAATGTATACATTTTGGGGATATGTCCTTTGCACACTGTGCCCTTCATATGGCACCCACCAGGAAGCACGTGATGACCACTTGTCCCACTGTGATGATGGCATTTTTGTTCTCCTAGTAAAGCTACTGGCAGCTAGATTTTTAATTTGGAAATGTGTATTTCCATGTTGAAATTACCTAGTCATCTACTGGATAATAATTGCCATCAGAGGAATTTCAATTTCCCCCAAATTTTCATATAATGGTTGTGAACCCATCAATGATGTTCACCTGAATTAATTATTTTGTTGGGACAGTTTTAAATATTTTCAATGTAAACACTTTTTAACCTTCTTACCTGACATTTTATTGTAAAAATAAAATTCCGTCATTAAGTCAGGATAAAATACACCTATTCCTATAAGACAAGGCAAAAACTTCCCTTCTTCCCTTTAATTGTCAGTTTCTGAGAAAGGAGTTTTCATAATAATCATCCACAGAGGGAAACGTTTTTGCTCTTTCTCTCTCTCTTAGGGATTTTTGTTGACTCTGTGTGCTACATTTTCTCTCAGTCATGATTCCCTTTGGTGTTAAAATCTACTCAGATGTTACCAATGGGAACCCATCAATCTGGTTCTTTTGTCTTGCAGACATTTATTCATGTATCTTAGAGAAAATTCTTGCATTTTGCAAGATTTTATGTCCAAGACACAAACAGTTGTTTTCTTGTCCCAGATCTGGAGTTAGGTATATCCTCTGGTAGTATATTTAGTAACTGAGTTCTGGTCCCTAGAGTTGCTTGTTCTCAGGAATGTTATTACTTTTTCTGTTTTCGGGAATAGAGATATAATATGTATTTCTTTAAAAAAATTGCTTGATATTTTCAGTTCCAATTTAATGTTCCATAGTTTATTTTTTTCTTTAGATGTTTTAAACATTTTGCCTTTCTCTGTCATATTGATATCACCTTCCTATATAACCTGACACTCTTCTATGTTGGCATTCTACAGGTGGAATGTCACCCTTATCTCAATCAGAACAAACTATTGGAGTTCTGCAAGTCACATGATATTGTTCTTGTTGCTTATGGTGCTCTGGGATCCCAACGATTGAAAAATTGGTAATGAACACTAATGAATATAACAGAGAGTTTACCTAAAATCCAATTTTTCATGAAATATATTTTGTTATGTTGTACTCAGTGGTTTCAACTGGCAGGGGGTAGAGAGGGGAAATGGAAGAGCCTTTTCTTGTGTCTTCTCATCACCCAACCAATTATTTTTTTACATTATATGGGTCTTGCTGTAGATTAATCAATAATGAGTGACTGCACTAAAATCTATACATAATCCCCCAGTTGAGATCTAAGACATAAGCTTAATTCATGATTTACTTACTTATTAACTAATGAACACATTGCTAGAAAAAGACTGTCTGAACTTCCCTTACCTTATATCTAAAGTCCAGATAATAAACCTCCCAGGTCAATGATGATCGAAAAATTTACAATTTGAACCATTTTTGTAAACATCTGTACAAGCACTGAACACTGTAAATAGTGATGAAAAGAATAGTTACTATGAGACTACTCAATTGTTATCAATACTGAGAAAGTCAAACTAAAAAATATCCCAGTCTTTTCCTTCTCATTTTATGCTCTTGTAATTACTTTGGCGCTATGATTGGAGAGGAAAAACAACCCCTGAAATGTACAAGAACAAAACCACAGCTGTGGAAGCTTTGATCTCAACTCAGCATACACCAGGTGACCAGGAGAGCTTTGTAAACACAGATTGGGAGGTGACAGAGTGGAGTTTCTGATTCAGTTTGTCTGCAGTTAAGCCATGGGATCTGTATTTCTAACAAGACTCCAGGTGAAACTGATGCTGCTGGTCCCTGGACCACACTTTGAGAAGCACTAGTCTAGAGTGGACCTACTTGGTCTCTTTGAGAAACCTCTTAGAAACTGAGTACTCACTCTCAGCTCCTCAGGATTTCTTAATTTCCTTCCAGGGTGAACCCGAACTACCCTATTCTTTTGGAGGACCCGGTTCTTTGTGCCATTGCCAAAAAGCACAAGCAAACCCCAGCTCTGGTTGCCCTTCGCTACCAGATACAACGTGGGATTGTGGTTCTGGCCAAGAGTTACAACAGGAAGCGGATCAAAGAGAACATGCAGGTGATGAGTGGGGCTGTAGGCAGAGGGCTCCTAAGGAATATCCTTCACAAGGGTCATTTTTGTCCAGCTTTCAGACTATTTTTGAGTCAAAGTGAGTTACCTGTTCTTTCCTGTGCATGAATGAATGCCTTTTGTGTATTTCCAGTGGTTTTCTCCTCCTGATGTGGCAACAGGAGAGGTGACATGGCTGGAGAGGACAGAAAATAGATATTTTAGATCCAGTATTACGTCTGCAATTTATTCTGTCACCTTGTGCTAATGACATCTTATTTTCTTTGTTTTCAATTGACAAAATTGCATTATGTGATTTTCTTAAACTGTTTAGGCTGCTCTAACAAAAAACCACAGGTTGATTGGCATAGAAAAAAAATTGAAATTTATTCCTCACAGTTCGAAAGGTGAAAGACTGGAGTCAGGGTGCCTGGGTGATCAGGTGAGGGCTCTCCTCCAGGTCACAGGCTTTTCCTTGTATCTTAACATTGTGGAGGGGGCAACAGAGCTCTCTCAAGTCTCTTATATGAATATGATGCTGTTAAAATCTCATTCATAAAAGCTCCACTATCATGATCTAATCACCCCTCAAAAGCTCCATTTCTAGCACCATCACAGTAGGGGTAAGGTTAACAACATATGAATTTGGGGACACATGAGTGAGAGCAGTCATCCTGAACCAATTCATCATGGTTTTATTTTACATTTCTCTGAATATTAATGCAGTTTCATTTTCATGCATTTCAATTTGTGCCTTTGTGAAGTTCCTCTTCATGACTTTGTACATTTTTATTAGATTGTACATCTTTTATTTTTATGTTAAACCATTAGCCATAGCTGTATAGGAAATCTCCCCCATTTAGTAAGGCAGAGATCATTTATGCGTCTCTTGATTCTGTGGTTTCACAATCAATGAGCACTCAGCTAAGCTGTTGTCTTCTTGGCTGAGCTCTTTTGGACATTTGTAGTTCAGTGCAGAGCTGCTCGGCAGTTCTGCTTTAGCAGGTGGATGAGGCTGTTGTCAGAGAAGACTGCATTCTTCTCTGTATATATTTTCATATATATTTGGCTAGACTGTTGTCAGCCTACTTGGTCTTTATCTCATCACAGCACTATTAACCCCTGTCAGTGAGTGGGGAAAAATTCTCTTCCTGTCTGGGCTCAGATCTGACTCACCACTTCTGGGAAATAGCACTGTCCAGTGGAAGTTACAGGTCAAACTAAGTCAAGAGTAAAGGAAATGATCCCTGATAAACTGGTTTTTTGTTTACACTCAAGACTTGATCTGTAACACACTTAAACTGATTTTTGAATATGACATGAAAAGGAATATACATATAGTTAAACAGAAATCTATGTATCAGTATTTTCCCACAGATTTTCACTGTCAACTCTGTCATGTATCAAATGTCCATAAGTACATTTCTGGCCTCTCTCTGTCCTATTTAACTATTTACTTCTCTGTACTACTTTATTATAATGGAAAATAATCTTGCTTTAAATAGAATTCATTTTTTTTCCTTTAAGTATGTCTTCACTGCTCTTGACTAGCTGTTCTTTTACATAAAATTTAGTATCAATGCTCAGGGCTGGTGTACTGGGATGAACCAGAGGGATGGGATGGGGAGGGAAGAAGGAAGGGGGGTTCAAGATGGGGAACATATGTACACCCGGGGCAGATTCATGTCAATGTATGGCAAAACCAATACAATAATGTAAAGTAATTAGCCTCCAATTAAAATAAATAAATTTTTTAAAAAAGAATAACTCTTCAAGACTTTGGTTCACATTGCATTTCTCACTTTGGAGAAACTGATTTCTGTACGAAACTGACATTTCCATTTTGTGACTATGATATGCATTTCTAATTATTTAAGTATTCTTTAATATTTTAAATGCATTTCATAACTTTCTCACAGAGACGTGTACATATCAACGTTTTAGATGTATTCATAGGTAATGAATAAGTTTGTATCAGATTCTTGATTAGGTTTTCACATCCTTGCTTAAGCTCTATGCTGTGGCATATTTTAGGGAATGTTGAGAAGGAAAAAAACAGTTGTGTTGGGTCGAGTGCACATATTTTGTCCAGGTTGTCCAACAGTGCCTTTGTTTGCAAAAAAGTTGATTTTTGTTTGCTTGTCTACTGTCAAAAGAAATTCACGTAGAAAGATAGGGGATTGAAGGCTTGCAACGTGTGTGTGTGTGTCTGTCTGAGAACTGGAGCAGAAAAGTAGTGGTTATAGAAAGGAGAAGTGAGAACTCTGCAGAGGGTCCCAGGTTGTTAATCAGGAAGCTGAAGATGGACACGGCTTCCCTGTCCCTGATTCTTGTCTCCATCCAGCTGGGAAGTTCTCCAGTCCCCAGGGGGAGGCAAGCTCCTTGGGGGAGAGGTCAGTGTGATTCTTCCTTTATTCCAGGTTCTCGACTTTGAATTGACTCCGGAAGACATGAAAGCAATTGATGGCCTCAACAGTAACATACGATATTATGATTTAGTCTTGTAAGTGACTTGTGTATACTTCACACATACACTGTTTTCTTCACACTGCTACACTGTAGCAGGCAGGTCAGCAGGGGATCTAAGCTTTTTAAAAGATAATTCTCAGAAGACAGTCCTGGTTTTCAGAGTAGTTGTAAACCTAGAGCTTCCTGCAGACCTCAGGCCAAAGGTTTCCTCCAGGGCTCCATCTCTGACCAACAGAAATGTGACTGGGGCCCAAAACAGCCCATAAGTAAAATCCCCAGATTTGACATGGTGGTGAATTCATTACTTTGTGCCCCTAATCCCTGTGCCAGATGTACCTCCTCTCAGGGCCCAGGAATCCAGGCGACATAGAGGGGACTCTGCCTGCAGCCCACTATTCTTTTAGGAACCTGTGAACATATTTTATCTTAAACTTTTTATAAAATTGGGAGAAAATGATTAATAATGACTATGTAATAATGAATCCAGCTTGGACTACATTTGTGTTTATGCCTAACACAATTGTAAAATATATTGTTGATATTTTTTATGGAGGAAAGTCTCATGAAAGGCAAAATGTATCAATACTGAGAGGTCACATGGCCTGGCCTCCACCCCCTTCCCTAAGTGTCTGGTGAATTTTCTCTCTAATGAGCCTTTCTTTACCAAGACACCATCCATTTCTTTCAAATAGATCTCTTTATTGGCCCTTTCCCCCTATTACAAATCCCATGTCTTCATCCTTATAATCTCACAAAACTGAATTACAAGGAGATCATGAGCTTAATTGACCCTCCAGTTAGTGATGACCATGTCCTTAGCAGGGCACACCCAAGTAAGATCGTCTGGGTCTCTCTGGTTTCTTGAGTCAAGATTCACTCCAGTGTTGCCTTTGTTCATCAGGGATCATCCCCTAGGGAACCCCTAACTCCTTAACTTTGACTTAGTCACTAACATGAAATTCCAGCTGCCTAATTACTGCAGGAGTATGTCAAGATTGAAGAGAAAGAAGGCTAATCAAACAGAGAGATATTAGAAGAGAGTTTAGAGAGAAGGTAATACAAATTATTAGTAAAAGGAAGATTTAGTTTTAAATGAAAGATGTCAAAACTTTGTCTCCTGTTTGTAAAGTTATATCGTGATTCTGAAAAAGGATATTACAAATGAAAACAAAAAGATGGAAATTTACTTTTCTGTACTCAAAAACTTTTCAGTACACTTCTGTGTTCACCTTCATCAGGCTCTCAGTGCCTGGACTTACTCCTGTTTGTGGATTTAAGTCAACAGCATAACTCTTGGCATATGGAATGGCTCAGAATGTACTCTTTAATGTAATAAATTGAAAGGAATGAATTTAGGAAGAAAAGTAAAAACATAGGGGAAAAAGGAAAGCAGCAGTAATACTAATTATTAATTGAGCACTGTTTTAATCTATTGTAAATTAAGAAAATAGTTATCAGTATTGTTGCTTATGCATCCATGACATCTCAAGAGATCAGAGGTTTCTTAATGGAATGCCCTCGATTTTGGGGGGTGCTCAGTACTTACTTGTTGAATGGATGTGTTAAAAAGATCTGCACAATTGTTAGTGAAATCATCATCATCACCACCCAGGACCATATGTTCCACCTGGGGCTGAAAGGACCTTAATGTTTTACCTATAGTTCTCAGACCTTCTTATAAACTGTAATTACAATCAAGGTAAATATCACTGTGATGTTTATATTGCTTGTGACTGTGGGAATCAGACACACAGGCCCCGTCCACACATGGACCGGGTGCCTGGGGTAGAAGGTGGGATGTGGTTGTAGACTGAGATGTTTAGACTATCCTGGCTACATCCACAGAGAAGCACTCTCCTTGGCCACGTGATACAGAATTAATAAATTAACATCCCTCCTTCTCTTTCAGCCTTGCTGATCACCCTGACTATCCATTTTCCGAAGAATACTGATTGTGAGTGATCCATCATGGTTCTATCAGGATTTACTGATTCTTGGGGTGTGGAGAGAATTGTTATGATTGGTGGAGCTAATTAAAAACTGTGTATCTAGTTTAAGGCTTCTTCCTTTTTGTGTATGTGAAATAATAAAGACTTCAAAGCGAGGATGCTTGGGAGGGGATTAAAAGGCAGAGTTGGAGACTTTCTTGGTGGTCCAGTGGTTAAGAATCCATGCTTCCACTGCAGGGGGCATAGGTTCAATCCCTGGTTGGGTAACTAGATTCCCCAAGCTGAGCTGTGCAACAAAAAAAGAAAAAATATATCACTATATATAGAGTAACTCTTGCTGCAAAATATTTGAAGAGTAGCAGAAGAGTAGTGGCTCTTCTACACCTGAGGCCATCAAGAAAGAACTCACAGAGTCTAGCTGGCAGGTTGGAGAAGAAATCTAGCCAAGACACACCCCTAGCAGGTGACACAGAAGAGGTGAAGTATCAACAGGCTCAGAGATTGTTCTTAAAGATCGAGGGGTATAAGACCCATGTTAGGCATCCCAGGTCTGAGGACTGGCCCTGGGAAGACAAGCCCCCTTGACTCATTTGAAACCTCATGGGGCTTTACCAGAGGGTGCAAGGAGCCAAGACTCTACTTTGCAAGAGCGTGTGCACATGTGACTGCTCTCAAGTCCATAGGGCAACTGACTGGCACTGCTTGATGCTCCGACCAGCCTGCAGGACCACCTCAGTCCAGGCCATCCCCCCTGCACAGGCTTCTCCTCCAGATGCTCTTGCTTGGCACTGATGCCTACTGAGGGGGAGATGGCCTTTGGCCATCACAGACACTGGGGAAAGTGGGGCCAACTCAGAAGTGTGTCTCCAGCCCCAGTCCTGTCTCCAACAGTCACCAATCACCACTGAGCCCAGAATAAGCCTCAACTCACCCCTGTCTCATCCTGATTCAAGTCCTATCTCCCATGGAAATAGCAGCTGCCAGCTCACCTTAGGGAGACATGGCCTCCGATTCTGTTCACTCACCAAAGTCACTGGTCACTGGCAGGCCACCCAGAGACACCCTGTGTGGGTGTCCCACACAAAGGACATCCCTTTAGACTTTGGACTAAGTAAGGAAGTGTTAGTCGCTCAGTCGTGCCCAACTCTTTGAGACCCCATGAACTGCAGCCCACCAGGCTCCTCTGTCCATGAGATTTTCCAGTCAGTGATACTGGAGTGGGTCCCCATTTCCTTCTCCAGGGATCTCCCCAACCCAGGGATCGAATCTGGGTCTCCTGCACTGCAGGTAGATTCTTTACCAATTGAGCTACAAGGGAAGCCCAGACTCTGGACTAGGTAACTGCTTAACCTCACAGAGACAAACAGAAAAGACTAAACAGATTAGAAGAAAAACACACACACATCCCAAGTGAAAGACCAAGATAAAACCACATTATAAAAAAAAATAAACTAACCTATTGAAAGAGAGATAAATACTTTACCTGAAAAAAACTCAAAACAATAGTAATAAAGGTGCCCACTGAATATGTGGAATAGAGGAATACAATAAGAACTTCAAAGAACTAGAAAATATTAAAAAGACTTGATCAGAGCTGAAGAACATAGTAACAAATGAAATATACACCAGGAGGAATCAGTAACAGGTTAGGTAATACAAGAGAATGCATTAGCAACCAGGAAGTCAGAAATAGTGGAAATCACTCAATAAGAACAGCAATAAAGAATAAAAATTTTTTCATGAGAACAACTTAAGGGATCTCTAGGATAACATCAAGTGCACTAGCATTTGCATTATAGAGGTCTTAGAAAGAGAAAAAAAGACAGATGCAGCAAACATATTTGATGAAATTATGGTAGAAAGATCTCCAAACCTGAGAAGGGTAAAAGCTATCCAGGTGCAGGAAGAACAGAGGGTCCCAAGCAAGATGAAACCAAAGAGGCCCACACCAAGACACATCATAATTAAAATGGCAAAAGTTAAAAATAGAACATTCTAAAGGCAGAATTCTGTAGTTGTAATAGCCATTCCAGATGCTCTTCACCTTAAGCTCAGAGTTAAGTGGAACAGACACCAGTCTCCAGGCAGCCCCTACATAGGTTGGAACATTGCACACAAGGATTTCTGTGATCACTCTGGTTTGAGGGAGGCAGCAGAGAGCTGACCTGCTGCCCTTTACAGATCAAGACTCTACTATACAAGTCAGGGGAGAGATGAGTGTGAATAAAAACACAAGGAAATCACAGAATAGAGACGCAGACTTAGAGAATGCACTTGTGGACACCATGGGGGAAGGAGATGGCAGGATGAATTGAGAGTAGCATTGACTTATATACACTACCACGTGTAAAATAGCTAGTGGGAAGCTGCTGTATAGCACAGGGAGCTCAGCGCAGTGCTCTGTGATGACCTGCTGCTGCTAAGTCACTTCAGTTGTGTGCGACTCTGTGCGATCCCATAGACGGAAGCCCACCAGGCTCCCCCGTCCCTGGGATTCTCCAGGCAAGAACACTGGAGTGGGTTGCCATTTCCTTCTCCAATGTGTGAAAGTGAAAAGTGAAAGTGAAGTCGCTCAGTCGTGTCCGACCCTTAGCGACCCCACGGACTGCAGCATACCAGGCTCCTCCATCCATGGGATTTTCTAGGCAATAGTACTGGAGTGGCTTTCCATTGACTTCTCCGATGACCTAGAGGGTGGGATAAGGGTGTGGGAGGAAAGCTCAAGAGGGAAGGGATATATGTATACCTACAACTGATTCACACAACATTGTAAAGCAATTATCCTCGAATTAAAAAAACTAAAAAAAAATTTTAAAGAAACATGCAAAAAAATATCCTTCCACTCTTTTCCGGATTTCTCTTAATTACATATTCACTTTATTTCTGAAGATCTTTGTTTGATTCTTTTCCAAATTTCCTAAGAGATTTTTCACTTAGTTTTTGTTTTTTATCTTACCTTTCCATGGGAGAATTCAGCAATTTCCAGTTCATCATTTTGCTGATATCACTGTACGTGTTAAATTTTAATTGGCTTCAGAAAATTCCACTGTATCACTCACTGTGTCATAATTTTCCTAACTCCTCCCAATTTTATTATAATTTAACTTTTCCTTAACCGGTTTTTCTTTTATGGATAATGTTGAGAAAGAGAATAAATTAAATAAAATATTTATCATTTGGGGGAGTTACATTGTGATAGTTCTTTAAAAAGTTATATACTGGGTGAAAAATATAAGCCCCGCCACCCAGTCTGTTCGCACACTGCAAAAACTATTAATAATTAACCCCTAGAGTGTCTTTTTTTGTTGTTGTTACCTTTTTCAGGATTGCATTCTTGTCAGGATTGAATGTTCTTATAAATCAGTGAAGAAGAAACAAGATTTTTTTCTCATGGGAAAAAAAGGTAAAAAAAGCAAACTTTCTTTCAATTTGAAGTTTTACTTTCTTATTAAGGGTTAACATTTCAAAAAATGTTCAATAATCATTCTTTTAAATTGTTATAAAAACATAAACTGATTTACAGACTTAGAGAACTATCTTATGATTACCAGGTAGAAAGTGTGGTGGTGGGGAAGGGATAGTCAGGGAGTCTGGGATTGACATGTACATCCTGCTATATTTTAAAAGGATAACAAACAAGATCCTCCTGCATAGCACAGGCAACTCTGCTCAATGTTATGTGGCAACCTGGATGGGAGGGGAGTTTCCCGGAGAATGGACACATGTATATATATGTCTGAGTCCTTTCACTGTTCACCTGAAATTATCACATTGTTAATTGGCTATACTCCATTATAAAATAAAAATTTAACTAAATAAAAATTTGTGTGCGTGTGTGTGTGTGTAGTGTAGTGTGAGACAACTAACTGTTTAAAATAATGTTTGGTCAAGAAGAGGCTGCATCATTGGAAAAATAAGAAAGCGACTGGTATGTTGAGGTTTCTAGTCTAACACATGGTTAATAATTTCTGGACATTGTCTTGTAATAATTTGCAATAATGTAAGTGTATCTAGAATTTATATATCTACTCGTTAAACATAAGTTTAAATTTTGCAAGAAATTAATGATCTTTATTATTACAATAATTAACTTTGGTAGAAGTACATGCTACCTGGCTTCAATTCTGTTCTGACTCGGTGGGCACTGCCTTAACATTGCTTCTCCTACAGCTTGCTTCCTAATAGTCGGTCATTGCGGTTGGGGTATTATTGATGACCCAAGAAAGCAGAAGAAAAAGAAAGCAGCCTGTGTAATCTGTGGAGCAACAGGTAATGGATGCAAATGCCAGTGTCTGGAACTTAATGACCATCACTTCTCTCCTGTATGGAATTTGGCATCTGTGCACTTAGTTTAGTTCAGTTCAGTCACTCAGTCATGTCTCAGTCTTTGTGACCCCGTGAATCGTAGCACGCCAGGCCTCCCTGTCCATCACCAACTCCCGGAGTTCACTCAAACTCATGTCCATCGAGTCAGTGATGCCACTCAGCCATCTCATCCTCTGTCGTCCCCTTTTCCTCCTGCCCCCAATCCCTCCCAGCATCAGAGTCTTTTCCAGTGAGTCAACTCGTTGCATGAGGTGGCCAAAGTATTGAAGCTTCAGAATCAGCATCAGTCCTTCCAACAAACACCCAGGATTGGTCTCCTCTAGGATGGACTGGTTGGATCTCCTTGCAGTCCAAGGAACTAGCAAGAGTCTTCTCCAGCACCACAGTTCAAAAGCATCAATTCTTCGGCACTCAGCTTTCTTCATAGTCCAACTCTCACATCCATATATGACCACTGGAAAAACCATAACCTTGACTAGATGGACCTTTGTTGGCAAAGTAATGTCTCTGCCTTTTAATACGTTACAAGGTTGGTCATAACTTTCCTTCCAAGGAGTAAGCATCTTTTAATTTCGGGGCTGCAATCACCATCTGCAGTGATTTTGGAGCCCAGAAAAATAAAGTGTGACACTGTTTCCACTGTTTCCCCATCTATTTCCCATGAAGTGATGGGACCAGATGCCATGATCTTTGTTTTCTGAATGTTGAGCTTCAAGCCAACCTTTTCACTCTCCTCTTTCACTTTGTGCACTTGAGAAGGTAACAATAAGTGGTTTGAGGTTGAGGATTCAAAGGAGAATAGACAGACTGTGAATGGAAACCGACGTGGGTTATCAAGACATTGAGTTTTGATGACTCTGGAGGGCTTCCTTCGTTTTTCTAATCAGTCTAGAAACATTCCTCATGACAAGGGAGAAAGCCTTCAGTCTTCACTCTGGATCATGGTCTGATATCATGTAGTCACCTACAGATTACTCTGGGATCCTCTCCAGTTTCCATCTCTCTCCTAGCTTGGCAGAAGAGGTAAAACTTGGCTGTTTAGAACACTGACTGTCAGCCTCTTTGTTTTGAGGTTGATTGTAATGGGAGTGCTTTCCCTGAACATTTCATCAATTCAAAAATAGTTCCTCCTTCCAAGAAGACATGACCCAGAGAAACATGGGCTACAAGGTCCTGACAATGAGGTGATGGGAAAATGATAGGAGAGAACTGCTGTGCACCAATGGGATATCTGCTTTTAGGGTAAGGGAGTTTGAGAAGGTGAGGTTCAGAAAAAGAATGAGACTGGCACTTTACAGGAATAGATCACCCTTAATGAGGCATTAAGGGGCAGCAGTCAGATTAGTGAGCTGCTACACTAACCCAAGAAAAGAGTAAGTATATATAAGCATGTATGTGGAAAGCCACTGTCTTAAGGGGGCCTGTTCTTCTTCAAGGTTGTTTAGAGTAGTTATCTCTTAAGTGGCTGGGCAAGGAATTCTGGAGATCAGCCAGAGGCTGGACAGGCTGGGAGCTGGACGCAATCAACTTTAATGTCAATTTTTTTTCCCCTTCCAGTGAGAGAGTTCTTTGTTTTGCATAGAATGGTGGGGAGGACCTGGAGGGGAGTTTTAACTCCAGGCTATTTTGAGCCATGTATCTTTCCTTCATTTCAGAACCTAAAGAATATATATAAAAAGAGAAAGAGAGGTAGGCATTGCTAATGCTCAGGGCTTCTTCGTGCTGATAAATGAGGGTCAGAGGTTTGTGGTCTGAGAGGAAGTCTAAGGCCTGTAGTGTTGATTTTCTATTCTAGTTGTCAGGGTCTCAAGGAAAAGAACAGTCTTGACTTGGTCTCGGGAAGTGACTCGGATTTGGTCTTGGAGGAATCCCTGGAAAAGATTAAACAAGCAAGGTTCAAAGGTTTGTAGGAGGATAATAAAAATAAATGGTCTGAGAAGGCGTAAAACCCAAGGCATCCAATTCCAATCTGTTAATCATGACTTCCAGGAGTTGTTTAATCTCTGGCGGATTCATCAGGCTGTATCTGAAAGGTTTTTTGTAGCTCCTTGGGCAATACCGGACTGGTTGGCATAGAAACAGCAAGATTCGTCTGGGAAAAGGCACAGACCTCCCTTCTCTGTAGTGAGTAGATCTAATCTCCTTCTATTCTGTAAAACTATGGACGCCAACTATGCTTATTTAACTTATACGCAGAGTACATCATGAGAAACGCTGGGCTGGAAGAAGCACAAGCTGGAATCAAGATTGCCGAGAGAAATATCAATAACCGCAGATACGCAGATGACACCACCCTTGTGGCAGAAAGTGAAGAGGAACTAAAAAGCCTCTTGATGAAAGTGAAAGAGGAGAGTGGAAAAGTTGGCTTAAAGTTCACATTCAGAAAACTGAGATCATGGCATCTGGTCCCATCACTTGATGGCAAATAGATGGGGAAACAGTGGAAACAGTGTTAGACTATATTTTGGGGGGCTCCAAAATCACTGCAGATGCTGATTGCAGCCATGAAATTAAAAGACGCTTACTCCTTGGAAGGAAAGTTATGACCAACCTAGATAGTATATTAAAAAGCA
Organism: Moschus berezovskii; assembly: GCF_049115385.1. NCBI lineage: Eukaryota > Metazoa > Chordata > Mammalia > Artiodactyla > Moschidae > Moschus > Moschus berezovskii. The sequence continues at coordinate 40,623,756 of NC_142474.1, read as the reverse complement.
GAGACATTACTTTGCCAACAAATGTCCGTCTAGTCAAGGCTATGGTTTTTCCAGTGGTCATGTATGGATGATAAAGTTGGACTGTGAAGAAAGCTGAGTGCTGAAGGATTGATGCTTTTGAACTGTGGTGTAGGAGAAGACTCTTGCGAGTTCCTTGGACTGCAAGGAGATCCAACCAGTCCATCCTAAAGGAGATCTGTCCTGGGTGTTCATTGGAAGGACTGATGCTAACGCTGAAACTCCAATACTTTGGTCACCTCATGCGAAGAGCTGACTCATTGGAAAAGACTCTGATGCTGGGAGGGATCGGGGGCAGGAGGAGAAGGGGGCGACAGAGAATGTGATGGCTGGGTGGCATCACCGACTTGATGGACATGAGTTTGAGTGAACTCCGGGATTTGGTGATGGACAGGGAGGCCTGGCGTGCTGTGATTCATGGAGTCGCAAAGAGTCGTACATGACTGAGCGACTGAACGGAACTGAACTGATAGACTCCAAGGAATCAAGTTGATTTTGGATAGTTATTTGGCCTTGAGTTTTTTCCTGGAGTCTGTCTGATAGGTCTTTAGATAGTGTCTGATAGTTATGGATGGATGTGGTTAAGTCAGTAGTTCCTGTTTCAATTCCAGCCACTATTCCTAGTCCTACTAAGAGGGGAATGAAATGAATGGCTCATTTTATTTGCCTGTGGATGAGAGGAATAGGCAAGGGCTGATCATTGGGGGCTATTAAAATGTTTGGACAGGAGTATACCAGGGTGCAGGTCCCAGTCCAATTAGGTAGACAGAGGTATGTAAATGTCCCACACAGGAAAAATAAGCCCGGTGTCATAATACAACAGCTGAAGTCGAAGGCGAAGAGGAGTCGGGGGCAGGCAGGGGAGTTGATCGTTTGTGCAAGGACTTATAGATCCCACTAAGGTATGCCCCAACAATGGGAGAAGTGGAGAAATATGTTGAGGGAAACCACCCTGAAAAGGTTAAAAGAGTGTCCTGTAGGATCAGAAACATTATATATAGCCTTTCCAGTGGCAAAGAGTAAGGTGGAGGTGTGGTTGCACATGGAGTTAGGGATTGTGTCCATGTTTGGTCATATGAACTGTTTTGGGAATTTCTGATATGCAAAAAGGAGCTGGTTGTAACAGTGTTACTCTGTGGGCAATAGGGCCTCCTATTGGACATTTTTCATAGAAGGAGGAAAGTTTGGTGAGAAAAGATTTTAAGAGTATGTCTGAATTTCGGATTTGGTCACTAGTATGAAGATATTCAATGAAGCAGAAATAGATGTTTTTCTGAAACTCTCTTGCTTTCTCCATGATCCAGCTGATGTTGGCAATTTGATCTCTGGTGCCTCTGCCTTTTCTAAAACCTGCTTGAACATCTGGGAGTTCACGGTTTACATACTGCTGAAGCCTGGCTTGGAGAATTTTGAGCATGACTTTTCTAGCATGTGAGATGAGTGCAATTGTGCGGTAGTTTGAGCATTCTTTGGCATTGCCTTTCTTTGGGATTGGAATGAAGACTGACCTCTTCCAGTCCTGTGGCCACTGCTGAGTTTTCCAAATCTGCTGGCATATTGAGTGTAACACTTTCACAGCATCATCTTTCAAGACTTGAAATAGCTCAACTGGAATTCCATCACCTCCACTAGCTTTGTTCGTAGTGATGCTTTCTAAGGCCCACTTGACTTCACATTCCAAGATGTCTGGCTCTAGGTCAGTGATCACATTATCGTGACTATCTTGGTCATGAAGATCTTTTTTGTACAGTTCTTCTGTGTATTCCTGCCACCTCTTCTTAATATCTTCTGCTTCTGTTAGGTCCATACCATTTCTGTCCTTTATCGAGCCCATCTTTGCATGAAATGTTCCTTTGGAATCTCTAATTTTCTTGAAGAGGTCTCTTGTTTTTCCTATTCTGTTGTTTTTCTCTATTTCTTTGCATTGATCACTGAGGAAGTCTTTCTTATCTCTCCTTGCTATTCTTTGGAACTCTGCATTCAGATGCTTATATCTTTCCTTTTCTCCTTTGCTTTTCACCTCTCTTCTTTTCACAGCTATTTGTAAGGCCTCCTCAGACAGCCATTTCGCTCTTTTGCATTTATTTTCCATGGGGATGGTCTTGGTCCCTGTCTCCTGTACAATGTCACGAACCTCCGTCCAGAGTTCATCAGGCACTCTATCAATCAGATCTAGTCCCTTAAATCTATTTCTCACTTCCACTGTATAATCATAAGGGATTTGATTGAGGTCATATCTGAATGGTCTAGTGGTTTTCCCTACTTTCTTCAATTTAAGTCTGAATTTCGCAATAAGGAGTTCATGATCTGAGCCACAGTCAGCTCCTGGTCTTGTTTTCGCTAACTGTATACAGCTTCTCCATCTTTGATTGCAAAGAATATAATCAATCTGATTTCGGTGTTGACCATCTGGTGATGTCCATGTGTAGAGTCTTCTCTTGTGTTGTTGGAAGAGGGTGTTTGCTATGACCAGTGCATTCTCTTGACAAAACTCTATTAGCCTTTGCCCTGCTTCATTCCGTGCTCCAAGGCCAAATTTCTGCTTCATTGACTATGCCAAAGCCTTTGACTGTGTTGATCACAATAAACTGTGGAACATTCTGAAAGAGATGGGAATCCCAGACCACCTGACCTGCCTCTTGAGAAACCTGTATGCAGGTCAGGAAGCAACAGTTAGAACTGGACATGGAACAACAGACTGGTTCCAAATAGGAAAAGGTGTACGTCAAGGTTGTATATTGTCACCTTGCTTATTTAACTTATATGCAGAGTACATCATGAGGAATGCTGGGCTGGAAGAAGCACAAGCCGGAATCAAGATTGCTGGGAGAAATATCAATAACCTCAGATATGCAGATTACACTACCCTTATGGCAGAAAGTGAAGAGGAACTCAAAAGCCTCTTGATGAAAGTGAAAGAGGAGAGTGAAAAGTTTGGCTTGAAGCTCAACATTCAGAAAACAAAGATCATGGCATCTGGTCCCATCACTTCATGGGAAATAGATGGAAAAACAGTGGAAACAGTGTCAGACTTTATTTTTTTGGGCTCCAAAATCACTGCAGATGCTGATTGCAGCCATGAAATTAAAAGACGCTTGCTCCTTGGAAGGAAAGTTATGACCAACCTTGATAGTATATTAAAAAACAGAGACATTACTTTGCCAACGAAGGTCCGTCTAGTCAAGGCAATGGTTTTTCCCGTGGTCATGTATGGATGTGAGAGTTGGACTGTGAAGAAGGCTGATCACCGAAGAATCGATGCTTTTGAGCTGTGGTGTTGAGAAGACTCTTGAGAGTCCCTTATACTGCAAGAAGATCCAACCAGTCCATTCTAAAGGAGATCAATCCTGGGTGTTCATTGGAGGGACTGATGCTAAAGCTGAAACTGCAATACTTTGGCCACCTCATGCAACGAATTGACTCATTGGCGAAGACTCTGATGCTGGGAAAGGTTGGGGGCGGGAGGAGAAGGGGACAACGGAGAATGAGATGACTGGATGGCATCACCGACTCTGTGGACGTGAGTTTGAGTGAACTCCGGGAGTTGGTGATGGACAGGGAGGCCTGGCGTGCTGTGATTCATGGGGTCGCAGAGAGTCGGACACGACTGAGCGACTGATCTCATCTCATCTGATCTGATGAAGATATTCAAGAAAATTAGAGATACCAAGGGAACATTTCATGCAAAGAGGGGCTCGATAAAGGACAGAAATGGTGTGGACCTAAGAGAAGCAGAAGATATTAAGAAGAAGTGGCAAGAATACATAGAAGAACTGTACAAAAAAGAGCTTCACGACCAAGATGATCACGATGGCGTGATTACTCACCTAGAGCCAGACATCTTGGAATGTGAAGTCAAGTGGGCCTTAGAGAGCATCACTACGAACAAAGTTAGTGGAGGTGATGGAATTCCAGTTGAGCTATTTCAAATCCTGAAAGATGATGCTGTGAAAGTGCTGCACTCAATATGCCAGCAAATTTGGAAAACTCAGCAGTGGCCACAAGACTGGAAAAGGTCAGTTTTCATTCCAATCTCAAAGAAAGGCAATGCTAAAAATGCTCAAACTACAGCACAATTGTACTCATCTCACATGCTAGTTAAATCATGCTCAAATTCTCCAAGCCAAGCTTCAGCAATTATGTGAACTGTGAACTTCCAGGTGTTCAAGCTGGTTTTAGAAAAGGAAGAGGAACCAGAGATCAAACTGCCAACATCCGCTGGATCATTGAAAAAGCAAGAGAGTTCCAGAAAAACATCTATTTCTGCTTCATTGACTATGCCAAAGCTTTGACTGTGTGGATCACAACGAGCTGTGGAATATTCTTGAATAGATGGGAATACCAGACCACCTGACCTATCTCCTGAGAAATCTGTAGGCAGGTCAAGAAGTAAAGTTATAACTGGACATGGAAGAACAGACTGGTTCCAAATCGGGAAAGGAGTATGTCAAGGCTGTAGATTGTCACCCTGCTTATTTAACCTCTATGCAGAGTACATCATGAGAAATGCTGGAATGGATGAAGCACAAGCTGGAATCAGGATTTCTGGGGGACATATCAACAATCTCAGATATGCAGATGAAACCACCCTTATGGCAGAAAGAGAAGAAGAACTAAAGAGCCTCTTGATGAAAGTGAAAGAGGAGAGTGAAAAAGCTGGCTTAAAACTCAACATTCAGCAAACTAAGATCATGGCATCTGGTCCCATCACTTGATGGCAAATAGATGGGGAAACAGTGTAAGACTTTATTCTGTGGGGCTTCAAAATCACTGCAGATACAGATTGTAGCCATGAAATTAAAAGATTCCTACTTCTTGGAAGGAAAGTCATGACCAACCTAGATAGCATATTAAGAAGCAGAGACATTACTTTGCCAACAAAGGTCCATCTAGTCAAGGCTATTGTTTTTCTAGTGGTCATGTATGGATGTGAGAGTTGGACTCTGAAGAAAGCTGAGTGCCGAAGGAGTGATGCTTTTGAACTGTGGTGTTGGAGAAGACTCTTGAGAGTCCCTTGGACTGCAGGGAGATCCAACCGGTCCATTCTAAAGGACATCAGTCCTGGGTGTTCATTGGAAGGACTGATGCTAAAGCTGAAACTCCAATACTTTGGCCATCTCATGCGAAGAGTTGACTCACTGGAAAAGACTCTGATGCGGAGGGATTGGGGGCGGGAGGAGAAGGGGACGACAGAGAATGAGATGGCAGGATGGCATCACCGACTCGATGGAGATGAGTTTGAGTGAACTCTGGGAGTTGGTGATGGACAGGGATGCCTGGCGTGCTGTGGTTCATTGGGTCGCAAAGAGTCGTATATGACTGAGTGACTGAACTGAACTGAACTGAGTATTATGAATAAAACAGATAGGTTGCAAAAGCCCAGCTTTGAGCAGTCGGGAGATTATTGGTTTAAGTCTTTGTCGGGATTCTGTGGTCAGGGTATGTTGAGTTTGGGTTATTACTTGAGAGGGATTTTTAAGAAAGACCTGTATGGGATATTGGTGTCGGGCTACCAACAAGGCTTCAGTGTCCCAGACCTGAGGATCTATCGGGGGAACGTAAGGGGGCAGGTTTTGGGAATGAGGGCTGGCCAGGGTTTCGGGTGCCATTTGGATGCAAAGAACTGATATGGTATCTAAGAATGGGAGGTTTATAGAAGTTTGTAGTTTAGCCAGAAGATAACATCCCATCATTGCCATTAGGCATTGAGGAACTACTATAAAAGAATATGTTAGTGTTGTTTTGTCAAAGGAGCAAAGGAGGGGGGGGTTTATTTTGGGATAAAAAGGGATGCCTGAGACACCCTTCGATGGCCACTTGTGAAGGTTGGAGAGGGCTCTTAAAGGAGGTTAAAAGTGAAAAGGCCGCTCCAGTGTCTATTAGGAATGAGACTTTGTTCTGGCCACCGTGCCAATTACCTGAAGCTCCAAGTCCACCTGGATGGGGTGGACTTGGGGTCTGGAGCTTGGGCTCCATCACTGGAATAACTCAGGCACAACTGGATCATCTCTCACTTCATCAGAGGAACCATGATCTGGGGTGCCAGGGCCCCCTTCAGTCTGGTTCCCAGCTCATTGTTGTTGGGCCTGGAGTGGACCCTGAGATTTGGTGGGTAGTGTCTGAGGATGATCCATTTTCCGGTGGCCCCATTGTTTGCAGGTGGGGCAGGGTTTGGTGGGTGCCCTGGGGTTTGGGCAGGACTTAGCTCAGTGTCCCGTTTGGCTACATCTAAAGTAGGGGCCTGGAGGGTTAGGTCCATACAGGTGGGCCAAGGTGGGTGGGCCAAAGGATTTGAACTTTTTTCTCGGATAGCTGCAATGAATAAAGCATATTTGGCCTTTCTTTCCTTTTCTTTTCCTTGTTTGGCTTCTTCCTCCCTATTGTTGAAAACTTTAAAGGCTATTTCTAGGAGATCTCACTGATCTTCTCTAATTGGCCTAGTTTTTGGCGATTATCAGGGGCTGAGTGGCTTATGAACTGGAAGAGTAGGTACAGAAGTCTGGCGGGGGTGGAAATATCTAGAATAGTGTATTTTGGGACTGCCTCAGTAAGTCATGAAAGAAAAAGGGCAGGTTTTTATCTTTTTCTTGAGTCACTTTGCTAATCTTATCATAGTTAACATGAATTTGAGAGCTTTTTAGCAGTCCTTCTAGTGAATAGGTGATCATATGATGCAGGTACTGGATGCTGGCATCTTCTGTTTGATATGTCCACCGTGGCTCAGTTAAAGGGACTGCATCATCAGCCACCAGATTAGTCCTATCTTGGTTATGGAGCTGATCAGCATGAGTCCGAGCTGCCTGGCGTATCCATTTCTTTCCATCAGGGGTTAAAGTGGCATTTAGGAGGTAATAAATATCATTCCAGGTTAAATGATATACTTGTGTAAGGCAGAGGAATTCTTTTTTGTATCTAGTAGGATTTTCTGAAAAGGATCCCAATTTTTCTTCAATCTGGCTCATATCAGAAATTGAGAAAGGCACATGAACCCATGTAGGGCCCTCTGGTCCTGCTACCTCTCTGAGAGGAAACATGTGGTTGCTTCAGGTCCTGGCCAATGGAGGGGACTGGAAATCTCTTGGGGTTTCAGAGTTATCGCTTCCTGTTTTGGAGGAGGAAGGGCTAGAGGGCGGGGTCTCGTCCCTGGAAGCATTCTCTCCGGGGCTGTAAGGAGGAGGCTCATCTGCCGGGTCAAAATCGGGGGCTGGGGGTTTAGGGGGCCTTTTGGGAGCTTTAGATTTTGATTCTTTTGTAATGGAGGGGGAGAGAGATCAGAGGAGGATTTGATAGGTAGAACAGTCCTTGCAGAGAAATGGAAGGCTTCTAAGGTCCCAGAAGGCTTGAATATAAGGGACCTCTGACCACTTGCCATTCCATTTGAGGAAGTTAGTGAGAATTGATAAAACATTGAAATCGCAAGTCCAGAACTTAGGCCAGCGGTTTTGGTTATCCAGTTTGTATTGTGGCCAAATTTGAGTGCAAAGTGACTTGAGTTTATGAACCTTGAGATCGGTCAAGAGTAGAGGTTTGAGGTTTCATTTTACGCAGGCCAAGTGAGAGTGGGATGGATTGGATTGACCCCATAGCAAATGACTAGTGACTGTCCAGTGGAGAAAAAAGGTCATCACCTAATCTTTTGACCAGGCAAAGAGAGAGAGAGAGGCTCTGAAGGAGGGAAGGGTGTCCCCCACGTTCCTCCCCAGAGGGCCTTTTGGCCAGAGGGTTCTCCAGGAACCCAGAAAGGACAATAGTCTATGGCACGCTAGAGTACCATCCGAGTTTACCGGGGCTACTGGGTCTGGTGAGAATTCCTGGTGGATGGAGGGAGGTTGAATGGCAAAAGACCTCTGTGCTGGAGTTGGTCGGTCTCGTGGAAAAGAAAGTGTAGAGAAAAGAGGGGGGCGGGAAGAGACCAATATTCCTCGGGTTATGTGGGAAATCAATAAAGCCCTTACACAGGACTTGTACCACTCACGAAGACACAGGATGCCTTCTCAAGGAGGTCTTGAAAGTCCGGGCAGAAAGTGAGCTCAGCAGGTTTCCACGCTCCAAAGAGCTGACTGTGGAGAAAGAGAAAGACACAACCTCCGTGGTTTCTGCACCAAAAAATGTAGGGTAAGGGCGTTACAGAAGGTGAGATTCAGAAAAAGAACCAGACTGGCACTTTACAGAAACAGATCACCTTTAATGAGGCGAGAAGGGGCAGCAGTCAGATTAGTGAGCTGCTGCACTAACCCAAGAGAAGAGTAAGTATGTATAGGCATATATGTGGAAAGTTACTGTCTTAAGGGGGCCTGTTCTTCTCCAAGGTTGTTCAGAGTAGTTATCTCTTAAATGGCTGGGCAAGTAATTCTGGAGATCAAATGCCAGAGGCTGGACAGGCTGGGAGTTGGGCACAATCAACCTTAATGTCCATTTCTTTTTTCCTTCAGGTGAGAGAGTTCTTTGGTTTGCATAGAATGGTGGGGGAGGACCTGGAGGAGAGTTTTAACTCCAGGTTATTTTGAGCCATGTAACTTTCCTTCATAGCTGAGTGCTGGATGAGAAACATTGCACCTGGGTTTTACCTCAGTAACTCTTGTTACTTCTTGGAAACTTATCTTGAGTAGAAAATATATTATCATTTGTAGGAATAAGCTGCAGTCTCACAGGGCAAGGTCTCAGTTCTTGGTCCTTGTTACTGTATTTTAATGGAAATATAACTTCAGTGCTTGGACTTAAGAGGGGCTAGTGGACAAGCCTCTATACTGGAAGCTAGAAAGTTTTCTCTCCATTGTGACTTTAGAGTGTACAGTTGTATGACCAGGGACTGGTCCTTAATTTTTGAGTCTCACTTTTATCCTCTGGAAATACAGAAAGAAATATTCATGGACACTTTACCAAAGAAGATACTCAGCTGGTAAATATGCATATGAAAAGTATTCAATGTCATTTGGACTTGCAAACTAAAAAAGTAAAACAAAAACTATTAGGTTCTCCTACACACCTACTAGAATGGCTAGACTCAAAGCAGTGACAACATTGAATGCTGAGATAGAATCTCTCCTTCATGAGTCCTGGGAATGCAAAATGGTACTGTTCTTTTTGGTCAATAGTTTGGGGTTTCTTACAAAACTAAACATACTCTTAGTAAGAGATCCAGCAATTGTGCTTTTGGATATTTACACAACTAAGCCGAAAATTTAGGTCCACACAAAATCTTGCATATGAATGGTTATGCTAGTTTTAATAATTGCTGTTTAGTCACTAAGTTGTGTCCAATCTTTGCAACTCCTTGACTGTAGCCCATCAGGCTCCCTTGTCCACAGAATTTCCCAGGCAAGAATACTGGGTGGATTGCCACTTCCTTCTCTAGGGTATCTTCCTGACCCAGGGACCAAACCTGAGTCTCCTGCTTGGCAGGTGAATTCTTTAGCACTGAGCCACCCAAGTTATAAATATAGAGATTCATTGGATACAGAGATATAATTTTATCCATCAGTATAATCTTATTCAGTGATAAGAAGAAATAAACTGTCAGGATATGAAAAGCCACGGAGGAAAACTAAATGCATATTGCTATGTGAAAAAAGCAACCTTAAAAAGCTACATACTATATATATGATTCCAACTGTATGACATTCTGGAAAAAGAAAAATATAAAAACAGTAAAAAGATCAGTGTTGCTAGGGATTTAGAAGAGGAAAGAAAGGGAAAGATGGATACTAGAGCACACAGAATGTTCAGAGTGGTGAAACTATTCTATATTATGTATACAGTAATGGTGGATTCTTATGTCAATATGCATTTTTCAGTATGTATAGAGCTGCTGTACAACTAAAAGTTTGAATTGTTTTGCAGTCTATGGCCCTTGCTTAATAGTGAAGTATCAATCGTAGCTCATCAGTTTTAACAAATGTTGCACAGCAACACAAAATGCTAATAACAGGGCAAAGTACAGCAGAGGGTGGGGTGGAGAGGAGGGATTTCCCTGTCAATCCAACAACTACTCTAAAAATATCTAGTGTTAAGATAAACAATGTAGGGTCCAATTTTTATTCCTTCTAAAAGTTTGAAAGTGAAAGTGTTAGATGCTCAGGGGTCCGACTCTTTGCCACCCCACGGACTGTACCCCTCCCAGCTCCTCTGTCCATGGGATTCTCCAGGTAAGAATACTGCAGTGGGTTGCCATTCCCTTCTCCAGGGAATCTTCTGACCCAGGGATCAAACCCAGGTCTCCTGCATTGCAGACAGAATTTTTACTGTCTGAGCCACCAGGGAAGCCCTAAACAGATAGCAGAGGGTGGTTATGATCCATCAACTTCTGCGTTATGGGCCCAGCACACCTCTGCTACACCACTCGGTTGAGCCCTCTAACAGTTTATTTCTTTTAACTTTTTAAAGAACTTTTTTGAGGGTCTGCTAAGAGTCAGATTTTGTGATTATCTCATGACACCACTGTTACAGAATTCAACACTCAAATTGTCAGTGTTTCTAATAGTTTTCAGGTCTATGGAGGTGAGCTAGAATGGCAAATAGGCTATTTTGTGGTCATCACCTATGTCTTAGCAAAGCAGGTTAACAGACTTCCAGGCGATCCACTTGAAACTGTGTGGAATAGTTTTGGATAAACTGGTTTTCAAAAGGGTATTTCCCTCCTTTAAATTTGACTTCAAAGGACCTTCCATGTCTGTGAACTGACTTGCCTACCTCTACAAATTTGTGTCAGTTCTCATCTAGAAGAGAAGGGATAGGCTACCCATTCCAGTATTCTTGGGCTTCCCTTGTAGCTCAGCTGGAAAAGAATCCACCTGCAGTGTGGGAGACCTGGGTTTGATCCCTGGCTTGGGAAGATCCCCTGGTGAAAGGAAAGGCTACCCACTCCAGAATTCTGGCCTGGAGAATTCCGTGGACTATGCAGTCCATGGGGTCACAAAGAGTTGGACACGATTGAGCAACTTTCACTTTCCTCATCTAGTCATTTTCTGCCTGCACAGCAGTTGGAGGTGCCAGATTCTTTCACAACTCACACAGCAAAGTAAGTACTTCAATCCATGCTGACCTATAGTACCACAAAAATAAAGAACAGCTATTCACTGGACTATAGCAAGGTTCAGAGATAAAATCTAAGATGGTACATCCTCTGAATGTCACCCAAGCCCAAGGCAGACTGAGCCAACTGGGGCAAAATTCCTAGTTCGATAATAATTTCTATATTTTATTCTATGGAATCAAAGTCACCAAAAATAGTCTTTGCCAACAAGGATCCATGGAAATTGCAGTGCCAAACACTATGGATTTGAAAAACCATGGGATTCATTCAGAAATTCAGCTAAGATTCTTCCAGCAAAATACTAAAAGGCCATAGTAATATTGACCTGTTTGGAACTGATGTTACGAAACCTGACATTCAAACTGAATAATCCTGAAACTTAACCTAAGATCTGGAACCACGAGAGTTACCATCAAACCCCATGACAAACAGTCACAGGGTTGTTTCTCAAAGTAAAAACAAAGGATGCAAATGAGGAAATCTAATACTTCTCCTTTATCATTTATGCTATAATAAAGTGTTTTTATTTATTTATTTGGCTGCACCCCATGGCAGCATGTGAGACCTTAGTTTCCGGACCAGGGATCAAACCTACACTTCCTACATTGGAGTCTTAACCAGTGGACTCCCAGGAAAGTCTCCATAATAAAGTGTTTTTCAAAAACCTTTTTTGATATAAATCAACTTCCTGATTATGTCTGTCATTATCTACTCAAAGTTTTGTGTTTTGTTTCTAGTAGAAGAGATCCTTTTGACATTTTATGTAATGCAGGAAAAGTTAATGAAACTTGATGAACTTCCCCAACTTTTGTTTGTCTGAGAAAAATCCTTATTTTGCCTTTATATCTGAATGATAATTTTTCTGGGTAGGGTATTCTTGGCTGACAGCTTTTATCTTTCAGTTTCTTGAAAATGATACTTTCATCCTTCTCCCCTCCTCCACACCTATTGAGTTTCTGTTGAGAAATCTGCTGATAGTCTAATGGAGGTTCCTTGGAAGGTGTCATCCATTGTTCCCTGGCAGCCTTTAAATCTTTCTTCGCCATTGACTTTTGAAAGTGTTTTCAAAATGTGTTTTGGAGAAAGTCTTTTTGCAAATATAATGTGGATCGAGTCACTGATTCTTCCATTTATTTTCCCAGAGTCTTGGTGAATCCAGTAGCTCTATACCCCCACCTACCACACACAGCACATTGTTGAAAATGCAGAGGAAAGAGAGAAAAAAAAACAATATGTGAAGGCTTTTCAGAGGACTTGCTCCCCTTAGTAGTCAGGGGTGAAAAGTTAACCAATGAAGTAACATTTTTCTCATTGTTTATTCACTTTATTAATAGCATGATATCTGTAGGTTTTCTTTCCTTTTTTTTTTTTAAAGTTTGGTCTATGCTGTGTCTTCGTTGCTGCTAGGGCTTTTCTCCAATACTTTGGCCACCACATGCGTCGAGTTGACTCACTGGAAAAAAGTCTGATACTGGGAAGAATTGGGGATGGGAGGAGATGGGGAAGACAGAGAATGAGATGGCTGGATGGCATCACCGACTCGAGGGACATGAGTTTGAGTGAACTCCGGGAGTTGGTGATGGACAGGGAGGCCTGGCATGCTGTGATTCATGGGGTCCCAAAGAGTCAGACACGACTGAGCGACTGAACTGAACTGAACTGAAGGGCTTTTCTCTAGTTGCATCAAGTGGGGCTACTCTCTAGCTGTGGTGCCTGGACTTCTCTTTGTGGTGACTTCTCTTGCTGCAGAGCATGGGCTTTAGGACACACGGTCTTTAGTAGTTGTGGCTCCCAGGGACTAAAGCACAGGCTCAGTAGTTGTAGTCCTCAGGCTTTGTTGCTCCATGGCATGTGGAATCTTCCCAGATCAGGGACTGAATTCATGTCTCCTGCATTGGGAGGTAGATTCTTTACCACTGAGCCACCAGGGAAGTCCAGTGTCCATAGTTTTAACTCTGCAAATGATAGCCTGATTTTAACCATATTAGAATAGTCAGTACTCTCCAATGGAATATAGTGTCTGGATAAATTCTCCTTTTCCAGATCAGACTCAGACCTGTTCCTGAAAGACAGGTTCATGGCGGTTCTCACAGTCTTAGAAGGGCTGATGTTTGCCATGTGCAACACCATAGATGTTCTTATTTACTCTCTCTAATATTTAAAACTGTGCTTGACTATTTCCTCTTTGATTGTAATACATAGTTTGCTGTATGACTTTAATTGTACTTAGAAGAGAGTCTTAAAAACAGTGTACTGCCAATCAAAACCAACGTGTAAGTTAGCACACAAAAGTCAAGGGCAGCTGGGCACATAAATGCCTTCCCAGGGTCCACTGGGCAAGTGTCTTAGCTTTTCCTTCCCCAAAAGGTAAAAGATTTGGTTCTACCTTACCAAACTTTTTCATGTTCAAGTTTGAATATATCCTAGATATCCACTTAGAGGTAAATTCCAAAATCTTTACATGGAGAAAGTAATTCTCTCATGTCATGGATTCTCCCTTTCTCAGTCTGAAACCATCTCCAGTAATTCACCTGTAGACTATAGTGTGCATAACTTTCAGTCTTTTAAGAAAAATGTTATTGGGGTATCTTCTCTTCAGTTGTTCAGTCATGTCTGATTCTTTTTGACCCAACAAACTCTAGCTCACAGGACACCTCCATTCATGGAATTGGGGGGTAGTAGATTTAAAATGTGTTAGTTTCAGGTGATCTAGTGATCTCTTCAAGAAAATTAGAGATACCAAGGGAACATTTTACGCAAATATTAGCTCAATAAAGGACAGAAATGGTATAGATCTAACAGAAACAGGAGATATTAAGAAGAGGTGGAAAGAATACACAGAAGAACTATACAAAAAAGATCTTCATGACCCAGATAACCACGATGGTGTGATCACTTACCTAGAGCAAGACATCCTGGAATGTGAAGTCAAGTGGGCCTTAAGAAGCATCATTAAGAACAAAGCTAGTGGAGGTGATGGAATTGCAGTTGAGCTATTTCAAATGCTAAAAGATGATGCTGGGAAAGTACTGCACTCAATATGCCAGCAAATTTGGAAAACTCGAATTTTGCTATTTGGAAAACAGCAAAGTGGCCACAGGACTGGAAAAGGTCAGTTTTCATTCTAATCCCAAAGAAAGGCAATGCCAAAGAATGTTCACACGACTGTACAATTGCACTCATCTCACATGCTAGCAAAGTAATGCTCAAAATTCTCCAAGCCATGCTTCAGCAGTATGTGAACCATAAAATTCCAGATGTTCAAGATGGATTTAGAAAAGGCAGAGGAACCAGAGGTCAAACTGCCAACATCCGTTGGATCATTGAAAAAGCAAGAGAGTTCCAGAAAAACATCTATTTCTGCTTTATTGACTATGCCAAAGCCTTTGACTGTGTGGATCACAACAAACTGTGGAAAATTCTTAAAGAGATGGGAATACCAGACCACCTGACCTGCCTCCTGAGAAATCTGTAGGCAGATCAAGAAGCAAAGTTGTAACTGGACATGGAAGAACAGACTGGTTCCTCATCGGGAAAGGAGTATGTCAAGGCTGTAGATTGTCACCCTGCTTATTTAACTTATATGCAGAGTACATCATGAGAAACACTGGAATGGATGAAGCACAAGCTGGAATCAGGATTTCTGGGGGACATATCAACAATCTCAGATACACAGATGATACCACCCTTATGGCAGAAAGAGAAGAAGAACTAAAGAGCTTCTTGATGAAAGTGAAAGAGGAGAGTGAAAAAGCTGGCTTAAAACTCAACATTCAGAAAACTAAGATCATGGCATCTGGTCCCATCACTTGATGGCAAATAGATGGGGAAACAGTGGAAACAGTGTCAGACTTTATTTTGTTGGGGGACTTCAAAATCACGGCAGATGGTGCCTGCAGCCATGAAATTAAAAGACGCTTACTCCTTGGAAGGAAAGTTATGACCAACCTAGATAGCATATTCAAAAGCAGAGACATTACTTTGCCAACAAAATTCTATCTAGTCAAGGCTATGGTTTTTCCAGTGATCGTGTGTGGATGTGAGAGTTGGACTGTGAAGAAAGCTGAGCACCGAAGAATTGATGCTTTTGAATTGTGGTGTTAGAGAAGACTCTTGAGAGTCCCTTGGACAGCAAGGAGATCAAACCAGTCAATCCTAAAGTAAATCAGTCCTGAATATTCATTGGAAGGAATGATGCTGAGCTCCAATACTTTGGCCACCTGATGTGAAGAACTGACTCATTTGAAAAGACCCTGATGCTGGGAAAGATTGAAGGCAGGAGAAGAAGGGGATGACAGAGGATGAGATATTTGGATGGCATCACCGACTAAATGGACATGAGTTTGGGTAAACTCCGGGAGCTGGTGATGCACAGGGAAGCCTGGCGTGCTGTAGTCCATGGGTTCACAAAGAGTCTGACACAACTGAGCAACTGAACTGAACCGAACTTGAACAATACAGGTTTGAAACATGTGGGGCCAAGTGGCTTTTTCTTTTTTTTTTTCAGTAAATATGTACCACAGTGGTAAACCCAGGTTGGTTGGAGCTACAGTGGCAGAACTGAAGAGGAGACTATAAAGTTAAATGTGGATTTTCAACTGTTTTTGGGTTCGCACCACGGGAGGGTCAACTGTATAATATATGGAGTATTTATACCCTATCCAATCAAGGACAAAAGTCTCTAGTATATTCCAGTAAACTTTTTCTTTTTGCTAGAATCTCCTGTGTTTGTGGATATATTTGCATCCTCCAAGACCTTTTTACTTTAGTCAGCTTTGAACTAACATCCTTGTATTATCTAATTTTAATGAGATGACATTAGTATTTTGCAACACAAAAATTAATGTTTTTTTAGGCCTGGTGTGCTGTGATTCATGGGGTCACGGAGAGTCGGACATGACTGAGCGACTGAACTGAACTGAATTGAACCAGATCTTAAAGTAAAATAATACTTTGGAAGATCAGCCAACAGGGGTTTTCGCATGCAAATTGTTTCTTATTCTTGCAGGAAATGGAGTGGGATGACCTCAGTGGTGCTGACCAGACAATTTCAACCTAGCTAATCAAAATTACATTTCTGATGAAGCCAATTATTCAAAGAAGACAAACAAATGGCCAATAGGTATAAAAACGTGGTCAGCATCACTAGCCATCAGGAAAATCCAAATCAAAATTATAGGATACTGTCATACTTGTCAGATGGCTATTATTTTAAAAAACTGATAGACACAATAAATGTTGGAGAGAATGTGGAGAAATCAGAAGCTTTGTACATCCCTGGTGGCTCAGAGGTTAAAGCGTCTGCCTCCAATGCGGGAGACCCAGGTTCGATCCCTGGGTCAGGAAGATCCCCTGGAGAAGGAAACGGTAACCCACTCCAGTATTCTTGCCTGGAGAATCCCATGGACGGAGAAACCTGGTAGGCTACAGTCCACGGGGTCGCAAAGAGTCGGACACGACTGAGAGACATCACCTCAATAGGAATGCAAATAATGCAGCTACTATGAAAAATAGTATGAATGCTTCTCAAAAAATTGAATATAGATCTACCATATTCAGCAATCCTTGTTGTTCAGTTACTAAGTTTTGTCCATCTCTTTGGAAAGCCATGGACTGCAGCATGCCAGGCTACCCTGTCCTTTGCTATCTCCTGGGGTTTACTCAAACTCATGTCAATTGAGATCCAACCATCTCATCCTCAGTCACCTGCTTCTGTTCTTACCCTGTCTTTTCCAGCCTCAGGGTCTTTTCCAATGAGTCAGTTCTTTGCATCAGGTGGCTTCAGCTTCAGCACTAGTCCTTCCAATGAATATTTAGGATTGATTTCCTTTAAGATGGACTACAATCCTACTTCTGTGTTTAAAAAAAAAAAATTGTACTATTTTCTTCCCTTTGCAGATTTCTCTTAATAAAGAGGAAAATCACAGTTTATCTAGCCAGAAAAGTGAGAGAAGATGAATCAACTGAAACTTTTTTCTTTAAAGATGAATGACGGATACTTCATGCCTTTGTTGGGATTGGGCACTTCTGCTCCTCAGGTAATCAGAATGGTGTTAGAGATGGAGGAGTAGCAGACTCGGGTCCTGATCAGAACCAGTCACTGTGTGAATTTGGGATATTCAGATGGACTACCCTTTCTTAATTTTTATTATGCTTCTCTCCAGGGTAGATTATTTTGTGCATTAAGTCAGTGCTTTTCGAATGTTCACGGGTGGGTTCACCTTTTCCCTTTATTCTCATCTGCTGTCCAGTTGTAGCCATTTTACAGTAGATTAGAATCAATGGCTTCCCTGGTGTCTCAGACAATAAAGAGTCTGCCTGCAGTGCAGGAGACACTGATTTGATCCCAGGATGGGGAAGATACCCTGGAGAAGGAAATGGCAATCCACTCCAGTATTCTTTACTAGAGAATTCCATGGACAGAGGAGCCTGGCAGGCTATAGTTCATGGAGTTGCAAAGAGTCAGATACAACTGAGTGCCTAACACTTTCAGAATCAATGAAATCCAGCTGTCATGATTGGTGGTTTAGTCACTTAGTCATGTCCGACTCTTACAAACCCATGGACTTGTAACCTGCCAGGCTCCTCTGTCCATGGGTTTCCCAGGCAGGAATACTGGAGTGGGTTGCCATTTCCTTCTTCAGGGGATCTTTCCAATCCAGGAATCTAACCCAGGTCTCTTGCATTGCAGGTGGATTCTTTATGGACTGCACTACGAGGGAAGCCCATTTACCATGTATCAGAGACCTTGATGCAAATTTGCTTGTGATGCAGTTTCTCTGAAATTTCTAACATCTAAGTTGTCCCCTCCCATTTATCCCCAATTGTTGAACATCCAGAGAAATCCTGGGGATAAAAGGACCTGGAGAAAGAGATTAATCTTTAATCTCAGAGGGAGTTTATGTGCTCTGAGGTGGAGATAGTCCCTTAGAGGTCAGGCTATGAATACTGAGCAGTGGGAAGAAGCATGTGACACTTGGAAATTCTCTCTCTGTTTGGAAGACTGAACTTCATGCTTGATGCCCCAGCAGGAGAGTCATGTGGTGTATGATGTTGAAGTCTGATGCAAGGACACTGGCAGGGACTATTGCTTTATTTTGACTTGGCTTTTTCATCTGTGAACAGTCAGTTCATCTCCATGGGACTAGTTAACTCAACAGGAGTTGCAAATTTAAATATATATATATATATATATATATATATATATATCCAGAGACATTTTAATACTGAGTGAAGTAACAGGGGTTATGGAGAGGTGAAAATTATAGACAATTTCAGGAGCCCAGCCTGGTGGACCAGCAAACCAGTAGACAGTTAAGAAGAATAACAGTTTTGAAGGAGAAAATGTTAGCTAAAGAGGAACTTAGTAGCCAAAAAAGAAATTAATAATAAGAAATTTTTAAGTGAAAAAAGTTTTTTTTTACATTTTTAGTTCTTCCTCAAATATCGTTTGAAGTGTTTCTCCAAGTTACTTAGGTAAATCACTAATTTATTCCATCTGAAGTTATGTCTTCATTGCACTGATAATTTTTTGCACTGGATATCTGGGTTGAAACCAGTTTAATGATCTCTTACAAAGTGAATTAACTTAGAAAGGTAACTCTATATATTATGTAAGTCTACATGTCATGTAGATAATGGAAGTCCAGAAATAGAGGGTTAATGATATGATGTGCTGGGACCAGTTCATGAACTCAAAGTTTCCATCATAAGTATCTTTTCCCAACATTGGTTGCTCATTGAAATGAGCCATGGTGGGAGTATTTCCACCATAGAAATTTGCTAATGCTATAAATTAGGACTCCTCTTCTTCAGACTCAGTTGTTAAATATTTACCATGAAATAAAAGTCAACATTATGCTTTGTCACCACTAGCTCTTAACTCTTAGAGTGATGGCTTCTATTGAACAGTTCTGCTTGTGGAACTGGTCCTCTGTTCCTGATTTAAGTAGACCTTTATCTTGTTATTCTTTTCTAGGTTGTTGAGAGTGAGGTAGAAAAAGCTGTCATGAGAGCAATTGATGTTGGCTACCGCCATATTGACTCAGCATATATTTACCAAAATGAAGAAGAAATTGGGAGGGCCATCCAGATGAAGCTTGCAGATGGTACCGTGAAGAGGGGTGATTTATTCTACACTACAAAGGTGCCGTGTGCAGCTACATGTGTATCTGTGGGATGCTCACTCTTTGAGGAATCATTTCTTTGCAAATTCCTCTTCTCACTGTTCACTCTCAGACCCTGAACTATGAGAAGGCTGGTTTGGAACAGATGGATAGCAATTTGAATTCTATGGTCAGATTTCCTGTATTTGAATCCAAGTTCTGTCACTTACTTACCTCGGACAAACTACTTAAATTCTGTCCCTTAGTTTCCCAAGCTGTAAAATGAATAAAATAATAGTTACCTTACAGGATTTTTTGAGTATCATTAATACTTCAAAAACACATGTAAAGCTTTAAAAATATTTAATGCATTTTAAATGTTCATAATACTAGCTGTTACTATTGTCATAAGGTTTAAAACTCAAAGGGGATTTATCTTTTCCAACTCTGTTATACTCACATTTTGATGCAATGACTTCATCTTTCTTAGCTGTAGTGTGAGAGAGAGCAATTTATCAGAAAAAGTAGGGTTATGGAAACTACAATCAAATTTTAGCTTTTTAATATCCCATATATAGCATTGTCAATAGACATTTGTTTCTCTTTCCTATAAGGTGGGAAAAATAATACCATGGAACTCATATTAGGGTAACATTCATGTTTATAAAAGCATTTCTAATGTATTTTTTTAAACTCTCAACCATTTTTACTCATATAACTTATATCTACTGATGCCATATCTAAAACATAAGAACTTAATATTTGAATCGGATTGGAAAGGAAACCTGAGAGGAATTTTTCCCATCATGTTCCTTGAATTGACTGCTAGAGAAAAAAACATTTGAATTGGAGGTAATGCAGCCCAAGAGGAGGGAGACGGTGTTCATGGTAGTGAACCCATCCTGGTCTATGAATGGATAGTCATTCCTTCCAGCTCCAGCGGTACCCCTACATCACTAACCCTCTTAACTCTCATCTTCCATCCTCTTTTCATGGGATCCTTTTGTTTCTTTATCCTTAGCAATTTTGATATATTTTCCTTAGATTATTACACTTAAAATGAAGTGACTAAAACACACTCTACCCCCAAATTCCTAAGAGACCTAGCTTTTTCTGGCAAATCTAACCATTGAATACAGCCGAGATCACAATCACTTGATGTTCTTATTTAAAATGCAGTTTCCTTGGACTTCCCTGGTGGTCCAGTTGCTAAGACTCTGCCCTCCCAATGCAGGGGGTTCTGGGTTTGATCCCTGGTGGGGGAACTAGATCCCACATGCCACAACTAAGAGTTCACTTGCCACAGATAAAGATTTTGTGTGCTCTACAATATTGTGTTGGTTTCTGCCATATTATTACACTGTACACCTTAAGCATGCAGTGAAAGTGAAGTTGCTCAGTCGTGTCCGACTCTTTGTGACCCCATGGACTGTAGCCTTCCAGGCTTCTCCATTCATGGGATTTTCCAGGCAAGAGTATTGGAGTGGGTTGCCATTTCCTTCTCCAGGGGATCTTCCTGACACAGATCTCCCGTATTTCAGGCAGATGCTTTATCCTCTGAGCCACCAGGGAAGCCCTAAGCATACAGTGCTATATGTCAATTATCTCAAGAATAAATGAATTTATTTAAAATTATTTTTAAAAAAGCAATTTCCCATCCCAGTCTCCAGACATTATGATTTTATGATGTTTGAGAGAGAACTCAGGGCTATAATTTGCACAAACAAACTAAATAATTCTTTTATGTTTCCAGTTTTGGGAACACCTGTGTAAGACCATATTTTAACTTTCTACTCTGGTGTCTTACTTCAGTGTGAAAATAAGCTATGATGATAAAGAATCCCAAGCTTCACAGGATGACTTATCACTTCCCAACAACTACAAGTGGGTTTCTGGTTGTTGCTGTTTATTCGCCATTATATTCATCTCTCCTGAATATTCTTAGATGATCCTACCCCACTTCTCTTTCCACCGCTGCAGCTGTGGAACACTTTTTTCCGTCCAGAATTGGTTCAAACCTGCCTGGAAAGCTCGCTGAAAAAACTTCAACTGAGCTACGTGGATCTTTATCTTATTCATTTCCCAGCAGCTCTGAAGGTTAGTGAGAGTTATTTTACTTTATTAATGTCATTAAGAGTGAAATAAAGAGGACACCGTTTGTGAAAGTGGGATGAATCATACGTAATACTTCAATATTCTCCTTGTATTTTCTTTTTTCTGCACCTATCCCCATCCCAGCTCACTATTCCAGTCCCAGACCGAAGGGTTAGTTGTTCAGTTGCTGAGTCACGTCCAACTCTTTGCGACCCCATGGACAGCAACATGCCAGACTTCCCTGTCTTTCACTGTCTCCTGGAGTTTGCTCAAGCTCATGTCCACTGAGTCAGTGATGTCATCCAACCATCTCATGCTCCGTCATCCCCTTGTCCTCTTGCCCTCAGTCTTTCCCAGCATCAGGGTATTTTCCAACGAGTCAGATTTTTGCATCTGGTGCCCCCAGTATCGGATAGGTTTTCTGGTTTCAATGTCTTTGCCTCGATCTTGTGGACAAATGTCTAAATTTTCTAGGCCCTGTGCTCTTGAATTTCGACCTCGTGCCCACTGGTGTCTGGGGAATATCCTGATGTGGAAACCAGGGAAGGTACAGAACGTGTAATGAGGATGAGATTCAGCCCTGAAATGCTGACAAGTCCCTTTCTCATATGACCACCTCCAGGTGGAGAGCAGGGGTGGAAGAGTCTTATCCCATAAGGATCAGGACCAAGGAGCCCATTTAGCTATGACACCACTCTGGGCTCTCACTGTGATGGTGTCTTGGGTATCTCAAGTTGTCCTTACACGAGCAGTATTTATTAGATCTTCAGGCTTTAAAAACATTTCTAGAAGTGTACTTTTTCAATGTACTACATTTCCCTCTTCCTTTCAAGAACAAGGCTAGATTGTTTCATTAGTCTCAAGGCCTAAAGGCTCCAAATAGCTTGGCTGAAGCCAGACACAGCCTGATATAACCTCCTCTTCTTTCCTGTATTCCAGCCTGGGGAGGACCCAATCCCAAAGGACACCCACGGAAACATCGCTTTTGACACAGTGGATCTCTGTACCATTTGGGAGGTGAGTGCAGCTCCAAAGAGGCCATGTCTTTGCACACTGAGAGAGAGAGGACTCACAAGGAACTGGAGAGAGGTGGACAGGGTCCAGTTCTGCCTGTTGTGTAGGCGTGGACAAAGCCATGAATGTCCCTGTACCTCAGTTTCACATTCCAGCTGTGTAGATTCAGTAAGTAGTTATTGAGGTGGCTCAGATGTTAAAGCGTCTGCCTCCAATGCGGGAGACCCGGGTTCGATCCCTGGGTCGGGAAGATCCCCTGGAGAAGGAAACGGTAACCCACTCCAGTATTCTTGCCTGGAGAATCCCATGGACGGAGAAGCCTGGTAGGCTACAGTCCACGGGGTCGCAAAGAGTCGGACACGACTGAGCGACAGAACGGAACGGAACGGATGATGTACTTAGCCCTGGGTACTTCCATGTACCCAGGCTATACCTGTGAACAAAACTAAGATCTCTGGCCCCATAGTGTGGTAGGTTCTACTGGGCAGGGGAGGGATGTAGTGATATAGGAAAGTGAAGCTGATTCAGGGAACTGAGAATGCCAGGATGGTTTGGGGGCACAGATAGGCAATTAAAAACAGAATGGACATGGGACAGTGCTCCCAATCCAGGGGTCCTAGGTTCAATCTGATCAGGGAACTAGATCCCGCATGCTGCAATTAAGAGTTCATAGGAAGTATTAGTTTCTCAGTCATGTCTCACTCTTTGCAACTCCATGGACTATAGCCCTTCAGGCTCCTCTGTCCATGGAATTCTCCAGGCAAGAACACTGGAATGGATAGCCATTCCCTTCCCCAGGGGATTTATCCAACCCAGGGTTCGAACCTGGGTCTCCCTCATTTTGGGCAGATTTGTTACCATCTTAGCCAGTAGGGAAGCCCCAAGAATACTAGAGTAGGTTGTCATTCCTTTCTCTAGGGGAATCTTCCTGATCCAGGAATCAAACCTGGGTCTTCTGCATTGCAGGCATATTCTTTATGATCTGAGCCACCAGGGAAGCGAAGAGTTTGCATGCCATTGCCAAAGATCCCACATGCTACAACTAAGAGGTGGCACAGCCAAATACATAAATTGAATACTTTGTTTAGAAAAAGAAAAACAGAAGGGACATTGTAGTCCTCTTTGAGAAGGTGGCATTTGAACAAAGACTTTCAGGAGATGAAATTTATTAAGCGAGTATCTGGAGGAAGACTGATGTAGGCATAAAGAAAATCAAGGCAAAGATTTGAAGGTAGGAGAAAGTCTGTGTGTGCATGCTAAGTCGCTTCAGTCATATCCGACTCTGCGACCCTATGGACTGTAGCCCGCCAGGCTCCTCTGTCCATAGGATTCTCCAGGCAAGAATCCTAGAGTGGGTTGCCATGCCCTCCTCCAGGGGATTTTCCTAACCCAGGGATCGAACCAGTTCTCTTGCATGTCTTGCATTGGCAGGTTTACTACTTTACTACTAACACTACCTGGGAAGGCCAGGGGAAAGCTCAACATGTTCAAAAAACATCAAGGACAGGTGGGGCTGGAGCCCAATGAGTTTGATGTCAATCATAGGAAAGGATGTCAAAGAGAAAATAGGAAGCCAGTGGTCTGGGAGGCAAGCATGGCAGCTTCCTGTTTCCCAAGCTACGCCTGGCTCAAGCTCCTTTTTCCTAGTGCTTGTTCTGTTAGTGTTTTACCAGATTTTTCTAGGTGATTAGCTAAAGATTGTACTGTTTCTCTTAACCCTGCCTGGGCTGCTTTCATCCTTTTCTTTTTCTAACTTCTTAGCCAATTAAAAAACTATTTTAAAAAATAATTCTCATTTTCCTATTTCTCCTCCTCCTATTGGCCAACTCCTGTCTTATTTATTGCAATCTGCATCTTGTATTCTCCCTCACCCAGCGCCACTCGTGCTACCATTTAGTATGCTTCTCTAGTCAGTTACCCCTCACCACCCCTCCCACCCCAGGCCCTGGAGAAGTGTAAGGATGCAGGGCTGACCAAGTCCATCGGGGTGTCCAACTTTAACCACAAGCAGCTGGAGAAGATCCTGAACAAGCCAGGGCTCAAGTACAAGCCCGTCTGCAACCAGGTAATTCCCTCATCAATCTACCCTCAATCTCTTCTCCCTCCTCACCAGCTTACTCTTCTCTCATTTCAACAAGGTCACCAAATGTCACTTCCCTCTTTGCCACTGACCCTGGGACATCAGCTGCTCCAAGAGAACAGAATGTATTTTAAGTTACTGAAGATATTGTTAAAGATTGCATCCATTTATTTTTATTTCTTTTATTTGCTTTTGTTCCCATGTCATTTTATAAGAAACATCCAGGAGTCAAGTTGAAATATAATCTACTAGGTGTTATGGTAGTTGGCCCTAGCAATTCAGAGCTAGCAAATGACTGACCTTTCTAATAAAAGGTCAGAAATATTGGAACACTCATGCATCAGAGAGACTGGGTAATTCATCGTTTAACAGCACTTTTGAATTCTTTGTCATGAGATAACCACTGGGATTCTTTTTTGAAGTTTTTATTTTGTCTTGGAGAACAGTCAATGAACAATGCTGTGTTTGGTTCAGGTGTACAGCAAAGTGATTCAGTTACACATATACATGTATCTAGTCCATTTCAGATTCTTTTACCAATTGTTGTTTTTCAGTGGCTCAATCATGTCCGACTCTTTGTGACCCCATGGACTGCAACATGCCTGACTTCCTTGTCCTTTGCTATCTCCTGGAGTTTCCTCAAACTCATGCTCATTGAGTCTGTGATGCATCCAACCATCTCATCCTCTGCCCCCTTTTCCTCCTGCTCTCAATCTTTCCCAGCATCAGGGTCTTTTCCAATGAGTCAGTTCTTCATATCAGGTGGCCAAAGTATTGGAGCTTCATCTTCAGCATCAGTCCTTGTTGACGTTTTTCCCAATTAAGTTGTTACATAGTGTTGAACAGAGTTCCCTGTACCACAGAGTAATTCCTTGTTGGTTATCCATTTTAAATATAGTAGTGGGTAACATGGTATGAAATCACTCCCAAATGATATGAATGTACTTAATGCCTTTGAACTATATACTTAAAAATGGGTAAAATGGTAAAAGTATGAAATGTAGCTTTTACTCCCATAAAAAATTAAAAGTTAAAAAAATTTAGAAGTCTATTTGTTAAGATAAACTCACAGTAATGAGCAACACATACACTTCCTTATCTTGGAGAATAGGGAAGGAAACCACGAGTGTAAAAATATTAATAACTGGCAGCACTTCTTCCTGGCAGAGAGCGTACATTTCTACATGATCTCATCTCCTGTTAGACATCTCATATCTAAAGGCAATCCATATATTAGATATTAGTAAGGCTTAGTGTTTTCTTCCTTGTAGATAAAAATAAAAACCGAAGTTCTAAAAATGTTTATTTTTTTGTCCTTTGGGAGATTTACCTTCACTTTGGAGATCACCGATTTGAGAAAGGAAAGAAAATTGGCTGCTAAGGGTTCTTTCTTGGGGAGGAAATGAGGGATGAATAGATAAAGCACAGGGCATCTTTAGGCAGGAAAACTGTTGGGTCTTATGCACCATGGTCACAGCTGTGGATGATGGTCGTGTGCTGGCCCTTGTTGCTGGCATTTCTAAATATTTGCAACACCGTGAATGTAGCTGTGTGTGTTCCTTGTACATTTGGGGATGGTGATCCTGCTGACCCCACACTCTAGTAATTCTGTTTGGCAATTTACAGGTAGAATGTCACCCTTACCTCAACCAGAGCAAACTGCTAGAGTTCTGCAAGTCCAAGGACATTCTCCTCGTTGCCTACGCTCCCTTGGGGTCCGACTTAAGGAAGAAATGGTAATGATCTCTATAAAGGTATTCTGATCCTAGATGCTGTGTCTTCTGGAGCCATCTCTCAAATGTCTGGGGGAAATTAAGGATAGTTAGCAGGAATGATCCATCTTTGCAAACCCTTTCCCTAGCCTACATTTTGAAGACTCAGTGAAGTATTATTGAATAAAAAGTAATTATTGCATGAGTGCTAAGTCACTTCAGTCATGTCCAATTCTTTGTGACTCTATGGACTATAGCCCAGCAGGCTCATCTGTCTGTGGGATTCTCCAGGCCAAAATACTGGAGTGGGTTGCTATTTCCTCCTCCAGGAGATCTTGCTGACCCAGGGATCTAACCTGCATCGAACCTCCTGCATTAGCAGGTGGATTCTTTGCCACCTGGGAAACACACATTATTATTACTAATTAAAATGTTCATCCAATTCAAAAGTTTTGGCTTTAAAGACTGACAAGGTTTCCAAGTCATGATTCTGACACTTAGCAGTTAAGCGATATGAGACAAATAACAATTTCTATAAGTTTTAATTTCTTAATCTCTTGACGAGAAATATAGATGTGTACCTTTTAGCACTTGAGTACAAAACAGAGACAGTCAAGAGCATCTTTTGAAATAGCAAATTCTTATAAAATTCTTGACTATTTGTTACAATGGTGGTCTTACTTGGAACAACAATTTTGCCTTCTTGACTTATTCCATATTTTGCTAAGTTTCTCAAAAATGTTTAAAAGATGACAAAAAACCAAACCTGATTTTCCCTTCTCATCTCACTTTCTCTTGTCTTTCTTCTTTGACTTTATCAAAAGAGGCAAAAGAGTTATTGAGACAGCCAGAGTGTCATGAGGAAGATTCCAGCGGATTAACCATCCCTAGCCTGATTAAACTAACCCAGGTAGAATGGATGTGCAACCTCAGAAACAGAGCATCTCTGTCTCCTTCCCAGGGTGAAAAAGGAAAATCCGGTTCTCCTGCAGGATCCAGTACTCAATGCCATTGCTGAAAAGCACCAGCGAACTCCAGCCCAGGTAGCCCTGCGCTACCAGCTTCAGCGGGGTGTGGTGGCTCTGGCCAAGAGCTTCAATGAGAAGAGGATCAAGGAGAACTTCCAGGTACCTGTAGGATTGGGCAGCAAGAGGCTGACAGAGGCACATTGTCTGTCCCCTGGGGTGGGTTGTTTGGGAGGTTCCCAATGTGTATTTGGGTAAAGCTTATCTCCCTATGTTCTCTATGGGTATATGTGCTGTATTTAACTCTCCTGTCCTCCAAACCTACAAGGCAGGAAGCATAGTATTTGGAAAGAACTGTCTACAGAGGGTTCGAGTCAAGTTTAAGTCTCAAACCTGGTTTTCACTCCACAGTATGGCACTGAATAAATCACCTGTTGATTTCTTCAGCTGAAAAAAATGGAGTTTGTCCAGATGAGATGTTGGCTCAGAAATCTCTAAGATTCCTTGGCTATCACCACAGTCACCCAAAGTCTCTGAGGGTGACCTGAATCACCAACCTCAACTCTTTGAATGGACAAATTTCTGTGACTTTTGCCGGGGATGAACCCCAGGTTCATGAAAACTACACAAGTTCCTACATAAATGTGTGTGTCTGTATCTGCATGCCAGCAGGCATGTAAGGGTGGCCATATTTGCATCTGGGAAATTGAATTGGTTGTCTCATATTTCTGATAGGTTTTTGAATTCCAGTTGACCCCGGAGGATATGGAGTGTCTGGATGGCCTAAATAGAAACATACGCTATTTTGACCATGGCGAGTAAGTAGCTGGTTCCACCATAGATGCTGTGGGAGCAGGGTAAGGAGGGAATTCCCTTTATTCTAGTCCACAAAGGGTAGGGTCCTCTGTTGCCTCTTCTTTTAGGGAAGTGAATGGAAAACCTCTCTTTCCTTCAAGCCCTCATACCCTTGTTGCTCCACACCCCTCAGTTTGTATTCTTTGTGAATTCCAGAATCGATCAACACATTGACATCCTTTGCATGTACTTTCAGGTCTCCTTGCTCTTCTTTGTCTTACTCCTTGGTCTAAAACCTGGCGACATCCTGCTCTCTGCCTGTGTCATCAGTTTCCTCCTCCCCCGGGAGAATATATAAATATAAATGAATCACTTTGCTGTACACCTGAAACTAACATAGAATTTTTAATCAACTACACTCCAATAGAAAATAAAAATTAAATTGAATAAAATAAAGATACTACTATTTTCTAGGAAAAAAACAAAGGTCTGGTCAGGAACCCCTCTTTTTGGCATCTGGTGGCCTGCCTTCTCACTTGGAGCAAAGGCCAAAGTCCTCACCGTGCCTACAGAGGCAGCAGGACCACCCCTCCATGTCTCTGCCTCCACGTCAGTCCTGCTGCCCAGTTCCTCTGACTCAGTTCAGCCCAGTGGCCTCCGTGCTGCCCCACATGTCAGGCCCATCTCAGGGCCTCCGTCCGAGCTGGTCTCTCTACCCAGAATGCTCTTCCTCCAGATACCCGGGTGTTCCCTCTCTCACCAATGTCAGTCTTAACTCAGATGGCACCTCCGGAACACCTTCTCTGTCATTTCCTCTAAAAAGGCGGCCCAGCCCAGCACAACACTTCCTCCCTCTGGGTCCTGCTCTGTCTCTCTCTTGGCGCATCTCCCTCATTAACATAGCACATGGTTTGCTAACCTATTTTGTGTACTTTCTGCTTATCATAGAAGAGTAGATTCCTAGGGAAGGAATTTTAAGAAACTGTTCTCTCCCTGAGTAATTAGTGAATATTGGTTGAATGAATAATAAAATAATAGGGTAGAGTAACAGACAGTGAAGAAGCAGACAGTAATTTTTAGCAATTAATACCAGTCATTTTAATCAATAATAATTATCCAGTGATTTAGCACTACCTACCTCAAAAATAGATGGGGAAACAGTGGAAACAGTGTCAGACTTTATTTTGGGGGGCTCCAAAATCACTGTGGATGCTGATTGAAGCCATGAAATTAAAAGATGCTTACTCCTTGGAAGGAACGTTATGACCAACCTAGATAGTATATTAAAAAGCAGAGACATTACTTTGGCAACAAAGGTCTGTCTAGTCAAGGCTATGGTTTTCCCAGTGGTCATGTATGGATATGAGAGTTGGACTGTGAAGAAAGCTGATCACCGAAGATTTGATGCATTTGAACTGTGGTGCTGGAGAAGACTCTTGAGAGTCCCTTGGACTGCAAGGAGATCCAACCAGTCCATTCTAAAAAAGATCAATCCTGGGTGTTCATTGGAAGGACTGATGCTGGAGTGAAACTCTAATACTTTGGCCACCTCATGTGAAGAGTTGACTCACTGGAAAAGACTCTGATGCTGGGAAGGATTGGGGGCAGGAGGAGAAGGAGACGACAGAGAATGAGATGGCTGGATAGCATCACTGACTCGATGGACATGAGTTTGAGTGAACTCCGGGAGTTGGTGATGGACAGGGAGGCCTGGCATGCTGTGATTCATGGGGTCGCAAAGAGTCGGACACGACTGAGTGACTGAACTGAACTGAACCTCAAAAATGATGACTTTATATATACAAAGAGAGTTCACCTTATTTGCGAAAATGGAAACCCTTGTTGAAGTGGCTTATATTATAATCACCCTATCCATTTCTAGATCTAATATATAATTTTTCACCCAGTGAAGTCATAGGTAAATTATTTCTTAGTGCTTGGAAGAAACTAACAGCAGTACTATTCTTGTCACCTTCCTCACCATCACCTTGAAATATTTGTTAAGTTCAGGTATTAAGCCAGAATGGCAATGTATTAAAAGAGGAAGAACTCATTTCTGCCCTCTTGGGAGTTTATAATATTGACACAAATTGTTTATCTCCTTACGCTGTAGAATAACAAAGCTACAAAAAATGTAATATATTGGTTTATTTTTGTGCATGTGCCCAAGTGCATGTAAGCATATTTATTTTCTACAATGTGTTGATTACACTGCAATGCAATTGTACATAGTGGTCATAAAACTGGTTGGACTTTTACTTGTCCAAAAGGAAAACTACATCAATTCTCTTGCTTCAGTTCAGTTCAGTTCATTTGCACAGTCATGTCTGACTCTTTGCGATCCCATGGACTGCAGCATGTTAGGCTTCCATGTCCATCACCAACGCCCAGAGTTTACTCAAACTCATGTCCATTGAATCAGCGATGCTATCCAACCATCTCATCCTCTGTCGGCCCCTTCCTCTTCCACCCTCAATCTTTCCCAGCATCAGGGTCCTTTCAAATGTCAGTTCTTCATATCAGGTGGCCAAAGGATTAGAGTTTCAGCTTCAACATCGGTCCTTCCAATGAATATTCAGGAATAATTTCCTTTAGGATAGACTGATTGGATCTCCTTGCAGTCCAAGGGACTCTCAAGAGTCTTCTCCAACACCACAGTTCAAAACCATCAATAATTCAGCACTCAGCTTTCTTCACAGTCCAACTCTCACATCTGTACATGACTACTGGAAAAACCATAGCTTTGACTAGACAGACCTTTGTTGTCCAAGTAATGTCTCTGCTTTCAATATGCTGTCTAGATTGGTCATAACTTTCCTTCCAATAAGTAAGCATCTTCTAATGTCATGGTTGCAGTCACCACCTGCAGTCATTTTGGAGCCCTGAAAAATAAAGTCTGTCATTATTTCCACTGTTTCCCCATCTATTTCCCATGAAGTGATGGGGCTGGATGCTGTGATCTTAGTTTTCTGGATGTTGAGTTTTAAGCCAACTCTTTCACTCTCCTCTTTCACTTTCATCAAGAGGCTCTTTAGTTCTTCTTTGCTTTCTGCCATAAGGGTGGTGTCATCTGCATACCTGAGGTTATTGATATTTCTCCCAGCAATCTTGATCCCAGCTTGTGCTTCATCCAGCCCAGCATTTCTCATGATGTACTCTGCATATAAGTTAAATAAGCAGGGTGACAATATACCGCCTTGACGTACACCTTTCCCAATGTGGAACCAGTCTGTTGTTCCATGTCCAGTTCTAACTGTTGATTCCTGACCTGCATACAGATTTCTCAAGAGGCAGCTCAGGTGGTCTGGTATTCCCATGTCTTTCAGAATTTTCCACAGTTTATTGTGATCCACACAGTCAAAGGCTTTGGTATAGTCAAAGCAGAAATAGATGCTTTTCTGGAACTCTCTTGCTTGTTCAATGATCCAGTGAATTTTGGCAGTTTGATCTCTGGTTCTTCTGCCTTTTTTAAATCCAGCTTGAACATCTGTAATTTTATAGTTCACGAACTGCTGAAGCTTGGCTTGGAGAATTTTGCCAAGCATGTGAGAAGAGGTGCAATTGTGAGGTAGTTTGAGCATTCTTTGGCACTGCCTTTCTTTGGTATCAGAATGAAAACTAACCTTTTCCAGTTCTGTGGCCACTGCTAAGTTTTCCAAATTTGCTGGCATATTGAGTGCAACACTTTCCCAGCATCATCTTTTAGAATTTGAAACAGCTCAACTGGAATCCCATCACCTTCACTAGCTTTGTTCATAGTGATGCCTGTAAAGCCCACTTAACTTTGCGTTCCAGGACGTCTGGCTCTGGAAGAGTGATCACACTATCATGATTATCTGGGTTGTGAAGATCTTTTTTGTATAGTTCTTCTGTGTATTCTTGCCACCTCTTCTTAATATCTTCTGCTTCTGTTAGGTCCATACCATTTCTGTCCTTTATTGTGCCCATCTTTGCATGAAATGTTCCCTTGATATCTAATTTTCTTGAAGAGATCTCTAGTGTTTCCCATTCTATTATTTTCCTCTATTCTTTGCACTGATCACTGAGGAGGGCTTTCTAATCTCTCCTTGCTATTCTTTAGAACTCTGCATTCAAATGGGTATATCTTTCCTTTTCTCCTTTGCTTTTTGTTTCTCTTCTTTACACAGCTTTTTGTAAGTCCTCCTCAGACAGCCATTTTGCTTTATCACATTTCTTTTTCTTGGGGATGGCCTTGATTCCTGTCTCCTGTACAATGTCACAAACCTCCATCCATAGTTCTTCAGGCACTCTGTCTATCAGATCCAACCCCTTGAACCTATTTCTCAGTTCCACTGTTTAATCGTAAGGGATTTGATTTAGGTCACACCTGAATGGTCCAGTGGTTTTTCCCTACTTTCTTCAATTTAAGTCTGAATTTGGCAATAATGATCTCTTGCTTAAGTCAGTTGAAAAGAAACCTCTCTACCCAGCCCAGGTAATTGACTAAAACTTTCCCTTTATCTCTTAGGTTTGCTCATCATCCAGATTACCCATTTCATGAGGAATATTAACAACTGTGTCTGTGGTTGCTCCAGAGTTCTTGCATTGGGGTTGATGATCGAACCACATCTCAAGGTGCCTGCTTTGTTAGACATCACTTAGCCTGATCAGTTGCAATACTAGAGTAGGAAATAAAAATCTCTAAACCCAGTTTTTTCCCCAAAAGTAAATAAAGACACAATCCAAACAATCCAACATATCACTTGTTTAGCTTTTTCATCTTTTTCCCCCTGTGTAACTGAGATTGAAATGCTGACATCCCTGGAAGTGACTATAGAAGATGGAGTCCTCAAATAAAGCTAACCATAGTATATATACCAAATTTTCCAGGTGTGACTTTTCACCTGTCTACAGTTCTTAAGTGTTTTTTCCTCTTCCGTTCAGTGAATTTCCCACACTATGCAATTTTATGAGATCTTTTAAAGGGATCTAAAGCTTAATGAACACACAATACCATTGTCTATATTTCAATGAAAAATTACTCATTATTCCCCAAACAAAGAAGGCATCAAATTGAATTTAAAAAGACAAGCTACTGATGCCTACACCAAGACAACTGAGATATTAGATCTGACCAAGATTTTAAGAGTATCCATCATGAAAATGTTTCAAGAAGCCATTACAAACATACTCGGGACAAATGAAAAAGTAGAAAGTTTCAATGAGGAAACAGAGTATCCTAGCAAAGAAACAGAATACATAAAGGAAAACCAAATGAAAATTTTAGAAGTGAAAAATATAGTAATGAGAATTAAAACCTCATGGATGAACTCAATAGACCTGAAGGAACAGAATAAATACAGTGTTCTGGAGATAAAACAATATGAATTACTCAGAGGGAATAAGAAAAAGTAGGTTAAAAAAAAAAAGGAACAGTGCCTTGGGGACCAGAGGAGCAATAACAAAAGATTATAACATTCATGTGATTAGAGTAGGGGAAACAGGGAGATGTTCTTCAAAAGGGTATCAACTTTCAGTTGTGAGATGAGTAAGTTCGGAGGATCTAATGTACACTGAGGTGACTGTAGTTAATAATATTGTATGTACAATTGAATTTGCTTATAGATCCTAAGGGTTCCCAACAAAACAAAAACAAACAAACAGGTAACCTGAGAGTTGATGGATGTGTTAATTAGCTTGATTGTAAGTGGGGACCATTTCATAATGTATATGCGTAGCAGGCCATCATTATATGTAAAATTTCAATTGTCAATTATACATCAATAAATCTGAAAAAAAGTGATGAATCCCATCAAATGTCCTTTCATGGAATCAAACAATAGAACTGACATTGAGGAGAATACTTTGAGTTTATAACTGTTCTAATTTTAAAAATTGAGTTTTATATTTATTGTGCTAGTGTCTACTGTCTACTAGAGCAAATCTCAAGACTTCTCAGCACTCAGAAGGGAACTATGTTAGGTGATGGGAGTTAACTCATATCATTTCACAATGCACCTGGATAGCAGATCAGAATCCGCCTGCAATGTAGGAGACCAGGGTTCCATCCTTAGGTCGGGAAGATCCCCTGGAGAAGGGAATGGCTACTTGCTTCAGTATTTTTGCCTGGAGAATTCCACAGACAGAGGAGCCTGGTGGGCTACAGTCCATGGGGTCCAAAGAGTCGGACACAACTGAATGACTAACACTTTCACTCCATAGCAGATCACCATGCCATGTGCTTAAAATACGTGGTTTGTTGATTATACCTCAAGAAAGCTGGAGAACCAGAGGGGAGAGTGGGGCAGAGGTGGGGAGGACAGTTATAAAAGGGATGCCCGTGATGATGGCAAAGTCCTGTGTCCTGACCATGGTCACGACTCATGAAATAAATGTGTGAAAAAATTGCACAGAACTAAATGCACATGCATTGCTAAGTCACTTCAGTTATATCCGACTTTTTGTGACCACATGGACTATAGCCTGTCAGGCTCTTCTATCCATGGGGGTTCTCCAGCAAGAATACTCGAGTGGGTTGCCATGCCCTCCTCCAGGGGATTTTCCTCACCCAGGGATCGAAACTGGATCTCCTGCATGGCAGGCAGAGTCTTTACCCCTGAGCCACAGGTCAAGCCCAACTAAATGCACACCCAGCACAAATCTAAGAAAATCTGAACATGGTCAGGGGGCTGCATGGATGTTGATATTCTGGTTATGACATGTGGCTCTTGGTTTTGCAAGACAGTTATGTTGGGGGAATAGACGGGACACAAGCTTGCTCTGTATTCTTTTTGAACCGCAAGTGAATCCATGATCATCTCAAACTAAAAGTTTACTTTAAGGACTGCACCGGTGGGCCAGTGGTTAAGACTGTGTTCTCCTACTGCAGGGGGCACAGGTTTGATCCCTGGTCAGGGAACTAAGATCCCACATGCCGCAGTGTGGCCAAAAAAGAAAAAAGAAAAGAAAACGTTTACTTTAAAAAAAGCCACTGACTGGCGACTCGTGAAGGTTCGATGCATGATACAGGATGCTCGGGGCTGGTGCACTGGGATGACCCAGAGGGATGCGATGGGGAGGGATGTGGGAGGGGGGTTCAGGATGGGGAACACATGTACACCCGTGGAGGATTCATGTCAATGTATGGCAAAACCAATATAATATTGTAAAGTAATTAGCCTCCAATTAAAATAAATAAATTTATATTAAAAAAATAAATAAAAAGAGCCACTGAATACTTGGCACCAGCTCCACATGTTCTCCTCCCTTTTGCATTCCTTTCTAGTCAGAAGAATTTTGATGTGGCTGTAGCTTTGGGCCCTCCCTACTTACTGTGGAATCCAAAAATAAAATTCTGCCCAGAGCACAGGCTGAAGGAAATGGGAATAAAAACAGTCTGGGCCATGAAAACCAGGAGCTGAATGAATACACAACCTGTTCTATGGAAATGACCTTTGGAAACTGGATACCAGTTCTGAGATTTGGCACTGCTATTACCAAAACAGTGGGCTTCCCTGGTGGCTCATTTTGTAAAGAATCCACCTGCAATGCCGGAGACCTGGGTTTGATTTCTGGGTCAGGAAGATCTGCTGGAGAAGGGAATACCTACTCAAGTATACTTGGGCTTACCTGGTGGCTCCAACAGTAAAGAATCCACTTGCAATTTGGGAGACCTGGGTTCAATCACTAGATTAGGCAGATCCCCTGGAGACCCACCTGGTGGAGGTGGACCCCGTGCTGACCCTGGAGGAGCAGCAGCTCCGTGAACTGCAGCGTCATGGCTATGACAACCCCACCTACCGCTTCCTGGAGGAACGACCCTGAACCAACCCTCTTCTCCCCTTCAGCAGAGCCCAGACCTTCCCTCTTCCTGGAACCCCTGAACCCTAACTCCCAGCCTGGGGGAGAGGGTGAAAAAGTTCATTTCAGACCCTTTGTGAGGGGGCTGGAAATTCTTATTTCCCCTTTCCAGTTCCAAATTCCATCCCTAAGAAATCCCTGGGTATTCCCAGCTGCCCTCCCCGCCTCCTTGAGACCTTTTCATTTTAATTTATTTTGTACATTAATTTATTGTTCCTTAAGGTGACCAGCAGCTTGGTCCCAGTGTCTGTTGTTCCCTGGAATTCATCCTCCCATGTGTCCTCCACTAAGATCCCAATAAAGTCCTCTTCCCCACCAAAAAAAAAAAAATACCAACCACTCCAGTATTCTGGCCTGGAAAATCCCATGGACTGTATAGTAAATGGGGTCACAAAGAGTCGGACATGACTGAGCAACTTTCACTTCCACTTCATTACCAAAACAAGATTATTGAGGGGGGGTGGGGAGGCGGAAGTAAAAAAGAGGGGATAAGACCAGGAGAAAAACAGTCCTTTCTGGGAAGTGTTTTGAAATTCAAATTTTAATTTCTTCCCACAACTGCAAATGATTAACCATAAATACAACTTTTCTATAGCAACATACTCTAACTTGAGAATTTGGGGGGGAACCCCTTTTTTTCCTAAAGTTCAATCCTTAAAGGCTTAAATACTGTCAATTAATATGTACATTTTTAATGATTTTAAAATATAATACAAAATTGCTTCTAGGAGCATCTACATAAATTTTTAATCCTATCCAAAGTTACTGAAAGTGCTATTTTTTCAAAATACTCCAAGTGTTTTGGAGGTTGATTTTTTTATTTTGGGTGGAGAAACTGGAAAATCATTGTCAATTCAGTTTTTATTTCTATTATAATTAATTTGTTCACTGGTTTTTGGACATTCAAATCTTAGCTTCAACCTTCACAACCAGGTAATGTTTGGGAATTATTCAGCCACCATGTGCTTGTCTTCTTAAGAGGACTCAGCACGTTCTGCAAATTAAATGCCTAGTGGGCTTCCCAGGTGGCTCTAGTGGTAAAGAATCTGCCTACAATGCAGGAGACGCAGGAGACCCGAGTTTGATCCCTGAGTTGGGAAGACCTCCTAGAGGAGGGCA
The DNA here is from genome assembly GCF_049115385.1 of Moschus berezovskii. Classification (NCBI taxonomy): domain Eukaryota; kingdom Metazoa; phylum Chordata; class Mammalia; order Artiodactyla; family Moschidae; genus Moschus; species Moschus berezovskii. The sequence continues at coordinate 40,587,001 of NC_142474.1, read as the reverse complement.
TGCAACCCACTCCAGTATTCTTGCCAGGCCATGGACAGAGAAACCTGGTGGGCTCGTCCATAGCGTCACAAAGAGTCGGACACAACCACACAGCACAATGTGGTAAGTAATCAATAACTGTTAGTTACTGTGCTCCTCCAATATCACCCTTTTAAACTGGGAATTTATCATTTCCTTACTTACAAGGACTGCATTATGGTTTTATTACTTTTGTTTTGTCTTTTAGACAGGTTGGAAATCATTTTTCCCAGGCTATGGGAAACCTGTCCCCTATGGCAGCACGTTAGCCTCAGTGAGGGATGGGACAGTGGCAGGCTGCTGAGCACACCGTTTTGCTGTGTGTTGGTAAGGATTTCACTTTAAAACCATCTGCGGGGATTGGCAGGGAACAGAGGATCAGAGACAAAGCAAGAAGGGCCAGGGACTGACAATGGCTGAAGTTGAGTGATGGGGGTGGAGGTTCCTTATGCTGTAGACATTCCAACATTTCCATAACATGATTTTTTTTTTTTTAATGTGAAGGCAAATTATTCAGGAGTCCTTGAATATCCTTGTTTGAGGGTGCAGGCCACCCAGCGCTCTTGTGAGAACCCAGCGCACTGTGCCTCGGATTCTAAAACCTGAATGGGTCTCAGTGGAGAGCGATCGCTGCTCTCGTGATGCCTCCAGTTCTTGGGGCTTCTCAGGGAACCCACCCAAATCAAGCTGTGTCCCCTGCCCTGTCCAGGGCTGCCCTGCCTCAGTGAGGATTCATCTGGGCTGAGCAGGGTCCTCAGAACTCTGCTCTGAAGGGATAGTCCTTGTGATTTTCAGTTCTGAAAAACAGATCAAAGATAGAAGCAGAGAACAGTTATTATTTTTAAGAGAAACGCTGAAAAAATACACTTAACATATTGTTTAAACTCCTGAGTGTACGGACTCAGTCTTATAATTTACCTCCAAAGTGGCCTGTCCTTAGACGGAAAAGAATTATAAGAAGGTTAACTTAACCCCAAAGGTGGTAAACCCCTCTGCAGGGAGCAGTCACGCAATCTGGCCCTTGCTCCCCATCCTTGGGAAGGAGGGTAAAGGAGCCATATTTACATGGGGAACGTGGACAAACGGAGATTCCTGTCCAGGCCAAGGAGGTCAGTCATATCCTCTTCTGATAATTCAAAATCAAACACCTGGAAACCAGAAGGAAACAGTCACTGGGAACTTAGTCTGGTAGATCTTCAACTGAGCCACTTCAGCTGCAAAGCACAGGTGGGGATCCATGGATGGGGATCAGACTTCCTGTGACACTGGACCAAAACCAGGCAGGCTCAGCCTCTGCTGCTTAGGAATCCCTGGGAAGACAGGTATGCCCTGCGTGCGACCCACAGGGTAAGGAATGTTCCAGAATAGAAATTTTCCCAACGTGCAAACCAAAACAACAACACAAGATGAAACAAAGCAAAACAAAACACAACACCATCACAACAACAAAACCAACAAAACCCCCCAAGAAACACAGACCAAAGACATTTCTTCCACACACCCACTTGGTGAGGGAGACCCCTGGTTCCTGGAGGCACTGATGCTCACTGTGTAGTTTTTCTTTTTAGTCCTTCGAAAGCAGTATTCTAAGCAGCTCTCCCCTCTTCCTATCCCTAACACCCGTGCGGACTATGACCCTTGCCTGCATTAAGAGCCGGTCCACTCAGGGACAGCCAACCCTGAGCCCGCAGCTGAGGAGCTGGGGCCAGGGGAGGGACAGAGTCTGGCCTAGCCTCTATCTGCAGGGTAGGAATCAGAGACTTAGTGGCAACCAAAGCAGAAATCAGAGACTCAGTGGCAACCAAAGTTCTGCCTGGAGAGAGAGCTGGAGCCCTGACACATCAGGGCCGGGGCAGCCTGGGTGCAGTGGCTGGCACTGGGGTGAGGGTCAGCCTCGAGAGAACTCTGGCTGCAGCCCTGCCTGTCCACCCCCACCCCCTGTTCCATCCAGCACAGTTCCGACAGCTCTGGGCTGGGAAGGGTCTGTCTCTACTCCAGAGGCCTCATCCTGATACCCCTGCAGTGTTAAAGCCACAGGAGGTGGGGCTGCTGGCTCTCGACATCAGCACACCCCTTCCCCAAGCTAAGAGGTGACCTCAAAGCCTCCGATGCCATGTGAGTCAAAAGGAGGAAGCACTTTCCTGGAAGTTCTCGAGAATCCTCTTTGGGTTGACAGATTTGGGAATCACTCTTACATTTCTCTGGATCTGAAATCGGATCAAAATCTGCAGGGAAAGAAACGTCCAACATCAGACACAGGGCATTACGGGGGTCAAAGCTCAGCACTTTTCCCGACGGTCATGCTTTATCGTGCAGTGAAAGTCCAGAAGCCTGTGGCAGGAGCATGTACTGCAAGTGCTTTCATTCTGAGTCATTCAGAAACCCAACTGGGATTCTCTGAGCAGTCCTAGCAGGAGAAGCTTCGAGGACCTGCACACACCTTAAGGAGAAATCATTGTCATGCCCCATTGAAGAGACAGTGGAGCCAGGACGTGGCAACCCCTGCCTACCTGGGCTGCAGACTTGCTGTGCTTCTGAGCGATTGTCTGGATCATAGGGTCTTCTATCAGGTGCATCCCCCCACTGGAGAGGAGAGTACAGGGCAGAGGCCATGAGGGTAAATGAACATGCTTCCTTCAAACACAAACTCTAGACATATTTTTGTCATGATCCTTGCTCATCATGGGAAACTTAAATGATGCAGAGAAGCTGCCACTCAAATCCTCCCACTCAGACAAAGCACTGGTAATGTTTTAGGGGAGGCAACTAGACACACAGCTTTTCACATACACTTGGTGCTTTTTCTCAAGAGCCAGGCGGCAGTGTTGGAGGCCCTCTGACCTCTTAGCTTGTGTACATCCATTCCCTGCTTGGGCCTTGACTCAGGGCCCCTGGAGCATCCCTACCTGGAGCCACCGAGGGGCAGGTAAGCTGTCACGGACACGTTTCTCGATTGGCAGAAACTGATCAGGTTCTTCTGAGTAAGATACGGGTGGCACTCGATCTACAAGATGACAGCTCACCAGGAGAACAGTCCACCCGAAAAGGGGCCCACATTCCTTCCTGGACCCTGTCACTGCTGAGCTAGGACCCACTTCTAGTGTCTCCACTGGGAAGTGGAAAAGCCTGGACTGTGGTCCCCAAGATACCAGCCTGCTGGGAAGACCTCCATCAGGAGCACTTAAACGTCCCCTGCTCTGCCAGGCCGTCCTTATCCTTTTCGGTAAAAACCTCGGCCTCCCATCTGCTCTAGGCACACAGAGAACAGCAACGCATGGTCACAGGCGGGTGTGGAGCCCACAAGGCACAAGACTGAGTGAAGGGCCAGAACACAGACACCACGTGCGGGAGGCAGCATGGTGTCTGCACCATGGTGTCCAGCTCAGTGCTGCTGGAGATCAGAAGAGCAGCTGCCCTTCCCGAGGGAGGGGGGACTGAAAGGAGCAACCAGGGGCTTCCGGCGGGCCGGCGGGCTGGTCATGTTGGTTTACTGGTCCATATGCTGGTCAGAGCCAGGCTCAGCTTATGAGATGGTCTCGAGCTCTGTTCTTATGTGAGCACTTTTTTGTATGGACTTAACACTTTAACGAAAAGTTTAAAATAAAGTACTGCAAGAATGCCCTTTCTACTTGCAGTGCCAGCCCGTCTAGAGAACTCAACAGTCCTGCCGGCACTAGTCATTTCTCTGCATTAACCTCTCGGCAGTCTGTGACCTGGGCTGAAGGTCATCCATTCGTCCACGCCTTTCAGGCTGCAACGTGCCAGGCTGGAGAGCAGGGGGATCCCTGTGCTTTCTCGTGAAGGCCACTCGCCTTGGAGCATCACCACCGGTGAAGGGTGGGGGCCACTGGGACGGCTCCATTTTTTAACGCACCTGGTGACGCACCCACAGCTGTGCACAGGAGCCAAGCTCAGTTCAGGCCCTCGCTCTGGGGGCACCACCTCACCAGACCAGACTTTTGGGGATCTTCTGCCCCCTCACCCACCGCCTGCCTGACTGCTCCCAGTTCACGATGCTGACAGCCCTGGGGAAGACACCTATACCTCTCGATCCACCCTTTCTTTCGTGGCCCCTGCAGCCTCCCGGAGGTAATGGCTGAAAAGCTGATCAACAGCCTCTGAGCTGGCCCCACACGCACCTGGTTGGTCACCGGCTTGAACCTCAGGTTGGGTTTCTTCAGAAGTCTCTCGAGCTGCTCGTGGTTGAAGTTTGACACCCCGATGGCTCTCACTAGGCCTGTGGCCACCAGGTTTTCCATGGCCTACCAGGGAGAAAGAACCATGGGGCATCCGGGCTGGGCCGTCCCCATGGGTGACCTGCACAGGGTCCAAATAAAGGCCCTGCCCGCTGTTCGACAGTATTTCCCTCAAGGCTTCTCCAGCACTTCTGTGCTCCAGGTCTGCTCCCTGTTGCACCACTAGGAGCTGGGGGCTGTGGGCATACCATGGGACCTCAACAAGCCATCAGTTTCCTCACCCGCACACTGGGGACCACCCTGTCCAGGTCATGGAGCTGTTTAAGGGCCATGTGAGCAGACGCATACACAGCTCTTCGCTGAGGGCTGGCATCGAGCAAACACAGCAGGACGGGCTGCCATTACCGAGTCCCTGTCACCTGGTGTCCGCAGGGCATCCACGCCGGCCTTACCTGCTTGCCCCTCTTTGCCTGGATCACAAACTGCTTCAGCCTCGCGACATGTGCTCAGCTCCTGCCCCTGTGCCAGTTAATGTCTTCAGGGACAAGGGCAGAACAGCTCCACCAGGAGGCGGGCCGCCCTTGGCTTCAAAGGAATGCGGCCTGGTGCCAGGCACGGGCGGCCATGTGTCTGAGTGGCCACAGCCGGTGACCAGGGTCCCTGTGTCCCTGTGACTCCCTGAAGTGGCAACAGCCACCCAGACCCTCACTGGGGCCACACAAACAGCCCAGGGTTTGACCTGGATCCTTGAGAACAGGCCACGCAGTGGACAGACAGGCCAGGTGAGCTCAGTTTCGCCGATTTGGTTGTTTGATGAAAGGGGAGGAGAGGCTGGCCTGGCCCCGCATGCCTCCCCATCTGTGCCCCCTCCCCGCTCTGCCTGGATGACCCTGCACCCCACGCCTGTACCCCTCACCCCACACGAAGAGCTCGCACTTCATCTCCCTGAACTCTGCAAGTTCCACTGTGAACCTCCCCTTCTGGCCTCCACCCTTCCCTGCCCGTGTGGGGGTCACAGGCACCCGCTGGCCTGACTGGATACCCTGCAGGCAGGAGGCCTCCTCCCAGGCCGGCCACCCACTGCCCAGCACCCCAAGCCCACTGCCCCGACCGGCACGCTCCTGCCTTGCTTCTACCTCGGCACTTTTCATCTGGACTCTGGCTTGAAATAAGCTACCCCTTCCTCCACTTCTCCCTGCCCACCCCGAGATGTCCCCTGCCGCCGAAGTTATGGTTCCGAAATGCTGACAAAGCACTAAAGGGAACTACAGGATGGCAGCGTGGTCACCACCAGGACACGGAGAAGCAGGCTTTCAAATTTCCCTTCTTTCTGTATGTTTCACAGTTTCAACATTTTCTGTAAAGATCATGTGATCTTTTCTTACTCTCTGAATCAGTCTGAATTAGTTATCCCTAAAGTAAGTGCTTCAGAAGGATGACAGACCCACACTGAGGTCCTTAGTCAGGTGCTCGTCCTCAGTTTGCGCTGCAAACCAGGGGCCTCTGAACAGGCAGCTGCAGGCCTCACGGTTCTCTTCGGAGATGGTCAACGGGGCTGGCTTACCTCCCACGTGTCCAGGAAGTCCGTGTCACTGGGGATGATCATGCCGTTGTGGTCCACCGGCAAGTCTGCCTCTCCGGACTGCAAGAGCCAGAAGGAAAGGCACTCACTGGGGGCTTATACTGACCCCTGGAGAGGACAAGGAGGAAGGGAGGGAAGAACACTGGACCAGAGGGCAGGAAGCTTGAACTCTGCTCCAACACATAGCTAACCTTCTCCAGTACTCTGAACATCACTGCCCACTGCTCACCCAACAGGGAAGGAAGACCTGGAATCCTTGCCAGCGGCCAGAAAACTGGCAACTTCAGGCAAAAAAAAAATGGAGTCTTTCATGTCCTAAGGGCCCCATCTCCCAAGTCCACTGGTAGGATCGTCCTTCTTTTCTTAGAATCCTCATCATGGTGAGAGATAGTGAATCAAGAACTAGTACAAGGGTGCTGGGAGGTGCAGGGCAAAGAAAGATGGCTACAATACTGCAGTGGGTTGCCACCTCCTCCAGGGGATCTTCCCAACCCAGGGATGGAACCAACATCTCTTGAGTCTCCTGCATTGGGAGGTGGATTCTTTACCACTAGCGTCACCTGGGAAGTGCCAGAGAAGGATGGCAGGAAATTTTTAAAAACCTAAAGCCAGACCTCAGCGCAGCCTCAGGGGTTGGTCTGCAATCCCTCCACCCCTCTGGGTATAGCCCCCTGAGGCAGGTCAAATGGGAGGCCTGTGTATGAAACGAAACGAGGGGCTGAGAGGCAGGGCCTATAGGGCACTAGAGCCTGGGGGCTCTGAGGTCCTCCAGCCCACGCCTTCCCAGAGCTGAGCCCCGAGGGAACCATGTACTCACTGAATGATGACAGGGCACAGCCAGGAAGGGAGGTGTGGCCTACAGGGTCTTGCCGTCCTGTACCTTGAAGCCCATGGGCCAATGCATGAGGTAGAGGTCCAAGTAGTCCAGCTTCAAGGCTTTGAGACTCCGGGTGCAGGCTGCTTTCACCAGGGACTTCTTATGGCAGGTGCACCAGAGCTGCAGGGGCAGGGAGGAAGCATAGACACAATGGCCACAGAGCCCGTGGGAGCTGTGAGCGCACAGCTGCCTGCTGGCCCAGGATCTGCAAGACGCACAACGTCCAGGACGCCCTGGCAGTAAATACAATGGGGCAGTGACACGTCCTTCAGGCACCCCGGGATCCTCCATGGCTGCACTTGTTCAGACTGTCAACATCTCCCTTCTCCTGTACAAACACAGCGGCTACAATCTCCTTGATACCACATCAGCCTCGCTTCTATACAACACAGTTTCCTATGTAACAACTTTCAACCGTGCTCCTTTCTAAGGGAAAAAGAGTGAACTTCTTAGACGACATCCTGACTTCTTCCACAATCTGGCCCGTCCACTTCCCTAACCTGGCAGTTCTCTGCTGCCTAACAGTTTTCCATCTGGGAACGCCAACCAAGCTTCTTAGGGGGTCCCTGAACCTGTGGTGTCCCGTGCCTTTGCTCATGTCACACTGTCCCTGACCCCCTTGACCTGCAATGCTCCCAACCCAAGCACGGAGCTGCACAAGTCCTGTCCCGCGGGTTCAAGTACAGATCGAGTCATCAGCTCCTAAAAGGAGACTGGAAAACCCTCCCCATGCTATTCCCACCGTCTGGTGGCCCGGCCCCGAGCGGTTGGTGGCCCTCTATCTCTATAAGGGAAGTCCTACCTTGCTGACAATAAACAGGTTCTCCCGTCTCACCGCGCCCTCCTTGATCTTGGACTGTATTCCCACTCCAACCTCATTCTCGTTGTGGTACATGTACGCGCAGTCAAAGTGCCGATAGCCCACGTCTATTGCCACTTTTACAGCCTCTGTTACCTCCCCTGGAGCCGCCTGCAAGACAAGAAGTCAGTCACCTGCACTCAGGGGAGCCTGACCCCAACAACCCCTGTTCACTCTAGAACACTTAACAAGCCATAAAAAGTGAAGTTACTGCATTGCTACTCATATTCATCCATCCTAAAGTTAGGAACGTCAGCATCAGAAAGAATTTATAGATTATCTAATTTCAAATTCCTTTACTTATTTGGGGAAAATGCTTTAGGTATGTTTGGTGCCTGCAAATGACTGAGCTAGAGACTGTGCTATGGGAATGAAGGTGCATAAATAAATTTAGGATGAATAATGGTGGCAGGTGTGATGCAAGGAGGTACAGACTCACCCACTATCTGCAAAGGCCATCAGCCCAAGTGTAAAGTCAGACAGGTGCACACAAAGATAATCCACCACACACAGCATTGCAGGAAGCCAAAGGAATGCAACGGATGCTATCAGCAATGTGCAAATTCAGAACACAAACGTCCTCTGCTGCTCAAGCAGGCAAGGGGCCTGGGGTGGGGGAAGAGGCTCACACTACCATGAAATACCACATCCCCAAGGGGTCTCGGCTCACAAGGCACTTTCTCCCTTGAACGTCACGTCACCCCATGAGATGCATCTGTCATAATGATCTTCATTGAATGAGAAGACATTCAGAGTGAGTGAGAGCTAATGAACCAAGCATCCACTTCAGAGTTGGGAGGACCACCAAGAAATCAGAAGGAAGAGAAAATGAATAAAATAGTGAACATCAAATACAAACTGATAGAGAAGACCAACAAGGCCTGCAGTTGGTTTGTTGAAAAATCTTAATAGACTTTTTTTTTTTTTTAATTTTTGGCCATATAGCACAGCATATGGGATCTCAGTGCCCCAACCAGGGGCTGAGCCAGGGCCCCCAGCAGTAGGAGTGTGGAGACCTAACCACTAGACCTCAAGGGCATTCCCTAAAGTAGACAAACAAGACTGGGGAGACCAAGGTTTTTTTTTAATGACATGAAAGACAAGCAGTATATATAGATTAAATATACATATTTAAAAACCTAAGAAACTATTATCAATGACTAGAAGCCAACAATTTGGAAAAGTGAAACGAAATGGAAAAATTCCTAGAAAAACTTAAGAAGAAATAAAGCTCAATTGTCCTATAACTATTTTTTAAAATAAAGCAATTAAACACAATACACAAGAGTTTTACAAAATTTTCCAGTTAGAATTCATACCAATTAAAAACAAAGTTCTTCTGACAAAGGAAAAAGAGGGAACACTTTCAACTTATTTTACTCGACCATAATAAGTTAAACTATTAATACGTCCCTAACCTCTACCAGTTGGTAAGTGGATAGAAGAAATAATTTAAATAATATTTTGATGAGTAAAGGTGATCATTCTAATTCCTGTGTGTGCTCATTGGTGTCTGACTCTTTTGTGACCCCATGAACCATAACCTGCCAGTCTCCTCTGTCCATGGGATACTCCAGGCAAGAATATTGGAATGGGTTGCCATTTCCTATTCCAGGTGATCTTCCTGATCTGAGGATAGAACCCCTGTCTTATGTCTCCTGCAATGGCAGGCAGATTCTTTACCACTAGCACCAGCAAGCAATAACTTTCTATGTGAATTCTTAAATATCTTTTTACTAAAGACTGTTTTAAAAAGAAAGCAAATTTAAAAGGCTTCATAATTAGTGCTGTCTAAATGACAGCGAATGAGATGGCTGGACGGCATCACCAACTCGATGGACATGAGTTTGAGTGAACTCCTGGAGTTGGTGATGGACAGGGAGGCCTGGCGTGCTGTGATTCATGGGGTCGCAAAGAGTTGGACACGACTTAGCGACTGAACTGAACTGAACTGAAACTACTGACAGGGATTAGAAAAAGACAAAGTAGAGGAAGGTCCACAGCACACCAGGCCTCCCTGTCCATCACCAACTCCCGGAGTTCACTCAAACTCATGTCCACAGAGTCGGTGATGCCATCCAGCCATCTCATTCTCCGTCGTCCCCTTCTCCTCCTACCCTCAATCCCTCCTAGCATCAGACTCTTTTCCAGTGAGTCAACTCGTTGCACGAGGTGGCCAAAGTATTGGAGTTTCAGCTTTAGCATCAGTCCTTCCAATGAACACCCAGGATTGATCTCCTTTAGAATGGACTGGTTGGATCTCCTTGCAGTCCAAGAGACTCTCAAGAGTCTTCTCCAGCACCACAGTTCAAAAGCATCAATTCTTCGGCGATCAACTTTCTTCACAGCCCAACTCTCACATCCATACATGACCACGGGAAAAACCATAGCCTTGACTAGACGGACCTTTGTTGGCAAAGTAATGTCTCTGCTTTTTAATATGCTATCTGCTGCTGCTAAGTCACTTCAGTCGTGTCCGACTCTGTGTGACCCCACAGACAGAAGCCCACCAGGCTCCCCCGTCCCTGGGACTCTCCAAGCAAGAACACTGGAGTGGGTTGCCATTTCCTTCTCCAATGTGTTAAAGTGAAAAGTGAAAGTGAAGTCGCTCAGTCATGTCCGACCCCTAGCGACCCCATGGACTGCAGCCTACCAGGCTCCTCCATCCATGGGATTTTCCAGGCAAGAGTACTGGAGTTGCTTGCCATTGCCTTCTCCGAATATGCTATCTAGGCTGGTCATAACTTTCCTTCCAAGGAGTAAGGGTCTTTTAATTTCCTGGCTGCAATCAGCATCCACAGTGATTTTGGAGCCCAAAAAAATAAAGTCTGACACTGTTTCCACTGTTTCCCCATCTATTTCCCATGAAGTGATGGGACCAGATGCCATGATCTTGGACAGGGAGGCCTGGCGTGCTGTGGTTCATGGCGTCGCAAAGAGTCGGACACGACTGAGCAACTGAACTGAACTGAATTGAGAGGAAGGTCCAAAGTACTTCCACTAAAGATTGAAGGTAGGAGGAGAAGGGGACAACAGAGAATGAGATGGTTTGATGACATCACCAACTCAGTGGACATGTTTGAGCAAGCTCCGGGAGTTGATAATGGACAGGGAAGCCTGGAGGGTGGCAGTCTATGGGGTTGCAAAGAGTTGGACATGACTGAGCTACTGAACCGAACTTCCACTATCAAGTTTTTACACTGGAAAGAAAAAGTTTGAAAGTTTCTTTTTAAAACCAAGTTGGCAATGACAGTGTTTTCTTGTCTCTTTGGTACAGATACTTCCCCATCTTCCTGTTGGCTGCTGCTCTGATCTGTCAGGTGACATAGTTTCCTGCTCTTATCCAAGCCTGACACTCTTTTCTTCTGGGCTTTCTCAGACTTTTTTTTTCCTGAACAGTTATAACGGGGTGGGGTGGTGGGGGGCTTCTTTGGCGGCTCAGTGGCAAAAAATCCTCCTGCCAATGCAGGAGACACAGCCTTGACCCCAAATCGGGAAAGATCCCATATGCCTCAGGGCAACTAAGCCTGTGTGCCCCAACTAGGTAGCCTGTGCTCTAGAGCCCCGGGGGACTGCAACTGCTGAAGAGCGCCTGCCCTAGAGCTCTGGCTCCCCAACAGGAGAAGCCACCGCAATGAGAAGCCCAGCTAGAGCAACGAGAGAAAGCCCAGGGAGCAAGGAAGACCCAGCGTAGCCATAAACAAACAAATAAATAAATAATCTCTGCTTATTAAAAAGCAGAGACATTACTTTGCCAACAAAGGTCCGCCTAGCCAAGGCTATGGTTTTTCCAGTGGTCATGTATGGATGTGAGAGTTGGATTATAAAGAAAGCTGAGCACTGAAGAATTGATGCTTTTGAACTGTGGTGCTGGAGAAGACTCTTGAGAGTCCCTTGGACTGCAAGGAGATCCAACCAGTCCATTCTAAATTTCAGTCCTGGGTGTTCATTGGAAGGACTGATGTTGAAGCTGAAACTCCAATCCTTTGGCCACCTGATGAGAAGAGCTGAATCATTGGAAAAGACCCTGATGCTGGGAAAGATTGAGGGCAGGAGGAGACGGGGACGACAGAGGATGAGATGGTTGGATGGCATCACCGACTGTATGGACATGGGTTTGGGTGGACTCCGGGAGTTGGTGATGGACAGGGAGGCCTGGCATGCTGCGATTCGTGGGGTGGCAAAGAGTCGGACACGACCGAGCGACTGACCTGAACTGAAATAAACAGTGATTGGGAAGGACAACCCCCAATTCTAGAAAACCTAATGACTAAACACCCCATTTCCAAAAGCCAGAGGGGCGCCCCCGGCAGGTGCCAGCGACCAGCTGGACCTGCGGAGGCTGTGGCAGGTGTCCCCAGGTAGGTGGTTCTCCATGGAGGGGCGTGTGGGAGGAAGGCGCCGCCCCTCCTCGACCAAGACGTCGCCTCACCTTCCAGGTTCCCAGGCCCAGGACAGGTATCGCCTCCATGGCTCGGAGCGCGTGCCCGCCGGCCCGCGCGGCTCTCTAGGACCGCTAACCGAGTGGACGCCGGACTGGCTGCCGGCAGCAACAGAGGCTAACCGGGTTGGCTGGCGGCGCAGAGGCGGCGGAAGTAGCCAAAGCACTTTCGGCCGTGGACACGCCCAGCTGTAGGGGCCGAGGGTGGGGCTTCGGGGAAAGGACCCGCGCCGGCTCAGGGCCAGACAACCCAGGAGGGACCTGGCCCGGCCCTCGGTCTCCTAGCAACGCCTCCCCAGTCCTGGCGTTTCTCAACGTCGGGATCTCGGCCGGGATCCTGAGGTTCTCAGGGGCGGCTGGGCCGGGCCACCCCGAGGGCAGCGGGGAGAGGCTTGGTGTCCCGCTCTCTGAGCCCTGGGAGGAGGCTAGGCCCCCGAGACTCCTCCCTTGGCGTAGGGGGTGGAAATGGGCGGCTTCAGGGTGCCAGAGGGAAGTTTTTTCCTCCTCCCAAATTGCTGTGCTTGGGCGGGACCCTGAGGGTCTACGGTACCACACACGAGTTAGTGGCCTTAGCTCCTCGTCGGTGACCCGGTGCTCCGAGTCCTGGGAATGTTTTCTAACTCCCGGAGTCCATGGGAGCAGAGCGCAGCCTGGGGACCTGGGGAGCAGGGACGCGGCGGGCACGGGCCGCATCTCCCGGGACCGGAGATGAGACCCTCCCTGCAGAGCCTCCAGTCCGCAGACTGGAGTGGACGGAGCCATTGCTGGAGTCCCGGCCTGCGGTGCCCTTCCTCGTGCTCCTGCACCCAAAACGGACTTCTCTCCAAGGCTGGACTCGGGGGCCACCTCTTGGGCGTGGCCTCTGGGGTCAGTCACAGACAAGCTTCTTAGTTTGGCTGGACTTGGTTATTAGAGCTGAGTGACCCTGAGCATCCATTCCGTGGCTCATCAACAAATTGGGGTGAAATAACTGCCGGGGAGAGCTCCCTAATAACAGTAATTACGCCTAACACTCAGGCCTCACTGTGGGGCTGCCTGCTCTCAGGGCTCCCTCCAGCGCCTTATACCAATCAGGGGAGCGGCCAGGGCCAGGCTGGACCTGGTGCGGGTCCCAGGTCCTGCCAGAGAAGATGGGAGTAGCTGGAGGCGAGATGGAGGGGGAAGGGGCGGCCTGACCTTCTCCTGCCCAGGCCCATGTCTACACCACCTCCAGGCCTCCTGACCTAGCGGTGCAGAGAGCTGGCCGCTGGTTGCAGGGGAGGGTGGGGGGGGGGCTTAGAGTGGGACCAGGACAGCAAGATGTGTGGAAGGTTATTCCATGATTTCATGTCCCCTGGTTTTCAGCCAGGCTGATTTGTGTGGGGTGGTCTGTGGGTGCCTGGGGTCGTGGGATTGCAGTACGGCGGCCGTTGGTGCCGTGCGGTAACTGCCAGGATGAGAGCCATTGGTACACTTGACACGGGTTCGCCCAGGCGGGGTCTCTTTCGCGCACTGCTAGACGCGTGCATGTGCACTGGACAAGCTAGGAGACTAGGCTGCCCCACCACCCCTTGCTGAGTCCGCAAGTGGGAGGGAGGCCCTTTGACTTGGAGCTCATGCTGCTGAATCCACCCACGGAACTGGGGGCCAGGAGCTCGGGCCGTGCTCACACCGAGTGGGGCTCATGCAGTTGAGTGTCCATCCGCTCCTGGGACAATCTGGGATGTGAGACCACAATTAGAGCCAGAGAGATGGGCGGAGTCCACAGAAGGGAGGATTCAATACCCTGAGGTCAAGGCTAAACCTTCCCTTTGGGTGTGCTTTGGGCATGAGAACCCCTAAGGCCCTGCGCGCCCCTCCCACGTGCGGCCCTTTCCTCTGGGCATCCCCCCACGTGGTATGCATGTGACTTCCAGTCTCCTCCCTATCCATCTATATGCGTGGTGTGCAGAGACCATTTTTGCAGTATATGAGAAACTTGGCAGTGTTACCTGTGCAATGGAACAATGAGATAGATGACGTTATTAAAAACTGGCTGTTGTGAGATTACTTTTACAATAACACGTTTTAAATTTTCATAAATAGTTTATACTTTGAAGCAATGTGAGAGAAAGGATTTTTCATATTTATTTCAATAGGTCAAAAACAGACGGTTAATTCTTTAATAGACAGCATTTCAGAAGGAATTACTGTTCATTATCTGTAGATGCAGAGAAAATCCACAAATTGTAAATCAGGTAGATTCTATTTATAATGTGCTTCACCTGAGCTTAGGAAATATTTTCTGACTCTGCAGAGATGGGTTTATTTAGGAAATACAATTGAGGTAAAACAACTGCATGGTAAAAAATTGTTACTTATTTGGTTGAAAATACTCCTAAAACAGAGAACTTCATTCTTGAGCTGTATGTAAACTTCATTTGAGTCTCCTGCCCTCTAGTGGTCATTTCTCAAAATGCAGACAAAGCTGTATGCGGGGATCTCGGAAATGAACACAAACCTATGAGTTTGAGCAAGCTCTGTGAGTTGGTGATGAACAGGGAGCCTGGCGTGCTGCAGTCCAAGGGGCCTCAAAAAGTCGGACACGACTGAGCGATTGAACTGAACTGAAGTGTAGGAATCAAGTTCCAAATTTTAACACATTTGAGGAAGCTGAGAAGTTTTCTAACTTGGTTTCCTCATTTTCAAAACATAATCACCATGTCTTAATTACATACTCCCTTGAGATTACTGATAGAAAATTGAATTTGGGCATCTCCTGACCATTTGACTTAATTTTCTGTAAAACTGGTACATATCTAGTATAGTCTTATCACTATTGCATAAAGGTTGTTTTGAAAATACTTTAAAATGTACTACCCTGTTTCCTGTTATTAGTTAAGCCCATTACATGCTGTATCTTTTATTCTTCATTACTACCCCCATACACCTGGTGAAGTACACACTGTATTATTCCAATTTCATAAGAAAATAAAGTGATACTCAGCAGGGGCTGATAAGACTTGGGAAGTGACACAACCTGGGCCTGAAAGACTGAGTTTTGTGCCACGATTTTTGTTCTTCTAACAATTCATAATTAATTTTGAGCTAATTTTTAAATTATCAATATTCAACCATAAGTGTTATCCTCCAGCTGAGCTACTTAAAATCCTAAGAGATGATGCTGTTAAGGTGCTGCACTCAATATGTCAGTAAATTTGGAAAACTCAGCAATGGCCACAGGATTGGAAAAGGTCATTTTTCATTCCAATCCCAAGGGAAGGTAATGCCAAAGAATGTGTAAATTAGCATACAATTGTGCTCATTTCACCTGCTAGCAAAGTAATACTCAAAATCCTTCAAGCTAGGCTTCAGAAGCACGTGGAGATATTAAGAAGAGGTGGCAAGAATACACAGAAGAACTATACAAAAAAGATCTTCAGGACCCAGATAATCACGATGGTATGATCACTCACCTAGAGCCAGACATCCTGGAATGAGAAGTCAAGTGGGCCTTAGGAAGCATCACTACAAACAAAGTTAGTGGAGATGATGGAATTCCAGTTGAGCTATTTCAAATCCTAAAAGATGATGCTGTGACAGTGCTGCACTCAATATGCCAGCAAATTTGGAAAACTCAGCAGGGGCCACAGAACTGCAAAAGGTGTTTTCATTCCAATCCCAAAGAAAGGCAATGCCAAAGAATGCTCAAACTACTGCACAATTGCACTCATCTCACACGCTAGTAAAGTAATGCTCAAAATTCTCCAAGCCAGGCTTCAACAATATGTGAACCATGAATGTCCAGATGTTCAAGCTGGTTTCAGAAAAGGCAGAGGAACCAGAGATCAAATTGCCAACATCTGTTGGATCATCGAAAAAGCAAAACAGTTCCAGAAAAACATATATTTCTGCTTTATTGACAATGCCAAAGCCTTTGACTGTGTGGATCATGATAAACTGTGGAAAATTCTGAAAGCGATCGGAATACCAGTGAAGGAAAGTTAACCTGGCTCAAAATAGCCTGGAGTTAAAACTCCCCTCCAGGTCTTCCCCACCATTCTATGTAAAACAAAGAACTCTCACCCCAAGGAAATAAAACGGACATTAAGGTTGATTATCCCCGACTCCAAGCTGGTCCCAGTCTCTGGCCAACCTCCAGATTTCCTTGCCCTAGCCATTTAAGAGATAACTACTCCAAACAACCTTGGAGAAGAACAAGCCCCCTTAAGACAGTAGATTTACACATATATGCCCGTATATACTTTTTTCTTGGATTAATGCAGGGCTCACTAATCTGACTGCTGCCCCTTCTCGCCACATTAAAGGTGATCCGTTCCTGTAAAGTGCCGGTCTCATTCTTCTTCCGAACCTCACCTTCTCTAACTCCCTTACCCTACATTTTTTGGTGCCGAAACCCGGGAGGTTGAGATTCCTTCTCGTTCTCTATGGCCAGCTCTTCGGAGCTGGAAGCCTGTAGAGCTCACTTTCCCACCCGGACTTTCAAGACCTCCTTGAGAGGACATCCTGTGCCTTCGTGAGTGGTACAAGTCCTGTGTAAGGGCTTTATTGATTTCCCACATAACCCGAGGAATACTGGTCTCCCCCCCCCCCCTTTTCTCTATACTTTCTTTTCCACAAGACCGACCACCTCCAGGACAGAGGCCTTTTGCCATTCAACCTCCCTCCATCCACCACGAATTCTCACCTGATCCAGTAGCCCAGGTAAGCTCAGATGGTACTCTAGGGTGCCATAGACTATCCTCCTTTCCGGGTTCCCAGAGAACCTTCCAGTCAAAAGGCCCTCTGGGAAGGTATGTGGGGGACGTCCCTCCCTCCTTCAGAGCCTCTCTCTCTCTTGGCCTAATCAAAACATTAGGTGATGACCTTTTCTCTTCATGGCACAGTCGCTAGCCATTTGCTATGGGGTCAAGGCAATCTGACCCACGGGACTCTCAAATGAAACCTCAAACCTCTACTCTTGACCGATCTCAAGGTTCATAAACTCGAGTCACTCTGCACTCAAATTTGCCCTCAATACAAACTGGATAACCAAAACCACTTGAGTTCGGGACTTTCGATTTCTCTCACAAACTTCCTCAAATGGAATGGCAAATGGTCGGAGGTCCCCTATATTCAAGTCTTCTGGGACCTTAGAAGACATCCTTCTCTCTGCAAGGGCTGTTTTACCTATCAAATCCTCCTCTGCTCTCTCTCCCCCTCCATTACAAAAGAATCCAAATCTAAATCCCCTAAAAGGTCCCCTAAACCCCCAGTTCCTGATTTTGACCCAGCAGATGAGCCTCCTCCCTACCTGTAGCCCTTCCTCCTTCAAAACAGGAAGCGATGACTCCAAAATCCCAAAAGAGATTTCCAGCCCCCCCTCCCCCATCAGCCAGGACCTGAAGCAAACACATGCTTCCCCTCAGAGAGGTAGCAGGACTGGAGGGCCCTACACGGGTTCATGTGAATTTCTCAATTTCTGATATGAGCCAAACTGAAGAAAAATTGGTATCTTTTTGAGAAAATCCTACTAGGTATACAGAAGAATTCCTCTGCCTTACACAAGCATGTCATTTAACCTGGAATGATCTTTATTACATCCTAAATGCCACATTAACCCCTGATGAAAAGGAACGGATATGACAGGCAGCCTGGACTCATGCTGATCAGCTCCATAACCAAGACAGGACTAATCCGGTGGCTGATGATGCAGTCCCTTTAACCACGATGCCAGCATCCGGTATCAAGGCGATGCCAGCATCCGGTACCTAAATCATATGATCACCTGTTTACTAGAAGGAATGCTAAAAAGCTCTCACATTCATGTTAACTATGATAAGATTAGCAAAGTGACTCAAGAAAAAGATGAAAATCCTGTGTCCTTTTTCTTTCACGGCTTACTGAGGCAGTCCCAAAATACACTAATCTAGATATTTCCACCCCCGCCGGACTTCTGTACCTACTCTTCCAGTTCATAAGCCACTCAGCCTGATATTCGTCGAAAACTACGCCAGTTGGAGAAGGGCCCTGAAACCCCTCAGCAAGATCTCCTAGAAATAGCCATTAAAGTTTTCAACAATAGGGAGAAAGAAGCCAAAAAAGAGAAAGAAAAGGAAAGAAAGGCCAAATATCCTTTTTCGCTGCAGCTATCTAAGAAAAAAGTTCAAATCCTTTGGCCCACCCACCTCGGCCCACCCATATGGACCTAACCCTCCAGGCCCCTACTTTCAGTTCAGTTCAGTTGCTCAGTCGTGACTGACTCTTTGTGACCCCATGAATCACAGCACGCCAGGCCTCCCCGTCCATCACCAACTCCCGGAGTTCACTCAAACTCATGTCCATCGAGTTGGTGATGCCATCCAGCCATCTCATTCTCGTCGTCCCCTTCTCCTCCTGCCCCCAATCCTTCCCAGCAACAGAGTCTTTTCCAGTGAGTCAACTCTTCTTCGCATGAGGTGGCCAAAGTATTGGAGTTTCAGCTTTAGCATCAGTCCTTCCAATGAACACCCAGGATGTAATCAAATGGGACACTAGGCTAAGTCCTGCCCAAACCCCCAAGCACCCACCAAACCCTGCCCCACCTGCAAACAATGGGGCCACTGGAAAATGGATCGTCCTCAGACACTACCCACCAAATCTCGGGGTCCACCCCAGGGCCAACAATGGGCCAGGAACCAGACTGAAGGGGGCCCTGGCACCCCAGACCAGTGAGGGGATTCCTCACTCAGAAGGGCACACCTATTCTCAATGCTTCTTTTATTTCTGAACTCCTCCATTCATCTCAGCTCCTGAAACAAGTTGCTGTAATACATTGCCCGGGACATCAGCAACATGGCCCTACCCCCTTTCATAACAATATATCATATCACCAAGCAAAGCAGCAGGCCGCTTTCATTAGTCCCATCTTTGGGGCTTCCCTGGTGGCTCAGAGGTTAAAGTGTCTTACTATAGCCCAAATTGGCAAGCCTAACATCCGCACATTACTTTCATATTTATATTCCCTTTTCCACCCCTCTGCAAAAGTACTTAAGGCTTTCCTGCAGAACTTTATTGAACTAAGGACGATATACCTTATTTAAATAATCTGACCCAAACTTGTACCATTTGTCAGCAGACAAATCCTAATTCTAACATTCACCCCGCTCCTTTCCCCACCCACCAAATTGCGGACATCTTCCTGCACAAGACTGGCAGATAGATTTCACCCGACATGCCACCTGCAAAAAGGGTTAAATTTCTTCTAGTCTTCATATATACATTTTCTTGATGAATTGAAGCTTTCCCTTCTAACAAACGAGCCCCTACTGTGGCTCAGCTTATTCTTACTGAAATCCTCCCCAGGTCTGGAATGCCTTCCTCCCTCCAGTCTGACAACAGGCCCGAGTCCACATCCCAAATCACCCAAAATATTGCACGAGCCCTTCAAGTTCCTTGGAGGTTTCACATTCCTTATCATCCCTGGTCTTCCAGTAAGGTTGAGAGAGCCAACTGAGTCCTAAAAAAAAAAAAACTCTGACCAAATTAACGATCGATCTTCATCAAGACTAAACTCCTCACTTTAGTCCTCTTAAAGGTCCGGGCCGTAGCAAAAAAACCCCTTAAATATCAGTCCATTCGAGGCCATGTATGGGAGGCCCATAATACCTTTGGGTCTTTCCCCCTCCGAGGATGGTCCCAAACTGCCTTCCCACCTTCCTTTTCCTTTACTTGCCCAGATATGAGATGCCCTTTGGCAACATATGGATGGACAACTTACTCCCTCGATCACACCCTAATTTTCCATACCCATCATTTCAAATAGGAGATAAATTTTGTATGACAAATCCCACTCAGACCTAACCCCAAAATGGCAATGTCCCTCCACAGTAATTCTGCTGACCCCTACCTCTACAAAATAAAAGAAATCACCCCTTGGGTACACATCACCCAGTTAAAAAAGGTTATGCAGCCCAATGATGAAATTGCTTGCCAGACTAATACTTATCAAGTTTCTCACATAGACCCTACAACTCTAAAGTTCTCACGGCTTCCACTGGCCTCAACTGGCGATGGATGAGCCTGTCAGTTTCACGGTTTCAATTATTCCTGGAACAACTTCTAGTAGATATCTGGGTCTCGAGTCCTCAAGGATCCACTTCAAACTTGCTGAAGATTACATCTCCACCCTGTGGCTACAGGGAAACTTTTACAACTTTTACCCATTCAAAATATAATTCTTTTCCATAGTAATCTATCTTTCACTCACTTTCCCAAATGTTGTTTAACATCTTCTTCTTATCCTCCCTTCTTCCTCTGACCAAGGAATTCCTTCAAAATCCTAATCTCAACTATATATTCCGGACCCTTAATTTAACCCATATACTTTCAATGCTTCTAACCCACAATTAGCTAAAGATTGCTAGATATGTCTATCCATAACTCCTCTGTGAGATTCAGCCCTCCCCACATTCATCCTCAACTGGACCACAGGTAACATGTCCCTACACCACTCATACAGTGGAGAGCCTTTATTCGTCTCATATCTTAAATAGCTTCACACAAGTGACCAAATCAGAAATTCAGACATACTCTTAGAATCTTTACTCACTGAACTTCCCTTCTTCAATGAAAAACCTCCAATTGGAGGCCCTATTGCCTAGAGAGTAACACTGTTACAACCAGCTCCTTTTTGCATATCAAGAAATTCCCAAAACAGTTCATATGACCAACCCATGGGCACAAATCCCTAACTCCATGTGCAACCATATCTCCATCTTACTCTTTGTTACTGGAAAGGCTATATATGTTTTGGTCCTATAGGACACTCTTTAACCTTTACAGGGTGGTTTCCCTCAGCATATTCCTCCTCTTCTCCCATTGTTGGGGCCACCTTAGCAGGGTCTCTGAGCATCCTTGAATGAATACCCCCACCACCACCAACTCCTCTTTGCCATCAACTTCAGCTGTTGTATTATGACACCTGGCCTATTTTTCCTGTGTGGGACGTTTACATACCTCTGTCTACCTACTAACTGGACCGGGACCAGCACCCTGGTATACTCCAGTCCAAACATTTTAATAGCCCCCAATGATCAACCCTTGCCTATTCCTCTCATCCACAAGTGAATAAAACGAGCCATTAATTTCATTCCCCTTTTAGTAGCGCTAGGAATAGTGGCTGGAATGGGAAAAGGAATCGCTGGCTTAACCACCTCCATCCAAAACTACCAGACACTCTCTAAGGACCTATCAGACAGCCTCCAGAAAAAAGCTCAAGGCCTAATAACTATCCAAAATCAACTCGATTCCTTGGCGGCCATAGTATTACAAAACAGAGGGAGATTAGATCACCACAGAGACGGGAGGTCTGTGCCTTTTTCTAGATGAATCCTGCTGTTTCTATGCCAACCAGTCCGGTATTGTCCAAGGAGCTGCAAAAAACCTTACAGATCGAGCCTCATGAATACGCCAGAGATTAAGCAACTCCTGGAAGTCATGGTTAACAGATTGGAACTGGATGCTTTGGGTTTTATGCCTTCTCGGACCATTCATTTTTATCATCCTCCTACTCACCTTTGGGCCTTGTTTAATCTTTTCCAGGGATTCCTCCAAGACCGAATCCGAGCCATTGCCCAAGCCCAAGTCAAGACTGTCCTTTTTCTTGAGACCCTGACAGCTAGAATAGAAAATAAACATTACAGGCCTTAGACTTCCTTGCTCCCAGACCACAATCCACTGACCCTTATTTATCAGCACGAAGAATCCCTGAATATTAGCAATACCCACCTCTCTTTCTCTTTTTATATATATTCCTTAGGGTCTGGAATGAAGGAAAGTTACATGGCTCAAAATGGCCTGGAGTTAAAACTCCCCTCCAGGTCCTCCCCACCATTCTATGAAAACAAAGAACTCACCCGAGGGAAAAAAAAAAATGGACACTAAGGTTGATGACGCCCAGCTCCCAGCCTTTCCCAGCCTCTGGCCAATCTCCAGAATTCCTTGCTCCAGCCATTTAAGAGATAAGTCGTCCAAACAACCTTGGAGAACAGGGCCCCTTAAGACAGTAGCTTTCCACATATATGCCTATGTATACTTACTCTTTTCTTGGGTTAGTGCCGCCGCCGCCGCCAAGTCACCTCAGTCGTGTCCGACTCTGCGACCACATAGACAGCAGCCGACCAGGCTCCCCCATCCATGCGATCCTCCAGACAAGAGCACTGGAGTGGATTGCCATTGCCTTCTCCGTGGGTTAGTGCAGCAGCTCACTAATCTTGACTGCTGCCTCTTCTTGCCTCATTAAAGGTGATCTGTTCCTGTAAAGTGCCAGTGTCCTTTTTCCGAACTTCGCCATCTCTAACTCTCTTACCCTACAACCACACCACCTGACCTGCCTCTTGAGAAATCTGTATGCAGGTCAGGAAGCAAAAGTTAGAACTGGACATGGAACAACAGACTGGTTCCAAGTAGTAAGAGGAGTACGTCAAGACTGTGTATTATTACCCTGCTTATTTAACTTATATACAGAGTACATAATGAGAAACACTGGGCTGGATGCAGCATATGCTGGAATCAAGATTGCCAGGAGAAGTATCAATAACCTCAGATATGCAGATGACACCACCCTTATGGCAGAAGAAGAACTAAAGAGCCCCTTGATGAAAGTGAAAGAGGAGAGTGAAAAAGTTGGCGTAAAGCTCAACATTCAGAAAACTAAGATCATGGCATCTGGTCCCATCACTCAATGGCAGATAGATGGGGAGACAATGGAAACAGTGGCAGACTTTATTTTGGGGGCTCCAATATCACAGCAGATGGTGACTGCCGCCATGAAATTAAAAGATGCTTACTCCTTAGATAGAAAGTTATGACCGACCTAGACAGCATATGAAAAAGTAGAGGCATTATTTTGCCAACAAAAGTCGGTCTAGACAAAGCTATGGTTTTTCCAGTAGTCATGTATGGACGTGAGAGTTAGGCTATAAAGAAAGCTGAGTGCTGAAGAAT
Source organism: Moschus berezovskii (assembly GCF_049115385.1). Classification (NCBI taxonomy): domain Eukaryota; kingdom Metazoa; phylum Chordata; class Mammalia; order Artiodactyla; family Moschidae; genus Moschus; species Moschus berezovskii. The sequence continues at coordinate 40,564,084 of NC_142474.1, read as the reverse complement.
TGATGCTTTTGAACTGTGGTGTTGGAGAAGACTCTTGAGAGTCCCTTGGACTGCAAGGAGATCCAACCAGTCCCTTCTAAATGAGATCAGTCCTGAGTGTTCACTGGAAGGACTGATGCTGAAGCTGAAACTCCAATACTTTGGCCACCTGATGCAAAGAGCTGACTCACTGGAAAAGACCCTGATGCTGGGAAAGATCGAAGGCAGGATTAGAAGGGGACGACAGACGATGAGACGGTTGGATGGCATCACCGACTGGACAGACTTGAGTTTGAGTAAACTCCGGGAGTTGGTGATGGACGGGAGGCCTGGCGTGCTGTAGTCCACGGGGTCGCAAAGAGTTGGACGCGACTGAGCGACTGAACTGAAGTGAACTGGAAAAGGACCGAAATCCTTACTGTAACATTCGCATTACTCCTGGGCGCAGAGCTCCTTCTCTCCGAATGAAGGTGGAGAGAACGGGGAAGGTGACGAACAGCAACTGTACACGAGTATTCTGGCCTGCGCTAAACGACATCGGCGAGCGTGAGAGACCGCGAAGAGGAGTAACCGCCAGAGCGCGACTCCTTGCCGCGACCGGGAGGGGCGGGAGGACTTACCGCTCCCGATTCCTCCGGTTTCCGGCCGGGTTAACTGGACGGAAATAGTTTCAGAAACGGAACACAGCCCCCGCCCACTTCGCAGCCCGCCCCACCTCTCTTCTTGCAGCAAGAATAACCGCCCTTCCTCCGTTCCCTCAAGTCCCGCCCTTTCACCTGCCCGGCTCCGGAGAAGAACCCACAGCCCCCAGAAAGCCCCCGAGCGCGCCGCCGTACCGGGCTGTGGAAGTAGACGTGCCGGAAGGTCGTAAAGCGCGCCTCTTCCGGTTAACGACAGCCGTGCCGAGCGTCCCCTCCCGCAGCCGCCCCCCGGTAAGCGTCTCCGCCGGAATCTTGGTAGTACAGTTTTCTCCCCGCTTCCCGGCCACGGTTTTCTTTGGTCGCCCTGTTTACCCCTGCATCATGTTCAAGAAATTTGATGAAAAAGAAAACGTGTCGAACTGTATCCAGTTGAAAACTTCCGTTATTAAGGGCATTAAGAACCAGTTGATGGAGCAGTTTCCCGGCATCGAACCGTGGCTGAACCAAATCATGCCAAAGAAGGATCCGGTCAAAATAGTGCGATGCCACGAGCACATAGAAATCCTCACGGTGAATGGGGAGCTGCTGTTCTTCAGGCAAAGGGAAGGGCCCTTCTATCCAACGCTGAGGCTGCTGCACAAGTATCCTTTCATTCTGCCCCGCCAGCAGGTGGACAAGGGAGCCATCAAGTTCGTGCTCAGCGGAGCCAACATCATGTGCCCAGGCCTGACCTCGCCGGGGGCCCGCCTCTTCCCCGCCGCAGTGGACACGGTGGTGGCGATCATGGCGGAGGGAAAGCAGCACGCCCTTTGCGTGGGCGTCATGAAGATGTCCGCGGACGAGATCGAGAAAGTCAACAAAGGAATCGGCATCGAGAACATCCATTACCTCAATGACGGGCTGTGGCACATGAAGACGTACAAGTGAGTCTGGGAGGACGCGCGCCTGGTGCCCGGCGGACCTCGTGCCCAGCTTGTGTCCGAGTGACGCCAGGGAGACGGCTCCTCAGTGCTTAAGACATTCAGCGGACACTAGAAAAGGAGAAAGGCCAAGTAAAAGTTTTGGAACGAACCCCTCTGTCTGTGTGTGTGTCATTTGTCTGTGTGCCTGTGAGTGTGTTTGTGTCACGGCGGTTGTCAGTTTAGATTTCCTGTCTTGGTCTAAGCGGGTATTCGTTGGAACAGGCTCATTATTTCCCTCAGAAAAGTAGATTTCAGAGTCAAGAGCGTGCACTTGTTTGACAGACCCTAGTGAGTGAAAAGGTAGGGGAAGTAAGTGGCGAGGGACTTCCCTGGTGGTCCAGGGATTAAGACTGCCGCTTCCACTGCAGGGGGCTCAGATTCCATCCCTGGTAGGGGAAGCTAAGAACATGCCCCGAGGCCAAAAAAACTGATTGGAGAGAGGCCCAAAACAACTCTGTTCATACGACTGCTTTAAGGGGTGAATACTAGAAACAAAATCCGGTACAAAGTAAACTTCAGGCTTTATTGGTTGTCCACCCAACAAACATTATTCCTGCTTTTTCATTCTTGGTGGCGGAAATGTGGGTCGATCCCTTGTCTACAGGAGTCTGGAAAATGGTCATTAGTCTAGGCCTATCATGGTGGGTGGTCTATTTCCCTGTGAGATGGACTCACTTGTGGGCGGGCATGGGGCCTAAGGCTAAACAGGATCTTATATTTAGGAAAAAGAGGGTCCTTCCTCCCCTGGTTTTGAGTCATTTACAGCTGGGTGTGTGACCTGGGTTAGGAGGGGCGACTGAAAAAAAAAATGCTTGGGGAGAAACTCTCCCTATGTTGAATGGCGAATGATTTTGTTCTTGCTAAACACACACACATACGCACCCTTGATAATAGTCTGAAGGTGATTATGTTGAAAATAGAAAATAATAGTGCCTTTGTTGATTTATGAACTGATGATTAATCAACTATGCAGACTCTATGTTGAGACTTCTTAAGGGATGTGACTAAATTCTGTGAAATGAAAAAATTTTTCTTGTAGATTACTTTATTTTTACCTAAGTTTTCTGAAATTTAAATCTATAAGGAGCTCAATTTTTATAGGGTGGCTTCATAGACCCCCAACTGAAAAATATTTTAAGTGGGGATAAAATAGGTCAGCTGAAAAATTCATTGGTTTTCTTCATATGAGCAGTTTCAGTGAAATTCACATGAATGCTAGGTAAATTGCAGTAGATTTAGGGGTGAAAGGGGAAGAGTAGGTTAAGATGTGGGAGTCCACACTTAATGTTATTACTTAGAGAATTTGGGGAATTGAAAGGTGGGTGAAAGAAGGTTGTAGTCAAGATACTCTGTTTTGGAGCTTATTTGCTGTTGTTATTTTAATTGTGTTTATTTTATTTCTTTTTCTTGTGGCATGTTTGTTAGTGGGCTATCTGAGCATATTTGTATGCTGAGGGGAGAGATTCACTGAGAGAGGAATGCTTGGTGGGGATGTAGTCAGTGGAATAGGAGAGCAGGAAGGAGTGGCCCCAGAAGCAGGGGTGGAGGATGGCCTCTGTCCTCAGAGATCTGCACATTCGGGTTGTCTCCTTTCACCATAGGCTTGTCACAGAACAGCTCTTAAACACTCCTCTTCAAAACACTGTTTTTCTCCTCAAAGGAGGAGGAGAGCTTTTGCCCCTATTAATTCTCTAACCCTGTCAGCAACATTAACTCTGGTCACTGGTGGATCACTGTGGAGGGTCTGTAAACTCATGATGATCCTCTGGAGCATTCATGCCTCCGATGAACATCAATGGAGACAGTCAAGCCAGCAACCTCACAGTTTTTTTTAACATACTCTGACGATCTCCACCAAACGCTGAACACAGACTTTCTGGATCTGCTCTAAGCTGCCTTCTTTGAGGTCTCTTCAATTCCCCGCTACCTCATCTGATCCTATTGGATGCTCTTGATATCCTTTTGAACAACTCAGGATGGAAAGCCTGAATACACTTTGGAAATCAGATGGAGGTCTAGAATTCTATGAACTTCATGAAATTTTTTGAAAAATCGGTGTGTGTGTGTATGTGCGTAGATAACTGTGCTTGGGAAAGTATTGTCTACATCGATCATGTTTTAAGGTGATCTGTGAGCCTAAAGGGTATTGTGAGTGATCAGAAGAGGATCCCCTCTACTTCCTTTCTGCTACTGCCAGGGCCTCGTTCAATGATAGGGATGCTGGATAATGATATACAAATTATAGTCACATCCTAACACCAGAATCTACCCACCCCAGTGCTCTGTAACCCAGAACAGTTCAACAAACATTACTGGGTATTACTTTAGGTTCAGACACTGGGCTAGGAGTAAGGGAATGAAATAGAAATATAATATTACTTTAGCTGTTTTCCAGAAGCTTGGCCTTGTTCGGGAGGCAAACTTAGATAATTTCACTTTCCTATGTTTGTATATGTATTTAACCTTCCCTGGTGGCTCAGAGGTAAAGAATCTGCCTGCAATGCAGGGGACACAGTTTCAATCCCTGGGTTAGGAAGATCCCCTGGAGAAGGAAATGGCAACCCACTTCAGTATTCTTGCCTGAAAAATTCCATGGACAGAGGAGCCTGGCAGGCTAACAGTCCACAGGGTTGCAAGGGTCAGGCATGACTTAGAGACTAAACCATCGCCACTATCTAAACTAATATGGTAAATACCTGAATTACCTATGATGAAACAGCTGAGTGAATGAGGGAAAATTGTCTCTCCCTAGAGAATCAAAGCGGAGAAGGCAACGGCACCCCACTCCAGTACTTTTGCCTGGAAAATCTCAGGGATGGGGGAGCCTGGTGGGCTGCCGTCTATGGGGTAGCATAGAGTCAGACACGACTGAAGCGACTTAGCAGCAGCAGCAGCAGAGAATCAAAGAAGGTTTCTGGATGAGAGGATATGTGTGAGTGGGGATAGAGAAAATGCTTAAGACTGTCTTCATAGTAAGTATGGTAAAAAGTTATAGTAAAAGCTATGTTGTGAGCAATGCAGTTGAGTCACAGAAGCACAAGCAGTCTGGCTTCTGTAGGCCATGATTTTCACCTTAGGAAAAGATGAGAGGAAATGATGCTGGAGGCTTTGGGTAGAGATCCACTTTTTATGTGCTGGGAAGAATTTATATACTCAGCAATTTGAATGGGTCTTTAAAAGACTGCTAAGAAAGAGTGCGGAGAAGGCAATGGCAACCCACTCCAGTACTCTTGCCTGGAAAATCGCATGGATGGAGGAGCCTGGTAGGCTGCAGTCCATGGGGTCGCTAAGAGTTGGACACGACTGAGCGACTTCACTTCCACTTTTCACTTTCACGCGTTGGAGAAGGAAATGGAAACCCACTTCAGTGTTCTTGCCTGGAGAATCCCAGGGACAGCGGTGCCTGGTGGGCTGCCATCTGTGGGGTCGCACAGAGTCAGACACGACTGAAACTATTTAGCAGCAGCAGCAGCAAGAAAGAGTGAGACGTGAACAATACTACATTTTGGGTAGATGATAAAGGTGAAAATGGTTCCGGGGGGCTGAGACTAGAAAAAGTAATATTGCAGTGTGGCAGATACTTCAGGCAAAAAATGATTTGGCACTGGTGAAAAGGATTTGAGCTATTCTTAAAATATTTGCAGAGGAAATTTTCCTAAGACATGAAAGGAACTGCAAGTCACTTGAGAAGAAATGGATAATAGTGTTATATCTATTAAAGTACATAATTGTTTGCAGTTAAGTTTTTTCAAACAGGATCTTCACTGGTGGTCCGTCCAGTGGTTAAGACTCTAGGCTTGCTCTGCAGAGGGCGCTGGTTCCATCCCTGGTGGGGAGCAAAGATCCCACATGCCCCACAGTGTGGCCAAAAAAAAAAATTCTTCTGGATCCAGAGAGTTTCAGTAGTGAGTTCTACCAAACATTTCAGGAAGAAATAATTTAAAATGTACATAATTTCTTCTACAATAAAGAGGTTTGGGAGACAACTTCCAACTCATTTTATGAGTCCAGCAGTACCAAAAAATCCAAAGACAGGAAACCTCCCCATGAAACTATGGACCAACATCCTTCTCTCAGTTCAGTTCAGTTGCTCAGTCGTGTCTGACTTTGCGACCCTATGAACCGCAGTATGCCAGGCCTCCCTGTCCATCACCAATTCCTGGAGTCCACCCAAACCCATGTCCATCCAGTCGGTGATGCCATCCAGCCATCTCATCCTCTGTCGTCCCCTTCTCCTGCCCTCAATCTTTCCCAGCATCAGGATCTTTTCAAATGAGTCGGCTCTTCGCATCAGGTGGCCAAAAGATTGGAGTTTCAGCTTCAACATCAGTCCTTCCAATGAACACCCAGGAGTGATCTCCTTTAGGATGGACTGGTTGGATCTCCTTGCAGTCCAAGGGACTCTCAAGAGTCTTCTCCAACACCACAGTTCAAAAGCATCAATTCTTCGGCGCACAGCTTTCTTTATAGTCCAACTCTCACATCCATATATGACCACTGGAAAAACCATAGCCTTGACAACATCCTTCTGTATATAAAAGCAAATACTGTTTACAAAATGAGCAAACTGTGCCCAGAAATATGTAAAAACTGCAAAACATGGCATTTATTCAGGAAATGGAAGGCTGGTTAAATATTTGAAATCAGTGTAATGTATCATATTAATACATTAAAGAAGAAAACAAGGTCTTTCCACTAGATGCAGAAAAAAAAAATTTGACATAGTTCACTATTAATTCATTCACTAAAAGAAATCTTCCTTAACCTGATGAACTGGATCTATAAAATACCTGTTGCTCACATGTATTTGTTGGTGAAAGACTGAGTGCTTTTTCCCTAAAATCAGAAACAGGATAGAAATCTATATCAGTCATCTTAGATATGAAATAAAGGGAGACAAATAAAAGGCTTATATCCTGTGTAGATATTACACAGATATGTATATATATATATATGTCTATTCACAGACAATTCAGTAAAAAATCCAAAGGAATGAAGAAAATAAGCTGCTAGAACAGATTCGTGAGGTTAGCAAATCAGTATTTTAAAATCAATTGCATGTCTATAGGCTAGCAACGAACAATTGCTGAAGTTTAAAAATAAGCCATTTTCACTAGCACAAAATAACTCGAGATCCTTAAGTATCAATCTAACAGTATGTGCTTGATCTGTATGCCCAAGCCTCAAAACACGAATGAAACATTGAAAGGGCGCTTTCTTAAACACAGTGGTTTGATCTGTTCAGGAACAGGAAGGCTGAATAAGGTGATAACTCAATTTTCCCCAAGTTAATAAAGAGATTTAATGCAATTTGAATTAAAATCACACAGGTTTTTTCATAAGAACTGGCAAACTATTTCTAAAATTGTAATGGCAATTCAAAAGGACAGGACTGTTAGCCCAAACAATTTTGAAAAAGGAGAACAAAGTTGGAGAGCTCACATGTCCAGATGTTAAGGCTTCCTATGAATCTGCTGTAGATGGTGTGGTCTTAGCAAAAGGATAGGCTCATGAATCAAGGGAGCTGAGAAGTGTCCAGAAATGCACCTGCTAAATATTATTAGTTGATTTTCTACAAAGTTTCAGAGGTAATTCCATTGAGGAAGAATAGTCTTCTCAACAAATGCTACTAGGGACATCCATATGCAAAAATATTGAACTTTGGTCCTTACTTTGCAATGTATACAAAGTTAACTCAAAATGCATTGTAGACCTAAATGTTAAAGCATCAAATTTCTGGAAATAAACATAGGAGAAAAGCTTTGTGACCTTGTGAAAATTGCTCAGTCGTGTCTGACCCTTTACATGGGCTATAATCCTGCAAGGCTCCTCTGTCCATGGAATATTCCAGTCAAGAATACTGGAGTGGGTAGCCATTCCCTTGGTCAAGGGATCTTCCTGACTCAGGGATTGAACCCAGGTCTCCTGGGTTGCAGGAGTTTCTTTGCAGGAAATTGCAGGCAATTTCTTTACCATCTGAGTCACCAGGGAAGCCCTTGCGACCTCAAGTTTAGCAAAGATTTCTTAGATATAAAACCAAAAATCCTTTGCCTAAATGAAGAAATAGAATTAACCAAAATTAAAAACTGAGTTTGTAAAGACACTGTTAAGACAAGGAAAAGGCAAACCATATTCTCCCTATGGGTTTCTTATCAATGCATGTATTTAACAAAATGTGAGCATTCAGAATTCAATGGTGAAAGAGCAGAAGCAATAAAAAACCAGGCAAAAAGGTTTGAACAGACACTTCACCAAATTAGATAATATGAATAGCACATAAGCACGTGAAAAGATGCTCACCATCTTTAATCATTAGAGAAATTCAAATTAAACCACAGTGAGATCCACTACATTTGAACAACAGAAAATGCCAGCTGTATAAGTGTTGACAGAAATACTGAGCAAACAAAACTCTCATCCACTGCTGCTGGGAACACAAGTGGTGCAGCCAGCCGTGGAAAGATACGTTAACAGTGTCTGTAGTTGTAATCCCCCAAACTTGAAACACATAAAGGAACGTTCTTACCATTGTCATACACTTACCCATTCTCAATCTTCATTTGACTAGGAAAATTTTTTTAACAACAAACATATTACAAATAATGATCAATACAGGTTTTGAATATTACATTTCAGATCCTAAAGATTAATGATAATAAGCATGTTGGCACATTTTTTCACCTCTGTGCACTTTCTCATTCTTTTGAAGATCGAGTCTGCGTTAATCCCAGGACCACAGTTCTTCAGTTCATCCTCACATGATAAACTCCAGGAAAACTTTAAAACACGTATAAAAAGCATGATTACAGTTCTTGTGTGCTCTTTCAGCAGAGCCAAATTCAGGGTATAATTATTTTCTTTAAAAATTCAGTTGACTCAACATATTTTCAAAGGAGGAAATTCCAAGGCTTTGAAAAGCACATCTGTGTTACAGAGGAAACATTTTCTAAGCAGGAAAAGTCTTTCTGACTCTGCAAACATCACAGTTTCAATCCCATGTTTTGGGGTTATCTCTGTTGAAAGACTTTCTCCTTCAGTCCAAATGATGTAAGAAGGGAGGCAAACAAGTCATGGTCATGTCAGAAGCTCAGCCAAACAAACGTGGAAACTGATGTGATATTAAATGGCTTTCCTCTGGCAAAATAATGCTTTTTAAAGTAAGCCCTGCATTTCTGGTGTGTTGAAGATTCGCACTGACAATGACCAAGGCTTTCAGAGCAATGAAGTAAGCAGATCCTCCACAGACACACCGACTATTGGTAATTATGTCTCTATTCTTTTGAGGTCAAATGACAGTCAATCCTTTTAAATTTGTATTTATCTGCACATCTCAGTAAAAAATCTATGATGATGAAAAAAGAATAACAACATGAGTGACCATCAAGAGCATTATGCTAAGTGAGACACAGTCTTAAAACTGTTGCAGATTCTCAGGCCAAAGAGAACTGTGATCTGTTTGCTGTGTTTATCAATTATGCTGTCTTTTTTTGTTGTTTTTCCTTTCTGATGAATCTTCCAAGTTGTACCAGGTGTCAATGAAATATTAGTCACAACCTCAAAGTAGAGAGTTATTTCATTTGGTGGGAATGTTTAGGACCCCGAGCCGGGGAAACAGCATCTCAGTAGCTCTGAGAAAACTGCTCCAAGGAGGCAGGAGGGGGAGTCGAGCTGTATATAAGTTTGCAACAAAGGGAGCAGTCAGTTTGAACATTAAAGATCAGATATCAAGTTAAGGAACTTAGTGTTCTAGGTATGGGAAGATGCCAGCCTTTGGACTCACTGAATCTATTCCTTTCATTGCACCTCAGCTATCTGGACCCAAATTCTGTTTCCTTGTTCACCTTAAGGAGTGGCAGATGTGGCAGATGGCTGATTTGTGCATTCCCCCAGCTCCTCAACAGTCACTGTGGGGGCTGGAGGCATCTTCTGGATCCCACTTTGGTGAGCCCTCATTCACATTTTAAGGCCAGAAATCCCTGTCGGCTATGACATTTCTTGTTTATTGATATGTCAGGAGATATTTTCATTCCACATAGGACACTTTTGAGAAGCTGCAGGAAGGTTTTCAGTATCACTTTTAATTACAGGTCAAGTACCACTTCAGGAATGTGGTTTGAAAATGAGCCCTTAACTGAGTGATGCCATCATTCTGGTGATGCACCAAAGAGGCTTTGGTTTATCACTTTGGTAACAATTCAGATAACGTACTCTTACTCACAATTAAAGGATGCTATTTCAGACTAGCTATTTGTAGATGGATGCAGAGAAATTCCCTGAGCTGTGGGTACTTCACCACAGGATCAGGTGGGGACTAACTCTCCGTAGCTGCTAACAATTTTTATTCCATCCATTTTTTCCTGGTGCTATTCACACAAATCCATGTCCCCAAGGCACAGTGAGGCCAAATACATGGAAACATCACAGTCTGGAACAGAAAATGGGTTACTGCAGGGCCTTGCAAGGAGATGAGCTCCCTGAAGGGTTTCCTCAAAGCACTTTTAAAAGCCCAGTGAGGGAGAGGGCGTCTCAGGGTTTGAGATCAGTTCTGTGCACAGTTCTCTGATTGACTGATAGTGAGATAGCAGGGTGGTGTCACCAGGGTTAACACTGTCAGTCCTTAGGCTCCAGGAGGCCTGGGGCAGTGTGCTCATGGTCATCAAGAAGTTTTTCAGTCGCTCAGTCGTGTCCAACTCTTTGCGACCTCATGGACTGCAGGTTTCCCTGTCCATCACCTTCTCTCAGAGTTTGCTCAGACTCATGTCCATTGAGTCGGTGATGCCATCCAACCATCTCATCTTCTGTCGCCCCCTTCTCCTCCTGCCCTCAATCTTTCCCAGCTTCAGGGTCTTTTCCGGTGAGTCAGCTTTTCACATCAGGTGGCCAAAGTATTGGAGCTTCAGCTTCAGCATCAGTCCTTCCATTGAAAATTCAGGGTTGATTTCCTTTAGGATTGACTGGTTTGATCTCCTTGCAGTCCAAGGGACTCTCAAGTCTTCTCCAGCACCACTATTTGAAAGCATCAATTCTTCAGTGCTCAGCTTTCTTTATGGTCCAACTCTCACATCTGTACATGACTATGGCATAAACCATAGCTTTGACTAGACAGAGCTTTGTTGGCAAGCAGTTAACATTTTTCATTTGGTGGAGGGTTTTCACATCTGTAAAACAACTCAGGAAATGTTCATCAGATACCATTATCTAAGGAAATGGCAACCCATTCCAGCGTTCTTGCCTGGAGAATCCCAGGGATGGCGGAGCCTGGTGGGCTGCCGTCTATGGTGTCGCACAGAGTCGGACACGACTGAAGCGACTTAGCAGCAGCAGCAGGTACTTTTCAGAGAGGAGCTAAAGCAGAGGATACGGGGAAGGCCTGTTCCAGGAAGGTCCATGGAGTCCTGCTTGGTTCCAGTTCCCCTTTTCCCAAACCTTCACAGCCCTTCCTCTGCAACCTCCCTCTCTCTCCATATAACCTTTAACATATCCATAATTTATGAGACCAACTGAGATAAGATTATAACCCCCATTTTGGTGCTGACAACTTGAGACACAGAGCTGCTGCTGCTGCTAAGTCACTTCAGTCGTGTCCGACTCTGTGCGACCCCATAGACGGAAGCCCAACCAGGCTCCCCCGTCCCTGGGATTCTCCAGGCAAGAACACTGGAGTGGGTTGCCATTTCCTTCTCCAATGTGTCAAAGTGGAAAGTGAAAAGTGAAAGTGAAGTCGCTCAGTCGTGTCCGACCCTTAGCGACCCCACGGACTGCAGCCTACCAGGCTCCTCCATCCATGGGATTTTCTAGGCAATAGTACTGGAGTGGCTTGCCATTGCCTTCTCTGGAGACACAGAGAGGCCAGGCTAATTACCCAAATCACAGAGCCTATGAATGATGGAGCTGGGGTGGGTTTGAAACATCTGACTCCAGAATCTGGGCACTCATCTGTAGAAGACACGACAGTATTTCCCCACGTGATCTGAGCTGCCTTTTCACTTGTCACCTCACCCCCAGGGATATGCAAGAACTTCTGTTAGTTTCCTCTTACTGAGAAATAAAAAGTCACAGGGTCTCAATTTTTGTCTCCAAAAGCTGACCATCCCATCTCTCCAGTCCAGCCAACCTGGTTTTCTCACTCTCTCTCACACTTTTTGTGGACATTTTGGAGTCTAGCTTAGGTTCGAATTATTCCCTTATCTTGAGTTTTCTCTTCCCTGTTGGCTTAATTACATTATCACTTTTCTTCAGAATTTCATGAAGGCTCAGCATTTCCTCTATTAGATTCTCTTTTATTCTTCCCTTCACCTAAAACTGTTATCTTCTGAAATCTTACGAGAACATCATGTCTGTACATCTCATTTTGCCATTTTATCACTAAGGCCTCAGGGAATCAAATAAGAGCTGTATCGATTGTCATCTACTAGCAAAAATACAATGCTGTGCATGTTAGGACAGCAACACTGCATAAAACAGGGTTTTTTACAGTGAACTTATTGGGTTGGCCCCAAAGTTCATCCGAATTTTCCATAACATTTTAGGTAAACATCTTAAAAACCACTTTATTATAGGGACTTCCCTGGTAGTCCAGTGGTTAAGACTCTGCACTTCCATCGCAGAGGGCATGGGTTCAAAGCCTGGTTGGGGAACTAAGAGTTCATATGTTGTGTAGTGTGGCCCCCCAAAAATGGATGTTGTAATTCAGGTAAGATAAAATTAGTGCAGAAATTTAGCTTTAAAAGAAAACCACCCCCCACCAAAAAAAAGAAAAGAAAAAGAAACACCAAAAAAGAGTAAAATGTGAGGTGTAGGATTTTTCGCATCAAACTGTAGTTCAGGGATAAATTATATATGTCCGTGTATTTGAATACCTAAAAATTAAGAAATATGTGACATACAATATGCAAAAATCTAAAGTGTGAATTTATAGTAAAATGGGTCTTTAGTATAGTTTATTCTATTAGAATATTATAATGTAATAATAAACGATTAACAAAAAAGCACTTTTATGAAACTCATTCCTCAATTTTAATACACAATCCAATTATCAGTAATAATAGAGAAAACTTGGTATTTCTTGTAACTTAAAAAAAATTATTGTCCTTCCTTTTAGACCTACAGCCTGAACTCTAAATAAGAATTAGCTATTTTTAACATTATAAAATACTGTTTTAATTAAGGGCTACACACTGGATATTTCTTGTTCAGAGAGTTTACACAAGAAAGGACCCCTCCCCACTCCAGTCCTCCGCCCTGCGACACACATTATGTCTTTTCATTTAAAACAAATATTTCAAGAAAAGTAATAATATTGGAACAGAAGAGAATCTATTTTGACTCCGTGCTGGATCTGTTTATTTGACTTTAAACCTTATTTTTCTATCGCTTTTGTTATTATAATCATACACAATGTTGTTGTTGTTGTTGAGTCATTAAGTCATTTCCAATTCTTTGCAACCCCACGGACTGCAGCACCCCAGGCTTCCCTGTCTTACACTGTCTCCCAGAGCTTGCTCAAACTCATGTCCATTGAGTTGATGATGCCATCCAACCATCTCATCCTGTCACCCCTTTCTCCTGCCTTCAGTCTTTCCCAGCATCACAGCCTTTTCCAGTGAGTCGGCTCTTTACATCAGGTGGCCAAAGTATTGGAGCTTCAGCTTCAGCATCAGTCCTTTCAATGAATATTTTAGGGTTGGTTTCCTTTAGGATTAACTGGTTTGTTTTCCTTGCTGTCCAAGGGACTCTCAAGAGTCTTCTCCAGTACAATTTGAAAGCATCAATTCTTTGGCGCTTAGCCTTCTTTATGGTCCAACTCTCACATCCATACATGACTATTGCAAAAACCATAGCTTTAACTATATTAGTAACTTTAATGATTACTACTGAGAGTTTATCATATGCCAAGAATTCCACAAGCTTCCTGAATTTTTAATTATAGACAGCCCCATTACTATCAGTTAACTAGTCTGTGCCATGCATTTAGCATTTAGGGCAAGAGGAGAAAGGGGTTACAGAGGATGAGATGGTTAGATAGCATCACTGGCTCAATAGACATGAGTTTGAGCAAACTCCAGAAGATAATGAAGGACAGGGGGGCCTGGCGAGCTGCCGTTCATGGGGTCGCAGAGAGTCATATACAACTTAGTGACTGAACAAGTAAAAAAGAAATGAAGTCTGTGTGATTTTCTCCATAGACTTACATTGAAAGAAAGAAACAATAGGTAGAAACATCAGAATGAAGATTTTTCTGGTGCTGGCTGCAATTAAGACAAGAGAATAGGAAAACTTCACATTAGTAAAATAGAAACAAAAGCAGAGGATTTAAGGATTTTGCTTACAATGGCCGTGGATCATTGTGTTTGGCAAAAAAAAAAAAAAAAGGAACAGGAGAAGAAGAAGGAGGTGATGGAAAGGACGGGGCTCCTGTGCTAGCTGTGTCACCACTAGCAACAGCAACTACAGTGCCTAGATGTGATAACAGGCACAGTGTGGGTCAGAGGTCAGGTTGAGGATGGAGGCTTGAAGCAGCACCTTGTGGTCCTGGAGCCCTCCTGGTTTCAGCGGGGTGGGTTAAACCTCATAGCACACCCCTCTTGATGGGGTGCCGTGCAACGGAGGCCACCCACGTGTGCAGCTCTTCCTGTTTCCATGGTTCCTGTGGGTTTATTTCCTCTCTGAACATGCCTCACTCGTTATGAATGTGGAGATCACGTTCCTGACACAAATGTGAATTCTAGGAAGTAAAGGTAAGCCACTTTAAAGTCAAGGTGAACCAGTCTGACGTTGGCCCAAGGCCCGAAGTCAAGGTACTCGCACTGGTACTGGGAGAGGGACTTGAAACTGTGCTTGACATTCACATAATGAGCTAGAAATGTCAATTGCTGCTCGAGGTAAACATTTATTTTCCAGAGTAAATGTTACAGCCCCTGCTTTTTATGACCCCATGTCATTTGAGCACTTGTCTAAAAGGGTTGAAATACAGCTTGAAGTAGCTTTCATTCCTAAACACAATCCACACACACAAATTTGTGTTTAACTACGAAACCATTTACTCTACCAGCTCATTGTAATCATCAAAAAAGAGAACAGCACACACGTCCTTCATTATTAAAATAAAACAAAACCAGACACTTCTCTCTGCCTTAGGTTCCTTTTGAATACTAATGTATAAAAGCCCCGATTAAATTAATCTTGGATATCACAGTCACACTTGGCAAATGAATCATAAAATAGTCTCCTCTTCATATGACAAGTTGTCCTTGATAGCAAATTAAAATCTTAATAAGGGTTTCTGAGATGCACATGCATATATACATGCCTAATCTCTTTTATTGGAGGGCAATGTCAGAATACAGAGTATTTTTCTTTGTTTTTTGTTTTTTTCTTTTCAAATGGTGCATTTTAAAGAACATCTTCCAGATCTCTTTGTCTGGTAGTTTCAATCAATACCCTTGAATACTTTTAACTTATCTACAAAATAAATGTTTTGAAAATTTTGCCAGAGCTGCTGGATAATGATTTTTTTAATCACATAAAATTATTTATTAACTATTTAGTTAAATGATAAAAATATTAATGATATGAGTCTCTCTACCTCTTAGCATTCCTCAACAGCAGTATTCCCTCAGGGCTGTGATTTCACAGGTCAACTGAAAAAAAAAAAAATGCACAGCTTGAAAGTTGTGAGTTGTTTTATTTGGGGCAAAACGAGGACTGCAGCCTGGGAGACAGTACCTCAGATAGCTCGGAGAGACTGCTCCAAAGAGGCAGTGGAGGAAGGTCGACATGTGAGATTTTGGTGAAGGGGGAGTTCAATGCAAGCAAGCACTTACTTTACAAGAGGTTTTCTGCTAGTCACGAGGAGCTGATGTCACCATTAAGGGATTTAGTGATTTTCTAGATATGAATAGATACAAGGATTGGGATAGTGAAAGCAGTCCTTCAAAATATCTAACTAAAGACCTGTTCCACCGTTTCCCTGGAGCACAAAGTACCTCCTTCTCCACCCTGAATTCCCTTCTGGGGGTGTTGAAGGTCGGCAGCCACAGCGACACAGGGTTCAATTCCAGAGATGGATAAAAGACGCCCTGTTGCTGTTCACTCAGTGGCAGATGCTCTTGGCAAGTGCCACTTTGTGGTTGACACACATGAAGAAATCAGAGACCAATTACAGGGGCAGATTCCTGCTAGCTGTCCAGATCTGGAGATGCAGCTGTCCAGATGGGGAGACGTTGGTAGAAAGACACGTTGGGAAACAGGTAGAGACTTATGGCTTCAACTGACAAGTGAAGAGCTTGAAAGTTGTCATTAGCATCTTCAGATCAGGAAGAAAGATGAACTAACTGAAAAAAAAAAAAAAACTTGATGAAGTCTCAGGTGTAGGTACCACTCCAAACGCTGGAGAAAAAAGTGAACTTGGAGAATGAGAGCCCAGACCTGCTTACCTGGAATAGAACTCGCTGGAACCATAAACTGGTAGCAATACTTAAATTATATTTTTGTTGAATTTCTGGAAGCAGAGGGTGGACTAGCTTGAGAACGAGAAGTTGATGGAGACCACAGAAAAGGGCTTTTCCTCCAGGAGCTCTGTGAAGAGCCAAGGAAGAGCCCTTTGTGGCTCTGGTGGGGAGAAGGGTGTTTGAGAAAGACAATCAAGTTTTCTCAAGAACAGAAGCCTGTTCTGTGGGGAGCAGATTGTTCCAGGGCCTTTTCCCCCTTGGAGGAAGCCAGCTTCTCTGACTCCAGCCCCCTCTAGACTTCCAGAAGCTGAGCAGCACATGTGAAAGTCACAGCCCATGAACAGAGACCCAGCCAGAGACTAGGGTTTAACCAGAATGCAACAGAGCACATCCCTGCCCCCACAGTCCCATCAGGGGGGCTCCTGAATGGTGGCAGTAGATGGTAGGAAGTTCAGACTCTATCTAAGGAAGAATTCTAGGGGAGCCACAAAGACAGCGGGGGAGACAAAACCGGCAGAAGTAGAGGAATTTGAAGTCTCTGGCATGTACAGCTACAACAAACAGCCCAAATCCCAGAGGAAAGATCTCTTTAGCTTGGTGCCTATTACCCAGCACATCATGTCTGGCTTTCAAAACAAATCCCACGGTGTGCTAAAAGGAAGGAAAATTACAGTCTGGAAAGACAAAATGAGCGTCAGAGATATACTTAGCTTCGGGACAGATTCTGGAATGCTTTGAAATCACTGTGATTAAGCCCTAATGGGAAAGGTAGACAACTCACAAGAAGGAATGACCGATGCAAGCAGGGCGGTGGGAACTATCTGATGGGCTCGCGATCAGATTGGACACAGACAGGGAAAGAATCACTGAGCTTGAAGGTACGTCAGCGGAAACGTTCCAAACTAAAATGCAAAGAGGAAAAAAGAAAAAAATAAGGATGGGAGGGAAGGAGGAAGTGAAGGAGGAAACAGAACAGGCTCTATCTTGAAAGCAGGACTCCATCTTGGGCTGGACTGTGGACTTTGAGCTATATATATGCCCAGTACCTATGGAACCGACATACCAACTGGAAAACCAGGCCCCTAGAAGGAAGAGCCCCAGGGCTCTCCATCACCTAAAAGAATACCCTAATTATCTGTGGAACCGCACAGAATCATATATTCTATTATTGGGGTATGACCACAGGCCTATTGACAATTTCCACTGTTAACTATCTAGGCTTAAGGCATATGAATCACAGGTTAACTTTGATTGTATCCTTCTTTTTCCTTTGTTCAGATTAGTTTCAGGAAATTTGGGGAGGTGGGTTTGCGCACGTACACTTAGGGTATATAAGGTTTTCACAAAAACTGGTCAGGATCCTCGGCTAAAAGGGGACTCTACCTTGGGCCCACCGGTGTAATAAACTGCACTCCACTATCTGCATTGTCCTTCTGAGTGAGTTTGTTTTCTGGAAAGCGTGGCTACAACAAAAGGACCACAGAAGCTAGGATCTGGGTAATTTAAGCCCAGCTCAGAAAGGCATTTTTTAAATGTTTTTTTAAAAAAATTTTATTGTTTTTAAATTGGAGGATAACTTCTTTACAATGTTGTGTTGGTTTCTGCTTTACAGTGATGTGAATCAGCCTTAAGTATATATATATATGTCCTCTCTCTCTTGGGCCGCCCTCCTCTCCATCCCACCCCTTGAAGTCTTTGCAGAGCGCTGGGCTGGGCTTCCTGTTATACAGCATCTTCAAAGAGGCATATTTTAACTGAAGTTTACATCAGACATTGCTTTCTCCCAATGCCACATCTTCCCAGTGCGCCCAATCTGTGCAATCCCGTCCTGTGCACCTTGGTGGGAACAATGGGTGTTAGCAAACATGAAGTACAGTACAACTCAGGCTTTTCTGTTTCCTGGCAGTGGCATCCCAACTTTGAATCCATGCATGCGAGATGACAAGCAGTGCTCCAGTAATTATAACGGCCACATTACTGCCCGTGCATCTGACACAACTAAAAAAAAGCAGACTGAAAATTGTTCTCAGACCCATTTTCCTCCATTTCAGTATTCCAGTGTCTTTATAGATTTTTAGATAAAATATCATTCAAATATGGACATTATAGATGGGAAATGTTCAAAGTTGCCTGTGTTTCTAATAATAAATATGATAGTTTGCAAGCTCACGTTTTGATTTACATAAATTAATGCCTTATATTTTTCCATAATACTTCCTGATGAAATTGTATTTGGTACTTGATGACGAAGATTACTTGGAGAGTCATGAATCCAGTTCCACAATTATTGATTTTCTAAATGGAACAGTTGGCAGCTCTTTCTTAGCACTGATGATATTTGGGTGATCTTAAATCAATCAGGATATAAATACTAATCTATAAAAAATAGATATGTGACTATAATTTTATATCAAAGAATGTTTGGTTTAGTTGAAATACTGAAATATTAGATGGTCTTTTCTGAGGGGCAAAATATACTGTAGGGTTTGAGCTCATCAGTTCTGGAATAAACTTCCTGGGTTGAGATCCTGTCTCTATGTCATAGAGGCTCTGTGACTTTGGGGATGTAACTCAATCTCTATATTCCTCAGTATTTTCATATGCAAAATTGAGATTAAAATACCTCCCTTGTTTAGGTCTCATGGGAGTAAAGGTTATTACTATACACAAGTCACTCCTAAAGTGACTAAATAAGTGGTTAATGAGTATTTGCTGTTATTTTAAAACTTTCTTTGGTCCTAAAACTTAAACTGCCCAGAGATTCCCTATTAATGTTGTCAAAGCCAACTGAAGATAAACTATTTGTAGTCCTGAAAAACACGTTAATGTTTGACTAAATGGTATTTTACTTGCCACCTGATGATGCAGAATTTGATCCATATGGTCAACACATCCTTCCATAATTAAGGACAGAGAACATCGAAATGAACCATATTTTCCTAAGCCTGATGTAAGGATGAATACTTCTTGCTTTGAATGGGCTCTACTTCATGTTCTTTTTGTTTTAAAAGATAATATATTCAAGAGTACTTTCAGTTTTGCAACTAAATTGGGATGAAGGTAGCGATTTCCCATATACCCTCAGCCCCACAAATGCCTAGACCGCACCATCAGCATCGCTGCTGCAGAATGGTCCTTTTTATTTTACTTCTTTCAAAACCAAGGATGAACCTACTTTTCATTTTTAATGTACTAAGGAAAGACAAAACAAAATTAAAGTCCACTCTGGTGTCACCGACTCAATGGACTTGAGTTTGAGTAAGCTCCAGGATTGGTGATGGATAGGGAGGCCTGGCATGATGCAGTCCCTGATGCAGAGTTGGACACGACTGAGCTACTGAACTGAACTGAAAGTCCATTCAATGCCCCTGTAATGCACGTAGCTCCTCTTCTCACTTTCTTTTCTGCTCTTGAACGTTCCCAGTGGAAAAACATCCTTTATCAGAAGCAAAAACAGTCTTAATATTTGGGTGCGGGCCATGAGAACTTTGTTTACAAAGAATTTGTTTTACTTCCCGCTTCCATTAGATGGAGCTAAATCCTCAAGTATGTGTTCTGTGTTTGCACATCTAAATTCCTGGGAAGGAACTCTTTGGAAGACAATGTTGTCTGAAGATTCTTCATAGCTTTTACTGGAAGCAGTGCTACAATGGGCAAATTCAGTGCTATAAAAAAAAAACCAAAAAACGCATTTTTGAGACCCAAGCCCTGTGCCTCCTTCCTCTTTGCAGGGAGCCTGTCTTAAATAGCAATGTCCAGAACTTTCCCTCCAAGGGGCAAGTGTCTTTTAATTTTATGGCTACAGTCACCATCTGCAGTGATTTTGGAGCCTCTAAAAATAAAATCTGTCATAGTTTTCATTTTTTTCCCCCATCATTATAGTAGCTTGTTGCTACTGTTTTATATTTCTGTGTTTTGTGAAAAAGTAAGCTGCCCATTATACATTGTCCTTTTCTACGGGTGTTTCCTGTATCCTGGTCTCCTCACTGGCTCTGTGTGGTTGAGTGACCATATATAACAAGTTGTATTAGTATTTCTCAGTATTTCAATCAGTTAATAAACATTGCATATCTGGGGACAGAGAGATGCACTTGATTACTTTCACGCATGGTTTCAAAAGGATGTGAGAACACAATGTGTCAGACCAACAGGAAACTTAAAAAAGGAAACAGAAAAAAATGTTTTAAAGGATCTGATTGTGTCCATACCAAGTTCATAGCCCTGTATTTGTTCATTGATTCCAAAACCAGGAAGAGAAACTTTATACCTTAAAAAGGAAAAGACAAAGCCACATAATATTTAAAAGATTTTAAATATCATTATTAAGATAGAAAACAGTTTGACTAAATGAATTTTCCCATGTCTTGGATGTTTTTTAATTTACCCAACAGGTCATTGAGAGTACAGTTTATTTCTTGAAATAGGAAAAAAGAACCCTTCAAAAAGTTTTTAAGATGTTTTAGTTTTTTGTTTTTTTTTCCTATCAGTGTCCAGATTTGTAGCTAGGCTAAGTCAGAGGCAGAATTAAATATGAACCAATGCTTTTAGTTGTAATCTAAAATGTTATCTTGAACTTAAGACATTGTAATTATTTTGAATTTCAGGAAAATGCTGACAGAGAATTAAAAGTTACATAGGAGTGGTAAAGTTTTTAACATGTAGCAAGGTAAATTTCATGCTTCACATTTTAAAGCTACCTGTTAAAGACTTTACCACTCCTGTGGACCTTTTAATTTTCAATAATCAAACATATTTCTTTTGGGAGATTACTATGTGAATTTTCAGATTGGGTTACTTTCACTAATATCTGAGTTTAAAATTAATGTCTCAAATAATTCTCAAAATAGTGGCTTACTCAATTTCATATGTTTGTTAGCATTCAGATGTATCATTTACTATAGTTTTCAGAGTTTAGAGGATTAAAGAAAAAAAATGTTACTAAAGAGGTAAGTTACAAAATTAGTGGTTCTCAAAACAATATCCAGGTTTATTACTTTAAAAAATGATATAACTTTTCTCAAAGTTACATTTACTATTATACAAGCTATCTCTTGTTTTGATTTATTAGGAGGATATTAAAGGCATTTTCTTTTTCATGCAGTTTTCTTAAGACTCCATTAAAACAGATGGCTTTCCGCTCTGTGCCTCTTTCCAAGTCAGATACTGGTTTAATATTGATTTGCAGAAGGGACTCCATTACAAAAAACCTTTTGTAATTGTCCAAATTCCCTGTATTTAGGAAGCTTTTGAGACATTCAGGAATAAGCAGTTTCTGTAATGGTGAGAGAGAATTGCATGGTGCAGAAAATAAAGGCTTGTCTGTTGACTCAGGCTTGTGTATGAGTTAGTATATAATTTACTTATTAAAAAAGATGTTAACCTTGAGTTGTATTGTTGCTTTCTAGATTAAAAAGAAAACAAACTGCCAGCAACTCTAGTTCTATTTTTTTCTCTGTGAGAACACTGTCAGCCCACTGTGGAACTGAAACTCCATAGGATGAAGAAATTTAAGTTGATTTTATGTGCCATAAAGTTTATGGAAAGATTCTTCACAGGCAAACATTATCCTGGATTCTGAAACATTGAAAGCATGCCAACTGACAGAGATTTGTAAAGATAATCGAACATGTTATCTTTGCATAGGTAACAATAGTATATTTTCATTTTAAAATGGGTGCCAGAAACTAGGGGTGGAGGGTGGTGGAAGAAATGGGGAGATACTGTTCAAAGGGTAAAAAATTTCCAGTTAAAAGGTGGGTGAGTTCTGGATCCATATATAGCATGGTGTTGCAGTTCCTTATACTGTGTGGTGTACTTGAAAGTTGCTAAGAGAATAAATTTTAAATGTTCTCCTCTGTCACACACGCACAGTGGTAACTATGTGATGTAATGTAACCATGTGTTCCTTGTTGATAAGGTGGTCATTTTGCAACAACATTCAAGTGTATCAAGTCATCACATTGTACACCTTAGACTTGTAGAGTGTTATATCTCAATTATATCTCCATAAAGCTGGAAAAAGAGAAGAATAATTTGAATATATACTATCTTATGGGTTAGCTGGTTTCCAGTTGGTCATGCTCAAGTCTATTGTTTCCAGTTCTCCCCTGGCTTAAGGCCCTCTGAGAGCAAAGGGGAATAACTGAGTCAGGGTAATGGGTTTCCAGGGTCGTCTTGCCTGTTACCTTATTTAATAAGGTTTGGCTTGTGCAGTCACCAGTTGGATTCAACTATGTCTCTTCCTGACATTTTCATTCATTTGATTGCCCAGACCTAGTATGTCAGGGAAGACAAGGTCTGGGGCCAGGACTATTTTCCTTTGAAAGCATCAGTGCTGATCAGATTTAAATATTTGCTTCCCCACTCTCCTGCTACCAACCCCACCACCTTGGCCATATTTAAGTCAACCAAATATTCTCTCAGAAAAAAAATTTTTAAATATTTTTGATATGGGCCATTTTAAAAGCCTTAATTGAATTTGCTATGATATTGCTTGTTTTTTTATGTTTTGGGTTTTTGGCTCTGAGGCGTGTGGGAGCTTAGCTTCCTGACCGGGGATAGAGCCAGCACCTCTTGCACTGGAAGGCGAAGTAACAACCACTGGACCACCAGGGAAGTCCTTCTTTCCTGTAAAATTTGTGAAAGCCCCCAAATAATTAAGAAAGGCACACGTTCAAACCTCCTGACTCATTTGTAAATTGTTCAGGGAGAGAAGTGTCTTTTATTCATTTAGGAAGCATGGAAGGCAGTTCTAGCAAGGAAGCCACCTTGATCCTAAGGGGCCCCTTGATGCATTTCTCTCTTTTCCTCATCTAGGTCCTATAGCTGTCAATGGAAAACTGTCATCTGCCAGAACAGTAAACAATGGATGTTACAGCTTTCAAGCCACTACAGACACTCCAGCGGGGCACCCTGAGGGGACTCAGGAGGAGAAAGCACCAGACACTGGCCCCAGATGGCTGAGGAGCACATCAAAGGAATGACTTCCATGAGCCCAGACTCTTGCATCTTCCTGTACACAGAAAAGTGCAAAATTCCTTACCTTGAGGTGTTCGGTTTTCTTTACATAACAGTAATCCCTTGATGTTCTAACTACCTGGTCTTTGTTGCAAAAACTCCTATGTGTCCTGGCTCCTCCCTTACCTCTTCGGGGCAGTTCTTTAGGGTAGCTGTCCCCAACCATTTTGGTCCCAGTGACTGGTTGTGTGGAAGACAAATTTTCCCTGGCGTGGGGGCTGGGGGATGATTCAAGTGCATTATATTTGTTATGTGTGCGAGCGTGCTAAGTCAATTCAGTCGTGTCCAGCACTTTGCAGTCTCGTGGACTGTAGCCCACCAGGCTCCTCTGTGCATGGGATTTTAAGGCAAGGATCCTGGAGTGGGTTGTCACGCCCTCCTCCAGGGGATTTTTCCGACCCAGGGATTGAACCCGCATCTCCTTCACTGTAGGCAGGTTCTTTACCACTAGCGCCACCTGGGAAGCCCACATGTATCATGCACTTTATTTCTGTTACTATCACATCAGCTTATCTCAGATCATCATGCATTAAATCCCAGAGGTTGAGGACCCCTGCCTTAGAGCTATCTGAGAGGCTGCTTCTGGGGCTTAAGTCCTCAGCTTTGCTTGCCAGATAAAACAGCTATCTCAACTTTTAGGTCGTATATATTATTTTTTTTTTTTCAGTTGACATAGACTTCCTGCAGTGTACCCACTGTGCCCAGGCAGAGAGGTGGTGGGAGAATGAAGGAAAAAATAAGGCAGATCACAGGGCCTAATGGTTTAGCCAATCCGAATTGCATAACCCGACAGACACAGTTTTACAGTCACGTGAAGCAATGAGCCTGCATTTCCTGAGTAGGTCCCACCTCATCTGTGTCGTGATTAAATCAAGACTGTCAGGGATCTGAGAGTTCAGGGTAGTGAGGTTGGTGTTCAGTGGAAGCCCCTGAGTCTTTCAGCAGAACTCTGCCATGGATGTCGGTGATGGCACCAACCCCTTATGAACTAAACTAAACGTGGGTTTCATTTTAAAACAGTCTTGTTTTGCACGTCATGCTCTTTCAGTCCCATTTTATCTATCAGTGGTTCCAGTAATTAGCTGCCTGCTACTTCCAAGCATTGCAATATGATTATGCAACATTTATAAAATTTGGAACCCATCCTGCCGTCCACGCAAACCAAGATTTCAGGATTTAAAACTGCCTTTTTGTGTATCATATCATCTTTGGTCCTTGTGTGGTTTCTATAAATTCACCTAAATGGGGAACTTTTCTAGAATAGGTTCCTTCACGCTGCTTTCTGTGAAGAGTGATGGAAGAATACAGTTAATTTTGTGAGTACAAGAACCATAAAATGTCACTGACATGAAATTGCCTTTTTGTTTACATTAAAAGGGACAAATATTCTGCCCTCTCTAGAAACTTAATTAGAATATCTTCAAAGACCCTGAAAGAGACATAATTTCAGGAACTTTCAAGTAGTGAGTAATAGAGTTTTCCTTTAGTTATTCCTTTGATTAATTCTACACAAAGTTCATTTCCCCCGCAGAAGATATTTTCTTTGTTCTTTGTTTATTAACAAATCTTTATTCATCATGACTTGGAATCCAATCACTCCTCTTGCAGAGCTGTCCGTGTTTCCTCAGTTTCCTTGGCACAGTGGAGGCACACACATGTGTAACACTCACAGTGTCATTCTAGGAATGGCCTCTTACTCTATACGTGGCAAGAAACAGAATTAGGATGTGTAGCCATGGAATCCACTTTATTTTGCAGCCTTTAGCTTCCTGAAGAGAATCCGGAAATGAGGATAGGACTTCGTTTGGAACACTAGGTAAGTAGAGTTCAAATGGTCCACTTATTTATATCAACAAATTCAATCCAGGCATCTCAAAAGATCTCCAAACAATAAATGCTTGAGAGGATGTGGAGGAAAGGGAACCCTCTTGCACTATTGGTGGGAATGTCATGTGATTCGACAACTATGGAGAACAGTGTGATGGTTCTTTAACAGTCTGAAAACAGAACTACCATATGACCCAGCAATCCCACTCCTGGCTGTGAAAGTGAAAGTCGCTCAGTTGTGTCTGACTCTTTGCGACTCCATGGGCTATACAGTCCATGGAATTCTCCCAGGCCAGAATACTGGAGTGGGGAGCCTTTCCCTTCTCCAAGGGGTCTTCAAAACCCAGGATCAAATCCAGGTCTCCTGCATTGCAGGTGGATTGTTTACCAACTGAGCTATGAGGGAAGCACTATACCTGGAGAAATCCATTATTAAAAAAATACATGCACCCCAGTGTTCACTGCAGCACTATTTATAACAGCCTCTTTGGAGAAACATGTGAAAATGTACCATTAAATGCTCACAACTTTACTTTAAGACAAGCATAGCTATCTTTGCATTTCTACTTAGTGTGTACAGAGATCGGAAAACAATTTTGAAAGCTATTGGGAGCAACAGGGGGAAAAAAGCACAGATACCCTTAAAACGAAAAAATTACTGCAGTCAGCTGATAGGCAACCTCAGAAATACCAGCAGAGGGCGCAATAGCCTGTTTTATAATGAAGGAGAGGCAATGCTCAGAAAACAACCTAAAATGGCATTTTCTCTCCTTGCTTATTAGTTCCTAATGCACTAAAAAATGTAATGACTTTATTGACAGCAACATTTGAAACTAAAATCTCAGAAGTTGTAATAATTGTATTTGAGTCGTGATAGGATTATTGTACATAATATCTGACTTTTGGAACTAAAAGGGACTCTAGATCTTTCTGGTCCAATTTCTCTGTTTAAGGCCAGGGAGACTGAGGTTCTTAATCTTGAAGTTAAGATTCAAAGCAAGAGTTTTGATGGGAATTGTGGTCGTATTACAGGGTCCAGGACTGTGATTTAGCAACTCTCTACTCAGCCAACTGTGGTTTTAGCCTAATAACTGTAGTTCGCCTGGGTAGGGAATTGGATGGGTGGGTGGGATATGGGATCACTGAAGTCAAGAATATTTTTCAGCTGATGTTTATCTGGAGAGTCTCCTTGGCTCTCTTGTAAGAACATTTATATTTTCAGAGAAGTAGCATTTTCAGGGAGAACCTGCCATCCCCCTGTAACCTCTTCACCATTTTCTAAAGCATCTCTGTTTCCAGCTGTGACCGAGCAAAGTTGTTCTATCAAATGTTGTCTTTCCAGCCTCTGGTTATTTCTGCAGTAGTGGGGGAGGGATTTTTCACACATTTGGTTTATGCTAAGAAGATACTTCCTACAGCATCAAGAAATATCCCGTAACAGGAATGAGCACGGAGACCAGGCTTCGGTTCTGCAGCCAGAATTCTCATGAAAGTTATGCTGCTATTCAGGAAGTGGAGGCTGACATAAAGCTACATTATTAACTCACAGAAGTAATGGAAGCTTGTATTCAAAAAGAACACGATGATTCAGAGATCATCTCCGAATCATCACTTGACCCCAAAACAAAAAAGACAGAAAACTGACACGACAGTCATGGACATTAAAATATTGAAAATTTATTTTGTAATTTACATTGTTTCTTCTTGTACATATTTCCAAGTGGCTTGAAAACTGTCTAAAGGACCATAAATGGTTTACACTGGGAATTATAGATTAGAAATTTTGAAAAGATTGAGAAGGTGAGAAGGGATAGAATTTCTGGGAACCTGGCTACACTACAAGATCTGTCCATATGTGTTTCCTTTTATCAGCAGGTACTACTTTCTATCAAC
The DNA here is from genome assembly GCF_049115385.1 of Moschus berezovskii. Lineage (NCBI taxonomy): Eukaryota > Metazoa > Chordata > Mammalia > Artiodactyla > Moschidae > Moschus > Moschus berezovskii. The sequence continues at coordinate 40,537,315 of NC_142474.1, read as the reverse complement.
CATTTAAAATGGGGATAATAGTTTAACAATAAAATGACTTTCAATGTGTTACAGACAATACGAGGTAAATAAAACTTCAATCAAATATCTGATTGGAAAACTTTACAGAAACTCTTCAAAATATGATTTAGAAATATGGTTTCCTTTTGAAAGTGTCTGAAAATCAAATTACCCAGATCATTACACATTTGACTTTAAGTTTCAGTTTGGCAAAGTTTCTCTATTGGAATACATATTTTAGAAGTAAGATTAAATCAGTAAACAGATTAAATGAGTAAGCACTTTCCCCTTTGCCTGGGTCAGACAGCTTGTTACTATTATTTTTAAAATTTCCATTGCAGTGTAGCAAAATGATTATCCAATTTTCAGCGTGTGCAACTTTTGAGCAGGTTTTTTAGGTAAGAACTGAATATCCTTTTTCTTATAAAAAGTAAGTGGCTTAATCACAGGTTCTTTTGGAGACATCCAAGGTTTAGCATTTCATGATTTTACCATCTTTGTCCAAATAAAGGAAATAAGGAAACCTCTCTGATTTCACTGTGAGAACTCTGTGTGAACAGCTGTGTATAACAACTTGACAACATTATGGGAAATTTCCGGAATTTTATTTTAATATCTATTTAAATTGGTGATGATCCCTGAGGACAGGACATTCCCCATGCTTATTCATTAGAAACTTTTCTGGTTTAAATGCTGGCAAAAGTCCTCTTGGGAGCAGGGTCTGCATTATTTAAAAGGTCTCACAATCTATCCTCATGTCCAAATTAACACCGTTTTGTGAATCACATGTTTTCCTTTGGGTCAAGTTTAACTAGCCTTTTTTCTTTTTAAATGAATAGAAACCTAACAAGTAGAAAATCTGATGATTATTTTCATTGTACGAACCAAGAAAGTAATTTGAACCAAGTAGTGTTAATAACTACGACAATTTATTGCTCACTAATTATTTTTTCTTTTAGTGTCGACCGTTACTCAAAAGTTTCCAGATTTTCTAATTTATGGATTGAGATGCATAAAAATGTGTCACAGCTAGTTGTGAGAAGCACCCTGGGTCATAGTGTCCCCATTCAGGACAGGAGTTGGGCTGAATGAGAGGTGGGTTCTTTTCCCAGTTTGGATGGGGTGGACTGTCTAGAATGGTCCTGCAGGAGCCTGAAGGGGTGGTGAGCAAGTCCAGGGCCCCAGCATCCAGCAGGCAGGTTCCCAAGGTCCCACCCCAAACACACGGGGTCTGATGTGAATTTTGATCTGAATTAAAAATTCAGATTTAGATTATCCTTTTGGATTTTAGAAAGGAAATACATGGCGGATACAACAGATCATATGGTGTCCCGACCAGCTTCCTACAGTCAGGCATATTAAGGATTCTGGAGCTAGATAAGGACCATATATAGCTTACCCTCCCCTCGGGCCACCTGATGAGACTAGAGGAATTATAAAGGTTTTTTTTTTTTTTCTTTCTGTTGTTATTGTTGCTTGTTTGCTTATTTGGTTGGTTTTGGCTTCACAAAGTATAGGTGGGATCATAGATCCCTGACCAGGGATGGAATTCATGCCCCCTGCAGTGGAAGTTGGAATTCTTGTTTTTTTTTTTTTTAATATTTATTCAATTTTAAATTATTTAAATCTTTTTTACAATATTGCTTTGTTTTATGTTTTGGTTTTTGGCCCTGAGGCATGTGGGATCTCAGCTCCTAGATCAAGGATCAAACCCACATCTTCTGCATTGGAAGGCAAAGTCTTAACCATTAGACCGCCAGTCTCTATTTGTTTGTTTATTTTTAATGCATTATGGATTTTGAATTGTGGATAAGAGATCATGGACCTGGATCCATGTGAAGTTTACTGATTAAATACAAACACTGAGAAAGTAAAACTTGTGATAATTCTTCCTGCACTGGGGGTGTGGGTATCAGGTAGGACCTGACAAACACACATCTCTACTCTCAGGAGCCCGTGTGCTTTGGGTAATGATGGGGCATTGCTGTCAGTAGTTATTTCCTTCAGTTCAGTTCAGTCGCTCAGTCGTGTCTGATTCTTTGTGACCCCATGAACTGCAGCACGCCAGGCCTCCCTGTCCATCACCAACCCCCGGAGTCCACCCAAACCCATGTCCATCCAGTCAGTGATACCATCCAACCATCTCATCCTCTGTCGTCCCCTTCTCCTCCTGCCCTCAATCTTTCCCAGCATCAGGGTCTTTTCCAATGAGTCAGCTCTTCACATCAGGTGGCCAAAGTATTGGAGTTTCAGCTTCAACATCAGTCCTTCCAATGAACACCCAGGACTGATCTCCCTTAGGACGGACTGGTTGGATCTCCTTGCAGTCCAAGGGACTCTCAAGAGTCTTCTCCAACACCACAGTTCAAAAGCATCAATTCTTTGGTGCTCAGCTTTCTTCACAGTCCAACTCTCACATCCATACATAACAAGTGGAAAAACCATAACCTTGATTAGATGGACCTTTGTTGTCCAAGTAATGTCTCTGCTTTTTAATATGCTGTTTAGGTTGGTCATAACTTACCTTCCAAAGAGTAAGCATCTTTTAATTTCATGGCTGCAGTCACCATCTGCAGTGATTTTGGAGCCCAGAAAAATAAAGTCTGCCATTGTTTCCACTGTTTCCCCATCTATTTGCCATGGTTCCATATAATTTTCACTTTTTTTGTGCTGTTTTTTTTTTTTTGGTGGCAATACAAGCATACAAATTAACTGAAAAAAGAAAAGCTAACTTTTATTAACTTTGCAATTCAGTAACTGAAGGATTTTATTATGGAACCATTGACCTTTTACAGAATTTTTCTAATATGTTACTTGGATATATATGAAGACCATACAGATGGGAACAAGCAAAGGCTATTCATTCTGAGCTTCCTGGAGTGAAGGCAGGTAGCTACCCTCAGTTGCTTTTGTCAGGGGACTCGTAGGCAGGCAGGGGAGCTGGACAGCTTCCTTGTGGACAAAAGGGAGGGCTTCAGGGGACCCCAGATTGAGGCTGTCGGGGTGGTAAAAGCTATAGGCAGGCTAATATTACCATGGGACCCCTAGGTGACTTTCTCTGGTCAGTTCTGTGTTAGGAATATGAGCCAACATCAGAGAAGCTGACAGTTATTGGCCCAGTCCTGGCCATTTGGGGCTTATGGCTATAGGGATTGTGGTTTAGCCTCCAGGGCTGGCTACTGCAGAGGTTGTGTTCAGAGTTCTGCTGTCACAGTGGTGGGGGTGGCTTGGTTGCCAAGTTGTGTCTGACCCTTTGCAACCCCATGGACTGTAGCCCACCAAGCTCTTCTGTCCATGGAATTTCCCAGGTGAGAATACTGGAGTGGGTAGCCATTTCCTCCTCCAGGAGATCTTCCTGACCCAGGGATTGAACCCATATCTACTATACTGCAGGCTGATTCTTTACAGCTGAGCCACTAGGAAAGACCTGGTTTAGCTACTGTTGTCTTCTCCATTTGGTCTCCCAGTAGAAGAGAGATCCAGAGGGAGTCCCAGAGTTTTTCAAAAGGAGAGACTTATAGGAATAACTTGATGGATGGGGAGTCTAGAAGACTTGTGGTGGGCTCTCCTTAGATTATCTGCTTATTGGAGTGGTTTTGGAGTCTGGACATGCTGCATACAGAGGGGCTTCTCAAGTCCCCACTGCTTTCTGCAGCTGGGGGTGCCTCCTTGTGTTAGGCTCCTTTCATTTCATCAAGCACCTAACATTCACTTTCTAACTGTGTTCTAACAGCAAGATTGGCTCTAGGAACAAGCGCGATGTTCAAATTTTAAAACATTCCCTTTCCGTGCAAAATTCCACTCTAAGGCAGCACATTAAGCAAATAATCTGCTTAGCAGATACCAGGGAACTTACTGAGAAAATGATGAATGGGAAGAAGGGTGAAAGGACAGAAAGACTGAAAAGAGAGATGGGCCTATGAACTTCTGAGTCACTTGGACAAAATCGAATACTAACTATGAAAATTAACCATTAGTCAAACTAATTGACTTATAAGATGAATAGTCCTCTCAGAATCAAAATAATGATGTTAAATGGCAGAATAACTGCATTTGAGGTTATTGAAAGGGAAGACAGTCTCTGGAGTGACTAAAGTTAATGGCCTGCTCTCGCCCTGCTGTCAACTTTCTCTCTTCGGAATATATATATTCTCTCTCTCTTTCTCCCATCCATGGATTACCAACATCCATATCACACATCACAATGAAACGAAATGATGATGTGAATATCACTCCCATATTTTGAATACTCCCTGAAGTGCTTTTTTGGGTGATTAGGTTGATTTTTCATTTAGAACGTGAAGATACTGATTTTTAAAATGAATCATTTCTGATACACACAGCACCTAAATGCACAGTATTGTTTTACATTTTTATATAGATGTTCATCTGAGGCGCCCAAAGCCCCTGGTTAACTTCAGTTTGTCTTATATCGAGTTTTGCGACTGCTCTCAAGAGGCAAACACTGTGTGGCTTCCTGTCACAACCCCCGAGAGTGGTCTGTCAGTTCCATGGATGGTCTCAGAAGACAGGAGACTCCAGGTCAGAGACAAAGCAGAAATTTGATTCTGCTGACTGGGATACTAAAGTTTGCCCTTTGTGATCTTCTCTTAATAAAATATAAGTCGAGGGCTGCCCTGTGAAAATGTTTATTCGTGGATCATCATGGCGAGCAGGACCTTGATCCCAGAGGAAGGTCTTCCCGCAGACACTCAGCCTTATATGGCTGTGAACGTGAAAGCAGTTTTCAGAGAGCAGTGCTGGCTGTAAATCTGTCACTCAGAGCAGGTCAGGCTACGCACCTCCAGCCTTCACTGCCGTGTTCGCTTGACCTCTTTACCCAGTTTTTCCACCCGCTTTCCAATATCACCTTGTTCTGGTGTGGGTTGTGCTTCAAGTCAGCATCAACCTACTAACAAATGAGGTGAAATCCACAATGCAAAGTGTTACCTCTTGTAGGGAGGCAGAAGAAAGACATCAGAGAGAAGCACACAGGTAAATACAAATATAAATGCAAATATACGTATTGTTAATGATCCAGATTTGGGGCTGAGTGATTGGTTCATGAAAGTACATTTACTGTGCTTTATTTTAGTATTTATTTATTGGTTCTGCTGGGCGGGCTTTCTCTAGTTGCCACAAGTGGGGGCTACTGTTGTTTGTGGTGACTGAGGTGGCTTCTCCTTCTGTGGAGCACAGGCTCTAGGGTGTGCAGGCTTCAGTAGTTTTGGCACTCAGGCTCAGTTGCCCCAAAGCATGTGGAATCTTCCCAGACCAGAGATTAAACCCGTGTCACCTGCACTGGCTGGTAGATTTCTAACCACTGGACCACCTGGGAAGTCACTGTGCTCTTTGTTTAAGAAGACACAGCACCAACATTCGTTTATGTATATTTCACATGTAATATTTAGATATCAAATAACATTTAAAAATATGAAGGGGGGAATAACCTCATAGACTTATTAAGAAGCAAAGCTCAGATCCTTCCTTCCAGAGGTTTCATTCCATAGATCCAAGAAGGGTCTGTGAATCTGCATTAAAAAAAAAATAGACTGAGGTGAGATCTGTATAAGGAGAAATCAGAACCCCGTTGAACAGAAAGTGTTTGCCTCGGGAGCAGCAAATCAGGTGTGCAACAGGAAAAAGCTCCAGACTGCACATTTCCAGTCACTGGCTGCAGCCTGGGGGCCAGCACCCTTCAACGAATCAATCGACATTCACTTCTACATTCCTTGCAGCAGCTTTGCAAGCCATTTTCAAAAATCACTGAACCACTCACAGTTTATCCACTCTGCAAAATAAACACAGCTTCTCATATCCATCACAGCTACTCCCCTCTTGGCTGTATTCAGCTCTTTCAATAAGCAGCAAATATATACACCTTCCCAGGGAGATGACTCTTACCACAAAATTGCCTCATATTTAAATGTCAATCAGACTCTCCAAAAAAGAAAGCAAGAGAGCTGAAGTGAGGATCTTCCCTAACTTAAACAGATCTGTCTTGGCAATGGCCAACATTGTTTCACCCTTAGGCGTGAAGTTCACCACCTCCAGCCCCAAGGAGATCACCAGCAAAAATGTTATCCTAAACTTTGGCTTCCATCAGTATTTCAGTGCCTCAGCTACGGAGTCCCAAAGGGTAATCTGTGCTCCACTGTCAAATTCTTCCTCCAGCACTGTGACCATCATTCACATGACTGTCAGGAGTATGGATTTTGACCGATCACGGCTGAGTCTGCCTCAAGCCGCCATGTGTCCAGTGGAGACATCTCTGGAGGGCTGGGGATGACCCCAGGTCCATCCAGAGGTCCCATACAGTAGCATTTCTGTTGTTCGTTTAGCTCTGGTACTCATGCTGCACTTGTATCTCAGTTCTTTGGTGTGTATTGTTACATTGCTTTGTTCATTCTGTATCAGTGAATAATCACAGTGAAAAATCAATCTGGAGGAAAAGTTTAGCCCCTAGCGTCTTATGGTCACAGAAATGTTTGCCCACATTTTTATTGAAGTGAAAAAAATATGATCAACAAAGCATTTTCTGAAATAAAAACATTTACACTAACATAAAATTTAATGTGAGAAAAGGAGTGAAATTTACATTCAGGAAAGAAAAATCATGTAAAATAGCTGACAGTTATTTGAGCTTGTTTGTGTGTACTTTTTAATGGCTTATCCAAGATATAAATGATTACAATTTTTAGATTTCGTTAGGTAAATTTAACCAGTTTTCTAAATTTTAGTTAACTAATTTTTAAAACTTCAGTATTTATTGATCTGGAAATTACACTCTTTACAACTATTTCAACTTATGACAAAATTTTTTTGGTGGCCACTTAACATCATGTGAAGGGGTATATAGTTTTTCAAAATTCTTCTGGCTGTTATGCAGGCAAAATTTTCCACCAAACTAGATGACTCACACTTTCTTTTGACTATAAATTCAGTCATGCTTTCTTGTTTTGTTTTCTAGAGATAGTCAATCTAATCTAATCTTTTGGGAGTGATCACTTATCCACAGTGAAAAAAGAATTATTAACAATGGGAGAGGAAACATCACCAGAAAAACAAAAGCAAGAGATAATTTAAGATGGTATAAACTTTGCAAGAAGTATAGTAAGCTTAAAAAAATAAAGGCAAAGAAGAAAAAAATCTGTGGGATTACAGATGTCATTCTTTGCTCACAAACCACACATTCTCATCAGGACTTGCAATGCCCTCATCTCAAAGACTTAGACTCACATCTCCTTGCTGTTGGTCTCTCTAAAGGAAAAGGAGACAGAAGGATTTCTGCCTTCCTCCCTTGCCCTCTGATGACTGTCGTGAAGGATGGAGAAGTGCTTTCCAGCAGAAGGAAGGTCCCTGTCCAGTGGATACATCCCAAGAGTCTGCATAACATGACCTTTCAGGTAACCAAGCATCCATGCGATGCTCATGAAAACAGACAAGCTGGCTTCTGGTGTCCTTGTAACTGACCTGCTTAGAAAAACGTACCTTAGCTAGGGGTAAGACGTGCTGCTGCTTCAGGAATCTTACTGCCTCCCTTTGTAGTTGACCTCGTGCCTTTGTGCTATGTGCTAAGTGACTTCAGTCGTGTCCGACTCTCTGTGGCCCCATGGACTGTATGTAGCCTTCCAGGCTCCTCTGTCCATGGGATTCTCCAGGCAAGAATACCTGGACTGGGTTGACATTTACTCCTCCAGGGACTCTTCCTGACTCAGGGATCAAACCCAGACATCGATTTTATGTCTACCTGCACTGGCAGGTATTCTTTACCACTAGAGCCACCTGTGCATTTGTGGTACTGAGCTATTCTCCTTAATTGCACTGCAATTATTATCAGAATAAAAATGTACTATTTTTCATACAATTCTTTTTATATTTCTCTAAGATGAAATATTTCAATGGCATCTGACATTTTAGATGAGATCTTTATAAGATAAATGTAACTGCTTGATACATTCCCTGAATATGTATTTCATGACTGAAAAAAAATAAATTTCTTCCCACAAAATGGAAAGTTACTAGAAACAAAGATGAAATGGAGTTATAGTCAGGGATGAAGAAAGAGGCAGAGAGGAAAAGGGAGTAAAAAAATAATTCTATTCCTCTGCAGGACAACTGAAATCAGCACTTCAGGTGTCTTCCCAGTCATTCTGTGGTCCGACTGGAAACACGGCTTTCTTCCTTGGCAGGAACTATCCTGATGAATTGGAACTTATTCCTTTGCAAAGTGCTAGAAAATCCACTCACTGCTAGTAGAAGGGCAGTGACCTACTGACAAACTGACAGGATTGTAGAGTTCCATCGATTAACTGTTACATGTGGCACTAAACACTTAGAACATTATCACAAGACTACAGACCTATGCATTTCCTACACTTTTAAACGACAATGTTTCTTTCCACCTCAGCTCTGCAATTGTATATGACCAAATGTTAAAGAAAACAGACATTATGTTTTTCTTCTGTATTCTCTTGCTGGAATCATTGCAGAAGTTTTCCTCATATGCCAACACTTAAATCAGCAGCTTTATCTCATCAAGAGAGAAGCATAATAAGAATCACATCCAGAATAATAGAAAGAGAAATGATTCATATTTAATTACTCTAATGACGTTTTTAAGACCTAGTCAATATTTGCATGCACAAAAAGCTGAAAAGACAGGTGGGATCTGACAGGTGTGTAGAAGTACCATCCATCTCTGGAAGAGATACGCCTTCCTTTCTATAGGAAAAGATGGAAGGTCTCCATTTTACTCAAGCCGGTCTAGACACAAACATGAGCATTTAGAACAAACCCATGGCAAAAACAGGTAAATAAGACCAATACGAAACTGTTAATGAAAGAAGATTACTGATCATCAAAGTGCAGGAGAAGGTAATTAATGGTGATAAAAATAGTCTGGTCTCTCTACTCTTTAACTCTCTTTTAAACATAACTTTATTTATTTATTTTTGGCTGTGCTGGGTCTTCATTGCTGTGCCTGGGCTTTCTCTAGCGGCGGCAAGCAGGGGCTGTTTTCTAGTTGTGATGTGTGGGCTTCTCACTGCAGCCGCTTCTCCTGTTGCAGAGTATGGGCTCTAGGTTTCCTGGGCTCAGTAGCTGTGGTGCATGGGTTTAACTGCCCCGAGGCATGTGGAATCTTCCCAGACTAGGGATCAAACCCATGTCTTCAGAATCAGCAGGCAGATTCTTAACCACTGGACCATCAAGAGAATCCTACTCCTTAACTCTCTTACCAAAATAAAAATGAATTCAGTTGTAAGTGATTCCAAAAATTCAGAAAGCAAGCTCTTATATCAAATGGGTGAAGATATTATATGCCAGTTGAAATGTGGTTTGGGTTCATGAGGGGCTTCCCTGGTGGCTCAAACAGTAAAAAGTCTGCCTGAAATGCAGGAGACCCAGGTTCAGCCCCTGGGTTAGGAAGATCCCCTGGAGAAGAGAGTGGTAACCCACTCCAGTGTTCCTACCTGGAAAATTCCATGGACAGAGGAGCCAGGTGGCTACAGTTAATGGGGTCGCAAAGAGTCAGACACAACTGAGCAACTAACACTTTCACTGGGTTCATCAAGGAGTTTCTATTTAGAATGGAGGGAATGAGAGCATTTACTAACACAATCAGATTTTCCCTTAGGTAAGGCCAGATTTGAATGTGTTATTTTATCTGGAAAGGTTACAAAACATGAACTTTCCTCACTCTTTGTTAGAAAGTGTACATCTGACCTTGCTTTGAAAGGAAGGCTGATACCTTTAGCAAGGTCTTTAAAAAATAGTTGGAAATTTGATAAAAGTTTTTCAAAATTACTAAAGATTCATCTCTATACAAGATTTTCCACTTTTCTAGCAAACATAAATTATAGTTATAACATTTTCCAAAAATTAATTATACTAGTGGATATGGCTATGAATAACCCAAGGTCATAAGGTTGGGTATACATCATATAACAAGATTTTGTTGTTGCTCATTTTACTTGTTAAATTACTATAATCAGTGATAAATTATGAATGTACTAAATAATGAGCTAGAATGATTTTTCTAAAGTGGAATGTTCAGCCTGTTCAAGTTTTCAAAATAGCACATTGTGTAAGTGGAAAGCAAGCATCCTGGAAATATTTACTGTTATGTAATTATTTTTACCATGACTGACAAGTCTTAAGCAAAGCAAATTTCCATGAGAACTCATTCTTGCAAAGTGACTTAAAATGATCACATACAAAATACCACACTTTTGTTTTTCACATTTTTTTCCATGCCAAATACATAATATCAACACCCAAGCTGGTTGCTCATTGGCAATGCACAAATAATAAGACCAACCTTGGTGATAGAAGAATGAATTTGTCTGTTTCCTCTGCCACTGATCAGAGAAAGTCTTGGTTTGTTTTCTCCTCACACCTACATCCACCCTGTGGAGAATTCTGTAATCACTCTTGTCTAGGAAAATCTCATTCTCAAGGTCCTTTCTCTGTACCATTCAATGAACACTCTGTATGCAGTGGCTAATGCACCAATTATTTTTACCCAGTAATTTAACCCTTGATAATAAACTAGTTTGTTCTCTAATTTTTCTTGAATATGCTACTTGTCCCACTCAATCATATTATAAAATTAAGTCCAGATTCCAGACTGCCTGAGATCCATTCTTGGGTCTTTCACCAAAAAGTGCTTGTAACTTTGAGAAAATCACTTAAACAATTTTTGCGCCTCAATTTTTTTCATTCAAAGTGTGAGCAATGATAAGCTGTACAGTTTATGGGAGTAAATAATAAATATTTTAAAAATGTATGACAGTTTCTTTTTTGTTGTTTACTTTGTTCAAGTACAGTTGATTTACAATGTTGTGTTAATTTCTGCTATATAGCAAAGTGATTCAGTTATACATGGCAAACTTTCTTTTTCAGATTCTTTTCCATGATGGTTTATCACAGGATATTGAATATAATTAATTCTCTGTGCTATACAGTAGGACCTTGTTGGGCATTATTCTATTCTTTTTTATGGCTGAGTAGTATTTCATTGTGTATATGTGCCACATCTTCTTTATCCATTCATCTATCAATGGACATTTAGGTTGCTTCTATATGTAGGAAAGTTTCTGATATGTGTGTTATATAATATTCTCTCTCATCACTACTATTTTATTGTTATTGGTACTCTCAATTCCAGGGACTTCATACCATACCTTTGGCATAATGCCTTGCACAAGACTGGTCATACAATGACTTCTCCATCAATTTTGATGACTAAATAGTAAGACTAGAAGGCAGAAGAAAATCCACAGACCAGTGTACTGTCTTCATATGCATGAGTTTGGGTGTAACTAATGATGAAACCATCACTGCTTTTGAATAACTGAGTAGGGCTATACAGTCATAAAGCATAATTGTGAGATGCTGATGAAACAGCAACAGAGATGTTCATTCATAACACATCAGTCAAAAAATGGTGTGGATTTTCATGTAAAGCTTTTCTGGAGTTCACGGTGATACCAAATAGAAGCAGACATTTTGAAATAAGCTCATGGTAGCTCTAAGGATAACATAAATGTAGCAGTGGGGAAAATGTCTAATTTTTAGTTCCACTTATTCATCTTGATGGATTCAACGTCATCATCTTTGAAAATTGAAGGGCAGATTTTAATAATTGGAAATTAGATTTAGATAGAATGACATAATCATTCAAATATGATTGTAGAAAATTGAATGTAAGGAAAATTGTTCATGTGGTTAAGAGAGAAAAGATCAGTGTGACTGAAGCTTGGAGGAGGAGGAGAAAAAGCAATAGAAGGAGGAGAGGAGTTTGCTTTCCACTCAGCTGAGTTTTAAGCTAAGATATTTCTGAATGAAGAGACAGTCTAGCCTTTTTACAGAGTGCAGCCCAAGATGCGGCTTCTTATTTCTGAGAAGGAAGAAGTAAGAACACATGAGCAAAATGAATGTCACTTATAGAACAGCTCTTCTTTCTCTAAAAATAGAGTGGAAGGCTGGGATGCTACACGTAGCTTAGAAATATCATATATGTATTTCTTTGTTCAAAAAAACAGATAAAAATAATTACTTAGAAATAAATTTAGGATGTAGGGAATCTTAGGATATGCAGGGCAGAAGGAAGGATAAAAAGGCAAATAAAAATCTCTGTGTAAATATTTTAACACTTACTTTATTTTGCTTTTTGAAAATTAAAAAAGAATTTTTTTTTGCCATCTTAGTTCCCTGACCAAGGATTGAACCTGCACACTTGGCATAGAGAACGTGTAGTCTTAACCACTGGACTGCCAGGGAAGTCCCAGCTCAATTTTATTTTTAACTTAAATTTATTTTAACTTGAAATTCTACTAAAAAACAAGTAACTGTATAATCTATATGTAAACCCCAAAGCTGATTTATTTCATTAAAAAGAAACCTGTAACATAAGCCATACATGCAGTTCTTCATTTCATCCACAGAAATTTTTTCTTAGAAAAACACAAAGTACTCTGGAATAACTTGTACATATTTGTACTGTTATGAGTCCTATTTTGAGTTATAAATGATAGTTAATTTTTATTTCATTAGTCATATTTAATCTTTTCTAATTAAATGCTTTATTTGAATGAGAGTCATGAGACGCTCTTAAAATAAAACGAGATCTTTAATCTGACTTGCCTACATACAAAGGCCTGGAAAGCTGCTGTTGCAAGATTCCTATTAGGAGGCAGTTTAGGTTTTAATCTAGTGATATGTCCTGGCAAAAAGGGAAACTCAAGTTGAATTTAAGCAGTAAAAACTCCAGGAGCATGTGGTCAGCAATAACTCTATCTTGGTTTTAATGTTATAGGTTTCTTCATTCTACCAGGGTGACTAATATGTGTAATATGTGGGTACAATTACAATTAATCATTGTTATACTCAGGTGGCATGAAACCATATTTATTGTAAGGATATATACTGATAATACACATGTATTTTCACTAATGCTTATACCAATCTTTCTACACAGATAGAGATATTATTCTCTCCAATTCACAGGTTTAGGGCCTTATACCAGTTTGCTAACAATATAAGTGTCCATGAACTGAATTAAAAGCTTAGGCACTGGGGTTATTCTCAATTTCCAAAAGAAAACAGATTTCATGGTGCCATTCCAAATCTTTATTATATATATGTGTGTGTGGCTCATACAAAATCGTCTTTATCTGGAGTGTTATTTTCTGAAGGAATGAAAATTTAGAGAACAAGGCGATTTTTGAAATAAAGACTATATTTATGATCAATGAGTCAAGAAAGGAAGTAAAAGAAGTCTTAAATCTAGCACTAATATTGTGAACAAAAGTACATTAGGCAAAAATCCATAACACAGTTGTGATATTTATGACAGTGGCCAAAAAAACGAATAAAACCCAACCCAGAAATACAATAGCCTTTTACAGTCTGTAGACAGAATATTATCTGGAAACAGTAACTTTCCATTATGTAGTAGTGAAGTGCCATTCAAAGATATCAAAAATATTGCAGACACAATGAAGTGTTTTTCCTGCTCTCTGAATATCATTGTCCTTACAACCTGGCATAATATGGTACCACCCTCACAAAGAGTGATTGAAAAGCTTTCAATAGATCAAAACCTTGCAAGGGTCTAGGTAGAGTTGATGGAAGCAAAGAGCAGATGTAGATGGAGGCGGAGGCTAAGAATTTCAGGGAGTTATCATCACCTTTGTACCTAATGGGGTAAAAAAGAGAAAAGTGGTTGCTGCAGCCCAGCAAAGGGCTCTTGTGGGCGGGGGTCATTAGATGAGAGTTGTGCCCTCTCTGTCACTTGGACTTCCAAGCCGGCTTAGCCCTGGATCAGAGGAATGGGACGCAACATTTTTCAAGTGGTTTATGAAGTATAGCGGAGAAGACAATGGCAACCCACTCCAGTACTCTTGCCTGGAAAATCCCATGGATGAAGGAGCCTGGTGGGCTGCAGTCCATGAGATCGCTAAGAGTCGGACACGACTGAGCGACTTCACTTTCACTTTTCACTTTCACACATTGGAGAAGGAAATGGCAACCCACTCCAGTGTTCTTGCCTGGAGAATCCCAGGGACAGGGGAGCCTGGTGGGCTTCTGTCTATGGGGTCGCACAGAGTCTGACACGACTGAAGTGACTTAGCAGCTGCAGCATGAAGTATAGCAACAAAGGGGTCCTTCCCCCATCTCCATCCTTCTCTTGGTTTCAATACCTCGTGCTTTCAGGTCTGATGGGGGGCGGCATCGAGCTCCACTTGCTTGTGTAAAAGGTGCACGGTGCCCTTGTGGAATGGCGACCTGAAGGGGCCTTCGAGCTGAATCTCCTAAAGGAGAGCTCTGCTGAGTTAGGAGGCTAGGGATGGGCTCACTTTAAGCCCAGAGTTCACATTTCTCTCTCTGCACACGATTTTCTGGGCAGGCTGGAAACTCTGCTGATCTGGAGTGGGACGTGGTGAACTCGGGTGAGTGGACTCTGGCATCCCTGGATGAGAGGGCTAGGAGCTGGCTGGTCTGCTCTGGGTTCAGCGGAGCCATCTGAGCCTTCCTGCACCTGTGGCATCCTCCGGTAGCTGGTCCAAAACACTCTCTCGGCCGGCCTGGGCTCCAGGAAAGAGTGTGACAGCCACATGCCCTTTCCTCTTCCTGCAGTACATTTGGAGCTGTCCGCCGACCAACGCGAATCTATGGCCAAACCCAGCGTCTATGGGAAGAAATTAACTGTGGAAATGGATACGGGGAGATAAGGGAAATTAACTGTCAGTGCAGTCACCTGTAGGTATGTTGGCCTCAAAAAACAAGCTCAGAATCGTTCCTTTTCAAATATTCTCTGGGTGAGTTTATTCAATAGTTATCATCTATTTCTTTCTTTAATTTTTTTAAAATTTATTTTTAATTGAAGGTTAATTTCTCTACAATATTGTACTGGTTTCTGCTATAAAAGCTGGGAAGACTTCCTCAGTGAAGGTATTTAAATCTGGAGTTTTCATGTCTGCAATGTCTTGAGTAGCATTTAATTAATATG
Source organism: Moschus berezovskii (assembly GCF_049115385.1). Classification (NCBI taxonomy): domain Eukaryota; kingdom Metazoa; phylum Chordata; class Mammalia; order Artiodactyla; family Moschidae; genus Moschus; species Moschus berezovskii. Next base: position 40,522,299 of record NC_142474.1, on the reverse strand, counting down.
GAATCACTTCCTTTCATAGAAAAAGAATAATTTTAAGTTTTTTTTCTAGTCTTAATTTCGATGCAGTTTTTGTTTTTAAATAAAAGTTGTCACATATTTTTCAAGTATTTGTCATAAAGTTATCTTTCTAAATGTGTAGGACTTGTGGTGGTAAGCCCTGTATCCTTTTTACATGTTTCATTTACATTTTTGTGTTATTATTAATACTAGATCAATCTTGCTAAGATTTTACCAATACATAAAATTCACTATCTTAACCAGTTTTTTATTTATTTATTTATTTTTAGTTGAAGGCTAATTGGTTTACAGTATTGGTTTCTGCCAAACATCAATATAAATCAGCCATAGTATCTTAACCAGTTTTAAGTTCACTGTTTAATTGCATCAGCCTTTCCCTTCTCCAGAGGATCTTCCAAACCCAGAGATCAAACCCAGGTCTCCTTCATTGCAGGCATATTCTTTACCAGCTGAGCCACAAGGGAAGCCCAAGAATACTGGAGTGGGTAGCCTATCCCTTCTCCAGTGGATCTTCCCGACCCAGGAATCAAACTGGGGTCTCCTGGATTGCAGGGGATTCTTTACCAACTGAGCTATGAGGGAAGCCCAATTGCATTAAGTTCATTCATATTTTTGTTTAACCATCACAATCATCCACCTCCAGAACTTTTTTCATCCTGAAAAACTGAAAGTCTTACCATTAAACAATAACTTCCCATTCGCTCAATCTTCCCCCACGGTCCCTGGCAACCACCATTCTACTATCTCAATGAGTTTCCCTACTCTAGGTAGCTCATGTAAGTGGAATAACACAATATTTTCTTTTTGTTTGTTTCTGGTTTGTTTCACTTAGCATTGGTCCTCAAGGTTCACTCATATAACAGAGCACAAAATGCTTATTGATAAGGTTTCTGATCGCACATTATAGTTCTCACATTGAAAGAAACTCCCACTTGTCCAATTTTGGTATGGCATCAAAAATATTACAGCGATCTGAAAAGAGTATTGCAATATTCCTCCCTTTTCCAAGTATCTATTTTGTATGATGCCGAATTTTTGCAATATACTTTATCCAATGAAATATATTTCAATACAATGAATGTAAATGCAGACATTCAGATATTCAGAATTCAGAAACTCTAACTACGGTATCTCTAATATTTATATCTATTAGTTTAATATTACTAATAGTTTGATATCTACTAATTCAGATAATAAAGAGATTTTTCAAAAAGGTAACACAATGTCTCTCTTCCTGCTTTCTTTTTTTTTTTTTACTGTATAGTTACTCTTCTTAAAAAATGATGTAACAGGTTATGGGTTTATTATTGATAAATAACTGCTTCCAATATTCTTGTGGCCTGTGAGCTTTGTAATAGCATATGAAATGGAAACTTCAAACCAGTACTTAAGAAAAATCCCAATATCTCTAAATCACCTCAGTTCAGTTCAGTTCAATTCAGTCACTCAGTCACGTCATAAATTACCATAAATTACGGCACGCCAGGCCTCCCTGTCCATCACCAACTCCCGGAGTTCACTCAAACTCATGTCCATCAAGTCGGTGAGGCCATCCAGCCATCTCATTCTCTGTCGACCCATTCTCCTCCTGTCCCCAATACCTCCCAGCATCAGAGTCTTTTCCAGTAAGTCAACTCTTCTCATGAGGTGGCCAAAGTATTGGAGTTTCAGCTTCAGCATCAGTCCTTCCAATGAACACCCAGGACTGATCTCCTTTAGAATGGACTGGTTGGATCTCCTTGCAGTCCAAGGGACTCTCAAGAGGGTGGGATGATTTGGGAGAATGGCATTGAAACACGTATGTTGTCACATGTGAAACGAATCACTAGTTCAGGGTCGATGCATGTTATAGGATGCTCGGGGCTGGCATGCAGGGATGACCCAGAGGGAGGATAAAGGGAGGAGGGAGGTGGGAGGGGGGTTCAGGAGGGGGAACTTATGTAAACCCGGGGCGAATTCATGTCAATGTATGGCAAAACCAACCAATATAATATTGTAAAATAATTTGCCTCCAATAAAAAATAAATTAATTAAAAAAAAGAAAAAAAAAGAGTAAAGGAGTACAAAACTGAGAAACATGGTCAGTTTGTTATGCCATTAGAAGCAATTTGAACAATCAGTGCATTTGAAGTAATTTTCTGGCACTACTGGCTAAATGACTCAATTATTTCTCTCATTTTTGTACAGATCTGTTACTGGGATCAGCATTTATAAGCAACAGGCAATGTAGAAAACACAGAAAGTGAGGAAGTAAGTCTGTAATGATTAGGACTGACGATGAGTCATGTCAAACTTGAACTGAATGATGATTGGAATGATGCTTGTGATGTAGACCTGGGCTGCCCAGTAGAGTGGCCACTAACTTGCTGTGACTGTGAGCACTTACAATGTGGCTAATCCTATTGAGATATGCTTCAGATGTAAGATACACGCCGGATCTCAAAAACATAGTAGGGATAAAATAATGTGCTATATTTCATTCATAATACTTATGTTGATCACACTTTGAAATGATATTTCTTGAATATATCGGTTTAAATAATATATAGTTAATATGCCTGGAGAAGGGCATGCAACCCACTCCAGTATTCTTGCCTTGGACTGTAGCCTGCCGGCTTCCTCTGTCCATGGGATTCTCTAGGCGAGAATACTGGAGTAGGTGACCATTTCCTAATCCAGGGTATTTTCCGGACCCAGGGATTGAACCCGTGTTTCCTGCATCTCTTGCATTGGGAGGTGGATTCTTTATCACTGTGCTACCTGGGAGACCCAAAGTTAATATAGCCTATTTTCATTTGTTTAATGTGGCTCCTGGAAAATCTAAAATTGCCTGCGTACCCTCATTTCATTTCTCTTGGGCAGCATGGAAACAGGCAACTGAAGAGTGCAATGTATGGATTTAAAAAATCCACACATCCATATTAAAGGGTTGCTTCTAAATTATGTCAGCGACATCCCTGGAATAAATTTTTAAAAAATCCTATTAATGTGTTAGTTAACTAACCTAGGTTTTTGTTCTATTCAACTGGATTAATTTCCAAATTAAAACAACTTAAAGTTTTCAATATCTACTATTAAGTAGGTAGATAATAAATTTATATTATTCCAATAAAAATTAAAGAGCAACATGTATCTTCATTTATTTTATTTTAGCAATCAAAGTGATTATTCTTTGATAAATATTAGGAACTTTCCTTGATGGTTGCTGACTTGAAAATATAAAGAAAATTTAAAGCATAGCTTAAGACCGCATGGAAACACACTGACAAATAATGAGGCTGTATATAAAATCTGCAAAATGTATAGGACATCAATAATGCTATTCTTGGTGCCAAGAATGATCATAAAGGTAACGAATATCAATACTTCTGGTAGACTGAAACATCATTTTTTTCTCTGAACTGATAATGGTTAGTTTCTTACTTGGAATCGGTCTGTGCCTCTTAAATATCTAGTTCTGCTTTTCCTCAGTATCAGGACCACTTTGCTCTACTGGTGACTGAAAGCATTAAAGATGAAAGCCAAAAGATGAGTAAATTATATCCCAGGGCAACAGGAGGGAATTCTAGCCAGACTTTGGTGATGACTCAGTGATTGGGAAAGGCAGAAAATCAACCATAAAATGGAGAATGAAAAGAACTCTCTCTCTCCTTCCCCTTCTCCCTCTGCTACAAGTTATGAACTCTCAGATTTTAGGCAATTTGCCTTTCATTGTCCTTCCAGATTGCTTTTTCTGGCCCCAGCAAAATCCCTTTGCAGTTCCAGCAACTATAAAATGGTCTGAGTTTCTCATTTGTCTTGCTTCATACCTTTCCTTCTCTTTGGCCCATCTTATTTCTCTTTTAAACCTCATTTTCAACCTAAACCCTTGTGCAAATCCATCATGAATTCAGTGCTCTTGAAATGCTCCATTCAAAACCGCCTGCCCTAACAATGTTCTGTTCTATGGATCTTCCTTGATTCCATCCAATAATAGCAACTCATACAACCTGAGCACAGCTGTGGAAAATGTCTCAGACAACCAATGTAAGGAAGTGGTTTGTATGAATATAATAATAGATGCAGACGGCATTGTGGATTTTGCCTCCAGGTAACATATAATTTAGCAGTGACCTGCTCAGATATACTACTTTAATAACAATACAGAAGATTTATGACACAATATGGGTATGGAATATTTGGTATAAGACCGACCTCTTAGAATCCCTTTAATTAAATAAGTCATAATTAATCCATCCTATTTTGTTTTTTCCTATATAAAATTTATAGTGCTATCATTTTTTCTGTCATTTTTAAGATTCCTTGTCATCCTTTACATTATACAGGTCTTATTAAGTCCAGAAAAACAGAAGAGAGGCCTTAGTTAATGGTGATAGGTTTTGTTATTATTTAAATAATTTTTACTAGTTAAAATAAATTGTATTTATTTAAACATTATTTCTGTATATGTGCATGTTAGTCATATAAATATTTATACATATAAATAAAACATTTCTTCTGATATATATATATTTGTGTGTGCTATATATTAAGAGATAGGAAAATGTCCCCAAGTTCACATAGACTAGGAAATAAAACAGAAAGACAATCCTAACTCAAGCTTCATGGGACTGTGTTACTTTTGTATTCTTAAACCCAGCCCTAAGAGCAAAAGAAATAAAAGAGAAATCAATAAAGCTCCCAAATTTTAGTTTGGTACCAAATCACTGAAAAAATTAGCAGAGCTCCACCAACGAGGTAGTCATGTTTGGAATGATCTGTCTTAGAGTAAAAGCCATAGGACAAACAGAAGTTTTCACATTCCACTTTTAGTAATTATTGATCAAAATGTTCCCTTTTAAAATAGTCTTTCATATGCGGGAAAGTCCCTGATGCTGGGAAAGGTTGAGGGCAGAAGAAGAGGGAATCAGAGGATGAGATGGCTGGATGGCATCACCGATGCAATGGACATGAACTTGGGCAAACTCCAGGAGATGGTGAGGGACAGGGAGGCCTGGCGTGCTCCTGTCCATGGAGTCACAAAGAGTTGGACACTACTCGGTGACTGAACAACAGCAACATGAGTAGAATACTGGACATTTTAAAGTACCTTAAAGACTCTCACAGTCTCTCATTTTTATCGCTTAGATTTACTTACTGCAATCTGCTTTATGCAACCACACTACTTTTTAGGAGTGAAACTGATTGTGACATACTGTTTGAAGACATACATGATATTTCTATTTTTGTTAAATAGCTCAGAAAAAAGAAACATATTTGAATACTTACTCTAAGTATAAAAGTAATATTTTGAGCTGAAACCTCTACTTTTAAAATGCTAACACTTTCTGACTTACATCAGTCAGAGAAAGACAAATACTGTATATTAACGCATATATATGGAATTTAGAAAGATGGGACCAACAATCCTACATGTGGGGTAGCAAAGGAGACACAGACATGAAGGAAAGACTTTCAGACTCAGTGGGAGAAGGTGAGGGTAGGATGATTTGAGAGAATAGCATTGAAACATGTACATTAGCATGTGTAAAATAGATGACCAGTGCAAGCTCAATGCATGAAGCAGGGCACTCAAAGCCAGTGCTCTAGGATAACCCAGAGGGAGGGGGTGGGGGCAAAGTGGGAGGGGAGTTCAGAATGGGGGACTACACATGTATACCTGTGGCAGATTCATGTCGATGTATGACAAAAGCCATCACAAGACTGTAAAGTAGTTATCCTCCAATTAAAATAAATAAATTGATTAAAAAAATTAAATGCTAGCACTACATTTGTTCTTTAAATAAAATAAATCAATATCTTTTAAAATAAATGAAATATTTTAAATTGGAACAATCTTAATTTCTCCTCCTCGTGTACCATACTGGTTTCCTTTGTCCACTCTATATACTCTTTAATTCTTGTCTGTACAATCCTTGTCTCACCCTGGTGTGTATGTCTTTTCTTTTTCTCTTTTGGAAATTCAGTTGCTATGTTTGTGAAGTGTGTGAAGGTCAGATTTCAAATGCAAGTTCTTCATTAATTATGTTACAAAAGTATTACTCTTCAGATGTCTCCTCTGAAATGCAGTGTTAGATCCTGAATTTACATGGATAATGTGTCTCGCCACTGGCATTATAGCCTTCTAGCATCTGTTTTTTGGAATGTTCTAGGCCTATAGCCATTTTTGTTTCCTCTTCTATGAATTCAATATGAAACCAAGTCTCCTACTGAATACAAATGTGAATGTCAGTAAACTCCCTGCCTAACTGCAAGACGTGTCCTCTCTGAAGTAGCTCCAGGGTTTTACCATTTCACCATTTCACTCCTAGGATTGTGTGGGCCACAGTATTTACTAGGAATACTTCTGAATGCCACAACAGGAAACCATGGAAGAATGGATCTATATGTGTCTGTGCTTAGTCATGTGACCCCATGGACTGTAGCAGGCCAGCTCCCCTGTCCATGAAATTTTCTGAGCAAGATTACTTGAATGATGGGTTGACATTCCCTGCTCCAGGGGATCTTCCCAATCTAGTAATAGAACCCCGGTCTCCTGCCTTTCCGGAGAAGGCAATGGCACGCCACTCCAGTACTCTTGCCTGGAAAATCCCATGGATGGAGGAGCCTGGTAGGCTGCAGTCCGTGGGGTCGCTAAGAGTCGGACACGACTGAGCAACTTCACTTTTCACTTTCACACATTGGAGAAGGAAATGGCAACCCAGTCCAGTGTTCTTGCCTGGAGAATCCCAGGGACGGGGGAGCCTGGTGGGCTTCCGTCTATGGGGTCGCACAGAATCGGACACGACTGAAGTGAGTTAGCAGCAGCAGCTCCTGCCTTTCAAGCAGATTCTTTTATCATCTGAGCCACAGGGAAGCCCTAAGAAGGAATATTTCTTACTTGATACAAAACTTGAGTTAATTTCAAAAAAAATATAATCATCCAAATATAATAAAACTCTTTTCTCAAAAACCTGTATCCTTTTTCTCTCCATGTATATCTCATCTCTGTCTATATCTCATCTCTGTCTATATCTCTCTCCACATACTCCAGGTTTCCTCTACGTCTTTATTTGAAATTGCCTTTTGCCTCCATGTTCATCTCTAACCCATCATCTCCGACTAGGTGTTCTTATTCACTAATCCCCACCCTGGAAATCATCTCTGAATATTTTCTGATTCAAGCATCCGGTGGTGGTTAATGAATGCCTGATTTGTCAGCAATCCACACATCTTTATAATTTATATTCTGCCCACACTTAAGAAACTCTTCCAGAGGTCCTAGTGAAAAGTGGTTAGAAATTCAGCCTGGTTAAAATAATGCCTTAAGAATGTAGGCATATTCACCATACACATTCACGTGGTCGTTCCCTTACGTGCCATTTTTATTTATGATTTTACTATTATAGTTTTCTTGACAAAGCTTTTTTTGTATCATAATTTTGATTGGCTAGGTGATATTTGTGTACTAGGTCACATTTCAATTTGTGAAACCATTTTCTCACTGTTCAGTTGCATTCATATGTGTTCTTCTCTGGCAAACGTTTACTTCTTTACTATTTACTGTTAATAAACAAAAGAACTAACATTTAAACCCAGGCAGTTCCTGCTGTTAATCACTGCACTTCACTTACTTTGGCGGTTTTATTTCTCATCACTCAATTGTCAAGTCAAAGGATATGGCAATCATTTTTGTCCAGACTCAGAGATTTATTTATAATTTTAAAAGCCAAAAATGTTATAAACTCTAGCCACTTACAGAAAAAAATATCTGTTAATGAAAAAACCTTTTACTGATTTATATAAAATCATACCTTAAATTGTTTTAATTTGCAATCTATTTTTCTTACAAAATCAAAGATGTTTCATATGTTTGTATTCTATAGCATTTTCAATCTGAGAATGATCTATATTCCTGAAAGATATGTTCCTTGGTGCCATGATTGTTTTGTTTTGAAATCAAGATACATGTTAACATGCATCTGGGATAGTACATGCAAATATATATCCTAGTTTGTCTTCATGTTTTTACTCTAACTTTGTTATTTGTTTTAGTGTTTAAATTTTTAAAGTATTTTAGCTGCAAATTTTAGTTTTTAATTTTTAAATCATTTAGCCTTGTCTTTTAAAGCTATATTTTTATCTTATTCATTTATTTTTGGCCGTGCTAAGTCTTCATTGTGGCTCAGGCTTTCTCTAGTTGCAGTGTGCAGGCTTCTCATTGCAGTTCAGTTCAGTTCAGTCGCTTAGTTGTGTCCTACTCACTGCAACCCCACGGACTACAGCACACCAGGCCTCCTTGTGCATCACCAACTCCTGGAGCTTGCTCAAACTCATGTCCATTGAGTTGGTGATGCCATCCAACGATCTTATCCTCTGTCGTCCCCTTCTCCCGCCTTCAATCTTTCCCAGCATCAGAGTCTTTTCAAATGAGTTAATTCTTCACATCAGGTGGCCAAAGAATTGGAGTTTCAGCTTCAGCTCAGTCCTTCCAATGAATACCCAGGAATGACTTCCTTTAGCATGGACTGGTTGGATCTCCTTGCTGTCCAAAGGGCTCTCAAGAGCCTTTTCCAACACCACAGTTCAAAAGCATCAATTCTTCGGCACTCAGCTTTCTTCACAGTCCAACTCTCACATCCATACATGACTACTGAAAAAACCATAGCCTTGACTAGATGGACCTTTGTTGTCAAAGTAATGTCTCTGCTTTTTAATATGCTATCTAGGTTGGTCATAACTTTCCTTCCAAGGAGCAAGCATCTTTTAATGTCATGGCTGCAGTCACCATCTGCAGTGATTTTGGAGCCCCCCAAAATAAAATCAACCACTGTTTCCACTGTTTCCCCATCCGTGATGGGACTGGATGTCATAATCTTAGGTTTTTGAATGTTCATTTTTAACACAACTTTTTCACTCTTCTCTTTCACTTTCATCAAGAGGCTCTTTAGTTCTGTTCACTTTCTGCCATAAGGGTGGTGTCATCTGCGTATCTGAGGTTATTGATATTTTTCCCGGCAATCTTGATTCCAGCTTGTGTTTCATCCAGCCCAGCATTTCTCATGATGTACTCTGCATATAAGTTAAATAAGCAGGGTGACAATTATACAGCCTTGATTTAGTTTTAGCTTTTTGATATTCCACTCTTTAGCCTACTCAGAGTTTATTTTGATATATGATATAAGTTTTGTTCCAAAGTGTTGCTGTTTCAACAAGAGCTATTAAAAGGCTATTTATTTTTTCTTCCCTGATGAAATGCCATGAAACCCATCTTGTAGAATTAGTTGTTTTTCATGAAATTTGCCCCCCTGTGTACCCAAGGCTCTGGACCCTGAGTGAAATCTTGTCATCCCATGTCACATTTCAGGTCATAGTTAGAGCTGATACTTATTTACTTAAAAGAAAATGAAGTATGCCTGTTTTGGGTCCAACCTACCTGAAGCTGGCTTTCTGATCAATGTGATATTTACCTGCAGCCCAATGCCTATCGGTCTTTGTTAGGTTGTTTATAAGCACAGGATTTTGAGCCTGTTAGCAACCATCCTATGTGTGGGGAGCAAGATAGAACTTCAGGAATACAACTCCAGAAAACCCCTCCAAGAAGTGAGGGTCCAGGAAGGGACTGCAAGCATCAGCAGGAGGCAGGATGACCTCTCTCCTCTGCTTTTGTCTCCATGAAGGAACTCCTTCAAGAGCTGGACTCCTGGCCCCTCAGCACACTGTTTTTCCTAGCTGGGGAGGAAGAGTGATTACCTGAGTGGTAAGTTCCAGAGAGAAGGAGCTGTCTCTAGTGCTTCCTGTTGATTCCTGGCTTCTGTGCACTTAGCACGAGAGCCCAGCCTTGAGGGTGGTGGCCATGAGATCTTGGAAATGCATGTGGTGGGAGGGTAAATCTGCCTAACTGCTGAGTTTGTTGTTCAGAAGCCTTTGTGCTATGCTCCTCAGCCACATCTTCCCACTTAGCATATATTTTGATTTCCACTTACCAAACTCCTGGATCTCTCAACTGGTTGCAAGCGTGGATGGATATCAAAGTGTCATTGATTTTCTTCAAGCTCCACAGTAATCCAAGATCAAGAATTAACATATTGAAAAGAATTAAAATATTAGCTTCCTAATCCCAAAGAAAGGCAATGCCAAAGAATGCTCAAACTACCGCACAATTGCACTCATCTCACACGCTAGTAAAGTCATGCTCAAAATTCTCCAAGCCAGGCTTCAGCAGTATGTAAACCGTGAACTCCCAGATGTTCAAGCAGGTTTTAGAAAAGGCAGAGGCACCAGAGATCAAATTGCCAACATCCGCTGGATCATGGAGAAAGCAAGAGAGTTTCAGAAAAACATCTATTTCTGCTTCATTGACTATGCCAAAGCCTTTGACTGTGTGGATCACAATAAACTGTGGAACATTCTGAAAGAGATGGGAATCCCAGACCACCTGACCTGCCTCTTGAGAAACCTGTATGCAGGTCAGGAAGCAACAGTTAGAACTGGTCATGGAACAACAGACTGGTTCCAAATAGGAAAAGGAGTGCGTCAAGGTTGTATATTGTCACCTTGCTTATTTAACTTATATGCAGAGTACATCATGAGGAACGCTGGGCTGGAAGAAGCACAAGCTGGAATCAAGATTGCTGGGAGAAATATCAATAACCTCAGATATGCAGATGACACTACCCTTATGGCAGAAAGTGAAGAGGAACTCAAAAGCCTCTTGATGAAAGTGAAAGAGGAGAGTGAAAAGGTTGGCTTGAAGCTCAACATTCAGAAAACAAAGATCATGGCATCTGGTCCCATCACTTCATGGGAAATAGATGGAAAAACAGTGGAAACAGTGTCAGACTTTGTTTTTTTGGGCTCCAAAATCACTGCAGATGCTGATTGCAGCCATGAAATTAAAAGACGCTTGCTCCTTGGAAGGAAAGTTATGACCAACCTTGATAGTATATTAAAAAGCAGAGACATTACTTTGCCGACCAAGGTCCGTCTAGTCAAGGCAATGGTTTTTCCCGTGGTCATGTATGGATGTGAGAGTTGGACTGTGAAGAAAGCTGATCGCCGAAGAATCGATGCTTTTGAACTGTGGTGTTGGAGAAGACTCTTGAGAGTCCCTTATACTGCAAGGAGATCCAACCAGTCCATTCTAAAGGAGATCAATCCTGGATGTTCATTGGAGGGACTGATGCTAAAGCTGAAACTCCAATACTTTGGCCACCTCATGAGACGAGTTGACTCACTGGAAAAGACTCTGATGCTGGGAAAGGTTGGGGGCGGGAGGAGAAGGGGACGACGGAGAATGAGATGGCTGGATGGCATCACCGACTCTGTGGACATGAGTTTGAGTGTACTCCGGGAGTTGGTGATGGACAGGGAGGCCTGGCGTGCTGTGATTCATGGGGTCGCGGAGAGTCGGACACGACTGAGCGACTGAACTGAACTGAACTGAACTGAACTGAATTGCATAAAGATTCATTTGATCTACTCCACTGGATATTAGTAAAAATAAAAGACACTTTCTGATTTTTCTTTTCTTGAGATTTAATGCATTGCAAACAAGAGTACTCAGGAAGTGACAACATACTTAACATTCACATATAATTATATGTATATATATATATTTCAAATCCTAAAAGATGATGCTGTGAAAGTGCTGCACTCAATATGCCAGCAAATTTGAAATACTCAGCAGTGGCCACAGGACTGGAAAAGGACAGTTTTCACTCCAATCCCAATGAAAGGCAATGTCAAGCAATGTTCACACTACCACACAATTGCACTCATCTCACAGGCTAACAAAGCAATGCTCAAAATTCTCCAAGCCAGGCTTCAACAGTATGTGAACCATGAAATTCCAGATGTTCAAGCTGGATTTAGAAAAGGCAGAGGAACCAGAGATCAAATTGCCATGGATCATTGAAAAAGCAAGAGAGTTCCAGAAAAACATCTACTTCTGCTTTATTGACTACACCAAAACCTTTGACTGTGTAGATCACAACACACTGTGGAAAATTCTGAAAGAGATGGGAATACCAGACCATCTGACCTACCTCCTGAGAAATCTGTATGCAGGTCAGGAAGCAACAGTTAGAACTGGACATGGAACAATAGACTGGTTCCAAATCAGGAAAGGAGTACATCAAGCCTGTATATTTATATCTTCTTATTTAACTTCTATTCAGAGTACATCATGTGAAATGCCAGGCTGGATTAAGCATAATCTGGAATCAAGATTGCCGGGAGAAATATCAATAACCTCAGATATGCAGATGACACCACCCTTATGACAGAAAGAGAAGAAGAACTAAAGAGCCTCTTGATGAAAGTGAAAGATGAGAGTGAAAAAGTTGTCTTAAAACTGAACATTCAAAAAAATAAGATCACAGCATCCGGTACCATCACTTCATGTCAAATAGATGGGGAGACAATGAAACTAGTGAGAGGCTTTATTTTTTCTGGGGGGAGGGCTCCAAAATCACTGCAGATGGTGACTACAACCATGAAATTAGAAGACACTTGCTCCTTGGAAGAAAAGTCATGACAAATCTAGATAGCGTATTAAAAAGTAGAGGCATTACTTTGCCAGCAAATATCCGTCTAGTCAAGGCTATAGTTTTTCCAGTGGTCATGTATGGATGTGAGAGTTGGACTATAAAGAAAGCTGAGTGCTGAAGAATTGATGCTTTTGAATTGTGGTGTTGGAAAAGACTCTTGCAAGTCCCTTGGACTGCAAGGAGATCCAATCAGTCCATCCTAAAGGAAATCAGACCTGAATATTCATTGGAAAGACTGATGTTGAAGCTGAAACTCCAATCCTTTGGCCACCTGATGCGAAGAACTGACTAATTTGAAAAGACCCTGATGCTGGTAAAGATTGAGGGCAGGAGGAGAAGGGGACGACAGAGGATGAGATTGTTGGATGCCATCACCGACTGGATGGACATGAGTTTCAGCAAGCTCCGGGAGCTGGTGATGGACAAGGAAGACTGGAGTGCTGCAGGCCATGGGGTCTCAAACAGTCGGACATGACTGAGTGACTGAACTGATACTGATAATATTGTAGATAGATTGGAGAAGGAAATGGCAGCCCACTCCAGTATTCTTGCCTGAGAAATCCTATATGCAGAGGTACCTGGCTGGCTACAGTCCAAGGGGTCGCATAGTTAGACACGACTGAGTGGCTGAACACATTTTAGAGAGCTAGATAGATGTGATCGATGGATTGATGGCTGGCTTGATAGATATATGGATATATAGAGAGCAACACTTCTGATCTTGAAGACATACACACACACACACACACACACATAGGTCTTTAGATCTATATTCTCTATTTCTCTTCAATTTCCACAAAGCATGTTAAAACAGCTCTTAATCTTACAAACAGCAGTACTTGGTTTTCCCTTTATGTTTTGAAGACTCCAAATTTCCAAGGAGGTTGACGTTGCCTGTATGGTGTTACTGCCCTTGGACTGAAGGAGCATCGGTCATTGTTGGTTGCAGAGAGTTGATTCAGTGGCTCTGGCTCTTTCAGGGCCTGTGAGCATTCACCTAACCTGATCTGATGGAAATATTTGAAAAAACTTGTCAAGTGCCTCTGGTTCTTTTCTGCAATAATAGTGAAGTGATGAACAGTCAAAGAGTAGATTCTAAAATACAAGTGTTCATGCCTGCTGAACTCATCAGGGGGATTATCCCCCTCCAACCAGCCTATGAGGTGATGGAGGTAAAAGCGTGCCTCATGGGACCTGGTATATAGCTGGCAATAGGTACTGCTTAAGACAAAAAAAAGGGATCAAACAATTCACTCACAGTAAACATGAGTCCCAATAAAGTAATAGAGAAAACAAAGCCAGCAGTTTGAAGGGATCTCATCTTTATGCTTCCTTGTAGTTCTGTATGGTTAATAGTATTTCTTGTAGTTTTGTATCTTTAGACTTTATGATAAATGGTTGCTGCTGCTGCTGCTGCTAAGTCACTTCAGTCGTGTCCGACTCTGTGTGACCCCATAGATGGAAGCCCACGAGGCTCCCCCGTCCCTGGGATTCTCCAGGCAAGAACACTGGAGTGGGTTGCCATTTCCTTCTCCTGATAAATGGTTAGGAGCCAGCATTTCTGTTATTAGAGTAAAATGACGTTGCCTAAGTCCCATAGTCTTAACTGAGAAGCACCAGAAGTCTTGTAAAAGGGCCCCTCCTCATGTTTATTTTGTTGTCAAATGTTATGGATTATGGCACCTTATTCTGGAGAAAACAAACAAAAAAAAAGGCAGGTTTTCAGAAGTCAAGAAATCACATAAAAATAATTTCCAGAAAAGATGTTGTATTCTGTCTCCTTTCAATTTCCTCACATAACATAGAATCAGCTCCACTCTTCCAGAGTCACCAGGTAGAGCTGTGGGAATCAGAAAAGAAAGCTAAGTCCTTCTCTCACATTTCAGAACTCTTTGCATAATCACTTCTGACCTTGGACAGATTTCACTGTATGGATCACCTTGAAGACGGCCTCTTTCTAAAAGTCCACCCTGTCCTTTAAAGACTGGATTTAATGACACTTGTGAAAGTTTGTGCACACAGTGTTAGTCACTCAGTCGTGTCCGACTCTGTGACCCCCATGGAATGTAGCCTTCCATGCTCCTCTGTCCATGGAATTCTCCAGGCAAGAATATTGGAGTTGGTTGCCATTCCCTTCTCCAGGGGATCTTTCTGACCCAGGAATTGAACCCAGCTCTCCCACACTGCTGAAGGATTCTTCTATTTTCCTGGGCAGGTGAGACAGTTCCAAGAAAATGATTTTTTTCTTCTTTATGTGGGGTTGTTTTCTTCTGAACAAGCCTTGCACTTATAGGAATTTTACGCTACAGTATGAATAATGAATCTGGAAAAACATTCTTTCCAGGATAGATGTATGTTCCGTTCAGTCACTCAGTCGTGTTCGATTCTTTGTGACCCCATGAACCGCAGCATGCCAGGCCTTCCTGTCCCTCACCAACTCCTGGAGTCCACCCAAACCCATGTCCATCCAGTCGATGATGCCATCCAACCATCTCATTCTCTGTCGTCTCCTTCTCCTCCTGCCCTCAATCTTTCCCAGCATCAGGGTCTTTTCCAATGAGTCAGCTCTTCGCATCAGGCGGCCAAAGGATTGGAGTTTTAGCTTTAGCATCAGTCCTTCCAATGAACCACCCAGGAGTGATCTCCTTTAGGATGGACTGGTTGGTTCTCCTTGCAGTCCAAGGGACTCTCAAGACTCTTCTCCAACACCACAGTTCAAAAGCATCAATTCTTCGGTGCTCAGCTTTCTTTATAGTCCAACTCTCAAATCTATACGTGACCACTGGAAAAACCAGAGCCTTGACTAGATGGACCTTTGTACCAAAGCATTTTCTTCTTGCTCTTCAATCATGATTGTTATTACACATATCCATTCCTAGATAAGTGGAACAATATAAAATTATGTCCAAGAAAAGCTAAAGATATTTTATTGGATATTAGATGATTCTGAAACAAATGATTTAATTTTTTTCTTTGTATTGACCAAGGCAGAGAAAAGTTATTCTAATTCCACTCATCAATCAATTTAATAAACATTACTGTGCATCTGTTACAGGCTATATATAGTGTCTGTATCAGTTTATAGAAGAGCAGCCACTGTGGAGACCCTGCCTTGGAGGATGGGGGGCTGTGTGAGGGCATCTCTGCCTGATTTTGAAGTCAGTACCAGGGAGCCCTCTCACCCCGAGATAAGCTACTTATCCCCATTAGCCTAATTAAAAGTGATAATCTGGTCTCTCATGGGCCTTCTGGTTTGGTTTTGTTGAATTTCTCAATGAGGTCAAGGACTGGGTGTGGGGGAAAAGTACAGACACCAGAAGGTGCTATCAGTTCAGCCCACACAGACCCTTAATTGAGAATAGATTTGGCCCCTAGAACCTGCAGTATTACTCATATCAGTAAAGTGAACCCT
The DNA here is from genome assembly GCF_049115385.1 of Moschus berezovskii. Taxonomy (NCBI): domain Eukaryota; kingdom Metazoa; phylum Chordata; class Mammalia; order Artiodactyla; family Moschidae; genus Moschus; species Moschus berezovskii. Next base: position 40,506,339 of record NC_142474.1, on the reverse strand, counting down.
GCAATGAACTGGGGACCTTGGTGCTGATGATGTGTCAACCCAGTTCATCCTTGGCTTAAAAAATAAGTTGTCATTCTGTTGATAATGGCTGTGCATGAGAGGGGAGTGGGTATATGAGGAATTTATGAACCTTCCTGTCAATTTTGTTGTAATCCTAAAACTGTTTTTAAGAAAACGGTCTCAAAAATAACACTCAGGGCAGATATTTTTGGCAAAACTTTCGTTTCATTTTTACGTGTACTAAGTTGCTTCAGTTGTGTCCAACTCTTTGTGACCCTATGGACTATAGCCCGCCAGGCTCCTCTGTCCACAGGATTCTCCAGGCCAGAATACTGGAGTGGGTTGCCATTTCCTCCTCCAGGGGATCTTCCCGACTCAGGGATAGAGTCCCTGTCTCCTGTGTCTCCTGCATTGCACATGGATTCTTTAAGGGCTGAGCCATCATATGTACACATGCTGTATATGTGTGTGCTTGTTGGATTGTGATGTAAAACGTCTTTTGGGGTCAAAAATGTTTGCAGGCCACTGTAGTTAAATTATACTTGCAAATAAAAGCACAAATTAACCTCAAAAAGCAAGAGAAAACAAACTAGAACAGATTTGGTTCTTGCTAAAGATACTTGGAGTCTAGTTTCTGCCTCCTCTGCCCTCCCCTCGCCCCCGGGTCAGCGTGCCCTCTGTAGAGACAGAGAGTCATCCTATATGGGGTTGGCCAGTGACCTCCCTTTACACTCCCACATTTTAAACGTGAAAGGAAAGGAACTTTTCAAGGAATCATTGAGAGAGCACGCTCCCTTTTACTGTGTCTCAATAATGAATGAGAAGCAGAGTCAGTAAGAGCATAGATCCACCCAGAGTATAATTACAGGCGCTCATTTGGCTTCTGGCTCATCCCCACCTGTCCACTCCTGTAGTTTGTGTTCTGCCGCCGTAGCTGGCCCACCACTCTCATACCTGCACCTTACAGCTTCTCGCTTCCACAGTTTGCTCTTATTATTCAATATGCTTTTGTTTACCTGGTTGGCTCTCTCTCCATGTTCCAAAACTAGGTTCAGAGACCATTTCCCTCTTCTGCCTGTCTTTGGTACCCTGTGGCTAGGGCACCAGGGCCATCCTTTCAATTACCGTAATGTATCACAACAGTTTATATGTCTGTCTTTTCCTACTGGACTAAAAGCATGAAAATATCTTATTTATTCTTTTTAATTTGTTTGTAATTGGAGGATAATTGTTTTACAATATTGTGTTGGCTCTTTTCATATGACAATGGGCCTCAGCCATAAGTATACATACGTCCTTTCCCTCTTGAAACCCCCCACCCCCACCCTATCCCACCCCTCCAGGTTGTCACAGTTGAGTTCCACACTGAGCTCCCTGTGTTATACAGCAAGTTCTCATTAGCTATTTATTTTCCCTATGGTAATATATATTTTCAATGCTACTTTCTCAACTTGTCCCACCCTCTTCTTCATCCGATGTGTCCACGAGTCCATTTTCTATGTCTGCGTCTCTATTTGTTGTTCAGTCACTCAGTCATGCCTGATTCTCTGCAACCCCATGGACTGTAGCCCGCCAGGCTCCTGTGTCCACATGGGATTCTCCAAGCAAGATTACTAGCATGAGTTGCCATTCCTTCTCCAGGGGATCTTCCCGACCCAGGGACTGAACCTGCATCTCTTACAACTCCTTCATTGGCAGATGGGTTCTTTACCGTCTGAGCCACCAGGAAAGCCCTATTAGGTATCTAATAGGCATCTTTATTCCTGCCCTGCAAATAAGTTCATCAGTACTATTTTTCTAGATTTCATGTATATGAGTTAATATACAATATTTGTTTTCCTGACTTACTTCACTCTCTACAACAGGCTCTAGTTTCATCCACCTCACTAGAACTGGCTCAAATGAGTTCCTTTTTATGACTGAGTAATGCTGCTGCTAAGTCACTTCAGTTGTGTCCGACTCTGTGTGACCCCATAGACGGCAGCCCACCAGGCTCGCCCGTCCCTGGGATTCTCCAGGCAAGAACACTGGAGTGGGTTGCCATGTCCGTCTCCAATGTGTGAAAGTGGAAAGTGAAAGTGAAGTTGCTCAGTTGTGTCCGACCCTTAGTAACCCCACAGACTGCAGCCCACCAGGCTCCTCCATCCATGGGATTTTCTAGGCAAGAGTACTGGAGTAGCTTGCCATTGCCTTCTCCATCAGTTCAGTTCAGTTCAGTCGCTCAGTCGTGTCCGACTCTTAGTGACCCCATGAACCACAGCACGCCAGGCCTCCCTGTCCATCACCAACTCCCGGAGTTCACTCAAACTCATGTCCATCGAGTCGGTGATGCCATCCAGCCACCTCATTCTCTGTCGTCCCCGTCTCCTCCTACCCCCAATCGCTCCCAACATCAGAGTCTTTTCCAGTGAGCCAACTCATCGCATGAGGTGGCCAAAGTATTGCAGTTTCAGCTTTAGCATCAGTCCTTCCAATGAACACCCAGGATTGATCTCCTTTAGAGTGGACTGGTTGGATCTCCTTGCAGTCCAAGGGACTCTCAAGAGTCTTCTCCAGCACCACAGTTCAAAAGCATCAATTCTTCAGCGATCAGCTTTCTTCACAGTCCAACTCTCACATCCATACATGACCACGGGAAAAACCATAGCCTTGACTAGACGGACCTTTGTTGGCAAAGTAATGTCTCTGCTTTTTAATATGCTATCTAGGCTGGTCATAACTTTCCTTCCAAGGAATAAGCATCTTTTAATTTCATGGCTGCAATCAGCATCCGCAGTGATTTTGGAGCCCAAAAAAATAAAGTCAGACACTGTTTCGACTGTTTCTCCATCTATTTCCCAAGAAGTGATGGGACCAGATGCCATGATCTTCGTTTTCTGAATGTTAAGCTTCAAGCCAACCTTTTCACTCTCCTCTTTCACTTTCATCAATAGGCCTTTCAGTTCCTCTTCACTTTCTGCCATAAGGGTGGTGTCATCTGCATATCTGAGGTTATTTATATTTCTCCCAGCAATCTTGATTCCAGCTTGTGCTTCTTCCAGCCCAGCGTTCCTCATGATGTACTCTGCATATAAGTTAAATAAGCAGGATGACAATATACAACCTTGACGTACTCCTTTTCCTATTTGGAACCAGTCTGTCGTTCCATGTCCAGTTCTAACTGTTGCTTCCTGACCTGCATACAGGTTTCTCAAGAGGCAGGTCAGGTGGTCTGGGATTCCCATCTCTTTCAGAATGTTCCACAGTTTATTGTGATCGACACAGTCAAAGGCCTTGGCATGGTCAATGAAGCAGAAATCGATGTTTTTCTGGAAATCTCTTGCTTTCTCCATGATCCAGTGCATGTTGGCAATTTGATCTCTGGTGCCTCTGCCTTTTCTAAAACCTGCTTGAACATCTGGAAGTTCACGAATCACATACTGCTGAAGCCTAGCTTGGAGAATTTTGAGCATGACTTTACTAGCATGTCAGATGAGTGCAATTGTGCGGTAGTTTGAGCATTCTTTGGCATTGCCTTTCTTTGGGATTGGAATGAAGACTGATCTTTTCCAGTCCTGTGGCCATTGCTGAGTTTTCCAAATTTGCTGGCATATTGAGTGCAGCACTTTCACAGCATCATCTTTCAGGATTTGAAATAGCTCAATTGGAATTCCATCACTTCCACTAGCTTTGTTTGTAGTGATGCTCTCTAAGGCCCACTTGACTTCACATTCCAAGATGTCTGGTTCCAGGTGAGTGATCACGCCATTGTGATTATCTTGGTCGTGAAGATCTTTTTTGTACAGTTCTTCTGTGTATTCTTGCCACCTCTTCTTAATATCTTCTGCTTCTGTTAGGTCCATACCATTTCTGTCCTTTATCGAGCCCATCTTTGCATGAAATGTTCCCTTGATATCTCTAATTTTCTTGAAAAGATCTCTTGTTTTTCCTATTCTGTTGTTTTCCTCTATTTCTTTGCATTGATCGCTGAGGAAGGCTTTCTTATCTCTCCTTGCTATTCTTTGGAACTCTGCATTTAGATGCTTATATCTTTCCTTTCCTCCTTTACTTTTTGCTTCTCTTCTTTTCACAGCTATTTGTAAAGCTTCCTCAGACAGCCATTTTGCTTTTTTGCATTTCTTTTCCATGGGGATGATCTTGGTCCCTGTCTCCTGTACAATGTCAAGAACCTCCGTCCAGAGTTCATCGTAATATTTCATCATATATATATGTACCACAACTTTTTTATCCATTCATCTGTTGATGGATGTCTAGGTTGCTTCCATGTCCTAGATATTGTAAATAGTGCTATAATAAACACTGGGGTGCATGTGTCTTTTTCAATTATGGTTTTCTCAGAGTATACTGGAGAAGGAAATGGCAACCCACTCCAGTATTCTTGCCTGGAGAATTCTAGGGACAGAGGAGCCTGGTGGGCTGCCATCTACGGGGTTGCACAGAGACCAACATGACTGAATCTACTTAGAAGCAGCAGCAGGGTATATGCGCAGAAGTGGGATTGCTGGGTCATATGGCAATTTTATTACTAATTTTAAAAGGAATTTCTGTACTGTTCTCCATGGTGGTTATATCAGTTTACATTCCCACCAACAGTGCAAAGGGCTTCTCTTTTCTCCACACCCTCTCTAGCATATACTGTTTGTAGATTTTTTGATGATGGCCATTCTGACTGATATGAGGTGATACCTCATTGTAGTTTTGATTTGCGTTTCTTTAATAACGAGTGATGTTGAGTATCTTTTCATGTGTTTGTTGGCCATCTGTATGTCTTCTTTGGAGAAATGTCTGTTTAAGTCTTCTGCACAGTTTTTGATTGGGTTGTTTGTTTTTCTGGTATTGAGCTGCATAAGCTGTTGTATATTTTGGAGATTAATCCTTTGTCCGTTCTTTTATTTCCAATTATTTTCTCCCATTCTGAGGGTTGTCTTTTCATCTTGTTTATAGTTTCCTTTGCTGTGCAAATCTTATTTACATTTTAAGGCTCTAGCACAGAACTTGGCATAGAGTATTATCTCTATAAATAATTTTGTAAATGGAATAGAGGACATTTAAAAGTATATTTCCTTATGTTCTCATATTTGCTAAGGGGCTCAGAGTAAAAATGGCAACAATGTTTTAATAATGGATATCTGTTTGTTTATAAATGCTTTTTATGAAAAAAGACTGACCAGACACTGAATTTCCCCCAAACTCACAGCCCCCAAACTGCCTTTTAAACTACCTTCATCTTTCATTTTGCCCCTAAGTGGCCTTCATGTGGTCCATTGAATTAGTTTTGAAGGCTTGCTTATCACATCAACTTCTAAGATTTTCATAAAGTCATTCTATGCCTGGGTTACTCTGCTTGTGAAATTAAAGATGATATTGACTTCTGCTAAGCAAGGCTGATGAAATGATCTTTGATTGAAAAGTTTTATAACCAAATGCTGGCAAACCATGATTTCAGGCACATTTTCCCAAGGTTCTGATAATCATATTAGTGATCCAAGGGAGAAAAAAATGTGTTTGCAATTTGACAGTTTTTTATTTCTCTCTCTCAGGTCAAGCTCACTGAGTTAAATAATCCGGTCAGTTTTGATTCACGTCACTTGTTTCTAAATTATTCAGCTCTGTCAAGGAAAATTGTAATTGCTTGATCTTATCATTAGATAGTATGCTGACAGGCTTACAAGACAATGTGTTTTTGTTGTTTTTGCTGTTATTTCAGTGCACCATATTTAAATCATCATTGTATTCCTTATCTATCCACGAGGTGGTAATTTGGTTTACTGCTATCAATGAGAATTTTCTGTTTTCTGACCATTCAAAATTGCTGTTATCATCCATTCCACGAATAAAATACTATACTCAGAGATAGTGTAACATTAAAGAGAGATGTGTGAGGAACACAAATAATCCAGGGAAATGGTGAAAGCAAGTTGGAGGCTACGACTGCTTCTTGTTTGGTCCTTTACCATGTCTTTTGATGCTAAAACGTGGTTCAGATGGTAAAGAATCCACCTGTAATGTGAGAGACCCAGGTTCGAGCCCTGGATTGGGAAGATCCCCTGGAGGAGGGCATGGCAACCCACTCCAGTATTCTTGCCTGGAGAATCCCCATGGACAGAGGAGCCTGGTGGGCTACAGTCAATGGGGATGCAAAGAGTCCCACACGACTGAACAACTAAGCACTGCACAGCAGCATAGCTCCTGCAGAGAAACTGCCATGCTCAGAAATAAAAGTCATCATCTCCTTAAAACCCGGATCGCGTTCCTCACCATTACCAATGTGTCCTCCATTGTCATGTATGTTCTCAGCTGTGCCCTTTATTATTTCAGCACAAAATGATCATGTGGTCCTGCTTTCAATCACCCTTTCGCTTTTCACCTGTCCATTCTTCCAACATCACTTTTATTGCAATGCTTTCCGGACAAATTTCCTCACTCACTGGGGTTGCCTCTTGTTGTTGTTTTTAGTAACTCAGTCGTGTCCTACTCTTTTGCGACACCCCACCATGCTCCTCTGTCATGGGATTTCCCAGGCAAGAATACTGGAGTGGGTTGCCACTTCCTCCTTCAGGAGATCTTCTTGACCCAGGGATCAAACCTTTAGCACCGAGTCACCACGGAAGCCGGGGGTTGCTTCTACAATAATTAATTTGCCCTCTTAATCTCTGGGGCACAGTGGCTCTGCTTTTGTGTCATCTCTCTTGGCAATGGGCACAAATCAGGAAATACTGTATAATTTCCTTAGAATCCCAAGTATCGTTTCTTTACAACATACCAAAATGTTTCTAGCCAGGCTGATATCCCAGTGCAAAGCAAATGCAGAGCTGGAAGTGAGGTGACAATCAGATGAGTCAGGAGGTGCATTTCCTGGGCTCCTGGCTGTGAAACAACACCAGGTGCCAAGGAAGCTGTGCTCCTGAGTGTTCTTCTCTAAGAACCTGCAAGGCTGAGAGCACAGGGGGACCAAGAAGTCCAGACATGCTGTAGGAGCGAGCTCTTAGCATACTCCCAGCCCCGGTCAGGAGTAGGGAGAGAAGGTCAGGGCGTAGATGGCCGGTGTAGAGTGAAGCTTTCAAAAGTTCCATTCAAGACACTTTGTTAATGGGTTCACCGCTGCTGATGAGATCGTAAGATCAACATAATAAAGTTCAGGGCTATTTTAACTTTTTAAAATGTGCTCAACTTTTTTGCAGATGGCCATTTCAGAGCAATTCCCATTCATAAATATTGATCAATCAATGAGAAGGAGATGCCTCTCTGAACTATAGAACAGCATAGTGGCTCTTACTATAATAAATACCCAAATTCTAAGACCCAAAGACATAACTTTTTCAAGTTACAGGCATGATATCATTATTCAACTTGTAAAAATAATGGCTTCTGGCCAGAAAATAATTTTTTTAAATCAGTTGTCTCACTAGTAGTCCAAATTCCACTTGGGAATTGCTTTCAGAACTTTTTCCTGAATCTGTGGGGTAAAGACTGCAATTCAAGGAACAAGGTGAATTTTTATCAGTAACTAAGACTGCGAAAGGCAGTAAACACTTTTTTTTCCCAAGGCAATGTGATGAATCACACTTTCTGTCCTTCCTCCCCCTCTGGAGTCACGTAGTCTAGTGTTTGAGGTTTGTTTGTTTGTTTATATGTGTATATATGTATGCATTTATTTATTGGTATCATTGCCTATATATGTCTAAGTATATTGTTAGGTTGCAGCCCATAATTTAATTTATATGCCCTATGCTTATGAAGTACTTTATGATTTTTCCAACTGAGTTCACTTAAATAAGCATTTTGATTGTCTTATCAGCACTTACAAGTGTTCAGAAATGATATGGTTATACCCATTTCATACATGAGTTGACTGTGTCTCAGACATGGTAAATGAGTCACTATGAGTGCACATTCAGTCTCTGAATCGTGTCTGACTCTTTAGCATGCCAGACTCCTCTGTCCATGAAATGTTCCAGGCAAGAATACTGAAGTGCATTGCCATTTCCTCTTCCAAGGGACCTTTCTGCACTTGAGATGAAACCCTCATCTCCTGCAGGGACAGGTGGATTCTTTACCACTGAGCCATCAGGGACGCTACCACCCATTACTCTGAGTCAATGCTCTTTCTTCCATTCACCCCGATTTTATTATTTTCACAGGCTGACTATTCAGGGAGCCCTTTGCTTTAGGATGCTGAAATTCCCTCTTTTTGTCACTATAAGTAGGGACTGAAATTCTCCAGTCTCATTTAGGGAAGAAGGAGGAAATAAGAAGGTGAATAGACAGCTAACTTGTCTTCCAGAATCCAGGAGATCAAACTGTTAATCCCATATCAATCATTTCTATTATATAGAAATATACAATATTTTTGTGCTGGATTTAATTAGAAATGGTGCCATGATGGAGGGGACTTAACAGGTTCGTTATTGCAGAAAGTGAAGAGAAACTAAAAAGCCTCTTGATGAAAGTGAAAGAGGAGAGTGGAAAAGTTGGCTTAAAGCTCAACATTCAGAAAACTAAGACCATGGCATCTGGTCCCATCACTTCATGGCAAATAGATGGGGAAACAGTGGAAGCAGTGTCAAACTTTATTTTGGGGGGGCTCCAAAATCACTGCAGATGGTGATTGCAGCCATGAAATTAAAACACGCTTACTCCTTGGAAGGAAAGCTATGACCAACCTAGATAGCATATTAAAAAGCAGAGACATTACTTTGCCAACCAAGGTCCATCTAGTCAAGGCTATGGTTTTCCCAGTAGTCATGTATGGATGTGAGAGCTGGACTATAAAGAAAGCTGAGCACCAAAGAATTGATGCATTTGAACTGTGGTGTTGGAGAAGACTCTTGAGAGTCCCTTGGACTGCAAGAAGATCCAACCAGTCCATCCTAAAGGAGATCAGTCCTGGGTGTTCATTGGAAGGACTGATGCTAATGCTGAAACTCCAATACTTTGGCCTCATGGGAAGAGTTGACTCATTGGAAAAGACTCTGATGCTGGGAGAGATTGGGGGTGGGAGAAGGGGACGACAGAGGATGAGATGGCTGGATGGCATCACCGACTCAATGGACATGAGTTTCAGTGAACTCCAGGAGTTGGTGATGGACAGGCAGGCCTGGTGTGCTACAATTCATGAGGTCACAAAGAGTCAGACACGACTGAGCAACTGAACTGACTGTGTTTCAGGAAGAACACTAGCTTTACACTTTCTTTGCAGTTTCTGCATCAATTTAATCTTCCAGACAGTTTATAAATAAGATATTGCTTGCTCCCAATTTCCTTTGGAGGAAATAGCCTTCAGAGATGTTGAACCGTTGATCCAAGTTTGCACATCAGAAAGTGTCAAGCAGATGGTGACTCAAACCTCATTTACTCTAAGTTCCTTCTTTCCAGGACACAATGTTGGACCAACCCTATTGCCAGTGACCTCCTCCCCATGCCCATTATAGCCATCCCATTGGAAAGCCCTGCTCTCTACCACACAGGAAAAGACAACCAAAAATTTTAAAGCATTCCCTTTACTAGAGGAGATTGGAAAGAGAAGCATTCTTATTATCTTAAATCTCTAAGCTCTTTGGAAAAGGATGATCAAAAATATTGTCCTTAATCTATTATTTGGATTTTCTTTATGAGATTCCAAGTAGGGATAAGGAGAATGTTCATGTTTCCTTTCATGTAGATTTACAGTTTTTACCTTATGTGCCACCAGCCATACCTGTCCAGCCTCTGAGTCAGTCTCAGAAATGTTATTGGACAAAAGATCTTAAGGAAAGAGCGGTCAAGGAAAATGGTTGCATCCAGTGGTGACAGGTTAGGTCCCTATGCTGCCTCTGCCTCTGAAAAGAGCTAAAAATATTAGATAAAGCATGAGAGTAGAAAGGGAAAAATAGGAGAGCAGATAAAAGAGGAGGAGGGAAGGTAAAATGAAAAAGCAACTAGCAAATATTTTGAGGCAAATAAGCTTTACAACTATTAAACAATTAAATCTTCTTAATTAAATGTTTCTCCTCCCCCCAAAACAACACAAAGGAAATAAACATCTCTTTCTAATAATAAGCAATGTGAGCTTCGCTGTCTGGATTCCACCAAGTCCGTGTTATTGATCCTTATATAAGTTTCAAAAACAAAAAGATTTGTGAAACGACTTCTAGAATTCCTCCCTTAAAAGTACTGATTTATTTAAATCACAGCAGGATCCTCCATGACCCACCTCCCAGAATATTGGAAATAAAAGCAAAAATAAACAAATGGGACCTAATTAAAATCAAAAGCTTCTGCACAGCAAAGGAAACTATAAGTAAGGTGAAAAGACAGCCTTCAGAATGGGAGAAAATAATAGCAAATGAAGCAACTGATAAAGGATTAATCTCCAAAATATACAAGCAGTTCCTGCAGCTCAAATCCAGAAAAATAAATGACCCAATCAAAAAATGGGCCAAAGAACTAAACAGAAATTTCTCCAAAGAAGACATAAAGATGGCTAACAAACACATGAAAAAATGCTCAACATCCCTCATAATCAGAGAGATGCAAATCAAAACCACAATGAGATACCATTTCACACCAGTCAGAATGGCTGCTATCCAAAAGTCTACATGCAATAAATGCTGGAGAGGGTGTGGAGAGAAAGGAACCTTCTTACACTGTTGGTGGGAATGCAAACTAGTACAGCCACTATGGACAACAGTGTGGAGATTCCTCAAAAAATTGGAAATAAAACTGCCATATGATCCAGCAATCGCACTCCTGGGCATACACACCGAGGAAACCAGAATTGAAAGAGACACGTGTACTCCAATGTTCATTGCAGCACTGTTTATAATAGCCAGGACATGGAAGCAACCTAGATGTCCATCTGCAGACGAATGGATAAGAAAGCTTTGGTACATATACACAATGGAGTATTATTCAGCCATTAAAAAGAATACATTTGAATCAGTTCTAATGAGGTGGATGAAACTGGAGCCTATTATACAGAGTGAAGTAAGCCAGAAAGAAAAACACCAATACAGTATACTAACACATATATATGGAATTTAGCAAGATGCAAATGATAACCCTGTATACGAGACAGCAAAAGAGACACAGATGTATAGAACAGTTTTTGGGACTCTATGGGAGAGGGTGAGGGTGGGATGATTTGGGAGAATGGCATTGAAACACGTATGTTGTCATATGTGAAACGAATCACTAGTTCAGGGTCAATGCATGTTATAGGATGCTCGGGGCTGGCATGCGGGGATGACCCAGAGGGAGGATAAAGGGAGGAGGGAGGTGGGAGGGGGGTTCAGGAGGGGGAACTTATGTAAACCCGGGGCAAATTCATGTCAATGTATGGCAAAACCAACCAATATAATATTGTAAAATAATTTGCCTCCAATAAAAAATAAATTAACTACAAAAAAAAATACTGATTTATTTAATTTGTTTGTGTGGAAAATTTCAAAGATAATGCAGGATATTACTATATCCAGTCTCACATCATGTATCATCCTGGATCTGTCACTCAGCTTCAGTGACAACAAGTTGCGGCCAATTTTGCGACATTTGAAGCCTCTGCTCTCTCTTCCCCAGATATTCTAAGCAATTTCAGATGCCACAGCAACTGCAACCAATCCCTTCCTCTAAAGATAAGAAGTTTTGCATACTATAACCTCAACTGTCTTACCGTATCTGAAATCTTATAATGATTCCGAACATCATCAATTATCTAGTTGGTAATTACCCCTGTATTCTCAAAAGTTTTTTAAGCATTTCCTATTTACACATGAGGGCCACAGGCTGATTTTTCAATCATTGGTTATGATATAAACAACATTTCTTTCGTTTCTAGGGCTTTTGATACCATGTCCACTGAGACACTTGAGCCATCTTTCCAAGATCTTTACTCCTTAATCAGCTTCACTTCGTGGTTCTCGGTGAAACTCACAGGAAATAGTTTGGTCAGCAGAGAGGACCACATCCCCCAGGTGAGCTTTGAGAAGGAGGTTGGTAATCGTCAGAAGACCATGCCAACTCAACCTCACATTTTGTTATGAATCAATGTGGGTAATTGTGCATGAAGCCAGCTTCCTCTCAGTCTTATGCTTGCCAACTGTATTGAAGACATTGAAAGTAGACATCATTAATCTATTTACATGCAGAATTTACATGTATTTCTCCTCTTAGGAAATATGCAAATATCTGTATCATTTCAGACTGTTTATAGCACTTTTGTACCAACAGTATATGGTCGTTCCAAATGGAACAGAACTATGCAGAACTATTATGTCTGAACTTGAATCACAGGATATGATTCAACAGGGATAAGGAAATAACAGGAATTGTTTAGATGAGCGCCTGTAAAAACATTCAGCATTAGCTTTCTCTTTTTCTTTTTTGTTAATAATCTTAAAATTCTGAAATCCTAAAACCTTCTGATTTTACTAGAGATACCTGTGACAATGATGATGATGATATTAAAATTTGAAATCCAGGCTAACCTGGAAGTAAGCTTGTGGTAAGTCATGCTTCATAAACCATGGTCTCTGGAAATCTGTACCAGTTGGCTAAATGCTCCTGAAATTCAGACAAACAAGACCACTGGCAAATATAAATTAGGAAAGTTACTGAAATAATTCAGGAGAAAGAGAAAAATTCAAGGGAGCAAACAAATACTATTATCCTTTGCTATACGTGGGATTTGCCCACAAAATATCCATCTGTTACTACTCAAACGTACTCAGTGATGTGAGAGGGGGAAGAATGTGCTTGTTTGAGAACTGGGCTGTGTCCACACTAATGAAGAAAAGGAAGCCTGTCTGCTTCTGTCCTCCCCCCACCTCATAAGCTGTTGGTGTAAACTATTTGGTGGGCTCCGTCTCCATTTAAAGGCAGGAAGCACTTCATAGGCATTTAAGGAACAAGGCAATAATTTTCATTTTAAGCTGTTATGGAAATAAAATATTAATACAAAGCCCATTAACGAAAGATGGAGTGGATTCTAGAGATCATTAAGAGTGGGCAATTAAAGTGACCTCCCTTGGAGGTGCTTCAAAAATCCATAACTAGTTACTTATTCAACGTTTCAATTAAATGGGATAGAATTCTAAACTTCTCCAAAAGTTTCAGATTCAGATTCTCCAAAATGGAAGCCCGAATACATAAAATTAAAATATTATACAGTGTAGAAAATGCACATATTTGTCAGATTTTCCTGGCTGTGAACTGATTTAAATTTGTTTTTTTTTTAAATATTATCTTTAAAGAAATTTCAAAATGAATGAATCCTTTTCCCTTGAGAAATCACCTGAAAGAGAATTGTGGCAAATGACATTTGAAAATTTTAAATTATATCACACTGAAAGTCAGAATTTTTTTCCAGAATTACTTTAGGTAAAAGACAGACTTATGGGATTTTAAGTAATTTACATCATTTGAATGTCATTTAAATTTATAGACAGTGAAATCCACTCTTCTTTTGTGTATAGTTTTATACTGTCTGACAAATGTATAGAGTAGTGCAGTCATTATTGCAATCATGATACAAGAGTCCCCCTGTCCTCACTTAGATAAACCTCCTAGGAGTGACATTTGTCGTCAACCCTCTGCCCATGTGTCCCTATAACTGTGTGTTTTCTAGAATGACACACAAGTAGAATTATGCAGAATGAAGCCTTTGGGTATTTGGGGTGGGAGGTGGTCACAATTTTCTTCAAGTTAATATCTTACTCCAAGAAGTCAAACACAGAAGACTTAAAATTAAAGAGAATTGTTTAGACACCCTTTGATATTATAGTTTCTATGTGTACTACATCTCTATCTGTTGGACCCTCCCCAGACAAGGCTAGAATTTTTACTTTCCAAAGTCATACGTATTTTAAAGATTTAAGCAGTGGAAAATACTCTTTACTCTAACACAGATATTTACTATGCCTGTTGCCTTCCCTTCATTTCAAAATCATGAAGATTCCTTCTGAAGCTGTTTGCCTTCAGCCGATTTTCAGATTTTTTAAACAGCTCTTCTGCAGGAGATAAGCAATGTTAGATATGTTCTACCTGAAACTGCATTCTGCCCAGGGGTCACCCGCGTCTCATGCCTCACCTTTCCTATGTCTCACCCACAGCAGGCCTTTCCCTTTGCATTCTCTGTTCTTATGGGCAACATATCCAAACTTCCTCCTTGAGCATCCTGTTCCATGGCTTTCTTTCCCTCATCTAAGTTCTAGTATCACACACATCAGTGATTCCTTTTGTTTTAATAATACATGTTTCTCAAATATAACTGCTCTTTTTCCTTCTAAATGACACTGCAAAATAAAAATTCCAGAGGCTGTCTCTGCTTCCATTCTTGTGCCCTCTCAAATCTCTTAAACACACTAGGACCCCTATAATATTTCTTAATTTGAAATTTACCCAAATCTTCTCATTCTTAAAAACTTTCAAAGGCTCTGTCCTGACTACAGGATAAAATACAAAGCCTTGGCATGTATTTTATCACGTCTTATAAATATATCATCATTCCATTGCCTTCACTAGGCCATATGTTTCTGGAAGTCATGGCTTGTATTGCATTTTACTTTTTGGGAGCATCCTTCATCTAGTGGGCTTCCCAGGTTGTGCAGTGGTAAAGAATCTGCCTGCAAATGCAGAAGACACAGGAGACGTGAGTTTGATCCCTGGATCAGGAAGATCCCCTGGAGGAGGTAGTGGCCACCCATTCCGGTATTCTTGCCTGGAAAATCCCGTGGACAGAGGAGCAGGGCAAGCTATAGTCCATGGGGTGGAAAAGAGTTGGCCATGACTGAGGGACTGAGCACTGCACTGCATACTAACATCTAACATAACATAGATGTTAGTATTTTCTGACCTGAAAATCTTGTCTTTTCCCCAAGTTTTACCAATAATACAAGTACATCTCCTTTATGGCAATCAATGCATCCTATTTTTCATCCCCACTGTTTTCGTCCACTTGCATGTTTATATACCTTAATAAGCTCTAAGCTGTCTTAATACAGAAAGTTCCCCTTTATTTCACTGCACTTTGCCTAGTAGTTAGGGTCTTCCCTTGTAACTAATTGATAACCAGTACATATCCTGTAATTATATAATGAAATAAAAGGAGATTTTCATGGTAAATTTCTTTGGATATTATAAAGTTTCCTTCCTTATTTCATTCATGCTTATATTATTATATGATATATTTTTACAAGGAAAATGTTTTCCTTAGTAGCATAATATAAGTAATTATCTGTTTCTTTTATCACAATTAAAAAGGCAGCAATGGGACATATGTGACATATTCCAGACATATTCTCCAATCTTTTGGTTTTTCAAAGTCAAAAGTCTATATCTTTAGATAACAAAGTGAAAAATATTAAATTACACCTGTTGAAACATAACTAAGCAAACACCAAGTCTATACATTCAACAGCTAACATCACAATCTTTAAATAAATAAATATGCCTTAACAGACATTCCCAGATACTTTCTAATTATATTTTCTAAAAATACAGTGATCTGAAAGTGTATTTTTTTGAAATATTATTAAATAAGGAGAAAGTCTGTAAGAACTTTAATTGTGCTTTGATTGAAGATTAATTTTCCTTTTTAATCATTGATGTCTCTACTCATATCGACACTTACTTTGTGTCAACATGTGGGTCGCCTCTGCCCAAGGACACAGTGCTTCCTGCCCTGAGGTCTTTCCTGGGGTGCTACGATTGCTGATGGAGCCTGGAGGGGTAGCAGAAGAAGCAGAAAGCAAATAAGCAATTTGAGTAGGTGGACCTCTGAGTGATCAAAGTACTCTCAGTTCTCATTAGGCTCAAAGGAGGAGTTCAGCATCAGCCAAGTTTTGGCCAACAAATTAAAGATAAAGTAAAAGGGTGTGGCAGGAAGGGTTGACATTTCCAGGGGCCAGAGCAGGTGATTTACTATGAGAACCAAACATAAAAAAGCCAAGAGAACAAGAACTTCATTGAGCCAGAAATTTTTCTTTCCTTTTGTCCTTAATTTTCCCCAGATGTGTTGACTTGTCTTCTTTTTCCTCCTTTTGCGTCAGGCTCTTACACTCACATACACACACAATAAACACATTCATTTATTATCTTATTCTTGGTTGTGTTATTAGCGACAGCCCTGGAAGTATGTATTGGGTTGTCCAAAAAGTTTGTTCTGCAGTGAATACATAGCTCAATAATGTTCTTGGTGAAAATGAAAAATATGTCTTTTATTTAAAATTGAATGAACTTCTTGGATAACCCAATATATTTAATTTCCTTCAACCCAAGGAAACAAAATTAGATATTTTAGTAAAATCATAAGCCAAAAAACCAGAATTGAGAAGTAGACATCCCAGCTTTTGTAAAGGATTTGAGTGTGTTATGCTATTTATTGTAGCTATGAAATTATATAATCCTGGAACTTCTTAAAGCTGCAGCTGTTATAATTTCACACCTCCCGAAGGTACTCATTTCAGAGTCCCAGGGTGTTTCTTCAGAGAGGTGTCCCAGAACTGACTCAAACAAAAGAGCTGGAGGGAGAACAGCTTGACGCTCACCAAATGAGCTGGCAAACTGAGTCAATTAGCAGCCTCATTTAGGATCAAGTTTTCCACACTCCGTGCAATGAGGAACTCAGTTTTACAGGGCAGTCTGTGAGAACCGTGGAATCAGTAGTCTGCTGAATTTCTTGCACTCGGCCTGGGAAGCCAGAGGACAGGCAACTCATTTAGTGGACCATGAACAGAGTGGGGGTAGCTCACATCCAGCTGGTACTGCTAATGCCGCTGACTGCCAAGGGACAGTGCCCTATCCTGTGTCAGGGGCCCCCAACCTCCGCGATCTAATGCCTGGTGATCTGAGGTGGAGCTAATGTGATCGTAACAGACATAAAGTGAACAGTCAACATACTATTCTTGAATCATCTCCAACCCGTCCCCCTACCACACTCTCCGTGCGTGGAAAAACTCTCTTCCACGATACCTGTCCCTGGTGCCAAAAAGGTTGGGGGCTGCTGCTGTATGTTCATCTTAACACCTTGGAATATTTATATTAAAATCTCCCTTCCACACTCTAACAACTTCAAGTGTAAGCATATCCTTTAATTCTTTGACTCTTTATACTCTCACTTTCACACTCCTTCCATTTTTAAGTTCTATTATAGAATGATGTTAAGAGAGTTTTTGAAAAAACAGTTGTATTATGATCAGAAAGAAGTACATTTATTTAAAGATACTGATGTCCCAGGCATTATGCTAAGCACTGTGTATAATTTGGGACGTTATGTGAAGTGGATGTTACTATTATTTGCATTTTAATAATCAGGAAATAGAGACATAAAATTATTCACTGGTCCAAGTTTTAAAAAAACACGAAAGAGTTAAACTGCTAACCAAGTCCTTTGTGATTTATCTCTGCTAAACTCTTCAGCCTTCTCTGGAATGGTCTCCCATCTACATTTTAACCGTATGACCTGCCATGATGCAAAAACAAATATACACTAAGCAGGAAGGTCACTGAGATTATTCTATCAAGAGATGTTTAGGGGATATTAACTGTATGTCATTTAAAATGGATCAAGGGACTGCCCTGGTCGTCCAATGGTTAGGACTCCTTGCTTCCAGTGCCAGGAAGGAACTAAGATCCCTGGTCAAGGAACTAAGATCCCTTATGTCATGCAGCTAGAAAGTTTAAAAAATAAATAAAATAAAAATTGGGTCTTTAAAAAAATTAAAAAAATAAAATGGGCCAAATGTCTTGGATATACTCTGACTTAGTCAATTATTTTATATTGGTAAATGTAAGAATAGCGCAAGAACTTTTGGTCTGTCACATGAAACCTTGGTCTTTTTGAGTCTCATTTTTATTTAAAGTCTCAAGCTCAGTAACTATCCACTCTCTTGTGTGTGTGTGTGTGTGTGTGTGTGTGTGTGTGTACATGTGTGCTCAGTCGTGTCTGACTCTTTGTGACCCCATTTACTGTAGCCTGCCAGGCTCCACTGTCCATGGAGTTCTCCAGGCAAGGATACTGGAGTGGGTTGCCCTGCCCTTCTCCAGGGGAACTTCCTGACCCAGGGATTGAACCTGTGTCTCTTATGTCTCCTGCATTGGCCTGAGGGTTCTTTATCACTAGGACCACCTGGGAAACACTTACCAGGATTTTGTTTGTTTTCCTGAAACTGATATCACTGTTTGTATGAATAACTATGCTCAGTATCTTTGCCTCCACTTTCCAGTCCCACACCCTATTCATTAAATGTTCGCTTCAGATTCCAATTAGATTTCTGTCTTTTTTTTTTTTTTTTTAGCAAATCTCTTTCACCACTAGAAAACACACAAGAGTAAAAACACATAGCAAATGCAAAACAAAAGAAAACAAAAAGAGTAGAACTGGAATTTGGACTCCTATTATAGGATGCCAGATATCAAGCTCACAATCCATAAACCATATAGTTAATTTTAAACCATATGGATTAGAAATAAACTGTTAAAATGCCAGCAAGAAATAAGATTTTAGGCCTATGTTCAAGCTTCTATTAACAAAAGATCTAATTATTTTACAAATGCATGGGAATAAATAAGATAATAAATGAGATATTTTTCAGGATAATTAATGGACAAGTTCAATGACACATACATTATGTTCCCAAATTATGTAAAAAAATTTAAATGTGAAATATGTTTTGTCTGTTTTAGGTATTAATATATAGATAGCTTCAGGACATATATCTTCAGGTCTTTCTGAACAGTGTAAAGATACCTCCCATGATGGACAAAGTTGCTATTATGCATGTATATTTTATACACACATGCAACAAAATGTATAAGTATGTCCAAAGCTGCTTGCTTTCTCTGGAGGATGCAGTAAAAGGTAACAAAGTCATGATACCCTCCTGACTCTGAATTTCCCATCATTCCACAGTGCATCTGTCCATCTGACAATGAGCTAGCATTCCTGCTTCAGTGGCCAGGTGGGGCAGGATTACCTGCAAAATTAGAGTACTATATGGAAGGAAGTGACAGCGTGATAACAACTCAGATCCTTCTTAAGAGCATGTGAGGTTTTTCTCATCTTTGTTTCCTGTTTAATATGTGGTTTGGACATTTTGAGGAAGAAATCTAATTTCAAAGTTGTCTAAATATGTTTAGTGACAAATGTTGTGTTGTTTGAAAGCTCATCACTCTGAGTGACATATGTCTTGTGCACTACTTACTGGTAAGCCCAGAGCTTTGTTCTCTAACAATTTTCTTTCTGTAGGAAATATTTTGCTATTTCTGAATAGCTAAATAGCAAAGTTATATACTATGGAAGCTATGTACTAGAGAAATGGCATGCTCTAGAAACTATATCACAAGTTTTGGCTCTGAGAATTTATGCAGAGTTAATGACTGATATAAAATAGATAAGTAATAAGGATTTTTTTTAATTTAAAAATTTGTTTATTTAGTTTTGGTTCTACTGTGTCTTGGAGAAGGCAATGGCAACCCACTCCAGTACTCTTGCCTGGAAAATCCCATGGACGGAGGAGCCTGGTAGGTTACAGTCCATGGGGTCGTGAAGAGTCTGACACAACTGAGCGACTTCACTTTCACTTTTCACTTTCATGCATTGGAGAAGGAAATGGCAACCCACTCCATTGTTCTTATCTGGAGAATCCCAGGGACAGTGGAGCCTGGTGGGCTGCCGTCTATGGGGTCGTGCAGAGTCAGACACAACAGAAGTGACTTAGCAGCAGCAGCAGTAGCAGCTGCTGTGTCTTTGTTGTTGCGTGCAGGTTTTCTTTAGTTGAGGCAAGTGGAGGCTACTCTCTAGTTGTGGTGCGCGGGCTTCTCCTTGTGGTGGCTTCTCTTGTTGTGGAGCATGGGCTATGTGGGCTTCAGTAGATGCAGTGTATGAGCTCAGTAGTTGCAGCTCATGGGCTCTAGAATGTAGGCTCAGTAGCTGAGGCATAGGGGCTTAGTTGCCCGGGGAAATGTGGAATTTTCCTGGACCAGGGATTGAACCTGTGTCCCCTACATTGACAGGCAGATTCTTAACCACTGGACTGCCAGGGAAGCCCAGTAACAAAGATTTACAGTATAGCATAGGAAACTATATTCAATGTCTTAACCTATAATGGAAAATAATCTGAAAAAAGTATATATAGTGAACCACTGATGCTGCTGCTGCTGCTAAGTCACTTCTGTTGTGTCCCACCAGGCTACTCTGTCCACGGAATTTTCCAGGCCAGAGTACTAGAGTAGGTTGCCATTGCCTTCTCTGAGTGAACCACTACATATAAGTAAATTATTTTCATGAATTTTGTGAGCATTTATTAGCAAATTGGAGAAGGCAATGGAAACCCACTCCAGTACTCTTGCCTAGAAAATCCCATGGACAGAGGAGCCTGGTGGGCTGCAGTCCATGGGGCCGCGAAGAGTTGGACATGACTGAGTGACTTCACTTTCACTTTTCACTTTCATGCATTGGAAAAGGAAACGGCAACCCACTCCATTGTTCTTGCCTGGAGAATCCCAGGGACAGTGGAGCCTGGTGGGCTGCCGTCTGTGAGGTCGCACAAGGTTGGATACGACTGAAGTGACTTAGCAGTAGCAGCAGCATAACCAAATTATTGAATATGAGGAAGGGGCTGTGGGGACCCATGGTTTGTAGCCAACTCAGAAGTGTGGGTACCTTGAGACCAGCATCTAAAGTGGGGACAAATATGTGGGCCCTTAACCAGTGGGGTCTGCTCTGACTCTGGGTGGTCGGTGTCAGAAATGAATTAAAATGTAGGACATGCCGCTGGTGTCTGCAGAGAATGGGAGCACTAGTTAAAGTGGAGAAACCACACAATTGGTGACAGAAGTGTTGCGAGTAGAGAAAATTGTTCGTTATCAGGAGTGAATTTGCTAACCTTCGGTTGATACAGAGCTGCCCAGCAAGTCTGGTCAGATTCCTTAAGAGGAACCGCTGTGGGACTTGACCTGGCAGCCTCACTGTGGCTCACAGGGGTTCCTGGGCCTAGACCCTCTCTGCACCCCTAACTCAGCATCCTTCACACCCCACTGCCTTCTCTGCACCCCATCTAGACTGCCTTGACTCTCTGTTTTTTTCCCAAACCTACAGAAATAGCGCAGCCTTGGAGCCTCTGCCTGGAGTGCCCTCCGCCTGGAATTCTCCTCCCCTGGCCGTGTTAGTGCTCACACTGTTGCTTCCTTCAGGGTTGGTGGAAACTTGACCTCTGTGGAGAAGACGCTTCCTCACTCTCGAATGGCTCCTCTGCCTTCCCCTTCAATTGCTGTCATCCTTCCCACTTCATTTTCCTCCACTGGACTTATGGAAACCTGACTGCACATTTTGTGTCTAATGTTTGCATGTTTATTCCTCCTCTACCCCCCTCAACTTGCCACATGCACGATGCCTTGAAGGTCAGACATTCTGGGTTTACAATGATCTTTCTGTAGATCTCCTGCACATAGCCTGCCACCTTCTGGGCTCTCAAAACTATGTGTTGAATGAGTAAACTGCTGGCAAGTAGAAAACTCAAAACACATCCATTGTGTGGTGTGTATTTTCCCAAAATATTTATATGGTCAACATCAGAAAACTTGGCAAAGAGTGCTTCTGTCATTGCTTTTCTCATGGTGAGATGCTTATTTGAAGTCTGTGATAAGTACAGCAAATCCAACCCTTTGAGAATGTCAGTTGGTTTATTCTGGGTGTCTGTTGTTCTCAGTGACACTACATTAAATTCAACCATGAATCTGAAAGAAAATAAAGTCATAGTCTATAACAGAGCATTCTGTTGTTACATCTATTAAGATGACTTTAATTTTTTTTAATTGGAGTCTAATTATTTTACAATATTATATTGGTTGGTTTTGCCATACATTGACATGAATCCGCCCCGGGTGTACATGAGTTCTATTATTGTTGTTCAGTAGCTAAGTCATGTCTGACTCTTTGCGACCCCATGGACTTCAGCATGCCAGGTTTCCCTGTTCTTCAATATCTCCTGGAGTTTACTCAAACTCATGTCCATTGAGTCGGTGGTGCTATCCAACCATCTCATCCTCTGCCGCCTCCTTCTCCTTTTGCCTTCAATTTTCCCAAGCATCAGGGTCTTTTCCAGTGAGTCAGCTCTTCGCGTCAGATGGCCAAAGAATTGCAGTTTCAGCTTTAGCATCAGTTCTTCCAATGCATATTCAAGGTTCATTTTCTTTAGGATTGACTGGTTTGATCTCTTTGCAGTCCAAGTGACTATTAAAAGAGTCTTTTCCCACACCACAATTCAAAAGCATCAATTCTTTGGCACTTAGCCTTCTTTATTAGTATCAAAAGTAACTTTTAATTCTTCCCCTGCTCTTCAAGACTGATTTTTTCAAAGTCTCTTAACCTGCTGTGTTATTTTTAGTCCTTCCCTCTAGTTGTCTTAACCATCAGAGGTTATTCTTCAATGAAAAACAATCACTTGATAGAGATTTCTGTGAACTGTTTTTCAGCACACTATAAATAGTCACAGCTGACTCTCTTGACTCTTTTGTTTTCCTATATTTTTTATGGAACTGTAAAAAAACCTAGCACACCTAGAGATGTTATTGCTTACATTGAAAGGATATAAAATGTCTTTATGGAATCCCAGGAAATCCTGAAACTAAAATTATACTATTGTATTCATTCATTTACTCAACAAATGTTTATTGTGTCTCTGACATGAGTCATGCACTGTGGTAAGTGATGATGCTTAAAGGTGGATGAGATGCAATCCAATCTATTACAAAGCAAACCATTGTCTTAATGTGGGTGGTGCTCTGTCCTAATTTTCCTTTTTTCCTGTAATGATGCAGGCAGAACAGGTTCAGAGATACAAGCCGACATTAAGTCTGCCCTTTCCTCTTTTTGAGAAGCCCTCAACCAAGAGCTTACATCTCTCACATGGCCTTGATGTAACTTTGGATTTTTTCTTTTTTTCCCTCTGTTCATTACTGATATACACGTTTTCAAAGCCCCCCAAGCCCTCATTTCAGCCATGTGTCCTGAGTTGCACGAAGAAATCCAGTAACTCTTTCATGAAGTATTGGCCAAAGATGATTGTGTTGGATGGCTTTGACCATTAGGACAGACTTACTACAGTACTGTGCTAAGCCCCAAGTGGTCCATTTTCATACTGGAAAATTGGAAGCTTTTGGAAGACTATCAAATAAAATAATTTCATATGAGAAGAGCCCCATCGTAAACACAGTTTATCCCTCAGCTCCATAGTTGTAATCTTCCTTTATGAACCAAAGAATTATCTTCTCACTGAAAACCCGAGATAAATGGAAGGTATTGTGTTCCCAATAGTTATTCTTAAAGATACTGTCTAACAATCCCCCACACCCTATCATCCACAATAATGTCTTATCCTCTCTTCAAGTGAAAGTGGAGTCAATCAGTCATGTCTGACTCTTTGAGATCCCATGAACTGTAGCCTACCAGGCTTCTCCATCCATGGGATTTTCCAGGCAAGAATACTGGAGTGGGTTACCATTTCCTACTCCAGGAGATCTTCCCGACCCAGGGATTGAACCCGGGTGTCCCCTGGTGGCTCAGATGGCATAGAGTCTGCCTGCAATGTGGCAGACCTGGGTTTGATCCCTGGGTCAGGAAGATCTCCTGGAGAAAGAAATGGCAACCCACTCCAGTATTCTTGCCTGGAAAATCCCATGGATGGAGGAGCCTGGTAGGTTACAGTCCATGGGGTCGCAAAGAGTTGGACACAACTGAGCAACTTCTCTAATGTCTTATCCTCTCTTCAAAGCATTATATAAAGTCTCTCTTCAGTTTCCAAAAGGGAGAAAGGTTATGAGACTGAAGTGCAATAAAAATAATAAGCAAAAACACAAAAGTACATAGGCAGTTTCCCATGCTAAGGCCAAATACACATGGCGTAAATAAGAGATTAGAGCTTTCAGAAAGAATATTCATGGTTTATTATTTTCAAAAGAAAGGCTGAATAGAAAGCTTAGTCTGTAGGTGAGTGTATGGCTAGACTCTTAGAATAAGTGGGATGATCAGTCAAGGGCTGGGGTGGGTGGAGACACTAGAAAGCCCCACTGTGTTTCATCTTCACCATGTCCTCTGGTAGAGACAAAAATGCGTTTCTATGCCCCAGTAAGGCACGGTGATGTAAGTACCCTTCATGCTTCAGTGTGAATTAAAGAGCTGATTAAAATTTTAACACAAGGAAGATTAAATATAAGGACACAGGTTACTATAGTCTAGCATATTCCTCATAAGAAAGGATTAAGACTATAATGACAAAGAATGTTCAAGAAAAAACACTCTGGAAAGTTGCTTCAGATTCCTCTAGCGTGTTTGAACAACTCAATGAATATATTAAACAGTGCATGATGCAATTCTAATGCCTTACTCAAATGGAAGCTAAGATGACCCACATTTATATTCTCATACTGCATTATCAAAGCCAAAAAAATATTCTCCTTGTGTTGTCAAGATTTTAGTCCTTAAGCTCAAAATGGGCTAATGCACAATGATTACTACCTTAACATAGATGATATACATTTTAGCATACATTATTCAGCTACAATGATTTTTAATCCTCAGGTACTCTGATGATTATCTGATAAAAGTTTAATGGTACATTAGAGTAGATAGGTTAGATTTATCCCTACAAATATCAAAGCAAGCCTTGATTGAACTTGTCTGTCCATTATCTTTCAGTTCAGTTCAGTCACTCAGTCGTGTCCGACTCTTTGCGACCCCATGAACCACAGCACGCCAGGCCTCCCTGTCCATCACCAATTCCTGGAGTTCACTCAAACTCATGTCCATTGAGTCGGTGATGCCATCCAGCCATCTCATTCTCTGTCGTCCCTGTCTCCTCCCACCCCCAATCCCTCCTAGCATCAGAGTCTTTTCCAGTGAGTCAGCTCGTCGCATGAAGTGGCCAAAGTACTGGAACTTCAGCTTTAGCATCAGTCCTTCCAATGAACACCCAGGATTGATCTCCTTTAGAATGGACTGGTTGGATCTCCTTGCAGTCCAAGGGACTCTCAAGAGTCTTCTCCAGCACCACAGTTCAAAAGCATCAATTCTTCGGCGATCAGCTTTCTTCACAGTCCAACTCTCACATCCATACATGACCACGGGAAAAACCATAGCCTTGACTAGACGGACCTTTGTTGGCAAAGTAATGTCTCTGCTTTTCAATATGCTATCTAGGTTGGTCATAACTTTCCTTCCAAGGAGTAAGCGTCTTTTAATTTCCTTGCTGCAGTCCATTATCTTTAGGGGACCTAAAAAGTTTTCCACTACTTATGTTATTATTTTTGTGTTTTTGTGGTGATCAGAGAAGAACAGTTTCTATTGGAATATATTATTTTTGTTGTTGGCTTAAACATGTTTTATTTATTTAATAGAGTGTTGATGTTTAGTTGCTAAGTCTTGTCCAACTCTTCGTGCCCCCATGGTCTGTAGCCTGCCCAGCTTCTCTGTCCATGGAGTTCTCCAGACAAGAATACTGGAGTGCATTGCTATTTCCTTCTCCAGGGGATCTTCCTGACCCAGGGATTGAACCCATGTCTCCTGCATTGCATGCAGATTATTTACCTCTGAGCCACCAGGGAAGCCTTCACATAGGGGAGAGACAGATAAATGTTTGGCTGTTGAACTGTAATTGCTCACCAATTGTTCTAATAAATGTTGACTGCTTGTATAAAAATGTCATTTCAATCACCATTGTTTAAACGAATGTAAAACAAACAATACTTTATACTCAGTATACATTTTCTTTCAGAAATTAGTCCAAAGCTATATCTTTCTCAATACCTCATTATCCCCTTGACTGTTTTTACATCTTTCCTTTGCTAAAACATTTTTAAACGTTTCCTAAAACAAATATTCTCAAATCTTCATTACAACCATGATCTAAATAACTAAAATAATGAAATTATCCCCTAAACATCGTCTGACATTGAACAAGTCTAACCCACAGCAACTTTTACTCTATGACCTGCCCTGTGCTGACATGGGAATTCCAACAATGTCAACATGGCCTGGCAGTAGGAGAAATTGCAGTTCATCTGGCAATTATTTTGGTTTTCTTAGTTGGGGTGGTTTCTGTGGATGCACATGACAACAGATTTTTCAAATCTCGAGGTTTTAAAAACATTAATTCAAATAACCTATAAACCTTTCAACAGAGAGAATTAAATTTCTAAAGGAAAACCATACAAAACCCTAAGAGTTTTGAAATAGCAGCATATATTCACTTCACTTTATTGTTTTATTTTATTTTTTTACCTATTCAATTATACTTTCTTTTTTTTAATTTTTATTTTATTTTTTTATTGGAGGCTAATTACTTTCAATATTATATTGGTTGGTTTTGCCATACATTGACATGAATCTGCCCCGGGTGTACATGTGTTCCCCTTCTTGAACCCCCCTCTGTCCTCCCTCCTCCCCTTATCCTCCCTTAGGGTCATCCCCGTGCACCAGCCCCGAGCATCCTGTATCATGTGTTGAACATGGACTGGTGATTCATTTCACATATGATAATATACATGTTTCAATGCCATTCTCCCAAATCATCCCACCCTCACCCTCTCCCACAAGGTCCCAAAGGCTGCTCTATACACCTGTGTCTCTTTTGCTGTCTCGTATACAGGGTTAAGGTTACCATCTTTCTAAATTCCATATATATGCGTTAGTATACTGTATTGGTGTTTTTCTTTCTAGCTTACTTCACCCTGTATAATAGGCTCCAGTTTCATCCACCTCATTAGAACTGATTCAAATGTATTCTTTTTAATGACTGAGTAATACTCCATTGTGTATATGTACCAAAGCTTTCTTATCCATTCGTCTGCAGATGGACATCTAGGT
The DNA here is from genome assembly GCF_049115385.1 of Moschus berezovskii. Classification (NCBI taxonomy): domain Eukaryota; kingdom Metazoa; phylum Chordata; class Mammalia; order Artiodactyla; family Moschidae; genus Moschus; species Moschus berezovskii. Next base: position 40,479,503 of record NC_142474.1, on the reverse strand, counting down.
TGCTTCCGTATCCTCGCTATTATAAACAGTGCTGCAATGAACATTGGAGTACATGTGTCTCTTTCAATTCTGGTTTCCTTGGTGTGTATGCTCAGGAGTACAATTGCAGGATCATATGGCAGTTCTATTTCCAGTTTTTTAAGGAAAGCCAACTTGCAAACAAAATAAGAAACTCCTAAATGTTTTAGTTGGACATTTTAGGGGAGAGATAGTTTCATAAATTAAGTGAAAATTCACACACTATTTTTGATGCCTTCACGTCCTCATAAAAATCACTCGGGAGAACTGATATAGCTTAAGATATTTCTTCTTTTTCAAAGGTACACTCTTTTCTACAGGTAAATGTAAAACCTTTGAATTTGATTTTTATGTACACTTCTAGCATGTCCTCAAGACACAATGAGCAATATGCTTTGAAGTAAGAAGCAGTAGCAATAATAGAGTGGGTGTGGGACTAAGGGGCATTAGGAAGGAGGAGAGGGTGGGGGGTATTTAATACTTAATGAGGGCACGTTTTCTCACAGTCCTTGTCATCAGTGCCGAGGATGTACTAGCTAATTTAATCTTCTCTGTGGCTGTGGGAGACAGGCATTTTTATTCCCAGTTCACAGTTTCATCAGGTCTTCTGCCTCGTTCACTGTGACCCAATCTGAACTCCAGTTTCCTAAAGGCTTTGTTTTCTTCTCTCTCTTTCTTAGCTGGTTGTTATATTGAAAAGATAAGGCAAATAATTTACCCTGAGGTAAATAACTGATGGTGCTAGTGGTAAAGAATCCACCTGCCAATGCAGGAGACACCAGAGTTGTGGGTTTGATCCCTGGGTCACGAAGATCCCCTGGAGGAGAAAATGGTAACCTACTTCAGTATTCTTGCCTGGAGTATCCCATGGACAGAGGATCCAAGCGGGCTATAGTCCATGGGATTGCAAAGAGTCAGACATATCTGAATGGCTAAGCACACACAAAATGTCTAAATCAGGTATGAGTTAAATTCGCTATGCTTCATTCTGGGTCAAAATTTATTTTCATCCAAAAAGCTGTGAAACTAGAAAACAAATTATCTGTCTCCATGATACAATAACAGAACAGGCACAAGATTGACATTCCTATTTCTGAAGGGATAAAATAGAGTTAATAAAGGGGTTACTGGTCTAGAGTAGGTTCTCAGGTCATCAGTACAAGTTCCATTAGGTTATAAGACTAATTCCCTGTGGTTTGATGCTCTGTCCTCTGAGTTCTCGGGGATAGTAGCTCTGCCTTCTCTGGTCTTTGGGTCCACAGTTTTGCCTTTGGAGTGGTTTCATCCTTCATTTCACCTCATTTCTGTCCCTCTCAGTCCAGACTGGCTGTGTTTCTGCTCTTACAAAGTTCTCAAAAATATTATGAGTTTTCCATGGAAGTCAAAGGGATCCACAACTATAAACAAGGGCATTCTACACCAATTGTCCCTGGATCACCCATCTATCTATTCCTGATGTCTGCTGAGAAGGTTGTTTGAATCCATGAGTCATGCATCTAGTCTCTTTAGCAAATGGTTTTCCAGTCACACCCTTGGCCCTAGTTCCAAAGCACATTATCTGCAAAGACCGAGAATTTTCCAGATCATCAAATGCTGGTTCCTTTTTGCCTAACAGTTCGTTGCTCAGTTGATGTCATTCTTCTAGCATTTTACTACAAGCAGCAAGGAGAAATAAGTTCACATCTTCCAGGCTTACTTGGAAATCTCAGCTAAATACCCAAGTGTATTAATTACAAGTTTTTCTTTTTCACCCATCGGTAGAAAACAATATGGCCAAGTTTTCTGCCACTTTTAAACAAGGTAGTGCCTTTCTTCCAGGGTCCAATAATATATTCTCCATTTACTCTGGAGACCTTTGTTTGTGTCTCTTGTTTCTATTTCCTCTTCCTTGGGGTGATTTGTTCCTATGTTGTAATTTTTTAAAATTCATCTTCGTCGCTTTTGTTGTTCAATACATCCTGTGTTGTGGAATATTCAAACAATCTGATTTTTTAAATCTCATATCTGTTTAGTGCTTTATTATATTCCTCATTTCGCTTTTTTGCTGATTGTATACAATAGTACAATTGATATGGTATCTTTTTAAATTAAATTTTGAGTTTTAGTCATTGATTAGTAGATTCTCTAGAATACTTTGTGTAAACATTCATGTCATTTTCCCTACTGTCCTTCATTCCTCTCTGATGATTTAAATACCTCCGTTTTGTATCATTTTTCCTCAACCTGAGGAATTTACTTTAGCATTTTGTAAGTGCAACATGAGTTTGAGTGAACTCTGGGAGTTGGTGATGGACAGGGAGGCCTGGCGTGCTGTGATTCATGGGGTCGTGGAGAGTCGAACACGACTGAGCGACTGAACTGAACTGAACTGAAGTGCAAGTCACTAATGAACATTGTCCTTGCTTTCATTTATCTGAGATTGTCTTTATTTCAGCTTCATTTTTGACAAATATGTTTATTGGATGTAGAATTGTGGTTTGACAGTTTTTTTCTTTATCGCTTTGTTATATTGTTCTATTTTCTTCTGACTTTCAAATTTTCTGATAAAAAATCAGAAGATATTTGAACCACTTTTGGCATATAGATAATGTGTCATATTCTCTGGCTTTAAAAAGATTTTTTCCCTTTGGTTTTTAGCAGTTTGACTATGGCATGCTTACTCATTTTATGCACACCCACACTTGGGATTCACTGAGTCTTTTGATTCTGTAATTTATATCTTTCAGCAAATTGAGAATTTATTATTCATTCTTTCATGTCTAGTTTTCCCTTTGCTCTGCTTCTGGGACCCCAACTTTATATATACTGGAAATTTAGATACTGTTTCACAAGACCATAAGGCTTTTTTCAGTTTAGTTTTAAAATTTTTTCTTGTTCTTCAGATTGAAAAAGTTCTATTGATCTGTCTCCTGATTTAATGATTCTTTCCTTTGTCAACGCCATTCTGCTGTTAAGTGCATATGTGTTTCATATACTGAAGTTTTCCTTCTTGAGTTTCCACTTGAGACTTTCCATAGTTTCTACTTTTTGATGAAACTTTTTATATTTTTATTTATTGAGAGCATATTTTTCTTTATGACATTGAAAATAGTAAATATAGTGAAAATAGAATCCTGTCTGCTTATTCCTACATTCATTTGGGAATTGGCTTCCATTTATTGATTTTTTTCTTAAGAGTAGGTTAAATTATCATCTTTATTACCTGTTGGGTGACTTTGTATTGTTTCCTGAATATTCTGAAGGTACAGAGACTTGAAATTCTATTGTATGCCTAAATAAAATGGTGACTTTCTAAATTTTGGCAAGCAATTATCTTGGACTCATAAAGATTGTCTCTTTGGCACAGTTCAAAGTTTGCTTTGACATTTTGAGTTTGCCCTGTTTGTGCATGGCTCAGAATCAGCCAGTAAGTTGGCAACTTCTTTACATAGGGATTCAAATCTGTACCTCTCTATCACTCTTTCTGAAATATATATGTATACATACACATATATATTTCATGCACAAGTCTTGATTTAGTGTGTAAAAATATTAAATTACACGCACAATAATTTTTTCTGTAAAGCTTAAATAGAATCTTAAAAAAAAAAAAAGCACTGTTCAAGGGACTGGAAAACAAGCTTTTAACAAGATATGGTGGCAATATTTACTCCATACTATGTCCTCTGGCTTTTTAGGTCAGAAAAAGAATGGATTTTCCACCAATGTTTACTTACAGTGCTGATTTCAGCCTGCTCTCAGGCTTAAGTCATTACAAAATAGGAAAATCACCATCCACCATTTTGACTTCCTTCCAAATAGACTCTCTGCTATAATCTTCCTTCTTTTGTTCATTCTATGCTAATTCCAGGCAGTTAAAGAAAATCATTCAAGTTTATGATTTTGTGTGTGTGTGTGGGAAAATTGATTTAGCAGGAGCTTCCCTGGCCACACCTAAAATGGAACACATGCAAAGTGATTTTGCATATTTCTCTTTTTTGTTGGAGCCACCAATAATTTATCTTTCCCAAATATATTTTCTCTTAATTTATCAGCTTGGAATTTCCACAACATGTTGATAATGTTAGTTTGGTCTCTATAGCTGTGAAGTTCAAACTAGGATTTAATTTCTCACAAAAAGTATTTTTACTTTAAGTAAATGAGAGTCCCAAGCAGATGGCTTAGTTCCCTTGTAGTATTTCTGGTCATTTGGGGGCTTGTTTCTAGCACACTTATTATGAATAGTATACTTTAAAGAGTCCTAACATTTGCAAGTATCTATTTGAAGCTTGCATAAAATAAGACATTGACTATACTATCCTCTCCTCATATGGATGCTAAAATATCAACCACAATATACACTTTTGTTTTCATATCAAAGAAACTATCTTACACACACTAGACATTCACAATCTTTAAAAACTGAAAGTACTAGAAAACTGTTAATATAGTTATCCAGTTACCTTACACAAGAGACATCTTGATAATAAACAGAAAAAGATAGCCCCTGCCTGGTGAAACTACTTAGAAAGTGATACAAAGACCTATTTTCTGAGTATTTCAGAGCACAAACATTTCTGGATCCACTACAAAGACAAGCCTCAGTCACACAGAGTTTATGGATCTTACAAAAATGGCGGGTCACGTATACTGTCAGAGTAAATATCCTGTGCACAAGTCGTTCTCTGAGATAAGAGAAAGGATCAGCCAGAATCATGGGAAAGTGATAATGTTACTTGTTATGTATTTTGATGTTGTTTAAAAAGAACTTAAATATAATTTTTGTGTAAGAATGTAAAACATCAGTTGATATGAATTTGTTTAAAAAATCAAAATCCCTATAAGAAAGTACTGCAACATTAAGAAGAAAGTTATCCAAGGACAATGACTCATTTAAGTGCCATGTGCTTAAATGCTGAGAGTATTCCAAGGAAATCTTAGTGGTTTGGAACATTAGTTTTATTACAGGTTTAGTGATATTTTTGAAAATCCAAATATGTAATTAAAATGGCTAAAAGAAATATATTAAAATAAGCAGTTTGGGCATTTGTTGTGAACAGGGTATATTTTGATAACAATGCCTAACAGTCTATTATCTGCCTACAAACTCTAGGCAATATCAACATTCATTTGTGATTCATGTTTTCCTGATAATAATGCATTCTTTATTGAGCTATACTCTGTGACCTGCAGAACAAAGATTTTACCCCTGGTTGTTATCTAATAAAGCAAGTAGGAAAATAAAATCTGTATACTCTAACTTGGAAAAATCCCTTAAACTATTTTAGATTTCATGGAAGTTCAAGAAATCAGAAGATGTATTTATCATTAAAGTTATTTTCAAAACCAAAGCCTAATAAAAAGAAAAATGAACTTTTTTTTTTTTTTTTTGACTGCACCGAGAGGCTTGTGGAGTTTTAGTTCCCCAACCAAGAACTGAACCCATGTCCTTGTTAGTGAAAGCATGGAGTCCTACCACCTGGACCACCAGGGAATTCCCAACAGATTGATTTTTGAAGCCTGATTCTATTATTTGCTAGTTGTGTAACATTGGACATCTTATTTAAGGTCTTCATTTTGTAATTTGTAAAATAGGATTTTTTTCTATTCATCAAAGGGTTGTTGGAAGTAACGAATTACATGACATATGAAAATTAATGCTAGGCACAGTATCTAGTACATGGTAGTAGATGCTCTAGAGCTGCTAGCTTTTTTTTATTTTTACCATTTTCTTTTATATTCATAGCTTACAAATTTAAATTGCATTGTGCTTTCCAAAGTAGACCATAGAATTTTGTAATACATCTGATTCTGCTTTAAATGGATTTTAACCACAAGGTTGTTTGAACTATGCAGTTTCTTCAGATCAATAATCATAATAAAGGATAACAAAATATGAGTTTGAAATATCATAGTAAAATGCACTAGCTAGGAATTCAAAGATACAAGGAGAATTCTATTGTGAGAAGTAACAAATCCAGCTAATTTGGTTTAAGGGATATCTGGAAGAAAAGAATAGACTACACTTCATTGGCCAGATTTATTCTGGAGGATAAATTATATATTTACAATGAAACCAGGAGTGGCTTGCTTTGCCTGTAATCAATATAGAGATGACTACCAAAAATGTAGCTTTCCCAAGGTTAAGAATGGAGCTTCTTATTTTATTTCCAGAATAATACATATGCTGCTGCTGCTGCTAAGTCGCTTCAGTCGTGTCCAACTCTGTGTGACCCCATAGAGGGCAGCCCACCAGGCTCCCCCGTCCCTGGGATTCTAAAGGCAAGAGCACTGGAATAGGTTGCCATCTCTTTCTTCAATGCATGAAAGTGAAAAGTGAAAGTGAAGTTGCTCAGTCGTGTCAGACTCTTCACAACCCCAGGGACTGCAGCCCACCAGGCTCCTCCGTCGATGGGATTTTCCAGGCAAGAGTACTGGAGTGGGTTGCCATTGCCTTCTCTGATATATATGCTACTTAGTCAAATTAAGAACTTAGCATTTTAAGGCTCTTTTCTCTAGGTTCTGATGAACTCAAGTAAGGGAATTATTTATTAATTTGAAAAGATATGGCCACAGGATGTCAGGAGGAATGACAGAGTAAGAACTTCTGAAAATTCTCTATGTTATAAAATCATTGAGAATGTTGGCAGAAACGATCAGAATAGACTTTCTCAGATCTCAGGAAATTAATCAAAGACAACAATCCAGGGTGTGCTAATTCAAGAAAAGCTTCTTAATATTGGGAAGAACAGCAAGTCTGTAGTCTTAATAGGACTTCTCTCATCTCTCTTCCTCCCCTCCCAGATCCATGGTAACCTTGGAAACAACATACATCTTGGGGAAAATCAGCAGCCTGGCAGCCACTGATGGTCCAAGCCCAACTCCCAGAGAACTGTCATTATTTTAATTGTCTATGGTCCCCCTTCTCAGCCTTGTCTTTATTTGACCTGACTCAGAGTCCCTCAGAACAGCAGCCTTTTGGCAGGGTATTTGCTGAAAACAATCTGTAGCAATATTTTAATAATTCAGTGATGAGGAACAGGAGGGAAAACAACAGGCAAACCAAAAATGTGAAAAGGAAAAGTTGGGGGAAAAGATGCTTTGAGGGAGATTTGTAAAGCTATGACATATCTGAGAGTCATGGAGCCGTGCACACGCCCAGGGCTGTGCTCGTTCATAGAGGTAAACCCTAAGCTATAAACCATAAGCTCTCTCTTCTGGCTGACCTTGAAACTCTGCTCAAATAAAAGTGAGGGATAAGGCAGAATTTCCAAATGCCAGCTGAGACTTGAAGGCACACCTGCATACCAACACAGAACCCAACGATCAAGGCGGGAACTCACTGCTTCCAGGCATTTAAGGAAATTTCTTTTGAATCACTAAGTAACCAGTGAGCTAACAAAGAAGAGTCTTCAGTGCCACATGTGACAAAGAAAGACATCTAGTCTCATGGACTGGAAGACTCAATATTGATAACAAGATGCTTGGCTACCCAAATTGTTTTACATATTCAATACAATCTCTATCAATATTCCTCTTGGCTTTCATTGCAAAAACTGACATGCCAAAACCAAAGTTCCCATGGATGTGTAAGGAACGACAATAGCCAAAACAATCTTCAAAGGGAGAGCAAACTGCTTATCCTCAGTTTTAAAACTTTCCAATCTACAGTAATCAAGAATGTGTGGTACAGGCATAAGAGTAGACATAGAAATTAATAACAGAATTGGGGCTTTAGAAATAAACCTTCACACACACACACATATATATAATGCCTAATACCTAGACAGTGTATTAAAAAGCAGAGACATCACTTCGCTGAAAAAGGTCTGTACAATCATATATATATACATGAAGCGACAGTGAAAGCCAGTCAGTTGTGTCTGCCTCTCTGTGACCCCATGGACTATACAGTCCACAGAATTCTCCAGGCCAGAATACTGGAGTGGGTAGCCTTTCCCTTCTCCAGGGGATCTTCCCAACCCAGGGATCGAACCAAGGTGTCCCGCTTTGCAGGCCGATTCTTTACCAACTGAGTCACCAAAAGCATGAGTAATAAAAGAAAAATTAGATAAATTGGAATTTATCACAATCAAAAATGATTGTGCACCCAAAGAGAGCGAAAGGACAGTCCATAGAATATGAGAATATATTTGGCTGTCATATATCCAGTTAAGTACTGGAATATCCTAAAACATGGATGCACCTTGAAACATTATGCTAAGAAAAAGAAGCCAGAAATGTTAATATAAAATACTCAGAAAAGGAAAATTCACAGAGATAAAAACTATATTAGTGTTTGCTAGGGACTGAGGGTAAGGGGGAAGGAAAGTTAGGGCTAATGGGTATGTGATTTTTTTTTTTCTTTTTTTAGTTTGAAAATATTTGGGAAATACATAGGGGGTGATTGTGTATATACTGAAAACTCCTAGAGTATACACTTTTAAAATGTGAATTTCTTGATATGTTTTAATCTCATTTTTAAAAATGTATAAGAGAAAACATAGCCATGACAAGGCATCTGGTCCCATCAATTCATGTAAAATAGATGGATAAAAAGTGGAAAAACGGTGACAGATTTTATTTTCTTGGGCTCCAAAATCACTGCTGACATTGACTGAAGCCATGAAATTAAGACACTTGCTCCTTGGAAGGAAAGCTATGACAAAACTAGACAGCATATTAAAAAGCAGAGACATCACTTTGCCAACAAAGGTCTGCACACTCAAAGCTATAATTTTCCTGGTAGTCATGTATGGATGTGAGAGTTGGACCATAAGGAAGGCTGAGCACTGAAGAATTAATACTTTCAAACTGTGGTGCTGGAGAAGACTCTTGATAATCCCTTGGACTGCAAGGAGATCAAACTAATCAATCCTAAAGGAAATCAACACTGAATATTCATTATAAGGACTGATGCTGAAGCTCCAATATTTTGGCCACCTGATGCAAAGAGCCCACTCACTGGAAAAGACCCTGGTGCTGGGAAAGATTGAAGGCAAGAGGAGAAGAGGGCAGCAGAGGACAGACGGTTAGAGAGCATCACTGACTCAACTTCAGGAGATCGTGAAGTACAGGGAAACCTGGCCTGCTGCTGTCCATGGGGTTACAAAGAGTTGGACACAACTTAGTGACTGAACAAGAGCAACAATACAAACAGTGTTTATGGCTGGAAATGAACATATCTGGACATAGACTTTTTTTTTAATACAGAAACACTACGAATACTCATTTCCTATATTCCAAGCAAACTTAATTTTGTAACAAAACTCACAGTAACATTTATTATATAATCATTTTAAAGATACTGATTTAAATGAATTCACTGTATCTTTAACACCCGTTTATTTATGTGTTAGTCATGAAATCTCACCACAAGACTCTAAGCCTTAATCATAATAGGATTTGACATATTTGGGCAGTTGTTGATATATGTTTCGTATCACTTCATTTCAAACTTTTGGCAACCTTTTCATGTGGATTCAGGCTCTTTTGTTCTCCTCTCACATATAAGGAACTCAAAAGAACAGAGCAGTTAAGGGGCGTATTCAAGAATAAATAAATCATGGAGGCAGCACCAGTCTTCTGATTCCCATTCTTAAATTATTTCCAAAACACATGGAAAGGAGAACTCACCCACAGAAAAGTCTCCACTAATTTAAACACTTGGTGAGAACATTTTTCCTACAGACTTTAAAAACAAAACAAAACAAGCCACTATATAGTTTCATCATTGTGAATGAGATATTCCTGCAGCTTTATTTTTAAAGCCATTCTTTTTTGAATGGCTTGAAGAACCTTTAGTAGTTATCAGTTCTACGCCATGAAACAGAGTGTTCATAGCATCCTGTTACTCTTTAAAAAGACATTTTGAGTCTGGAGTGTTCACAGATTGAAATACGTTAACATGCAGGACATCAATCTGTGTACACAAAATACCAGGGCAGATGGTGAAGTCATTGTGAATAAAAATAGGTCTATTTCTCACACAAATTCCTTCACAGAGGCATTCAGAAATCAACAAGGAAACTGAAAACACCCGGTGAAACCTGGCCCTGCGAAGTGACACCCTGCCCTGCGGTGACACACGGGATAGTGACAGGCAAATCTGTTTCAGCCTGCAGCTCTATCTGCCGAAGACTCTCAATAATTTCTATTATCGGTCATTTTTCTGTGCCACCTAGCTTACTTGGCTGTGTTGTTGGAATCTCTGAGTGGAGACTGAATGAAAGCAGCGTTTGTTTGCTGTGATTGGATCAGCTGTGATTGGATCGGTTACTCAGGGAGCCGAGCTGTGTGAAGGGCCCGAAACCCACTCCACCCTGAGTCAGAGGTGGAGCATCCCTGGAGACCTGTTCTCATGACTCACCAGCTGCTATCTGCAAACAGCCTCTGGGGGAAATGCCAAGTAAGTGTTTACTCTCCACGGTTACTTCACCCTGCCACTCTTGCCTTATTTTGGTTTGAACTGAAGAAACAACAACTAAAGTGAGAACAAAATGTGACCAAGAATTTGTACATTCTCCTGATTATGAGGCTCGTTGGAGAGTCACATGTGACTTCCCTGGGCTGGTTGGTCTGGGGATTTGCTTTTAGAGGGAATGCGACAATCCAGGAAACAAAGATAGAAGTCATCAGTGTGAGGGAAGAGCTGGTTGGGATGGTGTGTGGGGTGGTTGATACACTTGTAGTATAAATCATGTTTATTTATGCCATTCTTAAATAGAAGGCATTATATATGAAGTCACATGATTTTATGTTTTTTTTTTTTGAAAAATACTGCTTTTAGGTTAACTTTATTTATTTTTATTTTTTTATTGGAGGCTAATTATTTTGCAGTATTATATTGGTTGGTTAACTTTTTTAAAAAGATTTTTTTTTCAGAGTAGTTTTATATTTACAGAAAAATTGAGAGGGAGGTATATTGATTTCCCATATTCCCTCTGTACTCCCTAAAGCCTCCCCATCAATATCCCTACCAGATGGTCCCTGTGTTACAGCTATGAACCCATGTGGACACGTCATCATCACCCGGAGCCTATAGCTGACATGGGTCACTCTTGGTGTTATATGTTCTGTTGGTTTGGATAAACATATAATGACATGTATCCACCATTACAATGTTAAAAAGAGTAGTTTCACTTCCCTAAATATACTGTGTTCTTCCTTGTTTCCCCCTTCCCCACCCTCTAGCAATCCCTGATACTTTATATTCTCTACATAGTTCTGCCTTTTCCAGAATATCATAGGGTTGGAATCAAATGTTTGTATAGTTTCACTCTACACACTCTTAGAGGGATGGACAGGTTAAGTACCAGGCAAGTGTTAAATGAAAAACAAAAATGCTTATGCTTGGAAATGACGAGTTCTTATTTATAAGTGTCACAAAACTTCATCCTATGTATTTCTGAATCATATGTTCTACATATATATGGATTCATTTTAAAACAATCATCCCAGGTTTTTAAAGCAGATTTAAGAATATGATATGGTATAAAAAAAGTCTGGACTAAGTTTTAATATTTGATAATGAAATCTCATAAAATAACACAACAACCGTTGAGGTATTAATGCTTGGTTTTTGTATGCCTCATGGTTCAGAATCTGCCATCAGGAAGTACTGTGTAAGCCTGTTTGCTTTCAAATTAAATTTTTCCCCTTGTTTTCTTTTCAGTCTATTTGGTTCCCTAACTACCACTGTTGAGGCAGATATTTTAATTTGGTTATGGTCAAGGCAAGGCTGTGTTTATCACATTGCCCACATTTTTCCTTCAGACCAGCACATGTAACTGAATTCGATGGGTGCTATTGAAAGCATGTCTAAGAAAGGCATTGGGCTTCAATGTCTTTTACTGACTGTAAATAAATTGGTTGTGAGACTGGAGATCTGAAGGCTTTATTATATCAAAACTGGCTCTGAGGAAGTGCTGAATTTCATAAATAATAACAGCCTAAAGAAACTAAGATGTGTCAACTTCTAAAGCAAATTGGTACTTTGAATAACTTCCAAAGGAAGAAATGCTTTTACCAGCTGTAAATTTAAAATGCAGATGTTAGTCACACTTTGGGCTCTTCATTAAAATAAAACACTGACAAATGCAAAATCGTTTGTAAATGTATGTGTATGTGTGAATGCTGTGTATATTCTACATAAGTGTTAGTCGTCGTGTCCAACTCTTTGTGACCAAATGGACTGTAGCCCACTAGGCTCCTCTGTCCATAGGACTCTCCAGGCAAGAACAGTGAAGTGGGTAGCCTTTCCCTTCTCGAGGAGATTTTCCCAACCCAGGGATTGAACCCCCCCATCTCCTGCAGCTCCTGTATTGGCAGGTGGATTCTTTACAGTCTGAACCACCACATATATATATATATATATATCACCATTCTAAAGGAGATCAATCCTGGGTGTTAATTGGAAGGACTGATGCTAAAGCTGAAGCTCCAATACTTTGGCCACCTCATGCGATGAGTTGACTCACTGGAAAAGACTGTGATGCTGGGAGGGATTGGGGGCGGGAGGAGACAGGGACGACAGAGAATGAGATGGCTGGATGGCATCACCGACTCGATGGACATGAGTTTGAGTGAACTCTGGGAGTTGGTGATGGACAGGGAGGCCTGGCGTGCTGTGATTCATGGGGTCGCAAAGAGTCGGACACGACTGAGCGACTGAACTGAACTTAACTGATATAGTATATATACACACTGTGTACTCTTCATATAGAAAATTGCTGCTGCTACTGCTGCTAAGTCGCTTCAGTCGTGTCTGACTCTGTGCGACCCCACAGACGGCAGCCCTCCAGGCTCCGCCGTCCCTGGGATTCTCCAGGCAAGAATACTGGAGTGGGTTGCCATTTCCTTCTCCATATAGAAAACTACATGTATATAAATATATACACAAACATAGACATGCATTTAAAAGCATAGTACTAGGAAAAATACATATGTACAAAGCTTATGAAATATATAAGATATATACAAGTATAGTAAGATACATATGCAATATAAAATACACATGTAACATTAATATTATTAATACATATAGTGTTTTCACACATACAATGTAACATTGTTAATATTAATAGTGTATACTCAGTATATAGACTAATATATTTTAAAATATATTCTATATTAATATATAATCTTCCAATACACATTGTACTATGTACTAGTATATTTTTTAAAAACTGAAAGAAGCTTAGGTTCTCTGTGTGTCCCTACATGTGACATGCATAATTTTCCTGGTTTATCTATCTGTGGTCACGATATTCTTTGTCTGAGAACACATTTCTCCGTGCAGTCTGGGGATCTCTGAGGAGACGCGGGACCACAGGATTTTGTGATTTTGTCAACAACTATCTCCTTGGGGATTCCTACTAAGAGCAGGTGAAGGATCACCGGGTACTTACTGAATGTGAACAGTAGGGGGCAGAGGCGTCCACAATTCTGTTTTGCCAGCTCTGCTTCTCTGAGGCCAGGAACTCTGACTTCAGATTACTTACCACACAGAGTTTTCAGGTGAAAATTTCTTGTCTGTTTTCTTTCCAGCCTTGAAACAAATAACTTTTTATCTTGGTGAAGATAATACAAATTTACCGAACAAAATTTGAAAAATATCTAAAGTACAAAAATAGAAACAAAACCAAAAGTGACCACTGAAATTTCCATCATCAAGGAATAAATATCCTGATAATATTGTTTTAGTTGCCTATACACTTGTGTGTGTGTATATGTGCACATATGCAAAATAGTATGTACATAATGAAGTGAAAGAAAGTGAAGTGAAAGTGTTAGTTGCTCAGTTGTGTCCAACTCTTTGCAACCTCGTGGACTGTATACCACCAGGCTCCTCTGTCCATGGAGTTCTCCAGGCAAGAATACTGGAGTTGGTTGCCATTTCCTTCTCCAGGGAATCTTCCTGACCCAGGGATCGAACCTGGATCTCCTTCATTGCAGGCAGATTCTTTACCATCTAAGTCACCAGGGAAGCTTATGTACATAATGCATACAATAACATATCAAATTACATTTTATATATCCTATTTATATCATATTGTATATATCGTATTCATTCACACACATAGTTTTCAAAAATGCAGATTGCTTTGAAATATTCAATTACATTTTGTTTCCTTTCTCACCTAAATTACACTTTTTCTGTGTCTGGGTTGTCAACAGATAAGGTTCCTTATAATATACCAGCCTAAGCACTCAACAAAAGGAGTTTAATTCTGTAGTGACCTCAGGCGACATGAAGGAAAAAGAAGATGTATTTCTCTTTTCTTTTTCATAGCACGTATGGGTCACAGAGACCCAGGCACCAGTTCATTACAAACTCACGTCCTATTGTATTTGTTGCAGAAAGCTTCAAGCTGCTTGAGAATGTCAAAATCCTACCACGTCCTATTGTCTACGAGCTCTGGTGTGATGTTCACTACTCTTGTATGAATTTTGTGCCTTAGAAATGTCTGTCTTGGATATTCTACCCTCCTGAAGACATGTTTCCTTCAGCTTTTACTTGAAATATTTTTTAATCTTTTTTGTTTCCTATTGGGTAACTAGGAAAGTTTGACTAATATAATTGTTTAGACTGCCAAGTGTCAACAGTCAGAAATTAGATCAGCTAAACTTACTCTTTCTCTTAATAAATATTTTGTGAAATCCTACCACCATCTGACTCGTGGGCGAATATTAAACAAGGTGGACTCTGCTAACATTCTAGCCTTTGCCTGAAATGCCAGTCGTGGCGACAAAGTGGTGTTTTTCTCCATAACTTTTATGTACACTAAGAAAAACCTTATTCTGAGTGTTCTTGACTCAGGGACACAAGCCTTTGAGAATCTGCAGGCCTACAGGGAGGCTGGGAGTGTAGTTAGTCCCAGGGTTACACCTCAGAGTACCTGCCTTGTACTCTCGGGGCCCATTAAAGAGTTGTCAGGCCTTCCCATAAACACCGAGCCAATTAATTTAATCAAAATTAACTTAATTCTGTTACCATGAGATTCTGTGAGAGAATTTGTTCGACATTCTTGTGGATTAAAGAAAGATCTGCTTCTCATTCAAGAAATGTTACTGGAAATCAGATACCCATGTGCAAAAAGTAAATGATATTAGGAAATACATCTTACTTTATGTGGAAGTGCATGTAAAAAAACAAAACTTTAAAAATGTAGAAGAAAAATATAGAAGTCTCTTTATGTCCAGAAGAGATAAAACAATTACTTAAACCAAACTGTAAAGGAAAAAAAAAAAAGTGAATGCAGTCAATTTATCAATGCTGCTGCTGCTAAGTCACTTCAGTCATGTCCGACTCTGTGTGACCCCCTAGATGGAAGCCCACCAGGCTCCCCCGTCCCTGGGATTCTCCAGGCAAGAACACTGGAGTGGGTTGCCATTTCCTTCTCCAATGTGTGAAAGTGAAAAGTGAAAGTGAAGTCGCTCAGTCGTGTCCGACCCATAGCGACCCCATGGACTGCAGCCTACCAGGCTCCTCCATCCATGGAATTTTCTAGGCAAGAGTACTAGAGTGGCTTGCCATTGCCTTCTCCGCAATTTATCAATAAACAAAGATTAATATATTAAACGGGCTTCCCTGGTGGCTCAGACGGTAAAGAACCCACCTGCCAATGCAGGAAATGGAAGAGATGAGGGTTCAATCTCTGAGTCAGGAAGATCCCCTGGAGAAGGAAATGGCAACCCACTCCAGTATTCTTGCCTGGGGAGTCCCATATGGATAGAGGAGCCTGGCAGGCTACAGTCCACAGGGTCACAAACAGTCAGACACGACTGAGTGACTGAACAACAACAACAGCAATATATTAAATATTTGATTAAATGTTCCAAAATAACAAACCACAGATGGGAAGAATCATAAAACTAGCAGTCAAACTATTTGAAGTTCTCTAACACAGTTCTTAGAGAAAGAACAGGAAAGGGGGAAAAAGTTGAAGAATAAGAAGAGCAATTCACAGAATAAGAATTTTTATCAGTCAATAAAGTGATGCAGAAGTGTTAAAATAGTGAAAAAAAATGGAAATAAACTGAGTGTTGATTAGCAGAATAGATGAGTATAGTTTTGTATTTGTAAACTATATTATTCCCTGAATTTTTGTGTTCCTGAAATTGTTTATTAAAATAGTCTTGGTCGCCACGAAATGTTTTCATCTTGTTTTATGTCCCTGGATATGTTCTAATATTTCTGAGTTTATAGTCTATGGGAACTTGAATAGAATTTGTATCCTACTGTGTTTGAAAATTGTGTAAATCTTGATTATGTTGAATTGGTTCATAGTGCTTTTCAGATCTACTACATCCTTCTCCTTTTCTGTATATTCATTCTAATAATTTTTGAGAATTTAATATAGAAACTTCAAATAAAAATCTTAATTTATCTACTTAAAAAATAATTGTAGTGGAATTGAGTGGAACTATTTGTAATCTTGTTCTATATCTTCCAAGTCTCCTGTGAATGTGTCATACTTTCATAATTTAAAAAATAAAAAAAAGAAAATATAAAAACTTAGTCTTGGTCCTTCTTCCAACAATTTATAAACAGAGCCGCTAAAAGGGTCTGATGCTAGCCACTTAGGTTAAAATGTATGTGCCAATGGAGAGAAGTGGATTTAGTATAACTTTGCTTACAATTTCTCAGGGAATATGATTTTAAGAACAAAAGAACTGAACTAAATGAACTAAATTTATACAAAAGAAAACATATGCTTTTGATCAACAGCCTGATGCCCCTGAAATCTTAGGTATCTTCTGCCCAGGGAGGAGAGATCTAAACGGAAAGTTGCTTTCTAATCACGCATTTGTGTTTGAGTGAACTCTAGTCTCAGGGAAGAGTGGAGCATTCATGGAATATTAAGATCTGAAGAAAGGTAATTCCCAGGACAGAAATATGAGCCAGAAGGAAGGGACCAGATGATATTAATGTACCCGTTTGGAAGACAGGCAAGGTGGCCAAGTTTAAGGGCTGTGAGGAAGGTGATTAGGGAAAAAAGTCCAGGCCACTGAGTGCAGAAGGAAAAAAAAAAAAATCCAGTCACTATCGTCCAGAAATACAGATCTGATCTTACTCGCCTTCCATAGCTTTGCCCAGTTGCTTATATTTTTGGTTTCATACTCTTTCCAGAGCAAGTTTGGTAAGACTGAAAAGCTGTTACTGTGATTCCAAAGCTTTGGCATAGATCATTCGTATGACTCTGCCCCTTGCCTCCTCTCTGACACTTCCTGTGCTATTCTAGAATTCACTGAATATAGTGGGCAAAAAGATGCTGCTGCTAATGGCTCTGAGATTCCATCTAAATTTAAAATAGGTCCTTGCAATTAACTCGTAGGTAAATCTTTTTAATACCTTAAAATTCATATAGGAGGTTCCAGGGATCCTGGATCCTGTGTATGACTCAGTGTTGTGCAGAGCCTAAAACCTCAGGGTGGGACCCGGGACATGCCAGACCAGTGACGACAGATGGAATTTCCTCATCTTTTAATTATTGCTTGTGAAGCAGATCAGTGGCCAAAGGGAATTGCATGTGATTTCACAATGCCATTGTGTCCTTGAGCTACCATCATGGCTGCACAGGATTTCAGGTGGTTGTAGTGATATTGCTGAGATTGTTTTTCAAGATTATTTTATTAAATTTATCTAGTCATTAGATTAAATAACATTTACTTCACAAAAGGATTATTTGGTGCCATTTAGCAATAGGCTGTGTTTCATCGAAATGTTTTTATATTACAGGCAAAACAATGTATAAATGGGACATCTTATCAATCTATAAGCCTCTATTGAGTGAGGTACAAGCTTAACACTTTACAAAATTCAGAAGCAAAATCTATCGAATCTGTTTGAAAATGTATATGCATGTATTAAGCAAGGTGTGAGTTTATTTCTCCACTATGTAGCTGCAAATTTCTTTTTCATTTTCTTTATCTAATTTTTATTAATGAAGAACCCTTCACCTTAAATTTTAACTCCACATTTTTACATAGTTCCTAAGAGAAAATTAGTAAATATAAAAACTGATGAAAGCAATAGGCGTTTTTCTCCCCAGCAACCTCTGCTACATGCGGGATAGCCAGCCTCCCTTATGTCACAAAAACTGAGCTGAGAGCTTCATGCTTTACTGGCTTGAGAGACCCTCGGTCTGTCAAGCCCCATAGACTGCTTTGCTTCCTAATTTGTATCATCATGGAAACAAAAGACTATAGGATGAAAATTTGGAGGATAAATTCTGACTGTATAAGGTAGTGAAAGCTGGCTGACTATGGAGAGCAGTATGGAGTTTCTTTCAAAACTAAAACCAGAACTCCCATATGACCTGGTGATTCCACCCCTGAGTATATAACAAAACAAAACAACTAAAATTGCTAACCTGAAAAGATACATGCACCCTAATGTCCATTGCAAAACTATTTACAACAGTAAAGACATGGAATCAACCAAAGTGTCTACCAACAGGAACAGTAAAGATGATGTGGTACATATACACAGTGGCATACTAAGTTCAGTTCAGTTCAGTCGCTCAGTCGTGTCCAACTCTTTGAGACCCCATGAATCACAGCACGCCAGGCCTCCCTGTGCATCACCAACTCCCGGAGTTCACCCAAACTCATGTGCATCGAGTCGGTGATGCCATCCAGCCATCTCATTCTCTGTCGTCCGTGTCTCCTCCCACCCCCAATCCCTCCCAGCATCAGAGTCTTTTCCAGTGAGTCAACTCTTCGCATGAGGTGGCCAAAGTATTGGAGTTTCACCTTTAGCATCAGTCCTTCCAGTGAACACCCAGGACTGATCTCCTTTAGAATGGACTGGTTGGATCTCTGCTCAGCCATAAAAAGAATGAAGTAATACCACTTGCATCAACATGGATGGATGTAGAGATTGTCAGACTAAGTGAAGTAAGTCAGATAGAGAAAGACAAATATCATATGATATCACTTACCTGTGGAATCTAAAAAAAATGGTTTAAATGAGCTTATACACAAATCAGAAATAAACTCACAGACATGGAAAGCAAACTTAGGGTAACCGAAAGGGAAACGGGAGGAGGGACAAATGAGAAGTTTGGAATGGACAGATACACACTACTATGTATAAAATAGATAACCAGCAGGGACCTACTGTAGAGAAGGGAACAATATTCAATATCTTGTAATAGACTATAATGGAAAAGAATCTGAAAAAGACATATTTGTATAACTGAATCACTTTGCTGTTACTTGAAATTAACACAAAAATTATACTCCGGTTAAAAGAAGAAGAAAAAAAACCCTCTCTGTCTAGAGGAAGCAGGTAAGCAAGGGAATATACAGCAGAGGTACACATCCCAGTGGCCTGGACAAGGGGCATTGATAAAAGGTGAAGTCAGACAGTCAAGATGATGGGTTTAGGGAACACTAGTCATGCTCAAGTTTTGCTCAGGTGGAAATACCTTCCTGCTCATAAACAAGCCCCACCTTCCTGAGGAAGGAGGAAGCCCTGGGAAATCAGAGTGGGGGAAATAAAATGAAAACGTTAGCTGAAATGGAGCTTTTGGATGGTATAGTATATTGAAAACATTAGAAAGAAGAAGAGAGTGGTGATCCAGGGAGCTGCTTACCCACAAAATGAATATTTATTGAGCAGGTTAATCGTCCCCTGTCTATTGAGGCAGAATCCGGATTAGTCATACACTTCAGGTGATAGCCTTGCCAAAATACCCTCTAGATTGGCCAAGGGGGTGCACGGTCTTGCAAAGAAAATTCAAATATTACAGCAAGCATCTTTCCAGAATGCACTGTCTTTCCCCAAAGCATTATGCTTGAGATGGAAAGCGACAGTGTATGTGCAGCCCTATTACTTTCATGTCAGGGGACTGATTACAGTGACAGACAGGTTTATAATGTGTCATGCTTCCTAACATAAAAGTCATATTTCTCCTAAAATCATTTAATATTTCATTCCTAGAATACTCAGTGATGTCAACAATCTGAGCCCTTTTACTTTGTGTTGTATAAGAAAGAAAAAGAAAACATCAATATCCATCAAAATCCCACAGCTGTCACTTAAAATCAAGTAGCAGATAATAGCGCCTGGCAGCCACCAGAATGCTCAGTACTTTTATGATTCAGAAAACATCACAATAAGGTTAAACAAATAGTATTTTTTATTAAATGTCACTCAATCCTAGGGCTGCTTATTCATCTATTCATCTGTGTTCCACTCAAGTGACTCAAAGATGGTAGTTGCAATCAAAAGGCAGCTTGAGCAGATACCTGCGAATTCTGTCAGTCTTACTTGGGAAGTAAAAGAATAATAATAAAAAAAACGCAGGGGCAGGTGCAAAAAGTGGCCTGATGAGATAGAAGGTGAAAACTTTGTGTTGTACATTGAAGTAAAGCAAATATTTTCTAAAGGTTAAAATTAGTTGGCAAAGAAACTTAGGAGTCCTACATGGCTCTTTCCTTTCTGAATCCATAAATTTTCCAACTATTAGATATAGAATAAATAAACAACAAGGTCCTATTGTATAGCATGGGGAACTGTGTTCAGTATTTTGTGGAAAACCATAATGGAAAAGGATATGAAAAAAAGATATATATATTTATAACTGAATCACTTTGCTGTACAGCAGAAATTAGCACAACATTGTGAATCAACTCTACATCAATAATATTTAAAAAAAGAATTTATGCATTTTCTGCATAAAGAAGAACACAGGCAGTGTTCCTTTGACTGTGCTTTGCAGATATTGCCTTTTTTTCCCACAAATTGAGGGTTGGCGACAATTCTGCATCCAGGAAGTAATCAGCACCATTTTCCCAAGAGCATCTGTTCCCTTCATGTCTCTGTTGCATTTGTGAGAGTCACTCAGTCGTGTCCAACTCTTTGCTATCACATGAACTATACAGTTGGAGAAGGCAATGGCAAGCCACTCCAGTACTCTTGCCTAGAAAATCCCATGGATGGAGCAGCCTGGTAGGCTGCAGTCCGTGGGGTCGCTAAGGGTCGGACATGACTGAGCGACTTCACTTTCACTTTTTACTTTCACACATTGGAGAAGGAAATGGCAATCCACTCCAGTGTTCTT
This sequence comes from Moschus berezovskii, assembly GCF_049115385.1. NCBI lineage: Eukaryota > Metazoa > Chordata > Mammalia > Artiodactyla > Moschidae > Moschus > Moschus berezovskii. Next base: position 40,458,432 of record NC_142474.1, on the reverse strand, counting down.
GCCTGGAGAATCCCAGGGACGGGGGAGCCTGGTGGGCTTCTGTCTAGGGGGTCACACAGAGTCAGACACGACTGAAGTGACTTAGCAGCAGCAACAGAACTATACAGTCCATGGAATTCTCCAGGCCAGAATACTGGAGTGGTAGCTGTTCCCTTCTCCAGTGGATCTTCTCCAACCAGGAATCAAACCGGGGTCTCCTGCATGGCAGCAGACTCTTTACCAGCTGAGCTACCAGCGAAGCCTGGTATTTTGTAATTCCAGGTATACTTCAGACTTTTTCATCATTATCATATTTGCTATGATGACCTATGATCAGTGATCTTTGCTCTTTTATGATTGTTTGAGGGGCCATGAAGTGAAGTGAAAGTCAGTCAGTCGTGTCTGACTCTTTGTGACCCCATGGACTACACAGTTCATGGAATTCTTCAGGTCAGAATATTGGAGTGGGTAGCCTATCCTTTCTCCAGGGGATCTTCCCAACCCAAGAATCGAACTGGGGTCTCCTGCATTGCAGGCAGATTCTTTACCAACTGAGCTATCAGGGAAGCCCAAGGGGCCACGAACCATGCCCTTAAATGATGGTGAACTTGCTGAATTGCTGAAATGATCACAAGTGACTTAGATTACCACATAAACTTTGTTGATAAAGCAGCAGTCCTCTGACAGTCCTTGAGTAATCCGGTGATCTACATTTTAAGCTTAGACATTGTGCTCTTTGTGAAATCTTCCTTGATTCACAGACATGCCTCCTCCACCAACCTTCAGGATCCAGTATTATAAGGATCAATTTGCTGGTTTCCAATTTGCTAGACTTCCCAGGTGGCTCAGTTGTGAAGAATCCACCCGCAGTGCAGGAGACACGAAGTCTCAATCCCTGGGTCAGGAAGATCTGCTGGAGGAGAAGATGGCAACCCATTCCAATACTCTTGGGGAAATCCCACAGACAGAGGACCCTGGTGGGCTATAATCCGTGGGGTCACAAAAGAGTCAGATACAACTTAGTGACTAAATAACAACAACAATAACAACAACTCTTAAGACTGTACTCCTGGTTTGGGATTCAGTGGCATTTGATAAATATCCTTTCAGTGAGTGAATATGTGTACATGGTACCTTGAAAGGAAATAGATTTTGTTGTTTTTAACCCTGAGGGCATAGTTGATACAGTTAAAACTACAGACAGCTCCCTGTAAACCATGACTCATATGAGTCAGCATCACCATTCTTAAACATCCATTTGTGTTCCTAATTCCAAATTAAACAAAGACCAGACTCTGGGGAAACCCCGTTCCTTAAAACAATAGCACAAGGACACATGTACATAACCCTGTAAAGCTAGAGACTTCTAGGAGTAGAAATAAGTTGTGTATGTTTGGTTATGAAATCTGGGGAAAAGTCTGTGTACTAGGGTCTGAACTATAGTTTGAAGGTGTTTAATGGCAACCCACTCCAGTATTCTTACCTGAAAAATTCCATGGGCAGAGAAATCCCCAGTCCATGGAGTCATGAAGAGTGGGACATGGCAGAGCATAACACAGTAGAACATTTATGGTTGGGATAGGTATCTCTAATTTGAATTTCTATATTTGAAACACATGCAGTACCTCCACCACATTTCTTGTAAGGCATCCAGATTTGGAAAGTTCATTATAAGTTTTAAATGGTCGTCAAGAGTTTCCAGATCCTCCATGGACCTGGCTTCTGGCTGACCCAGGGAGACGCTGACTGTCCTTCTCAGGGTTCAGAGAGGAGGCGGGATGCCAGCTGTCACTTAGAATCCCCACCACTCATGTTCTCGCTTCCAGAACAGCAGCCGTGGTCAGTTCTTTAGACTAAGATATATTGGAATTGGAATGTTTGAAAATGGGCAGAAAATATTTATTCTACCAAATCTTAAGTGGTCATGACCCTACCCCTGAAGAAATTCCAGGAAACCAACTTTGGGTGACGGACAAGGCAATGGCAAGCCACTCCAGTACTATTGCCTAGAAAATCCCATGGATGGAGGAGCCTGGTTGGCTGTAGTCTGTGGGGTCGCTAAGGGTCGGACACGACTGAACGACTTCACTTTCACTTTTCATTTTCACACACTGGAAAAGGAAATGGCAACCCACTCCAGTGTTTTTGCCTGGAGAATCCCAGGGATGGGGGAGCCTGGTGGGCTTCCGTCTATGGGGTCGCACAGAGTTGAACACGACTGAAGTGACTTAGCAACTTTGGGTGAAACAAGAACCACAAGGTATGTGATGATAGTTGTGTGTTGGGATGCTGTTCCATTTTCAAATGTTCTCACTTTCAAGCAGCTTTTCACCTCTGCTGTGCTGCATTCAGACATGGCGGCCAGTTCTTTGATTGTCTTTCCATCAAGAGCTGGGATCTGATTCCCGTTTTCTTGAATGTGATCTGGGCTTTGGATGAAAAGGATGAGGCTGAGATGGTGCTGAGTGACTTCTGGCACCAACTCCTAGAGGGCAGTCATCTCTCTCTCCCTTTCTCTCTGTGTCTCTCTGTGTCTCTCTGGCTCGCCCTCTCTCCCAGAGTGCTTCCTCTTGGAGACTGGCCACCATTCATTGAGGGAGCCCCAGCCAATGTGGAGTGGACAAGGGCATTATTAATAATAGTGTTAATTCTTACATGATTTGTCCCAACAATAAAATATAAATGAGGGGGGTGTGTTTCTTTTTGGAGTAAAACAATGAAACCCCCTGCTTCTCCCTTTTCCTCCAGCAAACAGGGGGTGCAGCTGGGGAGCTCCCAGATGGTGGAGTTCCCACCTGTCTGGGTTCTTGAAAAGAAAGAAGCCAAACATAAGTTCAAGACCTTGACTCTTTAATCCTTAATTATTAGGCTTTCTAAAGGAAATGCAAGAAAAGGCAGAGAAATGTATGAAATAAAAAATGCAGTCAGAATGAAAGTCTAGAGATTTTCTTCCTGCTGGAGTCATCTGGCCACTCCCTTCTTCTTCTCAGAGACAACAATCTTGTATGCTTGCTGGAAAAAAAATGCTGGCACCAAAAGCCATCGAAGAAATTGATTTTTGTTCATGAGCAAATTTTTCTTTTTATATCTTATTTTCATTTTTAAGCCTCTACAGAAGATCCATTCTATGTTAGACAGGTTTTCCATCTTTTGGTTCATCTAAGCGGAGGATAAAAAAATTGAAGAACTGGAATGACTATCCATTGCCAGGAATGGAATGCATTAACATTTAAAATTCACTAATTCCATCGATCCACTGCTGGAGGACATTGTTTAAATTGTTCTGATTCTATCTCAGACTTGTGGGCAAGTGGGAAGCAAACCAGACCTGCAGGGGAATGAAACACTCTCTGTGTTTAGGATGGAAGGAAAGGGCAGCGGGGAGAGCTGGTGTTGCCTTATTCCTTTCATTCCAAGTTCTTCTTTTTCTTTGTTCTTGCCTTTTTATCTTTGCTAAGGAAGGGGTTATTCTGAATTCACCCTCGACCCATCTTGCCTGTAGCGTAGATCAGCGGCAGAGACGGTTCGTTTGCCCTAAACTACGTTCCTGCCAGGAGAATCCAGACAGGCTTTGCATTGCTTCTCATTTCTATGGGGACTCGCTTTTGAGCTCCAGGAAGACTGATGACAAAGGAACTATTTTTGGCACCTCTAGGAAAGAAACACGCTGCAGCCTGTTATTTTCTGTAATCCTGCTGTTTGGAGAGAAAAGTGCCCACAAAGCCACACTTTATCAGATAGCACTAAATTCTCTCTGCGGGTTTGTTCACTAGTCTATCCACTTGGCCGCAGTGCATCATGTCAGGGTGAACCAGTCCCACTGGTCCTCTGGCTCAACAGAGGGACCGAGGGTGCCCTGCTCCTTTTGTCACACCCCAGATTATGCATCCTTCAGATATTAAAAAAGAAGTTTTCAAGTGTTGAACAAGGATGTCTTTTTTCCTTTTTCCTTTCTGTAGTTTTAAAACTACATTTACACTTTTAAAAATACTTTAGGGCTTCCCAGGTGGTGCAGTGGTAAAGAATTCTCCTGCCAATGCAGGAGACATAAGAGACACGGATTCAATCCCTGGGTCCGGAAGATCCCCTGCAGAAGGAAATCGCAACCCACTGCAGTATTCTTGCCTGGAAAAGTCCATGAACAGAGGAGCCTAGTGGGCTAGTCTGTGAGGTTGCAGAGTCGGACACGACTGAGTGAGCACACAGACACAATATATTACATTTTAATATATCCCATGTTTCCACATGAATTCAATTTCTTTTCCTTAAACTATATTTAAATTTATTTTTTAGTTGGAGGATAATTATTTTACAATGTTGTGTTGGATTCTGTCATGTAACCACCCAAATCAGGCATGGCTATAACCACCCAAATCAGTCATGGCTATATGTATGTATATATCCCCTCCCTTCTTAGCCTTAGTGGGAACCCAACCTCCTGCCATCCCACCCTACTAGGTCATCACAGAGCACCAGACTGGGCCTCCTGTGTTATATAGCAGCTTCCCACTAGCTATCTGTTTTATACATGGTAGTGTATATATGTCAATGCTGCCTTCTCAATTCATCCCACCCTCTCCTTCCCCTGCTGTGTCCACAAGTCTATTCTCTCTCTACATCTGCCTTTCCATTCCTTCCTTGCAAATAGGTTCATCAGCACCTTTTTTCTAGATCCCACATATATGTGTTACTATACAGTATTTGTCTTTCTCTTTGGATGTCATTTTTGTATCTCATCATGGGAAGTCATTTGGGAATGTTATCCCTGTAGTCTTTCAACCTCTGCTCCCACAAATATAACACACCCTTGCATAGTCAAATTCAGGTTCGGCTAGCGTCACCAAGTAGAGAAATCCCCCTGTGATTCCAGAGTAGTACGGTTGTCATAATCTCCCTGCTTGTCCATAATTCAGCCATGTGTACCTGATAATAGTCGTGGGCACCACTCGTGTCAGCTATTAATGAAGAGTATTCAAGAAAGAGGATGCCTGGGCATAATAACCTGCCAAGAAAAAAATAAACCTGATGAGAACAGCCAGTGAGAACAGAGTGGATTTACATGAAATCTCAAGCCCTGTACTACAGGATGAGAGCGTGAGAGGCACGTGGGGACATAATTAAGATAATTTGGAGAATAATTTATGTCCATGCTGAGAACAGAAATTAAAATAACTGCAAGGCTTTAAACTTAGATGACTAACAGAATGCGGTGCCTTCAAATTAAAAAAAAAATACTAATGGAAAGAGATTTAGAAAGATACAGTATACGTAAAGAAAACTGGGATGTGTTAGATTCAGTTCAGTTCTGTCGCTCAGTCGTGTCTGACTCTGCAACCCCATGGATTGTAGCAAGCCAAGCCTCCCTGTCCATCATCAACTCCCGCAGCCTACTCAAACTTACGTCCATCAAGTCGGTTATGCCATCCAACCATCTGATCCTCTGTCGTCCCCTTCTCCTCCCACCTTCAATCTTTCCCAGCATCAGGGTCTTTTCCAATGAGTCAGCTCTTTTTCTTAAGAAGGAAAAACTGGTGATAAGGGATAATTAGCTTTCAAAATATTTAACACTGTAATGAAAGAGAAGGTTTCCCTGCTGGCTCAGTGGTAAAGAATCCACCTGTCAATGCAGGAGACGTGGGTTGGATCCCTGGGCTGGAAAGACCCCTGGAGAAGGAAATGGCAACTCACTCTGGTATTTTTGCCTGGGAAATACCAAGGAGGAGACTGGCAGGCTACATATAGTCCATAAAGCTGCAAAAACCAGACATGACTGAGCACACATGCACACAAAGGAGGAGTAGTGAAAGCAGATGTTTTTGTGTGTTTCTATGGGAGAATGGTTTAAGGAGAATCATAACAATGAAAGAAGACTCATCAAAAAATTTAAGGAACATATCCGTTCTAGCCCAACAATGAATTAGGAAGCCTTGGTGAGTAGTGAGCACTTGTGATTTTCAAGTTTGAGGTTTAAGGTCCCTGAAGGCGTGGGGAGAATTCTTGCCTAGGGTAGGAAGCTTGTATCATTCTCAAATCCTCCCAGCCCCTCCTTCCTGCCACTTGATGCCCACATCCAATCTATGACTATTTACCATTGATTCTACGTGGTTGTATGTTAAGCTGGTATTTATTATGTGATGCATACAAAGTTAAGATACTTGGATGAGGCTGATGAAAAGCACAGAGATGCTTCCTGTTCATAGGGGCTTATGCTCTAGTGGTAATGAGGGAGTGAATTTTTGGTCCATATTAGATGTTACAGACCTGGGCAAAACTTTACTTGTCCCTCCAGAAATTACTTTTCAGGTTAACTTAATAATTATGACAGCTTGTATACTTACAGTGTCAGACTTTATTTTTTTGGGTTCCAAAATCACTGCGGATGCTGATTGCAGCCATGAAATTAAAAGACACTTACTCCTTGGAAGGAAAGTTATGACCAACCTAGATAGTATATTAAAAAGCAGAGACATTACTTTGCCAACAAAGGTCCATCTAGTCAAGGCTATGGTTTTTCCCGTGGTCATGTATGGATGTGAGGGTTGGACTGTGAAGAAAGCTGATTGCCGAAGAATTGATGCTTTTGAACTGTGGTGCTGGAGAAGACTCTTGAGAGTCCCTTGGACTGCAAGGAGATCCAACCAGTCCATTCTAAAGGAGATCAATCCTGGGTGTTCATTGGAAGGACTGATGCTAAAGCTGAAACTCCAATACTGTGGCCACCTCATGCGACGAGTTGACTCACTGGAAAAGACTCTGATGCTGGGAAGGATTGGGGGTGGGAGGAGAAAGGAACGACAGAGAATGAGATGGCTGGATGGCATCACCGACTCGATGGACGTGTGTTTGGGTGAACTCCGGGAGTTGGTGATGGACAGGGAGGACTGGTGTGCTGTGATTCATGGGATCGCGAAGAGTCGGACACGACTGAGCGACTGAACTGAACTGACTGAACTGAACTGACTGAACTGAACTGAGTACTTATTTGTTCTATCCACACTTTGAAAGCAGGATTGTATGTTATTTGCTCCTGAACATCCAAAGGTTAACTAGGTTTCCCCAAATGGTAGGTTCTCCTTTCTAATTCTGAGCCAATGCTTACTAAAATTAGAACACACTGATAAATTCTAAAAGTTTAATGTGATGTGTGTGAGTTTCTGTGGGTTCTACTTAAATTGAACTTTTCTGTGTTAACTAAATAATTTATCTTGCTTTAATGAAGATTCAGTTTGTCAATTTTGTCAAGGGGGCTCTATCACAAACTGGGATGCTCCTTCTGTAGCCATATTTTGTTTGTCACCTAAAATAGGGCTTCCTTAATATCATATAATTAATTGCATTTCCCCAATATCTGGTCAGACTGTCTCATTCTCCACTTTAAGAGAATCAGATTACATGTGGTGGGACAAAAAAAAATGGGGTAACATTTTGAGTATTAGTTTTACAGAGCATGCAAAGTATCTATTTTTGTGGTTTTAAAAAAATATTATTGAGCCAAATTTGATCTCAGAAATGTAAATGGTACTAACAGCAAAGCCCATAAACTTTAGGTAAATTTGAGTTTCACTGCATTACCAATTCTACTCTCATAACATTTCAGCAATGATTGGTAGAAATGTCTAGAAACAGACTAAACAAAAAATGAAAGCAAATTCATTTTTGTCATGTGGTGAACTCATAATCCAAAGTTCCTATCTATAATTTCCTGTGCTGTTTGCACATTGATCTCAACAGGATTATTGTCAGTGAAATGATAGCAATGTAAAAAATAGAATTTCTCACCAAGACAAAGAAATATCATTGAATAACTGAAAGGTGATATCTACTCTGAAGTTTATTGTAAATATGTATGCCAGTTGGATTTTTTCTCCCTTGCTCTGTGGCCCTGCTTTACATGGGGTCATATATGTGAAGCCTGTAGGCTTTCAGTATTACCAGCACAGGTTCAAGTGCAGTAGAAACTCGGAAACTGCCACAGTGAGTGCACACAGCAGGGACTTAACAAATAGGTACACACACATCCCAGTCTATATTTATACTCACATTGTTCCTTTGTGTCCCAGTTGAATGATTTCAATCCTTTATAAACTGGTTTACCCAAGAAGAATCTGTGTTTATTCTTTCAATTATTCTCTCCTTAGCATTTAAATTTATGTTTATTTTAAAAAAATACTTCAGCTTTTTCTACAGCAGTTTTAGACCCACAGTAAAAATTAAGAGGAAGGTAAGGAGATTTCTCACTTACCCCACCCCCATCACAACATGCACATCCTCCCCCATTAACAACATCCCTACCAGGTGGTTCATTTGTTACAACTGATGACCCTATGCAGACACGTGATCATCACCTAAAGTCCACAGCTTATATCAGAGGTCACTCTTGCTACTGTAGATTCTATGAAGTGAAGTGAAAGTCGCTTAGTTGTGTCCCTCTCTTTGTGACCCCATGGACTGTCATGGAATTCTTCAGGCCAGAATACTGGAGTGGGTAGCCTTTCCCTTCTCCAGGGGATCTTCCCAACCCAGGAATTGAACCTAGGTCTCCCGCACTGCAGGCAGATTCTTTACCAGCTGAGCCACAAGGGAAGCCCATACATTCTATGGGTTGGACAAATGTATAATGACATATAGTCACCACAATGGTATTTTCTTTCATTTTTTAAACGGTTTTTTAATGTGGACCATTTTTAAAGTCTCTGTTAAATTTGTTGCAATATAGCTTCTGTTTTATGTTTTGATTTTTTGGCCACAAGACATGTGGGATCTTAGCTCCCGACCAGGGATCAATTACATATCCCCTGCATTTGAAGGTAAAGTCTTGACCTCTGGATAGCCAGGGAAGTTTCTATGGTATTTACAGAGTATTTTCATTGTCCTGAAAATCCTCTGCTCTGCCTGGTCATACTTCACTACCTTAACCTTTGGCAACCACTAATCTTTTTGCTGTCTCCATAGTTTTGCCTTTTCCAAAATGGCATAGAATTGGAATCATGCAGTATGTAGACTTTCCAAACTGGCTTCTTTCACTTAGTAACACACATTTAAGTTTCCTCCATGTCTTTTCATGGTTTGATGGCTCATTTCTTTTTAGCATGAAGTAATTATCCATTGTCTGGATGGACCACGGTTTATTTATGCATTACCTACTGAGGGACATCTTGGTTGCTTTTAAGTTTTGGATATTTTGAATAAAACTGCTATAAATATTTGTGTGCAGATTTTTGTGTGGACATTAGTGCTCAAGGCCTTTGAGTCTAACAGTTGAAGAGCTGTCCCCTTTCCTTTCTGAAGTCAGTTTTGACTTTCTCATTTATTTAAGGTACACCAAGTGCTTCCAAAGCATTCCATGTTTTCTTGCTAGCCAAGTTTCTTCTTGTTTCCTGCCAGCAGAGAACTCCAATAGGACAGGCCCTATAGTTGGGCCAGAGCCAATCAGCATGATTTATAGAGAGTTTTGTAAACAAACTGATTTCAATTGTGCAATTCCAAGCTCAGAGCTTTGCTTGAACTGCACGCAGCATCAGCCAGGGAGGCTGAGCATGATACACGAGAAAAGTCAGTTCTTACCTGCTCATCCATTATCAATTCTGTGCGCTGTCTTTACTCCTGGTGCCATTCTCATGTTGTGTGACTGTACATCGATGACTCACAACTGGCCTTGGTATTGTGCTCCCTGGCATGTGCCCATGCAACACACTTACACGAAGAACCAACGGCCTCAGACTTTATATATATATACTTAGCATCATGTATAGATCTGAAGGGAGAAAGTTGATTTTCCATAAGATACCATGTGTTATTTGTTTACTCAGACATGGTCATTATGGTACACGCATAACTGTGTAATTTCTGGTGGTGATTTGGGGGTTTGGAAGCTTGAAACTCTGTTCTTAGGTAAGTACTGGTTATCCTACCTGCTGTTGCTGCCAGCTGCTGACTTCTATATCCTTTAGATGATAAGTCCTGATTGATTTACCCACATGATTTCCATAGCTGGGTTTTAGTTAGTCTGGGCCAACTGGTAACTTATCAATCCAGTAGTTGAGAATTCATAAACTTGATGTTTATGTTGCTGTTCAGTCACTAAGCTGTGTCTGACTCTTTGTGACTCCATGGACTGCAGCACACCAGGCCTCCCTGTCCTTCCCTATCTCCCAGACTTTGCTCAAATTCATGTCCATTGAGTCGATGACGTCATCCAAACATCTCATCCTCTGTTGCCCAGTGTAATTCTAAGTAAACTTCTCATAATTTTCTGTCATGCAGTATTTCCTACATTTGAACATAATTGTCTTGGAACAAGTAATCCAAGTGTTTAAATGTGAAAAATGTGAAAAAGAAAATGCTCTTCCCATGTTTGTTATTATTGTTAATTTGATTATTTTTGTTTTCTAATAGAGTTGGTTTCCTAGAAGAACTGAATTCTAAATATAGCCTTTCCCATGACCTTGTGACCCTTAATATTCAAACTCAGTTATTGTTTAAATAGATACCAAAGAAAATTTGTTGTGTTAGCTTTATGAGTTGTTTTAGAAATTGAATGATACAGAACCTATGACTTCTGTGCATAGAAGCAAATTTAGACTAGCATAGTTCAAATCTTTTAGCTATATAAATGTAAAATGGAGGTCCAGAGAGTGTGAGTAAATTACCAGGATTGTGTGCATGCTAGGTTGCTTCAGTCGTGTCTGACTCTTTGTGACCCTATGGACTGTCACCTGCCAAGGTCCTCTGTCCATGGAATTCTTCAGGCAAGAATACTGGAGTAGGGTGCCATGCTCCCCTCTACGGGATCTTACTGACCCAGGGATGATCAAAACTGGGTCTCCTGAATTACAGGCAGATTTTTCACAATCTGAGGCACAGTAGCCCTAATGGAAAACCTAACTAAAAACCTTGCAAAGAATGTAACATATTTTCTAAAGGTAATGTGCAAAATGAGCAAGCAGAAAAAACCCCTAGAAACTGTTATGTGATATAAAAAGGATGATAATATTTTTATTTCCTGGAACTGTTCTCAATATGATGTACAGAGCAATTGAAGACTGAAAGTAAAATGGAAGAGCGTCTCTGTTTGAGGTAAGATGACAAAACTGTGAATCCACTCTGACAGAGCTAAACAAATGGGAAGAAAATCTTTCTGAATGCTGTTTATATTTGCCATCATTTATTTTTTCTTCTTCTCTATAAAATAATAAAATCTTTTGAAGTCAAAATAGTAATAAAGAAAAAGGGACTTCTTGGTAAACTCAGGAGGTTTTGCATTTGTTTTTATCTTCATTCCCTCCCAGGAGGGAAAATATAAAATAGATAGATTGTCTAATATGTTTGACCTTATTAAGGGGTGTTTTGCATTTATATTGAAGAGTTTGAAAAGAATTAGAGATCAATGCTTAGGGAAGTAAGGACATTTGTCCATATTTTAGTTCTTCCCTTCAGCAGATATTGATCAAGCTTATTCCCAGGGCACTGTTCTCGATGCTGGAAATACAGTAGTGACCAAAGGACAAAGGTGAAGTGGGGACAAGGTTATGGCTGGTGTTCTGGGAAACAGCAAGGAAGCCAGAGGCTGGGGCAGAAGGGCCAGAGGGGAAGCACGCAGGATGAGGTGGAAAGGAAGTCAGGAGGGTAACAGATGGGCAGGTGGGACTCAGACTTCAGTCACTGAAGGGCTTGGTGTTTATGCTACTGGAGAAGGGAAGCCTTTTTAAGGCTTTGGGCAGAGTATGCCAACAGACTCCGCTGGGGTTGTTCTGAGAATGGACTCTAGGGGACAAGAACAGGTGCAGTGTGATTGCTTAGGAGGATTATTTGTGAAGAGCAGGCATGGACTATCATGTCTTGAGTAGCCTGGGAGCGTGGGATGGAGTGAGATGAACCTGCAGGGGCAACATCTTGGTGTTGCACCTGGTGGGTTTTGAGCTTGGCTTGGGTACTGGATAAAGGGTGAGTTAAAGGAGAATCCAAAGGTTTGGACCTGAGCAACAGGAAGGATGGGGTTTCCATTTACAAATATGGAAAATTTTGTGCAAGGAGGCATTTTAGGGCTTGAGCTGGGTCTATGGAAGTGGTGTGTTGACATACCCCCATTCTAAGTAAAGGATTCTGAGTATTATTTCTTAAATTGCTGGTAATTAGCTATGATAAAAAATGAATCATTAAACATCTAACAATTTATTTAAATTAAGTTTATTATTAGAGTGAGTTTTCTGGAATAGAAGGGGCAAGTGTTTTTCACTTTTGCTTTACAAAACAAGCACTGCTTACAATCATGTTTGTTGCACTGTTGGATTCTGTTTGTTTACATTTTATTTAAGATTATTTCCCATCAATATTCACAAGTATAATTTCATGAGATTTTCTTCAATACAATTTTTGTGCAGTTTTCGGATCAGTGTTTAACTTGATTTATAAAAACAATTTGGGAGTTTTCTTTCTTTTTCTATGATCTGGCATAGGTCCGCATTGGAGACATAACTACATCCAAAAATACAATGTGACTTTTAGGGGTCAGGTACTCAAACCATTGGTCAGGTCAATATCAACTCCCTTTTCCCTCATCTTCCAGTTTAGAAGCCATAATCCCCAAAGTTGCTGTGGCCCACTTACAGATCCCACGTACAGAGGAACATGGCTGCAGTTGAAAGATAAAACTTATTAGTACTTACAGCAGACTGTCCCTCCTGGGGACCAGGCAGGGGTAGCCCTGAAGTCTTTGGAGACGACAGCAGGCAATATGAGGAAGACAAATCCTTTTATTAGGAACTGTTTCCAGTGATAGGACTTGAGATTTGCTCTTTCAGTTCGTGATCACATTACCAGACTATTTACTCATATGAATAATTAATTCTCATGAAATTGCTTCTATTATTAACAAAAATATTTGCTACCTGCCCCCCCCCCAAAAAAAAAAAACACAACAGGTGGCACAGTGGTAAAGAAACCACCTACTATAGCAGGAGACACAGGTTCAATCTCTGGGTCAAGAAGACCCCCTGGAGGAGAGCATGGCAATCCACTCCAGTGTACTTGCCTGAAAAATACCATTTTGGGGATCTCTCTTCTACAGGGATCCTTCAAAAATCTCTGTAGCCCACCAGACGAGCCTGAGGGGCTATAGTCCATGGGGTCTCAGAGTAGGGTTACAACTGAACAGAGCAGACACACACACCTCAAAACATTCAAATTTAAAACAATTTATATTCTTTACCTCAACTTCATTTATCATTTAAGTCAAGGCATATGTGAGATGGGTTGGGAGGTGAAAGAGAAAGAAAATTAACAGGTTTAACAATAAACCATGATGGTGACATAACATGAAGCATATTATCTGTGAGCACATTTTTGTTAAGTTGACACAATTATACAAAACACATTTTCAATGTCTAGGTTTATTGGACATTCCTGGATACCTACAGCGTCACTATGGAGCAAGTGAAATCTTAATTTTATTTACTTACAAACCACATATTTTTATACATTTTTAAATTCAATTTACATAACAATAGAAACTTGTTTACTGAGCCTCTGTCTGTAGTCACTGGGAAGTAAACTGTGCATGGGAGGGGGTGGTTTAAATAATGAAGACAGAGTGGACTTCCACTTTTCTACTAATTTGCATTTTCACAAGGAAGATTAGACAGAGCACAAATTATAGGCAAACATTTGCCTAGACAGTTACTTTAGGTTTATAATTAGCATGTATTTGAAGTTTCCAGAAAACATGTTCTCTATGGCTTAAGGCTAGTTTGCTTTTTTTTTTTTTTAAATTACAGACTTAAGAAATTGCAAAAGAGACATGAATAAGAATTAAAATTTTAATTTATCAGATATACTAAGAATTTGTTTACTCCTCTGATAAAGCCCTTGAATCATGAGGGTCAATTCTTGGGTTGCTTTTCACGTGAAATGGTGTTAAAACAACTCGATACCATAGCGTTCAAAAGGCCTTAACCAGGCATCCAGCATTAGAGTAGAACTGTTCATAAACTCAAAACCACTGAAGAAGAGGAAGCTGTCTGTTCAATATAAACTGCCTTAAAGTCAAGTCTGGTATTCCCATCTCTTTCAGAATTTTCCACAGTTTATTGCGATCCACACAGTCAAAGGCTTTGGCATAGTCAATGAAGCAGAAATAGATGTTTTTCTGGAACTCTCTTGCTTTCTGCATGATCCAGCGGATGTTGGCAATTTGATCTCTGGCGCCTCTGCCTTTTCTAAAACCTGCTTGAACATCTGGGAGTTCACGGTTGAGGAACGCTGGGCTGGAAAAAGCACAAGCTGGAATCAAGATTGCTGGGAGAAATATCAATAACTTCAGATATGCAGATGGCACTACCCTTATGGCAGAAAGTGAAGAGGAACTCAAAAGCCTCTTGATGAAAGTGTTAGAGGAGAGTGAAAAGGTTGGCTTGAAGCTTAACATTCAGAAAACAAAGATCATGGCATCTGGTCCCATCACTTCATGGGAAATAGATGGAAAAACAGTGGAAACAGTGTCAGACTTTGTTTTTTTGGGCTCCAAAATCACTGCAGATGCTGATTGCAGCCATGAAATTAAAAGATGCCTACTCCTTGGAAGGAAAGCTATGACCAACCTTGATAGTATATTAAAAAGCAGAGACATTACTTTGCCAACAAAGGTCCGTCTAGTCAAGGCTATGGTTTTTCCTGTGGTCATGTATGGATGTGAGAGTTGGACTGTGAAGAAAGCTGATCGCTGAAGAATTGATGCTTTTGAACTGTGGTGTTGGAGAAGACTCTTGAGAGTCCCTTGTACTGCAAGGAGATCCAACCAGTCCATTCTAGAGGAGATCAATCCTGGGTGTTCATTGGAAGGACTGATGCTAAAGCTGAAACTGCAATACTGTGGCCACCTCATGCGACGAGTTGACTCACTGGAAAAGACTCTGATGCTGGGAAAGGTTGGGGGCGGGAGGAGAAGGGGACGACGGAGAATGAGATGGCTGCATGGCATCACTGACTCTGTGGACATGAGTTTGAGTGAACTCCGGGAGTTGGTGATGGACAGGGAGGCCTGGCGTGCTGTGATTCATGGGGTCATGGAGAGTCGGACGCGGCTGAATGACTGAACTGAACTGAACTGAACTGAAAGTCACAGTGCCCGGGAAACATGATCGCAGAATGAGGAGTGACGCACTGTAGGACTGTCCTCTGACAGTGAGACACCACCGCCAGGCTCAGGGCCAGCATTGAGCCTCCCGTAACCCGCCCCTCATTCCCAGCAGGTGAACATCTTTAACAAGTGTGCAGGAAGCGCCTCCTTTACAATAACCTCAAACATGATCTGTTAGAAACAGCATGATGCTTTGGACAGATCCCTAATCAGAGTTTAAAAGTGTCCAGTTGTCTTAGTAATAAGATGGCCTGCTGCCCAGTTCATAGAGTAACCTCGTTGACTTAAAGCTAAAGGTACAATTGCCAAATGCCAGGCTTGATGCTAGGCATGCAGTTGTGCATTAATCCATCTAGGAATAGTGATCCCAGTAACTTTATATTTTACTGACATTATCTACATTTTACAAATAGGAAAGCTGAGGCTCAGAGAGGTTACAAACAGAAATGTGGAGATCTCAACTAGGAAGTGAGGGAACTGGCCAGCAGAGTCTTTTCAGTACATCTGCTGGTTTCATGAAAACTGTGTATTACCAACATGGGAATTTCAATAATTTGCTCCATTGGATAAGGAATCTGTAAAAATCCTTAACTGTCTCTCTTTGCTACCATGTTCCCAAACACACAAAGTGCTCTCCTCTGAGCTAGCCATGTCCTCTAAGTGACCTGGAGCCAACATTAGTTCTCAAAACCACGCGTGTTTCCGCTATCTCCTTCTATCCATCTTTTTCAAAGCCCTGTGTGGTCCTGTTCCATATATTATCATCAGGCAGACCAGAATCATATTCAGCAGGAGCTCAGCTTGGATTACAGATGTGCTGACTCAATCAAAACTCTCAAACTCAATAGCTTCCCTTTAAAAGAAAGTGTATAACACTTCAAGGGAAGTGCAATTTCAGCCATCACTTCATCTAGTACAACATGAAGCTGTAGTAATGTCCAGTTGGATTAAGAAAAGGGAATACTCTGTTTAATTTTCCAAGCAAGTGACCTGTGATCCTGCTTTATATTACAGTTTCTAGGAGGTATTTTCTTGTTTATCAGTGCTTAAGACTCACTTTTTTTTCCCTTTGGGAAATCTTCCACCAAATATTTGCTAACATTGTATACTAGACTGAAATGGTGAAATAAAAATCAATTATGCAATCTCAAAATGAATGTTCTGCTACTTTTACAAGAGGAATTTTTTGTAGCAATGTTCCCCATTCAGTGAAGAGGGGAGAGAGAACAAATAAAGACTTATCCTTCAATTTACCACAGTCTTGACTATTTCCAATAGTAAAGCCCATTGCCTAGAAAACTATACTGTGTAAACAAGAGGAGCTAAGAAAGTCATTGGGAGGTACCTCTAAAGCTTATTTAGAATATGCTACTGTGTGGATCACAATAAACTGTGGAACATTCTGAAAGAGATGGGAATCCCAGACCACCTGACCTGCCTCTTGAGAAACCTGTATGCAGGTCAGGAAGCAACAGTTAGAACCGGTCATGGAACAACAGACTGGTTCCAAATAGGAAAAGGAGTGCGTCAAGGTTGTATATTGTCACCTTGCTTATTTAACTTATATGCAGAGTACATCATGAGGAACGCTGGGCTGGAAGAAGCACAAGCTGGAATCAAGATTGCTGGGAGAAATATCAATAACTTCAGATATGCAGATGACACTACCCTTATGGCAGAAAGTGAAGAGGAACTCAAAAGCCTCTTGATGAAAGTGAAAGAGGAGAGTGAAAAGGTTGGCTTGAAGCTCAACATTCAGAAAACAAAGATCATGGCATCTGGTCCCATCACTTCATGGGAAATAGATGGAAAAACAGTGGAAACAGTGTCAGACTTTGTTTTTTTGGGCTCCAAAATCACTGCAGATGCTGATTGCAGCCATGAAATTAAAAGACGCTTGCTCCTTGGAAGGAAAGTTATGACCAACCTTGATAGTATATTAAAAAGCAGAGACATTACTTTGCCGACCAAGGTCCGTCTAGTCAAGGCAATGGTTTTTCCCGTGGTCATGTATGGATGTGAGAGTTGGACTGTGAAGAAAGCTGATCGCCGAAGAATCGATGCTTTTGAACTGTGGTGTTGGAGAAGACTCTTGAGAGTCCCTTATACTGCAAGGAGATCCAACCAGTCCATTCTAAAGGAGATCAATCCTGGATGTTCATTGGAGGGACTGATGCTAAAGCTGAAACTCCAATACTTTGGCCACCTCATGAGACGAGTTGACTCACTGGAAAAGACTCTGATGCTGGGAAAGGTTGGGGGCGGGAGGAGAAGGGGACGACGGAGAATGAGATGGCTGGATGGCATCACCGACTCTGTGGACATGAGTTTGAGTGTACTCCGGCAGTTGGTGATGGACAGGGAGGCCTGGCGTGCTGTGATTCATGGGGTCGCGGAGAGTCGGACACGACTGAGCGACTGAACTGAACTGAACTGACTGATTGTTATTTTGGGGTTTCTCTAGTGGCTCAGTGGTAAAGTATTCACCTGCAGTGCAGGATATGAGGGTTTGATCCCTGGGTTGGCAAGATCCCCTGGAAAAGGAAATGGTAACTCACTCCTGTATTCTTGCCTGGGGAATCCCATGGACAGAGGAGCCTGCCATGCTACAGTCCATGGGGTTGCAAAAGAGTTGGACATGACTTAGTGACTAAACAACAACAACATTGTCATTTTTACTGCTCTATTGCCACCACCATCCCTAGTGAAACCTAAGGACGTATTACCGAGTGCAAACTTGTACTGCTTGCCACACAACAGGTCAAGAGAATAGTGACTATATTGGGGCAAGGAATAGTGACTATATTCAGAAAGCCTACCGAGAAGATGATGAGCTGGTGTCCCAAAGAACCAGCTTACCTGTGCTACGATTTAAGCTTCTTTTATACTAAAAGCGGAGGGGGTGTGTTTGGTTGCTGGTGCAGGAATCCTTTGTTCTTAAAACCATCTAGGGAGGTATGATCACAATATTCCTATAAACCTCCAAAACAAGTGATAGTCTCCCCTCTGCAATTTTTTATATATGTATGCATCAGTTCAGTTCAGTTCAGTAGAAAACTCTTATACCTTTAAAGGTCAGAGCCTTGAGAATGGGCTACCTTGTATATTTCAAGCTATAGGCAACAATTTAACTTGTAGCAAAAGCAATAAAGTACAAAGCTTTAAGTAAAAGAAACAGATCCAATATGGAGTCAGACTTATTCCTCCCTATTACACAACCAGTCACAAGTTCCAACTAAGCTTTTTCAAATAAGGCAACAGCTTAAGCTAAAATAATTGCTTTGCTTTGCTTCAGTATCTTCTGTATAAAAACCTCCCCCCAGGTCTTTCCTATGGAGTTCTCCTAAACACCTTTGGTTTGGTGCTGCACAATTTGAACTGATGCAAGCTCAAACTCTTGAAAAAAATTGTAATATGCCTTATCTCTTAATGCTATTAATTGACCACTTTCCAAAACAGTGATTTCACACTTTCTGAATGGCAGCCCACTAAAAAGGAACAAAACTTTCCATACTGCAAAATCCAGATTCTCTAATTTTCCCTAGAAAAAGACATCAGTGAAACACAAGAAAACATCATGTCAAAGACATTTTGGAGAGATAATGCTAAAATGTTTTTATAACAAGATAAGGAGGATGAATAATTTTTGCCTTACATGTGCACGTTAATGGGGCAGTTAATTAAAACTGATAAAACATGATGAAAATATGCAAGATGACACCCCACAATACAGATTAACCAAGTCACAACTATTAACTTGAAAATGATGAAAGTACATTATTTAGCACAAAAAGAGAGCCATCATTTCAAACTCTCACTCAAGATATTATTGATACAAACACAACCACAGTGTATTTTCTGTTGATATTCTGCAGATGTATCTGTAGGTATTCCTCCATGCTCTTGACAAAGAAACACTGAATTATTTCCCAATTGGTGAAGTGGCCAGATTTTCTAGTAGACCAGTTCATTGAAATCCTCTAAAATTCCAGAAATGTGCTAATTTTGGTTCAATAATAATACATTTTAACAAACTTTAATAACTTGGTGATTAAGTTCCGAATAAATAAACCTCATTCTATTTGTTTAGAATAGGAACACCCTTTAGAAGGATCATGAGTCGAATTAGGTTATTTGCTGACAATCATACAAGATGGGAGTGTTTGGCACAGCTATTTCAGCATATGTTTTATAATTCTTAAAATGTCATCCAAAGAAGAAAGAAACTGTGTAGACTCCCATGAGATGATAATTGCCTTTTTGGATGAGAATGCATAGTCAAGAACCAGATCCATATCAAAAAATGAAACATGCTTTATATTACCCCCCTACATTGATCACATCTACCAAATTATTTTGTGAAGTCACAATCAGGAAATCAGTTTTTAATACAAAAGTCATAGCCATCCAATTGCTTAAAAAAATCATGTTTTTTTCTGGACAGAGGAGGGAAGTGGGTGACAGGCTTTCTCCTGCTTCTGCAGTACATGTTGGGACCCCTGGTGACTGGGCTTTTCTCTTGTCTTAGGTATTATCTGCTTGTTCAAAGGCCTTGAAAAAGTTTGATTTACAGGAAGAGCTGTGCAGCAATCAGAAAAAAAAAAGACAAAACAAGTTACTTGTCAGTGTTAGAGTAAGCCAGTAAAAGGCACAGGAAGAAAAGTGCAGGAGATTGGGAGTTGGGGAAGGTGTTTGCTCCCAGAACAGTTACAGAATAGCAACCTCCAAGAGCACTCAAAGAAATGCTGACTCACGCCAGTCAGTTCCTAGGATTTCAATAGCTTAGTGCCTAGGTTATAGGAAATGGAAAAGAAAAGGGCACAGAATTGATAGAATAGTCCCAATGATCACAAGTAACATTGTCTTTTTTTGGTGCAAAAATTTCCAGCACAGATGTGCCCGTGAGAAAATTCATCTA
Organism: Moschus berezovskii; assembly: GCF_049115385.1. Classification (NCBI taxonomy): domain Eukaryota; kingdom Metazoa; phylum Chordata; class Mammalia; order Artiodactyla; family Moschidae; genus Moschus; species Moschus berezovskii. Next base: position 40,438,402 of record NC_142474.1, on the reverse strand, counting down.
AGTAAGAACATTAGACAGTTCCCAGACACCAGTGAGATAAGGTGTCGCTTGTCAGAGCAGGAGCCCTTTGTGAGTGGTGTGGGGGCAGGGGTGTCGAGAGAGAACAAGAAAACATAAGCATTTTTAAAGCAAAGAAACCAGAAGTAGGGGGAGAAATTTAACAGCTGCTGTTAAATCTCACACTTAAGTGTGAAACGTGGGGGAGAGTGAGAGATGTCTGAAGACTAATTTTGGAAATTTTGGATGTGTGAATGACTATGTCACCCCCCTGATTCACCACTTCAGGAAGATCTACAGTAAATAGATGATTTTTCAAGGATGTTGGTCTTAGAATATGATTTCTTTTGAATGTGATGTTGGGCTGAAGCTGATTTTGTCTGGGTTACATATATGTTTATTGGGAAAGTGTCTGTAAAGAAACATTTCCATGTACGGTAATGACCACAGTCACCTAAATATAAACTCATCACATCCTTGCCCCAGGTCAACCAATCATTTCATGTGCCCTTATTTTGTTAATGGTGACACTAATTTCCCAGCAACAGAACAGTGTCAGTAGCCTCCTTGTAATCTCCTGAGATTGCTAGTTTATTAGTATTACTATGAGCAGTGAATGGAGAGAGAACTGCTGATAGTTTAGCACTGAATAAGTATGACATTTGAGTCCAAGTTCTATTATAACCAACATTAGCTGGTCAGCAATGACGTGAAGTATGCAAGTTCTTCCAGTAACTGCTTTCATGGAACATTGCTATGGCATCATTTTCATACCCCTAGTATAAGCAGCAGTATATAGCAATATTAGTGAATTTAATTCGTATCAAAGAGCAGTTATTAATTATGCTATAATAAGTGAAATGTTAAATAAATGCTTCAAACCTTTTATGCCAAGGCTAAATAGATTGGTTCAAAATTGGGAAAGCAGGACGTCAAGGCTGTATATTGTCACCCTGCTAGATATTTCTTGAATACACGGTTCCTAATCAATCAATTACTGCTTCATAATCTTGGTTATTGGTTCCTATTGGAACCTACCTGATGTAGAAGTAGAGAAGCCAGAAGTGATACAGGGGCTGCAAAGAGGAAATTAACTCCATTTTTATTTGGTAAATTGGTCACAAACATCATTCTCTGACATAAAAGCAATATATATAAAACATGAAAAAAATAAGAAAGGTTAAAATCAATGGGTAGATAAGAGATGGACACTTTCCTACATGAGTATAAATAAAACTGTTTTAGTTAGAAAAGTTCATGACTGTAATAAAAGTGATGTAAATTGGTAGCCATTTCCTTCTCCATGGTATCTTCCTGACCCAGGGATTGAATCTGGGTCTCCCAGATTGCAGGCAAATTCTTTACAGTCTGAGTCACCAGAGAAGCCAACTTTTATTAAAAAATATACAAGCAAGAAAATCAGTTGGTCTTCATATACATAAGGAGCCAAAGGCTTCTTGTGTTTTTAAAAGACTAGTTTGATTCCTAAAGCACGTGTGTGTGTGTGTGTGTGTGTGTGTGTGTGTTAGTCGCTCAGTTGTGTCTGACTCTTTGCGACCTCATGGACTGTAGTCCACCAGGCTCCTCTGTCCATGGAATCCTCCAGACAAGAATAGTGAGGTGGGTTGCCATTTCCTTCTCCAGGGGATCTGACCGACCAGGGATCAAACTTGGGTCTTTCGCATTGCAGACAGATTCTTTACTCTCTGAGCCACCAAAATATCCTAAAGCATATTCTGCTTCAAAGCATATTTGCTTTTCTTCCAAACTATAAACTCACTGATCCAATGTAATCATTCTTACAGAATAATGATGTGAAAATAGTTTTTATAAAAGAACAGGTATAAAATTATCAGGAATGGCCATTTATTTTGAGGGATTAATACATTGATTTCATAATGGCATGTTATGGAGAAAGAAAGAGGGAAAGATAGAGATAGATAGGTTGAAGGATAGACAAAGAAAGACTAACAGAAAGATGCATGGTGGAGAGAGAGAGAGAAAAAAAAGAGAGGGAGAGACAGAGGCAGAGTCTTAATGGTTCTCATTAAATCAGAAATCAGAGCAAAGACTGAAAAATTGACAATAATGCACATTGGTTGGTTTCTGCTCTGAAATTAGCAGAACTGGCAGCTGACATGTCATCTATTTCAAAGTCATTGCAGGCAGAGAGGTTCTTAACATCAGTGAAGGTAAGGCTTTTAGCAAATCTCTTACATATGATCAATGATTGTTTAAGAATTACAGGCTGAAGATAATCACCCTGTACGGATCCATTAGAGTTGGGGCCTTTTTTCCCTAAATGCCTTTAGAAATAGGAAGGGCATCATATTAATTCTCCTTGATATTTCATTAGTTTCATGTCACTTGTTTCATTAGTTATACGCTATTTCATATTGGTGTCAATGACACAATGCTAATTTCTTGACATGTACTTTTTTATGGTCTTCATGAATTGTGCTCATTATGGAAAATGGGCTGAATTTTTTATTGGTTTATCCTGAATGAATGATTATTGTGCAATAATTCACTTTAGAATTGTTGCCAAGAAGATACTTTGCAAAAGCATGTATATTGCTGTAGAAATTGTTTGTTGAGTATAAAAATGTACAGTATTTGAGAGACAATAAATACTAATGACATAGTTACCATCTTCACTGAAATTCACTTCCCCCGACTACTGCCTTAGAAAATAAAAGCAATTTTTACAATCTGATCTAATTCAAAAGGCTCTTACTTTTAAAAATTGCTAACATCAGTGACATTTTAGAAGGTGGAAGAAAGGCTTTGAAGAATTTAGTATAACTTTGTTTATAAAATATATGAAATTTGGCATCAGTATTTAGAAGGATATAAAATTGTTGCAGTGCATTAAAACCTTGGAATAGTAACTATACTGGAAAACATTTTGGCTGTTTAATAAAATATTAAAGAGTTGTTATATGACTTAATCCAGAGAATTGAAACTATAAGACCACACAAAAGCTTATACAATCCATGTGAATTGCAGCATTGTTCTTAATCACCAAAGATTAACTAGCAGTTATCAGTGAGTGAATGGAAAATCAGAAAACGGTGTGCCAATATGATGAAATTTTATGCAGCTATGAAAAGGAATGAAGTATTCATACATGGGACAACATGGATGGATCTTGAAAATGTTATGCTAAGTGAACACAGTCAAACACTGATAGCTATACATTGTTTGATTCCATTTTTATGAAATATCCAGAGCAGGCAAATCTATGAAGGTAGGAAGTATATTCGTGACTGCCAACTACTGGGAAGGGAGGTGAACAGGGCTTGACTAACTGCCAGTGGGCGTGTAGTTTCTATTTGGGGCTATAAAAAATAATCTTATATTTGACAGTGGTGTTGACTGCAAAATCCACCTAATTTTATGCCTAAAAGGGTGAATTTTACAGTATATAAGTTTGGCCTGAAAAGTATAAGGGCAAGTAAAAATAACTGAAGATCGATTAATATAAAATAGCTTGAAGAATCGATGCTTTTGAACTGTGGTGTTGGAGAAGACTCTTGAGAGTCCCTTATACTGCAAGGAGATCCAACCAGTCCATTCTGGGGGAGATCAATCCTGGATGTTCATTGGAGGGACTGATGCTAAAGCTGAAACTGCAATACTTTGGCCACCTCATGCGAAGAGTTGACTCACTGGAAAAGACTGATGCTGGGAGGGGTTGGGGGCGGGAGGAGAAGGGGACGACGGAGAATGAGATGGCTGGATGGCATCACTGACTCTGTGGACATGAGTTTGAGTGTACTCCGGGAGTTGGTGATGGACAGGGAGGCCTGGCGTGCTGTGATTCATGGGGTCGCGGAGAGTCGGACACGACTGAGCGACTGAACTGAACTGAACTGAGAGTTAGGATTCCACTAACATATTGGTCTTGCATGTTTTCCATTAGATCGTGTTAAAACAAAACTAAGATTGGGATAGAAGGAGGATTTCTTTTAGATCCATACTTGGGCATGCCTCTGTCCTTCTGGGTTTGTAGAAGTCTGGTAGACACAGAATATGTAGAAACAGAGGGAGTAAAAATGAAGCAGAACTAGATATTTGGAAGAATGAAATAGATTTTGTTCTTTAATGTTTGAAAAACATCCCAGATTCCTATTTCTATTTTCCTTTTCTAGACTTCATACCTTTCTGATAATTAATCAGAAAAGATGCATTTTTCCACTTGAAAGAAAATACCCCCAAATCCCAGAGTCATTTCTATATTAAGGGTAAGTAAATAAATTGTCAAAGAATGGCCATTATATTGTTATGAGTTGCCAACTGAACTTAAAAGCTATTGGGTTTTGAATTTTGTTTGTGCTTGGAAGAAGCCAGCTTCTTTCTTCAAAGAAAAAACATTTATAAGGGGTTTATGAGGTTGTCTGAACATCAAACAGCTCTCATAAAAATATCTTTGGATGATTTAAATATAAACAAATAAAAAAGATTTTAGTTTTCTTCTAATTACTCATGAATTTAACATTTCAAAAGCTAGGTTGGTGGAGAGGGTAAAGTGGAAAACTGCTACATGAAGATTTATTTAGAATATTTTGCAAACCTTTGATGGGATAATGAAGAAAAACAATTTTCTTTAAAAGATAAGCAATGATCAATATGGCTACAATTTCTTTAAGGATAAGGACCACTGGAAAGATAATTTACAATTTGACAGCTGAATAAATTTAAACTTGTGGAATTTGAGTTTGAATACTTACTTTCTTGCTTTTATTTGGAACAGACATAATTAAACTTGAATTCATGCAGTGGTCAAAGTTTTCATGCATGAGGTAAAGATATGATACATCACTTTCCTCGTCCTAAATTTTCCTAACAGTTGAGGTAGGAAAATATGATTTTTTTTCTGAATACATTTGGAAAGCTCTATATGGAATTAGAATTTTGTAAACAATACAGTGAACTTTAGTTTTCAATATTGTTGTTGTGTAGTCACTAAGTCGTGTCCAACTCTTTTGTGACTCCATGGAATGTAGTTCTCCAGGCTCCTCTGTCCATGGGATTTCCCAGGCAAGAATACTGGAGTAAGTTGCCACTTCTTTCTCCAGGGGATCTTCCTGACCCAGGGATTGAACCCTGGTCTCTTGCACTGGTAGTTGTATTCTTTACCATTGAGCCACCAGGGAAGCTCAGTTTGTAATACTATGCTATACTGAAAGAACACACTTATTAGATAAACTATATATTTGATTCAATTTCATGCTATTCAATATGACTTTTTTTTATTGAGTGTGAAAGAAGGGAAAAGAATATATTAGTCCATTTAGAAAGAGAAAAACAAATATCATATATAAGTGAATATATATGGAATCTTGGAAAATCAGACCAATGAACCTATTTGCAGGGCAGGAATAGAGACACAGAAGTAGAGAAAAGACTTGTGGACACAGCAGGGAAAGGAGAGTGTGGGACAAATTGAGAGAGTAGCGCTCATATATATATACTGCCATGTGTAAAATAGCTAGCTAGTGGGAAGCTCCTTATAGCACAGGGAGCTCAGCTCAGTGTTCTGTGATGACCTAGAAGAGTTGGATGGGTTTGGGGGTGGGAGGGAGGTTCAACGGGAAGGGGATATATGTATACTTTCGGCTGATTCATGTTGTCATACAGCAGAAACTAACACAACCTTGTAAAAGCAATTATCTTCCAATTAAAAATGAAAATAAAAGAAAAGAAAAAATGCATCAGTTAGTTTAATGAATCGGCACATTATCTGAATTCTACGTGTCAGCCTCAGAGGTCTTTCTGCTTCTGAACCACCAGCTATCTGGCACAGTCTGCATCTGCTGAATGCATCAAGTAAATAACCAATACATAATTAGTCATTAAAAGTGTGCTTGCATCAGATTGTAAATGCATTTGTTTTGAGTCAAATGTGCTAAGGGAGAAAATGCATGTGGAAAAATCACTGAAAATGACAAGGGTTGCAGGAAGCAGGAATCTAAGTTGTCTACCATTTGTATAGTTCATGGATACAAGCAGGATCAAAACCAATAGCAAAAATGTATCTTTGTTGAATATTGGTAAAAAACAAAGATTAGATGCAAAATCGCCAGCGTGCACTCTCTCTGTAACCTGAGGGTCTGTGATTAGCCTTGTGTATTTGCCAAGGGTCTTGCAGAATATTTAATGTATACAATGCATTCTTGCCTCAACCAGAAAGCACGTGTGTCAAACTTTGCTCCACCTCAGTATTCCCAAATCATCTCCTGCACTGAATCAATGAGGGTAACAGAATTACACAATACATGTAAAGGAATGCACGTATCCAGGCTATTTCTGTTGACTTTACAGGTCAGTACAGTACTTCCTTAGAATTATTCTTGCTCAATTTTTCATTCTCACCAAATTCCTAGGGAAAGAACATGTGGTTGATTAGAATATGTCCCTTAACATATACACATCACTATATATAAAATAAATAACCAACAAGTACCTACAGTATAGCACAGGGAACTACTCTACTCAATATTTTGTAATAACCTATCATGGAAAGTAATCTGAAAAAGAATATATTATACATATCTGAATCACTTTGCTGTACACTTGAAACTAGTACAACATTGTAAATCAACTAAACTTGAATACAAATTAAAAAAAATATATGCCCCTTGCCTCCACCTCCTCCAGGATCTTTGTCAAGATTCTGGGGATTTAGAACAATAGGAAAATAATTGCAATTGTCAAGAACATATAAAATATGTCTTTTGATATGACGTGGAATTATATTTTTTATTTGTTCTTGGCTGTGTCTTAGTTGCCCCATACCATGTGGGATTTTAGCTCCCAGACCAGAGATCAAACCTGTGTCCCCTGCATTTAAGGCAGATTCTTAACGACTAGACCACCAGTGAAGTCCCAGGAATTGCATTTTTATGAAGAAAGGGAACATTGTGACTTTAAAATTTTATTGTCGTAATGACTGTCTAAGTACATTTTTAACTTAGTGGACATAAATCCCAAATTATTAGTTCTCAAGAAAAGAAAAAATATATGTATATGTGTGTGTGTTTAATTTCCTTAATAATAAGTGAAAGTAGTACAAAGAATTTTAAGCCAGATAGAAATAAAGGGTGATTTTGCAACTGGGGAGCCTATGACCTTAATATGTCACTGTTAATTAACCCAGAAATGTCTTATAAGTTTTAGTTAAGTGGTTTTTGCTTATTCTTTTCAAATTTTATCATGGAGCTAACAGTGTCATTAATCATGTAATTTTAACTGAGCATAAACTCAGAAACTTTGAGAATGAAAAATGAAGAGAAAATACCCCCAAATCCAATGACAACAATGACTTCTACAAAAACAAATTCACTAGAAAGGAAACCTTTACCCATGCATATTGAAATTGACAATATGAGGCAATTTAGGGAGCTAAATTAAATCAATTTCATCAGTCTGCGAGAGTGAACCAACCGCCTTCTTTGACAAATCCAGCTATTATTAAACCAGGCAGTGTACTCAGCCAGTTACCAGCTCAACTCTCAGAATGCTGGTGACATGAAGAGAGAGAGAAAATGTATTCTGTGAACATCAGAAATTCAAACTTAAATTCTTATGTATAATCAGGTAGCAACTCAAATATTCCAATTACTTGATTATCAGAGGTGAAGCTAGTTCAAATGCCTTTTGGTATGTTTTATCAATTCTCATAAATCTAGTACTTGCTTCCATCAATAAAAAAGGTGAAATCTTGAAGCTAAACTATTATTTTATCTTTCCTGGTACTGTCACTAAAGGCATCAATTCAATAATGGGGAAAAACAGTAGGCTTGGACTTTTGTTAAATGTAAATTTTGGGGATTATTTGATTTATTCATTGTATTTGTTTCATTCAAAGAGGAAAGAGTTCAAGATGGTAAATCTTAATTTCATGAGCTCATGTCAAATTACATTATCCTAACAATGGTAATAGAGGTAACTGATTACAAAGATGTCTTTTTGGCTGTGACTAAAAGGAACATTTCAATTCTAATTGTAGACAAATTAAATACACCAGGGATTTGGCACCTGACATTTCAGCCTGAAGAAGAAACAAAGTATGTATAATTTTCTCTTGGCAGACTAATTCTGAAGAGGCGTGTGTGTGTGTGTGCGCGTGTGTGTATGTGCGTGTGTGTGTGTGCATGTCTGTTAAACAGGAGGTAAATGCCTTTAGAGCATGAGATAAACATATAGCATAGCACCTTCCACTAAAAAAAAAATGTGAACTGCAAAGGAAAGCCACATATTTAATCTTAGATTTTCTATTAGCCACATGAATGAAAGGGAAAAAGATAAATGGTGATATGAATTTTAATAAGAACATTTATTTAATCCAATATATCCCAGATAGAGCATTTCAACAAACAACCAAAAAACCTTATGAGAAAATCCAGTGTGTGTTTTATACTTATTATTCAGTTTGATCCAGCCCATGTTTCTAGAGTTCACCAGGTAGTGATGCCTGATTAGACAGCACAGGAACACAGGTGAGCAACTCTAGGTTTATTTGTGGCCTTGACACTGTCTCATCCTACACTCATCCCTGAACAAATCACCCAAACATTATCCCTTCTTAATTCCACCTGTCAAAAGCAGGATTACATTTCCAGCTATATAAAGTTGATTATGACCTACAGCAATAGTAACAAGAAACCTTTGCAAGGTTTTCAGACCTGACCTATGATTATAATGGTTCTCCCAAGACCTGATGATCATTCAGTTCAGTTCAGTTCAGTCGCTCAGTCGTGTCCAACTCTTTGCGACCCCATGAATCACAGCACGCCAGGCCTCCCTGTCCATCACCAACTCCCGGAGTTCACGCAAATCATTACTAAATGTCTTTCATATTGTGATTAAAGTTTGTTTTTTAAGGCTGTGGGATATAACTGTTTTTTTAAGGCTGTGGGGTATAACTTTGTCAGGAATAAACCCAATTAGCTTTTAGTTTTTGTTTTCTTTGTGACTATGGCATGTGGTATGTGGGATCTTAGTTCCTTGACAAAGGATCAAACTAGTGACCCCTGGAGTCTTAATCACTGGACCGCCAGGGAGTTCCATCGATTAGCTTTTAGAAAAATGTCAGATATTTGTTGTTTACCTCCAATTCATTTCTGCATTGTTCTTTGCTGACAGAACACTGCTTAAGAATCTGTCAGCTGTGGAAGTGACTTTATCCCCTTCTTAGGGTTAAATCCTGTGATCCCCTGTGAGGTTGGGGTCTCCAGCGAAGAGTCTAAGAGCGGGAGCCCTGTCTCTGAAGGATTTATTGGGAAGGTCGCTCTTGGTGAATCCCTCTCAGGTGCTGATAAAGCAGGTGTGAGCCCCACAGGTGTAATTTGCTGAATGAGAGAGACAGACAGACAGAAACACACACACACACAGGACAGAAGGTAAACAAACTAGGGTACTTAGTACTGATAGCATGTTCTGAAGCCCTGAAAATATCTAATTACAATCTGTTTTCAAAACTGCCAGGTCTGTAAGAGACTAAAAAGTGATGAACAGTCAAGGCGTTGGCACAGCAATGACTTTTATTGTCATTTCTTTTGCTGTTATTAAAGTTGAACAATAGTCTTTAGCAGCATACCTGTAAGGTTGAGGAGAATTTTAACCCCCTTTCAAGATGAGAAAGCTTCCCTGGTGGCTCAGATGGTAAAGCATCTGCCTCCAATGCGGGAGACCCAGGTTCGATCCCTGGGTTGGGAAGATCTCCTGGAGAAGGAAACGGCAACCCACTCCAGTATTCTTGCCTGGAGAATCCCATGGACACAGGAGCCTGGTAGGCTACAGTCCATGGGGTCGCAAAGAGCTGGACACGACTGAGCGACTTCACTTTCACTTTCTTTCACTTTAAGATGAGAAGAATGAATGCGAGGGAAATAGTTCGATCCTTTCAACAGATTAGTAGAGTAGATTAGAGAGCAGGTAAGCGAAATGGATAGAATTACCTTGTAAGTTGGCAGCAGGACTTGAACTGCAGAGCCTGAGCAGGTATTTTTATTGCTTGGGTACCAACCTCTGGGCTGTGAGCATCTACATTAACTGACAGAAACTCTAGCATGGGGATCAGACCAGATCTTAGGAGTCAAACACATCATATTTGTTTCCCCGCTATTCCAAAAAGTTTAACTTTTATATTTCAGGAAGGGACAAAATGGGGAAATAAGGTAAAATGCTGAAAAACCTTTGTTTTTGCTTGTTTTGTCGCTTTTTTAAAAAAAGGTAAATATGTGCTCTGTTTTGTTGCCATGATGCTGGTCTTGGGTTTAACTCCTACTTGTTTCAGCAAAGATGGATTCTCCTTGCCGGGTGTATTATTTAAATAGTTATTCACTTGAGTAGTTGTGTTTCTGAAGCAATTTTGGTCATGTCACTGTACACGGTTCAAGTCAGACAGGCTGACGGGGGCCTTTCCGTGTTCCTTACTATGGGTAATTGCTATTTCTACAAATGTCAAAAAGCACCATGTTTTCACAGAGCTGTGAACACTGTTGTCAATTCAAGGGCAGAAAACGTGCAAACTATTTCAACGCTTTATGGGTATTGATTTTGGAATAAACAATAGGAATCCATAGTTAATACTCAGGCCTCTCGCTTATAAATCCAGTGGCTATAAGCTGTAGACATTCATTAATCGGAAGGATCTAGAAAATAGCTAGGAGAGCATTGCACCCTTCTTCCAGAGAAGAGTGATGATTTCTTTTAATCGTTCATTATCAAGCCTGCCAAATCGTAAGCAAACAAGAAAACATCCTAAACGGAAGCCATATTTCTAGTGGGCTCCTGTGTTAACATTTTTTGCTCAGAATGTGCTAATGTAATAAAGAAGGCTTGAGTGGCAGTTATGTCCACAAGAGAATTATAATACAGGCCAGAACGTGAGACTCAGTGGCTGTTGGTGGAGACGTGTATTTCTTCCCGTGGTTTAATGCTCCAACCAGCCACTATTCAACCAGAAAAGATTTAACGCAAAATACTGCTATGTGCTCACAAGGGATAGATTTCATTTCCCCCACTATTCAGGGGAAGATAAGAAACCCATCTTCCAGGCTAGAAGGGGAGATGGCCATTTCTGTGCGCAGGCGTGGAGGGAGCTGCCTTGGAAGTTTTCACCCCTGGAAGGCAGTGCCGGGCAGGCTCCATCACAGGCAACACTGGTTCCTGCTTCCTGAAGGCAGGTGCTGCGGCCTCTGCGATCTCTGAGGACCACTGATGACACCTGGAGCAAGGGGATGCACTGCCCAGGTCAGGGCCAAACCTGCCCAAGCCCTCATATCACAGAGGGAAACGCATCACGGCTCAAAACAGAACACTCCCAATTACAGGAAGCAGGCCTTTTGGAGTGGAGGTGACCTCTGCCCAGACCTCCCCATTTAAAGGGGAGCAAAGCCAGGATCCACCTTCCCTGAGCCTGCAGGTTCCTCCTGTGAGGCTCATAATTTGGGATGTGCATCCTGAAGAGGTAGAAAAGCCCTGGAGAGCTGAATCCATTTACCTCGGACTGATTCTGATTGGTGTGTATGTATGCTTTGCGCCCTTACTGGTTTTGACAACTGAAGAGCAAACAAAATGATACAGAACCTGGATCATTATTTTCACCAATCATAAACCTATACTGGATTCCATAGCCTGGACTGGTTCAAACTTTGCAGTAAAAATGAAGTAGGACGAAATGAACTCTGCAAGGAGAATCCACAAACCCCACTGTGTCTCTGGCTGTGGCAGGGAATGATTAAAAAAAAAAAAAGTAGACAAAACTTCATACTTTCTTCTATTGTTTGAAAGTCTTCACTGTCTTGCCCTATTGTTTCAAGCATAATGTACAGTGGAAATTTCATGATTTTCTGTAAAAGTAAATTTTACAGATTTTCTGTGACATCTTGATCATGTCCATGGCCCTTTTTTCTACTGGTTTAATTTTTTCTTTCTTTATTAATTTTAAATAAGAACATTAGCTCTTTGCCTATAAATTATATTGCATGTGTTTTTGTTTCTCTTGTAACTTTGTGACATTTTACAGTTAAAATGTTTTTATAATTTAAGTTATATATTTTGTCTATGGCATGTGTATTTATGTCAAGCTGAGAAAGTACTTCACTCCATCTTTTTATTTAGAGATAAATGATACTACATTTTCTCCTAAAACCTTTGTGTTTTTATTTTTAAAACTGTGCTACTTAATTCTCCTGGAATCTATTTTCATATAAAAAATGAACTAGAAATCCAATTATATGTTTTTTTTTTTACAGAAAAGGTGAGACTGTTTTGTCAACCACATTTATTGAATATGGGATTCAATATAGGATAAATATGCACCTAAATAAATCCAATTGCTTGCATTAAACAAAACAAAAACATACTGCCAAATAAAACCATGGAATGGGGAAGGAGGAACAATGATACAATTATGGGAACTGAAAGTTTTGCACTCAGAGAATATTATCATTACTTCTCTATATTATGATTAGTATTGAATGTTAATTTTTCAATGGGGAGCTGATAAATAGGAGGAGGATGAAGAAGTCAAAAAAGGAGGTGAGAAGTCAGCCTTACACCTCTAACAATAATTTGGGGTTAAAAACTGTATGTAAAAAATCCATTAAGTCTATCGAATAAAAATATACAGGATCCGAGGGCTTCCCAGGTGACACTAGTGGTAAAGAACCCACCTGACAATGCAGGACATGTAAGAGCCATGGGTTCGATCCCTGGTCAGGAAGATCTTCTGGAAAAGGGAATGACAACCCACTCCAGTATTCTTGCATGGACAACCCCATGGACAGAGGAGCCTGGCGGCCTAGAGTCCATACGGTCGCAAAGAGTCAGACACGACTGAAGCAACTTAGTACACATGTATACAGGATCCTAGTAGTTTTGGGGTAGAAAAGAATGAAAATAATTTATTTCAAAAGAGTGAAAATAGAAAATTCAAATGGTTTTAAAAATTTAAAACAACAGATAAGAAGATACATTGTACATCAGAGGAAAGTTTATTATCTATTGGAAATATGCTGAGTTTTTAGTTCAGTGCCTGACTTGGATAAGTGCGCAAGAGGTAATTGACATTGTCATGGTTGCTGTTGTTACTGTTCAAAGTGTCCACTTTTTAGCTTTATTTTTTAAATAAAATATTCACATTTGCTTTATTAATGTATCACTTGATAGACACTTTAATTGCACTATCTTGCTGTAATGAATAATGCTGTTTTGAATATTCATGTACAAATTTTCGTGTTTTCAGTTCTGTTTGGTAGGTACCTAGGGTTGGAACTGCTGGGCCATATGGTGACTCTATGTTTAACTTTCTGAAGAACTTAAAAGCTGTTTTTCCAAAATGACAGGACCATTTTACATTCCCATCAGCAATGTATGAAGTTTCAATTTCTTCATGTCCCTGTTAACATTTGTTACTATCTTTTTTACTTATTATCTACTGATTGTAAAGCTTCCCTGGTGGCTCAGTGATAAAGAATATGCCTGACAATGCAGGAAATACGGGTTCAATCCCTGGGTTGGCAAGATCCTCTGGAGAAGGTCATGGCAGCCCACTCCAGTATTCTTGTTGGAGAATCCCATGGTCAGAGGAGCCTGGCAGGTTACAGTCCACAGGGTCGCAGAGTCAGACATGACTGAGCAATTAAACACAGTGATTTTGGTTTTGATTTTGGTTTTTGATTTTGATTTTTTAGTAGCTCACTGTGGTTTTGGTTTTCATTTCTCCAACAAATAATAATACTAAGTTTTTTTTTCAGATGTTTATTGGTCATTTATATATTGACTTCTAAAAATGTATTTTCAAATCCTTTGTCCATTTTAAAAATTGGATGATTTGTCTTTTTCACTGATAAATTATAATAGTTGTAAATTCTAGGATTTATTAGTATTTCATCCCATTCTTTGAGTTGTCTTTTTGCTTTCTTGACAGTATTTTTGATGCACAAGCATTGTTAATTATTATGAAATCTAATTAATCTATTTTCCTTTTGTTGCTTGTGCTGTTGGTGTTGTATCTAAGAAACCCTTGATTAATTCAAAGTCACAATAATTTACATCTGTGCTTTCTTTTAAGAATTTTATAGTTTCAGCTCTTACATTTATATCCTTGATTCATTTAAGGATAATTTTTTAATATGCTATGAGGCAAGGGTCCAATTTGATTATTTTACTTGCGGATATCCATCTATTCCAGCACTATTTGCTGGGGAGGCTCTTGTTTCCCTATTGAATTGTCTTGGCTCCCTTGTTGAAATTAATCATGAATGTAAAGATTTATTCATGGACTCGTGAGTCCATTCCATTCATGTGTATGGATATCCTTTTGCCAGCTCCAACCTTCTTAATTGCTATAGTTTGTTTGAAATCAAGAAATGAATTCTTCAACTTACTTCTCCTTTTCCACCATAGTTTTGGTCATTTGGGATTTCTTGTGTTTTCTTCACTTCATATTCAGTTAAGTTCAGTTCAGTTGCTCAGTCGTGTCCAACTCTTAGAGACCCCATGAATTAGAGCACCCCAGGGCTCCCTGTCCATCACCAACTCCCGGAGTTCACTCAAACTCACGTCCATCGAGTCGGTAATGCCATCCAGCCATCTCATTCTCTGTCGTCCCCTTCTCCTTCTGCCCAAAATCCCACCCAGCATCAGAGTCTTTTCCAGTGAGTCAACTCTTCGCATGAGGTGGCCAAAGTATTGGAGTTTCAGCTTCAGCATCAGTCCTTCCAATGAACACCCAGGACTGATCTCCTTTAGAAGGGACTGGTTGGAACTCCTTGCAGTCCAAGGGACTCTCAAGAGTCTTCTCCAGCACCACAGTTCAAAAGCATCAATTCTTCGACCATCAGCTTTCTTCACAGTCCAACTCTCACATCCATACATGACCACTGGAAAAACTATAGCCTTGACTAGACAGACCTTTGTTGGCAAAGTAATGTCTCTGCTTTTTAATATGCTATCTAGGTTGGTCATAACTTTCCTTCCCAGGAGTAAGCGTCTTTTAATTTCATGGCTGCAATCAGCATCCCCAGTGATTTTAAAGCCCCCCAAAATAAAGCATGACACTATATCCACTGTTTCCCCATTATTTACCATGAAGTGATGGGACCAGATGCCATGATCTTAGTTTACTGAATGTTGAGCTTCAAGCCAACCTTTTCTCTCTCCTCTTTCACTTTCATCAAGAGGCTTTTTAGTTCCTCTTTACTTTCTGCCATAAGGGTGGTGTCCTCTGCATATCTGAGGTTATTGATATTTCTCCCGGCAATCTTGATTCCAGCCTGGGCTTCTTCCAGCCCAGCGTTCCTCATGATGTACTCTGCATATAAGTTAAATAAGCAGGGTGACAATATACAGCCTTGACATACTCCTTTTCCTATTTGGAACCAGTCTGTTGTTCCATGACCAGTTCTAACTGTTGCTTCCTGACCTGCATACAGGTTTCTTAAGAGGCTGGTCAGGTGGTCTGGTATTCCCATCTCTTTCAGATTTTTCCAGTTTGTTTTGATCCACACAGTCAAAGGCTTTGGCATAGTCAATGAAGCAGAAATAGATGTTTACTGGAACTCTCTTGTTTCTTCTATGATCCAGAGGATGTTGGCAATTTGATCTCCGGTTCCTCTGCCTTTTCTAAAACCAGCTTGAACATCTGGAAGTTCACGGTTCACGTATTGCTGAAGCCTGGCTTGGAGAATTTTGAACATAACAATGTTTTATTTGGATTATCTTAATTTACCACCAAAAAAATACATGTTCTCCAGCCAGAGGGATGAATGTAAGTATCTCACATTGTTTGAGACAATCTGCACTGATGCTTAGTATCTCAAGAAAATTAAAGATACCAAGGGAACATTTCATGCAAAGATGTGCACAATAAAGGACAGAAATGGTATGGACCTAACAGAAGCAGAAGATATTAAGAAGAGGTGGCAAGAATACACAGAAAAACTATACAAAAAGATAATCACAATGGTGTGATCACTCACCTAGAGCCAGACATCCTGGAATGTGAAGTCAAGTGGGCCTTAGGAAGCATCACTACGAACAAAGCTAGTGGAGGTGATGGAATTCCGGTTGAGCTATTTCAAATCCTAAGAGATGATGCTGTGAAAGTGCTGCACTCAATATGCCGTCAAATTGAAAACTCAGCAGTGGCCACAGGACTGGAAAAGGTCAATTTTCATTCCAATCCCAAAGAAAGACAATGTCCAAGAATGCTCAAACTACCGCACAATTGCACTTATCTCACACGCTAGTAAAGTAATGGGCTAAATTCTCCAAGCCAGGCTTCAGCAATACGTGAACCGTGAACTTCCAGATGTTCAAGCTGGATTTAGAAAAGGCAGAGGAACAAGATATCAAATTGCCAACATCCGTTGGAACATCAGAAAAGCAAAAGAGTTCCAGAAAAGTATTTACTTCTGCTTTATTGACTATGCCAAAGACTTTGACTGTGTGGATCATGATAAACTGTGGAAAATTCTTAATGAGATGGGAATACCATCTCAGACCACCTGACCTGCCTCTTGAGAAATCTGTATGCAGGTCAGGAAGCAATAGTTAGAACTGGACACGGAACAGACTGGTTCCAAATAGGAAAAGGAGTATGTCAAGGCTGTATATTGTCACTTTGTTTATTTAACTTCTATGCAGAGTGCATCTTGAGAGATTCTGGGATGGATGAGGCACAGCTAATATCAAGATTGCCAGGAGAAATATCAGGAATCTAAGATACGCAGGTGACACCACCCTATGGCAGAAAGTGAAGAGGAACTAAAGAGAAGAAGAAAGGAACAACCTCTCGATGAAAGTGAAAGAGGAGAGTGGAAAAGCTGGCTTAAAACTCAACATTCAGAAAACTTAAGATCATGGCATCTGGTCCCAACACTTCATGGCAAATAGATGGGGAAACAGTGACAGACTTTATTTTTAGGGGCTCCCAAATCTGTATATGGTGACTGTAGCGATGAAATTAAAAGATGCTTGCTCCTTGGAAGAAAAGTTATTACTAACCTAGACAGCATAAGCTGGAATCAAGATTTCCAGGAGAAATATCAATAACCTCAGATACGCAGATGACACCACCCTTATGGCAGAAAGTGAAGAGGAACTCAAAAGCCTCTTGATGAAAGTGAAAGAGGAGAGTGAAAAAGTTGGCTTGAAGCTCAACATTCAGAAAACAAAGATCATGGCATCCGGTCCCATCACTTCATGGGAAATAGATGGGGAAACAGTGGAAACTGTCAGAGTTCATTTTTTTGAGCTCCAAAATCACTGGGGATGCTGATTGCAGCCATGAAATTAAAAGACGCTTACTCCTGGGAAGGAAAGTTATGACCAACCTAGATAGCATATTAAAAAGCAGAGATATTACTTTGCCAACAAAGGTCTGTCTAGTCAAGGCTATGGTTTCTCCAGTGGTCATGTATGGATGTGAGTGTTGGACTGTAGAGAATGCTGAGCGCCAAAGAATTGATGCTTTTGAACTGTGGTGTTGGAGAAGACTCTTGAGAGTCCCTTGGACTGCAAGGAGATCCAACCAGTCCATCCTAAAGGAGATCAGTCCTGGGTGTTCATTGGAGGGACTGATGTTGAAGCGGAAACTCCAATACTCTGGCCACCTGATGCGAAGAGCTGACTCATTTGAAAAGACCCTGATGCTGGGTAAGATTGAGGGCAGGAGGAGAAGGGGGTGACAGAGGATGAGATGGTTGGATGGCATCACCGACTCAATGGACATGAGTTTGAGTAATCTCTGGGAGTTGGTGATGAACAGCGAGGCCTGGCATAACACAGTCCATGGGATCACAAAGAGTTGGACATGGCTGAGCGACTGAATGGACTGACTGACTGATTTCATATTGTCAGAGACAATCTGCACTGATGCCCAGTATCTTAGTATAATTAAGTGTCTTCATTTTTGTCCCCAAGGAGTCCTATTTTGAAAGGCAAATACTTGGGCATCCTCATTTTAGGTCACATTGGAGCTGTAGTTTTTTCAATATCCAAGTAAGGAATTGAGTATATTAGAGAAGTAGGCAGAATCCATTATCCACTCCAATTCTATGGAGCTTTTGAACCTATCCTCACTTCAGCTTTTTGAGATAAACTTATCAATCATTTATAATGTCAAGTCATCTCTCATAGGATATCCTTTGAGTTAAAGTAAAATCGATCCTTTCACTGACTCTCTCCCTTAGGACAAAGCATGGAGAAAATGTTTATTTAATTTCTCATTTTTATCTCCCTAATATTATTACATTTGGAAATGCTTTAGAATGTGTGTTAGTTGCTTAGTCGTGTCCGACTCTTTGCAACCCATAGACTGCAGCCCACCAGGCCTTTCTATCCATGGGATTCTCCAGGCAAGAACACTAGAGTGGGTTGCCATTTCCTCCTCCAAAAGGAACTAAAGAAAGAAAGAAAGTGAAGTCGCTCAGTCGTGTCTGACTCTTTGTGACCCCATGGACTGCAGCCCACCAGGCTCTTCCATCCATGGAATTTTCCAGGCAAGAGTACTGGAGTGAGTTGCCATTTCCTTCTCCATGCTTTAGAATAGTATTCATATTTAAATATTTTCTGATTATGGCCGTAAGAATTTACATAAAATATTTATACTTAGCAAATAAGCTTTTATAAATCATACTCAACAATGTGCTATGCTGTGCTTGGTTGCTTGGTCGTGTCTGACTTTGCTACCCCATGGACTGTAGCCCACCAGGTACCTCCTCCAGGGGATTCTCCAGGCAAGAATATTGGAGTGGGATTTCATGCCTTCCTCCAGAGGATCTTCCCAACCCAGGGATTAAACCCAGGTTTGCAGGTGGATTCTTTACCAACTGAGCCACCAGGGAGGCCCATACTCAACAATACCCAGCAATAAATAACACTCAATTAAATTTTAGCATTGCATTCACCAAGTATGATACAGTAACATAGAAAATAGAGATAAATTTCACAAAGACTTTAACCATTTAATCAACCTTTTATTTATTTTATTTTTTATTTTTTTTACAGTTAAAAGTATTTTTATTAAAAAAGCACAAATGCAAAGAAATGAGCAGAGGAAAATTTATGCATCGAACATGGACTGGTCACTTATGATAATATACATGCTACAATTCCATTCTCCCCAATCATTCCACCTTCACCCTCTCCCACAGAGTCCCAAAGACTGTTCTAAATGCCTATGTCTCTTTTGCAGTCTCTTATACAGGGTTCAGGTTACCTGGGCTTTTGTTTGCTGGGAGATTTTTGATTACAGTTTCTGCAGTTACCATTTTTCTAAATTCCATATATATGCGTTAATATACAGTATTGATGTTCTTCTTTCTGGCTTACTTCACTCTGTATAATTGGCTCCAATTTCATCCACCTCATTAAAACTGATTCAAATGCATTCTTTTTGATGGCTGAGAAATACTCCATTGTGTATATGTACCAAAGCTTTCTTATCCATTCATCTGCAAGAATATAAAATGGAGAAAAGACAGTCTCTTTAACAAGTGGTGCTGGGAAAACTGGTCAGCCACTTGTAAAAGAATGAAACTAGAACACTTCCTAACACCATACACCAAAATAAACTCAAAATGGATTAAAGATCTAAATGTAAGACCAGAAACTATAAAACTCCTAGAGGAGAACGTAGGCAAAACACTCTCCGACATAAATCACAGCAGGATCCTCCAAGACCCACCTCCCAGAATATTGGAAATAAAAGCAAAAATAAACAAATGGGACCTAGTTAAAATCAAAAGCTTCTGCACAGCAAAGGAAACTCTAAGCAAGGTGAAAAGACAGCCTTCAGAATGGGAGAAAATAATAGCAAATGAAGCAACTGATAAAGGATTAATCTCCAAATTATACAAGCAGCTCCTGCAGCTTAATTCCAGAAAACTAAGTGACCCAATCAAAAAATGGGCCAAAGAACTAAACAGACATTTCTCCAAAGAAGACATAAAGATGGCTAACAAACACATGGAAAAATGCTCAACATCCCTCATCATCAGAGAAATGCAAATCAAAACCACAATGAGATACCATTTCACACCAGTCAGAATGGCTGCTATCCAAAAGTCTATATGCAATAAATGCTGGAGAGGGTGTGGAGAGAAGGGAACCCTCTTACACTGTTGGTGGGAATGAAAACTAGTACAGCCACTATGGAGAACAGTGTGGAGATTCCTCAGAAAACTGAAAATAGAACTGCCATATGATCCAGCAATCGCACTCCTGGGCATACACACCGAGGAAACCAGAATTGAAAGAGACACATGTACTCCAATGTTTATTGCAGCACTGTTTAATCAACCTTTTAAAGTGAGTAAAGAATGGAAAACACCCAAGGCGAAGTAAAAGAAGAGCAGTTTAATACTCTAGAGCAAATAAGATGGGGAATTTATAGCTACAGGAATTTGTGTATAGGTTGTTTGTTTTTACTTGGAAAATTAAAAATTATGGAGGCCTGGAAAATATATGAATACATAGTTTTCTAGTCCAATAATTATGAGAAGAATGTCATGAAATAGACATCAAGGAAGAAATATTTGAAATTGCTATTAAATATTTTAATTGTATTGGGTTTTGGTTTCCTATCTGTCTTTGGACATTGACTTAGAGAAGCGTCCTTAAACATTAAAAAAAAAAAAGCTACATAAGAAGACATTATACAGTAACTTACCAGGGGCACTGGCATGTCCTGTGATATGAAGAAATAAAAAAGTAAAAGTGAAAGTTGCTCAGTTATGTTGGACTCTTTGCGACCCCATGAACTATATATTCTTTACCAACTGAGCTATGAGGGAAGCCCTTAGGTTAAATAATATTGAACCTGTTTTCCTGTGTGTGGGGGGAGAGAATTTATGAAATAAACAGCCACCAATGCTGAGTACCTGAGGCACATTCAGCAAGATTTTGGATCACTGTATTATTTTAAAACTCTGAAACTTATTTGCTTATTGCAAAAGTCTTGTTTTATTTAAGGTGACAAGTGTTTTTATATGAAAGAGAAAAGAAGGAGAAGAGAGAACGAGGATGCACGGCTATTTTGTGTCTTTTCTTTTCTGCTGGGAATATTTTGCTTCTGTATTTCAGATAATTCATCAGTGGATTCTCAACAAGGTCAAGAATGAAAGGAACATAGGTGCCCACTGTTAGAGAAACCCAGAAGAAGCCTCAGGATCAAGTCTTGAACTTAGTAAACACTTACATTTGCTTTTGAGGACTGTGTTAGTGGAAGTGTGAATTGAATATGTATTGAGTTCCACAGTTTTTCAAGTTAAAGGTCACTTCTAAAGCAAAAGATTTCTCCCTGACTCTCACCACTCTACACACATTCTCTCTCTCTCCCTCCTGTAAGGTGACACTTGTAGATAGACAAAAAGATTTAGTTTCCAGAATTTATGTCATGTACTGAGTGTCTTAAAGAAATGCAGTGCAAGCCATCTAGTTTCACATCAGTGATGACATTAGGAAGAAATGGCAAAGACTGATAGGAGTTGAAGGATGCTGTATAAATAACCTGACCTGAATTACCAAAGAGATATTATGAGTTCATTTATACAGTAGAATAAAAACCAGTGTGGTATATTGGGTTGGATAGAGTCTCTTGCTCACAAAGAATTAAAATTCACTTTATTACTCTATGTATTTTGAGAAGTATGGCATTTCTCTTAAGTAAAATCTACCTCACTCTAAAATATATCATTGACAAATTATTATTATATAGTTATGTATTTAGAATAAACGCCTATCTTGGTCAAACTATAGAAACAACTCAACTAAAACAAAAATATTCTATTCAAGCAAACAAATGATCATTTATCCTATGTAAGCCAGTGCATTGAGACACAGTCATGTTAAAGGTGTAGCCCTTACCAACTGCAATTAGCTTTGTGGTAAAAATGACACCCCACTCAGTTATTCATTCATGATGGAAAATGCATGCAAAGAAATTTGGGAGCTAGAGATAGCTATTTCTTTTTATTACGGCACTTGAGTCTACTGTTTAGTTGTTAGATATAATACCATTCACTGCCCCTGGAAACAATGACAACTTTCTTTTCCACCTCTGCAATTGCCTCATGAATCAAAGAGCTCTGGTAGGCTGCAAAAGTAATAATAATAAAAATGCACCATAAATCTCTCTAAGCAATTATCATATTTCATGCCTTATTATTAAATGGAACTTTGAATTTTTCTACTTAGGTAGAATGATGATTTTATGCTGCATAAAATGTCTTTCATGCAAATGTATTGCAATATGATATTTGGGGGGAGGGCATGGGAATTCATAAGGGGACTCACTTCATTTGTGAAAAAGAAGGCTGAGGTGTGTATACTGGTCTTTCAGTATACATTCCACCTACATTCCACCATGCCTGGGCAAGCAGTATTATCCCAAATGAGGCAAGTCCTTGACTTCCCCATCAGCTTATCCAAACCATTGTCTTGGAGAAATGGATCCAGGACTGTTTTAGTATTCTGCATCAAGACTAAAAACAATATGAAAATATACTGCTCATTTCCTTTTTTTAGCAACCCTAAGGGTATTTTTTGGGCTCCAAAATCACTGCAGATGCTGACTGCAGCCATGAAATTAAAAGATGCTTACTCCTGGGAAGGAAAGTTATGACCAACCTAGATAGCATATTAGAAAGCAGAGACATTACTTTGTCAACAAAGGTCTGTCTAGTCAAGGCTATGGTTTTTCCCGTGGTCATGTATGGATGTGAGAGTTGGACTATAAAGAAAGCTGAGCGTCAAAGAATTGATGCTTTTGAACTGTGGTGTTGGAGAAGACTCTTGAGAGTCCCTTGGACTGCAAGGAGATCCAACCAGTCCATTCTAAAGGAGATCAGTCCTGGGTGTTCATTGGAAGTACTGATGCTGAAGCTGAAACTGCAATACTTTGGCCACCTCATGCGACGAGTTGACTCACTGGAAAAGACTCTGATGCTGGGAGGAATTGGGGGCAGAAGAAGGGGACGACAGAGAATGAGATGGCTGGATGGCATCACCAACTCGATGGACGTGAGTTTGAGTGTACTCCGGGAGTTGGTGATGGACAGGGAGGCCTGGCATGCTGCAGTTCATGGGGTCACAAAGAGTTGGACACGACTAAGCGACTGAACTGAACTGAGCTGAACTGAAGGTGATCCTTAAGAATCACAACTTGTAGAGAGGGAAAAATTACCCTTTCATGAAGCAAAATAAAACTTTTGACAGTTGATTTTGAAACACATCTTTCTTATGGGAAATTAGAGTGGGGACATTGTGAGATACAATAGACAGTGCTCTTAATAACATCATGAAGCAGCAGCAAGATGGGCGTCTACAGTAGTAGATTGGGTCTTACATTTTGAATAATTTCCCCTTGTATATATAATGCTTGCCAAAGTCTGAAAAGCACTGCAACAGATGTTAGTAAATGCTTTTGGGCTGACTAAATTTAAAAAATTTTTGCATGATTATTCACACATGACAAATCAGAAACTATATAAGATAACACTATGTAGATGTCCCTTTTCTCTTAAGCATTCAAATCTAAGACCAAATTCTGAAAACAAAATAACCAGCAGATGTCATATTTCAGTCTAGAGTAGACACATTTGAAGAATTCTAGACAAAGTTTTATACAAATAAAGATTCATACTGTGTGAATCATGGTGTCTGCCAATATGCTACTTCACACTGACAACAAAAGTAATATCACAAAGGCTTTGGAATATCTTGAAGGGTGTTGTGGGTATTACTGCCCACTGAAATTGTGTGTGTGCTTGTGTGTGTGAGTGAGACAGACAGAATTAGAGAGATGGAGAGAAAGAGAGAGACATCCACCCTTAATAAACATATGCAGTCATCGTTATTTAGTTTATGGAAATCCATTCTTCTACCAGCATGGTAGAACTGAGACTCAAATTTTGCATGAGGATAATTCTCATTATATTTAATGGGCAATTTTAAAGGTTGCAAAGTATCATTTAATGTTATAAAATTCCAATTAAATGACTTCAAAAGAGTTGTTATTCTTGTAAAATTGGTTGAAGGATATTGTGCTATAACAGCTTTACATGAATGTGATTGTATTTAATTCCTACCACTGCTTAGTAATATATGCACAATTATCCTTACATAAGGAAATTAAGAGGTAATGAATTCCAATACCTATTATTTGCCAAAGAAACACTGTGTGATTTTGTAAAGGTTCACAATTTTCTTAAAAACGTCAATAATATTTTGAATAAGCAACTTACATATTATATCCATACATGTGACTTATAAATATATATGAAGTATTCAAATCACCATAAATGCATGTTTGTCATTATTGGTGTCCTCTTTTATGTCCTTAATGATGTATCATGAAATTCAGTACCAAAGCAGAATAATACAAACTGTGACATACAGGAATACAGTTCTTTATCAGATTCTCGATGCCCGGAGGTTAATTTGGAGGGCACTGAAAGCTTTGAAAGAACTAGACTGAACCATTACCTTATGAAGTGAATGCATACTGGTTTGTCATTTGTGCAGAAACTGTCTCTGAGTCTCTACCTGACCGGTAGAAACTGTTGGTCAAATTAATGAACCCGGCTTCCCTGGTGACTCAGATGGTAAAGAATCTGCCTGCGATGTGGGAAACTTGGGTTTGATCCCTGGGTTGGGAAGATACCCTGGAGAAGGGAATGGCTACCCACTCCAGTATTCTTGCCTGGAGAATCCCATGGACAGAGGAGCCTTGTGGGCTGCAGTCCAGGAGGTTGCAAAGAGCTGGACACAACTGAGCTACTAATACACAATTAATGAATCACTCCTGTAGGCGAGCAAAGCACCTTCCATGTTTATTTTACATAGTGCTCGTCACTATAGGGAAACTACTTACTCACCCCAATTAGGCATAAGCTACAGGTATTGGTCTTTTTAAACATCTTCCCTAATAAGGATTTATTGCAAGATGAATACTATAGAAATTAAAATAATTGTTATGCTTGAGACAGACTCCCTAAGCCTGCAAAATTCTTAGTATACTAACCCACTTCTTGAAAGAAATTTGTGTGCATGTTCTACTCAGTTATTAAGATAATATATGTTTATTATGAAATGCTAAGCATGTGAGGAGAAAGGAAAGCAACCTGTAATTTCCCCACCCAGAGATAACATTAATAGAATGAACACCTATGTACAGACTTTAAAACTAGGATTCTACGTTCCATTCTGTTATTACTCGAACATTTGTCCTTGCTAATACACATTGTATAGTCCTCTAAATTCTCATTTTTCTGACTTTATCATCATTTATATGACAGTTTTCTGCTGTTAGACATTTGGGTTATTGTTTATTTTCCACTGATATTATAAAATGTGATAAACATATTTTGATGTAATTCATTACACTTATTTCTTTAGGGCATATTCCTAATGATATTGCTGGGTCCAAAGATACAAATATTTACTGTTTCCATCTATATTGACAATTGCCTTCCATAAAGCTTGCAAAACTTTTCAGCTTTGTCATCAGGATAAAGATGCCCATTTTCCAACATCCTTACTAGCAAGGAATATTGCCCTTTTCAGTCACATTGGTTTGGAAGCAAAAAACATATTTTGCTGCTTTTTCAATTAGAATCTTTTATTGTTAAAATGATACAATATTTTCATGTGTTTGCTTGCTGTTTGTTCTTCCTTGTATGTATCATCTGTTCATACTTTGCCCCTTTTTCAATTGTAGTGTTGACACTTTTCTCATTGACTTATATGGAGGTTAAATAAAGGAAGAATAAGGACAATGGCATTGTGTGCATTTTAGACTCTGTATTGTGAGCATTCACTCAGGGGCAAGTTACACATACTAAAGATCAAGAAATAGCCAATTGGTAGAGTCTGTGCACAACTAACTGGGATAAAAATTTAGATTTTTTTATTTAGGAAAAAATTCCTATCCTTGAAATACACATGAAAAGTGAAGGCACAGCCTGTTTTTAACCATATTGTCCAGGGTATTTTAAAGGACAAAATAGCTTCATAATAATAATGATAATGTTAATAACAGCTAACATTTACTCTGAGTGTATGTGTGAGGTACTTACCTAGTTCTTCATATTCTCAGAACCATCCAATAAGCAGGCAGTCTTTCTGTTTGAATTTTATAAACAAAAAAGCTGACCTTTATAAGGTTACATGAATCTTGTATTAAATTTAACTCATGTATTTTATGATTTTTATGCTACTTTAAGTCACACTTTTAAAAAATCCCTTTATATCTGCATTCATTTTTCCACATTTTTGCTGCTATAGTACAGAAACTCAATTGCTTTGTTTTTTTTATCAGGCATCATACTATTATGATTTATTAGTTCTAATAGCCATTTTGTAGATTTCTAAGGATTGTGTTTATTAATATAAAGGGTAATAAAAAGCAGAGACATTACTTTGCAAACAAAGGTCCATCTAGTCAAGGCTATGGTTTTTCCTGTGGTCATTGTGAAGAAAGCTGATCGCCAAAGAATTGATGCCATTTTGTAGATTTCTAAGGATTGTGTTTATTAATATAAAGGGTAATAAAAAGCAGAGACATTACTTTGCAAACAAAGGTCCATCTAGTCAAGGCTATGGTTTTTCCCGTGGTCATTGTGAAGAAAGCTGATCGCCAAAGAATTGATGCTTTTGAACTGTGGCGCTGGAGAAGACTCTTGAGAGTCCCTTGGACTGCAAGGAGATCCAACCAGTCCATTCTAAAGGAGATCAGTCCTGGGTGTTCATTGGAAGGACTGATGCTAAAACTGAAACTGCAATACTTTGGCCACCTCATGCGATGAGTTGACTCACTGGAAAAGACTCTGATGCTGGGAGGGATTGGGGTTGGGAGGAGAAGGGGACGACAGAGAATGAGATGGCTGGATGGCATCACCGACTTGACGGACATGAGTTCGAATGAACTCCGGGAGTTGGTGATGGACAGGGAGGCCTGGTGTGCTGTGATTCATGGGGTCGCGGAGAGTCGGACACGACTGAGCGACTGAACTGAACTGAACTGAACGGTTACTGAGGATAAGCAGGTTAGTTCCATGTCTGGGCCCCACTCCTCTCATGTGGTCTGCGGATGAGTTCTAAAGTATAGGTCCGGTCAGCATGCTGATTCATTCAGTCTGACTGGGAAGAAAAGCATTTTGCCCAGCTCTCTATTTAGGACAAAAGTTGGAGTTAGTCCTCCATCCCAACAAGGTATTACTAAGTACTGTAGATTTTCATGGGAATTTTAGACTCTCTAAGGACATGCCTGAAATTCTCAGATGACAGACTTCTGTGGTGAGGTTGGTTGAGGTGTTTGGGTTTGATAACCCACCCAAGTAAGGTTTTCTTGGGTTCAGATTTTATGTTCTGGGCAACTCCATCAAACACACAAGGGTAGTACCCTGTTGAATGTGCAAGTTTTCCATAAAGGAACTGTTAATTAAGAATTACAAAATGAAAAATAACAGACTGTCTCACTTCTGGTTTTTTTTTTCCCCTTGTTTCTTTTTCTGCTTTGGAAACAGTACTCCAAAACTCTCTCAGCAGTTGAGTTAAACAAGGGCAGAATTGCACTAGAAGTGAAGTTTGCCTAAATTGGCCTTCTGGAAGCCTCCCAACAACAGAGTAAAGCATGCTTGGCATTTCAGGTCCATTAAGGGGTGAAATGTGACCAGCTCCAAGTGTTTTCTTCTCTTTCAATACCAGGTCTCTCTATGAAGTGGCAGTTGACTATAAAATAGGCTTTAGCCTAAAATGGAATCTTACTATTTTCTCCACCTCTGTTCATGCAAATATTGCTTTAAAAATACCATCAGTGGATGAATATAATTCTTCAACTATTTTACCTTGACTAGTATACATTTTATGGTAAAATTGTAAGTTATGCAATACAATTCATACTGTCATATATAATTTCTTCTGTTATTTGAGAGCAGAATAGTAATAAAGACCTATGGAAAGATGGAAATACAGTAATCTCATTTCCCCATGTTATATAATTAGTTTTGAATTTATTATATTTCTTTCCAATTTGGATAAGTATTATTTTTCAATCATGTGCCTATGTGTGGATACACATATAGGTACTTATATTTATTTTACATCTAAGCATAAGTATTTACATATTTAGGTTTTCATTTTTTACTTTTTATGCTATGTATTTTAGATTTTAATATTTATATGTATATATGAACATAATATTGATATGCTTATTTTTATGTTACATCTAAGCATAAATATTTATATGCCTATTATCTGTGAATATCTGGATTAAAAAATAAGAATCACTTACTGTGTTTATATTTGCTCATCTAGGGCTTTTATGTATCCCAGATATAATAAAGGTTTATTGAGCATCTACTGTATCAAATCACTCCTCTAGATTTTGGGGATATTTCAGTGAAAATTTAGATCAAAGTTCTTCCCTCATGAATTTTATATTCTGTTAATTCAGCACTCTTGACTTACAATTTAGGGTAAAGAGAGTACATCTGTGCTTTTATACAGTATCAAAAATATTATTGTATAGGAAGAAGAAATAATTGAGACTATTTTTCCTGAGTTCTTGCTTCATTTACTAAGTGTAAGATATTTTATCTTGATCAACTCCATTTTATTACATAATATAAGTGCAATCTTTATTAAGAAGTACCTGATGGCATTTTGTATTCTTATTTTAGATTTTAATAAATATTATGCAGCACAAAAAATGACAACATAAAACTGAAACAAATATGCAATTATTTATTTTCTACATTAATTTACTGACAGATAAGGTAGCATAGAGATTTTTGTGCTGTGTATTCCAAGTTCAAGATCCAGAGCTGAGTTTCTTCTTAAGCATAATCTTCTCTGTTCAAATTGATTATGCAGTGTTGTTTATTTGATTATGAAAATTATGTAAGAGCTTATAAGAATGTATGGGCTTCCCTGGTGGCTTAGCTTGTAAAGAATCCGCCGGCAATGAGAGAGACGTGGGTTCGATCCCTGGGTTGAAAAGATCCCCTGGAGAAAGGAACATCTACCCACTCCAGTATTCTGGCCTGGAGAATTCCATGGACTGTATAGTCCATGGGTTCCAAGAGTCGGACATGATTGAGTGACTTTCACTTCGTAAGAATGTATCAACTACAGCAAGATAGCATGTGATGATAAAACAAAATTGCAGATTTGACACTGAATTTTTAAACTTTGCCATCTATGGGGTCACACAGAGTCGGACACGACTGAAGTGACTTAGCAGCAGCAGCAGCAGCTGAAATGAGGTTTTCTTTTGCTTTTAATGCCATTTATTATTTTCTTTCCAATTTTACAAGCAATGAATGTTCATTGTAGATAGGTAAAAAATACATGAAAGCACAAAGTAAAATTTAATAATAATCACCCAGAATCCTCACCCCACCCCTAAAAAATCAGTATTAGCATTTGAATGCATTTCCTCCCAGTATCTACTTACAAAAAAAAAAAAGGATATACTTGGTCTACATCACTGTATTAGTTCTGATGGTACAACACAGTAAACTCACTACAGTTCTTATTGGTGACACCATATTTGTGTCATTGCTATTATTCAATATATTTTCTCAGTTAATTTATATATACTTGGTATAGTATTCTGTATAAAATAGAAGCAAAAGAAAATTTAGAAAAAATGCAAGCCTGTGGCAATGTATTGCACTAGAATTGACAGCAATATTACTTATAGCTTATTTCTAGTAGAAAGAAATTGGTTAGATAGAGACTAATTCTCACCACATTGACTCAGCTATACTAAACAAAAGGACTTCCTTCATTAAATTAACAGGGGAAGCAACCTATAAAAGTAATTAGGGAGGAAAGAATGGTAAAATTAATCCCAATAAATGGTAAGAGAAGGGTTTATTTTAGTAAGACTTGGACATTTTGCAATAGTGAGCATAATGTTTTGTAAGTATCATTAATCTTGGTAAAGGGCTAAGACCAGTAGAAATGGAAAACTGTGAAACACCAAATCCTGATCTATGTTTTAGCTGTAGTCCTAGAATTAGGGTTTGTGAATCTAAAGAGGAACTTTCTAGTTTTTTTTGCATATTTTGATGTGTCAGAGGAAGGATTCCCATCAAAATTGATAGAAAAACAGGCATTCTTTGGAAGCATGAAATGCTTAATGTTAAAATCACACACATATATGCACAAAATACAGGTTGTAAAAGTTTAATATTGTGACCTTCAAAGGAGCTTATTATACAAAACAGAAATCAACATCCTTTTCCAACGATGACCAGGGGATCAATTATCAGTGGCATTAAGCCTGAAGGCAGGTCATTGATCATTTCTATTGCCACGGCTATGATGGCTGTTGCTGCAGTTAGTGAATGCTATTGAACCTGCAACTCAACCCTAATCATGAGCAGTAGCTACCCTCTGCTCCCCAGTTCCCAATATTTCAAGAGAACAGGGTTAGAAACCCAGGCTTCAAAGGTCGCCAAACCCTAGTGGATTTTTTTTTTTTTTTTTTTAGTGTAATGTTTATTGTAAAAGATACTGGGAAACAGTTCAATAAATATCTTCATGTTTATTAAGGTGCCTTAAATTCTAGGCTAAACATTATTTTCATTTCAGGTACAGCAAAAGTCTGCTGTAAAATCCTGTTGGTCCATCCTAAAAATTTTGGTCAATCAGAGCTGACCACTGCATATTTATGTAGTCAGCGTCTTTAGTCTCTTGAGAGAAATGGTGAGCTGAACTCTTGGTCCTGCTACTAAGGACTGACAGTATCAGTACTGAAATTTTCAGGAGGAAGAGACAAGCCTGCTCTACTCTCTAAGGTGAAGGGACACTTCTTGAAAATTGAAAAGGAAGACCAAATAAATAAACATAAAAAAATCCAATTTCTTTTGAGCTATCATGTTTGCTTCCCTTATACATTAAGTAATATTGAATGGTTTTATGTGTGAGAGTGTCTAGGGACACTAATAAGCTTGAGCCCTGTTTTGCACGAGGGGTCAGAAGAATTGAAAGATCCAGACTATTTATCGGCAACCTGATGAGGTTTATATGTATAACAATAAAACAAAAACCAGTGCAGGGCAAGGAGCAGCACCAGGAAACGTATAAGTCATGAGTAAAGACAGATACAGAAGGCAAGAGGGACCAATGTGATGACAAAAATTCTGACTCAGGACCTTAATACCCTAACAAAAATGAAGTCCAGGGGAAATGGTATGAAATTTCTAAAAGTCAATTAAAATGATACATTCTTTTCCTTTTTCAGGGAAGATAAGGGGGTCTTGAGATACTTGATGCTCCAGTGTGTTGATGTTTAGGTCTCAGATTTCAAGAGACCTCCCTGGCTATCAGCTCTCATGGCCCTGGTCCTTCCTTGGTGAGGATTTTGGCTCATCTGATGGAGAATTATATCCTATAGGATACAATCAAGCATCAGCTGGAGCTGCGGTATCATCTGAGGCTGGTGGGGGAAGATCTGCTTCCATACTTGGTCTTTGCTGTCACATTCAGATCCATGAAGGTGTCAGGGTGAGGGCCTCCCTTACTCTTGCACCTCTGCCATGACCTAGAGAACATACCCAAAGTGAAGACCATAGGCACAGACATCCCCCTACCCCAGAGCCCGCCAACTGCCCAACATATATATAGTGAGCCCAGCTAAGAGAACAGGTCCCCCGAAGCCAGTATAAACCACAAAGCCACAAAGCCTTGAGCTAAATAAAAGCTTACATGTTCAGCCACTGGTTTTGAGGTGATAATGCAGCATCATGCTCTAGCAGTTAACTGATGCACTTACTATTAATCTATCTCAAAATTTTACCTCAAAGGAATTCTCATTTATTTTGAGAAGTTATTAGTGTTATCAAAGGCTGTGTGTATGTATGTGTTTACTGGGTTGCAAAGCTTAGTAATTCAACTTATCAGTTTTAATTTTTTTCTTTTGGTAGCTCAGTAGTTAATTTTTCTAGTAATGAAGTCAATGCTGCTTTAAGATCCCAAATGTCAGATGTGACTTGCAGAGGATATTATATATAAATGGTTGAATCCCAGGAAAATTTCCTAGGTGTTAGTATGATTTTTTCCCACCAAATTTCAGATTTTAAAAATTAAGTTGTCTCTAACTTGTGGAAATAAATGGTATTTGCCCTACAGAAGAGTTTTAATGAGATGGCACTTGACACTTGCCTTCATCATGGTCAAGATATTTGTTTTGAAACATGGAATCGATCTACCTGTTGCCTCTCAAGTTTTTGTGGAAAAACAAAAGACTCTAAGAGTTAATTTCCACTTTTTCTGTTCATGTTCAACAAATGTTCAGTTCAGTCGCTCAGTCGTGTCTGACTCTTTGCGACCCCATGAATCACAGCACACCAGGCCTCCCTTCCATCACTAACTCCCGGAGTTCACTCAAATTCATGTCCATCCAGTCGGTGATGCCATCCAGCCATCTCATTCTCTGTCGTCCCCTTCTCCTCCCAACCCCAATCCCTCCCAGCATCAGAGTCTTTTCCAGTGAGTCAATTCATCACATGAGGTGGCCAAAGTATTGGAGTTTCAGCTTTAGCATCAGTCCTTCCAATGAACACCCAGGATTGATCTCCTTTAGAATGGACTGGTTGGATCTCCTTGCAGTCCAAGGGACTCTCAAGAGTCTTCAGTTCAGTTCAGTCGCTCAGTCATGTCCGACTCTTTGCAACCCCATGAATCACAGCACGCCAGGCCTCCCTGTCCATCACCAACTCCCAGAGTTCACTCAAACTCATGTCCATCGAGTCGGTGATGCCATCCAGCCATCTCATTCTCTGTCGTCCCCGTCTCCTCCCGCCCCCAATCCCTCCCAGCATCAGAGTCTTTTCCAGTGAGTCAACTCGTCGCATGAGGTGGCCAAAGTATTGGAGTTTCAGCTTCAGCATCAGTCCTTCCAATGAACACCCAGGATTGATCTCCTTCAGAGTCTTCAGTTCAGTTCAGTTCAGTCGCTCAGTCTCTAAAAAAATAAGTTTCTTCTTTCACTTTTGTATCAATGGATTCAACTAATATCTTCCAGGTGTAAATCATCTTTGGCCCTTAGACAAGGAAATCTTAATGCACAAGAACAATGCCAAATATTAAACTACAATCAATTAATTTCTAGTCATGTGTGTATTCAGTCACTCAGTCATGTGTGACTACCCCATGGACTGTAGCCCACTAGGCTCCTCTGTCCATGGGATATCCCAGGCAAGAATACTGAAGTGGGTTGCCATATCCTGCTGCAGGGGATCTTCCCAACCCAGGGATGGAACTCATTATCTCTTGTGTCTCCTGCATTGGCAGACTGCTTCTTTACCACTGTACCACCTGAGAAGAATCTATTCTTTCTGAAACTGTTTTAACTGAAAATGTACCTATTTTAAAATGTTTCCTTCAGCATTTGTTTTCAAAGCCTGCTAGTGACATTCCAAATGATATTTTTCTAACCAGATATTTTTATTACAGAAAGTGTGATAGGAATTTCGAGAAAATACGTTACTTCTCTGAGCAGCCATTGACCTTGCTAGATAATGTGAATTGTACTACATAATGGGAAAGAATTCCACAAGTAACCCCAAGGAATGTGTGGCACTAGGTGATAATCTTATTCTTGAGCTAATTTCATGATCTGAGCTTTGTTCAAATATTGAATATAAAGCTGTGGGCTAAAACTATAATTTGCTTCAGTGGATTAAATTGTATGTGAATTAAATTCTTTTTTTTTTTGTACTATGTGTGTGTGCTATCTGTCCCCTCTGGAGAGCTAATCTCAGGCTACGACCCTCCTGGCAGATGTCAACCACCCAACATCTCAGGAAGACATGGCTAGCACCTGGGAGCCTGCTCACAGTTTGGTGGAAGATGCCTTCTCTGGGGCTGAGACTGCAGCAGCGCCTTGCCTTCTGGTTCTGGCTGTTGCAAGCCTGCCTCTCTGCCTCCAGGTGGGAGGGGCCGGTGTGCAGCAGGCTAGTTCTCCTTTGAACAACTGAACTGACTGAACTGGTGTGTATGTGTGCTCAGTCGTGTCAAACACTTTGTGACCCCATGGACTGTAGCCCGCCAGGCTTCTCTGTCCATGGGATTCTCCAGGCAAGAATACTGGAGTGGGTTGCCATTTCCTCCTCCAGGGGATCTTCGCGACCCAGGGATCAAACTCGCATCTCCTGCCTTTCAGGCAGATTCTTTGCCACATGAGCCACCTAGGAAGGCCTTTTTTTCTACTATATTGAGATATTATTATTTTGCAGTAAGCCACACATATTTAAATTCCACAATTTGAAGAATTTTAACCTACGTATGCACTGTGAAACCATTATAATAATCAAGATATCAAACATTTTCATCTCAAAACTTTTTTTCATGCCCCTGGCCTATTCTACCCCCCCACCCCCACTTCCATCCCAGCTGATCTATTATTGGATTAGATTGCATTTCCAAGAATCTCATATGAATGGAATTGTAGAGCAGCCATGAGATTTTGTCTGTCTTCTTGTACCTAGAGTAATTATTCTGAGGTCCACCCGAGCTGTTACATGTATCAGGAGGTTGTTGCTTTTTATTACTGAGCAGTTATCAATGGAACAGATATACTATGCTTTATTTACCTATCATCTGATTTGGGGTGTCTCTAGTGCTCAGCTGTTACAAATAAGGCTGATGAGAGCACTCATGTATAAGTCTTTTTCTGGACATATATTAATATTTCCTTCTCCTTTGGGTAAATATTAGTAGAAGGGCTGCTTCCTGTGGTTACTGTGTGTTTAATGTGTTTAAAAATATGTCAAATTCTTTGCAAGGCAAACCCACCTGCCAATGCAAGAGACGTGGGTTTGATCGTCTGGGAAATCCCTTAGACAGAAGAGCCTGGTGGGCTACAGTCCATGGGGGTCTCAAGGAGCTGGATAAGTCTGAGCATGCACACACCTATGTCATTCTCACCTGCAGCGTATGAGACACCTAGAGATTTTCTACCCTCAGGCAAATCTTTTCAGCCAGTCAGGAATTTAACACAACATTAAAAATCAACTTTGATTCAAAGAGTCCGCATTGCGGGTGGGACTCTTTACCAGCTGAGCCACCAGGGAAGACTTTGATTCAATAAAATACGTTAAAAATTAAAAATGCAATAAAACCACAGTTTTGTTTGGACAAGCAGGGTTTGAGTTGCATGGGATGGATGCGCAGGCATTTGGATGGGCATCCATAGCTCAGCACTGAGACTGGCAGGGAATGAGGATTGGGGATACTTGATTTGGAAGCCAGAGCACACCAGAGTTGAGTGGTAAGAGGAGAAGGACACAGAAGAGCCCTGAAAATTAGAAGTTCAGGAGAGGAAGAAACTGCGAAAGAGATGGTGATATGACTTTCAGACAAATATAGCTGGTGGCCCGTGAAGGAAGCCAAAAGAGACTACAGTTATAGGACACACTATAGGTGGACCACTTTGGTCCTTTCAGTTTCGATGGACTGGTGATGATAGAAGTTGTGTATAAAACCAAACAAAGCCAAGGGAGTGTAGACAGCTCTCTGGTCTTTGATCCAAGCGGAAATTCATTCTGGGGAAGCAAAACCGCCACTTCCGGTGGAGCAGACTTCCTCCCTAAGTGGTACATTGCCCTTGGTCAGCATGGTTGGAGAGAAAAGCTAAAGGGCTTTCCTCAGAGAGGAACGGGACCATCAAAATCTGGCTGCTTGGAGATGAAGTCCTTGTCTCTTAATCCTCATGCTTTGATTCTTTAAAGTTTTGCCAAAGCCATTATAGTGCCTTGAAACAAGGGTAAGTTCTTTGATATCTCAAATAAGACGAAGTAAATGCATGATGCCTGTAGTCATCAACAAATAAATAAATCAGAAAAAAAACCCACAAAATTTCTTTCAAAGAGAATAAGTTGAGTTGTGTTGATGAAAATAATCAGTTAAAGTAATCTATAATAGGAATAGAAAAGGGTTTTACTCTTGCCAAGCTGAGGAAGATAACCTAGGAGAAACAGATTCAACAAGCACATGAATGTGTTCCCCAGATGACAAAATAGGTGAGTTTTATAAAGGCAAAAACCTCAGAGTTGCCTAAGTTGTTTTTCGAGAGTCATATTGGAGCTGGCAAGAAGTAAACGTGTTTCTCAAGCCAGGATTGGTTGGGGTCTAAAATGGTTGCACATTTACAGGGAGAGACTGTGAGGGTGCAGCTGGCAGTTGCTCACAAGACAAGCTGGTGGTGTCCTTCAGTTTGACACAGTTCAGAAAATTCAAATGCTCAGGCATGCGGGGACGTGTCCGATGCCACGTCCACAATGGCCACCCAGCTCCATCCTGTGTGTCCAAACCAGAGTTACTGCACTTTGATTTTAAAACACATTCTTTTCTTTAATGGTGAAAGCAGATACACAATGCATGTTTGACAAGCCATAAGACAGGCTGTTCCGGTTAGCATAAAGTAAGCATTAGTCACTCAATCATGCCCGACCCTGCAACGCTATAGACTGTAGCCCATCAGGCTCCTCTGTCCATGGAATTCTCAGTGCAAGAATACTGGAGTGGGTAGCCATTCCCTTCTGTAGGGGATCTTCCCGACCCAGGGATTGAGTCCAGGTCTCCTGCATTGCAGGCAGACTCTTACTGTCTGAGCCTTCAGGGAAGTCTGGTTAGCATAAATTTCAAGTCCAATCATGTATAAGCGGATAACTTTCCCATACCTCAATATGTGAAAATTTCTTCAATCAAGCAATAATAAGGTTGAATTATCACATTAAATAACAAAGAAATGATACTTTACTGATCATAATCTAAAGAACTAATATTGAGCAACTGTTGAAATATATAGCTTAAAATTGCCCACATTGTGGACACAGGAGGGGAAGTTTGAGGGGTTAGGAAGAACTGAGAGAGTAACATTGATATATATGCCCTACCATGTGTAAACTATATAGCTAGTGGAAGTATAGCACAGGGAGGTCAGCTTAGTGCTCTGTGATGACCTAGAGGGGTAGGATGGGGATGGGAAGGAGGCTAGAGAGGGAGGGGATATATGTATGCATATGGCTAATTCATGTTGTTGTGCAGAAGAAGCTAACACAATGTTGTAAAGCAATTATCCTCCAAAAAACATTTAAAATTGCTCACAGATCACTTTATCAGGAATGTATCAATAATTTTTAGATACTCCTTTCATTTACATTGACTTTTGTTTCTTTACTTGAATTATCTGTGTTCATTAAAATAATGTTTATGATCTATCTAATGGCAACCCCTTAATTCTGAAAGGATTCTATGGGATTTTTACAGAATGTCTTATAAAATAAATGGCAAGATAATTGTTTGATTAGCACATGGATGGTAATGATGGGAAAACGAAGTTGACATTAACACATATTAAAATATATTTGGCAATGGTATCTAGAAAACAAGTTATAACAGCAAAAGAATAGTATCTAATTAACCCTAAAAACAGGAGAAAGACTGGCTTTTCCCCTAGACTATAAACTAAAAAAAATGACTTGCTTTTAAAACCATCAGAAAGCTCCTCCTTCCCTAACTCGGTTGATAATAAGCCTCTGTCTATCCCAAATCTTGGTACTTACAAGGCTTTTACAGCAAATGAGAAAATAGTAAAGTTAATGCCCCTTAACAGAAATTTCATTTGCACCAGTTTCATTCTGAGTATGACAAATCCATTCAATACACCCGATCTTTACACAAAAATGATTTAAAATGGACAATTACATGGGTATAGTAATTGAACTTTCCCCCTTGGCTATGAGAAAATCATGTCTTGAGTAATAAAGACTCCTTGAAACAACTGAATTTCAATACAAAGACTGACCTCAGAGGCTGGGGTTAATTTCTCACTTAATTTCTCCATTTTCTCCTGCTTGTCCATCTCTTTTGGAGTTTCTTTCATTTCTTTCCTGATGTCTCTTAACTGTTCCACTTTCCCACTGGAAGATGGGCTGTCCCTTCTCCCCTAAAAGGACACATTACTCCACTTCTAAATGGGTTAACTTTGCCACATACATTTTTTTCAGTTAGTGTGTACCATATGCGCTTGATGCTAAAATATGCACTGGGAGTGCTTTACTTTTCAAAGTGTGGGGGTTCTGACTTCACTCTTTGATCTTTATAAAGCCATATGGTTTTTCTGACCTTGGGTAATGTAATTGAGGGTGTGCCAAGGCTGTTGGATATCCATCAGAGGTAACAGAAGGCTCTAACAGAGGACGTAACACCACTTTCACCACCGGAAGCATCCTCATCTCTCTTCTTTTCGAAGGATCAGACAAGAGACTTGAATTGTTATCAACATAGTTGAATATCAACTTCCATGCTTATGAGACTAAAATATTCTTCCCATTGTTAGAATTTTCCCCTGGAAGATTATCCAATGTATATGTCAAATGTACAGCCAAACCAGTATAATTGAGCAAGTCTGGCATTCTAAAACCTCCTTCTCTGACTAGGCAAATAGGATTCAGTTCAGTACTTTGACATTTCTCTGTCTAATTAAAATGTTAGGGTACTTGATTTCAAGGAGGCTGGGAAACCCAATCCAAACTTTTTGAGTTTTTATTTAATTCTAAATTCTATTTTACTTTAGTCACAGCTTCGGTAATGTCTAGTGCAGGGAACTGCAAAGAAAAATTTTAACATTGTGAGAAGGTAAGAAGCTTTACTAAAATATCAAGTATGGAAAAATCAGTTTCTATAAGTTGCCTGAGAAAAGTGAAAGTGTTAGTTGCTCAGTCACTATGTATTAATTTGACAAAAGATGCTGGCAGGCATCCAAGTTCGAGTATATTATGCTTTGTTTTTTCTATTTTCTGGATGTATAACAACTCTATCTTTTCTAGCCAGTGAAACTGAGATATTCACATGAAAAATATTAGCATATTCCATGCATTTTATTCTGTTCATGTTTATGCCCTAATACATCCCAATAGCTAGGCTGTTTGACAACAAATCATAGTGCATTCTTTAGGGTAAAATTCAATTCAATACAGTCGCTCAGTTGTGTCTGACTCTTTGTGACTCCATGGACTGTATTGCACCAGGCTTCCCTGTCCATCACCAACTTCCAGGTCTTGCTCAAACTCATGTCAGTCGAGTTGGTGATGCCATCCAACGATCTCATCCTCTGAGTTCCTCTGAGTTCCCTTCTCCTCTTCCCTTCAATCTTCCCCAGCATCAGGTGGCCAAAGTATTGGAGTTTCAGCTTCAGCATCAGTCCTTCCAATGAATATTCAGTACTGATTTCCTTTAGGATGGACTGGTTGGATCTCCTTGCAGTCCAGGGGACCCTCAAGAGTCTTCTCCAACACCACAGTTCAAAAGCATCAACACTTCAGCACTCACCTTACTTTATAGTCCAACTCTCACATCCATACATGACTACTGGAAAAGCCATAGCTTTGACTAGACAGACCTTTGTTGGCAAAGTACTGTCTCTGCTTTTTAATATGCTGTCTAGATTGGTCATAGCTTTTCTTCTAAGGAGCAAGCATCTTTTAATTTCATGGCTGCAGTCACCATCTGCAGTGATTTTGGAGCCCAAGAAATATAAAATCTCTTACTGTTTCCATTGTTTCCCCATCTGTCTGTCATGCAGTGATGGGACTGGATACCATGATCTTAGTTTTCTGAATGTTGAGTTTTAAGCCAACTTTTTCACTCTCTGCTTTCACTTTCATCAGGAGGCTCTTTAGTTCTTCGTTTTCTGCCATAAAATGTAAAATTACATAAAATGTTATGTGAATTAAAATTACATAAATGTTATTTGAATTTGAGAGTCATTTCACTTGTAGAAATATAAGAAATTTCTTAATTTCCAGGGCATACAATAAGATTATTAGATAGAGAAAATTATTAAAGATGTGCTTTTCTCTTCATTTACAATTGATTCTCAGAGGGGCAAAGACAGGTGAAAGGGCCACAACCCCACATTCATATCTTCATTGCGGGACAATTTTTTAGAGCACAATAAAACATTTTAAGAATGTGATTCCATCCATGAACTGTGAGTCTCAGGTCAAAAACAGATGCCATGCAATTTTAATAAAGCTTGGTATATAATAATTCATCAATAATATAGCCTTAATCTTTCCTCGAGTAGTCATGTATGGATGTGAGTTGGACCATAAACAAGGCTGAGACCAAAAAATTGAGCTTTCAGACTGTGGTGCTGGAGAAGACTCTTGAGAGTCCCTTGGATTGCAAGGAGATCCAACCAGTCAATCCTAAAGGAAATCAACCCTGTATATTCATTGGAAGGACTAATGCTGAAGCTGAAGCTCTAGTACTTTGGCCACGTGATGTGAAGAACTGACTCACTGGAAAAGACCCTGATGTTGGGAAAGACTGAGGGCTGGAGGAGGGAGGGGGACAGAGGATGAAATGGTTGGAGAGCATCACTGACTCAATGGACATAAATTTGAGCAAACTTTAGGAGATAGTGAAGAACAGGGAGGCCTGGCAAACTGCAGTCCATGTGGTGGCAAAGAGTTGGACATGACTTAGCAACTGAACAATCTTCTCTCTATGCCTTCATGAATTTTGAGAATGAATAAGCTGTTGACATGAATTTTAAGGCTCACACCGGTATCATGAATGCCTTGTAGTGATCACATAAATTGTGATTTTGAGTTTTTTTCCATCACACAATAACCAACAATTACCATTTGGTAATTGGTATCCAAACTTCCACTTTGGTAAATAAGGGAGCCAGTGGGTTGAAAGCATTTTGCTTTTAGAAGATAGCTATGTAACTTTAAGAAATTGTTTTTAATATTATTGTGGCCTATTAGTTCTAAATAATATAGAAGCAATTTGGATTTTAAGCCTGTGGTCTAGGAAGGCTCAAGGGACAGTGTCCTTTAAAGAACTCAATACGGTAAACTAATATCAGTAACCAGGACTTTAGGGAATACCTGCTCAAAGGGCTCTAAGGCTCTGTGTGTATTTTTCAAGGGAATACCCATGGGAACATACACATTGATGGCTAAATAAATCCATGGCCTCTGACTTTGGTTAGAGTGAAAATACTCCACTGTCACGTCTTTGGTTCTCAGTTAGATAGGGGCTGCTGCTGCTGCTAAGTCACTTCAGTCATGTCCGACTCTGTGCGACCCCATAGATGGCAGCCCACCAGGCTCCCCCGTCCCTGGGATTCTCCAGGCAAGAACAGTGGAGTGGGTTGCCATTTCCTTCTCCAATGCATGAAAGTGAAGTCGCTCAGTCATGTCCGACTCTTTGCGACCCCATGGACTGCAGCCTACCAGGCTCCTCCATCTACTGACCCATTTCAGCAGAGAATGGCTCAGCAGTAAACCTTTGTCCATGGGCTAACACACCTGTGAAGAAAGTTGTTTCAGAAAGTGACAGCAGGAAGCTAAGTGGAAAGAACCAGAAACTCCAGAAACAGTCAAGTAGGCACAACAATTCCTGCCCCAACTACACCCACTGGGAGGCTTTAAACTCTTCAGGGGAGGTGGTCAGGAAGATGGTAGAATTTTCCATCACTGTGGAATCTGCTGGGAATTCAGTCTGACTTTTAAGCTTTCTAGGTCTCATCTCCAGATCAGATTTAAAAACTGTTATCCCAACCACTAGAATCCTCCTACTGGAAAAAAAAAAAGTCATAATATGGATACCCTCAACCAACTGATTTGTGATTTTGCCAATTCAGCAAAAGAAGTGTGTTTGATTTTATAAAATTGCAAGAATCCTCTGAAGCCCTGATTTTTGCATCCTTTCTACATCTTTAATTTCTTTATACTCAAAAGAATGTCCTTACCAATAGATTAAATTAGAAGTTTGCATCTTAATATCCCAGCTGCTCTGTACAATAAAGTTAATATATGATGTTCATTTTTTTTCTTTTCCCACTGGAAAACAATGGCCAACAATTTGCCTTGAACCGCTAATCTGTTCTTCTGGCCAAGTGAGGCTATTTTTGGAAATTTCATTGTAAAAAACTGAGCAAGTCAAGGGTGGAAGATATAATTTTCTAGTAAGTCACTGGTTCCAATCTATGAGTTACTTATTCTCACAAATAATCCTCCAAATCAGTATGATACAGTTGTTTGTAGTCTGTGTTAGCTATGGCATAGGAAAAAAAAAGTTTTTAATCGGCAGCCATAGATTCTGTTCCTCCAGTAACAGAATTGACAAGAAATTTCTAACATTTACTTAGGCAAATCTTTTTCTTGTATCACATATATAAAGTAGAGGATCTCATTATAATATGCTTCATACTGTTACGAAGACTGTCTAGTCAAACATCTTTTGTTGTCATTGGAATGTCAGCATGTTATAATGTCACTTTTTAAAAAATTCAAATCAGGATAAATCGGTGTTGAGCCTTGTCTGTTGCTCTTGAGTAAATTATTCCAAGATCTATATACCTCTCTCACACAGGATTTCTGTAAAAAGAAAGAGAGAATTTAAAAATCTGTAACATCTCTTTGTTAGGAGATTGTATAAGTT
Source organism: Moschus berezovskii (assembly GCF_049115385.1). NCBI lineage: Eukaryota > Metazoa > Chordata > Mammalia > Artiodactyla > Moschidae > Moschus > Moschus berezovskii. Next base: position 40,395,909 of record NC_142474.1, on the reverse strand, counting down.
TCTGTTCTATGTTTTTATCAGAAAACATTGAAAAATGCAATCTCTTGGGGCCTCATTTAGTTAAGAGGGTTTTAGTTGGGTGTCTCCTTTGCTCTTTCCTCAAATTAACTGAAAGGGTTGTGACTGATGAATTGTTAATAATCAGTGTGATTAGTAGGGTCCCCTGGTCCTTTCCCAGCACCCACCTTTTATAAGCGATTGTCTGGTCTTCTTCATAAAACTGAGTTGTGGGTTGTGGATAATGCCTTGGCCCACCTGTTTGACAGATGGACAGGCTGATTTTGTGGTGAGGCCAAGGGGCTCATGAGTTGGGGAGAGAATACAGTGGGAATAATGCCTAAAAGTCCCTAAAACTGCCTTGTAAAGGCACCATTGATCATACCCTTGAAGTGCATCTCCATTCTTTGGTGTCTCAAAATGTCCTTCTCAAAGAAACTCTCTTTCAATTGGTGAGAAAGAATCCTCATTTTGCTAAATTCTGAAAGAACAGACCTATGAATTCATTTAAAGTCTTATTACTAGTAAAGGCTTAAGTAATTTATCTTATTATAATGAATGACTTATTGACTAAGTAGATAAAGAACATTCTAATGTGATGTTGAGAGCACCTCCTAGGTAGGTAGATAAAGCAAATACTGCTTTATCATCACCTCCTTTCCTATTTTTTTCTTTTTTGCTTTTATCTCATTACGTAGATTTTATTCCCTTTTAAGGAAATCAAACACCAAATATCATTATCATCTTTGAGTTGTATATATTAAAAGGGCAAAAATACTGATACTGGGGATAATTTAGGAGATATGGCTTATTCAGAGAGAATGATTTGAGATACGAATTGCCTTCTAAAGTTTACATTTATAAATAATTGGTAATCATATTTCTAGCTAATTTCACCCAGGCACAACTGGAGTCACTCATATTACCATTTGGCACTCATAAAGTGGGTGGGTTTATTTTATTTCTATCAATAATCACTATGGATGAATTTATTCACTGTGAAATTCACTCTAACTGGATTCACTGGTTTATGTAGTTTATGTTCTCAACTCTTCAGGTAAAAACTTAGCAATCATTTAATTTTCTACTTTAAAAAATGAAATTTGCTTGCAGTTAATACCACAGTAAAATATCTGAAAAAGATCCGAGATTTTTTGGTTCTTTGAAAGATAGGAAATCACTTTTAAAGACTGGCTTAATGCGTGGGTAAAAAACAAAATACTCATCCAGTTTTAAATTCTATTCAAAACCCGCAAAGCCAGAAGCTTCAACATGAGATAATGATTTAGTTGCTTTCCTTAAATCATTTTTCCCCTTTCTCCAATGATTTTTTTTTTTTAAATTCACTGATTCATAGAAGACAACTCCAGATCTGCAAGCCTTAGGTGGTCATTTTAAAACTAGTTGAAGGGAGAACTTGAATCATTCATTCTCTTTTTCACTTGTTTTTGCTCTTTGGGAAACAAAGGTAGTACAGGGATTTTGAGGTGGTCCAGTCCTATGACTTTGGAAGTGAACACATCTGTGCCCAGAGAGACAAAGCCAGTCACCCAGAACACACCAGACACTTCACAAAGTCCAGTGGACAGTCAGGCCTCGAGTCTGGAGGACAGAGGGCCTGCATCTGACACTGAACTTATCTTTTTCCAAACGTAATGTGGTAACATTATTGGGCTTCCCTGGTGGCTCAGCGGTAAGAATCTGCCTGCAATGCAGGAGACGCAGGTTCGATCCCTGGGTCAGGAAGATCCCCTGGAGGAGGGCATGGTAACCCACTCCAGTATTCTTACCTGGAGAATCTCATGAACAGAGAAGTGAGGCAGGCTATAGTCCATGGGGTCACAGAGAGTTTTATATGATTTAGTGACTGACCAACAACTTATCCTTATGCTTTTTTTTTTAATTGTTTTAATTGGAGGCTAATTACTTTGCAATATTGTGGTGGTTTTTGCCATCTATTTACATGAATCAGCCATAGGTGTACATGTACTCCCCATCCTGACCCTCCCTCCTACCTCCCTCCCCATCCCATCCCTCAGGGTCATCCCAGTGCACCAGGCTTGAGCACCCTGTCTCATGCATCAAGCCTGGACTGGTAATCTATTTCACATATGATAATATACATGTTTCAGTGCTATTCTCTCAAATCATCCCACCCTTGCTTTCTCCCACAGAGTCCAAAAATCTGTTCTTTACATCTATATCTCTTTTGCTGTCTCACATATAGAGTCATCGTTACCATCTTCCTAAATTCCATATATATGCTTTAATATACTGTATTGGTGTTTTTCTTTCTGACTTACTTCACTCTGTATAATAGGCTCCAGTTTCATCCACCTCATTAGAACTGATTCAAATGCATTCTTTTTAATAGCTGAGTAATATTCCATTATATCTATATACCAAAGCTTTCTTATCCATTTGTCTGCCAATGGATATCTAGGTTGCTTCCATGTCCTGGCTATCGTAAACAGTGCTGCAATGAACATTGGGGTACACATGTCTCTTTCAATTCTGGCTTCCTCGGTATGCATGCCCAGCAGTGGGGTTGTGGGGTAGTATGGCAGTTCTATTTCCAGTTTTGTAAGGAATATCCACACTATTCTCCATAGTGGCCATACTAGTTTGCATTCCCACCAACAGTGTAAGAGGGTTTCCTTTTCTCTGCACCCTCTCCAGTATTTAGATTGTAGACTTTGGGATAGCAGCCATTCTGACTGACGTGAGATGGTATCTCATTGTGGTTTTGATTTGCATTTCTCTGATAATGAGTGAGGTTGAGCATCTTTTCGTGTGTTTGTTAGCCATCTTCTTTGGAGAAAAGTTCTTTGGCCCATTTTTTTGATTGGGTCGTTTATTTTTCTGGAATTGAGCTGCAGGAGTTGCTTGCATATTTTTGAGATTAATTCTTTGTCAGTTGCTTCATTTGCTTTATTGTCTCCCATTCTGAAGGCTGTCTTTTCACCTTGCTTATAGTTTCCTTTGTTGTGCAAAAGCTTTTAAGTTTAATTAGGTCCAATTTGTTTATTTTTGCTTTTATTTCCATTACTCTGGGAGGTGATCCATAGAAGATCCTACTATGATTTATGTCAGAGAGTGTTTTGCCTATGTTTTCCTCTAGGAGTTTTATAGTTTCTGGTCTTACATTTATATCTTTAATCCATTTTGAGTTTATTTTTGTATATTGTGTTATAAAGTGTTCTAGTTTCATTCTTTTACAAGTGGTTGACCAGTTTTCCCAGCACCACTTTTTAAAGAGATTTGTCTTTTCTCCATTGTATATTCTTGCCTCCTTTATCAAAGATAAGGTGTTCATAGGTGCATGGATTTATTTCTGGGCTTTCTATTTTGTTCCATTCATCTATGTTTCTGTCTTTGTGCCAATACCATACTGTCTTGATGACTATAGCTTTGTAGTATAGCCTGAAGTCAGGCAGGTTGATTCCTCCAGTTCCATTCTTCTTTCTCAAGATTGCTTTGGCTATTCAAGGTTTTTTGTATTTCCATACAAACTGTGAAATTATTTGTTCCAGTTCTCTGAAAAATACTGTTGGTAGCTTGATAGCTTGCTTTTGAACTGGGGTGTTGGAGAAGACTCTTGAGAGACACTTGGACTGCAAGGAGATACAAACAGTCCATCCTAAAGGAGATCAGTCCTGGGTGTTCATTGGAAGGACTGATGCTAAAGCTGAAACTCCAATACTTTGGACACCTCATGCGAAGAGTTGACTCATTGGAAAAGACAGATACTGGGAGGGATTGGGGGCAGGAGGAGAAGGGGCGACGGAGGATGAGATGGCTGGATGGCATCACTGACTCGATGCATATGAGTTTGAGTGAACTCCAGGAGTTGGTGATGGACAGGGAGGTCTGGCATGCTGTGATTCATGGGGTTGCAAACAGTCGGACACGACTGAGTGACTGAACTGAACTGAACTGAGCTTGATAGGGATTGCATTGAATCTATAGATTGATTTGGGTAGTATACTCATTTTTACAATATTGTTTCATGAACATGCTATATTTCTCCATCTATCTGTGTCATCTTTGATTTCTTTCATCAGTGTTTTATAGTTTTCTATATATAGGTCTGAGTTAAATTCACCCAGTCCAGTCCATTTTAGTTCACTGATTCCTAGAATGTCAATGTTCACTCTTGCCATCTCCTGTTTGACCACTTGCAATTTGCCTTGATTCATGGACCTAACATTCCAGGTTCCTATGCAATATTGCTCTTTACAGCATCGAACCTTGCTTCTATCACCAGTCACATCCACACCTGGGTATTGGTTTTCTTTGGCTCCATTCCTTCATTCTTTCTGGAGTTATTTCTCTACTGATCTCCAGTAGCATACTGGGCATCTACCAACCTGGGGAATTCCTCATTCACTATCCTATCATTTTGCCTTTTGATACTGTTCATGGGGTTCTCAAGGCAAGTATACTGAAGTGGTTTGCCATTCCCTTCTCCAGTGGACCACATTGTGTCACACCTCTCCACCATGACCCATCTGTCTTGGGTGGCCCCACATGGCATGGCTTAGTTTCATTGAGTTAGACAGGGCTGTGGTCCATGTGATCAGACGACTAGTTTTCTGTGATTATGATTTCAGTATGTCTGCCCTCTGATGCCCCCTCACAATACCTACCCCTACCATCTTATTTGGGTTTCTCTTATCTTGGTCGTGGGATATCTTTTCACAGCTGCTCCAACAAAGTGCAGCCATTGCACCTTACCTTGGACAAAGGGTATCTCCTCAAGCCTCCCCTCCTGACCTTGAATGTGGAGTAGCTCCTCTCAGCCCGCCTGTGCCCATGCAGCCACCGCCTCTTGGACGTGGGGTAGCTCCTCTCGGCTGCCGGCACTGACCTCAGGCGTGGGGTAGCTCCTCTCGGCCACGCTTCTGCGCGTGGTTGGTTGCACCAGAGCCGGTGTCTGGTGTGTGTGCCGCTGGAGCCAGCGTCTCATGTCTGGGCCACCAGAGCTAGTGCCAAATTCAGACTTAAATTGAAGAAAATAGGGAAAACCACTAGACCATTCAGATATGACCTAAATCAAATCCCTTATGATTATACAGTGGAAGTGAAAAGTAGATTTAAGGGACTAGATCTGATAGATAGAGTGCCTGATGAACTCTGGACAGAGGTTCGTGACATTGTACAGGAGACAGGGACCAAGACGATCCCCATGGAAAAGAAATGTAAAAAAGAAAATGGCTGTCTGAGGAGGCCTTACAAATAGCTGTGAAAAGAAGAGAAGTGAAAAGCAAAGCAGAAAAGGAAAGATATAAGCATCTGAATGCAGAGTTCCAAAGAATAGCAAGGAGAGACAAGAAAGCCTTCCTCAGCAATCAATGCAAAGAAAGAGAGGAAAACAACAGAATAGGAAAAATAAGAAATCTCTTCAAGAAAAGTAGAGATACCAAGGGAACATTTCATGCAAAGATGGGCTCGATAAAGGACAGAAATGGTATGGACTGAACAGAAGTAGAAGATATTAAGAAGAGGTGGCAAGAATACACAGAAGAACTGTACAAAAAAGGTCTTCACGACCAAGATAATCACGATGGTATGATCACTCACCTAGAGCCAGACATCTTGGAATGTGGAGTCAAGTGGGCCTTAGAAAGCATCACTACGAACAAAGCTAGTGGAGGTGATGGAATTCCAGTTGAGCTATTTCGAATCTTGAAAGATGATGTTGTAAAAGTGCTGCACTCAATATACCAGGAAATTTGGAAAACTTAGCAGTGGCCATAGGACTGGAAAAGGTCAGTCTTCATCCCAATCCCAAAGAAAGGCAGTGCCAAAGAATGCTCAAACTACCACACAATTGCACTCATCTCACACGCTAGTAAAGTCATGCTCAAAATTCTCCAAGCCAGGCTTCAGCAATACGTGAACCATGAACTTCCAGATGTTCAAGCAGGTTTTAGAAAAGGCAGAGGCACCAGAGATCAAACTGCCAACATCCACTGGATCATGGAGAATGCAAGAGAGTTCCAGAAAAATATCTATTTCTGCTTCATTGACTATGCCAAAGCCTTTGACTGTGTGGATCACAATAATCACTGTGGAACATTCTGAAAGAGATGGGAATACCAGACCACCTGACCTACCTCTTGAGAAACCTGTATGCAGGTCAGGAAGCAACAGTTAAAACTGGACATGGAACAACAGAGTGGTTCCAAATAGGAAAAGGAGTATGTCAAGGTTGTATATTGTCACCTTGCTTATTTAACTTATATGCAGAGTACATCATGAGGAATACTGGGCTGGAAGAAGCACAAGCTGGGATCAAGATTGCCGGGAGAAATATCAATAACCTCAGATATGCAGATGACACTACCCTTATGTCAGAAAGTGAAGAGGAACTCAAAAGCCTCTTGATGAAAGTGAAAGAGGAGAGTGAAAAGGTTGGTTTGAAGCTCAACATTAAGAAAACAAAGATCGTGACATCTGATCCCATAACTTCATGGGAAATAGATGGGGAAACAGTGGAAACAGTGTCAGACTTTATATTCTCGGGCTCCAAAATCACTGCGGATGCTGATTGCAGCCATGAAATTAGAAGATGCTTACTCCTTGGAAGGAAAGTTATGACCAACCTAGATAGCATATTAAAAAGCAGAGACATTACTTTGCCAACCAAGGTCCGTCTAGTCAAGGCTATGGTTTTTCCAGTGGTCATGTATGGATGTGAGAGTTGGACTGTGAAGAAAGCTGATCACTGAAGAATTGATGCTTTTGAACTGTGGTGCTGGAGAAGACTCTTGAGAGTCCCTTGTACTGCAAGGAGATCCAACCAGTCCATTCTAAAGGAGGTCAATCCTGGGTGTTCATTGGAAGGACTGATGCTAAAGCTGAAACTCCAATACTTTGGCCACCTCATGCAACGAGTTGACTCACTGGAAAAGACTCTGATGCTGGGAGGGATTGGGGGCAGGAGGAGACGGGGATGACAGAGAATGAGATGGCTGGATGGCATCACCGACTCGATGGACATGAGTTTGAGTGAACTCCGGGAGTTGGTGATGGACAGGGAGGCCTGGCGTGCTGTGATTCATGGGGTCACAAAGAGTCGGACATGACTGAGCGACTGAACTGAACTGAACTGATATATAGGTCTTTTGTTTCTTTAGTTAGATTATTCCTAAGTATTTTCTTCTTTTTAATGCATGGTGGATGAAATTGTTTCCTTAATTTCTCTTTCTGTTTTCTCATTGTTAGTGTATAGCAATGCAAGGGACTTCTGTGTGTTAATTTTGTATCCTGCAACTTTACTATATTCATTGATTAGCTCTCGTAATTTTTCTGGTGGAATCTTTAGGGTTTCCTATGTAGAGGACCATGTTATTTGCAAACAGTGAGAGTTTTACTTCTTCTTTTCTGATCTGGATTCCTTTTATTTCTTTTTCTTCTCTGATTGCTGTGGCTAAAACTTCCAAAACTATGTTGAATAGTAGTGGTGAGAATGGGCATCCTTGTCTTGTTCCTGATTTTAGGGGAAATTCTTTCAATTTTTCACCATTGAGGATAATGTTTGCTGTGGGTTTATCATATATGGCTTTTATTATGTTGAGGTATGTTCCTTCTATGCCTGCTTTATGGAGGGTTTTTATCATAAATGGATGTTGAATTTTGTTAAAGGCTTTCTCTGCATCTATTGAAATAATCATATGGTTTTTATCTTTCAATTTGTTAACGTGGTGTATCCCATTGACTGATTTGTGAATATTGAAGAATTCTTGCACCTTTGGGATAAAGCCCACTTGGTCATGATGTATGATCTTTTTAATATGTTGTTGAGTTTTGTCTGCTAGAATTTTGTTAAGGATTTTTACAACTATGTTCATCAGTGATATTGGCCTGTAGTTTTCTTTTTGTGGCATCTTTGTCTGGTTTTGGTGTTAGGGTGGTGGTGGCCTCATAGAATGAGTTTGGAAGTTTACCTTCCTCTGCAATTTTCTGGAAGAGTTTGAGTAGGATAGGTGTTAGGTCTTTAAATTTTTGGTAGAATTCAGCTGTGAAGCCATCTGGCCCTGGGCTTTTGTTTGTTGGAAGATTTCTGATTACACTTTCGATTTCTGTGCTTGTGATGGGTCTGTTAAGATTTTCTTTTTCTTCCAGGTTCAGTTTTGGAATGTTATACTTTTCTAAGAATTTGTCCATTTCTTCCAAGTTGTCCATTTTATTGGCATATAGTTGCTGATAGTAGTCTCTTATGATCCTTTGTACTTCTGTGTTGTCTGTTGTGATTTCTCCATTTTCATTTCTAATTTTGTTGATTTGATTCTTCTCCCTTTTTTCCTTGATGAGTCTGGCTAATGGTTTGTCTATTTTACTTGTCTTCTCAAAGGACCAGCTTTTAGCTTTGTTCATTTTGGCTATGGTCTCCTTTGATTCTTTTGCATTTATTTCTGCCCTAATTTATATGATATCTTTCCTTCTATTAACCTGGGGTGCTTCATTTCTTCTTTTTCTAGTTGCTTTAGGTGTACAGTTATATTATTTATTTGATTTCTCTCCTGTTTCTTGAGGTGGGCTTGTATTGCTATGAACCTTCCCCTTAGCACTGCTTTTACTGAATCCCGTAGGTTTTGGGTTGTTGTGTTTTCATCTTCATTTGTTTCTTTGCATATTTTGATTTATTTTTTGATTTCTTCTGTGATTTGTTGGTTATTCAGAAGCATGGTGTTTAGACTCCATATGTTTGCATTTTTAATAGTTTTTCTTTCCTGTTCAGTTCAGTTCAGTCGCTCAGTCATGTCCTACTCTCCGCGACCCCATGAATCACAGCACGCCAGGCCTCCCTGTCCATCACCAACTCCCGGAGTTCACTCAAACTCATGTCCACAGAGTCGGTGATGCCATCCAGCCATCTCATTCTCTGTCATCCCCTGTAGTTGACATCTAATCTTACTGCATTGTGATCAGAAGAGATGCTTGAGATGATTTAATTTTTTTGAATTTATCAAGGCCAGATTTATGGCCCAGGATGTGATCTATCCTGGAGTAAGTTCCATGTGCACTTGAGAGAAAGGGGAAATTAGTTGTTTTAGGGTGAAATGTCCTATAGATATCAATTAGGTCTAACTGGTCCATTGTATCATTTAAAGTTTGTGTTTCCTTGCTAATTTTCTGTTTAGTTGATCTATCCATAGGTGTGAGTGGGGTATAAAAGTCTCACACTATTATTGTGTTACTGTTAATTTCCCCTTTCATACTTGTTAGTATTTGTCTTACATATTGCGGTGCTCCTATGTTGGGTACATATATATTTATAACTGTCATATCTTCTTCTTGGATTGACCCTTTGATCTTTATGTAGTGTCCTTCTTTGTCTCTTTTCATGGCCTTTATTTCAAAGTCTATTTTATCTGATATGAGTATTGCTACTCCTGTTTTCTTTTGGTCTCCATTTGTGTGAAATATATTTTTCCAGCCCTTCACTTTCTGTCTGTATGTGTCCCTAGGTTTGAGGTGGGTCTCTTGTAGACAACATATATGGAGGTCTTGTTTTTGTATCCATTCAGCCAGTCTTTGTCTTTTGGTTGGGACATTCAACCTGTTTACATTTAAAGTAATTGTTGATAAGTATGATTCCATTGTCATTTACTTTGTTGTTTTGGTTTCAAGTTTATAAACCTTTTCTGTGTTTCCTGTCTAGTGAAGATCCTTTTGCATTTGTTGAAGAGATGGTATGGTGGTGCTGAATTCTCTGAGACTTTACTTGTCTGTAAAGCTTTTGATTTCTCCTTCATATTTGAATGAGATCCTTGCTGGGTACAGTAATCTGGGCTGTAAGTATTTCTCTTTCATCACTTTAAGTATGTCCTGCCATTCCTTTCTGGCTTGCAGAGTTTCTATTGAAAGATCAGCTGTTATCCTTAAGGGGATCCCCTTGTGAGTTATTTGTTGTTTTTCCCTTGCTGCTTTTAATATTTGTTCTTTATGTTTGAGCTTTGTTAATTTGATTAATATATGTCTTGGTGTGTTTCGCCTTGGGTTTATCATGTTTGGGACTCTCTGGGTTTCTTGAACTTGGGTGGCTATTTCCTTCCCCATTTTAGGGAAGTTTTCAACTGTTATCTACTCAAATATTTCCTCATGGCCTTTTTGTGTTCTTCTTCCAGGACTCCTATGATTCAAATGTTGGGGTGTTTAACATTGTCCCAGAGGTCTCTGAGTTTGTCCTCATTTCTTTAATTATTTTTTTTTCTTTTTTCCTCTCTGCTTCATTTATTTCCACATTCTATCTTCCACCTCACTTATCCTGTCTTCTGTCTCAGTTATTCTACTGTTGGTTCCCTCCAGAGTGCTTTTTTCATTATTCATTATTGATTGACTCTTTTTTATTTCTTCTAGGTCCTTGTTAAACTTCTCTTACATCTTCTCAATCCTTGTCTCCAGACTATTTATCTATAACTCCATTTTGTTTTCAAGATTTTGGATCATCTTTCCTATCATTATTTGGAATTCTTTTTCAGATAGACTCCCAATCTCCTCCTCTTTTCTTTGATTTGGTGGGCTTTAATCATGCACTCATCTCACATGCTAGTAAAGTCATGCTCAAAATTCTCCAAGCCAGGCTTCAGCAATATGTGAACCGTGAACTCCCAGATGTTCAAGCAGGTTTTAGAAAAGGCAGCGGCACCAGAGATCAAATTGCCAACATCCACTGGATCATGGAGAAAGCAAGAGAGTTCCAGAAAAACATCTATTTCTGCTTCATTGACTATGCCAAAGCCTTTGACTGTGTGGATCACAATAATCACTGTGGAACATTCTGAAAGAGATGGGAATACCAGACCACCTGACCTACCTTTTGAGAAACTTTTATGCAGGTCAGGAAGCAACAGTCAGAACTGTACATGGAACAAGAGACTGGTTCCAAATAGGAAAAGGAGTACGTCAAGGCTGTATATTGTCACCTTGCTTATTTAAGTTATATGCAGAGTACATCATGAGGAATACTGGGCTGGAAGAAGCACAAGCTGGAATCAAGATTGCTGGGAGAAAGATCAATAACCTCATATATGCAGATGACACTACCCTTATGGCAGAAAGTGAAGAGGAACTCAAAAGCCTCTTGATGAAAGTGAAAGAGGAGAGTGAAAAAGTTGGCTTGAAGCTCAACATTCAGAAAACGAAGATCATGGCATCTTGTCCCATCACTTCATGGGAAATAGATGGAAAAACAGTGGAAACAGTGTCAGACTTTATTTTTTTGGGCTCCAAAATCACTGCAGATGCTGATTGCAGCCATGAAATTAGAAGATGCTTACTCCTTGGAAGGAAAGTTATGACCAACCTAGATAGTATAATAAAAAGCAGAGACATTACTTTGCCAACCAAGGTCCGTCTAGTCAAGGCTATGGTTTTTCCCGTGGTCATGTATGGATGTGAGAGTTGGACTGTGAAGAACGCTGATCGCCGAAGAATCGATGCTTTTGAACTGTGGTGTTGGAGAAGACTCTTGAGAGTCCCTTGTACTGCAAGGATATCCAACAAGTCCATTCTAAAGGAGATCAATCCTGGGTGTTCATTGGAAGGACTGATGCTAAAGCTGAAACTGCAATACTTTGGCCACCTCTGCGACGAGTTCAGTTCAGTTCAGTTCAGTCGCTCAGTCGTGTCCGACTCTCCGCGACCCCATGAATCACAGCACGCCAGGCCTCCCTGTCCATCACCAACTCCCGGAGTTCACACAAACTCATGTCCACAGAGTCGGTGATGCCATCCAGCCATCTCATTTTTGGTCGTCCCCTTCTCCTCCCGCCCCCAACCTTTCCCAGCATCAGAGTTTTTTCCAGTGAGTCAACTCGTCGCATGAGGTGGCCAAAGTATAGTTGACTTACTGGAAAAGACTGATGCTGGGAAAGGTTGGGGGCGGGAGAAGAAGGGGACGACAGAGAATGAGATGGCTGGATGGCATCACCGACTCTTTGGACGTGAGTTTGAGTGAACTCCGGGAGTTGGTGATGGACAGGGAGGCCTGGCGTGCTGTGATTCATGGGGTCGCGGAGAGTCGGACATGACTGAGCGACTGAACTGATTGACTTGTTGATTAATGTTCCCTGGGATCTGGAGTTTTCTGGTGTTCTCAAGTTTTAGATTTAAGCCTCCTGCCTCTGGCTTTCAGTCTTATTCTTACAGTAGCCTCAAGACTTCTCCATCCATACAGCACTGATGACAAAACATCTAGGTTAATGGTGAAAAGATTCTCCACAGTGGGCAACACCCAGAGAGGTTCACAGAGTTACATGGAGAAGAGAAGAGGGAGGAGGGAGATAGAGGTGACCAGAGGAGAAGAAGGGGAATCAAAAGGGGAGAGAGCAATCTAGCCAGTAATCAGTTCCCTGTTTTCTCTCCACAGTCAGGAACACTCAGAGAGGTTCATGGACTTCCACAGAGAAGAGAAGAGGGAGGAAGGAGATAGAGGTCACCAGGAGGAGAGGACGGGGAGTCAAAAGGAGAGTGACCAGTCTAGCCAGTGATCAGTTCCCTAAGTGTTCTCCACAGCCTGGAACACACAAAGAGATTCACAGAATTAAGTAGAGAAGAGAAGGGGTGGGAGGAGATAGCGGTGACCTGGGGAAGAAAAAGGAGAGTCAAAAGGAGATAGACTAATCAAGCCAGTAATCACACTCCTCAGTAAAAATGGATACTGAAGATTGGATTCTTAAAGGTACAGAATTGACAACAAATACCAAAAAGCAAATTTAAAAATCTAGAGTAGAGGTTAGACTCTCAAAAATACAATATAAAAAAAATCACAAAAATAATTTAAAAATATGAAATTTGCTTTAAAAAATAGGGTCTTTTTTTGCAAGGTAATCAGTTCAGTTCAGTCGCTCAGTCGAGTCTGACTCTTTGCAACCCCATGAACTGCAGCACGCCAGACCTCCCTGTCCATCACCAACTCCCGGAGTCCACCCAAACCCATGTCCATTGTGTCAGGGATGACATCCAACCATCTCATCCTCTGTCGTCCCCTTTTCCTCCTGACCTCAACCTTTCCTAGCATCAGGGTCTTTTCAAATGAGTCAGCTCTTCGCATCAAGTGACCAAAGTATTGGAGTTTCAGCTTTAGCATCAGTCCTTCCAATGAACACCCAGGATTGATCTCCTTTAGAAGGGACTGGTTGGATCTCCTTGCAGTCCAAGGGACTCTCAAGAGTCTTCTCCAACACCACAGTTCAAAAGCATCAATTCTTTGGCGCTCAACTTTCTTTATAGTCCAACTCTCACATCCATACATGACCACGGGAAAAACCATAGCCTTGACTAGACGGACCTTTGTTGACAAAGTAATGTCTCTGTTTTTTAATATGCTGTCTAGGTTGGTCATAACTTTCCTTCCAAGGAGTAAGTGTCTTAATTTCATGACTGCAGTCACCATCTGCAGTGATTTTGGAGCCCAGAAAAATAAAGTCAGCCACTGTTTCCACTGTTTCCCCTCTATTTGCATGAAGTGATGGGACCAGATGCCATGATCTTATAGTAGGTTTTAAAAATGAAAATTAAAGAAGCAATAAAAAACTTAAAAGTAAAAAAAAATAAAAAAATGATAATAATAAAATATATCTAGGAATTTCTCTGGAGTTTTGAGGGCAGTGTGGGGTGGATTCAGTTTCAGATAGTTCCTTGTTCCAGCTTATACTTCTTCTCAAGGTCTATAGGTCCCTTCCAATGTAGCCAATGCTGACTACAGGGTTTTAATCTGTTGCACCTGTCACTTCCAAAGTGGTTCCCTGTTCTTTGTTTATTTTGGCTTCTTCTGTTTCCAATTCTCTTCCATATCTAACTTTGGCCCTGACACAAGGGGGCGAAGGTGGTCATTTATTTAGGCTCACTTGCTCAATTGTGCTGTGGGGAGGGAGGAACACTGCAAACAAATATCTCTGTTGTGTGTGGGGAGCGCTCGCAGTGTCTGGGCCACAGTGGGTTTGCCCCCGCTCACGGCATGTGTGCTTCCCTGTCTACACTGCTCAGGCTCCAGGTTGAACTGCAGGGGAACTGTCTAAAGTGGGCCCTGGGTTGCGTGTACTTCCCAGGTCTATGCCGCTCAGGTTCAGGTTCTCAGGTACTTCACGAAGTTACAGACTCAGTTGGGCCTGCGTTTTGTGCCCTTCCCAGGTCCGAGCAGCTCAGGCAACCAGGTGCTTGGTGAGTGGACACTCCCCAGGTGGAGCGGTGCGTCCCTGTCCCAGCCGCTGGGTTTCTTGGGTGCACAGCGGGAGCGCTGTCTCAGGTGTGCCGTGTGTCTCCTCTGGGGAGCTGATTTCTGGCTGTGACCCTCCTGGTGGATGTCAACCATCCAGGATCCCAGGAAGACTTGATTAGCAACTGGGAGCCTGTTCGCAGTTTGGTAGAGGATGCCATCTCTGGGGCCGAGTTTGTCCCCTGCCTTCTGGCTCTGGCTGTTGCCCGCCTGCTTCCCTGCCTCCGGCAGAGGATGGGCCAGTCCGCTGCTGGCTAGCTCTTCTCTAGTATTGGCTCAGTCCTTTGTTCTGTGAGCCGGCCGGCAGTGCCTTAGGTTAGAGCTTTTCATGGGGAAGTTCTCTCTCTCTCTTTCCTCTTTTTTTTTTCTTTTTTTCTTTCTCTCTCTGGCTATCCCATGGTTTGTTTTGCTATCTCACATTAGCTCCCTCAGATTGCCCTCAGGGCATTCAGGCCTGGTCCTTACCCTAAGCAAAGCAGCCCATGCCTCCCTGTTCAGCCCCTGCTGGTGGTAGAGGCGAGCATCTGGGCTACTTCTCTTCTGGGAGTTGCAGTTAGGCACATAATCTGTGGGTTTTATTTATTTTTCCCTCCCGGTTATGTTGCCCTCTGAGATTCCAAAACTCCCCACAGACCCCGGTGAGAGGGTTTCCTGGTGTTTGGAAACTTCTCCTCTTTTACGACTCCCTCCCCAGAATGGGTCTCCATCCCTAACTCTTTGTCTCTCTCTCTCTCTTTTTTTTTTTTGTCTCTCTTTTTATCTTTTATATTTTGTCCTACCTCCTTTTGAAGACAATGGGCTGCCTTTTTGGGTGCCTGGTGTCCTCCGCCAGCATTCAGAAGTTGTTTTGTGGTATTTGCTTAGCATTCAAATGATCTTTTGATGACTTTGTGGGGGAGAAAGTGGTCTCCCCATCCTATTCCTCTACCATCTTAGGACTACCCCCCTCCCGTTATGCTTCTTTAATCTGAAAACAAACAACCTTGCGGGGTTTTTCTATGTAAAAGGAAATTTTAAAAAATCAAATTTCTCTGTTAATAAAATACCTTTATTTGTTTCTAAAATCTCTGAGTTAGAAAATTTAGCAAACAGGTAGAATTTGCATTTGTCAGGCTCAGGGTTCCTGGTCTGGTTGCTGACCCTTCCAAGTAGTGCTTATTCCGACACGCTGAAATCTGAGGACGATTGCTCAGAAGGTTGGAGGTAATGTGTATCCTTTTCAAGGGCTGCAGGGTTCTGAAGATGCAGCCTCTTGAAGGAATGCCTCTATATGACGGGACATCAGATGGTCATGTGTATAATTTTAGATGAAGATTTTGCCTGTAGCTTCTTCCATCAGGCCACATCTATTTATGCAAGCATTTATTTATATCCCATCTTGTTTCCTGAGGGATGTGTGGCCACACCACACTTCACACAAGGCCAGCATTTCTGCCCAAGTTTAGACACGCCTTCTTCAATATTTAGAGACTCTAAGTGCATCATTAATTCTGAGGCATCTAGATATTTTTAGTCATTAAGTACTACCCCAACCTGCAGGACAGTCCCTAAGGCATAAATGCAGAGAAAAAGATGAATAAGTTATGAAAGTCATAAGCAAAAGATAGAGTTTAAAAAAATACAAAGGCAGAAAATAAGAAAAGTGGCTAAGTCTCCAAATAGCCATATTTTTCTTTAAAGCAATGTTTCCCTACAAAAATCAATTCAAATCCATGTCCTCAAAGTCTAATAATCTCCTTTATAC
Source organism: Moschus berezovskii (assembly GCF_049115385.1). NCBI lineage: Eukaryota > Metazoa > Chordata > Mammalia > Artiodactyla > Moschidae > Moschus > Moschus berezovskii. The sequence continues at coordinate 40,379,941 of NC_142474.1, read as the reverse complement.
TAAAAGTATCAACATCTTGTCTCTCTTAGCAAAATGTTAAAGCAATGCAAATGGTATTTCTCTGTCTTAAATAAATGTACTCCACTTGACTATAAACTAATAGAAATAGATCCAATTATAAGACTTTAAAATATTCTCTCTTTTAAAACTAACTTCTAAATTATATAATGTAGAAATGTAGAAAGAAAACAGAATACATCATTGGGTCAACATCTTGCAGTAAACATCACAAATTAATTATTAACTTCCTACAATCAACTAATTTATTTTGGTCTGCTAAAACATAAAGGATGCCACATGAATTATTGTTAATTACATCAATAGCATCTGTAATGCTGTATATTTTCCAGTGAGCTTTCATTAGCTCTATTTATACACGTACTATTATAAACAAAGTATGTATTGTTTTTTTTCTAGAATTGTAGTCAGCAAGGAAAGAAGAACTGTCAGAAGTGAAGAAGTAGGGTAAGAATGGTAGAGTTCAACAGAGGGTGAGTGATGACATAGAAAATAGTTGTTTGGAAATCAGTTCACCTTCCCTTCGGCCAGTGTTTCCTCGCAGTCTCAAGCTCTCTTGTTCTCAGTAATTGCCTGCAACAGCGTGTCTCAGATGTTAATACATGTAGAAAATACCTGAGGATCTTGCTAGAATGAAGATTTGGATTCTGGCGGTCTTGCATGGGACTCTTGTATCTGAATTTTTGACAACCTCCTAGATGATGATGCAAAGAAACCAATTGTTTGTACACCAGTGTTGTAGGGTGATAAATCTCAAATGTGGTCTCATATCCACCTGCTACAGATTCATTAGATGGCTTAGTTTTTTAAAAAACTGCAGAATTCTAGAGATGACCCCCAGACCCAATGAATCTAAATTCCAAGGCTAGGACAGAACTCAGCAAGCCCTCCACATGGCAGTCTCTGCCCTGAAAAGCTTGAGAAATTGAGGAATTCTCAGGTCTGTGCATTTAACCCTAAATGTGTGACCTAAGAGTCAAGAGTAACTTTTCAGAAAATAATTAGATGAGTACAAGGCTGCCAAGAAGAGAACTGGTGCTGATAATTACTACCCAAAAGATAAAATTCTAGATCATTAGCTTTTTAAGATAACTGTGATCTTTCTTGTTTGATGCTTTTACTCTTAGAGCGGGAGTCCTCTGGAAGTAAAACCCACCTAGTGATTAAGTAGGTCTGGGCTGGGGGTCCAAGAATTTGTATTTCTAAGTTCCTGAAGGATGCTGGTGCTGCTGATCTGGGGTCCACACATGGTCCCGCATGACTATATGATCTTGATAACTCACAAAACGTAGAAAGTTGATGTCCTGTTGGATTTATTTATTCAATCCAAGTATCATTTGAAGATGAATACAAACTGAGATGGTCCATTGGGCTAAAGAAAGAATTATGAAATAGAATCTCTGCAATTCAGAGATAGGTTATAGCTAACATATAACATCATTTGATAATACTTCAAGGTAGCACACAACAAACTGATAAAATGAATGAGTTATGCCCACTTTAGGAATTCTGAGAATTCAGTGTGGCCTAGATTAGCTTGTATTGTTTTAACTAACAATATGGTACAGCAATGTTCCTGTTTGCAGTGATAGCAGATTGAAAGAACTTTTGTTCAATATTTGCTGACTTTGGTCCCTTTCAATGGAGGAAGTTATATCTTACAAATACATGATGACTTTGTTTCTTTCTTTCCAATTCTTTAATTTTTAATGCATTTTATTTTGTTTCTGATGTGATTTTTAAAAAATGATGTAACATATCATGTGATTCTAAACAGGCTGCTGCAGTGCTTGATCTGAGTGTACCCTTTCATATTCATTCACAGGGGAGTTTAGGGAATGCCCTTCTCTCAGGTCTCGTGCATTCAGATTTTGATATGAAAGGTGTTGAAATTACATAACAAGCAACCTTTTTCAAAAATAAATACATAGACTTACATCTATCATGTCTTTTATGTTTATGTTTAAAGATGCACTGGGAAAAGTCTTATGGCTAATCTCTCCCCAAGTCACCTGATTTTCACTTTCAACCCCCACAAGATTTAACCCCTGACCTTTGTATATTTCCAGAAATTTTATTTGCTTATTAAAACAGATATGAATGATATATAATGCTATTTTAGATATTTTCTTATAAAATAGTTTCATAAAATACATATTTCCTATACTCAATGGAGAAGAGTCTGATGCTGGGAGGGAATGGGGGTGGGAGGAGACGGGGATAACAGAGAATGAGATGGCTGGATGGCATCACCGACTCGATGGACATGAGTTTGAGTGAACTCCGGGGGAGTTGGTGTTGGACAGGGAGGCCTGGTGTGCTGTGGTTCATGGGGTCACAAAGAGTCAGACACAACTGAGTGACTGAACTGAACTGAACTGATACCTTGTTTTTTATTCACCTAAAACATACATGTATATATATATGTATATATACATATATATGTACATATATCTCATATGGTAAAGAAAATGCCTACAACACAAAGTTCAAACCCTGGGTGGGGAAGATCCCCTGAAGAAGGGAATAATGGCTACTCACTCCAGTATTCTAGCCTGGAGAATTCCATCACAGAGGAGCTTGGTGGGCTACAGCCCATGGGGTCCCAAAGAGTCAGACATGACTGAGTGACTAGCACAGACACACACACATATATACATATATAATATCCATGTATGTAGATAGATATAGATATTAGAGGTTTTCCATATAATATTCAGCTATTTAATTCTTTCAAATTTCTACTCTATAGATTCATGCCTCTGCACAGATTCATCATAATTTGTTTGACCAGTTTCCTGTTAGTGGACATTAAAGTTGTGTGCTATCATAAGCCAGACTCCAACAAATGGTCTAGATCATGTGTCACTTTTATTGTTGTTGTTCAGTTGCTAAGTCATGTCAAACTCTTTGAGACCCCATGGACTGCAGTAAGCCAGGCTCCACTGTCTTCCATTATCTCCTGGAGTTTGTTCAGATACATGTCCATTTAGTCAGTGATACTATCTAACCATCTCATCCTTCTCCTTTTGCCTTCAATCTTTTCCAGCATCAGGGTCTTTTCCAATGGGTCAGTTCTTCACATCAGGTGACCAGAGTATTGGAGATTCAGCATCCATCATTCCAATGAATATTCAGGGTTGATTTTCTTTGGGATTGACTGGCTTGATCTCCTTCTAGTCCAAGGCACTTGCAAGAGTCTTCTCCAGCACCATAATTTGAAAATATCAGTTCTTCAGTGCTGAGCCTTCTTCATGGGCATTGTGCTGAGTAAAAACTGTCAGTCTGAAAGGTCATATATCATATGCTTCCATTTACACAACATTCTCAAAATGGCAAAATTATATAGATGGAGAGCAAATTAGTGTTTGCTGGGGTTGAGGAAGGTAGGGCTGGGTGGAAGGGTGCGACTATAAAAGCACAGCACAAGGAGACATTTGGGGTGATGGCACAGTGTGTATTTTGATTGCAGTCATGGTTACACAAACTACACTTGTCATAAAAATGTCACAGAACTACACATAGATGTTGTACCCGGAAAACATGCACATTCTGCTGTTACACGATAATTATGTGCACGGTAGCCACAGAGGGAGACTGGGTGAAGCCACAGGGGCCCCTTCTGTCTCATCCTCCTGTGAATCTGCAATTATCTAACAATGAAAAGTTTGTTAATTAAATCAAAAGCCAAGATAATTTTCACTGCTAATGACTGCGCCAGGACCCAAACCCAGCATTATAACATATAATTAACATACTGAATAAACAGCTTTTATTTATATAAACACCCAATAATAATGTGAAAATATTCCTTTCCCAGTAACATCAGGAAGACAAACCACATAAGATTAGCATTAGAAAAGTGACAATATCAGTATGAAGAAAACTTTTAAAACTTTTGAACAATGGAAAAGCATGAACATGTCAGTTAACAAGATCTAACATCACAGAGATGCTTTGTCTTCATTTAATATGTAAATTTAAGATTATCCCCCACCAATAGCAACAGGTTTTAAGCAAGGATTAGTTAACCTTGCTCTAAAGTTCATGGGAAGAAAACCACAAATACATAAAAGCTGGGGTAGTGAATACTAATTAAAAAATCATTGGATGGTGAAGAGGAGTCATTCTAACAACTATTAGAACATTTAAAAGTGTCAATAAGTAAAACAGTTGGTTACTGCCATGGTATGGACAGAAAAAAATGGTAGAACAGAAAGGAAAATCTAAAAATTGAGTTAAACTTATGCAATATTGTGTATGCATTTTTTAAAAGTCAAATCAGTAGAGAAGTGAATTCTACATATGGTGATGGTGGGCTCATATATTCAACTCTTCTAATGAAGAGGACAATAAATGTTGGGGGAAAAATCTTAAAAATCAGATTGATTTTATCAGTTATCAGATATCTAACACAATGAAAAATTATGATGTCAAGATATGAGATAGCAAGGAAACACTGGAGGTGAGCTGGAACCTCGGGCAGCTTTACAGCTAGAAGCATCTTCAAGTAAGCAGGTATTGTGCCCTAGAGGCTGAGAGCATGACAACAGACACCACAGAACAGTAGGGCTGGGCCATGGGGTTCAGGGGAAAAACATGTTCAAAAATGTGGACACGGTTGTCATCGTAAGGGAGGCAGTTTTCTTTGGTGACCTTGTTCACTGTTCCTTCCTAATCCACCTAATCAAGCCCTTCTAATGACCCTGTGGACAGCTGGTACCTGTTAGGCCCTAGCACTCTCACACACTGCATCCCTGGGCGTGCGTGACAGATGTTCCTCCTTTCAGCCATTGTTATACTTTGGAAGGAGATGCAAATGCTGAATGTTGCTACTTTCAAGGCTGATAATGAGGTTCCCAAGTCCTGGCACTTTAGCATTAGATAAAAATTGAATGAGAGTAAGAAATTTTAGAGTCTACTCACATACCCCATCTATCTGACAGCAACTGCAATTAAATACTGGAAATCCCAATGCCAAAAGAAGAAAATTTAAAAAAAGAAGTGAAATGAGGGAGGGAGAGAGGGACAGAGCTAGAATCAGAAAGAGGGAGAAAGGATGCTGAATGCTGTCTCTCAAGGGCAGCAGAGTCCAGGAGCCCCAAGAACAATGGAACATATCTGCAAAAATGCTGTCACCACGCTGGACACCTGGAACTAATGTAATGTTGTAAATCAACTACACTTCAATAAAAACAAAATCAGATCCATTAAACTAGAAAAAAGTCTGTACTCCTTTTTATAGCTCAGCAGCATTCCATGGAATAAATGGGCCAGTATATTTTTGGCTAAAATTCCTCTATTAAAAGACATTTTTAGTTGTTTCCAGTTTCCTGTTATTTCAGAGGGAGCTTCTGTGAAGATCTATGTACAGGTTTCTGTGTGAACAAATGTTTTCATTTCTCCTGCATCAATGCCCAGAGGTGTGACGGGTGGGTAGCATGCAAAGTATATGTTCAGTTTGGGAAAAAATTTCCACAACTGTTTTCCAGAGTGGCTGAATCAGTTAGAGGGGAGGGTCAAAAATATGCTTTCACCCTCTCTGGTTTATAATATAATCGTCTCCAGTATTTCCTCTACATACATGGAGAGGCGTATCAGAACGTCATTAATTTGTGCTTCACCTGTCAAACTGGACTGAAAACAACACAGGAGAAGGAAAGTTTATTGTGTTCAACCGTATTTTTGCTTACTGTGTGCTTTCTTTCTTCCTGATATTCTAAGGCCCCTTCTTTCATCATTTATTTTCTGTTGAGAGAATTTCCTTTGCGTGTACATATGACACATCCTTTTAGTTTTTTTTCACTTAGGAAAAGATGTTTTTCTTTGTCTTTAGTTTTTAGAAGTTTAAATAAGATGTATCCTGTTTGGGCTGAAGGGTCTTTGGCTGAACCTGGGAAATTTCCAGGTTCTTTGAGTACTTTTCAGTCCCACATTCTTCCTCTCCTGGTGTCCAGTGAGGCAAATGTTAAACCTTTTGTCTAAGTTCCACATGTCCCAGAGGCTGAACCTTTTGTCTAAGTTCCACATGTCCCAGAGGCTAAGTTCATTTTTTTTTCAGCATATTTTCTCTGTTGTGCCAATTTCTGTTGTTCTTTCTTCAAGTGTACTAATTCTTCCCTCTGCTCTCTCTGATCTGTTGTTGAGTTCATTCATTGAATTTTTTCTCTGTTACTATATTTTTCAGGTTTAAAATCTGTTTCTTCTTTATATCTTCTGTTTCAATGTTGAGACAGTCTGCTTTCTCATTCGTTTCAAGTGTGCTTCATTGAAGCAATTTTCTGTTGGCCAGTGGAGCATCTTTTTCAGAGAATTCTACCATCTGTGTTGGCTTAGTTTTGGGCTCTGCTGATCATCTTTCCTTGTTCACATTCAGATTTTCCTGGTTCTTGATGGGACTGACTTTGGATGAATCCTGGGGCTCTGGGTGTGGTGTCATGAGGCTGTGGCTCTTACTTAATTATTCTATCAGCAATGATCCCACAGTCTTGGGGAAGGGTGTGCCCAACTTGTTACTTCTAGTGAACGGGGAGTCTCAGTTCCCCACTTGGCCAGGGTGAAGGGGTCCTTGTTACTGTGGGGGGGTGAGGTTCCCCAGGACTGACCCCACCCTGGCTGACAAGCAAAGGTGCCCCATTCCTCCCCCTCCTCCACTGTGTGACTTCAAGGGTAGTATATGAGGGGGGACCCTGTGTACAAGGGACAGCGATAGCACTCCCTGGCTTGGGAGGCAGAGGTCACAGGGAAAGATGAATAAATCTGTCTGCCCTTGTGATGGTTGATTTTCTTTTCTTTTTTTCTATTTTAGTGCTTCATTCTTAAGTTGTTTTCAGTATTTAAGCATTGTGTTTGTTTCAGTACCGGTATCTATTTATCTTAAGACGCTTACTGTCTTTTACTAATTACAAGCTCCTGAAATTCATCTGAATTCTATTACCATTTTTAAGTATTTATTTTATTCCTACATAAGCCCCAATGTTTATTAAACTCTGTAGCTCCTGGCTAATATAGTCAGATAATGGGTTGTACATAATTAAGCTGATTTCTACATTGTCACCAGAAACAGCCACAACTCCAGAAACAGGCACTCAGAATGTACACGGGGATGACTGTATGATAATTTAAGGGCCCCATAGATGTTGCACTCAGCTCATCCAAGTGTGCAGCTTCTGTCATGCCCTTGGTTCATTGATAAAAAAAGTTGGGGAATGACATTCACAATCTTGCTGGAAACTGCTTTGTTTGTTGTAGCTCCAAGAGTGAACCATTCATATATTTTACATTCTAAGACTTGGGTTAGACAAATCAAATAGACTGAAAATAATTTGATAAGAGACAGCTGCGACTATTTAAAAGCATGCCTATTAAAATCCTTTCGGTCCTTTCATTCCACATGAATGTAATCATGCTTTATTTATGTGGCGGAATTGATTAGCAGCCTATTGAAGGTACATTCACAGTGTTCCTTTAATTCAGAAAATAATCACCATCTCCTCCCACCAGACAAACCTAAGTTCCTCCAATCTTCTCGGCTTATAAAAGGTAATGAAATTATCCATTTTTTCCCCAAGAAATAATCTATTGAGGGGAATGGATAAAATTAATTAAATTATAACACATGTAAATGCTTATCTCAAAGTGACATTTTTTTCCCCATAGCCTCCACAAAGTTTCCACTTTTTAAAATTTATTTTTAATTGGAGGATAATTGCTTACAGTGTTGTGTCGGTTTCTGCTGAATAAAATGTGAGTTAACCATTAGTATACATATATCCCCTCCCTCTCATCCTCCCTCCCGCCCGCCCCCACATCCAGAGCACCTGGCTGAGTTCCCTGCGCTACACAGTAGCTTCCCACTGTGTGTGTGCGCATGTGCACATGCCCGCGCATGTGTATTAGTTGCTCAGTCGTGTCCAGTTCTCATAGGCTTCCATATTTTCTCTAAGACTCTTACTCCAGAACAAAAGTTTCTTCTGGCATTCTATTTGCTGGAAGGATAAGCTCAGATTTCTCCTGACATTCAGGAGCCTAGCAAGCCCATCACACAGAATTCTACTTTGCCCCGAGGTCAATTTCCTGTTCCAGCCCACGTGATCCAGTCATGACAGGAAAATCTGATTCATTTATTTTCTTTTTTGAGTAGGACTGCATTTTATGGATATACAGTTTACTTATTAATTAAGTAAATTAATCCATCAATGGCCATTTGGGTTGTTTACAATTTGGCTGTCACAAATAAAGCTGCTATGAACATCCCTGGATCTAAATATAAGAGCTAAAGGAATGAAAACTCTAAAATAAAATATATTTTCTTTGGTTTTGCAAATATTTCTTAATTATGAAATAAAAAGCAAGGACTACAAGAGAAAACAAATCATTGATGTATACCTACCGAAATTAAGACCCTCTTCAGATGACATGGTTAAGAAAATGAAAAGGTGAGCTACACACTGGAAGAAAATATGTGTAAAATGTATGCTCAAGAAAAATCTGTTTCTAAAATATATGAAGATCTCTTACAAATGACTAACCACAGGATAAAATAATTTGAAGAAATAAACAAAGATTTACTAGATTCTTCACCAAAGATGATATATGGATAACTACCACTGTGTCGATCACAATAAACTGTGGAACATTCTGAAAGAGATGGGAATCCCAGACCACCTGACCTGCCTCTTGAGAAACCTGTATGCAGGTCAGGAAGCAACTGTTAGAACTGGACATGGAACAACAGACTGGTTCCAAATAGGAAAAGGTGTACGTCAAGGTTGTATATTGTCACCTTGCTTATTTAACTTATATGCAGAGTACATCATGAGGAACGCTGGGCTGGAAGAAGCACAAGCTGGAATCAAGATTGCTGGGAGAAATATCAATAACCTCAGATATGCAGATGACACTACCCTTATGGCAGAAAGTGAAGAGGAACTCAAAAGCCTCTTGATGAAAGTGAAAGAGGAGAGTGAAAAGGTTGGCTTGAAGCTCAACATTCAGAAAACAAAGATCATGGCATCTGGTCCCATCACTTCATGGGAAATAGATGGAAAAACAGTGGAAACAGTGTCAGACTTTGTTTTTTTGGGCTCCAAAATCACTGCAGATGCTGATTGCAGCCATGAAATTAAAAGACGCTTGCTCCTTGGAAGGAAAGTTATGACCAACCTTGATAGTATATTAAAAAGCAGAGACATTACTTTGCCAACCAAGGTCCGTCTAGTCAAGGCAATGGTTTTTCCCGTGGTCATGTATGGATGTGAGAGTTGGACTGTGAAGAAGGCTGACCGCCGAAGAATCGATGCTTTTGAACTGTGGTGTTGGAGAAGACTCTTGAGAGTCCCTTATACTGCAAGGAGATCCAACCAGTCCATTCTAGAGGAGATCAATCCTGGATGTTCATTGGAGGGACTGATGCTAAAGCTGAAACTGCAATACTTTGGCCACCTCATGCGACGAGTTGACTCACTGGAAAAGACTCTGATGCTGGGAAAGGTTGGGGGCGGGAGGAGAAGGGGACGACGGAGAATGAGATGGCTGGATGGCATCACCGACTCTGTGGACATGGGTTTGAGTGAACTCCGGGAGTTGGTGATGGACAGGGAGGCCTGGCGTGCTGTGATTCATGGGGTCGCGGAGAGTCGGACACGACTGAGCGACTGAACTGAACTGAACTGAACTGAACCACATGAAAAAAAGTTCAACATATTTCTTCATTATGGAAATAGAATTAAAACCACAATAAGATACCACTACATGTCCACTTGAATGGCTAAGATCAAAGAGTGACCACACCATCTGTTTACGAGGACGTGAGCAATTGGAGCTTGACTTTGCTGCTGGGCACATGTAAGATGGTACATCTTATATCTGCCTTGGAAAATACTTGGCAGTTTCTTAGAAGTTAGGCATAGAGCTACCCCATGACCTGCGTGCCCTTTTCTTAGACATTTACCCATGTCTATGCGAAGATTCCTAGCTTTAATTGAAAGAAAATACACCAAGCTTGATGTATAGAAACCACCATCTCAAAGAGTGATTGCAGCTTTGTAATATAGACTAGTCCCTTAAAGTTCATTTAAAGTCTGCAAGGAGAGAACACCAGGTGCTCTTCATTTTCATTGGTTATTTCCTACAATGTGGTGGAAGTCAAGGGTAGGAAAAATTACAGCGTAAGGCGAAGAAGTGATACATAAACAGAGGGAAAAAGACACTATCCACCACTAAGAAATAAATTTGAGGAAGTTCTATGATAAAAAAAACATCCCAACAAATAAAATAACTTTAAGACAAATATACTAAACACAGAGAATGATTCCACTCTGTAGTCCTAAAATATTCAAGATTAGTTTTCAGATACATTTCATGGGGACAGTGTGCAATGGCAGAGTAAGAATTAGACAGCAAATAAGGCCCAGGTTCATCACTTGACCTTCCTGGAGTTCAGTTTGATGTTAGGCTTATATGAACCCTGGAGAGTCTTCTAATCTAAAGGGTCTATTTTCCAAAGAACTAGCTCTCTCATTTGTAGAAACCTACCATTTTTGGATATTATGTTTCTAGGGAATGAAATGTTTTTGTCTGTGTTATTTCTATATCATTATAACATCTTTACTCCTACCAAACTGAGGAAAACAAGGGTGGACACTGATGTATGAAACGACCATTTAGAAGACAAACTCCTTGAAGACAATCTTAAGGACGTAAATGCTTTATCAAGTAGTCCTGCATGACATACAAAGATAAACAGTCTCTAAAGCTCAACATTCAGAAAACAAAGATCATGGCATCTGGTCCCATCACTTCATGGGAAATAGATGGAAAAACAGTGGAAACAGTGTCAGACTTTGTTTTTTTGGGCTCCAAAATCACTGCAGGTGCTGACTGCAGCCATGAAATTAAAAGACGCTTGCTCCTTGGAAGGAAAGTTATGACCAACCTTGATAGTATATTAAAAAGCAGAGACATTACTTTGCCAACCAAGGTCCGTCTAGTCAAGGCTATGGTTTTTCCCGTGGTCATGTATGGATGTGAGAGTTGGACTGTGAAGAAGGCTGATCGCCGAAGAATCGATGCTTTTGAACTGTGGTGTTGGAGAAGACTCTTGAGAGTCCCTTATACTGCAAGGAGATCCAACCAGTCCATTCTAAAGGAGATCAACCCTGGATGTTCATTGGAGGGACTGATGCTAAAGCTGAAACTGCAATACTTTGGCCACCTCATGCGACGAGTTGACTCACTGGAAAAGACTCTGATGCTGGGAAAGGTTGGGGGCGAGAGGAGAAGGGGACGACGGAGAATGAGATGGCTGGATGGCATCACCGACTCTGTGGACATGAGTTTGAGTGAACTCCGGGAGTTGGTGATGGACAGGGAGGCCTGGCGTGCTGTGATTCATGGGGTCGCGGAGAGTCGGACACGACTGAGCGACTGAACTGAACTGAACTGAACGTCATATACTGGGCTTCCCAGGTGGCTCAGTGGTAAAGAATCTGCCTGCTAAGCAGGAGACCTGGGTTTAATTCCTGGGTCTGGAAGATGCCCTGGAGAAGGAAATGGCAACCCACTCCAGTATTCTTGCCTGGAGAATCCCATAGACAGAGGAGCCTGACGGACTACAGTCCATGGGGTCAAAAGAGAGTCCGACATGACTTAAAGGACTAAACAACAACAGCAACATTATATACTCTTTAAGACATTAGATAATGCATGTCAATTCACATCAACAATGAATATTATGTAAAAGGAACAAATGCAGCAAAACCCTGGATTTTCCTGGTAGCTTAGCTGCTAAAAAATCTGTTTGCAATGCAGGAGACTGGGATTCAATTGCTGGGTTGGGAAGATCCCCTGGAGGAGGGCATGGCAACCCACTCCAGTGTTCTTGCCTGGAGAATCCCCATGAACAGAGGAGCCAGACGGGCTATAGTCTGTGGGGTCGCAGAGAGTTGAACATGACTGAGCAGCTAAGCAAAGCACAGTGAATCCCTCCTCTCACTTTCAGCTTCTCATGTACTAAATTAAGCTGTCTAATTCACACCCAATTGACAGCTACAAAATAAACCCTTCCAGAAATAGGAAATCTTTGTCTAATAATTCTCCCCATGTTTCTGGTAAATAAATAATTGAGGTTTAAGAGAAATGCTATCTCTGCTCTCGTTTTGAAAGAACAAAGACCAAGCATCCTTTTTTAGTTTTTAAAAAATTCTTCACAACATAGGTCGTCACTTCTATTTGAAGGGAGCCAACATTAATATTTCCTTTTTATCTTAGTGTGCTTATAAAGTAGTTCAAACGATTTCCACACATCTGCTTCTTAGATGGTGATGTAGTATGTCCTCGAAAGATGTAATTTTAACATTTTCACACTTTAAAGATTCTCCAAAGGACTGTCAGCCTTTTGGCCCAAATTGTCAGGCTAACCAGCTGATGACCTCAGCTCAAGTCAAGGGAAAGAAAAGTAAAAAATAAGACTTTGCTGCTTAGTAACAAGTAGGGTAGAAATGACACTTCCCATCATGTTCTCAGTCATAACTTTTAAGAATTTGCCTAAGCAGTCAGAGATGTAGACAAAGAATCTTAAGTAGTAGAGTTTCTCTTCATTAACAAAAAATTTGTCCAGACACCTGACAAGGAATTTCAAGTAAACCAAGGTAAGTCAGTAAAGTAGGCAGATTTTCTTTCTTTTTTTTTAGAAAAGGTATTTTGTATTTCTTCAGTTTTAAAATAATTTTATTTATTTATTTTTGTTTTCACCTCAACTCAGTCAGTAAAGAATCTACCTGCAATGCAGGAGACCAGGGTTCAATTCCTGAGTCAGGAAGATCTCCTGGAGAAGGAAATGGCAACCCACTCCAGTATTCTTGCCTAGAGAATCCCACGGACAGAGGAGCCTACAGTCCCTGGTGTCACAAGAGTCAGACACGACTTAGTGACTAAACCACCACCATTTTCACCTGTGCTGGGTCTTCATTGCTGCGTGGACTTTTCTCTAATTGTGGTGCGTAGGCTTCTCATTGTGGTGGCTTCTCTTGTTGCAGAGCATGGACTCTAGGCACACAGGCTTCAGTAGTTGTGGCTCCCAGGCTTAGTTGCTCCAGGGGACGTGGGATCTTCCCAGATCAGGGATAGAACCTATGTTTCCTGAATTTGGCAGGTGGATTCTTTACCACTGAGCCTCCAGGGAAGCATAAGGTAGGTAAACATTCTATCCCTCTCTATCACAACTTATTTTTTACCCCTTCCAACCCCCTATTTCAGAGAAGGCAATGGCAATCCACTCCAGTACTCTTGCCTGGATAATCCCAGGGACGGGGGAGCCTGGTGGGCTGCCGTCTATGGGGCTGCACAGAGTCGGACACGACTGAAACGACTTAGCAGCAGCAGCAACCCCCTATTTGTATCCAGCCACACAATTATATCCTAAACTGTCGTCCTCCCCAATAGGAAAACAATAAAATAAAACTCAAACATGCATTTATCTGTTTCAGATCTCCTGATATAAAAAGGAAAATTAAGTGTATTAAATACACGTAGGTATTTAGAGAAGAATTTTCTTCATCTACAAGGAATATATGCTTGAATCACATGAGCTAGCCTGGCAAGCATTATAAGCATTTGTTCTGTTTCTTTAAAGGAGGGACAAACCTCTGTGTTCTCTCCAGATACCTCCCTGAGCACCGTTTGTCAGCATTTAGTAGTTCTTGTTTGGCAGTAATAATCTTTCTAAGTTTGACAGATTTACGTAATTTCAAATTGTTTTCAAGGCTCACTTTCAATTCATGTTTTAAATTGCGGTATATGAAGCATGTAAAACACTTGTTTCAATGAGAACATGATGCTTGCACTTAGTATTTACACAATATGAAATCAATCATGTCAGAATTAATAAGGTCTAATTCTATTAATGTCAGAAAAGATTAACGTAGGTTCTCTCTCCTAAGCAGACTTACTCGATACTCTTTGAATTATTCTTGACAGTGTTAAAATTAGACTAAGCCTGCAAATAAAATAGGCCAGCAAATAAATTGAAGTAATAAATTAAGACACTGTGTAAACAAAGGTATCTGTGCTAGAAGAAGCTGATTTGATTGAAAACCCTTAGCAGATTTGTCATCAACAACACACTTATTAGTATATCTCTCTTGATGGTTCTAGTTGCCTCAGAATGGAATTTGTCTCCTTTACGTGTTTGTTATGAAATTTGAGTTTCTTACTTGGGATATAAAGAAAGTTAATGATAATTAAGAGAGGCCATATCAAAGCAAGTACACATGATTTAAAGATATAACAGAAGAGGTTTTGTCTGTCAGTTTGATTAGCTTGGTCAGAGGCAGCTAGAATTTGTATCAAAACCTCACAAGGTTGCACAGTTAGAGAAATGTGAATGAGTGGCTTAATCTGATTATCTCTTTTAGTTCTACATTTATTTCCATTTTTTTCCCTTGTGCAAGTTAGTCCTCATGGGGATGTATTTTTCCAAGAAGTGAAAAAAATGTCTTTAATTTAACCTTTCACTCAACTTCTTCTATCCAGCCAGAGAAAAGCATTGTTTTCATTAAAAATTGTTTTTATTTTAAAATATGGTTAGAATTCCCACTGTCAGTAAATGATATTATTCCTCTATTTCATTAAGAGAAATATAGATTAGATTGGGGCTGCTAGAAAAGAAAGAGAAGCAGTAACATTACCTAAAATAACGTACTACAATGTAGGAACCGTATACATCACCATTTTCTTAAAGGACAAATCTTGACCGAGGGTATTGTAGGTATGTACATTTTTTTAATCATGCATTTATATTATTAAGGATATAGACTATTTGGAGCTTAGTGTATATGGTATTTACTTGACTCTTTAAAGTATTTTGTGTAAAGTTTATTACAATTCAAAGAACAGAACTTAGTCAACTCAAAGAAAAAAAATTTATTGTGAAATAAGTCATGTTTTTATTTCCCCCAAAGAATGTGGTTTGGAGATCATGGCTTAATATTTACATGGCTTCACATATTCAGTTGAAAAGAATAAAATAGTAGATCATCATTGCCACTGGGAGAGGCATTGGAGGTGCTATGCATGGAGGTTTCCGGGACCCTGCCCCACGCCTCTCTCCCTGGGCTGATAGTAACCTCTCTCCTGTAATAAACCATGACTGTGGGCACTACAGCTTTCACCATGAGTTCTGTGGGTTCTAGCAAATTATAAAACCTGACAGTGGTCATGGGAATCCTGGACTCACAGCTTGCATCAGAAGTGAGGATTGTCTCAGAGACTCCCTAACTCTGCAGAAATCACTGATCACATATGGAGTATTCTCGCCCCAAATACATTAAACTTGGCTGTTCATGAGACAACTCCAGAATGTAGAACAGTTAATAAACTGAACTCTCTAAGTATGTCAAAAATCGGAAATCCGATAAAAAAGGTGGACAGGTTTCTCCTCACCACAGAATAAAAGTCTTTGGTTCAGACATTTTAGGCCAGAGCAAGTCCTGCACCTGAACCACTAGGTTGTGTCAAGGGTTTGCTGTGCTTTGTCTGGTGTCAGCCTGGGGCTTGCCAGGCTTGCCAGGTCTCATGAAGTTGCTAAGCCTTAGCTGGTTTGCTAAGCCTACTCAGACATCTCCCCCAAAACTGAGGATGGAGCCCAGCTTCCTTATCACTTATATGGGGGGGGATTAAGTGACAACAGTGTCCAATACACACATATAATTTGTCCAGATTTGGGGTTCAAACAACCCAAGAAGTAAAGGTCCTCCTTCTTCTAAGATTCGTCTTGGATTACAAGCATGGAGATATGGACATTACAAATGCAATACAAGATTTGGATTCCAACCACAGAGACCTACTTTTTAAAACATATTTTTGTTTAATTTTTAAAAGAAAAATCATTCTATACTGGAGTATATAGTTCATTTACAATGCTGTGTTAGTTTCAAGTGTACAAGCTACGTGATTCAGTTATACATACACATATATTTATTAATTTTCAATTTTTTTCACATATAGGTTATTACAGAGTGTTGAGTTCCTGGTGCTATACAGTAGGTCGTTATTAGTTATCTATTTTACATATAGTTAGTGTGTATATGTTAATCCCAAACTCCTAATTTATCTTTCGTACCCACCTCTTCCCTTGGGTAAACATGAGCTTGTTTTCTAAGTCTGTGAGTCTGTTTCTATTTTTTAAATAAGTTCATGGTATCTTTTTTTAGGGGGAAGTGGGCCTTCTCTGGTGACTCAGTGGTAAAGTATCCACCTGCCAATGCAGGAGACCTGTGTTCAATCCCTGAGTCAGGAAGATCCCCTGGAGGAGGAAATGGCAACCCACTCCAGTGTTCTTGCCTGGAGAATCCCAGGGACAGGGGAGCCTGGTGGGCTTCCGTCTATGGGGTCACACAGAGTCGGACATGACTGAGGTGACTTAGCAGTAGCAGGACTCTAGATAGGAGTGTTGTGGTAGCCACATAGAGTGAGATACTGGAATCAGAAATGGTAGGTTTGTTGCCAGAACAGACAAATTGAATAGCTTTAAAAACTGCTATGATATTTGCTTAGTAACATAAAATTAAAATTAAATGGCCATTATTTTGAAACGTTTTGTAAGGAAAGAAATTCTAATCAGTCATAGCAGTTTGGGTGATTATGTTTCTGATTAGGCTAGAAGAAAATACACATAATAAACTGGTTTTATTTTTAAGCATAGAAAATAAGCCTAGTTTTCTTCATTATGATTAAGAAAAAATTACAATGATCAGCCTTAAAATGGTGTCTGAAATTCAAATATGAGGACTAAACACACAGACTAAAATCATAAAAGTGACTCATTTTCTTTTATTGGGAGATTATACATTCTCTATAAATCCTCAAAATACAAGTAAACACTAATTTGTAATAGTTTGTAGTTACCAAATGGAAAACTGGTTATAAAAGAGAATGAAGCAAACATTTCCATGGGGACTCTTGGGAAGTCCAATGAATAATGTGCTCAAAATCCATTCTGGGAAAGGTTTTCTAACCTGATTATCTCTGTAAACATAGAACATTGACTTCTGCATCTGACAATCCCCCATATCAATGGATTAAGTTCACAATAGACTGCCAATCATTTTCCTGCTAACATGACACGAAATACAAAATATGAGAGCTGTTTCAATCTTGATGGGAAAAGATCAATTTTATTTTTTAACCTGTTCAATCCTGTCACTCATGTCCAATAACAATTTACCCTTTAAATGCTACTTAATTTAGCCTTAATTTATTTTCTGGCAAATGACTCGAGGCGAAATTGAATTCAATACTGACTCATTTTCCCTTTTTAACCTTCATCCTTTCAAAAATGCTGAGGTACAAATCACTGTAGCATTTTCAACTTTATTTTTCATGTAATTTATTTAAAGAAGACTATGAGAAAATTAAACAAAAAATCGGTATTGTCTATTTGTTTAGACTACATCAGGTTTCTGCTTACAAGTGAAGTGATCATGTGAACAATTACTAAATTATTCAATGAAAATACATTTGAAGATGTTGGAAAGCACCCAAAATCAAAGAGAAACAGAGGGAGAGTTGAAACTCCGAAAATGAAATTAGAAGAGTTTTAAGTTGTGACTTCTCAGGTCAACGACTCTATCAATCAATTTTCTTGGCTAAAGCAAAAAAAAAAAAAAAACTACAAAAAGCAGGAAACACTGCAGCCTCATTAGTTAAAGGTGCCAGATATCAGCATTCAGGACAGGAATTGAAGTTGGAAAATGTGAAGGGAAAATCCAGGGCAGCCTGATGATATCTGGGAGTAAAACAACCTACAGTGAATACTCCCAGGAGATGGAGAGGAAAGACTGCCTTCACCAAATAAAGACAGGAGAAAAGGGAGAGGGAGAATCATGACGCATGGAAGATGCCCTGGGAACTTTACTTAGAATAGGGAAGCAAGGTTTATGCTCCAAATCGAGGGTGAGATGGGCAAGGTGGGAAAATTTCTCTGAATTAATATAAAAATAAAGAGA
This sequence comes from Moschus berezovskii, assembly GCF_049115385.1. NCBI lineage: Eukaryota > Metazoa > Chordata > Mammalia > Artiodactyla > Moschidae > Moschus > Moschus berezovskii. The sequence continues at coordinate 40,361,918 of NC_142474.1, read as the reverse complement.
AGAAAAATAGTTTATTATATATATATGCATGTATATATGTTTTATATAATAAAATAAGAATGGTGGTGTTGGTGGTTTAGTCAATAAGTCCTGACTCTGTGAGATCCTGCGGACTGTAGCCTACCAGGCTCCTCTATCCATGGGATTTCCCAGGCAAGAATACTGAAGTGGGTTGCCGTTTCCTTCTCCAGGGGATCTTCCTGACCTGGGGATTGAATCTGCATCTCCTGAATTGCAGGTGGATTCTTTACTGCTGAGCCACCAGGGAAGCCTAAAACAAGAATATCAAACAATTATGTTCACAGTCCTACTTATATCTGTTTGTATGTGTGCTGCTGCTACTAAGTCACTTCAGTCGTGTCCGACTCTGTGTGACCCCATAGACGGAAGCCCACCAGGTTCCCCCGTCCCTGGGATTCTCCCGGCAAGAACACTGGAGTAGGTTGCCATTTCCTTCTCCAAGTTTGTATGTGTGTGTGTGTGTATAAAATGGTAGAGACAAATATACGAAGAAAATCATAGAGGAAAAATTGCTACAATAGAAGAACTCAAAACTGCCTTATTGAAGCTGCACCCTGTACCCCATGAATGAATGTGACAATCTGAGTAAAGCCATGTTTTGTGAAATCTGAAAATCCTAAGGATGAAGAAAAAATTATAATACCTTACAGAAATAAAAAATGAGTTTCCTATGGAGCCACAGAAATCAAAACAAATTCATACTTCCCCATGGCTTCACAATGGGAGAGAAACTAAAATCAAGTGGTCTCATGCCTCCCAGACATCAGAAGCCAGGAGGACAATGGAATGTGCCCTTCAAATTCTGAAAGAAAATAATTTTCCTCCTAGAAGTTATGCTTATCAGATCTATCCAGTGAGCAGAGAACAGATATCTTCGGATAGGCAGTGGCTGGAAGTGCTCACCCCTTGGGGGCCATTTCTGTCAAAGTTGTTTAGGTTTTCATGGTTGGGCATCCTCTTCCTGACTGTCTGCCTTATTCACTTCTCCATATTAATTTCCACAATGTATTTCTTCTCAGCATCTCTATCTCCCCTCCCCCACCCCTTCCTCTCTGTGGGCACCGCATCCATGTCCACCTCTTCCCCACAGGACACTAATTCATCCCTCACATAGACCTCACCGCTTTCTGAAATATATTCATCTCACAAGATGTGCTTCTCAGAGACCTTAGGATAGAGTTTCATTACGTTAGTGTGGCCATGATGCTCTGGTCCTGTAGCTGGAATCTTCAGAAGGGGAACTGCGTTCTCCAAAGTCACTCGAATCAGTTACACCATGGTTCCAACACTATGTTATTATTTTATGGATCACATTTTCTGGATCTCCCTCTCTGTTTTCAGGATCTTACCCCACATTCTTCAATCTGCCTGAGTGATTCTCTCCCAACTCTCATCCTTTCTAACTCTTACTCATTGTCATTCCCTATCTCTCACTTCTCTGGACTTTTGGTTAATGCAATGACCATGTTAATTTTTGACATCAACATACACAATCAAAATGCAAGCAAAATTCACCATCATAGTAGCTAGTGAGAACTTTAGGTTAAATTAGCTGAATATAGGTTCATTCCAATGTTACAGGGTCTGTAACTGAAGTATTATAATAAAATATTATTAAAGTTTTGTATTCCAACTCCCATGTGGTGCAGATTTAATAACGACAATCTTCTCTTTTTTTTCATTTCCAGGAATACTTTCTTCCAGGGAGAGAGTGGCAATGGTAGCGTGGCACAGAGGGAACAGAAATAATCCAGATGATACTACTGTGCATTGTAGTATGAATAGAAACTTTCAATGTTCATGATAATCATGAAAATATTGCTACATTTTTATTGAAGAAATTACAAACTTAGAGACTAATTGCAAAAATTGTAAACAACCATGTACCCTTAATTTAGATTCACTCATCGTTAATGCCTCCCTCTCTCTCATGTGCGGTCGTCATCCTTTCCCTCCTTCTGCCCCTTCATGACATCTGTCTGGTTATTACTATGGCTGACTCACAAAGAGCACGTTGCAGATATGTCAGTCCTTCCACCCTAAAGACATCCTCATCTATCTCCTAAGAGCAAAGCGGTCACCTTACGCATCTACTGTGTGATCGGCAAATTCAGAAAATGTCTCATGGTACAACAGCAGTCTGCCTTATAGACAATATTCACATTTCACTAATCATTCTGGTACAGTTCTTTTTCAGCACTGCTTTTTCAAGTCAGCATGCAGTCTGATGTCAGGTGCTTTGCTTAGCCACCTCGTCTCCCTCTGAAACAGCTCCTCAGCCTTGTCATTTATGACATTCACTTTTTTGAGGAATGTTTTCAAACTGGCCCTTTGTGGGTTTCTGACAGCTTCCTATGTGAGACTCAGGAGGCTGTGGTTGGTTTGTTGGCAGAGATGCACCCTGAATTGTGTGGAAGCCTCAGCTCACCACACTGGGAGATGCAGAACTGTCCCCACTAGTGGATGTGGACTCTAGGCACGGCGCTGCGATGGGACCTGTCAGCTTTCTCCACTGTCAAGTTACCTTTTCCCATTGTCGCAAATAAGTTACCTTTGGCGAGATACCGTGAGGCTGTTTAAACATCTTGATCCCAACAAACTTTTGCTTCATGATTTTAACATTTATTGATGGCTGTTGCCAGGATCAGTTATTACTGTTGCGGTTGCTAACTGGTGATTTTAGTACCTCCATCATTTATTACTTGGCATTCCACCATAAATTAGGCTCTCATTCCTCCACCTCCACTTTGTAAAGCTAACTTAATCATGTTCACTGAAATGAACCTTGTAAATATTAAGCTATAGCTAAAACAGCACAGAGGTGTACCTTTGATATATAGTATATCAGTGGACCACTGCATGGACAACTCAATCTGAATTCAGTTCTGATTTTACTGATAACATGAATGGTTGTTAGGAAAATCACTTCACATCTCTAAGTTTTAGTATTTGCATCTATCCAAGGAGGGTTAGGCTATGTTTTTTCCAGTGGTCATGTATGGATGTGAGAGTTGGACCGTGAAGAAAGCTGATCGCCAAAGAATTGATGCTTTTGCACTGTGGTGCTGAAGAAGACTCTTGAGAGTCCCTTGGACTGCAAGGAGATCCAACCAGTCCATTCTAAAGGAGGTCGATCCTGGGTGTTCATTGGAAGGACTGATGCTAAAGCTGAAACTCCAATATTTTGCCCACCTCATGCGAAGAGTTGACTCACTGGAAAAGTTGACTCTCTGATGCTGGGAAGGATTGTGGGGGGGGGGGGAAGGGAACAACAGAGAATGAGATGGCTGGATGGCATCACCGACTTGATGGACATGAGTTTGAATGAACTCCGGGAGTTGGTGATGGACAGGGAGGCCTGGTGTGCTGTGATTCATGGAATCGCAAATCGCAGAGTCGTTCAGGACTGAGCGACTGAACTGAACTGAACTGAACTGAAGGGATGGTTTTCACTACTTTGGATCAACATTTTTTTTCAGTTTTGATAGTCTATAACTCAAAATGTTTCAATTGGTGTTTGTGTGACCCTTGTATGGCAACCCACTCCAGTATTCTTGCCTGGAGAATCCCAGGGACAGGGGAGCCTGATGGGCTGCCATCTATGGGGTCACACAGCGACTTAGCAGCAGCAAAGATTTGTAAGAGAGGAAATTCCCCCTTCTCTGTCTCAAAGCCAGCTTGATTAATTGCAATTGGCCAAAAACTGGCAATGACTCCCTAACACCATTAACTTATTTTGGCTCTCATTAAACTTTTAAATTCACTTACTTTCCCTTGACCTTGTCTATTCCAAGCTTATTCTCATCAGTGTTTTTTCTTCGGCAACCATATTTGGAAAACACACAGATTGAGCACCAGTGTGGGAGGAATTCATACAGCTAAAAAACATTCCCTGAAATGATCACGGGTATTTCAGTTTGCTTCAGGATTAATTATAGTCCTGAAGTTCCCACACTGAGGCCGTCTGTGGGTTAGATACCTAGACTGAGAGAGTTGTCAGCCCAATCATGACATTCAAGGGGAGTGATTGACTAAAACACAATCTGTACCAATTTTGCCGTAAACTTTAAAAAAGCCATATAATGGTTTAAAAAATGACCATAGATGTGTTCAGAGCAAATTCTACCTTATAAATTCTGAAACTATAAGAAAATCTGCTTGAAAACTAAAGATTGACAAAATATATAACTCCAGCAGCCATTTAGAAATGATAATTTTAACATCATTGCTAATACTTAATACCAATCTAGAGTGCAGAATGAAAAATCATCCTGAATATAATATATGGAATGTAAAATAGTTGAGCAGATATTAAAGGTTTAAAGTTTCCATTCCATAAGCATCAATATATTTGCTTGCTTCTCTTGACATTGTTCAGAGAATAAATCGTGTGTATATAAAACAATTTGTTACTTTCAGGCCTGTCACTTTAAAACTGTAAATTTTAAGTTGAAAAATATTAAGGAAGGTTTAGAATTCCACTGTGATTTTTCTAGAAATAAAATATTTGAAAAAATGCATGATTAATGGTCACTCTATCTATATCTATCATCTGTGTTTGATATGTATATGCATATCTGTGCATAAATATATCTCTCTAAATATATGATCATAATAGATCATTTTTATTGAGTACTTCTTTAGAAAGAGATGCTAAGCACTTCACCTGAATTATGACTTTATGTATATTATGTCATTCAGTCTCCTTAATAACCCTATGAGATAACTACTGCCACTGTCCCATTTAGCAGTCAAGGAAATCAAGTCAAAAGCAATTAAGTGAATTGTGTATAGCAAGACTATTAATAAATGGTTGAACACACTGGGGAAATGGACAGCTAAGCACTAAGTATTTTGTTCTTAAGATTTATTTAAACTAATAATCTATGTATAGATGCATTATTTTATTTTTTATAAAACATATTTATAACATCTATAATACATAACATATATAATATAAGATATGAGTGTGTGTGTGTGTGTGTGTGTGTGAAGTCGCTTCAGTTGTGTCCAAGTCTTTGCGATCCCATGGACTGCACCTGCCAGGTTCCTCTATCTATGGGATTTCCCAGGCAAGAATACTGGAGTTGGTTGCCATGTCCTGCTCCAGGGGATCTTCCCAACCCAGGGATAGAACTTGAATCTCCTGTGGCTACAGATTCTTTACTGCTAAGCCACTGGGGAAGCCCATATAATACACACACACACACACACACACACATATATATATATATACACACTTATAGCTCTTTTACATACTAATTTGCATCTGATTTAATATTTACATATACACATATGTATTATATGATCACAAAAACATTATGTACATAGAAAATTCCCATCCTTTTTTTCAACAGATGAGTCCAGAATGCCATGTAGGTTGTCCTGGTTACAATTTGATAGAATTGTGTCTGTGTTCTCTTGGCCAGTGTTAACTTTTAAACCTTGTAAGACCCCAAATTGTGGGAATGGAAAGCAAACACATTCTATGGAAGTATACAGTGAGGGGTCTGCTCTTACCCTTGTCCCTTGCTTCTTGGTTCTTAACTATGGTGTACAAACACAATGCCTTGGCTATGGATTTAAGAGTCAAACAGAATATTTTAGGACCACAACCTGAACTTGAAGGGCGCTACCCCCTGATCGAGCCTTCAATGGTTCGGTCTACATTCTGTCACCTGTTTAAGGATGAGGGTCATCCTGGGTGAGATCCCTCTGTCTCGTTCCTTTGCTGTAAAGTTAGGTGTTTGTTGGTCATGATTAACAGGTTTTCAGAAAGTCCACAGATGGTGACTGGAATTCTCTTGCTTTCTCTTGATCCAACAAATGGTGGCAATTTGATCTCTGGTTTGAACCTTTACCTAACATTCCAGGTTCCCAAGCAATATTTTTCTTTACAGCACAGGACTTTACTTTTACCACCAGACACATCCACAGCTGAGTGACATTTCTTTCTGGAGCTATTAGTAATTATCCTCTGATCTCCCCAGTAGCATACTGGACACCTTCTGACTTGGGGGCTTATCTTCCAGTGTCACGATTTTTCCTTTTCATACTGCTCATGGGGTTCTTGTGGCAAGAATACTGGAGTGGTTTGCCATTTCCTCCTCCAGTGGGCCACGTTTGGTGAGAACCCTTCACTATGACCTGACTGTCTTGGGTGGCCCTGCACAGTGGGGCTCATAGCTTTGTTAGTTAACAAGCCCCTTCACCACAACAAGGCTGTGATCCACGAAGGTGTAGACATGTATCTGAGTAGCTGAACTGCTTCTCTGTTTTGTATGCTTTCCAGCACCTCTCCCACCCTGCCACCTCTCTCACATTCAGTTGTTAAGGCACGTCTCTGGAACCTGTCTAACCTTGTATTCGCCAAATTGAAGAGCCAGGAAAGTTTCCATCACAAGTTAAGGGTTAGGAAAATCAAGGCTCCGGATTGCTGATTCCAGTGATAGTGGCACCAGCCTTTCCTTAGTCCAGCATGCTTCCAGGAGTTAAGAGCTACTTCAAGGTTAGGAGGTAAAAATTCAGGGCAAAAGGTTTGAGGACCACCAAGGTGGGTGATCTCTTCCTACCTCTTAAACGGCTTTTGTTCACCAGAGGCCGTGTTTTATGTAACAATTCTAAACACTTAAAAAGCACCTCATTAAGCAAGCATGCAAAAATGAAAGCAGTGTGGAGCCAATTGGGTGCAGTTAATTTTTAATTATTCTCTCTCTCCACTCTGACTTTGCTTATTTTTAAGCAGATAGAAGGCTAGAACCCACCCGAGGGAAAATCACCAGTTCTATCTGAATGGGAATGTCATTACAGTACCCAGTTCAATCATAGGTTATGAGTGAGACTGACACTTTTCAGAGCACCTTGTTTTTTCCTCTTTAAATGTCATCATGACACAGCCTTGTCTCCACAAAGCCAAGGTGCACAGAAATGTACAAAAGAGGTGGTGCTCACAGTCCCCTGGCTCCCACTCAAGGGAAAGTCCTGTCCCAACTACAAGGAAAACACCGGGGCCTGAATTAAGAAGGAAATATTAACATCAATTAGAAAAACACACTGATCTTTTCACAGTGAGTGGAATAACCGGCCTTTATCATATGGAGATTTAAACAATAAAAGGAAAATTTGGGCTGCTATGAAAGATTAGATTGGTTTTAAATCATCCACATATTCAAAGTTTTGCTGCTTTTCACCAAAACACCCTAATCTTTCCCTGGAACAGTACCAGTCTGTAATGGCTGACAAAATCCACCAGGCTGGCTGATCCTTTATGAAATGATGAGAGGAAAAACCCAGAGTTTGTCAAAGGTGCTGTCATGCAATTGGGGCACCTATGTCAGAAGATGCGGAGTTAGAATTGGGACATAATATTAGGGGTCGCACAACTTATTTAACTTTTTTCCAGATCTATCAATCACAGATACTGTAAAATTACACACAAAAATAAAGTCAAGGGAACGATAGTCATTGTCACTCTAAATCCTCTGACAATACAGATTTTAAGGTAAACCTTTTGGGAGTGCATACATTCTCAGGAATGAGAACAATTACAGTCAGCTCCCAGTAACAAATAAATCAAGAGTGTGAACTTCTTGTTGATGGATTGATAAGTGTTGATGTTTAAATACAACAATGTTGTAAGTTGTTACTGTATGTGTATCACGTCGCATCCTACTTATCAAGTGTAAATCAATTTCAGTTTCTCTAAGATAAACATGAAATTCTGATAGCTTTTTCTAATATAAAAAGTATCCTAGTCTATCTCACCTTGCAGATAAGCCTAAATGGAAGTGCCCATATTAAAAGTAGGATTTCTTAATACTTTTGAGTTGTTCTGTTTTTCCCATTTTGCAATAGTTTTGCTGCTTGAAAGAACTGCCGCAACAGAATGTTTTATCTGGAATTATACTGACTTGATTTTACAAAAATCAGTAATATGAGTACTAACTATTTTAATCGGGCTTTCCAGGTGGTGCAGTGGTAAAGAATCTGCCTGCCAATGCAGGAGATACTGGAGACACGGGTTGGATCCCTGGGTTGGGAAGATCCCCTGGAGCAGGAAATAGCATCCTATTCCAGTATTCTTGCCTGGGAAATTCCATGGACAGAGGAGCCTTGTGGGCTACAGTCTGTGGGGTCACAAAGAGTCAGACACGACTGAGTAGCTGAGCACATGCAAGTATTTTAATTGGTGGACACAAGTACTGTACACTCCATAAAGTTGTTAAGTTAGTTGTCAGCCCACTTTACGTGTCCTCAAATCCCCAGATTGGTGCATTTATCTTGAGAGCCTTTGGGTGTTTCCTCTATAACCCATAGATCCAGGGACATACACATGTTTCTAATTGACTTGAACTTAGCTCATCGAAGTCTGGTTTTGTGGAGGAAATGCGATGTCCAAGAAGCTGCTGGGAGGCACTTTTCTTGGAAAAAGGAAGTAATGTTCTTTGATTTTTGTAGTTCACCAGCTGACATCTAAAGATTGGAATTTAGTTCCAATGTATGAAATCACCAAGTTCAAGTGCATTCTAAATTGGGCCTGGCACCGTGCCATCGCTGACTAGAATGATGTCGTAGTATGAGGCTAAAAGCAAAGAAACACCACCTCTGGACCAAAGAAGGAGAAATTGCACTTCCAGGATTTCTTTCTCTTGAAATTCCCTTTGGTTGAGGCCAAGACGCTTGTGTACAGACATGGTCAATCTGTGATGTCATATTTCCCAGTAATTCTACAACAAATTTATAGCTCCTTGAGGAAATTCATTTAACATCTTAACAATTCCCTTTAGTGTTTTCTAAAGATTTTATTGCTCCATAGAATCCTTCCAATCTGCAATAAATACTATGTTTATACTTTGATAGCTCCATTTCAAAAAGTAAACCATGTGTTCCTTTCAACATTTTTGGAGAAAGCAACCCCTGCAGTGGGGAGTTCAAGACTTCAGAGCCACAAACCTTGGAATATTTCTGCTTTCTTGGTGACATGATCATGTACAAAATCCTCTGTACATCAGCTTTTTCATATATATAATGGATAATAATGCTCTCCTGCAATTATGGCAAAAAATGTAAATGATATCATACCTGAAAAACAAGTAATCGTGGTTGACATTCCTAGCCACTCAGCAAATGCTAATTTCCTTCCTTCTTTCTGCCTGGAACAGGAAACCTCCCTGCCATTATTGACAACTAGCCCGTATAAAGAGTTTTGTTAGATAACAAAAACTTGCTTTTAATCACATTTCAGGGAGTGAAATTCCTATGGCAACTGAGATTTATTATCTTCTTGGAGACCTCAAAGAGTTCAGTGGAACTACATTTTGAATTTGAATTTAAACATATTTAATTAAAAATTTCATCATGCCTGGTTGACTTTTTGACCTCCCTACAAAGAAGAGAAAGATTGGAGAGCCTCTGGCCACATTCCTCTCTCTCTTTCTCACCTGCAGCTTTCCTTTGTTCACTGCTCTGTCAAGCATCTTATCAGCTCTGACAATATTCATCAGGTCTGTGAGCTGATCCACCGGCACACTGTTGGGAAGAAATGCCGTTGTGAGGATTCTTATTCCATCATAGAGCTGTTTGGTTTTTTTTTAATAAAGTGACAATAAAAATATTTGTTTGGGTCTGTAAGTTAAAATAATTGTTAAAGTCATTCTCTAATGTTTGCATTTAGAAAATACTCACAATGAACTGTTTCACCAAAGCATGTCCATGGTCTGTGTGAATGGGGTAGGTAATCTTAACCCACGGACCCTAGGTAACCCATCCTGCATACAGGTTGCTATCTGTTCCCTCACCTGCTCTCCGAGAGAGAGATCTCACTGGTACCCGCCACCACGAGCAACAGCTTTTAGAAATGATTTAAGGTTGTTTTTCACTCCAGTGTCTCTGTTCTCTTGTCTCTGTTCTTAAACATTAATCATCTCCAAATTCATGAGCAGTATTCATTAAAAGTGCTTTTTGTTTGTAGCTAGTAACATTCAAACTCAAATCAGTCAACCGTAAAGGAAATCAACCCTGAATATTCTTTGGAAGGACTGATGCTGAAGTTCCAATACTTTGACCACCTGATGTAAAGAACCAGTTTGTTAGAAAAGAACCTGATGTTGGGAAAGATTAAGGGCAGGAGGTGAAGAGGGCAACAGAGGATAAGATGGTTGAATAGCATCACCAAATCAATGGACATGAGTCTGGGCAAACTCCAGGAGATAGTGAAAACAGGGAAACCTGGCATGCTGTAGCCCATGGGGTTGTAAAGAATCAGATATGACTTAGCCACTGAACAGCAGCAATAGCACTCAGCTTTATAAACGAATGTGAAAGATCTAGCTAAGAAAGTTGTCTGTACACACAGCCAGGAGCAGACCTGGCAAATGTAACATTCTCTTGAGGGTGCTTTTTTAGCGTGTTTCTAATCATGTTGGTTGAAAAAACTGTCATGTGGTACCCACATGGCTGAGAATTATCTCTGATACTGATCTGAGTTTGTTGACAGAGCAGAAAAAATGGAGAGTTATTGAACACCCAATGAGCAAATGTATAATCCAGGATAAAGGAATTTTATAATAACATACAAAAGGGTTCTGGGATTTAACTTCTGTTTTTTCTTCATTATGACATTGATTATGGTGCATGCTATGGGCTGAATGTAGTGTCCCCCCAGATTTGTGTTATTGAAACCTAATCCCCAGTGTGATGGTGTTAGGAGGTGGGGACTCCAGAGGGTGATGAGGTCGTGAGGGTGGAGCCCCATGCCAGGATTAGTGCCCTCGCAAGAAGTGTGAGAGACATGAGCTCCCTCTGCCAGGGAGGACACAAGAGGCATCCTTTACAATCCAGGTGCAGGTCCTCACCAGACCCTGGATCTTCAGACACTTCGATCTTGAACTTCTTAGCCTCTGGAAGAGTGAAAAATCAATGTCTTCTTGTTGTGGTATTTTGTAATAACAGACTGAGCTAACTAAGTCAGTACCTGTAGGCAGCAGTAATTCAAAAATAATCACTTTTATTTTAAAAAAAAACTAGGAATAAAACTACCACATGACACAGCAATCCCATCACTGAGCATATACCCTGAGAAAGTCATAACTGAAAATGACCCATGTACCCCAGTGCTCACTGAGGCACTATTTACGGTACATTGGAGCTATTTACAGTAGCTAGGACATGGAAGCAACCTAGATGCTGACGAATTGATGAAGAAAATGTGGTACCTTCATACAGTGGACTACTGTTGATGTTCAGTCATCAATATTCTGTTCTGTTCTGTTCAGTCGCTCAGTCGTGTCCGACTCCTTGCGACCCCGTGGACTGTAGCCTACAAGGCTTCTCCATCCATGGGATTCTCCAGGCAAGAATACTGGAGTGGGTTACCATTTCCTTCTCCAGGGGATCTTCCCGACCCAGGGATTGAACCCGGGTCTCCCGCATTGGAGGCAGACGCATTAACCTCTGAGCCACCAGGGAAGCCCTAATCAATATTACTCAGCCATAAAAAAGAACTAATTTGAGTCAGTTCTCGTGAAGTGGATGAGATTGTTATACAGAGTGATGTATGTCAGAAAGAGAAAGACAGATATTGCATATTAAGACATGTATATGGAATCTAGAAAAGTGGTCCAGATGAACCTCTCTTCAGGGAAGGAATGGGGACGCAGATGTAGAAAACGGACTTGTGGACACAGTGGGGGAAGGAGGGACTGGGACGAATGGTGGAATCAGCATCGACATACATACAACACCATGTGTAAGACAGATAGCTGGTGAGAAGTTGCTATTCAACACAGGGAGCCCAGACTGGTGCTCGGTGATGACCTAGAGGGGTGGGGTGGGGGAGGGGAGGGTGGCTCAAAAAGGAAGGGATGTGTGTGTACTTAGGGGTGATTTGCATTGCTGTACAGAAGAAACCAACACAACTTATAAAGCAATTTACCCCCATAAAAAATAGATTAAAGAGAACAAAAGCAATCACCTCTGTGGTTTAATCTGAATTTTAATTTGTATGTTTTCTAGATTATGTGTGCACATTTCTGTGTGTTCCATACTCTCATGGACCTTCCTGGCTAATGCTGGGATACCATATCTGTGTGAATCCTGATTAGATTTCTGAATTTTTGTTTTCTAAATATTTAAGTTCTCTTTTAGCCCATTGTCTTACAATGGTAATTTGCAGGAAGAGCCATGAATCAAATGTTCTTGTCAAATCAACTCATTTGTCCATTTGCTTCTCCCTTCTCCTCTTAAAGTAGTTCCTCTTTTATTACACCCTCTGACTCAGCTTTCCTGTAGTGTTGATGAGGGGATAGAATAAAAACTGAAATGGTAGTCTCCATTTTTCATTATGACTTTTCCCAGTTTTCACAGTAGCTAAGGAAAGAGAAGAAATCACACACAGTGTTCAGAGAATGGTCTCTCAGTCTCAGTTTGATTAATGTGTTAGGTAGGGTCATCTTAGATGCTGGGGTGCCCTGGGCACTGTAGGATGTTTCATAGCATCCACCCATTAGATTCTTGGGACAACTTCCTCCCTCACCAAGAAAATTTAAAAAATGTGTCCAGATATTGTCAAATATCATCTTGTAGAGACAACAATCACCCTCTGTCGAGGACAACTGGTTTAAAGCCATTACTTTTTAAAAAAAAAAAAATATTTTATTTATCTTTAAACATTTTTTAAAGACTTTTTTATGTGGACCATTTTTAAAGTCCTTTTTATTTAATTTGTTACAATATTGCTTCTGTTTTATGTTTTGGTTTTTTGGCTGCAAGGCAGATGGGGTCTTAGCTCCCTGACCAGTGATCAAACCTGTATTCCTTGAATTGGGAGACAAAGTCTTATCTACTGGACCGCCAGAGAAATACCAAGCCACTATATTATATTCAGAAAGGATATTTTCATGTGCAGTTACTTGAACTGCTTGGCATTAAGTGATATGCAAAGTAATTTATTAGTAGTAAACTATGCTGTGCTGTGCTTAGTCGCTCAGTCATGTCCTACTCTTTTTAATCCAATGGACTGTAGCCCTCAAGGCTCTTTTGTCCATGAGGATTCTCCAGGCGAGAATACTGGAGAGGGTTGCCATGGTTTCCTCCAGGGAATATTCCTGACCCTGGGATTGAACCTAGGTATCCCGCATTGCAGGCAGATTCTTTACCGTCTGAGCCACCAGGGAAGCCCAAGAATACTGGAGTGGGTAGCCTATCCCTTCTTCAGGGGAACTTCCCAATCCAGGAGTTGAACTGGGGTCTCCTGCATTGCAGGCGGATTCTTTACCATAGTAATTACAATACAATAATATTTTATTTACCTTGATCACTCACTATAGACAAAACACTATGTTAAATTCTGCACATGCATAATCTAATCTTATCCTTCACACAGACTCTCTTCTTGAAGTGTATATAGACCTGGACAGGATGTACAAGCAAACTGAGAGCGTCAAATCCTAATGCCTTAAAGGCTGCTCAATTTGTCCATTGGCATCACCTAATGCACCTTCCTTACTTCATTCAGCATCAGTTTATCTGTTTTACTTTTTAAACATTTTAAAAATATTTTCAGCCATTGATTTTGATCAGAATGAGAAATCACTAAAACATACTTACCTCAGATTTCTCCTTTGAAATAAATCCCACCATTCTATTTTATTTTTCTGTGGTCTCATCAGTGTCAGACAATACATTTAATTGATTTTCCTTTCTGTTCTATAGCAATTGCATCAAATTGCGAATTTAAGTGCATTCTTGCCTCTTGAACTGTCACTTTGGGAAGTAAACTGGTGATGGAGTCTGTCTTTGGCCCTTGAGAATTATTAGTACAATGATATTACTTTGTTTCACAGATTTTCTTCTCCAATGATGAAAATTGATTTTTAGTATGCAGGGCAAGATTTTTTCAATAGAAAGAAATGCACAAGTAATACAATTCCTATCTGATGTCATATGACTTGTTTTACATACACAATTTTCACATAGGACAGAAGAAGAGAGATTCTTATTTTTATTAAAACACTCACATTCATCGATGATAATTTCTCCAGAATATTGTCCTGTTATCAGAAAAATCTGTGGGCAGCTTGTCCAAAGGAGGGAGTAGAAATTCATAACTCACTGTCAAGTCACTGACGCACTGGTCGAGGCTGAAATTAAAACTGTGTCTCAAGACAGATTGACATTCAAGGCCAAGTTTCTTCCATCTCCTACAATTGATGATAGAATTTCACTGGATGGGCTCATCTGGACAACTTGAAAAATTATTTCATATCCTGAACTCCAGTGATTAATAAGTATTTTATTCCTCTCAATAAATCACAGACTTATGGAAGATAAATGAACAACCTTTTCTATGTCCAGAGTGCATCAATAAAGAATTCTGTATGTTAAAGAAAAAGTGACTCCCAAGTTAGAAATGTTAAACATGCTATTGAATTCCAGAAGTAAAGTATGAGAATGACCAGCTCCTTTAGAGCTATTGGGCTTCCTTGTGCTATAACCATTGAGCACAGTCAGGACCTATTTCCTATGTGTTCTATTTCTCTGGCTCCTATGTCCCTGTCTAGAAAGAAATAAAACTTTTGAAGAAACAACAAGAATTGTCAGACATGAGTTTCATGGATCATTTCAATCTATGTGTAGGGGCCAGGAGGGTGCCTGGCAGTGTGGGCCTTTACATCATCCAAGGGAGAAGAAAGGGTGCCATGGACACAGTTCAGCTTTGATTTTGACAAATGCCAGGGAGAGTTGCATCATTTAAGAGCAAATGAAGTAACAGCAAATAAAGGGCTAGAGAATGTGACAAGCAATATTAAACAAGAAAGTTGTTCACCAGAAGAACAAATTTCACAAGCAATTACAGGGAAGTTTCTAAAAATCCCTGCTTGTTCTTCTGAAAAAATCCAATTTGAAGTGATTGCTGGTCATGACTTCCATATTAAATTGAAAATATAATGTTTAGACTTGTGGTTGCCAAGGGGGAGAGGGTGGGGAAGGATGGATTGGGAGTTTGGGGTGAGCCGATGCAAACTATTATATATGGAATGGATAACCAGCAAGGTCCTACTGTATAGCACATGGAACTATATTCAATATCTTCTAATAAACCATAGTGGAAAAGAATATGAAAAAAGGATATATACATATATATGTATAACTGAGTCAGTGAGTTATACAGCAAAAATGAACATAACATTGTAAATCAACCATACTTCAATAAAATAAAAAGTGAAGGTTAATAATTTATAATTTATCCCATTTTTATTCACATGATATTTCCATCATCTTCTATATTCCAGATGTTGTGCAAAGCACTTCAGTTCAGTTAAGTTCAGTCACTCAGTCATGTCCAACTCTTTGCGACCCCATGGGCTGCAGCACACCAGGCCTCCCTGTCCATCACCAACTCCGGGAGCTTGCTCAAACTCATGTCCATTGAGTTGGTGATGCCATCCAACCTTCTCATTCTCTGTTGTCCACTTCTCCTCCCACCTTCAATCTTTCCCAGCATTAGGGTCTTCTCCAATGAGTCAGCTCTTTACATCAGGTGGCCAAAGTATTGGAATTTCAGCTTCAACATCAGTCCTTCCAATGAATATTCAGGACTTATTTCCTTTAGGATGGACTGGTTGGATCTCCTTGCAGTCCAAGGGACTCTCAAAAGTCTTAACCAACACCACAGTTCAAAAGCATCAATTCTTCAGTGCTCAGCTTTCTTTATAGTCCAACTCTCACGTCCATACATGACCACTGGAAGCACTTAGGGATAAACTACTACATAAGATAGTTACAATATTTCATTGCTTACCAGCTCGTCACCATTTAGCCTAATCAGTTCAGTTCAGTTCAGTCGCTCAGTTGTGTCCGACTCTCCGCGACCCCATGAATCACAGCACGCCAGGCCTCCCTGTCCATCACCAACTCCCGGAGTACACTCAAACCCCAAATATTAATATTTTTGCCATTCCAGAAAATAAGATCAATAATATGAAGAATAAAACCTGCTCATCATTAAATATATTGAAAAGACGGTAAAAAAACTAATTAAGTATTTTGTGTGTATGGGCTGCAGGGAACAGGCCACATTTGTGGCCTGGACACAGTGGTGGAAAGACAGATGACAGGAGAAGAAAATCTGCTCTTACTTGTCTTCAGTTCTATGTCAGGACAATTGCTGCCATCCAATCAGTACAGAAATTGGAAAGGAGAAGTCATCCTAAGCTAAGCTGCTGGTGAGAACAGGCGGACCAGCTGCCTTTGAGGGTTCACTTCTGAAGAACACCCCCTCCAAACACAAGAAAGCGGGAACAACACACAGTAAAGAGATTTACCTATCGATTCTGCACCCCCTGAAAAGTTTAAAAATGAAACCATGGCTGGACGGGTCCACTATAAGGGAGCCAGATTACCAGCAGTGGTTCTGCACACCCTGCTTTGGCCCATCCTCTCCACTCTAGCCGACCTCACCTGGAGGTGCACAGCCCAGAACCTGCCTCTGGTCTGCCTCTGACACACCCAACATGTCTCATGTGGTGGTGAGAGTCCCAGAGAGAATGAGGTCAAAGGCCAATGGCTAAAATCCTGAGGATTGCAGCTATGACTGGAGTGACAACGGATGAGCCACTACATAAAAATAAATAAAAATAAAAGATGAGGAATTTAAGATAAAAAAAATTCTTAAGAAGATGAAGGGTATTTTTCATCTGAGACAGAAATAAGAATTTACAAAATATTGAACAGAAGTAGTAGATACAACTGGAGAAGGCCATGGCAAACCACTCCAGTACTCTTGCCTGGAAACTCCCATGGACGGAGGAGCCTGGTAGGCTGCAGTCCATGGGGTCGCTGAGAGTCAGACACAACTGAGCAACTTCACTTTCACTTTCCACTTTCATGCATTGGAGACGGAAATGGCAAGCCACTCCAGTATTCTTGCCTGGAGAATCCCAGGAATGGGGGAGCCTGGTGGGCTTCCGTCTATGGGGTCGCACAGAGTCGGACACGACTGAAGTGACTTAGCAACAGCAGCAGCAGTAGATACAACACTTAGGAGCTGAAATCAAGGAAGCAAGCACCTGGGGCAGAAGTAAGATGGTGGGATCTGCAGAATGATTGGGGCAAAAGATGCAGGTGAGGAAGCCTAGGAAAAAACAGAAACAGACCTTCACAAATGGAAACATCAACGGCTAAATCACAGGAGTCCTGTAAGAAAAGAACAACTGAAAGAGATGGGGAATTTTAAGATCCCCTCGTGGCAGGCTTCAAGGACCCAATACAGTATTATTGACTATAGCCACCACAATGCACATTTGATCCCCAGATCATTTTATAACTGGAAGTTTATGTCTTTGAATCATAATTTCTGTAGATAATAATTGTGTTTTTAAATAAAAATTTTAAATGAATATTTAGATCTCTTGGGTTATTTTTAATTGATATTTAATATTATTTATTATTAACTGGGGGCTTCCCAGGTGGCACTAGTGGTAAAGAACCCACCTGTCAATGCAGGAGACATAATAGATGCTGGTTGAATCCCTGGGTTGAGAAGATTATTAACTAAAATACATAAAGCTTCTAGCAAATTGTTTGTATAGTTTATTCTGATATTAATGAAAAGGAATATATGAAAAGTAGTAGTTTACATTGAATTATTTTATTTAAGATTATTAAATGCTTTTAAGCATTGTAGTTTAGAGAATTTTGAATTATCCATGCCATTGTTTTTTAAGAGGATTGGGAAAATTGATAAATAACAAGAGGCTTTTTGAGCAGCAATAGTGACATGTCTGTTTACTTATTGAAGTGTGTCTCTTGGTCAAGACTAACTTTCTTGAGCAGAAATTAGCTTCAACATCCTGTTCTTTGTTGACTTTTGCTTGAACCTAGTAGGTGTTCAAGAAAATTTTGTTGAAGCAAAATGACGTCTTGTCATTGACCACGGCCCCACTCCTGCAGAGCTTGCCATAGGGAAACATGTAGCAGTTGATTTTAATCAAGATTCTCTGAGGATCTGCTAACTGATTCACCTCTGCCAATCCTGGAGGAGGGCATGGCAACCCATGCCAGTATTCTTGCCCGGAGATTCCACAGACAGAGGAACCTGGCGGGCTACAGTCCATAGGGTTGCACAGAGTTGGACATGACTGAGCGACTTAGCACTCACTCACCTCTGCCAAGTAAGAACTGTTTTATAAAGTAAAATCATCCGTTGTGTACCTACTGTGTACTTAGCATCATTAAATCGCACACCTACTCGATAATCGTGACCAGATGGAATGAGCTGATGTAAAAGAGCATGTTTTTCCCCTCTCTACCCACAAACACAAAGTAAAAAAAAATAGAATTTTCCATCATTTATTTTCTCTAACAAGAACATCTTCAGATGTATTAGCCAAACTTGGAGTCACTCCAACTCTAACACTTATGTCTAAATTTAGAACTAATGAAGTGTCTGAATGTACCAAACTAGAAAGCCCACATTCTCTCCTTTAGCATTGAGACACTTTTATTCAGCTTACATTCATTGCCAAAGAGACTATTCACATTTCTTACTTTGAGTTTCTGGCTCACAAACTCGGACTTCCTTCAAGTGCTTGGGAAAAGCATAAACATATTCATCAGGTAAAACCAAGTTTGGGGAGAAAACTGACCTAAGAAATCATAGATCTCTCCATCTAAATGGGTCTTTAAAATTCCTCCAGCCCAACACTCCCTGACTGCTCATTTCCTTTCAAACCAACTTTTCTGGTGATTATCCAGCCCTCTAAATACCTTCCCTGATGAGGAAATCCATCCACCTTTGGCCAGCTCTGAGTGGCAGGGCTCTGGGACAAAAACCTACACGCTTTTCTCTATCACCTCCAAGTACTTCAGATGTGTTCCTCTGGATGCCCAGGTTGATAGCTCATTCAGAAGACCCCTTTTTATGTGTAAGGACAACCATCACATCCCCTCCCTCTCCAGTCTCCTATGCCCATGCATCCCAGCCCCCTCTCCCTCTCCGGGCTAAAACAGTAGCTCACGTGTCCTTCCTCATCTGCTTGTCTTCCTCATCTTTCAAGTTGTTTTGTCATTCTGGCTAAAGGAATATTTGCTTTAAAATCTTAAAATGAGAATGTATGAGAAACTCTGTGGGGAGAACGAGGCATTCGTGTTATTTTACACACTAGAGATTGAAAACCATGCTCCTATAGATCAGAATAATAGCCAGTCTCTCTCGTAGGAGACACAATTGTCCTTCATTATCTAACTCTATCATCTTAACTACCTTCAAAATTCCATTTCCAGCCATATCCATCCTACATTTTTTGAAACATTGAATTTCTCAATTTGTTTACTGCTCTGTAATATCTGGGTATATTAGGTGTTTTAATGTTTTCATAAATTCTCATATCTGTGTAAGAGGCTTTTCTCTGTACTACTGAAAATGTTATTTCTTCAATCATGTCCAATTCTTTGTGACCCCATGGACTGTAGCCTTGTCCATGGGGTTCTCCGGGCAAGAATCCTGGCGTGGATTGCCATTTCCTTCTCCAAGGGATCTTCCTAACAGGGATTGAACCCAGGTCTCTGGCTTTGTAGGCATATTCTTTACCATCTGAACCACCAGGGAAGCCCACCACTCCAAAATGTGGTTTGCAAATATATGTCCTCAGACAAAAACAGCTAACACATACTGAGTGCTTTCAGTATGTTACAAAGTCCTTCCAAGTATTATATCAATCAATCATTCCTGCATTTCAAAGAGGAGGCTGTGAGAGAACAAATGTGCAGCCCAGACCCATCTAGTCACCTGTGTAAATTTATACAGAACCAAATCCAGCCCTGGGGAACTGAGAGGCAGATACATAGCATCTATTACTCTCCATTGCTTTGTGCTGATTTAGTTTCCTTACGGCAATCTTCGAATTCTAAAATGATCCTTTTCATTTATTTATTATGTTCTACTTTTACATATCAGAAGCTGTGGTTCACTACAGTATGGACTTTGATACCTGGGTCCAGAGGAGTCTTTTGTACATGGAAGATGCTTAATAAATATTTCCTGGATGGATGGATAATGAGTGGATGAAAGGAAGGATAGATGGTAAATAATTGGGTGAATGGTAGGTGAATGATGGCCCTCTTATCTGGGTCTTTACTTTCCGTGGGTGAAGAGAAACGAACTAGACTGAACAGATACATACGCTTTCTCCTATTTTCTCTCCAGAGGGTCACCAGTTTGAGGTCATATTATACTTTCTAATATGTGGTCTGTAGAAAAAGCATCAGAATAAAATGGCAACTTATTAGAAATTCAGAACCCTAGGCTGCAACCCAGACCCACTAAATCAGAATCTTCATTTTAACAAATTGCTGGTTAATCTCACATAAAATTTGAGCATTTTGGGCTATCACTCTTTTTTTTTTTCTTCTAATGACAGGTGAACAGAGAAGAGCTCAGACTTACAATAAGTTTGTTATACACCTGAGAACACTTTTAAATTAAGAAGCTAAAAATTCTTTTGGTTTCAACTTAGAAAAGAGATGATAATTTTCCATATGTTCTGAATGTAACAATAATAAAAAATTAAATACCATGTAACACAGAAAAAATTCTAAGAAAGTCATACAAAACTAAGCTAAATTAAATCCTTTCTTGACTCACTGGAAAAGACTCTGATGCTGGAAAAGATTGGGGGCAGGAGGAGAAAGGGACAACGGAGAGTGAGATGGCTAGATGGCATCACCGACTCGATGGACATGAGTTTGAGTGAACTCCGGGAGCTGATGATGGACGGAGAGGCCTGGCGTGCTGTGATTCATGGGGTCGCAGAGAGTCTGACATGACTGAGTGACTGAACTGAACTGAACTGAAGGTTCTAAAAAGATGATTAAAGAAGAATACAGTTCATTGGCAAGTCTGACTAAATATTATTTAAAAATTAAAATTACTTTTGAAAATTTCCTTAAATACTAAAAATGTGATTTACTAAAATTTGAAAAGTAATTTTCAAATCCAATAGAAAAATATGAAAAGAAATGGGACAGCAATATTTCATACAATTTCTACATTTATTATCCTTGAAAGTGAAAATGTTAAGTTGCTCAGTCACCTCCAACTCTTTGCAACTTCATGTCATGAACTGTAGCCCGCCAGGCTCCTCCATCCATGGGACTTCCCAGGCAAGAATACTGGAGTGGGTTGCCATTTCCTTCCCGAGGGGATCTTCCAGACCCAGGTATCAAAACTGCATCTCCTGCTTTGGCAGCTGGATTCTTTATCATTGGGCCACCTGGAAAGCCAGAAATACTGAAGAATTAAAAGCAAATAATTCAGGGATGGTTCTAGGAAGATGGTGGAGTGGAAAGTGTCAGGAATCTATTTCCCCATTCCGACAAAAACTGCACTGGCAGAATCTATCTGATGTAACTACTTGGAAGTCTGGAGTCTATTGAAGGCTTGCAATGTCCAGGGGAAGAACTGGACAGTGAGTTGCAGTGCATTTTAGCCAGTTTCCAGCTCTTAGCATAGTAGCAGCTACCCATCCCCCCCCCCAGGTCCTTGGTAGACACCTGTGTAGGTGTTCCTGGGGGGAAACTGCACTCAGCAATCAGAAGCCAGGTGGGCATCAAAGGACCCTGTCCCCTAAATATCAGGGGTCTTTCTTTGACTGCTGTTTCTGATCATAGACATGGAAAGAGGCAGCTCTGCTTTTGCCTCTGTCCTCACCCAGACCACCTGACCCAACTTTCAAAGGATTTAAAGTACCAGCACCCTGTTTTTCCATCCTTCATTTTCCTCTTTTGTCTCTTTTGGAGGCAGACATTAAAGACCAGGACATTTAAAAGAACTCAGGGAGTTAATCCTAACTATACACTCACCCTGGGCTTGCCTTGTGGCTCAGCTGGTAAAGAATTCGCCCACAATGCGGGAGACCTGTGTTCGATCCCTGTTTTGGGAAGATCCCCTGGAGAAGGGAAAGGCTACCCACTCCAGTATTCTGGCCTGGAGAATTCCATGGACTATATAGTCCATGGGGTAGCAAAGAGTTGGATATGATTAAGCGACTTTCATTTTCACTTTTCAGACACTCATCCTATCTTCTTAGTGGTATCTTTTTCTTTCTTTCTTCTTTTTTTTAAAAATAGTAACAGATTTATTTCTTGAGATTTACTCCATGCCACTTTTCTAAGTGTTTCACATGAATTAACTCAATCTTTTCTTTTCAAAATTAATTTTTATTGGAGTATGGTTTCTTTACAATGTTATTTTCTTCTGAAGCAGTTTCTTATCCTTGTGTCTTTACTGGCCATTTTTTCTTGGAGAAGAGGGTCATAAAATGCCTTTCCTCTGCTAATTTCTATAATGCATGGTTATTTTATTCATGATTATGAAATATTAATACAAATATGAAGCACACTTTTATTGAGTAATTATTCTATATGCTTATCTCATTTAATCCTGTCCATAACTTGAGAGATGGGTTATGCAGTTCAATTATTTGTATGGATGAGGTTCCTGATCCATAAAAGAGTATTAAAAGAGTATAAAATTCACCCAAGATCACAATTAATTAGGACCAGAGTTAGATTGGAACCCATCTGGCTGGCTCCAGAGTTCTTGGTCAGAAACTCTGAAATCTGATTAAGGAGAAAGAAGGGATTTTGAAGAACAGATTTTCACCAAAAGGACCATTTTAATACTGAGAAATCTGAAGTTTCGTCAAGCCAATGAATGCAAAGAATGTGGACGGTCCCTCATTCTATTTCTGTGAATTAAAAACCTGAGGTATATATATATTTTAAAGAAAGGGCAGTTGTGGAATGGGTACAAATAAGGGAGGAAGAGTTTATAATTTTTGAGCTTTGAAATTAATTGAAATTTTCAGGAGTAGATTGCATAAAAATAGTCCCTCATTACACATCCACTCTGGGTTAGCACATATGCCTAGAATGACATGCTTGTTAATAAGAAATAGATAGTTTAAAATAGGCATTTATCATAATTGTTCTCTTGGTAATGTTCTTTCATTTATAAAAATAAACAATTTTCAAAGTAATTCTTTTCATTGTTTCCTTGAATTTTTAGAAACTATTGCCATACTGTTTTATAATTCGTAAAAATGTCATATAATTATGCACAACTCAGTACTTTAAAAATCAATGTTTGCCTGGACTTCATAATGTTCTTCAGTGCTGTCATTTAAAAATGACTTTATGTTTAAACACGAAAATTTGCAAGTGATTAGTTCTTTTAGCAGACTAATTGCTGTTTCTATTTAAAGCTAAAATTAGACAATACAACTATGTCAGTTTGTAGAGAAAGACTTCTGTTCTAATATAAATGAATTCATAGAAAGTTTTTAGGATGTCTCTAGCTGTTTTTCCCTAGGTACATATTACTTTGGTTAGCTCCCATTCAGGGCTGTTGGGCTAATGATCAATAATCTGAAATTTCTCTAATACAGCTTCAGTGCAATTGTTGTAGGAGACACAGTGCTGTCGATTGGGTCATTGATTTTTAAACTTACCATCCCCTTTGTGTACTAAGTTATTAATCAGTTCCAATCGCTCCACTGGAGATGGGCTGATTAATAAATGGTTCTGATTAACTCCTTGATATATCCTTGACCCAATTACCATTACTGCAAAATTGTTAAAGTCTTTCATCATACTGTACAAGTAATCTATAAGGAGTTCGCCAGTCATCAAGACACATGCAACACCATTATTTTCAGACATATTGGGGATGACCTCCGTTTGGATAATACTTAGCTTCATCCTGGATGTTAGTAAAATGAACAAGGGAAAGTCGCTTCAGACTGTGCATCTACAGAAGTCCAGAAGCAGCACAGAAGGGAGGGGACTGAGAGTGGAATGTTCTTGCTTGAAGACTAGGAGTTGTGGCTGCTCTTACTGAGTCCAGGAGCTCTCATGCAAATGCCAGGAAGCCATCCTTCCCGAAGACTCGTTTCTTCATGGGAAAAATAAGGGCAGCCGACAATATGGTTTCTAAAATACCAGTAATGTTGTCCCAGTCTTAGGGCGGCTCTTGTTACTGCATACCCTGGGAACTTTCCCCGCAAAGGGCAGGTCATCACAACAACCGCTCAGTGTTTGTGTTCTTGGTGAGGAGCAGCAGACCCCAGCTCTGATGGCCTGAGACACAGCAGCTGGGTCCTCAGGCTCTGGGGAATAGATCGGTTCCAGCCCGTTCATCTGTCAGCTCCCTGCTGTTACTCTGCCGAGGCCTTGCTAGCATCTTCTCCAAAATGCGTGTATCACTGAGGCTTATTTGACAAAAGCTGTATGTGTTTAAGATGTACAATGTTTTAATATATGTATATACTATGAAATGATTATATTATCGAGCTAATTAGCATATTCACCACCTCCCAGTTAATGTTTTCTTTCTTTAGCGAGAACGCTTAGAGTTTTTAGTGAATTTCAAGAACACAAAACAGTATTGTTAACTATCGTCACCAAGCTGTACCTAGATCCCTGGAGCTTATTCATCTTATCACTGAAGCTCGGTATCCTTCGACCAGCATTTCCCCATTTCCCCTACACTGTAGCAACCGCCATTCTGTGTGGGGTGTGTGTGTGTGTATACATACATGTGCACACACCAGATAGAATATTAATCAGCCTTAATAAAGAAGGAAATCCTGCCATTTGGACAACATGATGAACCTGGGGGACCTGATTCTGAGTGAATTAAACCAGACACAATGAGATAAATATGGCATGATCTCACATATACACGGAATTTGAAGAATTCAAACTCCTAGAAGTCAGTTTCTTCAAGGAGACAGGAGGCGGCATACTAGCTCTTTATCCCATGTAGTGCACATGCCCAAGTGAAATCTCCCTTGCAAAGCTGAGTTTTGGCTTAGAAGAGACACTGTATTTAATAATGTACATTGGTTGTCATTACCATCATTATTTTAATACTTTGATGTCCTTTTAATGCTTCCCCCTTTTTCCCCTTTTACTCTATGCTCCAATCAGTGAGTCATATAATTCTCTATAGTACCTATTTCCAAATGAGTCACACATACACACACACATACACCCCAAAACGTGTTTGCTTAGAATTTCCATCTGAGTTGACACAATGAGTTGAGAAATGATTCCACAAATACAGTCACCACCCTGTCCATTAGGTCTCAGAATTGACTTCTTTCTACAGAATGTGGCCAAGTGACCTCTACTGTTACCTGATCGATAGGGACAGAGGGTAATCTATTTTTCTTTGCTCTCAGGAAGACAGCCTCCTCTATGTCCCAGCTCCTTGCTTTTAGAGAGGACTTTTCACTCCTGCACACGTGGAGCCCTATTCAGGTCCCAGGAGCTATTACTGCAGAAGTGAATACAGAAAAGGGAACATAAAAGTTATTGTTGAAATGTCACTGGGGGAGTAAACACTAATCTGAAAATGGCACTTAGGTGAGAAAATGGAGAGAGAAGAAAGGAAGGCTCTTTAGAAATGAAGGACAATTATTCAAGTCAACAGTTGTGATAAAAGGGACTCCATTTGCCCAACAGAAGACCTTTTATCCCAAAGATGGTCTCTTTCTTTCCACAAAGTTCTTTCTTGTCTTCCAGGCAGAACCTGCAAATGCGGTGCAGCCTTCACATGGCTCTTGCTTTTATCCCCTCCACCATCTCCTTTGTCTGAATTGGTGACCAGGTGGTCAGCCCCCTGGCGTAAGTGCTACTAAGGCCATTAGACCCAGACTCAAAGCGTGGGCCTCCACTGCTCCATTGTGGAGCTTTCTTTCCCTCACTTGACCTTGGGCACCTAATTGACAGGATAACATGTGGTTTATCTACACTTGACAATGAGAACACAGTGGATGACAGCTCTAAGAGTGCTCTGGCATTTGGTTTCAGGCTGCTCTGTGGGCTTAAATTCCTATTCTAATCCTTTCAAAACTCCAAGAAGCTGAGGATCCTTAGAAAAACAAAACAGAGTTCCCAAGGCAAATACAAAGATAGACTCAGAGAGCATCCATTGACCTTGCGTTCTGGAATATTAGAAACATCTAAAATTTATCATCCCTTTGCAGCTCTGTGATACACTGTTTCTCAGGATGTATACTACCTGAAAAGGAAAAATGAGTTGTCTACAAACATATATAATTCATAGCACATCACTGCAGGCGTGAGGTTCTGTATGATCTTGCTGTAGAAGGACACCACAACCCCCAGCATAGGCATCCCTAGCTTAGTCACTACGGAGTAGTCTTTCTTCAAGCACATGGGGTCTTCAAAGGGTCCTCACCCAGTGCTTTTAGACATGCTGACCCTCAGGCTTTGTCAAAATTCCACTTTTGTATTCAGAAACTTCACCTTAATAATCTCCTGGGGCTGGACATACAGCCTTATACTCATGGGTCTAGGGAATGACTTTTCTATTTTATGAACCCATTTTGTAAGAGTTAGACTTTATTTTGCAAATGTTTATTAAATCAGTCTCAAAATGCCACAAGCAAGTCCCATCCTCTTGCAAAAGGTAGAACTTGAGATATCAAGCCATTTTTCTGATTCACATGCAGTAATGCCTTTGTATGGGAAATGTGTCCTGATAAGAAAATTGCTGACAAATGCTTGTGTTCATTGATAAGCAGTGTTGTACAGAACCTGCAATTCATTGCCTTTTTTCTTTCCCACCAAAGGACTCTGGCAAAGTTAATATTAAAGCACACACATACACACAATAACTTGTAAGACAGAGAAGATTATTCATTATTAATAAAACCTGAACAGCCAACAGTCCACATGTTAATCATTTTGCAAAAAGCAAAGGTTTCAACATGCACATTTATGAACAGTAAGTGCTTTGATTTTTGGCAAATATTACAGAAGACATGAGAACAGAAAAGAAAGAATCAGAATAATAGGAATATAGAGACAAAAACACAGTTTTAGTGAGTCATCCTCTTTTGCAGTTAATGCTGACATTTTTCTAAGTTGATATTTTGACTGAGACATTATCATAAATGACTTTCTTGCATTGAGCATATTTATAATCTAATGCAGCAAACTGGCTGGTTATCCATCTCTTTAAAGACAGTAGAGCTCAACAATATTAGAACTGGATTTTTTAAGAATTAGATCTTCATTGTCATTAGTATAGAAACGAGAATCTCTTTTCGTTCACAAACTTAGATAGGTTGACACTAGAGAGTCCCAACAGAGGCCTGAATGCAGCCAGATGTTGAATTACAGTGCAAGAACTGTGAGCTAGATTTTACCTCCCTGGAAACTCTGTGGTTCGATGTAAGTAGATAGCATTCATTTAATTAGATAGTCATGGGAAGTTAAAGGAGTTTCTGCATAAGCATGTATGCTGTCCCAAGAGTCCACATGAAAGTAGGATTCTTCTGGCTTGCCAGGGAAAGGTCTCCTGACCTAGAAGTTCAAAGTGAGTATCACATGGACTTTAGAGCAACTGGTAACCAACAGTTTAAGCACTGTGATTATCACTGAGGATAATGATGGGTCGATAGAAAAATGGCTAAGTACTTTTGTATTTTTATTTCATGTTGTACATGTTAGAATCTGTTCTGCTTTTAATTGCTTAACTGTTTTGCCCTGGGGTTAATTCCATACGAGTAATTTCCCACATTTTCCTGTTTCACAACTGATTCTGAAATATCTTTTATTTTTTTCTTAGAAATATACAATGTATTTCACTCATGATCTCTTCTTCTAGCTTATTTAGAAACACTCTCAAAACCATGAATGTTAACTTTTCATGGAAAAATGTTGGCCACCGTGCATTCAGCTATCCCACCCACGAGACAAAATAATAGAAACATAATATTAAGAATAAAGGGCCTCCAAGGTGGCTCAGTGGTAAAAAATTCACCCACCAATGCAGGAGACACGGGGTAAACAGCAAACTGCTTCAATATTCTTGCCTGGGAAACCCCACGAACAGAGGCGTCTGGTAGACTACTGTCCATGGGGTTGCAAAGAGTCAGACACGACTGAGTGTCTGAGCACACACACATTAAGAATAAAAAAGGTAAATGTAAAAAAACCCCAAATCCAGGAACTCTGTGCAACATGCAGCTGATGGTTATCTCACTGACGCGGGATCTCCCATTTTCATCGTGGCTCATGTGAGCCATCTGAGAAATGGTCTGTGTTAGTTATTTACTGGCTCAGAGCTTCCTTCTAGCAAAACATGACAAAGAATGATGACCTGTCTGGATTCTACAAAATTTTCTGGCTCAAAACATTTAACTGCATATTGATTGATGTGGCGGCTACATTCCTCTTTCCCCATAAGCTACAGGCATTTAAATAGACACTAGTACAGAGTCACATTTTCATTTTAAGAGTGAATCCAAAGCAGCTCTTGAACGGTCACACTTTGCCCTTTTTTGTCTGTGGTGTGGACTCTGGCTGAGATGCTGAGCTGAAGGCTCAATAGAAGCAAACAGGGCAATTTGGCGACTGCTTAAAAACAAGTACAGTAATTCCTAGCTGATGACTTTTTATAAGCATAACTAATCTAATGTTTAGCTTCCCATGCAATGGTGGTTACAGTGTTAACTGTTAAGGCCTTATCGAAAGTTCATTGTTATTTATCTCAGCCGAGCTGATAAATTATCAGCCACATCGCTCCCTACTTTTTTCAGTGAGGCCGAGGAGGCCCTGGTTCCAGTGGTCTTCTCCAACCCCAGCTTCTATTTATTACAGAGACTTGGGCCTCAGGGTGGGAGGGTAGAAGGCATAGGATTTGAGTGAAAAAAGAATAAAGGAACATAGTGTTACAACATTAATACTATGCCTTGTATCCTTGTAAAGAATCTGCCTGCAATATGGGGGATTTGTGTTCCATCCCTGGGTGGGAAAGATCCCCTGGAAGAGGGCATGGCAACCCACTCCAGTATTCTTGCCTGGAGAATTCCATGGACAAGGGAGACTGGTGGGCTACAGTCCATGGGGTTGCAAAGAGTCCGACAAGGCTGAGTGATGAACACTTTCACTTTCCCTTGTGCCCATGGGTCAGAGGAGTGAGCCTCATGAAAACAATTCATCTCCTGGCTTAGTAGAGCTACTGTCTGAGCTTCTTTAAAGGAGTCCAGAGAGAGGAGTGGGGACAAGATGTGGAGTCAAGACCCAGAAGTTCTTAGTAACACTTGTTTCCCCAAAGGAGAGAGAAGAAAACGTGGACCCTGCTGGCTGCATCTGGAGCAGGACAGCCTAGATTCATCCTCCCACCCCTCAAGAAAGCCATCCCAGCCTGGATCCACACCCCACTGCCCCAGCAAAGCCATCCCCCGCCTTCCAGGCTCACTTGCACATGTTATTACAACTCACACATTTCCTCAGATTTGAGCCTCTAATTATGGTATAGAGCTTCTTCATTGATGGACAATTTTCAGGGCAAGAAAATTACTATGAATCCATTCTGAGGAAACTCTCCCCACTCTGCCTCATTATTCGTCATCATATTCTTCGGCACCCTTACCCATCTCCCTTGCCGGTGTTCACGCCCAGCTGATACTTGTCGACATTTATTCTGTCTTTCCCTGGTCATCACTTAGAAGGGTTATTCATATTGCATTCCCTTAACGCATCTTCATAAATCAATGCAAACAGCCCCTTCATCATTTTCATTGCTTTTCCCTAAACTGCTGTCAGGTTTTTCCATGTCTTGCACACACAATTAGGAATCCAAAGGCCACATGAATACTCTAATAGATGAGCATGCCGGGTTCTCTGGGAAGCTGCTTCCTCAAGCACGGATCAAGCTGATGGTCTTAACGGTTACAGTTTTAAATTTCATGAACCCCCTAAAAAGTATCTACCCTCCTGCCACCGTCTTCATTCCCACAACCACACGGTTGGTTAGAAAGGCAAGAGCTTTTATTCCCAGTTTAGAGATAAAAGAGCTCAAGTATCCACCAACAGTAGGGTATGATGGCAGATGTTTCTGCAGGAGACAGCTTCTATGAAGCTTAAATTTATTTCAGTTTATCAAAAAATATATACATTAGACTGTTTTTTAGTCGATTGAATCATTTGAAGATATAAAGATAAATTTAACAGAACCAAAAGATAATGAAAATGACATTTTTATATTATTTTTTAGGAGCCTGTACTCTTCGTGATAAAAGTGGTTTAAAGCCAGATAAAAGTGAGAATGATTCTAATTTCAAGAGTCTGTCCCAGGTTTCTCACCATTTCCTGACAAGCACAATCCCTTTATTTTGAAGCATACCTTATCCCTTAAAGAGCTTGTCTACACCTGCTGTAGAGTGCTCGTCTCTCTCAAAATTCATAGGTTAAAACCTAACCCCCCGGGGGATGGTATTAAGAGGTAAGGTCTTTGAGGAGGTGATGAGGTCATGAGGATGGGGCCCCTATGAATGGGATTACTGCCTTTGTAGAAGAGACCTCAGAGAGCTCCCTCGCCCCTTTGTTCAGGTGAGCACACAGTGAGAAGACGGCTATCTGCAACTTTGAAGAGGACCTTCACCAGAACCCGGCCATGCCGGTGCCCTGTCTAGGGCTCCCAGCCTGCAGAACTGTAAGCAATAAATGTCTGCTGTCTGTAAGCACCCGGTGTGTGAACATCACCACACCATTCCCATCCACACACACAAACACGCACACAACCTGAGACACATCTCACCTCCTTTAAATTGAGCAACCCCATTCAGGTGGCTTTGGGCAGCCCTGGGGCACAGGAAACCAACCCCTCACTCAGAGGGAGGAGACTTGGTTCTGAGTCTCAGCTCTGCCACTCACAGCGCCAGCGTGTATACATGTGTGCTAAGTTGCTCAGTTATGTCTGACTCTTTGCAACCCCATGGACTGTGGTCCACTATGCTTATCTGTCTGTGGGATTTCCCAGGCAAGAATACTGGAATGGGGTTGCCATTTGCTCCTCCAGGGGATCTTCCCAATCCAGGGTTTGAACCCCTGTCTCCTTCAGCTCTTGTGGGTGGATTCTTTACCATTGAGTCATGTGGGCCCCATACTGCCAAGACTCATTCTTAAACATCCTAGTAGATCAGAGATGTTATCATCCCAGGATCTTGATTTAGTTCCAAATCCTGAACTGTGGAGGAAGCCCACCAGCACAGACGCAGAAAGACAGGCAGGTCAGGGACCCCTTGAAATTTGCCCCAGCGATGTGAGCAATATGGTATTATTGAACAGATCCAAACATCCTTACTCTTCTTACTCAGAAAACGATCTTCAGCTGTGTCTATGTATCCAAACAGATAGCATTTACCTTATCCTGAACTATAAGGTCAGACTGGCCTCAGTTAAAGATACTGACCAGTTCCTGGACATTCTGATGGACCTTTGGGCTCAAGTTAGACAGAGCCTGGCTGGTCAAAAGAAGAAGTTAAAAAAAAAAAAAAGAAGAAAGCCCTGTGTTTATTTACCTTGAATAATTTTGGTGGCTATTGTTCTTCTAAACAATGATAGAAATAACTCTTGCAGTGAGAAAAAATATTTTTCACATATTTGTGGAGGAGGGGGAATAAAAAGCCAACTTATTTCACATTTTCAGTCAGAAGTAGCACAAGAATATTTTAATTCCTCTGGGATGAAACAATTTCATGCTAATATATAAATACTAAATTTATCTACTGAGACTTTAGCTAAATATAGTTACTCTATCGCAGAAGGCAATGGCACCCTACTCCAGGACTCTTGCCTGGAGGATCCCATGGATGGAGGAGCCTGGTGGGCTGTGGTCCATGGGGTTGCTGGGTGTTGGACACAACTGAGCGACTTCACTTTCACGTTTCACTTTCATGCATTGGAGAAGGAAATGGCAACCCACTCCAGTTTTCTTGCCTGGAGAATCCCAGGGATGGGGGAGCCTGGTGGGCTGCCGTCTATGGGGTTGCACAAGAGCTGGACATGACTGAAGCGACTTAGCAGCAGCAGCAGCAGTTACTCTATACAAATAACTCTACTTCTTCAAACTGGGGACCTAAAACTCCCTCTAGTGAAATTTAGTTTTTCTGAAATGTCTCAAATTTTGAATTGTTAATTCACAGTTTACACACTGAAAATTCCATATTGATATTTTGACAAATTAATTTATGTAAGTTAAAATTCAATTTTATTTTCTCTTTTGTTGTTGCTTAATTGCTAAGTGGTGTCCAACTCTTTGTGACCGCATGGACTGTAGCCTGCTAGGCTCCTCTGTCCATGGAATTCTCCATGCAAGAATACTGGAGTGGATAGCCATTCCCTTCTCCAGGGATCTTCTCAACCCAGGGACTAAACCCAGGTATCCTGCATTTCAGTCAGATTCTTTACCATCTGAGTCAACATAGAAGACTTAGTCTCTCTAGGAAAATACAAATGGTTAATTTAAAAACTTTTTAATTTAAAAGGTGTGTGTTTTTCTTTGTGTGTGTGTGTGAACGCTCTTATGTAAAAAGAAAAGGTATGGCAAACCTAGACAGCATATTAAAAAGCAGAGACATCACTTTGCTGACAAAAGTCAGTATAATTAAAGCTATGGTTTTTCCAGTAATCATGTATGGATCTGAGAGTTGGACTGTAAAGATGGCTGAGCGATGAAGAATTGATGCTTTCCAACTGTGTTGCTGGAGAAGCCTCTTGAGAGTCCCTTGGACTGTCAGGAGATCAAACCAGTCAATCCTAAAGGAAATCAAACCTGAATATTCATTGGAAGGACTGATGCTGAAGCTGAAGCTCTGGTTCTTTGACCACTTGATATGAAGAGCCGACTCACTGGTAAAGAACCTGATGCTGGGAAAGATCGAAGGCAAAAGGAGAAGGATGAGATGGCTAGATAGCATCACTGACTCTATGGGCATGAATTTGAGCAAACTCCTGGAGATAGTGAAGGACAGAGGAGCCTGGCGTGCTGCAGTCCATGGGTTCACAAAGAGATACGACTCAGTGACTGAACAAAAAGTGGTACCAGTAGATGGATTTCTCTTACATGCACAGAACTTGAGTGTGGCAGAAACTGAAACCATTAATACTTGAGCTACATTTCTTAAACATTATTGAAAATTCAATTCTATGATCTAGTTTCCTAATCAAATTTCTATTTCTGAAAATTAAATTTTGTTGTTGTTCTGGTTCCATAGGTTTCTACTGGCATTCTCCGTAGACTGCATATAATATGAATGAGTTTATAATGCCTCACACAATTTATGCCTCATGCATTTGATCCTGCATCCCTGTCCCAAGATATCCAGTTGGCAAATCCCTCATCTCTTCAAGGCTTTGCTCAGATCTCACCTTCTCAATAAGACCATTCCCTTCAATGCCATCACGACCATAGAGATACTAATCTCTACATCACATTTTACTATCTTTTCTTTAATTTCTTATATAGTACATAATTTACTCATTTTCATATTTATTATTTATCAGCTGTCTGCCTCAGCCAGATATTTGTATTTTGTTTTATGATAAATACAGACACTGGAGCAGTGCCTTGTGCATAACTGGTGCTTAATAAATATTGATTAAACAAATGATAAATGACTTCTTTTCAAAGATGTCTACAATTAATATCTAAAATATAACTATTTTTAAAACATGCATTCTCCCATCCTAATTTATTTCAAACATTCCCTGAAACTCATACCAACTTTTTTAATTTAAATCAGGCCACACTAATGGATTAACTTTTTAAAATGTGAACTACGTAAATATAAGCATACAGCAGCCCTCCTAGTTGGTTTCCTTAATCAGTACCTTCTCACTCCTTACGTTTGGAACTTCAAGCTCAACCTGAAGGAGGCCTCTCTTTTATATGACTGTGTAGAAAGTTGTAAACATTTGCTTTTAAAACACTTATTGACTAAAGGAACAAGAGTAATCACAACAGAAAACTTGCAAAATAAACTATAATGGTTGTTCCATGTCTCTTATTGCTGCTGCTGATGCTGCTAAGTCACTTCAGTCATGTCTGACTCTGTGTGACCCCACAGACGGAAGCCCACCAGGCTCCCCCATCCCTGGATTCTCCAGGCAAGAACACTGCAGTGGGTTGCCATTTCCTTCTCCAATGTGTGAAAGTGAAAAGTGAAAGTGAAGTCGCTCAGTCGTGTCTGACCCTTAGCGACCCCACGGACTGCAGCCCACCAGGCTCCTCCATCCATGGGATTTTCTAGGCAAGAGTACTGGAGTGGCTTACCATTGCCTTCTCCGTCCATGTCTTATTAGAGAGTACCTAATTCAGCCTATATTGGCCAGCTTGGGTGTCCATCACAAAATACTACAGACTGGAAGCTTTAAAGCAACAGGAATTTATTTCTTACAATCCTGGAAGCTAAGCCCAAGACAAGTCATGGGCACTAAACCTATCATGAGGGCTCCACCTGAGTAATCTCACTATTGGAAGGACTGATGCTAAAACTGAAACTCCAATACTTTGGCCATCTCATGCAACGAGTTGACTCACTGGAAAAGACTCTGATGCTGGGAGGGACTGAAGGCGGGAGGAGACGGGACGACAGAGAATGAGATGGCTGGATGGCATCATCAGCTCAATGGACATGAGTTTGAGTGAACTCCAGGAGTTGGTGATGGACAGGGAGGCCTGGTGTGCTGTGATTCATGGGGTCGCAAAGAATCAGACACGACTGAGCGACTGAACTGAACTGAAAGCCCATCACATTGAGGGTTAGGCATTCAACATATGAATTTTAGGAGGATACAAACATTCAGTTCATAATGCAGTCTAATGTTTCTTTTAACATCTGCTTTTCCGATAGCTTCATTAACTTGTTCTAAGTAAGTAATTAAGCAATATATACTATTGGTGAAGAAGCTGAGGTGTACCCAGAGTCAGAGAAACTGAGATGAAGTTTGAACTCTGTACCCAAAATTACCGATTTTGCAGTTTTGCTTTCAAGTGGGAAAACTGGACATGAGCTTCAGGTAACCAAGGCATTACCATGTATCTTCTAAGCTCACGTATCTTGGACTCCTGCTTTATACTTAGACCACTTGTCTACTGCTCCGGTTAACATTCTCACCATCATTTCGAACACTAACACATGGTCATGAATAATTTATTTCTCCCACACTAGCCTCCATTGATGGCACTATTCTGAACCACAGAAAGCAAGGTCCTCACAGACCCCTAAACTGAGAGTGCTTCTAAGGGTCATCTAGCTAAATCTATTGAATGAATAAAATAATAATTTTCACCACACTTGTGCAAACTGTCTCTACTGGTTTCAGTTATAGGGTGGCTGAGAGACTTGATGCTAGTGCTAATAAAGAATAATCCAGTTCAGTTCGGTTGCTCAGTTGTGTCTGACTCTTTGGGACCCCGTGAACTGCAGCACGCCAGGCCTCCCTGTCCATCACCAACTCCCAGAATCTACCCAAACCCATGTCCATTGAGTCGGTGATGCCATCCAACCATCTCATCCTCTGTTGTCCCCTTCTCCTTTCCTCAATCTTTCCCAGCATTAGGGTCTTTTCAAATGAGGCAGCTATTCGCATCAGGTGGCCAAAGTATTGGAGTTTCAGCTTCAACATCAGTCCTTCCAATGAACACCCAGGACTGATCTGCTTTAGGATGGACTGGTTGGATCTCCTTGCAGTCCAAGGGACTCTCAAGACTCTTCTCCAACACCACAGTTCAAAAGCATCAATTCTTTGGCACTAAGCTTTCTTTATAGTCCAACTCTCACATTCATACATGACTACTGGAGACACCATAGCCTTGACTAGATGAACCTTTGTGGACAAAGTAATGTCTCTGCTTTTTAATATGCTGTCTAGGTTGGTCATAACTTTCCTTCCAAGGAGTAAGCATCTTTTAATTTCATGGCTACAATCACCATCTGCAGTGATTTTAGAGCCCCCCAAAATAAAGTCATCCACTATTTCCACTGTTTCCCATCTATTTGCCATGAAGTGATGGGACCAGATGCCATGATCTTAGTTTTCTGAATGTTGAGTTTTAAGCCAACTTTTTCACTCTCTTCTTTCACTTTCATCAAGAGGCTCTTTAATTCTTTGCTTTCTGCCATAAGGGTGGTATCATCCGCGTATCTGAGGTTATTGGTGTTTCTTCTAGCAATCTTGATTCCAGCTTGTGCTTCCCCCAGCCCAACATTTCTCATAATGTACTCTGCATATAAGTTAAATAAGCAGGGTGACAATATACAGCCTTGATGTGCTCCTTTTCCTATTTGGAACCAGTCTGTTGTTCCATGTCCAGTTCTAACTGTTGCTTCCTGACTTGCATATAGGCTTCTCAAGAGGCAGGTCAGGTGGTCTGGTATTCCCATCTCCTTCAGAATTTTCCACAGTTTATTGTGATCCACACAGTCAAAGGCTTTGGCATAGTCAAGAATAGAAATTTACTAAAAAAAAAAACCCAAAAAACTTTGCTTCCTTCACTTTGCTGATATGTAGACAAGGTTGGCAAGGTTTCTGCACGTCTTCCTGCCTTGAACACAGAAGTGATGTGTCACACATGGAAAGTGTCACAGCTCTGATGGGACTGGGAAGCAGTGACATCTAGGGAAGCTGAGGGTGCCACCAAGGCGTTGGATTTTATGTTGTTGAGCTTCCGGATCAATGGGGACCTTGCATCCTCTGGGCTTCTTGGGAGCTGTTCTTAGGAAGGAATTCATTCCTAGCAGAGACAGTTCTTTATTTAGATCTAAAACAGTATAAAGAAAAAGCTGGTAGAATTGAAAACCTTCTTAGTAACCTTGTTTACAAAGAATATTACAAAGAAATATGTAAAAAAAGAAATCAAATGATACTCAGAA
Source organism: Moschus berezovskii (assembly GCF_049115385.1). Classification (NCBI taxonomy): domain Eukaryota; kingdom Metazoa; phylum Chordata; class Mammalia; order Artiodactyla; family Moschidae; genus Moschus; species Moschus berezovskii. Next base: position 40,325,145 of record NC_142474.1, on the reverse strand, counting down.
GTGGCTGCTGGGGAAAGAAAGATAATCAAACGCAAAAGGACAGTAGGGAAATTTTAATAGACACAGTGGCAACCTATTTTTAAAGTTTCTGTCACATCTGAAGTGATTTATCATTTGTTGGCAAAGCAAGGCTGAGGTTTATCACAAAGTTAAAGCACATATGAATCATTAATTATTAGCAGTGATCAATTCTCTATAAAAACTTCTCCTGCTTCCTTAAATGAGCATGTCCATCCTGATCCTTATGTAGCCCTCATTTTTTCCTGACCTGATATTTAAAAGAACAGTTAACCTTAAAGGCGTGTGAGAGCTCTGTGCTATGTTCTGAATTATGGTCAAGAGGGCACAGCCGCAAAATTGTTAGAATGGCTGTGATTCATTGGAAGTCATTTTATTGGAGAAATTATGGGTGGAAATCTCTGGGAGGGAATAGTTCAGGTTGCCGTCAAAGCAACTTTCTGAAACTACGATTGAAAGGCAGACTCAAGGTCAGAGTGACAAGTTGACCTTGTGTTTTACAGCACAAACTCCAAAGAGGAACCAAACCAATAAAACAGCAAGTGATGAGAGTGGGTGTGTTCCTTCTGGCCTGGGGACAAAGACAAGTTTCAAAATGCCTCCCCTGTAGATTTCCTATGTTCCAGCTTCCTTAATATTAATAGTCTGGTCTATGTAAAGACACATAAATTCAATAAGTGAAACACAGAGGGAGATTTTTTATGTTAGCCCAGACCATTTTGATTGTTGAATATCTTGACACTGGCAGCTCAAACTAGTCACTCTGATGCCCCTTCAGAACCTTGACTGTCTCATTGGTAAGAGCTGCTGCTGCTAAGTCACTTCAGTCGTGTCCGACTCTGTGCGACCCCTTAGACAGCAGCCCACCAGGCTCCCCTGTCCCTGGGATTCTCCAGGCAAGAACACTGGAGTGGGTTGCCATTTCCTTCTCCAATGTGTGAAAGTGAAAAGTGAAAGTGAAGTCGCTCAGTCATGTCTGACTTGTAGCAACCCCATGGACTGCAGCCTACCAGGCTCCTCCATCCATGGGATTTTCTAGGCAAGAGTACTGGTGTGGCTTGCTATTGCCTTCTCCGATTGGCAAGAGCAAGATTCATTTATTATTTTTGAAGCGGCAGGGGGAGTGGAGCCAAAATTACCCTTGATAAATACTGCAATGTATTTAAGTGATACTTCAGTAAATCTTTGAAGGGAGGGTTTTAAAAATTATTTTTAAAAGATTACTTAGGACTTGTTTCATGGTCCAGTGGAATTGCCTGCCAATGCAGGGACACATGTTTGATCCCTGGTCTGGGAAGATCCCACATGCCACGGGGCAACTAAACCTGTGCTCCACAACTACTGAAGCCCATGAACCTAGAGCCTGTGCTCTGTAACAGAAGAAGTCATTGCAATGAGAAGTCTGAACAGCACACCTGGAGAGTAGCTCCCACTTGAGATAACTAGGGAAAGCCTGAGCACAGCAAGAAAGACCCAACACAGCCAAAAATAAAATATAATGAATAAATAAATAAATAAAAATTTAAAATGTTGCTAAATGCTCGGGCCAAAGACTATCACCTTTACTTGACTTTGTCAACTGAACAGAAAAGTAAAATATTGAAATTCTATTGACAGAGACAGAGAAACAGAGAGATGAAGAAAGAGAAAGAGAGAAAAAGGGGGTGGGATGGAGAGGGGCAAGAGGACAGGAGGAGGACAGGGAGAGAGTGACTGGCTAAGGCAGATACTGCTGCTGCTGCTGCTGCTAAGTCACTTCAGTCGTGTCCGACTCTGTGTGACCCCATAGACGGAAGCCCACCAGGCTCCCCCGTCCCTGGGATTCTCCAGGCAAGAACACTGGAGTGGGTTGCCATTTCCTTCTCCAACGTGTGAAAGTGAAGTCGCTCAGTCGTGTCCGACCTTTAGCGACCCCACGGACTGCAGCCTACCAGGCTCCTCCATCCATGGGATTTTCTAGGCAAGAGTACTGGAGTGGCTTGCCATTGCCTTCTCCGAAGGCAGATACTAAAGAAGGCTAAAAATAAATATATATTATATATCGATATGTAGGAAGATACATACGTATATGTATAAATGATGAAATTATTAAATGTGTTCAACACCAGTGAAAATCAACAAATGCAGCTCCTTGTCGATATCACATCATCACTTTCTTAAAAAAATGGGGTATTGCCTACAAAGCAAAAGCACAAAGTTTAAATTTTTTAATTTGTCTTGAACACTTTTATTTTATATCAGGATACTGACATGGTATCCTTGAACATAATTTATTAAAAATTCCATTCCTGGAGCTATTCAATGATTTATATAGATGCATGATGGAATGCTATGTTTGATGATACACTGAACAATTTCTTCCCAGGGCAGATACTTAATTATTAAAATACGCATTGTGGTTTAGAAGTTTACTAGGCAAAATATATCATAATCAATGATCCAGCTAGATTATCTGATATACCTTCTAATTCTAACACTCTAACTTCATTCGACGATTTCAAATACTTCTTTTGTTTTTAGATAGACCTTGAGACATGATCTTTATTCTTCCATGGAGCAGGTATTCATGCATCCCAGGCTAGAAGTCAGAAGGGACCGAGAGGAATAAGTTTTGAGGCACTATGTTGCCTCTAACAAAACATGTATCTTTCCATTCCCTTGCACTCTCCGTTTGGATTATCTTATGATAAAGCATGCAATAAACACGTCATCCATGTTCAAACAGTGCCCCAGGGAGTTCCTATTATATGACAAAACTGTCATTTATACAAACTGATAGAAAAGATACCCAAGAAATATTAAATAGATTATTCAGGCATTAATTATAGGAATAATTACTAACATCTGCATTTTTAAGGTCCTCAATTCTTTATTTAAATGAAAAGCTCACTTAACCAAGAAGTGATTTTTTTTTTTTCAAACACACCAATAACATTTTTACTCATTCATTCCCTCTTAGAATCTACATGCTGGTCTCACAGCACCTTTGGAGAGTTCTAGGAAACTGCTCAAAATATTCAGATTACAAGATTCATTGACAGTCACTGTGTGATCACCTAGGAGTTGCTGTGTACAGATGAAGGTGCCTGGGGGTGTATATGGAAAAACAGAGAAAAAAATTGTAGCAACTGAGGACTTTCACTTCCAGCCAATATGGAGTAACAAGGATTAGAAAGACCCTCCCTCTTGAAACAGTTTTTAAGATAGATAAAACATGAGAAACAACAGTTCTTAAGAACTGGGCTGCAGGCGTCATGGTGGAGTGATACTTGAAGAAAGGAAGCAGATGAGGCTGGTGCCCAGATGGCTGCGCTGTCTGGAGACAGTTTCCAGACCTAGACCGAAGCTCAGAGATGAGAAGGCAGGGGGGAGTGTGACCTATGACCAGAGTTAAGAACTGAAATCTGGAGAGGCCAAGGCAGATGAAGTACACTGGACTGAGTGCCAAGGGACAGGTGGATAGGCACCCAGCTCTGGCACTTTGCCTGAATTTCCGTTGAGTACACATCACCAGTGCGTGCCTGTGAGGAAAGATGCGTGTCTGGGCAAAGAGCCACCTGCCAGGTTCAGGAAATGCAATCTTGGAAACCACACTCAACCAGAAATATTTTCTGTTCTCCAAACCCAGGGTAGAAAATCTTATCATTCACAGAGCATGGGGAGAGTAATTAGCAGGGTTTTCCCTCAAGTAGTGGGGAAATGAGACCTAGAAATGGGCTACACTAGTCTCACCTGTGCTGTGCTTTGCTATGCTGTGCATAGTTGTTCAGTTGTGGCCAACTCTTTGAGACCCCATGGACTGTAGCCCTCCAGGCTCCTCTGTCCATGGAATTCTCCAGGCAAGAATACTAGAGTGGTTGCCATGCCCTCCTCCAGGGGATCTTCCCAATTCAGGGATCAAACCAGGGTCTCCTGCACTGCAGGTGGATTCTTTACAAGCTGAGCTACCTGGGAAGCCCTGCCTGCCTGCTAAGTCACTTCAGTCGTGTCCGACTCTGTGCGACCCCACAGACGGCAGCCCACCAGGCTCTCCTGTCCCTGGGATTCTCCAGGCAAGAACACTGGAGTGGGCTGCCATTTCCTTCTTCAATGCATAAAAGTGAAAAGTGAAAGTGAAGTCGCTCAGTTGTGTCCGACCCTCAGCGACCCCATGGACTGAAACCTTCCAGGCTCCTTCATCCATGGGATTTTCCAGGCAAGAGTACTGGAGTGGGGTGCCATTGCTTCCTTTGACCTGGGAAGACCAGTCCCACCTAAAAATGATCAAAAATGAGATTCTGAAGATTGAACTGTGACCAATAATAAAAATGCATCTCAGGGCACAGTTCAAGAATATTTACAGGAATACAGAAATTATTCATGATCGAATTATTACTGATGGAAAGATGGCTGAAATGGCTTAAATTTCAAGCAAAGTCTATTTCAGAGGAAAGAATAGTCTCAGGAAGAAAGGCCATCATTTAATAACAAAGAATGGTTAAGTACAACATCAGTCTGGCTACATTGACTCATCAATAAAGGTTAAATAAATAGTAAATAAGCTTAACGAAGGTGGAAGTTTTCTCTACCGTTCTGCAAGCTCTCTGAAGAGCAGCACTGGGCATGCATTTATGTCTTGGAAGCCCACTGTAATATCCTTCCCTTCATTCTGTGCGGTCTTGTAGACTGTGACTCATTGTGTATATAAATGACAATTCGGTTCTTTCCCAAGGAATTAGAGCCCTGTGGAGGGACAGGAAGGGGGAGAGAGTTGACCAATCCAGACCAATGCTCCAGGAAGGCTGCCCATTAGTTCTGGCTGACCTGGTTCCGATCCTCCCAGGTTATTCAGCTTTGTCTTCAATTTGATGAGCTACATAAGCTGACCTCTGTCTACCTCTCAAAACTTAATTATAATGTTTTCTCAGTTTCTTATTAAGCTCCAGTCATCCCAGTCTCTTCTCTCTCCATTAAATGTTCCAAGTTCCTCCCTCCAAGGCCTCTGACTGTGTTACTCCTCCTAGTGATTGGTTTCTGCAGTTCTACCTATAACTGGTCCCTTCTCGTCTTCTGCAAATCAGCTCAAACGTTACTTCTTCAGAGAGCTCACTTTTTTGAATACTACTAACCATGAGCTTCCCTGGTGGCTCAGAGGTTAAAGCGTCTGCCTCCAATGCGGTAGACCCGGGTTCGATCCCTGGGTTGGGAAGATCCCCTGGAGAAGGAAATGGTAACCCACTCCAGTATTCTTGCCTGGAGAATCCCATGGACAGAGAAGTCTGGTAGGCTACAGTCCACAGGGTCGCAAAGAGTCGGACACGACTGAGCGACTTCCCTTTCCCTTTCCCTTTATAGCCACCATCACTCCATTATTCTCTGTAACATAGGGTCAGTACATTGGGGCCCTCAGGCTAAATAGTGCTTACTGCTTGTTTTCCTAAATAAAATTTTATTGGAATGCAGCCACATTTATTTTTTAAGATTGCCTGTGGCTGTTTTCACCCTACAGTGACCAACTGGAGTAGCTGGCACTGTGAAAGCATGTCTTACAATGCCTAGAATCATTTCTTCCTCATCCTTTGAAGAAAAAGCTTGCTGACCCTGGTTCTTAATATGGTTGCTTGTTTCCTTATATATCTTATCACCATCTGCAATCATCTTGATCATATTTTAGTTGATTAACTCTGTCTCTCTACTCAACACTGTAGGAGTGAGGGAAGTAGGTGACTTGTCTGCTTTTAATTCAATGCCTGCTGAAAGCAGAGCTCAACAAATATTTCTTCAATGGAAGAGTGAAGAAAGGGGGTATATGTCTTTAACAAGTACTCAGTGATGACTAGCCATGCCACCTCTGGTACTCAACATGCAAAACAGTAGATTGTTCTCATCTTCTTCTTTAAGGCCAGCTTGTTCTTATGTTCCAGACATAGCTTATGTATCAGGAATGAATTCACCCTTGGTTCCGTGGCTCACATTAGTAGTAGGCATCCAGTAAGCAGACCAGCCTGAATGCTATGACCATGGGTAGAAAGATAGGTTAGACCACACAATTCATTAGTTGTGTTTTTCAGGACTGACCTTGGAAATGTGGCTAAGAAGTTGGATTTGTCTCTGTTGAGAGATGCCTGAATCAGATCACATTTCTTGATTTTCAGGCATTCTTACATTAAATCCACATTGTGCCTGAGCTAATTTGAATGTATATCTGTAATGTGCATGCATGCAAAGCAAGAAAGTAAACATATCTAAGTTATATTGAGCAAAAATTCAATAAATAAACACAGACTACCTCTCTTGCAGAAGAACGGAATATATGCTTTAAGATTTATCTGAAGAATCACTTGCAGACATGTGTGGCAGGTGGGTGCACCCAGGTAACAGCAAAACCATCGTCCAGTTCAACGTGTCCTTACAGAGAACAGTCTGTCCTTCTGAAGCCATTGGCACTAACCAACTGCTTGAAGGTGCAATGTCTTGTCACTGATGTGCCTGACGACAGGAAAATCTCCTCAGCATGCTTAGAGTAGCATTTTTGTTTCATCACTACAGAAATAAAATTATCTAACCATCTTATTTATTTATAGTAAAGAAGTAAAAAGAAGTGTGGTTTCATTGCTTTTTTTCACCCTGGGAGTTGACTTTACTGTTGCAGTCAAAGATTAAATGATTATGACTGTAAAATAAAATTTGTTCAATAAAAAATATACTAATTGAACACTCAATTTGTTCTCCATTTTCTTCTTGTTTCTAAAGATTTATCAATTAATAACACTGTCAAAAATATACATGATCATGGGTATTGATTTGAATCATACACAACTTGCATATGGGAACATGAAGAGACACTCAGATATTTTGCTACTGCTGCTACTAAGTCACTTCAGTTGTGACCGACTCTGTGTGACCCCACAGACGGAAGCCCACCAGGCTCCCCTGTCCCTGGGATTCTCCAGGCAAGAACACTGGAGTGGGTTGCCGTTTCCTTCTCCAATGTGTGAAAGTGAAAAGTGAAAGTGAAGTCACTCAGTCGTGTCCGACCCTTAGCGACCCCACAGACTACAGCCTACCAGGCTTCTCCATCCATGGGATTTTCTAGGCAAGAGAACTGGAGTGGCTTTCCATTGCCTTCTCCGTCAGATATTTTAGGAGAATATAAATTACAAAATACTTAACATCAACAAAGTTTTGAATAAATTGTCATTTTCCCCTTGTCATGAACACTAGACATTCTAGAAAACAAGTAAGACCTGACCATGAAAGCTAGATATTCTGGAAAGCATTTAGGAGAAGAAAATTTGTCACATATCATTCAAGTTTTCACTAAAAATAAGCCAAAAGAAAATTTTGTTCTATTTTCCACTCTCTATTGTTATACTAAGAAAATAGTTTCTAAATATTTTATGTATTATCCTGTGAAAGAGAACAGGATTTTCTCACTATTGCATTAAGAATGTTTTCAGTTTTCTAAGTTTTGCCATTACATGCAATTTGCTTTTATTTCAGTTTTTTTCTTCATATCAAATATCTTATATGTCTGGTGTGTTTTTTTTTTCTAGTTATTTTAGTCTTTTCCCTATTTCTTATATAATTCTGCTGATTATTTCAACAATTTTCTTTGTTTTCTCTTGTTTATGTATTCTTGGACATCTACAGCTTTGATCTCCTTCTTTTTCATCTTTTGTGTAGTCTTTCATTTCTTTTCTAAATTAATCCAAACAACTAATTTATTTACTTTGGATTGTTTAAACATACTCCCCAATAAAGTGCAGTCAAAGGAATGACAAGAAGGAATGAAAAAGAGGACAAAAAATTCAATTTTGACTTGTTATACTGAAACAGAGACATGTAGATTTTGTTCAGATATAGTCTTTCAAAGAAAAATAATTTCTTTCTTTGTACTAAATTGCAATCAGGAATAGCAGTGAAAAAATCACAAAAAATATTTCTCAGTCGACAAGATAAATTTGAGGCGAAACCAGTGGCTTAAAAAATAGAGCATACTTAATAATTAAGTAATTAAATAACCATTCTATCAACCTTCTAACTAAAAAGACATTGGTTAGTTAGACTATTGATAAAAAGGTATCAAGACAGGAGGCAGGGAGGAAGAGTGAGGTTTTTAACTGGGCGAGGATGAAGAATTGCAGGGAGGAACTCAAAAGCCTCTTGATGAAAGTGAAAGAGGAGAGTGAAAAGGTTGGCTTGAAGCTCAACATTCAGAAAACAAAGATCATGGCATCTGGTCCCATCACTTCATGGGAAATAGATGGGGAAACAGTGGAAGCAGTGTCAGACTTTATATTTTTGGGCTCCAAAATCACTGAGGATGCTGATGGCAGCCGTGAAATTAAAAGACGCTTACTCCTTGGAAGGAAAGTTATGACCAGGCTAATTAGTATATTGGGAAGCAGAGACGTTACTTTGCCAACAAAGGTCCGTCTAGTCGAGGCTATAGTTTTTCCCATGGTCATGTATGGATGTGAGAGTTGGACTGTGAAGAAAGCTGATCGCCGAAGAATTGATGCTTTTGAACTGTGGTGCTGGAGAAGACCCTTGAGAGTCCCTTAGACTGCAAGGAGATCCAACCAGTCCATTCTAAAGGAGATCAATCCTGGGTGTTCATTGGAAGGACTGATGCTAAAGCTGAAACTCCAATACTTTGGCCACCTCATGCGAAGAGTTAACTCACTGGAAAAGACTCTGATGCTGGGAAGGATTGGGGGTGGGAGGAGAAGGGGACGACAGAGGATGAGATGGCTGGATGGCATCACCGACTCTGTGGACATGAGTTTGAGTGAACTCCGGGAGTTGGTGATGGACAGGGAGGCCTGGCGTGCTGTGATTCATGGGGTCACAAAGAGTCAGTCACGACTGAGCGACTGAACTGAATGGGTTCGAAGGCTCTTTGCAGAGTTTTTTTAAATTAATTTTTATTGGAATATAATTGTTTTACAATGTTGCGTTAGTTTCTGTTGTATGGCAAAGTGAATCAGTTACAGTATGTATACATATATTCACCCTTTTTTGGGTTTCCTTTCCATCTAGGTCACCACAGAACATTAACAGAGTTCCCTGTGCTATACAGTAGGTTCTCAGTTCCATTCAGTTCAGTCACTCAGTCGTGTCCGATCCCATGGACTGCAGCACGCCAGGCCTCCCTGTCCATCACCAACTCCTGGAGGTTCTCAGTAGTTAACTATTTTAAACATAGTATCAATAGTGTATATATGTCAATCCCAATCTCCCAATTCATCACACTGCCCACCTCTGCACCCCCTCTCCGCCTTGATGTCCATAGTTTGTTCTCTACATCTGTAACTCTACTTCTGCTTTGCACATCAGACCATGTTTCCAGATTCCACGTATATGCATTAATATATGGCTGGCAGGTATTTGGTGTGGAGGGTGAGGGATGCTGGGCTGTAGGGTGACTGACACTCAGGCACTGCATTTCTGCCTGCTTTTGCACTCTTCCTTTTGGCGCTTGTTTTAATGTTCTGAAAGTGTTTATTTCATCCAAAATATTTATTTTATCTGTTTGACTACTTATCATGACAAGGATTCCTCTGGACCTTTTGCCTATTTTCTACTTGCATATGGAGGAATCACTTGCTAATAAAAATCTACTGCTGTTTTTTTTAAACTTGGGCTTCCCAGGTGGTGCTAAAGGTAAAGAACATGCCTGCCAATGCAGGAGACTTTATAAGAGACCTGGGTTCTATCCCTATCTTGGGCAGATCCCCTGGAGGAGAGCATGGTAACCCACTCTAGTATTGCCTGGAGAATCCCATGGACAGAGGAGCCTGGTGGGGTACAGTCCATGGGGCTCCAAAGAATCAGACACAACTAAGGACACTGAGCACATGACTATAATACTCTGTATGCACCCTAATTGCCAAACCTGAATAAACTAGCCATCTACTTCAAATATATGCCATGAGAATTAAGTTCAAAGAAATAAAAGAAAAACAGTAGGAACAAATATAATAAAGACTAAATCACATTTAAATATCTGTCTAGAAGTCATTTTAACATACATTCAAGGTATTCCCTATCCTCAAAGCACAAAGTTGAATATAAGCTTATATATGACAGGATGGAGAGGAGAGGGCAGACTAGCCTCACACAATAGTGGCGGGGGAGGGGGATGGGGTGAGGGTTACTGCTGATGGATCCAGGTATCCATTTTCCTACTTCTAAATAGTGAAGATGTGAAAGCTAAACAAAAGTGATAGAAATGAGCTTACTTGCAAAACCAAAACAGACTCAGAGACTTAAAGAACAGAGTTTATGGTTGCTGGGGGGTGGGAAGGGATGGGGTGGAGGGATAGTTAGGGAGTTAGGGATGGACATGTACACACTGCTATATTTAAAATGGATAATCAACAAGAATCTACTATACAGCACAGGTAACTCTCCTCAGTGCTATGTGGCAGCCTGGGTGGCAGAGGAGTTTGGGAGAAAATGGATACATGTATATGTATAATTGAATCCCTTCACTGTTCACTATTACAACAGTGTTTATAAATTGGCAATACTCCAATGCAAAAATAAAAGGTTTTTAAAAAAATAAATAGTGAAGAGTGTGACTTGGGAAACAGGGAGGAAAAGAAACGCTTGAATGTCCTTGGCTGTGTACCTACGAGGCGGGTTGCCAAGGGTTTGGTTTTTATGTATGCAAGTCTCAATAGATAGATGATAGATAGGAAGATGGAAGATAAATATAGAAAATGTATTTTTCTGTAAAAATATCATTACATTTATCACTAAATTATTTTTAGAAACTAGATTGTCAATAAATTCCTCAATTTATTTCAACTATCCATCTCATTTTCTATGCTGCCTTGAGAAACCTTCTTCTCTGTAACCATAAACAGCTGCATCTAAATGATTTCCTGCACGCATCATGTTAAAAAAGTGTTCAAATCATACATAACTGTATCTATAACATTAAAAAGTCTCATTAATTTGATCTTTAACTAATTTGATTAATAGTAGAAGAGCATGTATGTTTGTCCACGATCCTTCTTACATTCTTTAAGTTTCCCTCAGGAAAAAAGGAACAGTAGGCTGAGTCTGAATTTATTATTTTTTATTACATTGTGCATTTCCAGTGCTTTAAGTGAGAATTTAGATGTGCTTTAAAATGCAAAGAATGTGAAGTGTTTTTCAAACATAAATTTCCTCCCAACATGCTATGTAGTGAGCAGAAGTATTTTCTATACAACAGTGAAAAAAATCTTTATGTTCTGAAATAGAAAACATAGTTCATGGTTCTACTGTCTGAAAAAGATCACAGTTGGCTGACTGTGTACCATCTTGATTATTAGTTCTTGGCATATTTCTCTCAGGGGTCTAATTCAGAGGTTGTAAATGTCTACCTCTTGAGGACTGTGGCACTGAATGGAGGTTTTACATGAAGTTTCTCCGAATCAATAAAACATCAGTGCTTAAAACTGACTAAGAGAACCACAAGATTTTATTGATGTTATTAGCAGTCAAAGCATTTAATGATGACCTATTTATAAGATGCTGTGTTAAGTATTATACAATTATTAAAACTGGTGATCTTTATTCTCATCCATGTTCATTTCACAAATCCAGACCCAAATATTCAATTTACTGTGAGGACTTTGGGAGTCAACTATGCTGTGGCAGTGAACTTCAGGAAGAGTGGTAGGAAGATGGGAGCGGGCATTACTATCAGGGAGGCAGTACAGAAATCGGGTTGGCATATGACACGGCAGTGGTGAAGGGAGAGAAAGAAGTCACTAGAGTTGAGGAAAGCAAAGGGTTTAGACTCAAGCAGACTTGGACATCAATTTTCACATAGAAGATAGAGAAAAGTAAATGGGTCAGAGGTGAGGCTCAGATTTTGTCATAAACAAATTTCGGTCTTCTGGACTTTGGGTGAAAAAGAGAAAAAAATAGCCTTCACCACTTTAATCCACTGATGCATTGGGGATTATTTGTTATTTCAGCAGAACAAGGACTTCTGTAACTGATCAAGTTACAGAGGATCCTGTTGGGATGCAGCCCATGGGGTAATGTAATTCTCAATTACATTATAAACATATGTAATACATATGTTTATAATTACATATAAACATATAGAAGGTGTATATATATGTGTGTGTGTATATATATATATATATATCTCTTCACACGCCCCTTCACCCATGATTGTTCCTAAGCAACTGCAGCAGACAGTGCTGGAAAACAACAACACTGTTACTGAACTGCTAAGCTAGGCTACATAGGGGAGGGGAGACTGCTTTGGAAAACCAGTTCAGTTCAGTTCAGTCGCTCAGTCATGTCCGACTCTTTGTGACCCATGAATCACAGCACGCCAGGCCTCCCTGTCCATCACCAACTCCCGGAGTTCACTCAGACTCATGTCCATCGAGTGGGTGATGCCATCCAGCCATCTCATTCTCTGTCGTCTCCTTCTCCTCCTGCCACCAATCCCTCCCAGCATCAGAGTCTTTTCCAGTGAGTCAACTCTTCGCATGAGGTGGCCAAAGTATTGGAGTTTTAGCTTTAGCATCAATCCTTCCAATGAACACCCAGGACTGATCTCCTATAGAATGGACTGGTTGGATCTCCTTGCTGTCCAAGGGACTCTCAAGAGTCTTCTCCAAGGGGCAGTTGAAATCCTTTCTCTGGTGGAAAAGCATCAAGTCCCGGAGGGCTGGGGAGTGACTGAAAGTAGGCAGACAGTCCTTTGGTTCTGGAGACAACTTATCAATAAAAGCTGTTTCCTCTGGTGAGTGGCAAAACAAAGCAACTTTGCTAGGTTTCTAGCTGTATATGAATAGTGAGAGTGTTAGTCACTCAGGCATGTCCTAGTCTTTGTGACCCCATGGACTGCATCCCAACAGGATCCTCTGTCCATGAAGTTCTCTAGGCAACGATACTGGAGCAGGTTGCCATTTCCTTCTCCAGGGGATCTTCCAAACCCCGGGATCGAACCCTGGGCCTCTTGCCTTGCAGGTGGATTGTTTACCATTTGAGTTACCCGTATAAGGCATAGATGCACTCAGTCAGTCAGTCATGTCTGACTCTTTGCAACCCTATGGACTGTAGCCAGCCAAGCTCCACTGTCCGTGGGGTTCTCCAGGCAAGAATACTGGAGTGGGTTACCATGTCCACCACTAGGGGATCCTCCCAACACAGGGGTCATTCCCAGGTCTCCTGCATTGCAGGCAGATTCTTTACCATCCGAGCCAGCAGGCAGGACCATAAGGCATAGATAAATCACCTTATATGCAAGTTAGTGCATGAATTGTGTGTAAGCTTACACACATATTCAGAATAAGTGTATGTATCACATATTTACAATGTGTATTTTTCATATGGGGGATATATTATATGTACACATGGTATTATTACTATGAACTGTGGCTGCCTCAAGGCAGGTGGGCAGCTGGCTTGGCCTGTCCAGTCCTACAGGCATGTCTGAGGCTCTGCCTACTGGTCAGACATCTCTCCAGCAGCAAAGCTGGCCTGGCTCTACAGATTTATATTTTTGGTCTTCTTCGGAAACTGCTAGTTTCACTGTATGTAGGTTTAATTTTTCCCTGTGAATTCATTAAATATTTGCTCTGTACATGTGGAAAGATCTTTTTTAATAAAATTGATTCTACCCTAAAAATCTTTTCCCTTCTGACCTTTCTTTGGTGTTCTCCACTTCTTACTAGGGTCCTGACCCCATCAAGACGAGGCCTTCCTTCTGTCAAGGCTCCCATGTCACTGAAGTGCATGAGATCACTATAGTGTTTATATAATGTGTTATCTTTGTATAAATATTACATAAATTACATAAATGCTACATTGACATGTACACACTTGCTGTATTTTAAATGGATAGCCAACAAGGAGCTAGTGTACAGCACAGGGAACTCTGCTAAATACTCTGTAATAACCTAAATGGGAAGGTAATTTGAAAAAGAATTCTGAATAACTAAATTACTTTGCTTTACACCTGAAACTAACGCAACATCGTTAATCAACTATACTCCAATATAAAATAAAAACTAAAAAGAAAGTTGTATGTTTTCCTAAAAAATAAATAAATACTAAGAATCTGAAAAAACACTGATACAAATGTGATTGTGAGGGTCAGTTTGTCCTCCGTATAAACCATGATGTCACCCTAGTCCATGTGAAATGATGACAAAGCTAATCTCTGTGTGTTTTTCCAGAAAGGTGAAGTTAAAAGGATCCTTTTTAATTTATGCATAGAGGAGTGTGCCTTGTGGATCCAGAGAGAAACCAGAGTTAGAAATGCCACTCTGTCCACTTCCAGACTGAAAGCAGTGGCTTCGATGCCCACCTTTGACCTGGATAAGAAATTACAACAAGGATCTTCCTTGCATTTTACGTCTATGAAAAAACTGTCAGGGATAAACTACTTTTTTGGCTCTCATTTGCAAATGAAATATGATCTAACACTGCCAAAACTGAATCTTTCTGAAAGCTAATATAATCTTCAGGATCACTGATAGCCAGTTTTCTCGCCAAATACAGTGAAATTAGGCTGGAAAAGGAAAGTTTTTTGTTTTTGTTTTTTTTTAAAAAAAGGAATGTAGCAGGCTGACAGTGTCACTGCCTGGAGCTCTACTGTCATGAGGACGCCCTTCACTGACCTTCTCCTTCTACACGACGTGTGACAAGCTCCCCCACCATCCTGGCCCCCTCGCCGGTGAGAGCAGGGACCCCCATTGCACATTTTCAAGTGGCAACATGATTTTCCTTTAGGGCTTTTGCCTATTATTCTTCTGGCTTATTTACAGCTGGCACTGGTGTTAAAATATGTTATGGTTGGACACGTAAAAGGTAGTCTGTCCCCTCTCTTGGCAGCTTGATAAAATGAGTTCAATTTTCTTACTGGTTCTTGTCTCTAGAGACAGGCAGAATAATTGGTACCCAAAGACCTGTCCAGTCAGGCTTACACTTAAAAAATGAGAATAAACGGTGACAGAAAATGTATTCACTGTGCAGATACAAAATGTTGGAACACATCATTTTATTGTCTCATGTAATGAGGATTTGGAAATGCAACATACTTCTTCATGTTAGATAATGAAAAAAAGAAGAAAAATTTGTATTCACATAACTAACAGTAATATATACTAAAGATTTGTGTGGATTTTTCCTAATATGGCAGAGTTTCAAGACAGACAAGTAAAAAAAAACCCATATAGTGCTAACCATGGCAGGTCGGATACTTAAGTTATCATTTAGAAGATAAGCTATGTGGGTCCCATGGGAGCATTGCCCCCTTTAGCCACGTATATGTGAGTGGTTATGATGGTGTGGTTTTGTCAAGGGAACTTAGCAACGAGATAAAGTAACAGCTGTATATTTTGCTGAGAAGTTTGCTTAGGAAGGCAGTTGCCATGGGAACGCTTGGCAATAGCCATTTGATTCTGGGCCTTATGAAAGTGATGAGTTTACTTTGTCTAGATTATTTTCCTAGGACTGGCAACTTCTGGAGGGAGAGAAAAGAAGACTAAATAGTCTTTTCCAGACATTTGCATATTAAAAAAACAATCCTCTTCATGTTTGAATAGATGTAGAGAAGACATTATTGACAGACTTCTTCACCAGTGAATCAGGTACTCATGCAAACAAATACATATTGTGTAAATTCACTGTATTTCAAAAGAGCTCAGACTGCCTCAGCTATGCATTGCAGCCCTGCTTCACAGATGGGTCGCATTCAATTATAAGTCTTCAGAAATGTGCCTAAAATAGTTGCAGCTGGGAGATATGTGTGTATATATATATATATATATATATGTATATATATATATGTGTATAATCTTATGAATGAGCAAAAACGAAGTAAACTATACTCCATTGGTAAGTCTCTTAATGGAAAATATGGTAAACAGGCTCTTGGGAAAAAAAGAAAAAAAAAAACAACAGGAAACAGATGCTGACTGATAAGAATTTGCTTATTTTAACCAGGAGACACCCACTTGTGTACATATTATGTACATTCACTGTATTTCAAAAGAGCTCAGACACCCTCAGCTATGCGCTGCAGCCCAGCTTCACAAAGATGGGTCACATTCAATTATAAGCCTTCAGAAATGTGCCTAAAATAGCGTGCATGGGGCTCCGAGGAGGTTGGCAAGCCGTTTTTCTCTCTGCAGGTGGCAGGGCTTCAGGGAACAGAAATATCTGGATCAAGAGATGAATGGATCACTTCACCTTTGAGACATGCAGCACACATTTCAAATGTAGGAATTCAAGATGGCCTGGAGCCCCAGGCACCTACAGAGCTTGAATTTACTGCACAGTCCTGGGATGTCTGCCTTCCAAGCCAAGGTTGCACATCACTGAACAAGAGGCAAGTTCATACCCCTTCCTTAGCTCCCTCCTTCCTCTGAGACCACATCAGGCCTTACTGAGAAAACTGATTTATTCTGCACTTGACAAAGCTGGAGCACGTCTGTCACGTATTAGGATTACCCTGCGTTGAGGGACAGATCATCTTCCACCCAAGACCCCAGTCCTTTCAGTTAAGGTAAGCTCAGAAAGGCTGTGGAAGGGCAAAGGGAGGAGAAGCAGATGCTTTTTTAAGTCTAAGGACCAAGAAACTTCTGGCTTCTGACCTTTAATTATTTTAGCATGATCTACCTTCCATGATGACTTCCCTAGTGGCTCAGATGGTGAAGAATCTGCCTGCAATGCAGGAGACCTGGGTTCGATCTCTGGATTGGGAAGAGGAGGGCATGGCAACCCACTCCAGTATTCTTGCCTGGGGAGTCCCCATGGACAGAGGAGCTTGGTGGGCTACAGTCCACGGGATTGTAAGAGTCGGACATGACATAGCAGCTAAAGCACCACCAGCGCCACCACCAAGTCAGCAGTGGCTCTGGGGGTGGAGAATCCGGGGAACCCCTTAACTCATCTGGGGAAATTGACTCCTGATGTTCTTCGGGCAGCTCTGACAGGGGAAGGTGGTATCACAGGAACAAGCACCCTATTTTGCTGGGTGTGTTAGCCTGATGGTGCTCTGCTTCTGTCCTGTCTCTGAGGAACTCTGACCCAGCTAGACGAGGAGATGAGAATGGGACTTTCAGAATAATTATGATGGTGAACATTTATTTCATGTGCATTACCTGTCTGACATTGTGAGACCGAAGCATTACTTCCCTTATCTTCGAAATGACTCAGAGACGTCAGGGCTACTATTGTGTCCACTTTAAAGGTGGGGAGGCTGTGCAGCTTGCCCAGTTCTCCA
Source organism: Moschus berezovskii (assembly GCF_049115385.1). Classification (NCBI taxonomy): domain Eukaryota; kingdom Metazoa; phylum Chordata; class Mammalia; order Artiodactyla; family Moschidae; genus Moschus; species Moschus berezovskii. The sequence goes on along the minus strand of NC_142474.1, from coordinate 40,307,891 downwards.
GGTGGATTCTTTCAGCACTGGGGTCGAGGCAAGTTGTCTGACTCTAGAGGCTGAGCCCTGAGTCCCTTCCTGCACTCAAGCTGCCCTTGCCTCCCATGGCTTGGAGGTCAGCGGCACCATCCCCGACCTCCTCCACCCTCTATGGACAGCAAGAGGCTCCTGAAGCTTGTCAGCACTGGCTCTCCAATCCACATTTCCCCACACACTTCTCATTTCATCTTACCATAGATCTGGAGTCTACTCAGCTGTTTGGAAATGTCTTGGAAGTCCTAATGCACCCATGCATGACACTGATTAATTTGACTGTTGACAACCTCACTTTAAATTGTTCCCAGGACTTCCCTGATGGTCCAATGGTTAAGAATCCACCTTCCAGAGTAGGGAACACAGCCTCTGTCCCTGGTCTGGGAACTAAGATCCCATATGCCTCGGGGCAACTAAGCCCATGTGACACAACTAGAGTCTGTGTGCCGAAGCTGAGACTGGATGCAGTCAAATATAAATAAGTAATTGTTCCCATTTGAGTCTATATATATATATATATAATATGAAATAAAAGGAGGGCCACATAAAAGTGGAATATAGAGCCTACAACAATGTAATCACAGAATACAGAATTGACCAGAGCCCCCTTAGTTTCAGAAAGTTTTAGCAAAAATCAGTAGCATTATTTTAGAGACGTTCTTTTTTCTGATTTATTTTGTTATCTTGTTATCACCTTACCTCCCCACTTCACTGAGTATATAAAAAAAAGGCAAAGGGAATTGGTGGCAGATGTAGTAGGATCTCAGAGCCTAGGAGGAGAGTGCACTGAAGCATGGATGCCAAAAGAAGTACCCATTCGTGATGGCGTGCACACCCAGAAAAGGCCTGGGATGAACTGGGAGATTAGGACCGACATATATACGTTACCATGTGAAGAGAGATGGCTAGTGGAAGCTTCTGTATAGCACAGGGAGCTCAGCTCACGGCTCTGTGATGCCCTAGGTGGGTGGGAGGGGTGGGAAGGGAGGTCTAAGAGGGAGGGGATATGTATACATGTAACTTATTCACTTCATTGCACAGCAGAAGCTAACACAACATTGTAAAGCAATTATACCCCGATACAAAAAGAAACAGTAACGATAGAAACATCACAGAACTATGAGTACCGATGCTACACCTGCTCAGGTGCTATCTCATGAGACCTCCTCTACTCTAAATGAGCTTTCTAACACAGCGGAGAAGAGCAGTTCCTATAAACACTCAGAAGGTATTTTCTTGTGGAAAACACGGTATGCACTTCAAAAACATCGCCTGTAATTGAGCGAGTCATCCTTGTGCAAGGTTCTTTTAGAAAAAATGCCGGGCTTCCTTCATGAAGGGGCAGCTGAACTCTGGAAAGAATTACAAAGACTGTTAGGAGGGTACATGCTAGAATTATAAGAAACTAAGATCTCTCACCCTGCCTGTCAAACCCAGACCAGGTACAACATTTATTATTTTCTAAGTCTCCCAGTATATGATTATCTTTCTTCCTTATCCTGATATACATACATATGTGTGTGTGTGTGTATATATATATATATATATATATATATATATATATACTCTTTATAAATACACACAGAAAAGTTTGATCCAGATGTTGAGATATTGTTTTCTGTTGGGATGGACAGGAATGGAAAAACAAAATCGATTCTGCTTCATCATATGAATTTCTGGGTCACCAAATCCAACATTCGATCTCTTGAAGATTTTTCGAGGTGGTACCATCAATAAGCACTGAAATTAACTTTGGCTTCTGAGCAAAGTGGAACTGGAGATGTCCCCATAGGAATCTAGTTCTAACATAAATAGAGGTTTGGGGATGCTATTAAATTGGTATGTTAATCAATCAGACGTGTTTCCATGGTCATTTTTGTTGTTTACCAGCATAATTATAATGATCAACTGTTGGATTATTTTCCTACTTCCCTCCTCCAGTCCTCTTACTGAGAACTGACCCTTCTGCAAACTCATGTGGTCACTTGGGTGACTCCCAGCACCTGCAATGGTCTTGTATTTTGGCTGCAATGAACTGACTTAGATTTGGCTAATCACAGTTCATTCCCAAGGACTTTAGTACTGAGACTAAGAGATCCATGCAGTTTCTTCCCCAAGACTGTATCCTAACAATGTCGGAAACTTTTGGCAGCCTTGGCGTCACCATGTGGACAGGAGACAGAGGAAGCCAGCTGCAGAGGGGAGTGAGGCAAACAGAGAGAGGATGTCTTCAGATTGCTATCAGGTCTCTGAACTCATTCAAGGCATCTGCTTTTTGGGTGTCCTTTCTTTCTTCTCCAAGTGTTTCATTCTGAAAATAAATTTATATTTTTAAGAAACCTTATAAGTAAAATATAAAAGGGTTCTGTGCATAAAGAATTGTCATAGAATTGTGAGTGCAAATGACCATTAGAATAATCAGTAAGTAACACCACGTTTTAAATTATCCTCAGAAGACTCGTGTCTGCCACAATGAATGGCGCAAATGTTCAGTAAGCAAATTTATAAGCGACTAAAACATCCAAATAGCTTCAAAGCAATTCAAAACGTGACAAACGTGACGTAAATACACGAACATGGGAGAAGAAGCTGGAAAAGATTCAAGGAATGTATTCTCTCAAAGCACTAATAGCTTTAGAGAATTGGGTAACACATTTCTGATGGGCCAGAGAACATCTTCATCAAATAATTTTTGCTGTCTAATAGTGACTGTGAATTAGTATTTAGTGGTAGATGAGAAGGAATACAAATATTTGTCATGGAAGGTTTTATCATGTTTACCCCAAGCTATAGAAAATTGCCTACTTACTATAATCTGAATCACCTATTTTAAGCATAATTTTCCTTTTATTTAGGACAGACTATAGCATTCCTCTGATGCTCACAATACTTCTAAGTATATTAATATTCTTTTTGGTATCTCTCTCCCAAGGTTTAATCTGAGCTTTGCATGTTAAAGCTTTCACACAGATGTTTTTAAGGAAAAAGAATTACACAGATATTACATCAAGATTTCTGTTAAATAAATTCTAACAGAATAATCATTTTATCATCATTCAACATGGAACGAATATTGAATAAATGCCTTTCCTTTATCAGACAGCTCTGACCTAGTGCATCAGACTTTAAAATATACAAAGTCAAAATAAAGGTATGGAATAATACATGTAATTTTGTGTTCGTTGCCTGGGAATGAAATAAATCACCTTCCCTTTTAAAATTAAAATTTTAGATAAACACAAGTTTCCACTGTTTTTGAAAATCTTTTGTTTTTTTCCAATGAAATAACTGTATTTTACCTTCTTTTTTTCTCAATAATTTGTAACTTGGAAATAAATGTAAGTGTATTTGCAAGACTACAACAGAGAATCTTTTTTTCCCCCCTGAACCATTTGGAGATAAGTTGCCAACATGATGTCACATCCTGCCAAAATACTTCAGTGTTTCTTACAAAGATGGACATTCTCCTACATAACCCAAATACATAAAAATTAGGAAATTGACATTACATATTATCACCATATAGAGACCCATCCAAGTTTTGCCAACAGTTCCAATATCCCTTGGGAAACTAGAAGATCCTACTCAGATGACATGATGCATTAAACTTCCCTGTCTCTTTAGCATCCTTCCATCTGAAAGAGTTATCAAACTGCCCTTGTCTCTCATGAACTTGAGACTTCTGAAGATTACGGATGATTGCTTTCACAAATTTCCTTGAATTACAAGACTCTAATGGAATCATGAAGAAAAGTTACCTACTCCCTCACTGTTTCCAAAATGAAAATATTTAACAATTTTAAATATTATCTCAATTGTCTATCAAATAAGAAAACTCACACATGGACACACAATTGTTGCTATTGTTTAGTCACTAAATTGTGTCCTACACTTTTGCGGACTCCGTGGACTGTAGCCCGCCAAGCTCCTCTGCCCATTGGATTTCTCAGGCATGAATACTGGAGTGGGTTGCCATGCCCTCCTCCAGAGGATCTTCCTGACCCAGGGATCGAACCTGGGTCTCCTGTATTGGCAGGCAGATTCTTTATCACTGAGCCACCAGGGAAGTTCCAACAGACAATGGTTAATGAGCCGTCATTCCTCTTGGCTCTCTAGAGTACAACACTGGGTCCCCTCCCCTGGCTTACCTCTATCCAGCTAAAAGACATGGAACAGAATGGGCATCTCACTGCCTTTATTTTAAATTATAGACCAGGTCTTCAAAGAGGTCATTTCATTTGAATCAAACAGTGTAAAGGTCGTGGATTAAAGAGAATTTTCAGTTTAGTATTTTACTTGGCTTTCAACGCATTAATAGCTAGAAAGGGAAAAAGAATTATTCCATCTCTTCAGTCTAAATGGAATGTTAGGAATTCCTAACTATACCTTTGGGTCTATCTAAACACAGCAATAATAATTACTTAGTCATCTAACCAGTCCATTCAGTTAGACAACTTGCTTAACATTTTTTCCTTCTCCTGATAGGATGGGATAATTGCCTGTATTACTTCCATTCACTGTAGCAGCATTACCACGACCTTCCCTGCAGAAGTTAATAAACCTGCACCTGCAATTATTTTCTTTTTTGTTTGTTTTGTTTTGCTTTAGGGGTTACGGATATTTGCACATTTTGTAAGTCACCAAGGAACCAAACAGTGAACTGCATCATTTCCGTTTTCTAACCCTTAAGTTAAGCCAGTGTATGTAATAGAGTATTTCACTGTAACAGAGCGATTCTGATCATTTTATCGTAGATTTATTGTGGTAGAATTAGTAAATGGTATTACAGGAGAGCAAAACCCTAGTTAGAGAAATCTCTCTGACCTGGGGCGGGGGCATGATGGGGGGTGTCTAGAATTTTGTGGAGGGAGATAGATGGATAGAAGCAGCTGTCTGGTATATGTTTAAGTTTTAGGCTTCTTGCTCATTGTTTGAAAATGTTATGCTTACATTGATAAGAAAAATAATTAAGATAAGGCTTCCTGAAATAGAGATAGTTTCAAATTCTCTTCCATAGTCATGATATAACTCCTGCAACCTGTGTTATGCTTCAGGTTAATTTAGATTTGTGATATCCAGGGAAGAGTCTGGTAGTCATCTACAAAGCATCAGTTTAAAGGGAAGACTTGATTGGAGACATGCAATTACCTGAGAGGAGTGTTCTCCAGTCTCCACAGTTGTGACAAGGAAGAGGTGTGACCCTTTCATTGCTGATTTCTGGGTAAGGACTAGATTGTTACTTCTTGTTTTAACTTAACAGTTTTGCAAGAAATTCTCTTCCCTATTAATTTTATACCACTGTGGGCATATCTAAGCAAAGAAAACAATGGTATGAAATTAATTGCTGGATTGAAATCATCATACAGGAAAGAAAGAGTTGATCTTTTGCCCAGTAAGAGAGAAACTGTAGAACTGAGATTCTGGGAGATATTGAGTAGCAGTTCTAAATAGACACGATACATTTTGAGGGGAAAAGAATGAGAAAAAATACCCTGAGGTTATCAATGCCTATTAAGAAGTGGATCAAAGGAAATAAATGATTATAGCCTTAAAAGTAAATTTCTATGTGCATAACGAAAATAGTAAATATCATACTTTACAGGGGAAATGGATGAGTAGTTGAATAGTAATTTACCTCACCACAGCCAGGATCTTAGTGGCTGGCAATTAGTATTATAAACAGGAAAGGGGATCATAATCTAACAAATTTGGGATCTGGCCAAGAAGAAAAGTGATCATAAAGAAGGCATTCTAACTGAAAAATTTATCTTCAACAATAAGCAGCAATGTTGCATAAGTCCTTAGTAGTTGCATGCAATCAAAAAGGCATGAATAACTTTTCATTTATAAAGGGGGAAAAGTAGTTATTTTAATAATTTATCTATAAACAACATTCTCTCAAAATATACTGTGTTCTGCTTACTAATGGAGATGACAAAGAAATACCTGCAAATATAAAGTTTGAAAAGAGAAGGCAGTTTTCTGCCCCTCCAGGCAGATGTTTACTTCCCTTTGCTGAAGCTCTTATAGTGAAAGTGAAAGTGAAGTCGCTCAGTCATGTCCGACCTTTAGCGACCCCACGGACTGCAGCCTACCAGGCTCCTCCATCCATGGGATTTTCTAGGCAAGAGTACTGGAGTGGCTTGCCATTGCCTTCTCCGGAAGCTCTTATAGTCACTGTTTAAACACCTCTGGTAGCAAGAAATGCACATCCATCAGTAGATGAAGTATTCCTTCCATTTCCTAAGAGATATATTTTTTAAAAACCCAAAACACTATTTCAAAAAGAGACATGCACCCCAGTGTTCACTGCAGCATTATTCACAATAGCCAAGATATGAAAGCAACTTAATGTATGAAAGGATAAAGAAGCTGTGATGTGCTCATGTGTGAGTGTGCGCGCGCACACACACACACACACGTAAACAAATAACTTCTTAATGCTTACTCTGCAAAGAAGTAAAATAAGTTAGCAAAGCAATTGAACATATTACTAAAGCAAAAAAGGGGCTTAAATTACCCCCATTTCTAAGTCAAAGGTATACTTTTTCATCTTGATTGTACAGATAATCACCCCATTTCTGGGCTCTGCCTTGTTAGCAGAGACAGTTCCTGAAGTTGATGTGCTTTGTGCTCATGCACCGAAGTAGTAAATGTTGCCCTTGCAGACACATCCCCACTGTTCCTGTAGTGAATTCTTTGCCTGTGAGACTGGCTCGGGAGCGCCAGGACTGTGCTGTCGACACCATCTGCAAACACTGGCCCTGCTTCCAGCTGCATCCACTTGGTTCTTCATCTCCTCTAACTGGTGGAGCTGAGTCTCTCAGCTAGTGCTGCTTTGGATGGACTAAAAGGAGTTTGATCTGTCCTCTGTGTTAACAAGAAGCCTGGACCTCGGCCAAGGGACACAAGGGTGTCCCCTATGCCCAGTGTGGTCATTTCTCACTTTTGCCCTGCGGGATTGTGTGACTATGCAGGCCAGCTATGGACATCTCTCTCCCCAGGGACTACATTGCCATGGGGCATCAGATTCTCTGAAATGCTTTGATCTTTCAGAATCCATGGCATGACCCTATCTGGAAAGCCACGATGCTCAGACTAGTACAAAAGGAGACCCAGTAGAATGGTGAACAAGAAGGATACTGTCCTTATCTCAGATATCCTGCCAGCATCCAGGTGAGGAGATGCAGTGTCTGTGGGCCTGCCTCCAGGCAGCACAGTGGCTTCAGGCCCGTCTTTTCTGTTAGTCCGTCATGTGTCTCTTTAAAATGAAAGTGAAAGAAAGTGAAGTCACTCAGTCATGTCTGACTCTTTGTGACCCCATGGACTGTAGCCTACCAGGCTCCTCCATCCATGGGATTTTCCAGGCAAGAACACTGGCGTGGGTTGCCATGCTCTCCTCCAGAAGATCTTCCTGACCCAGGAGTCAAACCCGGATCTCCCACATTATAGACAGACACTTTACCACCAGCAAAGTCTTTAAAAATGGGACAGAGTTAATGTCTATCTCAGAGGGAGGGTTTGAGAGCTAAAGAGGCATTAAAGGTAATGCCATTCGGAGCAGTGACTGGTTAAAATAATAACCCCTCTATTAATATTCTTTAATAGCAGGGAAGCTCTTTTTTTTGTTTGTTTTTTTCATATGATGATATTCTAGAAAGACTTCATTTAAACTGATTCCCAATATACATCTTTCAACTAAAAAGAGTAAGGCATTAGGAATCGAATTTTTGTCTCTTGACATCCAGTCACATAGGTGCTTTTAGTCTCATTTCTACGTAAAGCAACTAAAGAATATGCAGCTTATGAGAGATACTGTGCACTGTGTGTGCATGCTCAGTTGCTTCAATCATGCCCAACTCTTTGGGACCCCATGGACTGTAGCCCACCAGGTTCCTCTCTCCATGGGATTCTCCAGGCAAGAATACTGTAGTGGGTTGCCATGTCCTCCTCCAGGGGATCTTTCTGACCCAGGGATTAAACCCACGTTTCCCGCTGCTCCTACACTGCAGGCGAATTCTTTATCACTGAGCCACCTGGGAAGCCCGTGTGAGCACTATATAAGGTTACACTGCACAAAGGGTCCCATAATTCTCTGGTTCCTGAGGGGGGAAACTCAGAAGTTCTAGTGCATACTTGTCAAAATTAAATTAAAAGAACATTACTGGTTATCCATTTTACTGTGAGAAACATTATATTTGGCACATTTTAAATAAAACTAAATGAAATAAATACAAGTGAAAAGTTCAGCTATTCAAAATAATCGACTTTTGAGTCTTGTTACTTTCACTACTAGAAATTTGGAGATTTTTTTAGCACATCAGGCAAAGATAGTTCAGAGTCAGATTTACCCTTTACAAAGCCATTGCTTCTAAGTTGTTTCAGTCAAGTCTGACTCTGTACGACCCCATAGATGGCAGCCCACCAGGCTCCCCCGTTCCTGGGATTCTCCAGGCAAGAACAATGGAGTGGGTTGCCATTCCCTTCTCCAATGCATGAAAGTTAAAAGTGAAGGTGAAGTCACTCAGTTGTGTCCAACTCTTCACGACCCCATGGACTGCAGCCCACCAGGCTCCTCCATCCATGGGATTTCCCAGGCAAGAGTACTGGAGTGGGGTGCCAAAGCCATTAAGAGGCCCCTAAAACATAGGCAGCCCTGGAGGAGAGAATGGTAACCCACTTCAGTAATCTTGCCTGAAGAATCCCATGGAGAGAGGAGCCTGGTGGGCTACAGTCCATGGGGTCGCAAAGAGTTGGATATGACTGAAGCAATTTAGCACACACAAAAGCATCGGCAGACTATCTCATTCAGGACTTTACATTCTGCAAAGTCCTCTTTTGGAATGCTGAGGTTTGAGCTGATGAGAGCAGGAAAGAGAAATTCTGCATGTAGCTGACTGACCATTCAAGCCATGGTGCCCACAGGATAACACTAAGATTCTGAGTTGTGCTTAGAGGTGGCTGTGAAACCTAAGGTTTTTTTTCCTGCCAACAGGATAAACCGTATTCTACCCTCTGAATACTTCATACAATGTAATGGATTTGTTTGTTACAGGCAGCATTAACAGAGATGCTATCACACCACTTTGAAATCAAGGCCATAAGATTCTACATTCTGAGTACATATTAAATGCTCATAGGATGGATTCCTTTTTCCCTCACAATCCCTTGCATATTTCATTTTATTTATCCATGAAATGTAGACAAATATGTTTCCAAGTAATTTTGTTTTAAAATTGTTATTTGAGTTTCAATTTGCTGACTTTACTTTGTTGATCTGTATTTAACAATAGTATGAGTTACCTTTTAAATCGTGTGATGACTTGACAGACAATGGATTGTACTTAGATTTCAGAGCTAATCTTACAGTTATTGCCATTTCATGATTCTCCATTATGCTTTGATGAGACCCACATGATTTGGGTCTAGGGACATGTCTCCTGCTTGTTGTGACTCTTTGGGCAATTTCATGATTTTTTTTGCCAGCATCCATTTGTGGCAAATTTGTGCCAGCTCAGCTTCCGGGGGACAGGTGGCTGATTGAAGTGGCAATTAGCTGATGGCTCTGCTGGTAGAGGTCGTGCATAGAAATTTTATGACATTCTATTGCAGACACCAAGGCTGTGTGCCAAGGGCAGTCTGACTGAAAACTTCATGAAGATCTAGAAATAAGCTTTCCAAAACTGTGGCACTTAGAAATGTGTGCGTGCTAAGTCACTTCAGTCGTGTCCAACTCTTTGTGACCCTATGAACTGTAGCCTGCCAGGCTCCTATGTCCATCAGGATTCCCCTGGCAAAAATATTGAAGTGGGTTGCCATTACCTCATCCAGGTGATTTTCCAAACCCAGGGATCAAACTTGTGTTTCTCACATCTCCTGAATTGGCAGGCAGGTTCGTTAACACTAGTGCTACCTGGGAATCCCCCCAAAATATACAGACTAATAGAAAAATACCAAGACTAAGAGTTTAAAAGTGTATATTCTTAGTGGGTTTGCTACTGTCAATGCATGTTATCCTCAACATCTTTTCTTATGAACCATTTTTGTGGCTACAGTCCATGAAAAATTTTTGCTCTATATATCTAAAAATTGTAAACTCTATATATCTATATACAATTCCGTATCCCTGTCCCCTGCCACCCCACCAAAAAGCCTGTGATAATATTAGAGTTATAAACAATTGACCAAAGTTTATGCAGTCATAAGTTATTTTTTTTTAATGCTTAAATCAACTTTTTTGACGTATGCTTTAAAAAGCACAAAATGTACCAGTTAGCAGAGTACATCATGAGAAACGCTGGGCTGGAAGTAGCACAAGCTGGAATCAGGATTGCAGGGAGAAATAGCAATAACCTCAGATATGCAGATGATACCTCCCTTAGGCAGAAAGTGAAGAACTATAGAGCCTCTTGATGAAAGTGAAAGAGGAGAGTGAAAAAGTGGGATGAAAGCTCAAGATTCAGAAAAATAATATCATGGCATCTGATCCCATCACTTCATGCCAAATAGATGGGGAAACAATAGAAACAGTGGATGACTTTATTTTAGGGGGCTCCAAAATCACTGCAGATGGTGATTGCAGCCATGAAATTAAAAGACGCTTACTCCTTGGAAGGAAAGTTATGACCAGCCTAGACAGCATATTAAAAAGCAGAGACATTACTTTGCCAACAAAGGTCCGTCTAGTCAAGGCTATGGTTTTTCCAGTTGTCATGAATGGATGCGAGAGTTGGACTATAAAGAAAGCTGAGCACGGAAGAATTGATGCTTTTGAACTGTGGTGTTGGAGAAGACTCTTGAGAGTCCCTTGGCCTGCAAGGAGATCCAGCCAGTCCATCCTAAAGGAGATCAGTCCTGGGTGTTCATTGGAAGGACTGATGCTAAAGCTGAAACTCCAATACTTTGGCCACCTGATGCGAAGAGCTGACTCACTGGAAAAGACTCTGATGCTGGGAAAGATTGAGGGCAGGAGAAGAAGGGGGTGACAGAGGATTAGATGGTTGGATGGCATCCCAAACACAATGGACATGGGTTTGGGTGGACTCCGGGAGTTGGTGATGGACATGGAGGCCTGGCGTGCTGCAGTTCATGGGTTTGCAAAGAGTTGGACATGACTGAGAGACTGAACTGGTTGAAGGGTAGAATTCAATGAGTATTTTTTATTTTTTTTTAAAAAAGCTATTTTCTAGAGCAGTATAAGCAGAGAAATCTTACAGAAAATAAAGTGAGTCCACATAAAATTTCCCCCTTCCCTGACACATTCTCTGTGATTATTGACATCTTATATTAGTGCAGTGTGTTTGCTGAAACTGAAGAACCAACACATTTTTCATTGACCAAAGCCCATAAATAACGAGGGTTCACTTTTTTGTGTTGTAGAGTTGTAGGGGTTTGACAAATGCCATATATGCGCATTTAGAGTATCATACAGGATAGATTTACTCCCCTAAGCTCTCCCTACTCTCAGTCTAGTCACCCCTCCTTACCCCGACCCCTGACAATCACTGATCTTCATGGTTATGCCTTTCTAGATCGTCATGTACTTGGAATCCTGCCACATACAGATTTTCACCCTGGATTCTTTGACTAGCAATGTGGATTTTCTGTTTTTTCTCAAGGTTTGATATTATTCCTGGAGAATATTTTATTACTGGATAATATTCCATTGCGTAGAGGTGCCACACTTTATTTATGCAACTGCCCATTCAAGACTATCTTATTTGCTTTCAATTTCCTGTTAATTATAAAGCTGTAATAAATGAATAAGGATGTTTTCAACTCCATTAATTTCTGCTGTAGTTTCTTTGTTTTCTTCTGTTTGCATTGCATTTAACTTGCTCTTCTATTTCATTTTCCTGAGATAGAAAATCAGATTATTGAATTTTAAGTCTTCTCTTCTAATATATGTACTCAATGCCATACGTTTCCTTCTAAGCTCTGCTTTTTGCTATAACCTCTATATTTTCATGCTCTGTATTTTCAATTACACTTAATTCAGTGCATTTCAAATTTCTCTTGGGATTTCTTCTTTGACTCATGTGCTATTTACCAGTGTGTTTTTTCATCTCCAACTATTTTGGTATTTTTCCAGCTATCTTTTTGTTATTGATTTCTAGTTTAATTCCATGTTGGTCTGAGGACATTTTTTGCATAGTTAATATCCTTTTCATTTTTGAAGGTCTGTTTTATAGTCCAGTATCTGGTCTATTTTGGTACATGTTCCATGTGAGCTTTGGGAGAATGTGTCATCTGCTATTGTTGGGTGAAGTATTCTAACAATGTTGGTTAGATACAGTTGCTTCATGGCGGTGCTGAATTCAGTGATGCCCTCAGTGATACCCTGCCTGCCAGAGTTGCCAGTTGCCGGCACAGGGGTATCGAGGTCCCCACCTAAGATAATGCATTCTGTCTTTCTTCTTGCAGTCCGATCAGTGTTTGCCTCATGCATTTTGATGTCTCTCAAATGCACATACACATTAATGATTATGTCTTTTTGGAGAACTGACTCATATCATCATACCATCTTTATCCATGATCATTTTCTTTGCTCTGAAATCTGCTTTTCCTGGACATCAATTTATTTTTCCATTCATTCATTCACATATTTATTAAAATAGTTCAGTCCTGGGCACAGAACACACAGCCAGACCTCCTTCATTGGTCTTTTGATTTGGCCAGGGACTGAATCAAAGCAGAGCTGGACTGGAGATAGCTGATAATGTCCTCCGTGTCACATGTCCACCATGGCTTAACTGGAAAATTTTTGTGGTGACACTATAAATGGTCACATCCCCTCCCTGCCCCATGCCTTCAAAGGAATAATATAAGAAGCTGAGAGCAGATCAACCTCCAAAATGTGAGTATACACTATAAGAAGCAAGAGAAATATGAGAAAAAGTGCCAAATTTACTGTCATGTAAATTCCATATTGCAATCTGTATTTCAACCAGAAGAAAGCAAAGTAAAAATAATATTGCTCTGGCCATTTTGGTCATTGATGGTACGGGCTTCCCTGGTGGCTCAGACAGTAAAGCTCTTGCCTGTATTGTGGGAGACACAGGTTTGATCCCTGGGTGGGGAAGGCCCCCTGGAGAAGGAAATGGCAACCCACTCCAGTATTCTTGCCTGGAAAATTCCATGGATGGAGGAGCTGGTGGGCTACAGTCCACGGGGTCGTAAAGACTAGGACACGACTGAACGACTTCACTCACTCACTCAGTACGCATATATTAAATACACATAAAGAACTTTTTGAAGAAATCAGGAGCCACTTTAGAGTCAAGAAAATGACTGAGAGCCAATGTCAGAATTGGTTTTATTTTTTAACTGAAATAATTACACTTGTCATTAATGCATTGCTTCTAAAAATTTGGAGACATCTGAATAACTGCTGATGAATAAACATTGAATTAGGTAAAATACTTTAATCTAAATGGTGGTGTGAGTGGTTCCCTTCTAAAGAAAATGCTGACCATCCTCGGTTTATGAATGTTAAGGGTGGCATTGTAGCATGTATATTATCATATGTGAAATGAATCACCAGTCCAGGTTCGACGCATGATACAGGATGCTTGGGGCTGGTGCACGGGGATGACCTGGAGGGAGGACATGGGGAAGAGGGAGGTGGGAGGGGGAAGGGGAACACATGTACACCCGGGGCGGATTTGTGTCAATGTGGAGAAGGAAATGGCAATCCACTCCAGTGTTCTTGCCTGGAGAATCCCAGGGACGGGGGAGCCTGGTGGGCTTCCGTCTGTGGGGTCACACAGAGTCGGACACGACTGAAGTGACTTAGCAGCAGCAGCAGCATGGCAAACCAACCAATATATTAATGTAAAGTAATTTGCCTCCAACAAAAAATAGAAAAATAAAAAAAATGAAGTTGCAGGGCAGCACTGACAAATTTTTAAAAATTTAAATGCATGACCTATAAAGAGACCATTGTTCTTACAATTTATGTTTAATGATTCAAATCAACTAATGGAAACTCAACTGGAGTATTCATAGGATAATGTACTTAATGAGAAAAATAAATTATATTCTTTGGTCATCCTGATATCATCATGAAAAAATAGCCCACTTTTGTTTAAGACCTTTAACATATCCTTGAAGGATACTGAGAACTCTGTTCACCTCTCTATAGGAAACCACCTGGTGACAAGGTCTCAGTGCCAGGGATGAAGGTACAGAGGATGGAATTTGCTGGTGTTAATATCAATGACCCTGAAAGTTACCTGGTAGCCAAAAACATTACATAAATTTGAAATAGGGGCTCATTATATACTTGTTTGCAAAGAAGGGACCACTCATTTTATGAATGCAAATTTGACTCTAAATTACTAGGAGTTTAACCTGATGAAAGTAAGGCTCAGAAACACCTGGAATTAAGACGACAACTCTCCACGTTGTCATCTGCAGAATAACTATTTGTCCTACCAAGGAATTCAGGCACTTCAGCTTTATGAGAGGATTTAATTATTTTCAGCTGTGGAAAAGCTTCTAAGAAGCTTTTTATTAAAAAAGATTAATACTCGAACTGAAATGCTCACTGTAAAGATTCAAACCACAAAACTTTTAAATTCATGTAATAATGCTGACATCCAAAGAAAATATAACATTATACATATTAAAAGTATAATAAAAGTTGCATGATGAGATGAATCTATTCATAAAATTATAATGCTCACTTACAATGCCCTCTTTAGGGAGGAAATTTATGTCACAGGATAAATCCCTCAGTCCTGAACCATTGCCCTGAAAATCTACCAGCAAAAATACATATTTTTGGCTTTGTTAGGTTTTCTTGAAATTCTTTTGTTAGGAAAATGCTCCAAATGACACAGAAACATAAAGGATAGCATGATGAACTCTTCTGTTTGTTCCTCACAAACCACCCCTGGCTGTCATCTCATGTCTTCCACAAATACTCAGCATACACAGAGAGGCTTCTTTTCTTCCTACAGGACTTCTAGTTTTCAGGAATTACTTAATAAAATTATTCTGACAGGGATTATTACATATTAGTGGATTAATATCATGAAAAATAATTTTTAAAATTTTATCTGAAATATACATACAGTATTACACATTGCTTCCCATATATGTGTATATATACCATATTACATTTCATATATATTATACTCCATATTCTAAGTTCAGTTCAGTCACTCAGTCGTGTCCGACTCTTTGTGAACCCATGGACTGTAGCATACCAGGCCTCCCTGTCCATCACCAACTCCTGGAGTTTACTCAGACTCATACCCATTGAGTCCGTGATACAATCCAACCATCTCATCCTTTGTCATCCCCTTCTCCTCCTACCTTCAATCTTCCCCAGCATCAGGGTGTTTTCAGATGAATCAGTTCTTCACATCAGGTGGCCAAAGGATTGGAGTTTCCGCTTCAGCATCAGTCCTTCCAACAAATATTCATTTTTTTTGACTTGTTAATGAAAATTTATTAACTACATAACCTTTGAGTACCAGAGAAACTTCAATATGTACAAATCACCATGAAGTTCCCAGTTCCTAAACTTTGGTTATATGAATATGTCTCAAGCACCAAGGAACAAACGATAACCCTAATTCAAAAAAAGAAAAAGAAAAAAAAAATCCCAAGAAACAAGGTCCTTCAAGTCTCTTGAATCTGTTTGTTTTTTAAACACCATTTGGGAAACTCTTTTATTCTTATATTTCCTTTCATTTGGGTCAATTTCCAAAAACAGTCAATAAAAATTGATCAGGGGAAAAGGGACAGACAAATTACCATTATAAATAAAGGTGATATCTCAAAATAACTTTTTGGAAAGTATTCTTATATATAAAACTCTTAACCTAGGAGATCTGTATTATGTAACAAACCCAACTCTTATTTCAAAAATCAAAAAAACTCCAACACCACCATCATAACAAGAGTAGGGGGTGAGAGGCTCACAAGAAGATCTATAGCAGACTCAGTTAAACAGCCCCCAGGATTTCACCACCTTCCTTGGCATCTGCTAGCTGCAGAGGTGATTTGTATAATATTTAGGCATCAGAAAAGACACCTGACAGGCTGAGCACAGACTCTGATGAAATTTCACAAGAAGTCTGATGGGCAAAAGAAAGGAAAAATCAAAGGATCAAGGCTGAAATAGAAAAAAAAAAAGAAAGAAACAAAATATGTCTCAGTCTATGTAAGTCGGGATGGAGGAGGTGTAGATGTACCAACTGACAGTTGCATGTGCGGAAGGGACTTCATCCTCACGTACAAATGTGGATTATATACACGTGTATATTATGTCAGTTCATATGTTACACCTTCTTGTTACAGAAGTGGAAGGAGATTCCAGTCACTTGGCTCCTCAGGCCCCAGTCCTTTGTCCTGGCTGGTTGGTGGTCTGTGTACAAGACTCAACTGCATGGTATATGAATGGATAAAGCTTGATGTCTGGTCCAGGGGTGGAGCAGTTTCTGCATTCTTCATTGTAATATCGTAGCAGCAGCTTATATACTTCTCCAACAGTCAGTTTCCTTTCAGTAAGGAATGTATGCATGCTGTAAATGTCTCTCATCAATTCTGAGTCCCCAAAGGTGAAATAAACCACGTCTCGCTCAGCTGCAGCAGCTGCCAGTATCTGTATTAAGGCTTTTAGTCTAGCATCACCCCCAAAGGCACCACAGCCCCAGTTTCCTGTGGCCACTGCAGACAGGTTCTCTGAAGAAACTCCAGGATGAAGAAATCAACAGTAAGCCTTGTTAAGCTCACGTCTGATTTTCTCAGGCACAAACTGGTCGAGGTAGCGTCTGAAGTGAAGGGCGTCGATGGCAACGATTTCAGTGCTGCGCTGCTGCCAGTTGTCCCTTTCACTCCTATCTTCATGGCTCCGGGCCCAACGGTATGTTTCGGCATAGCCTGTGTATTCACTGTACTGTTCAGTACCTGTGATGATTAGACATTCATTGTGATCCAGCACCTCAGTGAAGAGCCGTGAAATAATCAACTCAGGGTTGATTAAAAAGCAGATTTCTTCCTGCACAAGTCCTGCACTGGTTACACCACCTCCAACAAAACGGTTTGCAAAATCCACCTGTAGCATGCCTTGACCATTTCCTTCTATGGTACCTTCGTAAGTGACACGCAATCGAGTCAGGAGTTTTTCACATCTTTCCCACTCTGGAAAATCTTCAAGACTCTGTCTTGTAAATGTCACCAACCCAGTGGGTTTTTTCTCTGTGACTCTTCTAAAGTAGCAGAAGAGCGTTTTAAGCTTCTCTGGTTTCCTTGATGAATGTCCTTCAAACAACAGATTGAAGTTAATATCTGGATAACTAGAATACTCTGATTTCATCTTAGCATTGTGCTGTGGAAATGTGCAGAAGGAAGCATTAGCTAAAAGACTGGCAATCTGTTCCTGTGACATTGTGATGGAATGATTCATCTTCTGTTTCAGGAGCGGTATTGGCTGGGTACAAATATTTGGCAGACAGAGTGCAATTTTCACCATATCAGGCAAAATGGACTGATATAAGTGTTGAGCTTCTGCTTCTTCTAGTACCTTATCCCAGAAATCAAACAAAGCTGTAAAGTCCCATTTCTTAGAATATGCCACATTGGACTGTCATCTTCCACAGGGTACAAGTTTTGTTCTGAACAAGGCATCTTAACATGCTTGTTGTCCCACAAATCTTTAAAATGTGTTGGGAAAGGTTTAGGAACTTCTCCTATTCGCAAAAGATCTACCCGAATAGTCACTGTGTGATTGGCAGATGGTCTCAAGGGAGGCAGCCGGATCCCACACTTTGGCATTCTTCTCATTTCCTCAATAGGAGTTCCAAGCCATTTCTTATCTGGAGAAAGGTGAGGTGGAATGTATTTAGGGATCTTCCTTTCTGTTCTTTGATGCTTCATTTCACATTGTTCTTTTCTTTTGTCGTCTGCTTTGGGTATTCTCATGAAATGATCTGTGATTTTAGAATCCTTTCTCCCATGCTGCTTAGAATTTCTGCACTCTACATTCAGGCTAGAAGTACTTCCAGGTAGTTTGACATTCAAATCATTCATTCCAGCTCGACTCTCTCCTCCTTCAAATTGGAAATGTAATCAAATCTCACCTCCCTTAGCAGAGGACCGCTTCCTCAACTCAGTGTCAGCTTCTGTTGGTTGGAACCTTGAAGGTTTATTTGCTGTTTGAGCAGAACTGCTATCTTCCTGTTCATTAAAACCTGGACTTGTCTCTTCATCTGCTTCTGAATCCTGACAACTATTTTTGGAATTATCTACATCCATTGGTGACTCAGGTTCACTTTCTTTCTCAAATGGAGGAGAATTTCCTAGACTACTTTCTTGTCTACTCAATTTGTTGGCATTTTTCAGTCTAGTACCAACATCCTCAGAGACAATGTCCGACAAGGGGCTCTCTGGCACCACGTCTGTCTCTTCCTGCTGACACCCTGCACAGTCTTCTGCAGGATGGCAAGCCTTGCTACACTTCTGGTGGCTTCTGGTTTCTCTGTCCTGCTTTGCATTCGCAAGCTTTACATGTGTCAAAAACCGTTGATTATCTCTACTCTCCTCACTATTTGTGTCACTGTGATCATCATTTTGGGGTGACTGATCAACATTAGCATTACTGAACTGCTCTGGTACCAGAGTTACTGCTGGAGGTTCACCTTCCAAAAGCCGTTCTGAGTGTTTCCCTTCATTCTGCCACTTACACATAGTTGCGGTCTGATGCTGGTTCAAATACTGTGTACTTTTTTCAACTGGTGACTTATCAAAACCTAGCTGAGAAACATTTTCTAATTTTTCCATGTTATGTTGATAAAAGTTATCTTTTTGTACAGAACTCATCATGGATTCTTCTCTTGTATTGTTGTTTTCTTTACTATGCAAACTTTCTGATTCCCCTGTCTTGATTCCTTTAGTGTCCATCCAACTGGTTATAGTCTTCTGTTTGAAAACAAGAGAGGTGGCGCTGCCTCGGTGCTGTCCCGCCCGGCCCGGGACGCAGCCTGACGAGGACGGCGGGACCCTGAACTGCACCGGAGCGTCTTTCTGCCTGCCGGGGAAGCTCCGGGCGTCCGAGGTGGCCGGCGGAGAAGTTGCAGCGGCGTCCCAGCGGGGTCGCTTGGTGCAGGGCTCACAGCCGGGGCCCGCACTCATGCTGGGACCCGCAGCACTGAGTCTCCAGGCCAGCCCGGGCGTAGAGCCTCATTCACTAACCCTGGGAGGGACGGACTGCGCCCCCTCCTCGGTGCCTCCCTGCACCATGCCCCCTCCGCCGCTGACTGCTTCTGCAGCTCCTGCTCTGACAGCCTCCGGAACCAGGCCCTATCCAGACGCCTGCCTTCCCTCCTCCACCGGCACCCTACCAGCCTCAGGGTGAGCCGTTCTGATTCTGGCTTCGTTCACTTTCCCCAACAAATATTCAGGACTGATTTCCTTTAGGATTGGCTGGATCTCCTTGCAGTCCAAGGGACTCTCAAGAGTCTTCTCCAACACCGCAGTTCAAAAGCATCAATTCTTTGGTGCTCAGCTCTCTTTATGGTCCAACTCTCACATCCATACACAACTCCTGGAAAAACTGAAGCTTTGACTAGATGAACTTATGTTGGCAAAGCAGTCTCTGTTTTTTAATATGCTGTCTAGGTTCGTCATAACTTTTCTTCCAAGGAGCAAGCGTCTTTTAATTTCATGGCTGTAGTCACCATCTGCAGTGATTTGGGAGCCCCCAAAATAAAGTCAGCCACTGTTTCCACTGTTTTTGCATCTATTTGCCATGAAGTGATGGGACCAGATGCCATGATCTTCATTTTCTGAATGTTGAACTTTAAGCCAACTTTTTAACTCTCCTTTTTCACTTTCATCAGGGAGGTTCTTTAGTTCTCCCTAGCTTTCTGCCATAAGGGTGGTGTCATCTGCATATCTGAGGTTATTGATATTTCTCCCAGCAATCTTGATTCCAGCTTGTGCTTAATCCAGCCTGGCATTTTGCATGATATACTCTGCATATAAGTTAAATAAGCAGGGTGACAATATGCTGCCTTGACGTGCTCCTTTCCCATTTGGATACAGTCTGCTGTTCCATGTCCAGTTCTAACTGTTGCTTCTTGACCTGCATACAGATTTCTCAGGAGGCAGGTCAGGTGGTCTGGACTTCCCATCTCTTTAAGAATTTTCCACAGTGTGTTGTGATCCACACAGTCAAAGGCTTTGGCATAGTCAATAAAGCAGAAGTAGATGTTTTTCTGGAACTCTTTTGCTTTTTTGATGATCCAACAGATGTTGGCAATTTGATCTCTGGTTCCTCTGCCTTTTTGAAGCCCAGCCTACAGTATTACACATTGTTTCCCACTTATGCGTATATATATCATATTACTTTCCATATATATTACACTCCATAGTCTAAATGATGCTATAATACAGAGCATGATGGATACAGAACCCCCCTCTCACTCACACACAACAGTTTCCTTTGTACCCCCATCTCCATGCCATTATTAAATTCTGTGTTTTTGTGTGTCTGTTGATTTTCACAATGAATCTTTAATCTCTCTTGAGGGTAAGGTTTAGGTTTTATTCACTTTTTAGGCCACACTTCTGCAATACTTTGCACAAAATGGGCTCTCAATAAACACTTGTTAAACAAATAAACTGGGTGAAAACCAAATATTAATAAAAAATATTTTGATCAGAAAATTGCAATCCTCTTACCACTTGGCATGTACTATGTTTAAATTATCAGCAAGTTTCAACCTCAGGCCAGTTTGTTTAAAGTGAAAAAAATTAAATCAATAAATGGAAAATGCACCCTGTCCATGGTCACATAATATAAATAGTGGTTATGTGCCCAGCAAGTTCTGGGAGTTGGTGATGATCAGGGCAGCCTGGTGTGCTTCAGTCCATGGGGTTGCAAAGAGTAGGACATGACCGAGCAACTGAACTGATACCGATGATGCCCTCTGTGGAACTGATCATGATTTTTAAGAGCTGTAAGAAAATTTTAAATTTAAAAGCCATGAGAAGAAATGTTCACCTAGAGAGTATGGAGGAAGAAAAAATTTAAATATCTGTGTTGTCATACTGAAGTACAAGCCCATCTTGAGTCTGTATTAGAAAAGGCATTCCTTACACATGACTTAAGTTACATGATCTTACATATCTGACATTGCAACCCTGAGACACTTTAAAAAATTAAGCAATATATTCACAAAATGAAAACAAATACATGTGGCTGCCTATGGAAGAGCCATGTATCACTGACCACTGCAGTGATCAGACATAGATGGACATCGAGAATATACTCCCGTCTATATAAATGGAAACGGTGCTACAGGAACAGATATATTTATGTCTTCATAAATGTTCTTCTATCCTTTGCAGTACCCTCCCCCAGGACACATAATGTGAATTACACAAGCAGTGCAAGAACCCACTAAGCAAAGCCAACATTCCTTGGATCTGAGTGTCATTAATCATGAGTGATCTTGGGTTGGTGAATACTTGGCTTTCATAATATGGGGGATGATACCTTTCACCACCAGACAATGGAGTTTCTAAAGAGAAATACCTCTCTTAATACAGAGACAACAAGAATGCTCCTACGATGGGGTAGGTGATGAACAAATGGGCAAAAAATTGTGGATGACAGGATTTGTTAATGTACAAAGTGAAAACAACTATGTGTGTGTGTGTGTATATATATACTTGTACATATATATATATATTTATTTTTTTGGTAAGTAACAAAATCATAAAATTTTTGATAAGTTCATCAAAGAGGAGATATTCATCTGGAATTTCCCCTGGTAGATTTCCTTGACACTCAATACATACTTAAGAACCATGCTGACCAAATACCTCTTAAGATTAATATTTTAATTTGTCTTACAGTAGAAGCATTACTTTTACGGAATGGAGCATTATTGGGCTAAGACACACGCAACAACTACTACACCAGCATGCATAACGGCTACATCAGTAAAGAGGTTTTTAATTATGCCATTGATGGAGGTTAAGGATTAATTAGGGACAACTCAGTAAGTACCTTTAATTCCACAGCACAGTGAAATCAGTGCTTTGGAATCAAAGCCTTAAGGCTAAATTGTGGTTGTATGACTCATTGAGTATCATCTCGGCCTTTCCATTTTACTTTTAGTGACACAATTTTTTCTCATGTTTAAAATCATGCAGCAGAACTGATAATCTTCAAAGCCTGCTATAAATTAGATCATATTTTATAATAAAAAATGATGCGGCTTATACTGTGGGTTTTCCATAAAAATAGGTCTCCTGGACAACAAAAACATATTTAGGAGATTAAAACATATAAAACAACTAAAGGAATGGGACTTCTCTGGTGGTCCTGCAGGTAAGGCTCCCTGCTCCCAGGTTTGATCCCCGGGCAGGGAACTAGACCCCGCGTGCTGCAACTAACACTGGGCGCAGCCAGATAAAACACAAGACAAAAGGAAACAAAGACACACACACACACAAACCAAAGGAACAAACAACACACACCAAGTGCTAATATAATAATTGGGCCCTTGTTGATTGCCAAGGTCAAGAAAACACAGCTACAGTGGATACATGTTTTAGGAGGCGTTGGTATGAGGATATACAGATTTACAAAGAAACATATGAAAACACTTTCACAGGCTGGACCTGGGGCATCCTCCATTCACACACAGACTAACAGGGTGGCAGCTCTAAGGAAGCAACTGGCTCACGCTGCCCCTGTGGTCAGTCTTCCCTAACTCTCCCTCTCCCTGACCCGCCTGCCCCTTTGTGGAGTGGCCGGCTCCTTCCTGCTCTGGTGCTCAGTCCTAAGGGTGAGTCAGTGACAAGAAGGGCTACAGTCCAAACGCACTCTGCCTCCTGCTTCTCCACAGTGACTTCTGACCCTACTCCATCCAGGGCCATTCCACAATGGGGTCCTCTACTGTGTGTTTCACGTGGATTCTCCAATGGAGAGAGACCTGCTGGGGTTGATTGGTTTCAGCAGTTCTTTCCCCTGTCAGACTGCGGGCCAGAGAGTCGCAGCTGGCTTCGGTCCAGGTCCCTACTCTAAAAAAGCAGGGCCGAGATCCTTCAGTTCAGTTCAGTTCAGTCGCTCAGTCGTGTCTGACTCTTTGCGACCCCATGAATCACAGCATGCCAGGCCTCCCTGTCCTTCACCAACTCCCGGAGTTCACTCAAACTCATGTCCATCAAGCTGGTGATGCCATTCTCTGTCGTCCCCGTCTCCTCCAGCCCCCAATCCCTCCCAGCATCAGAGTCTTTTCCAGTGAGTCAACTTGTCGCATGAGGTGGCCAAAGTATGGGAGTTTCAGTTTAAGAGTGGTCAATCCACACAGGGCCTGTGGTATCCCTGCAGCACTTCCATATTACCCGATTCCAAAATAAACATGGCTCCATTTACCAAGTAGTTTAGCCCAAAAGACTTAATAAGTGTTTATGTCCTAACAAGTTAGTGGTCATTGGAAAAAATAATACGCATAAGTTGACGGATAAATAATATTTTTATTTTATAGTTAAATAACTACCATGGCTCAGTACTAGAAAATATGCACCTGTTAGGCATTGAATGACTTCTTAATTCTCATTTCTGGACCTGTGTTGATTTTCACTGCACGTGCTTTTTATCATAGCAAGGACCCAAACCTCTGCTTTGCAAAGATGTGACATTACAGAAAATTGCGATAAAAGATCTGCCTGCAATGAAGGAGCTGCAGGAGATGCAGATTGGATCCCTGGGTTGGGAAGATCCCCTGGAGAAGTCATGGCAACCCACTGTAGTATTCTTGCCTGAAGAATTCTATGGACTGAGGAGCCTGGCAGGCTATAGTACATAGGATCGCAAAGAGTCAGACACGACTGAAGTGACTTAGCAGCATGCAATATTCAGGCTAGTATTTTAGCAGTGTTTGACAGATGCCATGGATCTCTCTGTTTCCTTCAAAAGTTTAAAACACCTTGTGGTGCTCCCACATGTTTGTTTGATCCCCAGTGGCACCTTGATACAGTTTCTGAACCATGTTAATAAGAAAGATGGTAGGCTGTCTGATACACAAGAACTTAAGGATGAGTGAATGAACATGATATACTTTTTTTTTCCCCCTCAGAAGGCAATAGTGACTATGGCAGAAATGCAGTACATGAGGGAAGGTTCACTCTAGCTGATTATAAGGTATGGGTAACAGTTGTAGTAAGAGTTGTGAGAAAAAATAATCACTGAGGAAAAGTCTATGGAAGAGCTCAGAGTGAAGGAAGGATAAAAACTATGCTGAGATGAAAGTGGAGGGGCTGCCCAGGTGGCACTAGAACCCATCTGCCAAAGCAGGAGACATAACTGACTCTGGTTTGATACCTGGATTGGGAAGATTCCCTGGGGGAGGAAATGGCAACCCACTCCAGTGTTCTTACCTGGGAAATCCCATGGACAGAGGAGTCTGGTGGGCTACAGTCCATGGGGTCCAAAGAGTCCGACATTACTGGAGCAACTTAGCATGCAGGCACACACAAGGAAAGCAGAGATGCAGAGTCAAGGGAGCCTGTTGGTGCCATGACAGAGGAATCACCTTTGAATATGGCTTTGGGTGAGACTACTCTGTCAGAGATGGAAATATGGGTTAATGTTGGGGAGTGAACCCCTTCTTGCAACCTGGGTATCAGGGGATGAGGATTCTCCCTGTTGTCTCCTGGGAATACGCTTCATCAGTCCTGACCTCACCTCCCTCTTCTGTCACTCTAACATTGCTCTCTAATTGCTTCTTTTCCATCAGCATATATGTGAACTCACTGAAATCTAAGTTCTTCCTTATTGCTCCCATAATGATGTCCATTCTTGTTCAATGTCTTCTGTATGGCAAACCCAACAAGCATGTTTCATCTCTTTACCGAATTCTCAAAACCCTTTTTCCCCTCTGCATTTCTTCTTTCTGCTTCTCTCCACTTCCTTTTCTTCCCTTCTCTCTGGACATACTTCCCTCCTCTCCTCTGTAGATGGAAATATTTACCTCTGTCATCTCTCCACACAGAAATTCTCTCGAGAGCTCAGTGCAGCACTCCTCTCACTCTGGACACATGGCCCGCTCTTGCCCTGGGTTCTCCCCTTACTTCCCAGCCCCTTGGCCAGCAGGTTCCCCCCACAGCTCCCTGCAGTCACCCTGAAACCTCCGTCTCAGCTCACATGCTCCTTAAGGCTTCTGTGCCTTTCCACATACATTTCCTTCCTCCTGAACTAGCCACATCATCTGCAGAGACCAAAGCAAAAGGAAAAGCCTCTTAATCCCCCAAATTACCAAGAATTTCAAGATGATGACATCAGAGCTTTAAGCCAAGCTCCGGTCCCGTGGGCCATGTGTGTCTGTACAGGTCACTCCCTGCAGCCATCTCTGTTTCATTGTCTGTTGATCCTCCGACACTCATCTTGGCTTCCTCTCCTCCTGTCTGACCAGGCGTCCCCACCATCTCGGTAAACACTCCACTCCTGTGCACCTCTCAACTCCATGCTGGTTTCCCAGCCTACTTTTCTGACTGCGCTGTGACACCATTAACAGCAGGATGGTGTGTCTTTGTATCTCCAGCCCCCCCACCATGCTTGGTAAATTTCAGTCCTCAGTGAATGTAAGTAATGTGGTGGGGGCCAAGAGTAGGAAGAAAAACGTATACAGGACCTTTAGACAGTTAGAAAGAGAAAAAACAAATCCAAAGATAGGATTCTATGTGAACTGGAAAACAGTTCAGAGAGGCAGGAAGGAGAGGAAAAATATGAGTTAAGGGGAACTGATACTGCAATCTAGACCTGGTTGAAAACTCCAACACATCTGACCTCCACATACGTGAAACTTATTGAAGTTGTCTCCAAGTTTAAACACAAAATCCCAAATGAGGAAAAGAACCATAAGGTTACACTTAGGTTAACCCTACCAAACAGAAAACTAAGAACACAGCTTTTCTGATGTGTCCTGTTCAGCAGTGGCTGTTTGTCCTGTGTCTGGAGGGGATGGTGTCTGTTGAGGAGGAGGATGTGTTGCTGGGGGAGTCTCCTACCATGCATTTCTACCTATTGCCCATCCACTGCTGTGCAGACCTTTCCAGATAAGCCATCACATGGGGGGAGGCATGATAACTGCTAAGCCAAGCCACATGGTTCCTCCACAGATGCCTGCATCTATTCACATGTACAGGCTGGTACTGTTGAGACCACAGAAGGGCGCAACCAGGGCCTGGATGATCTGCACCCTGCTCAGACCATCATCATGACTTTCTCATTATTTGGTCTTAATTCAACTCCATAAAATAAACGTCTCATAAAAAATTGTGTTTAAAAATATTGTGCATTTGATCATCTGGCTATCAGATTGGCTCCAAGCAAGCTCTACATTTTTTAATAAAGGAACATCCTGCTGGCAGTGGTACCACAGCGAGAGTCCAGAACACTATGCCAGCATCATCACATTTCTCAGAGGTATAGTTTTATGCAAAAAAAAAAAAAAAGAATGATTTTAGAAACTGCAGGGAGGGGGACAACCATGGGGAAATGAAATATTAAATATTTTTAATGTGAGAAAAGTGAAAAACCATGTGTGTTGTTTGATGTTCTACGTAGGATTGTTGGTAGGTTTAATTGTCAAAAATAGTCAAAGATAAATATAAAGGAAGGAAAGGGAAATGTGACTGTTGACTGAGCATATCGGCTTTCTCTGTCTGGTCCTGAGTTGGGGAATGAAAACAGGATTGATAGCAGCTGTTGTCCCTGTCCTGACAGCCCTAGAATGATGTCTGCAGAGGCTGCGGGTCAGACTTCTAGTATCATGTGTGGTCTGGCCATTGTTCATTTGCATATTTAGTCTCTCAGTACTACTTGACTCTCAAGAAGCTCTCCTAAGTGGTTGGAGTTAAAATTGAAGATTTATAGTACAATAGGAGAAAAAAAATGAAGAGCCTGGTATCATCATTTTTGAGTGCTTCTATGTTACCAGAACTTCTTATTTTCATACATTTGAAACTGAAAACAAGAAATCTATATTATTGATCCTGTACTGAGATAGAGAAATGGACCCACAAAATTTGAACTTGTCCAAGAACAGGGAGTAAGGTTTCCCAATATGTAGGTTTCATTTGGTGGAACAGGGCTTCTAATGCTACATCTGTGTGTAGTACAATTATATTATGAGAATATCTGCATGAAGGTATGAAGTTGCTTTACTTATGAGTGACACATCAATAAGATGCTATCCACTGATCTACAGACCTTATTTGTATTCTGTCAGTTACCCAACTGTTGCTGTTTTCTACTGCTGCTCCAGATGATCCTAGATGCCTGGGGTTGATCACTCTCATTTCTAATGATGTTCACTTGGATAAAGCATAACTTTAATTTCTCCCTTTGTCATTAAAGAGTATTTTGTGTGATGATGTTTTTAGAGCATAGAAATGCTCTATGTCTCTTCAGACTTTTATCCACTAATTTTAGGGCCTATGATCATTCTTGCCTGAATCACACTTGATTGTGGTGTTTGTAAATGATGATTTTCTATTTTCACCTTTCCTTCTCTCTATATATGCTGGAATTACACTGTAAAAGAAAATTTCTCCTTTGCTCACATTTATTTATTTGATTATTTATATCAGGAAAGACTCATGCATAGGTGCTTTATTTTATGAGATATAATTCATCATTGTCATTGATTATTTTGTAGCTTAAATTGTCCCACATTCTCCTTGCATTTAAAAACATTTTGCTCCATAATTTTTATTACAAGCTCTTTTGACTAATTTATGCTTTTATCAAATTTCCCCAATTTTATTGACCCAATAAAGTCTGCTAATAATAATTTAAAAGATTTCTGTATACATTTACATGATACAGTTTCAGTTGAGTTCAGTTCAGTCGCTCAGTCATGTCTGACTCTGTGACCCCATGAACCGCAGCACACCAGGCCTCCCTGTCCATCACCAAATCCCGGAGTCCACCCAAACCCATGTCCATTGTGTCGGTGATGCCATGCAACCATCTCATCCTCTGTTGTCCTCTTTTCCCTCTACCTTCAATCTTTCCCAGCATCAGGGTCTTTTCCAATGAGTCAGCTCTCAGTATCAGGTGGCCAAAGTATTGGAGTTTCAGCTTCAACATCAGTCCTTCCAATGAACAGCCAGGACTGATCTCTTTTAGGATGGACTGGTTGGATCTCCTTGCTGTCCAAGGGACTCTCAAGAGTCTTCTCCAACACCACAGTTCAAAAGCATCAATTCTTCGGTGCTCAGTGCTGTCCAAGGGACTCTCAAGAGTCTTCTCCAACACAACAGTTCAAAAGCATCAATTCTTCGGTGCTCAGCTTTCTTTATAAGTCCAACTCTCACATCCATACATGACGACTGGCAAAACCATAGCTTTGACTAGACAGACCTTTGTTGGCAAAGTAATGTCTCTGCTTTTTAATATGCTGTCTATGTTGGGCATAGTTTTTCTTCTAAGGAGCAAGTGTCTTTTAATTTCATGGCTGCAGTCACCATCTGCAGTGATTTTGGAGCCCAAGAAAATAGTCTCTCACTATTTCCACTGCTTCCCCATCTATTTGCCACGAAATGATGGGACTAGATGCCATGATCTTAGTTTTTTGAATGTTGTAGTTTGGTATAACTAGATTTTATTTTTTCCTATATTGTCAACTTTATTATTTTGATTAATTACAATTGACGCTGACCTTATAGGTTTTGTGTATAATATTAAGCTGAAATATGCTTTATGTGGAGTATTCTTGTGCATTACTGCACTCTTTTTTTGAGGAATGGGTAATATTATTTTTTACAGATGCAGAAGGAAGTGGTAGTAAGGCCAGTGAACTAAAAGAAGTATGGACATGTTAGTCATTCAATACACTTTTCATAATGTTTTGAAAACCCCTTTATAGGTACACAACTATGGGTTTTGTTAAACTGTATCATATTAAAAAGCAGAGACACTACTTTGCCAACAAAGGTCTGTCTAGTCAAGGCTATGGTTTTTCCAGTAGTCATATATGGATGTGAGAGTTGGACTACAAAGAAAGCTGAGCACCAGAGAATTGATGTTTTTGAACTGTGGTGTTGGAGCAGACTCTTGAGAGTCCCTTGGATAGCAAGGAGATCCAGCCAGTCCATCCTAAAGGAGATCAGTCCTCGGTGTTCATTGGAAGGACTGATGTTGAAGCTGAAGCTCCAATACTTTGGCCACCTGAAGCAAAGAACTGACTCATTGGAAAAGACCCTGATGTTGGGAAAAATTGAAGGCGGGAGGAGAAGGGGATGACAGAGGATGAGATGGTTGGATGGCATCACTGACTCAATGGACATGAGTCTGAGTAAACTCTGGGAGTTGGTGATGGACAGGGAAGCCTGGCATGCTGCAGTCCATGGTGTCGCAAAGAGTTGGACAGGACCAAGCAACTGAACTGAATGGAACTGAGTTATACCAAAAACTATCCCCACCCTTCCTGCGCATTTTAACATTTATCAAGAGAAGATAGTCCTCTATATTCCTTTAAGATAGTCCTCCGTATTACTGCCTCAAATGCTATTATGTCTGGAAATAAATTATGATCCCTGCTTTGTTTCTATCTTCATTTGCTTGTGTTAGTGAACTTTTTCATTTTTCTGTATTGATGTAATTTCCCCCATTGCTGTTATATTCCTCTGGTCATTTCAATAAGAGAAAATTTACACATCTACACTTGTGTCCCCATCTGATAAGAGTCCCTTACGTTTGTTTGTGATGAGTTACTATCGGTTAATATATTGACTGTTTATGGTGGTGATGAGGATGTATCTGGGAAGGATATGGTTTGAGGTTTATCAACTTGGCTAATGCTGGTCCTGACTAATAAATCAACATCTAATGCTCTGCTATCAAATACTAATTAATTCTTCCTTCCCTCCCTCACATTATTTAGTGTTGTTCCAAGTCTTTTGGGGAGAGTGCTAGCTGCTTTCATCAGGAACACTCTTATGCCTTGCCAGAGGTTTTTTATTAATTGCAGTAAATGCAGTGGTTTTGGACAACCAAATTTAGAAAAGAAAGATGAGTTTGCAAGATGGTTCTCCCCTTTGGCAAGTCTGATATTCCAAGATCTCAATAAATCTTTTTGAAGCTAATAGAACTGGAAGTAATTTTTTCACATCTTTTTTAATACCCAGACAGTCTGGTAATCCAATTATAAGGACTCTTGTAGTCCAACACTCATATTAACATCAATTTCAAAACACAAAATAAAATAAATGCAACAAATTAGTTCAGTGTTCCTAGTTAAAATAAGATATTTTCATTCTGATGATGAAGACTATGCTTGCATGTACTTTATATTCACACATGGCCAAAAATATCCAAGTAAGCACTTTAAAACTCTGCTAGCCAACAAAATCTCCTGTGTATCATTACAAATATCTTTTTCGGATATTTTAAGCTTTTTCTGAGTTTACTGATTTGAAAGCCATATGATGGAGTCTTTTTTAAACAACATTATCTAGTGAAGAATTACATAGAAAGTTAAGATGCTATGTGGCTTGAATGACTGATAACTATTATGTGAACTTAGTATGATGAACTCAGCCATTCATCACACTTTGCTACACATAAAATGTGAAAACAGATACACTCCTCCAACTTTCTTCCATGTATGTTCCAGAAGATCAGGAAAACTAAATATTATGAGAGAGGGAAGACCTAATGAATGGTGCATTCCACCTCAGAGGCCTGTGTGGGTCTGCAGTAATGGAGCCGCCCTGAAATCATGACCAAAACCATATATAATCAAGTCTAGGAGCTGTAGGGGATGGAAATAAGGCAAAGAAGAATGACTCCCACAGCAAGGTACAACCTTCCCAACTCTAGGGGTCAGAGACAGGACAGTCCTGGAATGTTCTGTCTTTCTAAACAAATGTGAGCTTTTGCGCATGTTGATTTTTCATTCTTTACTGAGCTTTGTCAAAGAAGTCAACATTTTAGGAGTGCACAAAAGTTTCTGGACATCATGGCCTGTTTGGAAAGAATGCCTTACTTTAGTCTCTGACAAGACCTGGGATGGATGAAGGAGCTCCCAGGCCCTGCAGTTGAAGTGGGGAATGAATTCAGAGGTCCCTCACTCAACCGTGACCTTGGGCCCAAGTGCTTGGGTGTGCAGTTTGCAACTTGCCTAAGGCTGGCTCAAAATCAGGACCCACAGGTCCCTCAGGACAGTAAATTAGGATGGGATAAAGGACTTGAAATAATGCTATATAAACTAAGTGGTGAAAATATTAATAATATAGTCATTTGGGGAAACTATCATTTTAACACCACCAAGGTGTTAGCAAACCATAAGCAGTAAAGCAGCTTTTAAAATGTATTAAAAGAGAAAAATGAACAGGGGAGAAACACACCTACTCAGCAAATTGGGCTCAGTGTGTGTAAGGTTCAAAGAAAGATAAACAGTTGTAAAGTCTGTTGGTCAAGGGTTACCATGCCTCTTAAATGACAAGTTGCCAAAGGTTACTGCAGGCATCAGCTTTGCTAGAAACTGTTCATTTAAAAATGACATGTTCAAATGAATCAATTCTGCTAGGGACATTGAGAAAGGCAGGGAAAAAACATAAAGCACAGATCAATCTTTCCTTTAGGTTTTATTTAGATGGCTGGACATGAAAGCATGTGTTTCATCTTTTATTTTCTATTTTGTTAGTGAAATAGAACTTAAGAGTTTCCCGCATGTTATGCAGAACTATATAAATTGGGTACATGTTATTATCTCTAAATACCCACAGAATTTTGTGTCTACTCAGTAACATTTTTATGTTCCTCTGAAATTCCTACAACTATATAATAATACATCAAAACAACGCTCCTTGTTTCTTAAGGGAATTCTCCTCATAACTAAATTTATTAGAAAAGTGTTAGTATTACTAACACCTGTAGGTTATATTAAATAACCTAATATATAAATATATTTCATAGACTCCCAAGTGAAATTTTAGCTCAAAAGGTCTCAGTCTCATGACTTTAAACTGCATTTAAGAAGTGATGTGGAAGATACACTATTAAAATTTCTTGCACATTTAAAAAATGTTTTATAACACTTAGCACTAAATGTTTTGTGATAGAGACATTTGCATTCCTGTGCTGTCTCTACAAGGGAGTAAGGGGCTTATGCTTAGCTTCCCTGTTTTGTTATTTTTTTTCCCCCTACGGTGACACTTCACAAAGTATGTTCCTTGATACTAACAAGTTTTAAGAATAGACTCAAACAGTAAAGAATCTCCCCACAATGTGGGAGACCCAGGTTCGATCTCTGGGTTGGGAAAATCCCCTGGAGAAAAGAATTGCAACACCCTCCAGTATTCTTGCCTGGGGAATTCCAAGGACAGAGGAGCCTGGTAGGCTACAGTCCATGGGGTCACAAAGAGTCAGACACAACTAAGCAACTATCACTCACAAGAGTCTCATCAATTAAGGTCTAGGACTAGGGTTAGGATTAGGGTTAGATTTAAGAACTGATACTTTCACACTTATATTTTCATGTTGTAACATATTTTCACACTCCTGGCATGATTTAATAAATAGAATCTCTTAGCTTGAATGGAGACCAATGCATTCATTTTTAAACTTTATTGTTATTTACTGTGTTATATTTACCTAATTCAAGCAATGGAGATTTCTCTCTTTCCTTTATTTTCCCAGGAAGATTCAGTATTTTAACTTTCTCATTTAGAACTTTACTTAGCCAAAATTGACCTTTATATGTAGTATGAGTAAGTAATAAGAATTTTTTCTGAGGCAATATTGTCTTATAACATAAAAGTTTCATTGTGCAGTATTATATTTCTACTTCTGCTTACATCACAGCATGCTCACCACCAAAAATTTAGTTTTGGTCACCATACAGTTGTTGATCAGAAATTTTTACCAGTGAAAACACTTTGATATTCATTTTTACTTCTAATATAAAGTAGCTACAGTACAATGTAGCTACATGGAAAAAAAAACTTCCAAATAAATGCTAGATACAAACCCATAATTTTAAATTTTCATTTATTAGAACTAACTCAAATATCTTCACTTTAGAAACAAAGGTTAAAACTCAGTTGTCATCATTCAATCAGTCTATAAGTGAAAGTACCACCCATGTTGGTCTGTAAAAAATGACATCAACAAAAATATTTGATCAAAGTAACTTTTCTCAGGCAATTAAATTAAGTTCCTCAAGTCAAGCATGTAATTAGAATTCTTTCCTCTCTGGTACATACATTTTACACATTAAGTATGCTTGAAATAATTTCTGTTTTATGAATTGAAATGAAAGAGTAATCTTTAGTTCTTCCACTTTATGAATGAACTTCTAAGTACAGAAAATTTAGCAATAAAGCTATAATCTTTCATTGATTATATCTTTAAAAAATATTAAGCCTACAATCCCAAGGTATATTTTTTGCAATACTCTAAAGTCTGCATTGGCTCTTGAATTATAGCATTGGTTGGGATGATCCCCTGAAGAAAGTAATGGCTACCCACTCAAGTATTCTTGCCTGGAAAATCTCATGGACAGCAGAGTCTGGTGGACTACAGTCCATGGAATCACAAAGAGTTGGACACGACTGAGAGACTAACATTTTTCACTTTCAAACATAAAAAGATGTAAAGAGAAGAGTGAAAATAAAAAGTTGAGAAATAGACTAATTAAAAAATTAAAGAGAGGAATAATAGATGTTACAAAGATAAACAAAAACATGATTTCCCAAATAAAATTTAACTTTCATATTTATTAATATTTCTGTAAATAGCTTAGCTCTGTAAAATACTATTTTCCATAGTATTTAACAAGTGCATGATATGCATAGTAGTATGCTTGGTATTGGGTGCTAGTTCTAAAAGGTCTTGTAGGTCTTCATAGAACCATTCAACTTCAGCTTCTTCAGCGTTATTGGTCAGGGCATAGACTTGGATTACCATGATATTGAATGGTTTGCCATGGAAACAAGCATAGATCATTCTGTCATTTTTGAGAGTGCATCCAAGTACAGCATTTTGGACTCTTTGGTTGACTCTGATGGCTACTCCATTTCTTCTAACGGATTCCTGTCCACAGTAGTAGATATAATGGTCATCTGAGTTAAATTCACCCATTCTAGTCCACTTTAGTTCGCTGATTCCTAGAATGTCGATGTTCACTCTTGCCATCTCCTGTTTGACCACTTCCAATTTGCCTTGATTCATGGACCTAACATTCCAGGTTCCTATGCAATGTTGCTCTTTACAGCATTGGACCTTTCTTTATCACCAGTCATATCCACAACTGGGTGTTGTTTTTGCTTTGGCTCCCTTCCTTCCTTCTTTCTGGAGTTATTTCTCCACTGATCTTCAGTAACATATTGGGCACCTACTGACATTTTAGAACTAACACCCAAAAAAGATATCCTTTTCATTACAGGGGACTGGAATGCAAAAGTAGGAAGTCAAGGGACACCTGGAGTAACAGGCAAATTTGGCCTTGGAGTACAGAATGAAGCAGGGCAAAGGCTAATAGAGTTCTGCCAAGAGACTGCACTGGTCATAGCAAACACCCTCTTCCAATAACACAAGAGAAGACTACACATGGACATCACCAGATGGTCAACACCGAAATCAGATTGAGTATATTCTTTGCAGGCAAAGATGGAGAAGCTCTATACAGTTAGCAAAAACAAGACCAGGAGCTGACTGTGGCTCAGATCATGAAATCTTTATTGCCAAATTCAGACTTAACTTGAAGAAAGTGGGGAAAACCACTATATCATTCAGGTATGACCTAAACCAAATCCCTTATGATTATACAGTGGAAGTGAGAAATAGATTTAAAGGACTAGATCTGATAGACAGAGTGCCTGATAAACTATGGACAGAGATTCATGACATTGTACAGGAGACAGAGATCAAGACCATCCCCAAGAAAAGAAATGCAAAAAAGCAAAATGGTTGTCTGAGGAGGCCTTACAAATAGCTGTGAAAAGAAGAGAAGCAAAAAGCAAAGGAGAAAAGGAAAGATATAAGCATCTGAATGCAGAGTTCCAAAGAATAGCAAGAAGAGATAAGAAAGCTTCCTCAGAGATCAATGCAAAGAAATAGAGAAAAACAATAGAATGGGAAAGACTAGAGATCTCTTCAAGAAAATTAGAGATACCAAGGGAACATTTCACGTGAAGATGGACTCAATAAAGGACAGAAATGGTAGGGACCTAACAGAAGCAGAAGATATCAAGAAGAGGTGGCAAAAATATACAGAAGAACTGTACAAAAATGATCTTCATGACCCAGATAGTCATGATGGTGTGATCACTCAGCTAGAGCCAGACATCCTGGAATGCAAAGTCAAGTGGGCCTTTAGAAGCATCACTATGAACAAAGCTAGTGGAGGTGGTGGAATTCCAGTTGAGCTATTTCACATCCTAAAAGATGATTCTGTGAAAGTGCTGCACTCAATATGCCAGCAAATTTGGAAAACTCAGCAGTGGCCACAGGACTGGAAAAGGTCAGTTTTCATTCCAATCCCAAAGAAAGGCAATGCTAAAGAATGCTAAACCACCAAACAACTGCACGCATCTCACACGCTAGTAAAGTCATGCTCAAAATTCTCCAAGCCAGGCTTCAGCAATACGTGAACCATGAACTTCCAAATGTTCAAGCTGGTTTTAGAAAAGGCAGAGGAACCAGAGGTCAAATTGCCAGTGTCTACTGTACCATCGAAGAAGCAAGAAAGTTTCAGAAAAATATCTATTTCTGCTTCATTGACTATACCAAAGCCTTCAACTGTGTGGATCACAATAAACTGTGGAAAATTCTGAAAGAGATGGGAGTACCAGACCACCTGACCTCCCTCTTGAGAAACCTGTATGGAAGGCAGGAAGCAACAGTTAGAACTGGACATGAAACAACAGACTGGTTCCAAATAGGAAAAGGAGTACGTCAGGGCTGTATACTGTTACCCTGCTTATTGAACTTATATGCAGAGTACATCATGAGAAATCCTGGGCTGGAAGAAGCACAAGCAGGGATCAAGATTGCCGGGAGAAATATCAGTAAGCTCAGATATGCAGATGATACCACCCTTACGACAGAAAGTGAAGAGGAACTAAAGAGCCTCTTGATGAAAGTGAAAGAGGAGAGTGAAAAAGTTGGCTTAACATTCAGAAAACTAAAATCATGGCATCCGATCCCGTTACTCCATGGCAAATAGATAGGGAAACAGTAGCTGACTTTATTTTTCTGGGCTCCAAAATCACTGCAGATGGTGATTGCAGCCATGAAATTAAAAGACGCTTACTCCTTAGAAGGAAAGTTATGACCAAACTAGACAGCACATGAAAAAGCAGAGACATTACTTTGTCTACAAAGGTCCATCTAGTCAAGGCTATGTTTTTTCCAGTGGTCATGTATGGATGTGAGAATTGGTCTATAAAGAAAGCTGAGCAACAAAGAATTGATGGCTTTGAACTGTGGTGTTGGAGAAGACTCTTGATAGTCCCTTGGACTGCAAGGAGATCCAACCAGTCCATCCTAAAGGAGATCAGTCCTGGGTGTTCATTGGAGGGACTGATGTTGAAGCTGAAACTCCAATACTTGGGCCACCTGGTGCAAAGAACTGACTCATTTGAAAAGACCCTGATGCTGGGAAAGATTGAGGGCAGGAGGAGAAGGGGACAACAGAGAATGAGATGGCTGGATGGCATCACTGACTCAGTGGATATGGCTTTGGGTGGACTCCGGGAGTTGGTGATGGACAGGGAGGCCTGGGGTGCTACGGTTCATAGGGTCACAAAAAGTCAGACATGACTCAGCGACTGAACTGAATTGAACTGAAAAGCAGGTTTCCTGTCTTACTCATTCCTCTCGTCCCAAATAATATTTTTCAAAATATGATAAATGATGCTAATTTTATCATTAAAAAGAGCCTCAGAGATTGTAAAGATTAGAAACATTATATAAAGACTCTGAAATATATACAATGCTTTGATAATATAAACCTGGTAGTATACATATGTCCATTTTATCTATTGAGCTTCATCTTAACAATTACTTTTTATGAAGAAAAAATTTCAAATCGAAGTATGTTTCAATACTAAAACCACAACTTCTACCACTGTCAATACCTCCATGTTGTTATTGCTCACTGAATAGTATGACATGTGGGGTTAAAAATATAAACTGAATAAAATGTGAGGAAGTATAGTTGAATAAGCCATAAATGAATGAGGCCACTGAAAAGAAACCTGTTTTATATTGGACTTCATATAGATTTCCCCTCTCTTCTCCTTCATTTGTATCTCTTTTATCCCATTTAATTGGGAAAAAAAACGATGTAATGGTTATGTTTTGATGTCAGTTTGACTAGGTTATGAGGAATCCAGACACTTGGTCAAATATGATTCTGGGTTTGTCCCTGAAGGTGACTGTGGATGAGATGAACATTTGAATCAGCAGACTGAGCAAAGCACCGGACTCTCCCCAATTTGAGTGGGCCTCCTCCAGTCAGCCGAAAGTCTGACTAGAGCAAAAAGAATGACCCTACCCCGTGAAGAGAGAATCCTATGGACAGTCTTCAAAGTGGGACACTGATGTTGGTCCTTTCGAGAGACTCCAAGTGAAACAGGCCTTTCCTTGGGTCAGGAGCCTGAGGGCCTTCCTCCTGCAGCCACACTGTCTCCTTTCCTGGGTCTCCAGCAAGTTGACCACCCTGCAGATCCTGGTGCTTGTCAGCCTCCATGATCACATGAGTCAATTTCTTACAATAAACCTCATCCATATTATCAGTGACCTGCATACAGGTTTCTCATGGAAAGAGTTGACTCACTGGAAGACTCTGATGTTGGGAAATATTGGGGGCAGGAGGAGAAGGGGACGGCAGAGTGAGATGGCTGGATGGCATCACCGACTTGATGGACATGAGTTTGAGTGAACTCCGGGAGTTGGTGATAGACAGGGAGGCCTGGCGTGCTGTGATTCATGGGGTCGCAAAGAGACGGACACAACTGAGCGACTGAACTGAACTGAAGTGATATTCTCAGTGACAATGAGACACACGGCAGGTTAAGCTCACCTCGTGGTGGAGCAGAACCTGATCGCCAGGCTCTGGCAGGCAGGGCAGACCTCAGGAACTGGAAGTCAGCCCTCCCGCCTTTTCTGCCTGGAATTCTGAGAAGCGCGGGCAATGGGTCATGCAGGGACCCCGGGATAGCGGGCGGTAGGCAGGGCGCGAAGGTGAAGGGAGTATCCCGACTTCAGTAGACTGTTTCCGGAAGAGGACGGATTTGCACTCCCCTTTTTATGACCTCCAACCAGCGGGTCAGAAGCCAAACCCCAGTAGTCCTCTCAGAGCTCACTGTGTGGCATTTCCCAACGTCTTCCTGCCGTCCCTTAGGACAGTGCAGGCTGCGTGGTTGCTTCGACGTGGTCAGGTTTCTCTTGGGGACTAAGCTGCGTTGTGTCGTTTCCGCGGTGTCCGCGCGCCAGCCATGGGTCATCTCTCTTCCTAGCGCAAACACAGCTTCGCGCTCAGCCCGGGTCAGGATGCAGAGAAGGAGGGAAGATGCTCTGACGCGGTAGCAGTTGGTTTCAGGTAAGCTGCTTTCGGAGTGTGCCAGTTTTGAGATCCCTGGTAGGTTTCCAAGGCCCAACAGAGGTTTTAGAGGCACAGCAGCCTGGTTTCGTTGCCGCGGGGCCCTTTTGTGGGCAGACCTTTGTATGGAGAAAGTGGGCTTTGCAGGGAGTTTAGCGGCCTGTTTTTCCGTGAGGGAAGTGAGGCTGCGGGTAGCTGGGCCTCTCAGGAACTTGGCGCCTTCATTGAGCTGTTGAGCAGCGGCGAACAGAGCAGCTGGCCACCTCTCCTTGCCCATTTCAGAATGTTTGCTGAGGCGGAGATTGGGAGAATGAGGGTGGGTAGTGGGGCGCCGGGGGGACCGGGTCTGGCTGCTTCCTCACCTTCATCAGGACTCCCAAGAGCACCTGGCCTGGAAGGGTGCACTGTCTTCAGTTTCCACGGATGGATCTGATGCCCTCCTCCAGCCCAAGTCAGAACCCACTCCACAGAGTATAACTCCCCAGAAAGAGCAAAAGCTTCTTCGGGCTTTCCTCCTAGTTGGGACCAAGGGAGGGCCTTTGGTTGCCAGATACCCCCAAAAGATCGTTCCTTTGTGCTTTAACAGCAGGCTGGGGGCCCATGGTTTCTTGTCATGTCAGAGGCACTAAGTGAAGATGGTCATGTAATAGAGCCCTTAGCATGTGGCAGTTGCTACACCCTACCCATCTTGTATCCCAGCCGCTAGGTATAGGCAACCGGTTACCAGAGACTGCTAATAGTCCCTCAGCCATTGGTCAGCATTGCAATGGGCCCTCCCTCAAGTGAGTGACTGTCAATGAGCCACCATTATTTTGCCATTCAGCCAGTGGTGAGCAGAGTGGTGGTCATCAGGCAGAGTGAGGTAAGAGGCAGATCCCCAACTTCTCCCAGGACCCTCCAGCTCACCTGGTCCTGGCCAGCAATTGAGTTGGGGTCCCAGAGAACAGGCTGGGGGGTGAGTTCTTTGGGGCTCCAGAACCCTTGCCAAATCTGCCCACTGGCTGGGTCCAGGCCTTGAGGCAGTGGTGAACCTTGCCCCCTTCCCTGTCTCTGCGACCTCACGGCAGCAGCCATCTGCATAGGATGCAGTTTGCTTAACCTGTCCCTGCCGTGTGTGCAGCCTGAGGAGCCCGAGGGCCAGTTGGGTCCTGGGTGCCCAGCTCCCTCAGAGATGACAGCTGGGCAGGGTCTGGGACCTGGTCCTGAGGGAACCACCAGCTGAGATCTGCTCTTCAGCCAGGGTTTGGACCTCAGAGGGTAACAGTCGTGCCTAGGGACTGTGCCCTTTCTTGTCAGAATGCAGAATAACATTTGCTTGATAGAGATATACAGGAATTGTTGTTACTTGACCATGACCTGAGCTCAGGAACAAAGACTCTGACACTAAGATGTTTGCAACAGCTCACCCACCCATCCCTCCCTTTCCCTAGGAAAGGGCTTTGCTGAGAGCTCTTGGGAGTTTGGGATGTTTAAGACATGAACCTCCATCTCTTTGTGGAGGCCCTGCAGTAAACCTTTTTCTGCTCCAAACACCGATATTTTGGTGTTGTTTGGCCTCGCTGTGGGTCTGGCACATGGACTTGCATTTGGGTGACACTCAGGTATGTGTATATTCTGTTAAAAAAACACTTGAAAAACTGATGTTCA
Source organism: Moschus berezovskii (assembly GCF_049115385.1). Classification (NCBI taxonomy): domain Eukaryota; kingdom Metazoa; phylum Chordata; class Mammalia; order Artiodactyla; family Moschidae; genus Moschus; species Moschus berezovskii. The sequence continues at coordinate 40,267,638 of NC_142474.1, read as the reverse complement.
TCTATCATACCAGCCAGAATGCAGATGCAGGAGGAAGATCAACTAGTCAGAAATTTGGGGATAAAATCTTCTTATCCTTCTGCAAGCAGTTTCAGGAAGAGGAGTGTGGAGCCAGCCAAGAGGGGAGGTCAACACTGAGAATCTGGTGTGTGGAGCCTCTGCCCAGTAGCTCCCATCCAGAATTTGCTGCTGGAGAAAAAGGCTTGAAGATGAGCAGTGCAAGTTGACTGAGACTCAGGAGCATTTATAGATTTAGCCTCCCTGCCTTGACGCTCCTCATATCTGGTGTCTCTGCCTTAGCCTGTCGGAGCCAGGATGAAACATTTGCAACTACTAGCAAGCCACTCCAGTACTCTTGCCTAGAAAATCCCATGGATGGAGGAGCCTGGTAGGCTGCTGTCCATGGGGTCGCTAAGGGTCGGACACGACTGAGCGACTTCACTTTCACTTTTCACTTTCACACACTGCAGAAGGAAATGGCAACCCACTCCAGTGTTCTTGCCTGGAGAATCCCAGGGACGGGGGAACCTGGTGGGCTTCCGTCTATGGGGTCACACAGAGTCGGACACAACTGAAGTGACTTGGCAGCAGCAGCAGCAGCAGCCCTCAGGATGAAAGGGTGGGAGCCGCTGCAATTGTCAAAGGCAGCAGGCACATCTCCAGTGGATGTACTGAGCATTTGGAAAGTCTGATTCCAAGTTCAAGGAAAGCAGATGTTGCCCCTGAGCTCCGTCTTTCCACTGCTAGACATAGTGGACATTTGAGCTGCCTGACCTGGAAGAGAGAGGGTCTCTTCAGAAGATTTTGTTTTTATTAAAAGTAATAAATACTATTATTCTCAGATGCTTGATGAACTGTTGGAGACATGCTTTTTATATCATGCATATAAACCATTTGGATGTCAAAAAAGAGGAACATTATATAATAATAAAGGGATCAATTCTTCAAGAAGACATAACAATCCATATGCATATGCATTTACCAATAGAACATCAAAATAAATGAAAAAAATGATAGAAATGATAGAACTATAAAGAGAAATAAATAAATTTACTATTTCATTAGGAGATTTCAAGACATCTCTGTCAGTAATTGACAGATAAAGCAGGCACAAAATCAGTAAGGATATAGTTTAACAGCACCGTCATTCAACTGGATTTCAAGAACATCAGATTACCCATTTTTTGAAGTTTACATGGAACAGTTACAAAGATAGACCATATTCTATGCATAAGACATATCAACAAATATAAAAGTATAGATATCATACAATGTAGGCTCTTATAATTAGATTGGATTGGAAATTAATATCAGACAGATGACTGGAAAACCTAGGATATCAGACAACACACTTCTAAATATTAATGACACAAGGGTCAAAGAAGAAACTAGAGAAGTTATTAATAAAAGTATTTTAAACCAAATAAAATTATACTTTCAAAATAAAAATCAATTGAAGTGTGAGTTTAAAAGTAAAACATCAAAATTTGTGAGATGCAGCAAAGGAATACTTAAAAGGAAACTCAAAGCATTGAATTCATATATCAGAATGAAGGCAGAGCTTAAATTCATAACGTTCTCTTCCCCTTTATGAAACTAGAGAAAAGGAGAGGAATACAAATTTAAGCAGTACAGAAGTGAAGTATTAGAGCATAAAGGAATGAAATTGAAAATAAGAAAACATTATAGAAAGTCAATGACATCAAAACCTGATTATTTGAAGAGATAATAGAAATGATGATAATCCACTAGCCAGGCTAAGCAGGAAGAAAATGAGAGAAGATAAAGTTACTAATATCAGTGATGAAATTAGGGCCATCACTAATGATCCTACAGGCATTAAAAGGATAATAAAAGAATAGTATGAACAATTCTATGACCTAAATTTAGATAACGTAAATCAAATGCATTAATTCCTTGAAAGACACAATGTAATAAATTTCCCATAAAGAGATATAGATGATCGGAATAGGGTCTTATGGATTAAAGAAACTGAATTAATAATAACTTTCCAAAATGAAAGTATCAGATCTAGATGGTTTCACTGGTGACTTCCACCAAACATTTAAAGAAAAAAAATTTTTTCTCAACAATTTATTTCAGAAAATAGAAGCAGATGTAATAATTTCTATCATTCTATGAGGCCTGCATTATCCTAACACCAAAGCAGACAGAGATGTTGCAGGAAAGGAAAACGAGAATATCTCTTATAAATATGGAAGCAACAATCTGAACATAATATTAACAATATGAATTCAACACTGTCAGAATTACATTCCACAACAAAGTGGGATTTATCTCAGGTATGCAAAGATGTCTCAAGATTTGAAAATCAATTAATGTAATTCATCGTATCAACAGGCTGAAGAATAAAAATTGTGTGATCATTACAATTGATGCAGAAAAAGCATGTGATATAATCCAACAGTTAATTCATCATAAAAACTCTTTGAAAACTAGGAATAAAAGTGAACTTCCTCATCTTGATAAAGAATATCTATTAAAAGTCTATAGCTAATATCATGCATAACTGTGGGGAACTAGAAGCTTTTTGCCTAAGATGAAGGACAAAGCCAAGATGTCCCCTTTTATCACTCCTGTCGTTCAATTGCTAAGTCATGTCTGAGTCTTTATGACCTGGTGGACTACAGCTCGCCAGGCTTCCCTGTCCTTCACTGTCTCCTGGAATTTGCTCAAACTTCTGCTGCTGCTGCCACTGCTGCTGCTAAGTCACTTCAGTCATGTCCGACTCTGTGTGACCCCATAGACGGCAGCCCACCAGGCTCCCCCATCGCTGGGATTCTCCAGGCAAGAATACTGGAGTGGGTTGCCATTTCCTTCTCCAATGCGTGAAAGTGAAAAGTGAAAGTGAAGTCGCTCAGTTGTGTCCAACTCCCAGTGACCCCATGGACTGCAGCCTACCAGGCTCCTCCGTCCATGGGATCCTCCAGGCAAGAGTAATGGAGTGGGCTGCCATTGCCTTCTCTGCTCAAACTCCTATTCAACATCAAATTGGAAGTCTTAGCTAATGCAATAAAATGAGAAAAGGAAATAAAGGTATACTGATTGGATTGAAAAACTAAAATCGTTCACACATGATGTGATTGTCTATGTTGAAAATAATAATAAAAAAAAACTGATGGAAATAAGTAATTATGGAAAGTTTCAGGATATAAGGTTAATATCCAAAGGCAATTGCTTCCCTAAATAAACAGCAACAAACAATTGTAACTTAAAAATGTAATACTCTTTATGTTAACACCAAAAGAGGCATGTGGTTAGAAATAAATCTAATAAAATATGTACATATAAGGACTATAGATGAAACAAAAAATGTTAAACAACTAGATAAACGGAGAGACATTTTATGTTCATTGGTCAAAAGACTCAACATTTTCAGTTCAGTTCAGTTCAGTTTAGTCGCTCAGTCGTGTCCGACTCTCAGTGTCAGACTCATTTTTTTGGGCTCCAAAATCACTGCGGATGCTGATTGCAGCCATGAAATTAAAAGACGCCTTCTCCTTGGAAGGAAAGTTATGACCAACCTTGATAGTATATTGAAAAGCAGAGACATTACTTTGCTAACAAAGGTCCGTCTAGTCAAGGCTATGGTTTTTCCCGTGGTCATGTATGGATGTGAGAGTTGGACTGTGAAGAAAGCTGATCGCCGAAGAATTGATGCTTTTGAACTGTGGTGCTGGAGAAGACTCTTGAGAGTCCCTTGTACTGCAAGGAGATCCAACCAGTTCATTCTAAAGGAGATCAATCCTGGGTGTTCATTGGAAGGACTGATGCTAAAGCTGAAACTCCAATACTTTGGCCACCTGATGCGACGAGTTGACTCACTGGAAAAGACTCTGATGCTGGGAAAGGTTGGGGGCGGGAGGAGAAGGGGACGACCGAGAATGCGATGGCTGGATGGCATCACCGACTCTGTGAACATGAGTTTGAGTGAACTCCGGGAGTTGGTGATGGACAGGGAGGCCTGGCGTGGACATCAGCTATTCCCCACTTGATTTATAGATTCAATGCTATTGGGACGATTTCCCAGCATGTCATTTTTTAGATATCAGCACAGTGATTCTAAGTTTCATATGGAAAGGAAAAGAACCCAGAATGGGCAACACAATACCGAAGGAGAACAAAATTGGAGACTTACAGTGCTCAACTTCCAGCACTTTTGTTTTGAGTGGAATTATTCTGTTGAGGATATCTGTACGCTGTCTTCTCTCTTCTACGTATTTTCACCTTCTCTCTTTTCCTGAACTTGCCATTCAAACTAGCATGTCTTTCTTGGTATGAATCAGTGCTTCCTATTATTTCCTTTCATCAAAATGAACCTTCTAGCTTTTCCAGATAAGATACATTAATGTGTACAGTTAAATAGTGAATAAAGATATCATTGTCATCATAAAAGGAGAGAGCGACCTGCATTAAAATCCTTGGGTTCAGTCCTGTGCTTTTCAGGACCTGTTCATCTCCACAGAACTCTCCTCCACCTTTGTCTTAAAGTATAAGGATTATCATAGATAATAGGTGTGAAATGGCTTCATTATATGCAATTCATTCTGAAAATATTATATTTTTTCAACTAAAGATCTCATAAGCTCTAAAATGATATGAGCCAAAGCCATAAATAATAAGCGTAATTTTAAGGTGTTATGTGAATTTGTGAGAAAAGATTGTTTCAAGATCACCCAGCTTTTGGTCCCTCTCAAAGTTAGTCTCTAGAATCTAAATGCCTTATTCTGCCTACTTATATATGCGCAGAGAGCATATTTTACATCACAGCACCGCTGTCCGGAGTATTTGCAAATGGCAGCAATGGGAATGTCCTTTGTAATGCAGCTTTCTCACCATCATAACTGAAATGGTATCGTATATAGGTAATTTAAGTCCCAGAGTTTTTATATAAGCAGGAGAGCTGCTCTGCGTAACTTTTCCTGTTGCTCTTCAGTTTGTGGCTCATATGACAAGATGAATTTGGAAGGAAAGGCTAAGACACTAGTAGATGAACTTTATGAAATTTAATTTAACCATGTCAGGATAATTTTTCATTGAAACATTTTAAGTCTCAAAAACATCTCCTTCAAGACAGAAATCAGTTTCCCAACCAGGTTTATGATCAATGTTTAAAATAAACTGTAAAAAAAATTACCTAAAAAGCCTATTTATAAATCCTCTGTATTTTCTTTTAGGTAATGTGTTTGGGAAAAGGATGGATTTTGTTTTCATAAACCCATTACTTGTGTTGTCCATTTTGATACTGAAATTTAATTTTCAAATAAAATATTCTGCTAAACAGAATATTCAAATATATCAGCATTAATATTTTGCAGAAAATCTAATCTCTTTTTCTACTGGGTTGTATGGTGAAATACAAGAAAGTCTATAACTCAGAATACTAAAGCTAAAGAAGCAAAATCATTTGTTCAGGTGTATAAATGAAATTGCACCTAACAATGGGATAATCATATTAGTTTCATACTTGGCTCGACAAATTTGAATTATAAATACATGACTTCCATTTCTTGTATCATAAACAGTGACTGAAAATGGGAAGGATGTAGTTGTTAAAGATCAGATTAGACCACTGATTCCTTTTCAAGCATTTTCAGAAAACAGAATTTACATCATTCATAGTGTTTAAAATGCCAACGAACAGCCAGACTGTAATGTCAGCTGGCCTTCTAACACCTGGATTTTAACTACATCTTGTTTTTTTTTTTCTAATCTGGTAGAAAAGCATATTGAAATTCAGAAACTGCATTCTATGAGTTTTAACTGTGGACTGATCTCAGAATACCGATGATACAAGTGCACTGAGCAGTGACGTTAACTTCAGGGGCTTGTGACTTACCTTCCTTTCCAAAGAACTGCATCTTTATTTTTTTTTTTGCATATCAATTAAAATTTATTGATAAAAAGGTTAATCATCATCTGAACTTTTAATGAGTCAATCTTTTTTGCTGGTGGAGGGACTTCCCTTGATGTTTTTCTTTTAAATTATCTTTTATTGGAGTATAATTGCTTTACAATATCATGTACTGTTTTACAGTAAAGTGAATCAGTTATACATATACATACATGCCCTCTTTTTTTTAGATTTCCTTCCCATTTAGGTCACAACAGAACATTGAGTAGAGTTACAAAATACGAGTACAGTACTTGTGATCAGTAGAGTACAGGATACAAAGTTAATATACAGTGTTTTCATCAGTTATCTATTTTATAATACATAGTAGAGTATATATGTCAATCTCAATCTTCCAATTCACCCCATCCCTCCTTTCTCCCTTGGTATCCATAAATTTGTTCTCTACATCTGTTTCTCTCTTTCTGGAAGTTCATCTGTACTATTCTTCTAGATTCCACATATATATGCATTAATGCACATTTGTTTTTTCCTTTATCACTCACCTCACTTACTTCACTTTATATGACAGTATCTACATTTATCCACATCCTGAAAATGGCACTATTTTATTTATTTTTGTGGTTGAATAATATCCCATTGCATATATATGTACCATATTTTCTTTATTCATTCCTCCTTTGATGGACGTTTAGTTTGCTTCCATGTTTTGGCTATCGTAAATAGTTCTGCAATGAATATGGCGGTGCATATATCATTTTAAATATTGTTTTCTCGGGCTATTTGTCTAAGAGTGGGATTGCTAGGTCATATTGTAATTCTAATTTTAGTTTACAAAGGAACCTCCGTGCTGTTCTCCATAGTGACTTTTACGAGCAGCTCAATTTACATTCCCACCAACAGTGTAAGAGGGTTCCCTTTTCTCTACATCATCTCCATCATTTATTGTTTATAGATTTTTTGAAGTTGGTAATTGTGACTGGGATGAGGTGATGCCTCACTGTAGTTTTGATTTGTGTCTCTTTATTTTATTTATTTATTTATTTTTTAAATGAGACTTTTAATTAATGTTTGACAGAGCTGATTCAAGTTGAACAGACTAAATTTCTTTAAACAAACTTACTTATACTCGAGTCCTTTAAAAACTTAATAGCATTTATACATTGAAGGTATTTGATTTTCTTGTAACTAGCACTTCAAATGCAACAAGCATTTGAAGCAACAAGCAATTGACCCAACAAGTAAAACTTTCTACAGTTCATAACTTTTATAAATAAAATAAATTAAATGTACAGTGAATAAGTTCTCTGAAATATTTCAATATTTCTGCAGGTTTAGTAACATCGTAAAATACATTTCAACTAAAATTCACAAATCCAAAAACCTGTTAGGCCTTTTTAGGCGTTTTAAGTTGGAAATGAAGACCAATGTTACATCGTAATATGACAATTACAAATAGTACTTCAAATAGCAAATACTACAGTTTGTCCCAAACTTTAAAAACTATTCATGAACTCAACACTGAACTATTGATGGCTATGAGAATTGTTTCCTAGCCTTTTTGAAAATTTCAACCCATTTACGTTTAAGGTAATTATTGATAAGTACGATCCCGTAGCCATTTTCTTTATTGCTTTGGGTTCAAGTTTATACACTCTTTCTGTGTTTCCTGTCTATAGGAGATCCTTTAGCATTTGTTGGAGAGCTGGTTTGGTGATGCTCAATTCCCTCAGCTTTTGCTTGTCTGTAAAGCTTTTGATTTCTCCTTCATATTTGAATGAGATCCTTGCTGGGTATAGTAATCTGGGCTGTAGGGTATTTTCTTTCATCACTTTAAATATGTCTTGCCACTCCCTTCTGGCCTGAAGAGTTTCTGTTGAAAGATCAGCTGTTATCCTTATGGGAATCCCCTTATGTGTTATTTGCTACTTTTCCCTTGCTGCTTTTAATATTTGTTCTTTGTGTTTGATCTTTGTTAATTTGATTAATATGTGTCTTGGAGTATTTCGCCTTGGGCTTATCCTGTTGGGGACTCTCTGGGTTTCTTGGACTTGGGTGATTATTTCTTTCCCCATTTTAGGGAAGTTTTCAACTATTATCTCCTCAAGTATTCTCTCATGGTCTTTCTTTTTGTCTTCTTCTTCTGGGACTCCTATGATTCGAATGTTGGAGCATTTAACATTGTCCCAGAGGTCTCTAATATTGTCCTCATTTCTTTTAATTCGTTTTTCTTTTTTCCTCTCTGTTTCATTTATTTCTACAATTCTATCTTCTAGTTCGCTTATCCTGTCTTCTGCCTCTGTTATTCTACTGTTTGTTCCCTCCAGAGTGTTTCTGATCTCATCTATTGCATTATTCATTGTATATTGACTCTTTTTTATTTCTTCTAAGTCTTTATTAAATCTTTCTTCCATCTTCTCAATCCTTTTCTCCAGGTTATTTATCTGTAACTCCATTTTGCTTTCAAGATTTTGAATCATTTTCACCATCAAAATTTGAAATTCTTTACCAGGTAAATTCCCTATATCTTCTTCTTTTGTTTGTGTTGGTGGGCAATTTATCTTGTTCCTTTACTTGCTGGGTATTTCTCTGCCTCTTCATCTTGCTTATATTGCTTTGCTTGGGGTGGCCTTTCCCTCTTCTTGCAGTTTGTGGAGTTCTCTTTACTATGTCGTTTCTTCGCTGTGTGTGGGGTTGGATGGGTGACTTGTCCAGGTTCCCTGGTTAGGGAAGCATGTGTCGGTGTTCTGGTGGGTGGAGCTGGATTTCTTCTCTCTCCTTTAGAAGACAATGGGCTGCTTTTCTGGGAGCCTGATGTCCTCTGCCAGTATTCAGAAGTTGTTTTGTGGACTTTACTCCGCGTTCAAATGTTCCTTTGATGAATTTGTGGGGGAGAAAGTGGTCTCGCCGTCTTATCCCTCCGCCATCTTGTTCCTTCCTCCCCAGAACACTGGATTCTTATATTCCACTTGGTTGTGGAGTATCTCTTCCCAGCTGCTCCAGCAAGGTGCAGCCGCTGTACCTTACCTTGGATGAGGGGTATTCAAGGCCGCCCCTCCTGCTTTGAATGTGGATCAGCTCCTCTCGGCCCTCCGGTGCCCAAGCAGCCACCGCCTCCTGAACATGGTACCGCTCCTCTCGGCCACCGCCCTAACCCAGACCTGCATCTTTAATTACTATTTCTTCAGAAACACTTTGAGCACTTTAGTAGTAGAGCAAGAAGGCCAACTGACAGGGGAACTATCTCATCTCTTTCCTGTTTCCAGGAGACATAAGATCATTCAGATTTCAAGTGAGAAACCCTTCTTTAAACAGGAGCAAACAGCAGCATCTGTGCACAGCAAATCCTGAACCCGCACCAGCTTTTTCCTGTATTTTAGAGTGTGCACACTTCCTCTTTTCTTGTTTTTCATTTCATCATCTCCTGCAGCAAGTCACAGTCAGAAGGACTACTTTGTAATCATTTTGATTTATCTATAAGCAGGATGTATGCAAAATCCCTTATGAACTCATCCTCATAGATTTGTAGCTCAATTAAGCTGATTCAATTAGTCTACATAGACTGGCTGAGGAGCACAGACAGTTCAAATCCCAAAAGATGCCAGGATCTCATGCAGTTTATGACTTAAAAAAGGCTCATTTCCTTGCACTGATATATTTTTTAAGACATTTAGAAAGGAAGCTACATATCTGAGGAATGCTATAACTACAGTTGAATTTTGCGGCCCCCATTTTCTCCATGTACTGTCTTTTAGAAACATGGGTATAGATTTGGTACATACAGTAAATATCCTCATTATTTGGTGCCTAAAAGACCGAAACTCTTTTAACTCATGTCTAGCCAGATGACAAGTGAAAAATGGCAACCCACTCCAGTGTTCTTGCCTGGAGAATCCCAGGGACGGGGGAGACTGGTGGGCTGCCATCTATGGGGTCGCACAGAGTCAGACACGACTGAAGTGACTTAGCAGCAGCAGCAGCAGCCAGATGACAAAATGAGGAAACTTAAGTGTCTAAAGCCCACTTTGATTACCACTACCCCCCAAATTTCCAGGGTACATAAAAATAATGTAGGGAACTACTGAGTCCTTGGGGCTTCCCAGATGGTGCTAGTGGTAAAGAACCTACCTGCCAATGCATGAGACTTAAGAGACACGGGTTCGATCCTTGGGTAAGGAAGATCCCCTGGAGGAGGGCGTGTTAACCAACTCCAGTATTCTTGCCTGGAGAATCCCATGGGCAGAGGAGCCTGGTGGGCTACAGTCCATGGGAGGCAAAGAGTCAGAAATGACTGAAGTGACTTAACACAGCACTGAGTCCTTGAGAGCCTGTCTGGTCCCAGACACAGCAGCAACTTTCATATGCTTTACTGAGTATGATTGCCAACACTACCTTATGAGGATGGTCCCCAAAGAATGCCTGAGATATGTTTAAAGAATGAAAGTGGGAGAGAGAGAAGACAAAGAAGAAAAGAGGAACCTGCCCAAGAGTGGACAGCTTCTATGTAGCGTATTAAACAATTCATCCAACGTGGCTAGAAGAGCCAAATGAATATACGGTTTGCCTGAGAGAAAAAAAACCTATGCTGTTTGCCACTCTTACTCTATCCTGGGGCCTGTGAAAGAGACTGACGAGACTCCCTTTACCATTTGGAAGCATAGCAAGGAATATTTCCCCACACCCTGCAGGTAGAGGTGGTCATCCACCTGAGGGGTAGCCTGGGGAGTGTTATCACTTCACAGTCAGGCCACCAGACCTTTCTCAGGGTCCTCCCCTCTCTTTCCCTACCCAGAAGCTGAAGGAAGGACTCAGGAGACAGCAACACCACTGAGTGGAGGGCCCGGGTCTCTGGAACATCACATAGGAGGCTGTCCTGTAGGAGCTGCCTGGAGAGCCACCTGAGCAGGAGGTCCCACGTACTGGGAGAGGCTGCAGGGCCCTGGGAGCAGCTGTTAGAGTAGCTGGTTGTGTGGCTGGCGCAGGCCCGTATAGATGCAGCAGCTCTGCATGACTCCACCCCCGCTAGCCTGTTTCCACCCAACAAATCCTACTTGTGTGAGAGCCTCTCAGAAAATAGTGCCCCGATCCCTTGAGCCACAGTAGGCACCTTGAGGAAATTAAAGTGGCCAGTCTATTTTATCCTTGAAACTGTATTATGCATGGATGCAAGCAAGACATACCATCACTTATTATTCAGTGTAAAGCTGTGAGAAAGCATCATCTCTGTCCCCACATTCCCAAATGCCGACAAACACTTTTAAACTCTGTGGAAAACCTAGACCAACAGACATCTCCAGAGACAGTGCCAATGAAAACTTCAGCTCCTCATAGATTTCTGTAACCGCAGGCCTTGAGTTGACTTGAGTTGAGCTCAGTCGCTCAGTCATGTCGACTCTTTGGGACCCCATGAACTGCAGCACGCCAGGCCTCCCTGTCCATCACCAACTCCCAGAGTCCACCCAAACCCATGTCCATTGTGTCAGGGATGCCATCCAACCATCTCATCCTCTGTCGTCCCCTTCTCCTCCTGTGCTCAATCTTTCCCAGCATCAGGGTCTTTTCCAGTGAGTCAGCTCTTTGCATCAGTTGGCCAAAGTATTGGAGTTTCAGCTTCAACATCAGTCCCTCCAATGTACACCCAGGACAGATCTCCTTTAGGATGGACTGGCTGGATCTCCTTGCAGTCCAAGGGATGCTCAAGAGTCTTCTCCAACACCACAGTTCAAAAGCATCAATTCTTCGGTACTCAGCTTTCTTTATAGTCCAACTCTCACATCCATACATGACTACTGGAAAAACCATAGCCTTGACTAGACAGACCTTTGTTGGCAAAGTAATCTCTCTGCTTTTTAATATGCTATCTATGTTGGTCATAACTTTCCTTCCAAGGAGTAAACGTCTTTTAATTTCATGGCTGCAGTCGCCATCTGCAGTGATTTTTGGAGCCCAGAAAAATAAAGTCTGATGGAGTTTCCACTGTTTCCCCATCTATTTCCAATGAAGTGATGGGACCAGATGCCATGATCTTAGTTTTCTGAATGTTGAGCTTTAAGCCAACTTTTTCAGTCTCCTCTTTTACTTTCATCAAGAGGCTCTTTAGTTCCTCTTCACTTTCTGCCATAAGGGTGGTGTCATCTGCATTATCCTGGCAATCTTGAATCCAACTTGTGCTTCTTCCAGCCCAGTGTTCCTCATGATGTACTCTGCATATAAGTTCAACAAGCAGGGTGACAATATACAGCCCTAATGTACTCCTTTTCCTATTTGGAACCAGTCTGTTGTTCCATGTCCAGTTCTAACTATTGCTTCCTGACCTGCATACAGGTTTCTCAAGAGGGAGGTCAGATGGTCTGGTATTCCCATCTCTTTCAGAATTTTCCACAGCTTATTGTGATCCACACAGTCAAAGGCTTTGGCATAGTTAATAAAGCAGAAATAAATGCTTTTCTGGAACTCTCTTGCTTTCTCCATGATTCAGCAGATGTTGGCAATTTGATCTCTTGTTCCTCTGCCTTTTCTAAAACCAGCTTGAACATCTGGAGGTTCACGGTTCACATATCCTGAGGCCTAGTTTGGAGAATTTTGAGCATGACTTAACTAGTGTGTGAGATGAGTGCAATTGTGCGGTAGTTTGAGCATTCTTTGGCATTTCCTTTCTTTGGGATTGGAGTGAAAACTGAACTTTTCCAGTGCTGTGGCCACTGCTGAGTTTTCCAAATTTGCTGGCATATTGAGTGCAGCACTTTCACTGTGTCATCTTTAGAATTTGAAATAGCTCAACTGGAATACCATCACCTCTACTAGCTTTGTTCATAGTGAGGCTTTATAAGGTCCACTTGACTTCACATTCCAGGATGTCTGGTTCTAGGTGAGTGATCATACCATCATGATTATCTGGGTCATGAAAATCTTTTTTGTATAGTTCTTCTGTGTATTCTTGCAGCCTCTTCTTAATATCTTCTGCTTCTGTTAGGTCCCTACCATTTCTGTCCTTTATTGAGCCCATCTTTGCATGAAATGTTCCCTTGGTATCTGTAATTTTCCTGCAATGGTTCAGGAACTCGGCCTAGAGGAGCTACCCCGGGCCCAAGGGCAGGGGCAGCGGCCGGGAGGAGCTAACCCGCATCAGAGGTAAGGAGCAGCAGCTGTGCTTTTCTGGACCAGCTGTGAAGAGAGCCCCCATGTCCAAGGTAAGAGAAACCTGAGTAAGACGGTAGACACTGAGAGAGGGGATCAGAGGGCAGACAGACTGAAACTACAATCACAGACAACTAACCAATCTGATCACTATGACCACAGCCTTGTCTAACTCAGTGAAACTAAACCATGTCATGTGGGGCCACCCAAGGTGGCTGGGTCGTGGTGGAGAGGTCTGACAGAATGTGGTCCACTGGAGAAGGGAATGGCAAACCACTTCAGTATTCTTGCCTTGAGAACCCCATGAACAGTATGAAAAGGCAAAAAGATAGGACATTGAAAGATGAACTCCCCAGGTCAGTAGGTGCCCAATATGCTACTGGAGATCAGTGGAAATAACTCCAGAAAGAATGAAGGGATGGAGCCAAAACAAAAACAACACCCAGTTGTGAATGGGACTGGTGATGGAAGCAGGGTTTGATGCTGTAAACAGCAATATTGCATAGGAACCTGGAATGTTAGGTCCATAAATCAAGGCAAATTGGAAGTGGTCAAACAGGAGATGACAATAGTGAACATTGGCATTCTAGGGATCAGTGAACTAAGATGGACTGGAATGGGTGAATTTAACTCAGATGACCATTATATGTACTACTGTGGGCAGGAATCCCTTAGAAGAAATGGAGTAGCCATCATGGTCAACAAAAAGTCCAAAATGCAGTACTTGGATACAATCTCAAAAATGACAGAATGATCTCTGTTTGTTTCCAAGGCAAACCATTCAGTATTACGGTAATCCAAGTCTATGCCCCCACCCGGAATGCTGAAGAAGCTGAAGTTGAACAGGTCTATGAAGACCTAGAAGACCTTCTAGAACTAACACCCAAAAAAGATGTCCTTTTCATTATAAGGGACTGGAACGCAAAAGTAGGAAGTCAAGAAACACCTGGAGTAACAGGCAAATTTGGCCTTGGAGCACGGAATGAAGCAGGGCAAAGGCTAATAGAGTTTTGCTAAGAGAACGCACTGGTCATAGCAAACACCCTCTTCCAACAACACAAGAGAAGACTCTACACATGGACATCACCAGATGGCCAACACCAACATCAGACTGATTATATTCTTTGCAGCCAAAGATGGAGAAGCTTTATACAATCAGCAAAAACAAGACTGGGAGCTGACTGTGGCTCAGATCATGAACTCCTTATTGTGAAATTCAGACTGAAATTGAAGAAAGTGGATAAAACCACTAGACCATTCAGTTATGACCTAAACCAAATCCCTTATGACTATACAGTGGAAGTGAGAAATAGATTTAAGGGACTAGATCTGATAGATAGAGTGCCTGATGAACTATGGATGGAGGTTTGTGACTTTGTACAGGAGACAGGAATCAAGACCATCCCCGAAGAAAAACAAATGCAAAAAAGCAAAATGGCTGTCTGAGGAGGCCTTACAAATAGCTGTGAAAAGAAGGGAAGTGAAAAGCAAAAGAGAAAAGGAAAGATATACCCTTTTGAATACAGAGTTCCAAAGAATAGCAAGGAGAGATAAGAAAGCCTTCCTCAGCGATCAGTGCAAAGAAATAGAGTTGAGTTCCCAGGCCAATAAATTATAATACCCACAACAGGATAACATCTCCTTGCTGCTGTCATGGTTATTAATACAGTTACTATTGAGAATTCTTTTAGCTGCGTGCTTGACTAAGGACGCGATTTTATCTTCACAGCATCCCTGGAAGGCAGACAGGTGATGACTTTTATTAACACCATTTTTGTGATGGAGGAACCAGAAAAGAGAAATGCAAAGGCATTTCCCAGCTGCTGCTGCTGCTGCTAAGTCGCTTTAGTCGTGTCCGACTCTGTGCGACCCCATAGACGGCAGCCCACCAGGCTCCCCCGTCCCTGGGATTCTCCAGGCAAGAACACTGGAGTGGGTTGCCATTGCCTTCTCCGCATTTCCCAGCATAATGCAGCGAATCTAGAGCAAACTGATGTTTGGAACTCCCAGTGCTTCGATTGTTGGTGCTCAAATAGGCAATGATTCACGCTCATGGTATAACAGGGTCAGATTCCTGTTGTGGAGAAAGATTTTCGCCAAGGTCGAAAAAGAGAAGTCTTCATGGCCTTGGTGATATACTTTGTGACACATTTATTATTTGTTTATCTGTAAAGGTATATCCTAATAGAGCTGTTTTTCTAAGCGGAAGAGGGATCAGCTTGACACAGATTTCTTACAAAGGACTTTCAGTGTTGATCTGTTAAGGATACAGAAATGTTCCCTAATGTTAACAGCAAATTATTGTGAGTTTATTTCTTCATTGGGAAAACTTAGCATAGTGAGTTGGATTGCTCTCGAGGCAAGGGATCACTGCCCGAGGCATACATCTCTCTCCTTGTCCCCGCCCCTGCTGTTGCAGAGGCTTGCTGGGCAGGACGGTGAAAGCCATCCTCTTCAGTTAGCGGTCCCTTCCCAACCTGTCTTATCTGATGCGTGCTCCTGCCACATACAAACACTCTAAACCTTATGTACCTCACCCTACTCCTTGCCCCACGAGCTCCCTGCAGCGCCTCTTTTCTTCACACATCTAATTATGTTTATTGGAGCCACTTGGAACAACTTTGCCTTCCTGTTAACCTGTATGTCAGAGTCCCTTTTCATCCTTAAAATACTTACTTTGGCCTACTTTCTCTTGAATCCCCAAATTACCTTTGTGTAAGTCATTCACTTCCTCTCCTGCTCCTCATAAAACTTATCAGTGGCTTGCGAAGTCTTGAAACATAGACACTGTTATATTCAGTTTTTTGTTTGCTTTTATTTTCCGTAAGAACTAGCACAGTGTTTTCTATGTGGCAAATGTTCAGTAAGCAGTTCTCTTGTTCACTTTTTAATGTAGTTTCTTCGAATGTTTCTTACGGAGAAGAGGCAGAATTAGATTTGCAATGAGACATGAATTCTTTATAAGACATATGAGGGTAACCGGATCTAGAAAAACCAAAATGTATTTGGTGACACTAGTCCCTTTGTTCTAAGGATTTTTATTTGACTATAAATGCTTATTTATTTCATTTGATCGCCCCCCCATTATATGCATGTTAGAATTTCAAGTTTTCAAACAAGTTGCTAACAAATCTGATGTTATTTTCACTAGGTTTGTATGTCATGTTCTCTTTAAAATCACATCCGCGTATCTGTAATGCCTGAGATTTTCCCTAAGAGTCGCTTTTAGAAAGGTTGGAAGGTAATTCTTGTTCCTAGAGGTATAGTTACACTAAATAAAAAAGAGCAAAAATTTAAAAAATAATTACAAAGCTGAGCTCTCCTCAGGACAAAATATAAGTCATTAAGTTTGGAAGAAAATTATCATTATGTTACTGGGTTTAGAAAAGCTGTCACTCCAAAAAGAGTATCATAAAAATGGAGGTGATTTTAGCAGTTTGTCTAGTTTATTATGTAACCAGGATACGACTGCACTGAATTATTGCCAAACCTTTGTGCTCTCAGAAAGTTCTATCCTTTGAAATGCACATGTTGTTGCTGTTGTTGTTTAGTTGCTCAGTTGTGTCTGACTCTTTTGTGACTCCCATGGACTGTAGCCCACCAGGCTCCTCTGTCCATGGGATTCTCCAGGCAGGAAAACTGGAGTGGGTGCTATTCCCTTCTCCAGGGGAACTTCCTGATCCAGGAATCGAACCTGTGTCTCCTGCATTGGCAGGTGGATTCTTTACTACTGAGCCACCAGGGAAGCCTTGAAATTCTCATAAAGTCACTCAACCCTCCATCATATATTTGATGGAAAATTCAATACCACATTTCTAAGAATTGTTTGGAGAGTTGGGGTGGGATGGGATGAATTTGCTTTAATGAAGTCCATGGTGCTTCATACACTCTTATAATTCCCTTTATTCCATGTACTTACAGATATTAGACATCAGTGTAATCCATCCATATTCAAAGTTAAAAAAATTTATCAGAAAGTAAAGAGATCACAGAAATAAAGCTGGCTGTTATTGGTGTTTCATTCAAAAGAATATAGTTAATATTAGAGAAGGAAATGGCAACCAACTCCAGTATTCTTGCCTGGAGAATCCCATAGACAGAAGCAGGCTACAGTCAATGGGGTCACAAAGAGTCTGACCTGACTGAAGCGACTGAGCCCACATGCATTATAGTTCAGTTCAGTTCAGTTCAGTCGCTCAGTCGTGTCCGACTCTTTGCGACCCCATGAATCACAGCGCGCCAGGCTTCCCTGTCCATCACCAACTCCCGGAGTTCACTCAAACTCATGTCCATCAAGTTGGTGATGCCATCCAGCCATCTCATTCTCTGTCGTCCCCTTCTCCCACCCCCAATCTTTCCCAGCATCAGAGTCTTTTCCAGTGAGTCAACTCTTAAGCAAAAAAAAAAAAAAAAATAGGGGGAAGGTTTCTGATGGGATTGGGGAATTTAATTTAAAAGCCAGTCCTTATAACTCCAGTCTGTGTTATAAAGCTTCACTCTGGAGTGTTGCCATTGCCAGGGTTGTGCTGCCAAGAAATCTGTACCTATTGTTTTTCAGCGTAAATTCCAAATTCCTGGGAGGAACCTGCATGGCCATCTTGTGCCACAGACCAGGGGGCATAGGTGGAGCGCAGTTGGCCAAGATACTTTTGCTGACATGGAAGACATAGCCCCATGGGGAAAATGGTAGTAATTTTAATATTCAGTACACGTGAGTAATCCTTGTCTCGGTGCATTCGGGCTGCTATAACAGAATGAACTAAGACATATTGATGAAATACTTGCCCTGGGAACTGGGGGCGGGGAAGGAGGGCTGATGGTCACACTGGTGCTTTCAGATCCAGAAGACAGCAGGTGATGATGACAAGGGTGTCATCTTCAAATAGGAGGGTGTTTCTAGGAGGACAGTGAGACTCAGATTTGCTGAGCATCGTGTCTGTAGCAAATCTAAGAGCCATGTCATGGCCTGACCCGTGTCATTCCTGAACAGAGCATGAGGTAACAGAGGGTCATACACGACTACAGACTATTAGGTTCAAAGCTGTAACCTGAGATTAAGACAATACAATAGAACGTACAAGCTCTAACAGAATATATTACCAGATAACAAATATGTTTTCTTCATTAAAATATAATCCTGGAATAAGTCACTGGATAAGTTTAATAACAGACTGGAAATTACAGAAGAAAATCAGTGCACTTAGATATGAGTCAATTTATATTGCTCAGTTGAGGAAAAATGAGAAAATTTAAATATTTATAGTAGGTAATTGCAAAATTACCTGAGAAACAGGCATATTCATCGTTAGATGAAAGCTTTAATAGGAAAATCAAATAAAAAATTTAACAACATGAACAATAAATTTAGCTTTGTGAGTATTTATAAAATTACATACCCAGTTTCTACAGTTAAAAGGATTGGGTGGGTAGGAAAGGATTTGAACAGCTAGGCTTATACCCATCTGACTAACATCCAGGCTCCTGACTTCTAGGAGAGGGAACCCCTTACCAGCTGCTAGCCAGGCAGGCTGCACTCTGACAAGATTGGCTTGAGTTACGTGTTTACTCTTATATGGTCATCAAGCAGCCTGAGTCCTAATCCCCACTGCCACTAGAAATGTCATGGCATACCAAAATTCTTCACGTGACTTGGGCAGGAAAGAGCATTGAATGAAATGACCATGGACACCCAGAGTCTGGGACCAAGACCATGCCTTACCTGGACACAGGAGAAGCAGGTGTGAACATGGCATCATCACTTTTCCATCCTGTTGGTCTGTCCTTGATGACCAGTTCACACCTAAAGGATGTTTTCATGCTTTTTCCCTCAGTAAACTCTGCCCAGTGAACCCAAAGGGAGGTTGTTCTAAGATACACTAGAGACAAATTCTGAGACATTCTCCTGTGAAGTAATAGAAAAAAATAAAGGGAAGAAAAAGAAAAAGAAAAAGAAACTTTCTTGGAGGCTTGCTTTCATTTATGTATCTACTCATATTTTCTCTGAGGACTTCAATATTCTGGTCTTAGAAACAAAAACAGAGATTTATGAATTCTGCAGGATGAATACTTGAAGTCATAACACTTGCCACTGTGAAGTGGTATCAGATTTCTTCCCCACAGAAGCTGTGCGAGCAGAGAGCACCTGGCAGCGAGTCAGTTCCTGGTGCGGCTCGGCTAGTGTGACCCTGATGAGAGCCCAGACTCCGGTTCCGGTGTGGGATTCACCAACACTCTGAGTGTGGTCTCAGTTTCTCTGCTGCTACTGGAATGTGTAGCGCATGCTGAATTAATTAGCAAAAAAAAAAAAACACACACAAAAAAACGAAACAGAGCTTTAAGCCTGTTTTGGCTCTTTCTCGTTTTCTCAATTCATTTTATTTTCATTGGCATATTTTATTTTCATATCTTGATCCAAGGCTTATTTGCATAGGATTTATTTGCATACTCAGATCATTTTGAGGAATAGAAGACTTGCAAAACACTATGAATCAGTTACTCCAAGTAATCCTTGATTAAGGTGTGTCCTTAGAATTGGATAGAATTCCCCGTTTTTGATTCTTAAATCCCATCTGGCTAGCTTCCCCTTGCTTATAGCTCCTCTTTTGCCTCGCCACAGATGTGAAGAACACCTTCTATTTCTTGCTTTAAGTTAGTGCTATTTATATTTCAGAAATTCCACATCTCTTTGCAAGCCCTTCGAGAGCCAGTGGCGAGAGTGAATTACCCTCAGCTGTCTGTCTCTCTCCTGACAGGTTGGCCTGGAAAGCCGCTCGCCCGGAGCTGAATGCGTTGTTATTTCACTATCTGAGCCAGCAAGAGCCAGTTTTAGAAATTTCTAACAGAAGGCATAAAAGGAATTCCAACAGAAACTGATTTTTCCCTTTTTAAAAAAATTCTTGACTTTGACCAAATTAGTAGGGGCTGACATATTTGAAGTGCTTAGCGAACATACTGTACATATTGTATTCCTTTGAAATTTAATCTTATAGTCACTGCTCCTGGGAGAAATATATTAAAGTTTATTGGCAAACACATATCCCTTGACTTATTTCTACCCTGAAATAAAAAGATGAGTTAGGGTGTCACACATACATGAGCACCAAGTGTTTGGTATAGCTGTCATCTTGCAAACCCAAGCAGTGATTGGTACCCCACAGAGACTAATTACAATACCTGGGCTGAAATTGTATGATTTTAAATTAGTAGAATGATTAAACTGAGGGTTTAAAGCAGCCAAAACATGTATAACTGCTAGAGTAATGAAATAACAGGAAGATATCTGATGTGAATATTAGTAAATGTTACCTGTAGTCAGTTTAGTTGCTCAGTTGTGTCGGATTCTTTGCGACCCCGTGGACTGCGGCATGCCAGGCTTCCCTGTCTATCACCAACTCCCAGAGCTTGCTCAAACTCATGTCCGTTGAGTCAGTGATGCCCAGTTAATATGGAAACACATTTTCTTTTATTCATCCTAGAAATGTATCTGCTATGTTCTGATTATAATAATTATGCAGCTCATGATATAGTGTTAATCCAGGAAATCGATGCAGCATTTCTCCACTATTTTTCCTTGTTACTTGAGTAAGCCAAAGGCAAGCAAGTGAATAACTGAGACGCTCAGAGCTGTCCAGATACCCCAGGGAATGTCGGGATAAACAGATTTCCTTACCATTAGCCCTCAACATCCTCCATTTACATTGAATGATCATGTTTAAGGAGAGAGAATTTCCAACCCTGCTATTAACTTGTGAATCAGTAAAAATTGCAATCTTGCATCTATTTGAATTTTTAAAATGAACTTTTATTATAATGCTTTCCCCAAATAATAGCAGTCATAATGGAATTATTTCAATAATAATGAATATTTATTTAGCTCGTTGGAATGTGCCAAATGTCTGTTAAGCATTTTTTTTCCCATTACTTAATTCTCATAACCACCACTCCATTGGCAGCTCCATTGTACAGGCAAAAAGATATATGGAGGCTTGAATGAGTAATGGACGAATCTGGGCTTCAAATGGAGGCATCCTTCACCCAATGCCTGAAGTCTTAGATAATGCTTTTGTTAGTCCTAAGTTTTGTAATAATAGTCACTGGAAAAGACTCTGATGCTGGGAGGGATTGGGGGCAGGAAGAGAAGGGGACGACAGAGAATGAGATGGCTGGATGGCATCACTGACTCGATGGACATGAGTTTGATTGAACTCCGGGGTTCGGTGATGGACAGGGAGGCCTGGTGTGCTGTGATTCATGGGGTCACAAAGAGTTAGACACGACTGAGCGACTGAACTGACCTGAACTGAACTGAATTTAATGAAAAGATGTCTAAGTTCTCCTTTAAAGCGCTTAATGTAACAAGTTTCTTAGTAATCACTTTTGAGATCCTAGAATTTGGATCTCATCCTAGAGTTAGATGAGTCAAATGTACCTTCTACTAAAGGAAGTAATGGCACCCCACTCCAGTACCCTTGCCTGGAAAATCCCATGGACAGAGTAGCCTGGTAGGCTACAGTCCATGGGGTCGCAAAGAGTCAGACATGACTGAGCGACTTCACTTTCTTTCTTAAAGGAAGTCCTGTTGATGTCATCATTTAGCTTTTCTCTAATACATTCATTTCTCTCATTCTCCATCCAACAGCACAATTCAACCTATGAACTTTTCTTACTGTATTACCAAAAAAAAAAAAAGCCTGCTAAGTGGTATCCAGGGGCCACTGGGCAGCACATTTTCACAGTTTACTCTCTACAATCAGAGACAGCTTTTCAGAACACAAGTTGGTTGTTAAATACCCACTCAAGACAGTCCAGTGGTGTCCCATGGATCTTACACCACAACACTTAACATCGCAACACTTAAAATGGTTTTAGGGAGGACCAGCCT
This sequence comes from Moschus berezovskii, assembly GCF_049115385.1. Classification (NCBI taxonomy): domain Eukaryota; kingdom Metazoa; phylum Chordata; class Mammalia; order Artiodactyla; family Moschidae; genus Moschus; species Moschus berezovskii. The sequence continues at coordinate 40,245,745 of NC_142474.1, read as the reverse complement.
TCTGCACTTCACCCCCAGGCTCTTTTCCTTCCAGCCCTGCTGCCCTTCTTCTCAGCCCCTGGTGCCCACCCCTCTGTGACTGCTCTCCTCCACCTCCACCTCCACTTAAGAGTGTGCTCTTCCACTGCTAACCCCTGCTCACTCCAAGACACAGGCTGCATTGTTGTTTTCCACACAAAGCTTCCCTGACCTCCCTGAATGCTGCCATCTCCCTGTGACCATCTGGTATTATTCCGTCTCTCATAGCATTTCCGTAGACACATCAAATCTGCCCCTGCACCGTGTGCTTCACAAGGGCACGTACACGAGACACAACCAAGAAAACACCAGCATCAAGAAGATGTAAATGCTTCAAGCTGATACAAAAAGCACAAAAGTAAAACAGAAATATGGGCCAAAAATACGTAATGACATTGCACAAAAAATAAAACCCAGATCAGCAATAAAAATATAAAGAATTTTCATCATCAATAGTGGTTAGGAACATAAAAACCAACACCATAATGCCATCTTATTCATTTGGCATCTAATTTAATCTGAAAGTAATGAAAATATGGATAAGCAGCATATTTTATATATTGCTATTGGGAGTAAATTTGTACTACAGTATGGAACAAAATGTGCCATTTCTATTTAAGTACAATAGTTGTATTCCTTATGAAACAGCCTTTCCACTCCTGATAATATATTTAATAAAAGCCTCATATGTTAAGAGAAGAAACTTGTAAGATTGTTCATTGTTGCAAATAGCAAAATATCTGTGAAAATCCTTGATAGGATAGTGGATTAAAAAAGAAATCAATTAGTAAAATGATTTTGATCAGTCCATATTGTAGAATATTATGTACCCGTTAAAATGGTTATACCTGGATTTGTGCACATGTTGATGGATGATAGATACATGTGTATGTCTTCATACATAGATGTAGGTATAGACATAAACATAGGTGTACATTTTTTATTATAATGGATATTAATTAGATGGAAAAAAGGAGGTCAGATTAAAATATATGTAGATATAGATATAATTACATATTATGTATATGGTATTGGAGAAGGCAATGGCACCGCACTCTAGTACTCTTGCCTGGAAAATCTCATGGATGGAGGAGCCTGGTAGGCTGCAGTCCATGGGGTCACTAAGAGTCAGACACGACTGAGCGACTTCACTTTCACTTTTCACTTTCATGCATTGGAGAAGGAAATGGTAACCCACTCTAGTGTTCTTGCCGGGAGAATCCCAGCAATGGGGGAGCCTGGTGGGCTGCCGTCTATGGGGTCACACAGAGTCGGACACGACTGAAGTGACTTAGCAGCAGTATATGGTATATTTATGAAATATATGTAAAGCTGTAGAACATAATATAGTAGTTCTTTGTATTTTAACAAAACCTAATCTTTAAAGTAATTAATGCCTAGTAATAAATGGATTTAGATTCATTTTAGTGTGTCTGAATTTCCTAACTCTTTTGTTACATCTCATTCGCCTGAAACATCTTTTAAATCAATTTTATCTCTTCAGAATTTAGCTAACCCATAAATTTGTTAAATCTATACTTGCTTTCTCATATGCTTCATTTCTTTTAAAATCTAGGGCATTAGCTTTTCCTTGATATGAAGCAATTGTATCTTCCAGCATATAAAATATTAAATTGTGGCTATATTTAAAGTAAAAATGACTAAGCAAACATTTTTAGATATCTGAATTTTAGTCCTAGGTGTAGCTCCATAAATCTATGAGACATTTCAAGCAAGACCATTGCTTAAGAACTATCTTGGATTTAGTGATAATACACAGACATGTTAAAATCTCATATTTTTGTACATATCATTTCTACTGCTTTTCCCTGGGTCCCTTTCTACCTTTAAACTATAATTTTGGTTAAATGTTATTTCTCTGTTAATTCTGAAGAGATTTAAAAATGTGTATTCTTACATACAATGAATAAATCAGGAAGATCATCTACAGAAACAAGAAAAATAGTGTGTATTTTCTTAATATAGAGCATAATTTAGAAATGTAAATATTAGGGGAAAATTTGCCAAGAATAATTCACTATTTAAACTTTGGTTTAAATATTCTAAACCAATGTCTTGAACAATTTTACTCAATAATTTCCTCAGTGTAAAACCTATCCCCAAATTTTGGGATAGGGAACTTATTATAAGAACTCAAAAGGTTTAGGGCAATAAATATTATTCACAAAGCAAATGTTTTGAAGTGTTAAATATTACAGAGTTAGAAGCATATGGACTGAGTTTTTACACATCAAAGACATTTTTCTTGAGTAAAACCTAAAGCTACACCTCAGAATTAGTGTTTTGTCAACCTGCTGTGGTAAATGGAGCCAGAGAGTGCTATGGATATTAATTAATTGGCTCTGTGCTTTGCAGAAGCTAGCATAAAAAGGAGATGTGATTGATTAAATATTTTCAGGTGTCAGTATGTAAAAAGGAGACTATTTTTGAAAGTCAAGTTTTATAAAATAGGAACCTTGCCACTATGGTTTCAAGTCAGAGCTCCTAAATAAGGTTGGGGCCTGCTGAAGCATTGTTCTTCTGAATAGTTACACTTGAATGAGTACAATAAGGTAAAAATATAGAGTTAGCTTATTGAAGTCAGTTATTTTACCAATAACATAGTCAATTTAACTTACAGAGTATTTTTCTTATTTCTTTGCCTTAGTGAACAAGCAGAATATGTTCATTCAAAAATGCGTAAGACTACAAGAAGTAAAGTGAAGCAATCTTAAATTTTATCACATAGATAGATACATGAATGTATCATTGAAGGTGGTTGTGTGTACATATAAATAATAGTATATTAAACAGTAGGTTTGTAATATGCTCTTTTTTATGGCATTGCCATGTATTCATGGTTTCCCAGGTGGTACTAGTGGTAAAGAACCTGTCTGCTAATGTAGAAGATGCAAGAGATGCGAGTTCAACCCCTGGGCCAGGAAGAGCCCCTGGAACAGGAAACAGCAACCCACTCCAGTATTCTTGCCTGGAAGATTTCATGGACTGAGGAGCCTGGGGTGCTACAGTGCATGGGGTTGCAGAGTTGGACACAACTGGGCACGCAGACAGACGTGTATTCATCTTGTATTTCCCTAAGCAAATTGTTCTCCCGGACTCCAAAATTGCTTGTCAATACCCTCTACACTTTTTTCCAACTATCTCCCAACAAAAACAAACTCAACAGATAATCTCATCTTCAATTTCACAGAAAAAGAAAACATGAAATGCCTCTGCCAGCAAACTTTACTCCCTCCTTTGAAGTCTGCAAAATGCTTGCATTGGTGTCCAGGCTTCCCTCTTTCTTTCTGCTATGAAAGAAGTGGGCGACCACTTTGATGTTTGAATCAGACCCCTCTTCTTGCCTCTCCTTTCCCTCTCTCACTCCCTCTTTTGCACTACCTTCTGTCTCCTCAGCTTTCCAGTTATACTGTTAAAAAGCAAGCTCAAGAAGCAGTACTGCTTTTTTAAAAAGCGGAATTCTCCTTAACCCACACTATCTTCAGATAGTAGTCTCTGCCTTCTCTCATCTCCAAAGTCTAATTCCTTGAAAGCCTCATCTATTTTGTTTCCATTTCCTCTCTTTCCAATCACCTTGAATCCACCCCGATCTGGCCTGTTGAGAATGTTTTTCTGAAAAGGGTGGAGGGAGGTGAGGTGCTTTCTCAACTGGCCCTTTTGGCAGAATTCAAAACAGTATCTTGTTTTATAGATTCTTTTAAACAGTTCCCATGCTTAGCGTCTGTAATTGTACACTCTCCTGATTTGCGTCCTCCCTCAGGTCCCTATTTATATCCCTTCCTGGCTCCTCACCATCCTCCCGACTCAGAGGTGAAGTTCTTTAAGAGTGTGCAAGCCCTCCTCTTCTGTCCTCCCCCTGAACAGTTCTGGTTTCAGTTACCCCCAGCATGCTAGTGCTCCCAGTCCTGACTTCTGGGGCCATCTCATAGATCAAAATGCTCACTTGACGTCTCCACTCAGAGGTCTTAGCCTCTCCACGTAGAGGCTCCTCAAAAGCAACATGATCAAAATAGAATTTATGAAAATCCCCACCAAACTGCTTGTCTCCCATTGTTCCATCTTTACCGAAATGTTCCCCAGCCCCAGCTTGCTCCCTTTGGCCTTCAACACTTACGTCCACTCAACCGGTAAGGTCCATTGACTCCCTTGAGTTATTTTTATGTTTTTAAAAAACAGCAACAAATGATAAAATCTCTCTTTTTCTTGTCACATAAGGTTAGAGAGCAAATTGAAAAATAGGCATAAGTCTATAAAGAAGTGTTATCAATTGTCCACTTGTCTGGCTTGCCAAGAAAAAATATTTCAAGTTTCTTTTTAAAATTTCTATCTTCCAATAAGGGAAAATATATAATGTCTGTGAAATATATCAATTGTCAGATGTTGTTTCAGCTTCCAGCAGATTCCTCTTCTGTTTAGTCCCTTCACCATTCTCTTAAGAAATCCAAGTTTTTAAATAGAATGCACTAAATTTATCTTATGGCCAATGTAAACCTTGCTTGTCTAAGTAGACATAAAGAATTCTGTAGCAATCATTCTTGCAAAATATTTTTGCTGATAATATCATGTTTTATAATTTGAAGGGTTTATTTTTTAGCAATATAATTATGGAAGGTATTTTATAACCAGTCATGAGCTGTGATAGTTGGATCATATTAAAGTGAGTTTAAACAAAATTTATAGGAATATGATTATATAAAGTTTGAAAAGTGCTATCTACCATAACACATTCATTTTCAAGTATTAATAGTTTTCGTAAAGCTGTATTTTCACACAGAATAGATCTTAGATTCCAAAACACATTTGAGAAGTCAGTAAAAATACTTTCAGTAAACTATGACCCAGTAATATTTGTGAAAGCATGAAAAAAGGTCACAAGTCTGCATACCAAGCTGCACAGACTTGATGAGGGCAGAGGTTGCATCCGTCTTCTTTATGACTATGGATGCCTGGTACAGGGCTCTGGCCATAGTAGTCCTCAGGAAATACTTGCTATATGACTGGACACATGTGAAAGAGTATGATGTCCACATGTCTGTATGGACTAAACATTGAAGCTCTAATGGCATATTTCACTTCCCTCTGGACATGTCACACATCTTTATAATCTACTAGGAGAGCTGTTGTCATTGTTCAGTCACTAAATTGTGTCTGACTCTGCGACCCCATAGACTGCAGCATACCAAGCTCCTCTGTCCCTCATTGTCTCCTGGAATTTGCTCAAACTCATGTCCATTGAGTCAATGATGTGGTCCAACCATCGCAACTTTTGTCATCCCCTTCTCTCTTGCCCTCACTGTTTCCCAACATCAGGGTCTTTCAATGAGTTGGTTCTTGGCATCAGGTGGCCAAAGTATTGGAATGTCAGTTTCAGCATCAGTCCTTCCAATGAATACTCACAGTTGATTTTCTTTAGGATTGACTGATTTGATCTCCTTGCAGTCCAAGGGACTCTCAAGAATCTTCTCCAGCATCACAATTTGAAAGCATCAATGCTTCAGTGCTCAACCTTCTTTATGGCCCAACTCTTACATCCGAACATGACTACTGGATAAACCATAGCTTTGACTATATGGATCTTTATCGATGAAGTGATGTCTCTGCTTTTTAATTAAATGTCTAGGTTTGTCATACCTAGGGTATCATACTTAGGTTTGTCATACCTAGGGTATGGTTCTCAAACTTCAGCATTATCAGAATCAGCTAAAGATGCTATTAATATTAAAACATTGGGTGGTGAGCACACAATGCAGCACACAATTTCTGCGTCTGGGACAGGACCTGAGAATTTGAATTTTTAACAAATGTCCAGGTGATACTGATGCTGCTGGTTCAGGAATCCCACTTTACAACCACTGATCCATGGCATTATCATTTACATAGGATTCAGTATTATATTTAGCATATGGAGAAGGATACAAAAAGGATCAGCAGCAACAGAATAAACCCATTGCCATCTTTTTTGCATTTTATGTGTGTTACACACCACACTCAAATAAGTGAAAAATAAGTTGTGCAAAATAAAAGAGAAAAAGAAGTCAAAAGTTAAGGTTTTTGGATTTTAAAAGAAGCACCGTGGTCTCTTTATTATACATGTTAAGTACTGAGACCGCATTTTTTAAACACTTGGCAAAAGTGCTTGAAGTAGCATCAATAGATATTTGATTTTTCTCAGTCTATACAGTCTATCAGTTATCTTTCTAAAGCACAACTAGAACTTTCAGTCTAGGAAGGATGACATAGGCTTATCTCACCCTGCTTCTCCCCGCTAAGGACAACTGCAGTTCCTGGAAATTATGCAAGAGGCAAATGCCAGGGGACTCTGAAAGGTGGCAAGAGGTGAGCGAAAGGTGAACTAATGCAGGCCCCCAGGGCTAAAGGGACAACACGGAAGCAGCAGATTAATGAATTCTCCCAAAGTAACACAGCATAAGCTCTGAAAATTAAACTGTCATTGGAACCACAACCCGCAAAGTAGCTAAGTACCAGGGCAGTAAACCTAAATAGGGTAATCTCCTGCTAAAACAGAAGATTTAAATAGGACATGGAGTTCCCTAACATAACAGATGAAATGTCCAAAGTACAATGAAAAATAACCCATCATGCCAAGAACCAAGAAAACCACAACTTGAGAAAGACAAGCAACTAACTGATCGTAGCACCGAGATAAATCAGATGTTTTATCTGACAATGATTTTAAAGCTGTCATCATAAAATGCTTACAAGATTATGTGCTTAGTGGCTCAGTTCAGTTCAGTCACTCAGTCGTGTCCGACTCTTAGCGACCCCATGAACCACAGCATGAAAGGCCTCCCTGTCCATCATCAACTCCCGGAGTTCACTCAAACTCATGTCCATCGAGTCGGTGATGCCATCCAGCCACCTCATTCTCTGTCATCCCCATCTCCTCCTACCCTCAATCGCTCCCAGCATCAGAGTCTTTTCCAGTGAGTCAACTCGTCGCATGAGGTGGCCAAAGTATTGGAGTTTCAGCTTTAGCACAACTCCTTCCAATGAACACCCAGGATTGATCTCCTCTAGAATGGACTGGTTGGATCTCCTTGCAGTCCAAGGGACTCTCAAGAGTCTTCTCCAACACCACAGTTCAAAAGCATCAATTCTTCGGCGATCAGCTTTCTTCACAGTCCAACTCTCACACCATACATGACCACGGGAAAAACCATAGCCTTGACTAGACGGACCTTGGTTGGCAAGGTAATGTCTCTGCTTTTTAATATGCTATCTAGGTTGGTCATAACTTTCCTTCCAAGGAGCAAGCGTCTTTTAATTTCATGGCTGCAATCAGCATCTGCAGTGATTTTGGAGCCCTAAAAAATAAAGTCTGACACTGTTTCGACTGTTTCCCCATCTATTTTCCAAGAAGTGATGGGACCAGATGCCATGATCTTCGTTCAGTCGTGTCCAACTTCTTGTGACCCCGTAGACTCTAGCCCACCAGGCTCCTCTGTTCATGGGATTTTCTAGGCAAGAATACTGAGTATGTTGCATTTTCCTTCAGGGGATCTTCCCAGCCCAGGGATCAAACCCAAGTCCCCTGCATTGCAAGCAGATTCTTCACCCACTGAGCCATCAGGCTTAGATAATCAGTTATTAATTTTCTTGAAACAGATGGAAAATAGAATTTCAGCAAAGAAATAGAAACTATGAATAATTAACTAGATGTTATGATAACAACAAAAGCAAGAACAAAGCCACAAACAAAACAGACAAATAACAATGACAACAACAAACCTATCTGGATAGGCTTGATCATAGAGTGGAGATGACAGAGGGTAGGATCAATGAACTTAAGCAATGATCAGGAGAATTCACCCAAGTTGAACAACAAAGAGGAAATAGATTGAAAAAGAGACTCAGAGACCTACAGGAAACTAGCAAAAGATTTAATAATTGCATCATTACAGAAGGATAGTAGGTCTGAAGGATTATTCAGTGAAATAATGGCTGAAATGTGTGTAAAACTGTACTATCTATTTAGAAAAAAGGTAGTAAAAAAAATTTCAGGATTGAGGAGGGCTAGGCAACTAGCAACTGACACCAAAAGCATGATCCTCAAAGGAAAAAATAGTAAATTGGATTTCAAAATTAAAAATTATTGCTCCATGAAAATGTGAAGAGGATCTAAAAACAAGCTACAGCCTGGGAGAAAGTGTTTGCAAGCCAAACCTGAAAAAAGACTGCTGACTAGAGTATATGAAGAACTCTGAGAATTCAACAATAAAGAAGGAATCCAGTTCAAAAATGGGCAGGAGACACAAAGAGTCACTTCACTGATAAAGACGCATAGATGGCAAATAAACACATGAAAATATTGTTGATGTAATTACCCATTAGGGATATGCCAATCAAGAACATGATGAAAGGTCACCATACACCTCTGAGAACAGCTAAAACAAACAAAAATAGTGAGAATACCAAAGGTTGGTGAGCAAGTACAGAAACTGTATTGGTCCCACAACGCTGGTGGCAACATGAAATGCCACAACCACTCTGAAATTGTTTGGCAGTATCATATAAACCTCAACATCCAATTAACATAAAACCCAGTAAACATACTCAGGCATTCATCCCAGAGAAATGAAAACTTACTTTCACAGATAAAACAGTATACAAAAGTGAAGAGCAGTTTTCTTTGTAACAGCCAAGTAACTGGAAATGACTCAGATGTATTTAATCAAATGGATGGCTAAATAGTCTAGGACACACATTCCATGGAATGTTTACTCAGCACTGCACAGTAATGAGCTATTGATACGTGGAACAACTTGATGAATCCCCAGGGGATTAAACGAGTCAATGGAGCGAGTCAATCCCACAATGTTATATACTATATTATTCCATTTGCATGACATTTTTGAAATACAATTTTGGAAATGAACGGATTAGTGGTTGCCAACAGTTGAGGATGGGAGTTGGTTGGTGGGTATAGTTACCAAAAGGCAATTTGATGGATCCTTGTGTTCATTTCCTGACTATGGTGGACACACAAAGTTATACATGGGATCAAGTTGCCACACACATGCACAGATACACACAAGTACAGATAAAGCGTAGATAATCTGAGTAAGATGGACGGGTTGTATTAATGTCAAGATTCTGTCTGTAATATTGTATGAAATGCAGTTTTACAAAATGTTAACAATGAGGAAAGTTCTTACAACTTGCTTATCCAAGTAAAATATCTCGATGTGAAAGCACAACAAACCAGTCACCTGATTCGTTGCTTTTGAAGAGGCGCGTCCAGATGTGGGTTATTGTTCTGAACCCAAGGAGTCCACAGTGCCTGAAGACAGGTGTATTCCCATCATCAGCCCATAGACACAGAACTGAACCTGAAGTCTTAGGACTTGGCTCAAGAGTGGCTCAGCCACCCCTCCCACCTCCCTTGGCCTGTTCCACACATTGTTCTAATTAGTGAGCTGTTTCCTCTGCCCAGCTGTTTTCAATCTGGACAAACCACAGTGACGTCCAGCAAGACAACATGGTCCTTCTCATCTTCAGGGAGACCTCGCCCCGAAGCCATATGAGTTAAGTCTTTGGGGCAGTTTTTATGAATGCATTGAAAAGGACAAAACGCCTCCAGCAAGCAGATAACATATTGTCCTAGAAAAAAGTTTTATTCTGTAGACTAAATAGTAAGCCACTCTTTATACATGTTCTTTCCCATAAATTAAAGCTTACGAGTGACAAGTACTAAGTGAACAAAAACACGCTGACCTGAACTCCGAATGGGATGAATCGGTTTTATAAAATATATAAATTGCAAGTTTTATTCTTGCCTTAATTCATTTTGGCAGCTTCTCTTTTATTAAAATGTTTCTGGGTTGGTTCTGATGATAAAAGTAGGATCAGTTCAGTTCAGTCGCTCAGTCGTGTCTGACTCTTTGCGAGCCCATGAATCACAGCACGCCAGGCCTCCCTGTCCATCACCAACTCCCGCAGTTCACTCAAACTCATGTCCATCGAGTCAGTGATGCCATCCAGCCAAATCATTTTCTGTCGTCCCCTTCTCCTCCTGCCCCCAATGCCTCCCAGCATCAGAGTCTTTTCCAGTGAGTCAACTCTTCGCATGATGTGTTCATTTGAAAAGTTGAGAGAAGCAAAAAGAGTGTGGGAAGGAAACCAACCCCATCGCAGCCCTGCCTCACGGAATGAACTTCAGCGACTGTTCTGTCTTCATTCCTCTATTCCTCTGTGTGTGTGTGTACGTGTGTGTGTGTGTACGTGTGTGTGTGTGTACGTGTGTGTGTGTGTACGTGTGTGTGTGTGTACGTGTGTGTGTGTGTGTGTGTATAACTGGGTTACAACTGCATGCAGCTCTTACGGACCCTCTTGATGCACTTTTACAGGCATGTTCATCCAGGATCCATAACCCTGATCCTAATCCAAGACACTCCTCAGCTTCCAACTGGCCTCCTACCCTACTTTCCAGCAATAACCCCCAATCAAGGTCACCTCTATTCCTATCTCTAGACAAAAGAATGATTTTGCCTCCTTTGGGTATTTTATAGCAGTGGAGTGTGTGCTTTTGTGGCTGACTGCAATGTTTCATCATGAGTTTAGTCCAGCTTGCCCTGTTTCAAATATTGGTTTGTTCTTTCCCCCACTGTGGGCTATTCTGATGTGTTTATAGTCAAAGGTTCATTCACCCCTCATGGGGCACAAGTCTGGAGGCTGATCTCACCATGGGGCTGTTGTGAACAAGGTTGCTTTTGGTAGACATGACCTCTCCCATCTATTGTCTACTTATCTAGAAGTAAAATGACTAAGCCGGGAGGGTGTATATGTTCAGTTAGGTGATGCCACTAATTTTTGAGAGCTTCCATGCTTCCCATTCTTGCTGACACTATGTGTCCTTTTAATTTTAGTCAGCGGTGATAAATAATTGTAATTCAAAAGAAGAGCATAGTGAGTCTAGAATTTTGTATCTTATGCATTACATCATGGTCTTTCACACAGACTATTTCTTGTCCTCATGGAATCCTTTCATTGTTTTAATCTTAGAGAGCAGGATTAGCTTTAAGAAGAAAAGCAAAAACATCTTACAGAAAGAGCTTTCAAAAATGTCTAAAGGAATCACAGATTGTGGGATTTTAAAGTTACTTTTAGTATCCCAGACAGTGTGAGTGCGGGGTGGGATGCACAGGGCTTCCCAGGTGGCGCTAGTGGTAAAGAATCCCCCTGCCAATAGACATTGGATCCCTACAACATTAAAAGGATCCCCTGCAGGAGGGCATGACAACCCACTCCAGTATTCTTGCCTGGAGAATCCCACAGACAGAGGAGTCTCATGGGGTACAGTCCATAGGGTTGCACAGAGTTGGACACGATTGAAGCAACTTAGCAGGCACGTGCATTCTGTACAGAACAAGTTTTATCAAAAAAATTACCACGATTTGTTGGGCCTTAACTTATAAAACATTTCTCAAAAAAATGATATTTTAAAGGTATTTCAAATTAGAATATAATGATTCACATGATAAGATATATAAGGTTGTACAAAGGTAATAGAAACTTTCTATAGAAACATTCTTAATCATTTTTAATTGGTTTTGCTTTCTTTTTTACTCAAAATGTTATGTGAACATCTATGATTGATAATAGAATTAGTATTCTACTACGAAATTAATAAAAATGATTTTAAAAATCTTGATGTAAAACCTGCCAGAAGCTAAAATTTATTTACCGATATGCTATATTAAGAACTCTCAGTTCAGTTCAGTTCAGTTACTCAGTCGTGTCCAACTCTTTGCGACCCCGTGAATCACAGCACCCCAGGCCATTTTCATTATGTATGCAGCATTATATTGTTGCTGTTTTATTTCTCTTCTTCCTTTGTTTATTTTTTTCTAGCTTAGAGATTTCTCTTTGTTCCCTTTTTGTGGCTTTGTTTTTATACACATACACATTTTCTCTGCTGCTAAATAGTTCTTTTATGTATTAAAGAGAATGGGCTTTCCTGGTGACTCTGGTAAAGAACCCACTTGCCAGTGCAGGAGACACAGGAGATGGGGGTTCAATCCCTGGGTCGGGAAGATCCCCTGGAGAAGGAAATGGCAACACACTCCAGTGTTCTTGCCTGGGAAATCCCATGGATAGAGGAGCCTGGTGAACTATAGTCCATGGGGTTGCAAAAAAGTTGGACACAACTTAGTGACTAAAAACAACAACAATTAGAGTACAAGAAGGCATACAAAAATCGTCTCTTAAGCTACAAGGATATGCATCTTGAAACCTTCTTCTTGGGGAAAAGTATAGATATAAACATACTTTCTTATTAACCTGAAAATTTTGAAACTCTGATTCAATTATGTACTCTAAGCAGGGGGATAACTCTGAGCAATAAATACTAAGGTTTACTAGTTCAACCTTTTAAGCCTGTGGTTGTCTGGGACCCATCTACTTCAGAGTGTGTATTTCATTTCATACCCTCTCTGTAGTTACTACAGAGTGAATTGGATCTCCTGCTCTGTTGCCAACACAGGGAGTTGTGAAATTAGTCACAGTCACTTGCTTTCCTTTGATATTCACTTGATTTAGAGGCAAGACCAAACTTACATTTTCCCTCATCTGGGGATACTGCAAAAAGCCCTACTGCATTTTATTCTAGAAGATTCTTGATGTGAACACCCTCTTACAGCTGGTAAGATTGCTTATCGTCTATGTGCCTTATGAACACACTTTTGAATTATTTCAACTCAGTCACTTCTCTTTTGGATGCCCCCTCCCTGCCCTGACTCTCATCATTCTCTCTCCAGTAAACACAGACTGCAGTTAAAAAAAAAGCAAACAGACTATAGCTTTTCAAGTTGAGAATGCACTCAGTCACTTTTCATCCTGGAGATTTTATAAATGATTATTTAAGGAATTCAGTTATTTGGTACCGCTAGATCAACCAAATAGAATATTTTAGTCCAAATGAAGAGAAACCCTTGACTCAGTCATCCCAATATTTTGTCTACAAGATAACCACCCCCCCAAAAAAAACCTTAAAATAATGTCTTAAGGTACAGAAAACAAATTTTATGTGTTCCCACATATACAGCTTCCAAGGAGACTGAGACAAGAAAAATAGCAGAATTAGGTCAGTTTCTCTAAGGCACATAATGTATGCTATGGTGTAAAAAACTGTGAGTCTCGGACGCTTGGCGGAGATTGTATTTTCATAGCTGTTAAGATGAATATTCATAATATATCAAACTCAAAAGACCCACTACCGAGTGAGTCATCTTCTCCTCCAACCCGTTTTTCCCTCAGATTATTCCCATTCCTATCAGGGCATCTCCTGGAGGGCAGACCTTTGGCTAGCAGCTGGAGTGCAGTCACCCTGACAGAGCATGAGGCTCATAGAGATGGACTCACCCTTAGTCTAGCAGAATGTTGAGGGCATTATTCCACAAAGAACATTTCTTTCTAGAGATTGTTCTAAAAGGCCCTTGTGTTGGGGGTAAACTACAGACTAATTGGGATCAGGAGATGTCTTTCCTGCCCTCCATTCTGGTCCATGACAGTTTGTATGCTCTTGCTTCTGAAGGGGGGACGGAAAAAATCAATACAGAGCTGTAGTCCTGTCATCCTGTGATAGTAAACAAGTTTCCAGGATACAGACTTTCACTTAGGAAACCAGGAAGTTCCAGGTGGACTACAGGTGGTTTGGACTACATAAGGGTTGATTTCCAGTGCTTGGGAATGAGACTGTAAACCCATGAGTCATGAAGATTTCACATTAGAGTGCACAGTATTATAGCAAAAGAGATGGCCAAGTTTAGGGCAAAAAGAAAAAATGGAGGTTGGAGTTAAGAATAGTTTGACTGAAAAAAAATAGAGGTTGGCAGACGGTTAAGCACCATGTTGTAGAGGGCAAGAGTATTATAGGTTATCTGAATCTTCTAACTGGTAACAATTGAAGCATATGGTATTTTACACATGTCTTTATATTCTCCACTCCTTTTACCAGAAAGAAGAAAAATACCTAAGGATTATGATGATAGTAGTTTGAGGAATGGAATCAATTTTTGTAAGCAACCTGATTTTTTTTTCATGCATTCATCACACAGTTTTATAATGGACAAAACTCCTCCTGTAGAGGGGCCATGTGGGCCCGTTATGTGGAAACACAGTCTGAGAAAAAAGTAAAGATGAGGGCACTGCCACACGTGGCCAGTAAGATAGAAAGTCTGTATCACGCAGAGCCCTTCTTCCTCTCTTCCCCAAGAAGGAGCATCCAAAGAGTTCCCAGCATGATGACTCATTTCAAATGGTTCTGGCAACTGCCCTTCCTTTTCACAATCACCACAGTGATTCTCTTATAACTGCCTTTTCCAAGGGTTAATTTAATGTATCCACTGTAACTGATTCCTCCCCTTGGACCTGTCACATTTGTCATTGTCAGATTCATGTTCTGAAAATACCAATACATTGGTGGCTGAATAGCCACTACTCTTCTGTTTAAAAAAGTTTAATCCATATTAGCAAATAAATGTCACTGTATTTATGTTTTGCAAATATTTGATATTCTGAAAAGATATATCAGTGATCTGATCACCAAGAGAGATACAGAAAGTGACTTTTATCCTGTGAACCAAGGTTTTCACCCTATATGATTCCAACTCTATAACATTCTGAAATAGTCAAAACTACGAAGACAGCAAAAAGATCGGTGGTTGCCAGGTGGGAGGAACAGATGGAGAGATGAGTACTTGGAGTCCAGAGGAATTTTAGGGCCTGTGATGATTTGAAGGGCTTCCCAGGTGGCTCAGTGGTAAAGAACCCACTTGCCAATGCAGGAGACGCAAGAGACGCAGGTTTGATCCCTGGGTCAGGAAGTTACCCTGGAGAAGGCAATGGCAACCCACTCCAGTGTTCTTGCCTAGGAAATCCCATGGACAGAGGAGCCTGATGGGCTACAGTCCACGGGGGTTGCATAGAGTCAGAGATGACTCAGCCACTGGACACAACAACACAACACAAAAATTATTCTTATGATACAATGAAAGAGGATGGATACATGTTGTTACACATTTGTGAAAACCCTCAGAATGCACAATACTGAGGGTGAATCCCAAGGTTAACTGAGGATTTTGAGTAGTTCAGTGTCAGGGCTTTGACTGTAACACGTGTACCACCTGGTGGGGATTGTTGACAGTGGGGAGGCTGGGGGGCGGGCAGGGATTTACCTTTTTCTGTACCTTAACCTTGTTTTGCTGGGAACCTAAACTTCCCCATAGATGAAGTCTGTTTAACAAATAGCACAAGTTAAATCAAAATAACCTTGTTTTATTAAATAATAGTACACAAAATGGTACTTTTAATCCACTGACTGCATACCTTCCTTCCAACCAAATATCCCATCACACACTTTAAAAAATCAAACTGATGGATTCTTCGAAGTGTTTGTGAAATAATTTTATTCCCAGATTGTTAAAGATTTTATCCAATTTGCTTTTCATGCCTGAAACAGCTTTTAGTTTATTCAAAGGACACAACTAGTTCTCCAGGGTGCAGGCAGTATGGTCTCAAAGGTCTGTTTTCCACATGGCATGGAAACACGACTCTCATTAGTGATTGTAGGGGCTTGGGGCACGTGCTGAAGCTTAAATACACACACAAATTGTTAGATTTCATGGAAATGATGTCCTCTTATTATGTCATAAATCACGATTATTTCTACTGTCATCTGTGATTTTGTGAACTAATGTGATACATGATGCTCTGGAGCTTTCTAAAAGCTGTGTGGAGAATAGAGTTGCCGGCTGTGGGGCTAGTGGAGCCTTCAGTCTGTGTGTGTTTCCAGCACAGGGCTACAGATTTGCATGTGCAGCTGTCTCTAAGAATTCTGATTGCCCAACACCCATGGTAAAATAATACTAGTACCCATCTGGTTAATTAACTATTTGAATGAGCAGAGCATATTTGTCACAGGCCAAATCTGAGTTTCCAAGTTTGCACATACACACACCCACACAAACTTGGCGGATACCAATGAATATGTTTTCAGTGTCCAGGTTTTTCTGTTTCATCTTTATAGTTTAGAAATGACCTGAGTTCTCATCCTCACAAGATATTAGAGGATGACTCAGCAACAGGTCTAGAGCTTCATGAATCTCAGATCCTCCTATGGTGCAGATGGTGTTGCATTTTAAAGTCTGCAATGCCTTCGTATCTGTATGTGTCCCAGATAACTGTTGAAAAACAGCCGTGAACACCAGCCCACATCAGGTGCTGGAAGACCCATAAAGAGCCCGTGCTACTACCCCAGTTGTTGTTCCTCTAACATGATCTGAAGACGAAATCTCTCACGTACTTGCTCTGGCCTGACTGTACATAATGTTAGTGTTGTAACAAGTGACCTCTATATAAATTATTATGTCGACTCAATTGTATGTTGCAGGACAGTATCAAATGATAAGATCTAGACCTGATTCTCTAGCAAAATAGCAAGAGTTAGGAGAGGTGGGCTATGTTTTTTCATAGCAGTGCTTCTAGATATACAAAAGACATATCTATGTGAGGTATCTGTGTTCTACAATTCAATATGCTTTCAATTCCTCAGGGTATTGTAGCGTGGAAGCACTCCTTTCATTTAGCCCACATTTCAAAATGTGTTTATACACATTGTTTTAAAGACATTGCATTATTTTTTGTCTTTTTATTTTTTATTTTATTTTTTTAATATATTAACTTTTTTAAAATTTATTTTGTATTGGAGGCAAATTATTTTACAATATTATATTGGTTGGTTTTGCCATACATTTACATGAATTCGCCCCGGGTTTACATAAGTTCCCCCTCCTGAACCCCCCTCCCACCTCCCTCCTCCCTTTAGCCTCCCTCTGGGTCATCCCCGCATGCCAGCCCCGAGCATCCTATAACATGCATCGACCCTGAACTGGTGATTTGTTTCACATATGACAACATACATATTTCAATGCCATTCTCCCAAATCATCCCACCCTCACCCTCTCCCACAGAGTCCCAAAGACTGTTCTATACATCTGTGTCTCTTTTGCTGTCTCGTATACAGGGTTATCATTTGCATCTTTCTAAACTCCATATATATGTGTTAGTATATTGTATTGGTGTTTTTCTTTCTGGCTTACTTCACTCTGTATAATAGGCTCCAGTTTCATCCACCTCATTAGAACTGATTCAAATGCATTCTTTTTAATGGCTGAATAATACTCCATTGTGTATATGTACCAAAGCTTTCTTATCCATTCGTCTGCAGATGGACATCTAGGTTGCTTCCATGTCCTGGCTATTATAAACAGTGCTGCGATGAACATTGGAGTACATGTGTCTCTTTCAGTTCTGGTTTCCTCAGTGTGTATGCCCAGGAGTGCAATTGCTGGATCATATGGCAGTTCTATTTCCAGTTTTTTGAGGAATCTCCACACTGTTCTCCATAGTGGCTGTACTAGTTTGCATTCCCACCAACAGTGTAAGAGGGTTCCCTTCTCTCCACATCCTCTCCAGCATTTATTGCATGTAGGCTTTTGGATAGCAGCCATTCTGACTGGTGTGAAATGGTATATCATTGTGGTTTTGATTTGCATCTCTCTGATTATGAGGGATGTTGAGCATTTTTTCATGTGTTTGTTAGCCATCTTTATGTCTTCTTTGGAGAAATGTCTGTTTAGTTCTTTGGCCCATTTTTTGATTGGGTCATTTATTTTTCTGGACTGCAGCCCTCCAGGTTCCTCTGTCTATGGGGTTTCCCAGGCAAGAATACTGAAATGGATTGCCATTTCCTCTTCCAGGAGACCTTTCCCACTCAGGGATCGAACCCATGTCTCCTACATTGGCAAATAGATTCTTTACCACTGAGCCATCAGAAGAGGGTATTCCCGTGTTGTTAGGGCCTCAAACAACTTGGTATGATTCTGATTCTAAAGTGTGGTGATGAGTATATGGGTAGCTGCCATATTTGTTGGAAGGACTTATGCTGACGCTCCAATACTTTGGAAAACCTGATGCAAAGAGCTAATTCACTAGAAAAGCCCCTGGGAAATATTGAAGGCTGGAGGAGAAGGGGACAACAGAGAATGAAATGGTTGGATGGCATCACCAACTCAATGGACATGAATCTGAACAAACTCTGGGAGATAGTGGAGGGCAGGGAAACCTGGCATGCTGCAGTCCATGGGTTTGCAAAGAGCTGGACACAACTTAGTGACTGAACAAAAAGAACAATGAAACACTGGTTGTTATAGGGATTTTTGTAGATAGTATCTATTGAATTAAAGAAGTCCTCTTCTATTCTCAATTTGCCAATGTTTTTTATCATTAGTGATTGTTCAATTTAATCACAAACTTTTTCTGCATAAAGAAGGTGATTACTTGGCTCATTTCTGTTTATTTGTTGATGTGTTCAGTTCAGTTCAGTTGCGCAGTCGTGTCCGACTCTTTGCGACTCCATGAATCGCAGCACTCCAAGCCTCCCTGTCCATCACCAACTCCCGGAGCCTACTCAAATTTGTGTGCATCGAGTCGGTGATGCCATCCAGCCATCTCATCCTCTGTCATCCCCTTCTCCTCCTGCCCCCAATCCCTCCCAGCATCGTGTTAAGCTACCTTAATTATTTTTCTTATGCTAAAAAATTTATAGTTGACCCTATATTGGTTATTTTTTTGTTTATTTTGTTGTACTTATGAGATTGGATACCAGATTTCCTCACTTCTATTGCGTATCCTGGTTGTAATGGCATCATTTGTTTCATTAAATAAGACCACCTGCTCTTTTCATGAATTTTGGAAAGATTTCTGGGAGAGGAAATTAGGTCTTCTATATGTTTGGTAGATTGCACAAAATTATCTGAGATTGTTATTTTCTTGGTGGAAATGCTAGGGATTATTGAGTTAATTTATTTAATAAGGGTTACTTAAACTAAGGAGTACGTCAAAGCTGTATATTGTCACCCTGCTTATTTAACTTATATGCAGAGTACATCATGAGGAATGCTGGGCTGGAAGAAGCACAAGCTGGAATCAAGATCGCCGGGAGAAATATCAATAACTTCAGATATGCAGATGACAACACCCTTATGGCAGAAAGTGAAGAGGAACTCAAAAGCCTCTTGATGAAAGTGAAAGAGGAGAGTGAAAAAGGTGGCTTGAAGCTCAACATTCAGAAAACAAAGATCATGGCATCTGGTCCCATCACTTCATGGTAAATAGATGGGGAAACAGTGGAAACAGTGTCAGACTTTATTTTTCTGGGCTCCAAAATCACTGCAGATGCTGATTGCAGCCATGAAATTAAAAGACACTTACTCCTTGGAAGGGAAGTTATGACCAACCTAAACAGCTTATTAAAAAGCAGAGACGTTATTTTGCCAACCAAGGTCCGTCTAGTCAAGGCTATGGTTTTTCCAGTGGTCATGTATGGATGCGAGAGTTGTACTATGAAGAAAGCTGAGTGCTGAAGAATTGATGCTTTTGAACTGTGGTGTTGGAGAAGACTCTTGAGAGTCCCTTGGACTGCAAAGAGGTCCAACCAGTCCATCCTAAAGGAGTTCAGTCCTGAGTGTTCATTGGAAGGACTGATGCTGAAGCTGAAACTCCAATACTTTGGCCACCTCATGCAAAGGGTTGACTCATTGGAGAAGGCCCTGATGCTGGGAGGGATTGGGGGCAGGAGGAGAAGGGGATGACAGAGGATGAGATGGCTGGATGGCATCACCGACTTGATGCACATGAGTTTGAGTAGACTCCGGGAGTTGGTAATGGACAGGGAGGCCTGGAGTGCTGTGATTCATTGGGGTCGCAAAGAGTCGGACACGACTGAGCAATGAGCGACTGAACTGAACTGACTGAACTTACACTTATGTTTCCTCTTGAGATAGCATTTTGTTAAGATGATTTTATGGATCTAATTGTTTGTTTGCTGATTTATACTATTATAAACAACCCTCTAACTAGGTTGTTTTTGGTAGGATGCAAATTTTTCAAATTTATTTTAGGTTTTAGGTGTGTCTTTTGTAAAAAGCATATGGCTGGGTATTTTTAACTGATCCTGACAATCTTTGTTTTTAACGGGATGACTCAGTTCTTTCTCATCTATGTAGTTTACTGTATATTTAGATTTATTTCTGCCATCACATTCTTACTTTTCCTATGTTTTACTTTTCTTCACCAGTCATTGTATGGATTAGTTGGGGAGTTTATCCATGTATTTTTCTCTATCTTATTAAAAATTATAAATTGAAATTTTGTTTTTTTTTCTTCAGGGCTTTGATTATATTTATGCTGTGAAAATTTTTAATTATATTCTTTTAAGATTACTCTTTCATATTTCCATTTCATCCTCTCAGATCACCAAGTGACTTGATTTTAGTTTAGTACTTTGAGTTTCAAAGTTCTTTATGTGGTGTAACTCATGAATGCGAGGCTAGTTTTCCAGGTGAGGATTCCTTGTGACTTGGACTGTGAGCATCTTTCTTGGTGGGTTCCTGTTTACTTTTGCCAGGAGCCCGAGTCAAGTAGCTGACCTTCAGTTCACATCTCAGTTGGGCGGTTCCTGGACCTCCTGAGTAGTGTAAATATGAGCTTTCAAAATGCATTCCAGGTGCATGCCCATGGTTTCAAATTCTACCAACTTTTCTTCTTCTTCCCTGTATTTCAGACTAATTATTTCAGTGTTGTCTTCTGTACATACATTTCATATTGTTTTAAGTAAATTGAGTATATTTGATAGTTTTGCCCATAATTTCGTGTTTCTTGCAAGAGATATACCCACTTCTTATTCTATCCACTATGCTGGCCCTGTAGAAACCTAGGTGTGTGTCTTACACAATCAGGCTACACAACCTAGCTAGAAGCTAAAAAAATTTAAAACCACTAGAACATCTGAACTGTTAACCATTTGCTTATATCTGCCATGCCCCCAACAACTCATGAAATTCTAAAATCTTTTGTGTTATTCCATTCCTATTTCACCTATGCTAACACAGTTGGTTAGCAAAATCTGTTTATTGCCCTAACAATTATAGAATGTTTGGCTGCCTCAGTTATGCAATTATCTGGGTTCTCCAGTAGCAATGAGGACAAGTGAAATAATTGTCTGCTGTGTAGATTCAAAGGTCATCTTACAGTCAGTTATTCATGCAATATTCAGATGCCCAAAACTACTATTACCATATGTTAGGATAAGATGAATGTATTATCATATATTTTATTACTATATGAGAGATGTGAAAGTCAGGCTGCACAACCACCAAATAAGGCAAAGGTTGAATTTTAAAAATTTCTCATTTCCCATATTGAGGAAGTTGCTTTTACACAATAACTTTATAACTGTGCAGTAATATATAAAATACTGTGTTACTTCCCATGCTTGAGAATATAGGAAATTGTTTTCTTTTTAATTCTAAAGCACATTTATTTTGGTAAGTAATGAAGTCTTAACTCATCAAGAAATGGACAACTTTCTAAATAAATATTTCCTTTCATCACCCTAAGATATTATTTCTTGCCTTTGGCCAAACCCATCCTTATAATTTCTCCTCCAAATCTCTCTAAGTGTCAAAACCACACTGGAAAGTATGTTAAGAACTGGTGAAGCCTAGCTAACACACTGGATTAAGCCTTTAGCTGGGATATGATGACATACCGAGGAATTCAGCAGCGTGTGAGAACAACCACAGGGCACTGCTCTGGTCTCTGTGCCTGGAAGATGCCCCAGGGTCAGCTCTGCTTCACTGTGACTTGTCTTCGCTGGATTATCCCTTCGTTCTTTCTTTCTGTGCCCTTCTAGGGTCAAGAAAGCCAATGACAGTGAGTGCTAAGAGCTGGGGTCGCTGAACGGTTGCCCATCCTGGTATCTAAGAAGGGAATGCACGGGGAGACAGCCTCGAGCATGTGCTGAGACAGGGCTGTTCTCTTTCATGTCTCTCTTCTGAAGCTTCTGCTATCCTTCTTAGTAGGTCTTCTTGCTTTTTTAATAGTCCACATCACTCCTGGGTCTCAACTCTGCTTACTGTCCAAAGTCACCCTTGCAGCCTCCCACGGCCCCAAATGCTCCAAGTCCTAAATTACATTTCCTCTCTCACCACAAAAAACAATGATAAATAAATGAATTACTTTGTCCTGTGTAAGTAATTTGATAAGCCTAAAAGTTTATTCAAACTTTTTCCGACTTCTGTTAACTCCAGTGGCCAGTTATCATTAAAATATACAGAAATACATCCTTCCTGACTCCTAACAATGGGAGCCCATGAAGGAGATTCCCCAGGACAAGCCTCTTGGGAGCAGGATGGGCACCAACTCCAGGCCCTCTAAGAAATCAGAAGCGCAGCAAAAGTCTGCGCTCAGAAGTAGGTACAGACCATGGAAATAAGAGCAGGGCTGGGGTGGGGGGCGGGGCATGACTGAGATCAAGCAGGCAGTATTGTTGGTTGTGAGGAGTTACTGGGAAAAGGGAACACTTGCTGGGATAGTTTTGAGACAAAGGAACAACACAGAGGAGAATCAGCCAGTTGTGGGAACAAGCAGAATCGAACCATTTCCTGTTTTCGGACAGCCCCAAATAAAATGCATTTCACTTTTAGCCCCTACTGAAAATAAAATGATGCAGTTTCCGCAAATGGTTAATTTTAATTGCCTACCTAATGAGATGTTGACCTGCTTTTCCATCTGCTTTAATGCAGACGCACATGACATACAGTCCACGTGTGCACGTGCCTTCAGTTATGGTTTATTTTGTACCACAGCAGCAGGGTTTCCTCTGTTTCCGAGCTGCAGACTCTCTGTTCCATTGAGTTCCTTTTCATGGACCATGACCTCCTCTCCAGTCCCCACAGCACAGTGCACCAGAGTTGACGGTCTAATCCAATAAAAAGGAGAGCTGTATGTCCTCAAGTATGTGGTCAAAGCATACTTGAAGAATGACAACACAGTAAGGATTACCAACTTGCTTTTACCATATCACCAGCCTGGTCAGTGTGAACTAGAGTAACGCCAGCACAGTCCTTCGGGCCTTCTGTTGGCCCTCTTGTGCTTGGCGAATGAAGCAACACACACACCCGTGCACACACACACACAAAGTCACAAAAGCAACCATGGCTACTTGTTCTAGTCTGAGGTATGTCAGATGAATAAAATGACTTCATCCTTGATCATTCTGGCTAATAGAATTGACACAGCACATGTTCAGATGGCATAGAAATTGGAAGCCTGCAGTTGCCATCTCCTCTATCGGCTTCGGGCAGCATCACGTTGATCTGGCTTCACCTCACTTGCCTGATGCACGAGATGGGAATAATGATGATGTCTCCTTCCGTGGCTGTTGAGAGACCTTCCCCAGATCAGCGTGCCAGGAGCTGAACTGTGGCAGCCAGAAACCACAGCTCATGCACTTGATTGACTTCTCTGCAGACCTCACCATGATAGTTCATGGTTTCTAAGAATTGTGTCACCCGTTAAGTAGCTACAATAAATTGTGTTATAATTGCTGACTCATTTGAATATAACAGCATCCAGTGCTCTCGGAATTTATACTCTTTTAAAAAATGGATAGGGCAAAGAATTAACAAAAGAAAGGAGAAAGTGTTCCTTGACTTAGTTTGGGATCCCTGGAAGCAGACTCTGAGACGAGGGTTTTAGGATAACCCAAGAGAAGAACTGTCCTGTTATTCCTTTGGTTCATGCCTTCCTTGAAAATCAGAAGTGTGAAATCCCTCCATTTCAGGTTGTCTTCCACCATCCGTCACAGACAACAGAGGATGAGATGGTTGGAAGGCATCATCAATTCAATGGACATGAGTTTGAGCAAACTCTGGGAGATGGTGAAAGACAGGGAAGCCTGGTGTTGATACAGTCCGTGGGGTTGCAAAGAGCCGGACACGACTGAGCAATTGAATAGCAAATCCATCATGCTGCACGGGGAACGGGAACATAGCAGCAAACAGAGAGCTACCGCTGTTATCTGCAAATGACCTCCTTAGACAGAGAAAGCCTGCGTCTCACTGAAAACTTAAAACTCCAATTTGTCTGTATGGTATACAGTTCATAGAATGGAAACCTATGTGTAAAAGCTGCCACAGAGGAGAAGGTCTTGTGAAAATAGTCATTGCTGACACGTGTGAAGCTGCTGTGTACTGAAATCCTCTGTGGGCATTTATGTGTGTCATCACAGGTACTCAGCACCGTCAAGAGAGAGTTGGACCCTCCCGTCTCCACCTGGGGGCTCAGGTTTGGAGACCTGTGTCCTTCCGGTGTTTGGGGGTGAGCACTCTGCGCTTCTCTCCACCTGCGGCCGCCGCTCACCGTGCCTTCTTATCCCTCTTCTGGAGCGCTCAGTCCTGCTTTGCCGCCCTCCATGGGCCCAGCTCACTGAGCGCCGTGCTCACCGCTTGCACAGCACCGGACACAAATAAGCTGGAGAAGAGGCACACATCTGCTCCGTGGCATAGAGCTGCCCATTCACGGCACAGAGTGCTCATTCCCAGCTGTGTTTCTGTCCAAAGAAAAAAAAGTTGGGGTTATTTTTACTAGTCATTAGGTGTTTAGTCCTCACTGAAAAACTGACTCACTCACCGTGCAAGCTGTACTTTGGGATTGCCATGCTTTATCAATGTGATTTGGGGCTACACTTTGAATTGCAAGTCCATCCTAATCATAGTTTTCAGTTCAGTTCAGTTCAGTTCAGTCGCTCAGTCCTGTCCAACTCTTTGCGACCCCATGAATCACAGCACGCCAGGCCTCCCTGTCCATCACCAACTCCCGGAGTTTACTCAAACTCTATATTTGAAACATACATTCTAGTTTTCAGTATATTTCATTGTCTTGGGCAGCATGGTTTTTATGGTAATCCAGATTTCCTTGATGTGTGCTGGGTTCCACTCCAGGTAGTATTTGAAACTCCCGTTAAATAGGATGCTTCAGCAGAAGATGTTTTCATGGGAGATTTATCTATATCTGTGTATAAATATCTATATTTTTTTGGCAACATGGATCTATGTATATACAGATATCTCTATCTATCCATCATTTTCTATCCAGCTATCTACATACAGATCCACGTTGTATATAGAATCCATGAATCTGTCAGTTATGGAGTTTGTGTTATTTCTAGTCCTTTCCAGTGAAACTTATGGAGGAAATCACACAGCAATGTGTTGTCCAGATCCCAAAGAATTTCCTCAGGCTTGTGCCAGTGAACACTCCAGGTTTCAGACTAGATGTTCTTTGAATTAGTTGTCTGTAACTCTGTTGATTCTGGAACAGACATGAATTTCAAAAAAAAGAGGAATGAGGAATGGGGTCTGGGGTCTGGGGAGAAGAAGAAGAAAAAGGAGGAGGAGGAGAAGGAGGAAAAAGAGGAGGCCTTCGAGGAGAGAGAGGAGGAGGAAGGGAGAGTTGGGAGCACATGTTGGAATTTATTTTGTTCATCCATTCCGTTCTGTCGCTCAGTCGTGTCCGACTCTATGCGACCCCGTGGACTGTAGCCTACCAGGCTTCTCCGTCCATGGGATTCTCCAGGCAAGAATACTGGAGTGGGTTACCGTTTCCTTCTCCAGGGGATCTTCCTAGTAAGAAGAAAATCAGAGAAACGCCAGCACTGGACAGTCACCTCCCACCTCATTTTCTTTGAAATGTCTGTGACTAAATATGGTGATTAAGAGTCAGTATGTAGATAATAAAGTAAATGAGATTTTAAAGTGAAAACTAATATAGAGAAAAGAATTAGGAAGGCAATTATAAAGAGGTTGCTTTCAGTACAGCATCAGAGGAAATGGGATCTGTTTATAGAAGTGGGCGCTGAAAGCAGAGTACTTTCTATTAATATCTACAACCATTACCTAACACATTAGCTATTTTTGTTCCCAACAGCAGCTCCTAAATTTATCCATATATTAAATATTTTCCTTGGAGTGCATGATGTAAGTTCCAAACACCACAATGTTGATGGAATGTTTAACAAATACAGGTTGTTGCTGGTGGAATCCTCATTACTAGACATTAAAAGCATTTCATATCAGATGATACCACCACTCTAATGGCAGAAAGTGAAGAGGAACTAAAGAGCCTCTGGATGAGGATGTAAGAGGAGAGTGAAAAAGCTGGGTTAAAATTCAACATTCAAAAATTAAGATCACAGCATCTGGTCCCATCTCTTCATGGCAAATAGAAGGGGGGAAAGTGGAAGCAGTGACAGGTTTTATTTTCTTGGGCTCCAAAATCACTGTGGACAGTAACTGCCACCATGAAATTAAAAGATGCTTACTCCTTGGAAGGAGGCTGTGACGTACCTGGATAGCATATTTGAAAGCAGAGACATCACTTTGCCAACAAAGTTGTGTACAGACTATGATTGT
This sequence comes from Moschus berezovskii, assembly GCF_049115385.1. Taxonomy (NCBI): domain Eukaryota; kingdom Metazoa; phylum Chordata; class Mammalia; order Artiodactyla; family Moschidae; genus Moschus; species Moschus berezovskii. The sequence continues at coordinate 40,219,373 of NC_142474.1, read as the reverse complement.
TCTGGTAGTCATGTATAGATGTGAGAATCGGGCCATAAAGAAGGTTGAGCACCAAAGAATTGATGCTTTTGAATTGTGGTGCTGGAGAAGACTCTTGACAGTCCTTTGGACTGAAAGGAGATCAAACCAGTCAATCCTAACGGAAATCAACCCTGACTATTCATTGGAAGGACTGATGCTGACGCTGAAACTCCATTCCTTTGGCCACTGATATGAAGAGCTGACTCACTGGAAAAGTCCCTGACGCTGGCAGAGATTGAAGGCAAAAGGAGAAAGGAGCATTAGAGGATGAGATGGTTGGATGGCACCACTGACTCGGCGGATATGAGTTTGGGCAAATTCCAGGAGATAGTGAAGGGCAGAGGAGCCTGGGGTGCTGCTGTCCATGGGGTCGCAAAGAGTCGGACTTGACTGAGTGACTGAGCAGCAGCAACAACAACTAAAGCATTTCATTCACGTTTCTCGATGAGCAGTTTTTCATTTAGAGATTCACCTTTTTCTCAGGTTCTCTCCACCTGCACCTGGAAATCTCAGCCGTGGACACTGGTGCCTGCGTTTACTGTCTCGTTGGCATGTTAGGGGGTGGCTGTGCAGGGCGCTGCGGCAGGTGGAAGGGAGATGGGAAATGAAAAGTCTTTTCTGTTGGTTGCACAAGGGAGACCTGGTGGACGGGGGTGAACCACGGGGCCCCTGGGTCTGAGCCAGGAAGCTCGGCAGTGACCAGGGTCATCCTACAAGCAGAGTGGAATTTGATTATTTTTTTATGAGGGCTTTATCATTCTGTTCCAGACATTTTCTCCCTACCAACAGCCAGCAAGATAAAAGACTAGAGAAGGAAGGTGAGAATTGGGGGGAAGTTTGGGATAATGTGGGGGCCAGAAACCTAGGGGAAGTAGGCTATTGATCCTGTCTTCCCTGGCGGGGAACAGGGGCTTAGTGCTGTGACACCCAGGTCATCCTCTTGACCTGGACCAGGTTCATCTATGCTTGTCTACCAAGGTCTGCCCCAGACATGTCCACATCTGCTCTGGCTGGAGATGCTGAAGTCTAGCAAAGAAAGCCCCTCACACTCTTGACTTCATTTTCTTTCTTTCTTCTCTGTCTGACTGTTCACAGGCATTGAAATAGGAGCGTGTAAATCAAATCTCCTAGGCCGTCTCTAAAGACATGGGTCAGAAGACAGCTCTCTGAATAATGAACTAAGGGGACGTATTAACTTAAATTTAGTAGAACAGATTGACACATACAAATATGTCTAGAGATAATTTATATGATGTTTGCACAACAGCCCCACAACACTTCACAAGATTAAAACAGAGAAAGAGAAAAAAAGAAGTGGTAAGGAAATTCAAACCTTTCAGTATCAACCATTAACTCTAACAAAGCTAAATCTGCCGAACAAGTGGGATATCATTGTCTGAGTCTCCACATAGATTTCTGTGATCATTACCTGACTGGCAGTTTTGAAAACAGTTTTAAATGTGACATGGCTGATCCACACAGTTCTTTGGGAACATAGTGCAATGGTTAGAATGAAGCTAGCTGCTGTAACCAGCAGACTCACAAGCGCATGAAGTGGTGCAAAGTGATGGAGGTCTATTTCTTTCTCTGGGGATGTGTGGAAATGCGTGTTCCTGATGGGTTGGTGGCTGGCTTTGGCTTTCCTCCAGGTGGTGATTCGGAGATCCAGGTCCTTATACCTCTTGTTCCATCCATGTCAAGACTTTCAAGGCTGTGTTTCAGGGGGCTTCAGAGGAAGGTAGGCTTGGGGATTGTGCACAGAAGAGCTTTATTTTCAACATAAAGAGAGTAAAAGGGGTGTGTATCACTTATGATCACATAAGATCAGCTGCCCGTTTGTCACATGACCACAAGGAAGTCTGGGAACTGTGGTCCCCAGGAGAAAGAGGAAACAGGGGAATAGACAGCTGGTCTCTGGCATGAGAAACACCAGTCCCACCAGTGCAGAGAGCATTCAGGGAACCCTTCTCCTTGACCAAAACCACTTGATTTTACCACCTATCACAATTGATCACAAGCTTGAGGGCCTGAGAATCATGAATGTTAACAACTAAAAGAGTAATTCAAATTTGCCAATTCCAAAGTCTCATTTTCAGATAAAAATAAAGTCCAGAAAGGCAAAATAAGTCTTTGGGGACCATAGTACTGAGTTAGTGACAAGGTCAAAACAGTTTTTAATTTATTAAGTTAGTGGTGAATGTTTTTTCTACTGTAATTCATAATTCAATATTTGATTTTTTTAATCATAAGTTCTCATTTTAACTTAATAAAATGAGCCATCCTGAATCACTAGGAGTTTGGAGAAAAGATCAAAACTTAGGGATTGTGTCTATTAAGAAATATATTGATGAAAATAAGTGACTTAATGAATAATTATTAGTCACATGTCTTAATTTCTTTTGAAGGAGACTACTTATGCATTCAGACCGTCATGTTCTTAGACTAGTCACATCTTTAAAATATCCCCAAAATTGTGACAATGCCATTTATAAATGTAAGAAATAAGAAGATAAATATTTTCCTTTATGCAGATGATACAATCTTGTGATTCTGTACAAGGAGTGACTTCCAGAATTAAACGAAGTTAATGACCACTTATTATCAGCAGAAATTGTTCAATATCAGCTATGCTGAAGCAACATTGTCATTTTCAGCAAGCACTTTTTAGTATGGAGAAAAAAGCATTAAACTCTATTCATGAGGTTAAATCATTTAGTTAGTTTAATTGGACTTTATAGATAACATCCTTTTCATTTCACTGAGGTTCAGAAATATTCATTCATTGACTAGAAATATTGTTGAGATCCAGTTAAGTATTAGGGAATATGTTAAATACAAAGTTTATGCCTAAAAGTGTGTGCTCTTTTGTAGAAATATGTTTTACTACTTATCTGCTTCCAAGTTTCATGCTAGAGGTGAAAAACTGATAATTCCTGTCTTTGAATGAATTCAGAGCCAGTGAGCACATTTAATGCTTTATTGTCCACACGGATGAGGTGCTGTGGGCAGAATGTGTCCCTCGTAAACAATGATGCCTACCCTCTCAGTGGGACAGTGTTTGGAGGTAGCCCTGTGGGCAGTAATCAGGGTTAGAAAATGTCATGAGGGTGGAGTCCGCATGTTAGGATTAGTGTCCTTAGAAGCAGAAGAAAAGGAACCAGAGCTCCCTTGCTCTCTATTTCTGCCGTGTGAGAGCACAGTGAGAAGGCGGCCATGTGCACCACTGGAAGAGGGCTCTGTCCAGCTCCCAAGTCCACTGGCACCTTGACCTTGGACTTCTCGCCTCCAGGACTATGAGAAATGAATGTCTGTTATAGCAGCCTGAGCCAGGACATGAGACTTACACGGAGTTGTGATGGGTCACTTAACAGAACCAGAGGCATTTCCTGGAAAAGCTACTATTCATGTCTAGAGGACTTGCAGGCTACTTGAAAAACAGCAAAAGTCTCAACTGAAACAGGCGAAAACCAGAAGATGTTTGAGTTTATACCAAGACCACATTCCTTCTTTGGTCATGTCGCTTGTTCTATTATAAAAAGTGACTTGAAACAATAGAATCAAATCCCATTTTGGTAAATACAAAGTAAATTTGAATAGGAGAATAAATTACAAAATTTCAAAGTTGTGATGAGTGAGTATCCGAGTTATGGATGATTTAAAAAACCAATATGGCAGAGTTTAGTCAGTTTTTCTCTCCTTACTTCTCTAGAAAAACACCTGGAGATGGTGGGGGGAGCCCATTTTTGAAGCCAGATCGGTTCCCATTCATTCATGCAGCAGTGCTTCGCAAGCACAGGAACTCAGTGTGTCAGGAACAGCGATGCACCATGGAGAAACAATGGTGAGAAAATGTGAAGCCAGCCTCAAGCGTGACTTCAAGGCCAAGCTCTGTGATTTAGAGATTGCCTTACTTTAACTTCGCGGAATGCTCTAGTGACAAGTGTGCCCTTGCCCTCGATTATTAAGTGATGGAGGGAAGAAGTGGCCAGAGGTTTTGAATCATCAACCTGGAAGATGGCTGGAGGCAGTTAATAGGTTTCATGTTATTTTGGGCTTGAAGGACCACTACTTAAAAGCGCATGTAAAGACTTTCTTTCCAGTGCTTTCATTCCTGTGCAAAAACAACCTCACATTGATTGCTGTATTTTATGTTTACTGTAGAGACAATACTATGTAGTCAGGGCCATAATTCATTTTTCTATAATCATGAGCTGAGCAACAATAATGGGGAAATGCGCAAATATCAAGGCCTGGTCATTAGGCTGACACAAGGGGGAAGGAAGTACCATGCCCATCCTTGTGCCTTGCAGAAAGAAAAAGTTCTTGGGAATTTGGAGGAGAAAGGACAGTGATTGAAGTAAGTATATAGGCAGTTTGGATGTTACACCTGTGAAAAGTAAAGGGTACATATTTTTTAAATATTCCCTTTTTTTCTCATCCTTTTTGTATCCAAATGAGAGCACTCAACTGTAATTTAACAATTTTTATTTGGAAAGTTCATTTTCGTAATTAGCGATTCTTAAATAGTGGCTAGGGCTTCCCTGGTGGCTCAGAGGTTAAAGCGTATGCCTCCAATGTGGGAGACCCGGGTTCGATCCTTGGGTCGGGAAGATCCCCTGGAGAAGGAAATGGTAACCCACTCCAGTATTCTTGCCTGGAGAATCCCATGGACGGAGAAGCCTGGTGGGCTACAGTCCACGGGGTCGCAAAGAGTCGGACACGACTGAACGAACGAACGGATGAACGCATGAACGAACGAAATGGTGGCCAGTTGGATAATATTACTCTCTCGGGGTTCAGCTGCTTCTCCAAGATAGCCAAATATTTTTGAGTCTGGAATGATGACTGGAAATTACATCAAAACAAGATTTTGTGTGAATTATCTAATACTGATGTGAACAGCTGACTCACTGGAAAAGACCCTGATGCTGGGAAAGACTGAAGGCAAAAGAAGGGACAGCAGAGGATGAGATGGTTGGATAGCATCACCAACTCAATGCGCATGAACTTGGGCAAACTCTGGGAGATAGTGAGGGACGGGGAGGTCTGGCGTGCTGCAGTCCATGGGGTCAGAAAGAGCTGGACATGGCTCAGCGTCTGAACAACAGCAACATCTAATACTTCCTCATTTTTGGTCAAGCCAGAAATACTGTCAAAGAGATCATGTGGTATTTCTACTTTTCACTCACAGAAAAAGGAGGAAACCATGGTCAAAGTTCCAATGTAAGAGTCCCACACAGGGTTTTTCTTCTGTTTTCGAGTAGGGCTGCTTTTCAGTGGCTTGAATGTCAGGTGAAATCTGAGATCTGATTTTCTCTCTTGGCTGAACTGCATCAGCCATCCTTTGCTTATTTAAAAGGAAACATCAACTTTGCAATTTACTCTCTAAAACTGATTGATGTAGCTCCCCACTGGAGTGGAAAGGTGCCATCTGGTTTCATAATACTGATGGTGAAAGAGGGAATGTTTGTGAATGTGCTGGGAGAGTTCCGGGTGAGCAGGGCTCCACTTGGAGAAGAAGCGCCTTCACCTTCATGGATGTGGTTAAATGCTGGCCCGACCAGGTGTGGATGGGCCAGCACAGGCTCACATGCCTGGAGGATGGGTGGAACCTGTGCACATAGGAAGCCAACTCAAGAAAGAGATGTCAGCATGCGGGGGTTTGCAGGGGGTGGGGTTGGGGGGCGGGATGTAGGAGAAAGGCAGCAGCTGTGAAAGAAATAAGAGAGTCAGGGCATGCATAGTTTTTAAAGGGTTTTTTGGTGGATTTTTGTTTTTTTGACACTGCTTTGTTGTTTGTTTTGTTTGGCTTTTGATCATTACTGGAAGGTGAGAAATTCTTGCCACCGTTGTTAGCCTCACCAAACCAAAACATCCCTCTCTGGGCATTTGAGAGCAGAGTTTCCTTGTGCTGCAACTGAAACAAAGATTCTCTTTCTCAGCTTTGAAAACTCCACAGGCCACTCACTGACTCACCCACTGGCTTCTGGGTAGAACTGAAGGTGCATAACTGGACTGGCTGTGTAGTAATGAAGCATGCACACCCAAATACACACACAGGGAAGCATGTGCCCACACACCAAAACACAATACATACAACCAGATACCCAGGCACACACAGATAAATACATGTATACACAAACAAATATACACATCAAATTCACACACATGGACACAATAAACATATACACATTAAATATATATATACACCCACACACACACAAGAAAACATGTGCCCACATACCTACACACAACCAAACACCCAGGCACACACAGATAAAATACATGTATATGTAAGCACACATATATACCTCAAATACATGCATGGACACAATAAATATATACACATGAAATATATATACCCACACACGCACAGGAAAACATGTGCCCACACACCTACTCACAATACACACAATCAAACACAGACATACACAACAATATACATCCAGATACACACATGCTTGAAATCACACACATATACACATAGTCGAATACATACACATATGACCATATATACACAAAACATACACAAGCACACAAGCACACATTCACAAAATATGCATACAGATTTGTACATGTGCACATGTACACACACGTATGTGTGCATTAGGGAGACTCCCAGCCTTCTGGGGAGAGAGTTCCGGCCACCACAGCCCCTCTCGAGGCATTGTTTGATATCTCCTTTCTCTCCTTTCATGGGATTAAAACACAAGATGCAAATAAATATATGAGTACCTCCCAGAGTCGACCTAGTGTGAAAGGGTGTTTTGTCTCATGAGCCTCTGCCTGTGAGACCAGGGCTGATATTCTAATGTAGCCCCTGAAATGCCACGCAGTGACTCTGCAAAACCTAACCAAGTATTCCAAGACATGCCTGGAACAGGCAGGTGAGATCCTATAAAGATAAATATAACGCTCTTCCTGGCACTGACTGCTTTCACATCTTATCAGATGCCCTGTTGTAGCAACACTCACTCTGTTTTCCCTCCTGCTTCCCCAGAAGATGACTCAACCTGCAGACCCAGAAACCACGGCCCGATTACAGCATTCAGAATGGCTCATGTGGAACGGCTCTCAGCTCCTCTCTGATTGGATCCTGCCTGTCCGGGCTAAACGCAAGTTAACTGATTCCTAAAAATACCCCCTGACGTGAGTCATCCTCTTGCAAGAGCCCTGGGGAATGTTTTCCAAAGAAACGGTGAGGCCCAGAGAGGAGGGGGTTGCTCCCCAGTGAGTCATGTCAGTGGTGAGCAGAGCTGTGTCTCCCCTGTTCCCAGGCTCTGGGCTGGGCCGCCAGGCGATTTGCTGAAATTCAAGCCTGGCAGCAGTTCCAACTCCTCCTCCCACACCCGTTCCCAAAGTGAAATGAACCTGGGCCCAAGGAGAGGTGCAGGTCAACAGGATTCCCTTTCTCTCCATGAAGGACAGCAGGAAAACCAGTGCCCGGGGCCAGCCGTGCAGCTCTGGGCTGGGTCAGGAAGCCTGTTCTTACTGCGTCTCTTTCCCCGATGGCAGCACTGAGGGCTAGGAACCAACTGACCCCCCATCCCATCCAACCGATGAATGGAGAGGGCGCTGGGGCCATAGACCCTGCACTGTTCTTACAGACCCTGAGGTGGGCACAGTCTGTGAAGCCAGGACCCCTCACTGAGCGAAGCAGCTGATTCTCCCAGGGCTTGAGGCTCTGCCCTTGCCAACAACTGCTGCTCCTTGTTAGCAGGTCCTAGAATGCACATGAAATTGAAAACATTCACTCAGAGTGGGTTTTCAGATATAAAAGCATGTCCTGTGGTGGAGAAGAACTTTATAACCTTCCTGAAATGAAGCAGCATGAAAGATCAATGACCTCACAAGGACACTGATGTTCAGATAGTACGAGTGCCTCTGCGTGCTTACTGCTACATCATCTTCACAGTGAGCGTGGAGACAACCCGTGCCTGTGCTCCCCCGCGGGCCCCAAGACCACCCTCAGGGGGCACGTGGAGGGTGCCACAGCTGCTGCGCTCCAAGTCAAGATACAATGCCTCAGCTGGACCACAGACAGGATGGGGATGGAGCTCAGCTGTGTGTGGATGCAGCTGAGGACAGCCAGAACTTCTGAAGCTCACAAGGCAGCCCTCTATGTACAGCTTCCTACTAGGAAATTCGATATTCCTTATAGACCTGGGGGGTCAGTGTCTCAGAATAGGAAAGAAGGGAAAACCAGTTAAACCAACAATCTGAGAAGCCAAGTTATACACAAGGAATCCAGACACCACTACAGTGGGTGTCATATTGCCAGCAGGCCTCCGGGCAAATTGATTTAGTTCATTAAAATTAAGATGAATCAAAAGCAACATTTTCACTTCATTCAAAGTGTCAAACTATCACAAACTCTGCTGCTCTGTGTCCATCCTAGGCAATGCCTCCTTTCTGATGTGGCTGGAGAATGAACTAGTCCCCTTCCAGGACCTTCTGGATGAATGAAGTGTCCCCTATGCCAGGACTTTTTAAAAATTTAGCTTTTATTTTCATAGTAGTTCTTTAAAAATGGGTATTAAAATTCCCTCTGTTTTCTGTCTTTATCGTGTAATTTATTCCTCAGAGCATTCTATAACCTCTGTCCTATCATTAACAGTGTGAAATTAGTACATTAAGAAATCATAAAAATCTGGAATCAGGCTTGGTGAAGTCTGTATTTTTTTAAGAAAAAATATTTACTTTTAATTGAAGAATAATTGCTTTACAATATTGCATTGGTTTCTGCCATACAGCAACATGAATGGGTCATAGGTACACATATGTCCCCTCCTTCCTGAAGCTCCCTCTCACCTCCACCCCTCACCTTCCCACCCCTCTACAGAGTATCCAGTTTGAGTTCCCTGAGTCAGAGCCTGTTGTTTTATTGAGATCTTTCACATTGTGTCCCAGTGATAAATCCAGATTGTGTTTGTGGCAGTGAAGTTCAGACCTGGCATGACATTCACGTGTGACTCGCCTTCCTCCCCTTATTCACTCCATCCTACCCTGGACTTAGGAAGCTTTGCACTGCCCCATCCATCTTCAGCACCTGCACACACCAGTCATCCAGTGCACCCAGCTCGTGTCTCCACCCAGACACAGCTCCCACGAATCACGTCTCACCTTACGGCTCACTTCTTTTCTGTAAGGTCAGAGCCTCTCTCTGAGAACGTCCTTATCATTGCCCACATCTAGCCCAGGCAGCAGGAGCCTTCTCACAGTCAGTAAGAATGTAGTGAGAAAATTCACTTTTCTTTGTGTGTGTGTGTAAGTAGAAGGAGTGGGGTATACTCATATCTGCAAAAATTGGAGAAGTGGTGGTGTTGAGTGTATCAAGAGCTCTATACTTACTGATTTCAGGTTTGATTAGTAATTGGGTGGATTGAACACGTGTGGCTCTAGTATGGCTGCCCTTGGAGTTCAGGTGTGTAGAGAGCGGGCAGCCACTCTTCAATGGATGGCAAATAAGTTTCCACGTGCCTGGAAGTGCTGGCCCCATGAGGGCCCTTGACCATCTCCAGGCTTCACTGAAACACAGACTCTCGTCAGCAGTGCCTGTCCTGGGATAGGCTGGATTCATAGCTTGTGTAGCAGGCTTTGCAATTCCAGTCTTCTACACAAGAGAAGCCAACTGTTAAGCTATTCTTTCCACTTTGTACCTGTCATATCACGGAGTGACCATCCACATCAAATCTTAGGATCATCAATGGACTGAGATCCAATGACCCCACTATTTACACTCCCCTTATCCAAACCCATTCTAATCCATGGCTTCTGAACTTTTATGGGCAGGAATTTACACCATTCAGCTTCTTAAAAGTGTGCTTATAATGGACTGACTTATGGACAGAGGAATGAATAAGATGGATAGATAGGGAACAAAGCAGAGGTGACAGATATGAATGATAAAACCTGGGTGAGGTTACATGCGTGTTCACTGTGCAATGCTTTCAACTTTTTGGTATGTAGGTAGATTTAGCTCATGGTAATAATTAATTATTTGTGGCTAACAATTGCCTAAAAGTACAGTGCTTTTGATTTCATGGATATCATTCGATCTAATACACTATACTGGTTCCACAGGTGCCTTTTTTGCTAGCTTCCACAATTCCATTTTCTCAATATGAAAATAGTCAAATCAATGACACAGTTAACTAGGTCATTATTACCTATTTTAAAGAGCTTTGGAACAAAGTGATGCTTTTTTTTTGGTTTGTTTATTTTACCTTGACTTTTTTATTATATTGGTTTTGTGGGCAATAAAACACAAGTGATTTTCTTCTAAAATACAAATCCAAGATACACCAACATTCTCATTGACATTGTCTCTCGTAGCAGCAAAGCAAGTCAATTAATTTTTATAACCTGGGAGAAGTTTCAGAATCAATGGGAGACACCTAGTAGATATTTGAAGTCCAAGTCTATCGCTAGTGGCTGAACCAAACTTTTAAAAAGTGAGTGTGCTGTGGTAATGACCTGGGGATACAAGGAGTCCTAAAAAGCTGATGAAAGGCATGCAGTCATAGAGTCAGGAGAAAGAAGGAAATGGGTGGTAATATTTTTTTCTCATGTAAATATTAAAGAGTCATGTAAATTTATCCAACTGTTTTTTTTTTGAAAGTGAAGGAAATAAACTCACTAAATTTAGTGGTTCATAGAAAATCTGAGTATTTAAAAATATTTGCAAAGTAACTAAACTGAAACAAACAATGTTAGCCATTTGCTGTCCCTCTCTTGGACTCTGGAAACTTCCTGCGTGTGTCAGGAAGGAAAACAAAAAGAACATCTACATCAGCACAGGAGTGTGGATTAAAAATTGGCCAGTGACTGGAAAGGCAAGTAGAGTCTGGCAACTATGAGGGAGGCTCACACTCAACAATTTCCAGAGCCCTGGCAACATTAGCTGCATGAAAAAAAAATGCCAGGAGAATTTCGGGCCTTTGACTTCTTAACAGAATTCTACACAACAACAGCAGCATGTAATAGGTTATTCTGCACAGCTGGGTGGACCTTGGCCACAGGATGACTCGAGGGCTAAATGTCCAGACCTCACTATCTATTAAAGATGGAACTGATGAGCAAAGGCCCAGATAGCAATTCATGGAAAGCAGAGCAAATGACCAAGGATGACTGAGGGTGGAGAACAGGCATGGGCCTGGGCTCCCAAGCCTGCTGGTTACAGAGATGTGGTGAGGAGTATTGAGTTGATTTCCATTATTTTTGAACAGTTGAAGAAGTGAAAGTCTAGCTCCTTGAAATGCAGAAAGAAATCACAGTGGAGCATTTTACACTCTGCACAGCGCAAGGCACCATCATGGGAGCAGCAGAGTTGTTGGAGTGATGAGAGTGGGAGACGGGTCAGTGAGTGTAGGGGGCCGAGAAGCTGCCAGCTGCCCTCTCCTCTAGGATGCATCTGCCCAGACTCGGCCCCAGCCTGGAAACTGGCAGAACCTGCAGGACTTTCAACAGGACCCCCAAGGCAGCTGCTCTCTGATCCCAGGGTCCCAAGCTTAGTGCTCTGATGTCACTGCTCTGGGGGAGGAGGGGGAAGAGATGAGGAGAGCAAGATGGGCCTTTTGTGTGTTTATCTGAAGGTAACGATTATGTACTGATGCACTTGGCACAGCTGGTGTGGGCGGGGCCAGGGCTGGGCTCAGGGAATAGCTCAGCCACCCATAGTGGTGGGAGCCGGAGCCCCCATCCTCTCTGAGCCAGTCATTCTCCTAGAGAAGGGATGATAATGTCTGGGCTCCCTATGCAGCTGGATTGTCACAGGATTGATGGAGAGAGCATATACAATGCACATGTACTCACGATGTTCCAGACCATTCTCTCTGCACACATCATATCTAAATTTCTAAAATCTAACTGGCAGTTATATGATCCTCCTTACCAGTGAGCCAGCTAAGGCTCCGAGAAGCTGATTTGCCAAAAGGTTTCCAGTCTAATAAAAGGAGTGCATATCTGAACCTGCTCCTGCTGTCAGCACTGAGAGTCCTGGTTTGGGATGGCTTCAGTCCCAAGAAGACGGGGACAGTAGTGACTCTGGTTCTGGCTCCAAATCCTTTTGCTTCTGCACTGTAGCTGGCATCATCAGACCCCAGTCTTAGGTTCTCTCCATTAATATTTTTTCTTTTCCATTTCTACCTTGGGCCATATAACCAACCAATGATAGAAGAGTTGCAAAAATGCTTTGGGACATTTTCCACTAAAATAAATACATCCGTACTTCCTGTAGACTTATGCCAGGACTAGAGCATACAGGGTTACATAACCCTGGTTTTTTTGTTTGTTTGTTTGTTTGTTTGTATTTAAGACAACAGGATCATTTGTTTCCATTTATAAGATAGGGAGAAATGGATACCTACTGCCATACACTTTCATACAGAAAAGATCAAGTAGTAAGAACATTTATTTTTAAAAGCTTGCACTACTAAGAATTGAACTTGTCAGCTGTGTCAAAGCTGAGGTCAGGTGTGTGAATCATCAGGAAGGGACACAAAGGTTAGTGATTATTTAAAGAGATGGCTGCCTAGTCCCCGCCCTTGGGGCACAGGGAGCAGAAACAGTGTGTTCATTTCGCCCTGGAAGTTCCATCACCAGTCAGGAAAGGTCACTCAACCCAGACACGTTCTAAATATTTGCTTTTCGGGTGGACAAGATTACTTAAAATAGAAACTTAGGCAGCTGGAAATTTCAGTGGCCTTAATATTCTCCCCGATTTCTAGCTTCAACCTGTACACACACACAACTTCAAAATATAGTTTTGATAGCTCATGTCCAGGCAAAAGGAGAATAACATCTGTGAAAACACACCAAAGCTTAATGACACAGAGCTTTTATTCCACGGAAAAAAATGTGACTTTGATTCATTCTCAAGCTGGAATATATTTCCGAATTAAAATAAAATTTGCCTTCAGTTTTAGAGGGAGTTCTTATTACGAGAAAAAAAGCTGATCCATAAAGGAAAAAATAAAATTTTTTCCACTACGCATGTGAAAAGTCATCAAACAGTGTAAAAGATATTGGGCAAAATGCTACCAAGTTTAGTGAAAAGCGCCATCTTGGTAACCCAGTGTTGACTGAGAGCAGTGGAGCCTCCTGATGACCTCTGTCCTTCAATGATTTAGTATGTTGACAAACTTAAATAGAATCTTGCTAGCACTTGGAAAATGTAATGTATTTCCTGTGCATTATTATGGGAAAAAATAAACATATATATGAGTACATTCTTAAATAGGAGAATGGGAAATTATGCTATTTCTCTGGCCAGCTTCTCTAGATAGCAAATTGATACGTTTTCAAAGCAAAGGGAGAATTTTAGCACACAACAAGTGCCTCCTCTTTGTCCATTCTCTGAAGTGTTGGTGTCACACAGTATATCATTTGAGTCTCAAAATCATGCCAAATAATGAGTATTGCCACTCTTGCAAGTGAGAAGTCCAAGCCACTTGTCCAACTTTGGGACAAAGATGAATACTTCCTATATCCAGAAATAGTATGACTCATTCAGTCTGTTAGTAATTAAAATGTTACTTCCATTTTTAAAGTTAGATTAATTTTAATAAAACACAGCTTACCTATAAGCATGTTCATAGATTATCACAGCTGGTTCAGGTGAAATTTGTTCTCTTACTGCTTGTTTGCTTTCTAAACTGTGTCATTACTTTTCTTTCTAATCCAAAATAACTTAGTAAATTATTCCCAAACTCTGATAACCTAGTTTTAGCTGCTGGTTTGTTATTATGAATATCATTAAATTATTGCTGAAGAGTGATCTGGTGATCAGACTCCCTAAAATATACAAACAGAAGCATCAGCTTGATTGGCAGATTTGCTTATGGAATTTTTTCCTATTAAATGATTTTAAAAAAACTACCTTTCCCTAAGAATACAGCGTGATAGATCTTCCTCTTACCTAGTAGTTCTGACATGTTATTATTTAGAATTATTGTGGCAAGAAACTATAAGCAAAACCAGTCTGTGGGATCGCGTATTCCTAGAAAGACTCATGAGGAAGGATCAGAGCATGTCTGATCCTGAGGCTGCACATCCCCAGGCCCTTTCTGTCTGTTAGACACACCAGACACAGTTATGTTTTGATACAACTGGACGTTAGGAGATAGAGGCCACACTTTTCCTTCAGTTGTTAGTGGATATTCAAATTCAACTGTTCTACAGAGACCAGGTGTCTGTGGGAGAACTTTGGTGGACAATGAACTCATCTTTCCCTGTTTTCTAGGTTATCAAACACTTAACATGTTTTTCATGCTCCCTCTGAAAAACTTTTAAAGATGTATTGATAATAAGTGGCTGAAAATAAACCATCATTTGTAACTCTCATGGAGACACTATGTGTTCATTTATCAGGAAGGGCAGCTCTGGAACCGAGCTGAGACCACGGACGTGGGGGCGGTGGTCTTCCCGCCACACACTCACCAAGCAGGCAGACGGAGAGAAGTTGTTTGGGGCAAATCCTGGCCTTGATTTCCCTCAAGGACCCTTCTGCCTAGCTGCAGGAATTCATGGTGGACTTCAGAGCCTTCTGGGTCCTCGGAGCAGGGAGCCTGCCGGCAGTCAGTCACAGCTCATGACCCCTGTGATCCCGCAGTGCGGTCACAACTGTTGTGAAGCCAGAAAAGGAAGGGAGTCAGAGGCTGGGTTCTTTGCTTCCCTGGATGGGCTTCTGCAGATCACCCCCCCCCCCCAGACGCACACCAGTACTTCTCACCCTGGCTTCTCTCCATGGCAGCCTCGGCAGCTTGTACAGCATACGGCCCCCATCATTTCTGGTTTAATTGGTATGGGAGATGGCAGTTTTAACAAAGCTCCCCACTGGTGCTAGAATCACAGTGCTGAACTTCTCATCTGGATCCATACACACCTTCAAGAGATAGACCCTCCCATCTTGGGGAAAATGGAGGGAGGAATTTACTGCAGCTCCAGTGTGGCACAAAACAAACAGGCAAACAGACAACAAACCACTAATAACAACAGCTACAAGACAAGAGAAAGAAAATGCCAGCATCAGAGGGGGACGGAGAGGAGTAGGGTGGAGGGGCAGCCTTGCATAAACTCCCCAGCAGTGCTCTCCTGACCTCCTGCAGTGTTCTGTTATTTATTTTCTCATAATCATATACTTTTTGTATGATTATTTAAACAAATCCCAGGGGTATATTTTGTAAATTACTTGAGACAACATTTTATCATACTTTCTCTCACATAGCACAGGACACAATTGCTTAATAAACACATGTTAAATACGCTCATGCTTACAATTAAAAGTATGTGTGTGTGACACTGTTAAATAAAAATAAATCCAGAGTTCAATGTCAGTCAGTTCAGTCGCTCAGTCGTGACTGACTCTGAGACCCCATGAATCACAGCACGCCAGGCCTCCCTGTCCATCACCAACTCCCGGAGTTCACTCAAACTCATGTCCATCGAGTTGGTGATGCCATCCAGCCATCTCATTCTCTGTTGTCCCCTTCTCCTCCCGCCCCCAACCTTTCCCAACATCAGAGTCTTTTCCAATGAGTCAACTCTTTGCATGAGGTGGCCAAAGTATTGGAATTTCAGCTTTAGCATCAGTCCTTCCAATGAACACCCAGGATCGATCTCCTTCAGAATGGACTGGTTGGATCTCCTTGTAGTCCAAGGGACTCTCAAGAGTCTTCTCCAGCACCACAGTTCAAAAGCATCAATTCTTTGGCACTCAGCTTTCTTCACAGTCCAACTCTCACATTCATACATGACCACTGGAAAAACCATAGCCTTGACTAGACAGACCTTTGTTGGCAAAGTAATGTCTCTGCTCTTTAATATGCTATCTAGGTTGGTCATAACTTTCCTTCCAAGGAGTAAGCATCTTTTAATTTCATGGCTACAATCAGCATCCGCAGTGATTTTGGAGCCCCAAAAAATAAAGTCTGACACTGTTTCCACTGTTTCCCCATCTAGTTCCCATGAAGTGATGGGACTAGATGCCATGATCTTTGTTTTCTGAATGCTGAGCTTCAAGCCAACTTTTTCACTCTCCTCTTTCACTTTCATCAAGAGGCTTTTGAGTTCCTCTTCACTTTCTGCCATAAGGGTGGTGTCATCTGCATATCTGAGGTTATTGATATTTCTCCCGGCAATCTTGATTCCAGCTTGTGCTTCTTCTAGCCCAGCATTCCTCATGATGTACTCTGCATATAAGTTAAATAAGCAGGGTGACAATATACAACCTTGAAGCACTCCTTTTCCTATTTGGAACCAGACTTCAGTGTGGAGAGACTTTATTAGAAAAGACAATTGCAGTAGGGAAAACACATCAACCTCAGTGTCTGCAAGAATCACAGAACCCAACAGCGATCAGTGTTCTATGCTAGAGAGGGGAGCAGGGCTACAGGACTCTGGGGGTGGGCCCATGGTGGGGGCCCGCAGACAGCAGGATTGGGGTGCTCTCATGGGAAGCCTTTCTCTGTGTGGTCAGCTGCCGGGAGCCAGCGAGGGAAATCCTACCTGTGGCAAAGGTCAACTGGGGAAGAGGCCTGACGGGCAAAGGCTAATCAGGACTCGAGGAGCCCCCTGGACCTACCTGAGCATCTACCCCAAAGAAAACCGGAATCTGACTGATTTACTATCTTACGCCTCTTACCAAGTCCTCTAATACTTATGGGGGTTTCCCCCCAACCACCTTTCTCTGAAAACATTAATTCAGAACTGTAGTTTAAAAGTTCTCCTCGGCTTAATAGGAGTGTTCCAATCCAAGCCCCTCTGATAGCTTTCTAACTTGCATGACAAGTTTGTCCGGGCTCTTACAACTATGAGTGTGACTGTTTATAGCCTCCCAGCCATGCAAGGACAGAAAGTCTGATATTCTAAAATACAGAAATCTGTTGAAGAAGTTAAAATCATTAGAATAGTACTAAAAGAGATTTCATTGTTGAATCAATGCTTGCTGCAAAGTTTCCTGTATCTGTTGTATCCTTGGAAATATATTAATCACATATAGAGAATATAAGTAGTAGCCTTTGATTTAACCACATCAGATCTTAAGTTAATAAATTCCTTTCTTGTAGCTCACTACACCTGTACCTTATAGGAATGTAACCTTGTCATGTGTATAGCACCTGACTTTAGGAAAATCAACTTAAAAGAATATAAGCCTTTTTCTAGCTAACTAACCTTTGTTAGGAGAGAGGGCCATAAACTGTTAGCAGGCCACCTGGCCAGAAGATGATGTAAACCACCCAAAACTTTTGTATATCACGAGACATACAAAAATGAGCCCTGATCCTGATAAGGGTCAAGACTGCTGACCCCGCGTGATTTTGGCATGACTCTATACCTCTCTTTCTCTGTTTCTTATGCGCATAACTTAGGGTATAAAAGCAGCACTGGAAAATAAAGTTTTGGGCCTTGCTCACTGAAGCTTGGTCTCCCCGTGTCGTTCTTTCTCTTTTTCCATCCTTTTCTCTATTCTCCTTTTTCTGGTTGAGATCCTTGGAGCACTGGGCCCTCTGAGTTTACTTATCTGCCTGGGCTTCTAAGACCCACTCGAGGGGGTGCCCTGGTGGGGTGCCTCAAGTGATTCGAGAGGGCGCCTGCGGCCTACGTAAACAGAGCAAGCCCCGTGCTGGGGTTTTATTGGTTTCCAGCGTAAACCAAGGAATCATCAGCCCCTGTCTCTCTCTCTCTTTCTCTCTCTCTCTCTGACGCCGACGCCGTTCATCCCGAGGATACCCTGGGTCATATCGGGGCTGGACCCCGATAGTCAGCATGAGGACACTATGCTCAGTGAAGCAGGAGGACTGCACCACATGTTTCCTTCCGCTCGTAGGAGGTGCATAGGATAGTTAAACCGAAGACTGGAGTAGTGGTGAGCAGGGGCTGGGGAGAGGAAAGGGAGAGGTATTAATCAGCAGGCATAAATCTTCAGTCCAACAAGATGAAGAGGATGCAGAGATCTGTAGGAGAGGATGGTCTCTAGACTCTATAATACGGGATTGTATGCTTAAAATCTCTCAAAGGGCTGGATCTCATGAAGTGCTCTTACTACAGTTAAAAATGGTATAAAAAAGGAATTGGAGCTTAGGGGGTGCATATCTCATGATCCCTCTTATGGACTGAATAGTTAGTGATCCCCTAAAATTCATGTTGAATTCCTAACCCCCAGGGCCTCAAAATGTCCCTATTTGGAGATATGGGCTGAAGGTATCTGGGACTGCCACCCCAAAATGTGCCCTGACTGTCTTGAGCTGGAGGCACCTGAAGGGCACAGATTCAGGGGATCTTCCCCTGAACCCCCTCATCTGTCAGAACAGGAGCCTCCACAGGAACTTGGGGTCACAGGTCCCCTCCTAGGAGCTTCACCACCATGAGGAATGACTCTTGTCACAGGAGGGCCCTTAAAGGGGGCCCCACCCCCAGACGGATCCTGTCACCAGCTGGCACCCTCCACCCATCGTCTAAGGGTCCCTCACCTTCCCTGGAGACCCTGTGCTCTCCTCAGAGAGGCCCGCAACCCCCATCCCTTCCCCTACTGAGACTGTACAAACTCTCAAATCTCACCACACTTTGGGGTATTTACTCGTTTTTCCCCATGACACCGTGCACGTGATATTAAACTATGCACATTTGTGTGTCTTTTCCCTGTCATCAGTTTACTTTGTGGACCCGGTAGGGGAACCTAAGTGGGTAGAGAGAAAGTCCTCCCCTACACGTCTTCAGAGAGATAATAAAATTAAAGTGAGGACATTGGGGTGAACCTCAATGTGAAATGGTGGTGAAAGATGTACATGGATGTACACAGAGGGGAGACCACGTGAGGACCCAGGAGAAGACAGCCATCTCAAGTCAAGGAGGACAGCCTCAGAGGAGCCCAGCCCTGCTGACCCTCTGACCTGCCTGCTGGCTGCAGACCCGTGAGATGATCAGTGCTGCCTTTGAGGCCCCCCAGTATGCAGTGCTCTGCTGTGAAAGCCCTGGCAGAGTCACACATCGCCACCCCGCAACACCACCTGCACTCCCTGCTGTCCAAGTAGTTGGAAGAGTGATTAGCAGAGTACAAGCCCCTCTGCCCCAGACCCCTGACCTCATGCCTCCCATCTGTTAGGGGAAGCTAGGCAAGATGGCAATGGACTAGGGTCAAAATCACATGTGAGATGAGAACTGGCAAGTGAATTCCATTAAGAATGACCAGAAAACTGTTAAAGGAGGTTGAAAGAGATTTAGCAAATACAGCGGAAAACCATGGAAAAATGGTTTTCACTGGAAAAATTATGTTAATACCCTCCATGATTTGAGACTGAAAAATAAACCATAATAAGTAGCTATCCTAATATATCCAAAAAATGAAAGCATAATGAAAGAGCGTGATTATCTGAGAGCCGCGGCATGTCCTTTAAGGCTGTCTCTCTCCACAGCCCCTTCTCCTAATCCTGGGAGAGCTCGGGGCCATCAAGAGAAGCCCCTGGCATTCCCTAGTCTGAGGCTCTCCGGGAATAGTGAGATTTGGTTGGTTTAGTTTTTGTTTTGTTCAGTTTAATATATGCAGGGTGCGGGCAGGCTCACCCTGGTCTGTTCTCAGGCTCCTCTTATGGTAGTCATGACTCAGAGGTTCTGGAGGGTGCCTGTGGCAGCCTGGGTTGGGTGGGGTGCCAATGTCTGTGCCAGGTAGCCCTCTCCCCTTCTTTTCTTTCCTCCTTGGTTTTCCTCATGCCCGTCATTAACTTCCTGGTTCTCTTCCTCCTCAGAGGCCTCCCCTCCCAGCTCTGTGCACCCACTGACCCTCCTTGATTAGCCTCAACAGGATATTAAATTTACAGTTCAGAGCTCTCTTCCCTGCTGTCTTCACATAGAGAATTGGCTCTAATAATCTTTCGGGTTGTGTTTTTTTGTTGTTGTTTTATCCTCTCTGCATAGTTAGTCAACAGCTTTTGTTCATGCCATTACTAGGTTTTGGAACTCAACTGATTTCTTATCAAACTGGTCAGAGGTTCTTGAGAGAAGAAAGTCTCTGTTCTCCACCTTAACTGTGTTGGCGCATCCTTTAAAGGGCGCAGTCGTGTCTGCTAGGGACATCATAAGATGTTAATGATCTAGACGGCAGAACCCTCCGATGGAGCTTGCGCGTTGATCTTCCTGACACGTTGGTGAGAGGACGTACACGGGTGGAGAATACTGTCAGTGGCTGGCAGGGCGTTGTGCATCCTTGCAGAAGGGAACTCTGCATATCTCTGTTTGTGTTCCTGAGCAGGGCTCTCTGACCTAACTTTATAATAGAATTTCTGCCAAGTTCAACTTGGGAGGGGTGATTTACTATTCTAAGCATAAACGTTAGCCAGTCATGGGGTGAAGCTACGCTTTCATGACAGGCGCCAAGAACATGTTAATAACATGAAGCCTCTCTGTGCGTCTCCACCCATCACAGCCTCCAGAGAGCTGCACTTTGTATCTGGAACCAATTTCACATTAAACATCGCCTGGAACTCTTACCTCTAGATTAGCCAGTTACTTTCTGTTTTTCTAACTACATAAATCCGTTATTATCCAAACGTAACGGCAAAATGAATTCTCCAGTGGTATCTGAGGACTGTTAACTCCTAGAAATATAATTCTGTTCTAGTCAAAATTTAAGCCAAATAGAGTTCACTGTGTTGACAATTAAACAAAGCAGGGAGGGGAGATCTGTAATGGGGCTCTGCTTAAGAACTTTTTATTTTTTATCAAGTTCATGGTTTTAATGGACTGGGGGAATATATAAGGTTCAGGACAACAATGAATTTGTTGACTTTATAATAGGGAAAATTCTTTTGTGAACAAATATATATTAAAAGAATCAGATATTCTTAGTTTTCTGCTTGCTGGTATTTTTTTTTTCAATAGAAAAGAAACTTAGGATATAAGAGGGAGAAAACAGAAAATTTACATTATTCTCTTTCTCTTGAAGAATTTCCTAAGACCAACAGGCAGATAAACACTCATCCTTCTCTGTTCCCCTTTTTAGTTTTTATCTGGTTCTTTATTTTCCCACCACACAAGTTTATTTTTAACCATGGTCTTCCTGCTAACAGTTTGGAATTTAGCTCTTCCCCTTCTGAACATAACGCTTCCCTGGTGGCTCAGATGGTAAAAAAAAAAAAAAAAAAGCCCACCTGCAATTCAGGAGACATGGGTTCTATCCCTGGATCGGGAACATCCCCTGGAGAAAGGAATGGCACCTCATCCTTGTATTCTTGCCTGGAGAATTTCATGGACAGAGGAACCTGGCAGGCTACAGTCCATGGGGTCGAAAAGATTCGGATACAACTGAATGACTGACACTTCACTCACTTCTGGACATAAATGTGGAATCTTGAACATGGTAACTGATTTGTAGGAGAATCTATTGACAGTGGATAAAAGGGAATCTCACGGTAAGAGTGCCCCCTTTGTACACAGATGTCTAATAATCTGCTTCCCAGAGAGCAGCTGCTTTTGCTCTGCAGTTATCAGTCCTCTAGGACTTGAATACGAAATCACAGTCACCAAGCAGCAAGCAGTCCTGGAAGTCTGCTGATGGCTTCCAGGCTGCAACTTAACAAACACATCAAGGGTGAGAAACTCATCTCTCCGGGTAGAGAGTTTTCCCACCTAAGTCCTGTTTGGGGGAATTTCTGCATTCACAGCGAGAAGGTGTCGCTCTCCGTTTCTGTTTACTATCAACCCTAACGTCAGCAGCCAAGACAAACTAAAAGACAGCATTCTCAGAGTAATTTATTTTAAAAGGCCCCAAAGTGTCACCCTACCCCCTGTTATTATTTTGATGCTCTCCTTTTTAAAGCCTTAAACCAACCACCCAGTTTAAAGCTCCTGCTGGAACTCAAACAAACCTCTCGTCTGCTCCCCTACACCACCCCTCCTGTCCTTCAGGCTGGCTGGGGCAGACGCAAGGACCCCTGATGCGCTAGGACTCTTTGACATGGGCTTTGCTGGGCACCCAGGCCCACAACGCACATGGGGCAGCAATGGTGTTCTGTAGCTGGACCCACAGCCACAGCTGAGCACAACTTCACAGACTCACCTCTGTGGGCCCAAGCGGGAGTGGCATGCGTAAGAATCAGCCACTGGAACCTGCTTGGTTCTGTCTCCACAAGTGACCCAGGAACCAGTCTTGCCGCAAGCACCTTTCCCCTTCCAGACCACCCTCCTGCATACTTGTCACTCACTGGCTGCAGGTCTGGACGTTGTCAGCCCAAGGACAGTCTTCGTGCCACAGCGGTGGCCGAGCTCCTCCCCACAGCTGCCCTGGGGATGCTCCTGTACTCAGATCTTCATCCCTTGGCTGCTTGAACATTCCGTTACCAGAGAGGTTATCTGTGCCTTAACAATGTCTCCTCACTGTTAAGGACAGTTCTCTGAGACTTGCTGTTAACAGCAGAACTCACAGGAAAGAGAGGAATCTGCAGATTTCAGTGCGATAACTGCCAATGGAAGTATTTTTATTCCCAAAGCACAGGAGAAGTAACGACAGATCTCAAGAGACAGGTGTTAATATCCCTCAATGAGGCACACAGAGGCTGAGCAACCTGCAGAGATTAAAGTCTCCCCCAGAGAACTACCCACTGCCAAACACCCAAGCGATAAGACAACCAGCTAACAACATCTTCAGGCTCAAAAGGATTTTTAATGTTTCTCATTATGATTGTTTTTGTTTTCATTCTCTCAACTGGAAAATTATTCCCATTGAAAATTTTCAGTCATTACACATAAAAAGATGTTTAACAAGGTCTGTCCAGTACTCAGAAGCTGTGAAAATCTACTTTAGCTCTCAAAACCTCTGTAGCCCCCAGTGGAGTTTTGGCTCTGTCTACTACACTTGCTTTCCAGTAAAAACATAGGAGAAGGGCAATTTCCCATCGGCACTGTGGTGCAGAGCTATAATCTTGGGAAAAAATGAGTAAACACTTTACTGAGCATCAGCATGAAAGAAGACGCACAATTGCCTGGTTGTTTTAATAAAAACATAGGAAATTGGTTGACTGTGTTCGGGTAGATTCGGGTTAATATACCTGCTACACACACACACACACACACACTCTCACACTCTACACATACTACAAAAGCTACATATTTCCAGACTACACTGGCTCTAACCCTCTGATCAGTGGATATAAACTAACTGAATGAAAGTACACTTTAAACTTCATGATAGTCATGGTTAATGCATGTACATACAGTCACTTCCTGTTTATTTGTCGGAGCTGCTGCTACTGCTGCTGCTGCTAAGTCACCCCAGTCGTGTCCGACTCTGTGTGACCCCATAGACGGAAGCCCACCAGGCTCCCCCGTCCGTGGGACTCTCCAGGCAAGAACACTGGAGTGGGTTGACATTTCCTTCTCCAGTGTGTGAAAGTGAAAAGTGAAAGTGAAGTCGCTCAGTCGTGTCCAACCCCCAGCGACCCCACGGACTGCGGCCCACCAGGCTCCTCCATCCATGGGATTTTCTAGGCAATAGTACTGGAGTGGCTTGCCATTGCCTTCTCTGATTTGTCGGAGCTAGTGCAGCTAAAGAGAAGTTAGTACTTCTGACTGTTATTGAGCTTGTTATGAATCAGGCACAGAATTTACCTCTCAGTTTTTTCGTCAACACACACACAAATACTTTAAAGAATATAATTACTGTCTTTGCTTTAGTAGAGGAAAAATGTTAGGCTCAAAGAAGTGAGTAACTTGTCAGGACTGTGTAGATTCA
Organism: Moschus berezovskii; assembly: GCF_049115385.1. Lineage (NCBI taxonomy): Eukaryota > Metazoa > Chordata > Mammalia > Artiodactyla > Moschidae > Moschus > Moschus berezovskii. Next base: position 40,195,630 of record NC_142474.1, on the reverse strand, counting down.
TATAAATACAGATTTTTATTGTACAGGTATAGCCCAATAGAGTATACATTGATGAACGAATGGAATAAGCAGACTAAATTCACATGTTTTATATGGCATAGGATTGACCACATTCTGCCTCGGTTCAGTGACTATCCCAGTTTCCATTTTTATAATTTATCCATCAGTACTTTAGAAAGAAAACGTCTATTGAATAAAGCATATTTCATAGTCAATGTCATTTAAAATGCTACATTGTCTAAATGTTTTACTATAACTACATGTTAATCTTATAGTTTAAAAATATTTCAAAAACTTTTGTTGAGTAATGGACATTAATAGGTCTATTAATTTTACATCTATTACGTAATAAGGTATTTCAGCAATTAACTCATTTTATGGCTGTCTATTTGGAAAATCCTAACTTTGCCACATGATGAAGGTGAAGCGAATATCTTGTCTTTGTGGAAGAATGAGTAACAAACATACTAAAAATGACCAATTCTATGGTGCAATCAGGTGTATCAGATTACCTTTTCAATAATCTATCTAGACAAATGATTACTATTGATTTCATGGGTTGGTTTTATATGCAATGACCAAAGTCAGTTAATGCTTCAGAGCATTCCAATATAATGAAAAAACATGCTCAAGAATAAAGATGAATAAAATTAACGTTTTGTCCCGCTTCATCAGGGACCTTCTTAAATGCAACTGGCTTGTCTTCCTTTCTCTGAGTGCAGACCAATGGAGCATATGGGGATACCAACAGAGTCTCATGCCATTGTCAATATTTTATTCACTGTTGCTTTTTAAAATTTTTTTTATTTATTTTTAACTGATTGATGATTGGTTTGATTTTTGTCATACATCAACATGAATTAACCATAGGTGTACATATATTCCCTCCCTCTCAAACCTTCCTCCCACCTTCTGCCATTCCCACCATTCTAGGTTATTACAGAGCCCCGGTTTGAATTTTTTGAATTTTAGTGAAAAGTTATGAAAATGCTGTGGCAGGTATTCAGTGTTTAGTTTTTTAATGAATAAATGAACCAATGAATATAAAATACTTGAGTTGCTATGAAGCATCAAGGTAAAAGGCTATTTATAAATGGCAAAAATGTAGTTAAATACTTCGTGTACTTGGAAGTTGTTCTATCTAGTCCATTCTACCTTTTTTCAACTATGTTCATGAAATATCTGGAATCAAACATACCATGTTTAGTGCTTTTTACTTGCATTATATATGTTCCCTTCCCTCCCCCCATCATCCTACACTGGCCTGTGTGGGTTGAAGTACCTGTCCTACCTATTCCATGTCTTGTCTTGAGCACTGAATAAATTCAGAGCCATGAAGGAACTCTCGCAACATCACTTATTAATCACAAAATATAGTGTGATCTTAAACAATGGTGATGATAAAGAGCAAAGTTAAAATTGTAGGACTGGAGAAGAGGACTTATAAAAGATAAGGCATTTGAAATGTGATTAAGAAATGACACTGGTAAAGTCAAGGAGACACAATCGTGGAGAATGGTGAGCAATAACATGGGATGTAGTATTATGAGTGATTACGCACCTCAGTGCTGTCTCTCAGTGGGAGGCAGACTGGGGAAACAAGGCAGAGTATTTGGCATTTGATGTGGAAAATCATAGAGAAATGATAATATGATCTAGGCGCTTCCTCAGGTGGTAGTGTGAATGACGGATTAGAGATATCTGACAGAGACAATCAAAGAAAATATGGCCTATGAATAAGAGGGTGAAGGCATGAGTAAATGGGAAAAAAAGGAATTCTAACTTAGGCAAAAAATTATTATTGTGGAACACTGAGAAAAAAAAAACTACTGTAATATCCTGTCTAGTCAATATAATATATAGGACTCATGGGGTACTGGACATGTCTGGACACAGATTGGATGGTTTCCTTTTCTATGGGGAAGTAGAATAAACAGAAGTAGCAGTTACTGGTCACGAAGAGCAGATTCTCCCAGGAGGCAAGTGGTCTGGAAATTCTGTATCTTCCCCAGCAAATACCTCAGTTCATTCACTAGCAAGTGGAAGTGGATTACATTCCTGTTCTAAACTCCTACAAATGACAGCAGCAGTCATTTCACAAAGTAAGTCTTTCTCCTGGGGGATCTTGATTCAGGCTGGTTGTTAGCCTGGTGTGTTCTCCCCCTGGCTTGGGCGCTCCCCTGATTAGCATGGCACTTCACAGCATGTCTTCAGCTTCTGATCACCGTCAGCTCCAGAATAATTGTAGCAGATATTTTTAAAATGCTGTAATTAAAAACTAGTCTTGCACCAGGACCAACCAATAGTCTTTCTGATTGTCCCAACACTTTTCCCTTTTAGATGTTCATCAGTATCGCCATGTAGATTACATACAGAGTGTGTTCACGATTGTGATGTTCAAAGCCTCGAATGTGTATTTCTTGGCAAGGATCGGACACTGGACTGAAGACTTTAAACCCATTGTCTTATAAAATGCAGATATCCACATAAACCCTAGGAGGATACAGATGAGAGAAACTGTTATGTCACACAAAGAAAGAGAAATACTTTATGGTATCACCTATATGTGGAATCTGAAGAATAATGCAAACAAATATATAGCAAAACAAAAATGGACTCACAGATATAGAAAACAAACTGGTGGTTACCAGTGGGGAGAGAGGAGGGAGAGGGAAAAGACAAGAATAGGGAATTAACAGATACAAACTACTGCATATAAAGTAAGATACGAGATATATTGTACAGCATAGAGAATTACAGCTATTGTTTCATAACTTTTAAAAGAGGGCCCTGGAGCATAGTGGGGATTTTCCATTTGTTAAAATGATGAGCTTCTGCACTATGCACAGAACTTGGTCTCTCTTGCTTTTCTTGTGGGACACCTTCTTCTCTAAGAGGGATGGAATGGTTGAAGAACTGGACAAAATGCTGTTGTACAAAAGCTTTAGCCATGGCTCTAAATTTCCAAGAAAGTAGTCAGCAAAAATGAGGCGGTAACATCCACAAAGCCTTCCCCATGCCCCCTCACAGTGTCATTCATCCTTTTGATGCTGTTTTTTTATACCGTACATCATTTCTGCTGTTAGCAATGCCCTGAATTCCAAGTAGATTAGAGAAGTACATTATGTACAGTTTTGCTTTATATACTTGATACATTATTTATACTTTTATTTTCAGAACGTAAATTATTTGCATTTTGTTACACTCTTTCATCTGCACTAAAAATACTTACAGACTGAAGTGTCCTCTCAGGAAGCAAGAGCCTTCTTCAGGGTATAAGGAATGTAAGAACCACTCTATTCCATCCTAGACATCTGTGCAGAAATGTTCTTTTCCCTTAGTGTCATGTCCAAGTCTTTATGACCCCCGTGGATTGTAGCCCACCAGGCTCCTCTGTCTGCAGGATTCTCCAGGCAAGAATACTGAAGTGGGTAGCCTATCGCTTCTCCAGGGAATTTTTCTGAACCAGGGATTGAGTGGGAATCGCCTGCATTGTAGGCAGATTCTTTACTGTTTGAGCCAACAGGGAAGCCCTTTTTCTTACAATGATTAAAAAGCATGCACACTCCTTCAATATGTGCATCTTCAAGATGAAAGATTTTTTAAAATTGTGGTGTAGACAGAATGATCTCTGTTTGTTTCCAAGGCAAACCATTCAATATCACGGTAATCCAAGTCTGTGCCCTGACCAGTAATGCTGAAGAAGCTTAAGTTGAATGGTTCTATGAAGACTTACAAGACCTAAAACTAACACCAAAAAAGATGTCCTTTTCATTATAGGGGACTGGAATGCAAAAGTAGGAAGTCAAGAAACACCTGGAGTAACAGGCAAATTTGGCCTTGGAGTACGGAATGAAGCAGGAAAAGGCTAACAGAATTTTACCAAGAGAACGCACTGGTCATAGCAAACACCCTCTTCCAACAATACAAGAGAAGACTCTACACATAGACATCACCAGATGGTCAACACTGAAATCAGATTGATTATATTCTTTGCAGCCAAAGGTGAAGAAGCTCTATACAGTCATCAAAAACAAGACCAGGAGCTGACTGTGGCTCAGATCATGAACTCCTTATTGCCAAATTCAGACTGAAATTGAAGAAAGTGGAGAAAACCACTAGACCATTCAGGTATGGCCTAAATCAAATCCCTTATGACTATATAGTGGAAGTGAGAAATAGATTTAAGGGACTAGATCTGATAGACAGAGTGCCTGATGAACTATGGATGGAGGTTCATGACATTTTACAGGAAATAGGGATCAAGATCGTCCCCAAGAAAAAGGAATGCAAAAGAACAAAATGACTGTCTGAGGAGGCCTTACAAATAGCTGTGAAAAGAAGAGAAGTGAAAAGCAAAGGAGAAAAGGAAAGATATACTCATTTGAATGCAGAGTTCCAAAGAATAGCAAGGAGAGATAAGAAAGCCTACCTCAGCAATCAATGCAAAGAAATAGAGGAAAACAATAGAATGGAAAAGACTAGAGATCTCTTCAAGAAAATTAGAGATACCAAGGGAACATCTCATGCAAAGATGGGCTCAATAAAGGACAGAAATGGTATGGACCCAATAGAAACAGAAGATATTAAGAAGAGGTGGCAAGAATACACAGAATAAGTATACAAAAAAGAACTTCATGACCCAGATAATCATGATAGTGTGATCACTAACCTAGAGCCAAACATCCTGGAATGTGAAGTCAGGAGGGCCTTAGAAAGCATCACTACTAACAAAGCTAGTGGAGGTGGTCGAATCCCAATTGAGTTATTTCAAATCCTGAAAGATGATGCTGTAAAAGTGCTGCACTCAATATGCCAGCAAATTTGGAAAACTCAGCAGTAGCCACAGGACTGGAAAAGGTCAGTTTTCATTCCAATCCCAAAGAAAGGAAATGCCAAAGAATGCTCAAACTACCACACAAATGCACTCATTTCACATGCTAGTATGCTAGTAAAGTAATGCTAAAAATTCTCCAAGTCAGGCTTCAGCAATACGTGAACCATGAACTTCCAGACATTCAAGCTGATTTTAGAAAAGGCAGAGGAACCAGAAATCAAATTGCCAACATCTGCTGAATCATCGAAAAAGCAAGAGACTTCCAGAAAAACATTTATTTCTGCTTTATTGACTATGCCAAATCCTTTGCCTATGTGGATCACAATAAACTGTGGAAAATTCTGAAAGAGATGGGAATACCAGACCACCTGACCTGCCTCTTGAGAAACCTGTGTGCAGGTCAGGAAGCAACAGTTAGAACTGGACATGGAACAACAGATTGGTTCTAAATAGGAAAAGGAGTATGTCAAGGCTGTATATTGTCACCTGCTTATTGAACTTATATGCAGAGTACATCGTGAGAAACACTGGGCTGGAAGAAGCACAAGCTTCTTCCCAGAATCAAGATTGCCAGGAGAAATATCAATAACCTCAGATATGCAGATGACACCACCCTTATGGCAGAAAGTGAAGAGGAACTCAAAAGCCTCTTGATGAAAGTGAAAGAGGAGAGTGAAAAGGTTGGCTTGAAGCTCAACATTCAGTAAACTAAAATCATGGCATCCAGTCCCGTCACTTCATGGCAAATAGATGGGGAAACAGTGGAAACAGTGGATGATTTTGCTTTGCGGGCTCCAAAATCACTGCAGATGGTGATTGCAGCCATGAAATTAAAAGATGCTTACTCCTTGGAAGGAAAGTTATGACCAATCTAGACAGCATATTAAAAAGCAGAGACATTACTTCATCAACAAATGTCCATTTAATCAAGGCTATGGTTTTTCCAGTAGTCATGTATGGATGTGAGAGTTGGACTATAAAGAAATCTGAGCACCAAAGAATTGATGGTTTTGGACTGTGGTGTTGGAGAAGACTCTTGAGAGTCCCTTGCACTGCAAGGAGATTCAACCAGTCCATCCTAAAGGAGATCAGCCCTGGATGTTCACTGGAAGGACTGATGTTGAAACTCCAATATTTTGGCCACCTGATGCGAAGAGCTGAAAAGACCCTGACGCTGGGAAAGATTGAAGGCAGGAGGAGAAGGCGACGACAGAGGATGAGATGGTTGGATGTCATCACCGACTCAATGGACATGAATTTGAGTCAAGTCCAGGAGCTGGTGATGGACAGGGAGGCCTGTTGTGTTGCGGTTCATGGGGTCCCAAGGAGTCGGACACGACTGAGTGACTGAATTGAACTGAACTGAACCTGTGTTGTCTACAACTCACTGTGAAGACCACACTGAAATTAATAGATTCCAGGAAATCACAGGAGAGTAGAATTAAATTTTAGTCGTTTGCGTCTTCATTACTTGCATACCTATTCTCTCAAGATATGGTCATAAAAACTAAAACACAGGGACAGAGTCAACAGGAAGCAGATCTGATCCTGGTCCTCATGGAACATCTATTGTATCAGTGAAGTTTGTCTTTAACAACAGTCGTAATACAAATTATTCTTTTTAAATAAAAGAGGATAAAAAGTCAGTCTCATGAATTGTCATTTGATGGAGTGGAATCCTGTTACCCATTGAATTATGTCCCCCCAAATGGTACTTTGCAATCCCAGCTCACTATCCCTGGGAATGTGGCCTTATTGGGAAATAGAGGTCACAGAGGCAATCAAGTTGAAGTCATTAGAGTGGGTCCTAAAGCAATATGACCTGTGCTTTTATAAAAAGGGAGATACTACAGAATACAGTGAGACACAGGGGACTTCCTATGACTACGGACGCCAGGACGGATGACCAGTGCTGGAGGTTAGGAAACAGCAAGGGGAGGTCGACCCGGAGTCCCAGAGGAAACACATCCCTACCAACACCTTGATGCTGGATTTCCAGTAACAGAATGTATTTCTGTTCTTTTAAAGTCACCCATTTGTGATTTATTACATCAGACCTAGGAAATAAATACAAACTCTGTCAATGTTACAGGGGCTTTTAGCTTCAGAGACTTTACTTCAGAGAACTCAGAAAGGCATCATGAAAGCAAAGAGAAAAAAGCATCACCCAGTAAAGTTTCCTCCCCAAAATATCATGTAATACACAAACTGCACAACTTCATTCCTGAGACTCTAATCAGGCCAGGCTGAAGACCTACCATCTGTGAATTTTCCCCCATCCTCCCCACCCACATCAGGGAAATCCTCAGGAAAAGAAGATATTTTAAATATGTGGAAAGTCTCACCTGACATCCTTTGGGAACAGCATCTGAAGACGTCAGAATGCAGAATGATTGAATGAAGACCAAGCCATCGATTTAACCCCAACAATTGTCCTGCTAAATAAAAATATCACCAGTTACAGGAGTTGTATCAGTTCAGTGATGCCATCAGACATCTTTGAGAAAGTCAGTGCTATCTTAACGAGATTATAACTTGCACTTACAGAATAATAGCAAAGACACATTTTTATTTTAAAGAATAGGTGAAAGTTGGTCTTTGGGAGAATATCTTGTTTATCTTTAAAATCTTCACACTTAAAACTATTCAGTAAACATAATGAGTTATTTAATAGCCAACTGTTTCTCTTGAACTGAAGGCCAGTATGTGAATGAAAAAAATCATGAGAATTTTGTCTTCTGTCTCCAAAAGCACATGTCTGCATGTGTGCTTAGTCGTGTCCAACTCTTTGCAACCCCATGGACTGTAGCCTGCCAGGCTCCTCTGTCCATGGGATTTCCTAGGCATTCCTAGGTAAATTTCCCAGATGGGTTCTTTACTGCTGAACCATCAGGGAAGCCAGTGTGTTTTCTTTTAGGTATTAAATTGTTCCATTTAAAATAAGCTAAATATAGCTATTCCAAAGACAAAAAAGGCACTGGGCACATTTATTATTGAAATTGTCCCTAAACCAAATCACAGTTGCTGCTACTGTTGTGTTTTATATTCCCAACCACCTGCCCGGTTCTTCCAGCATAAAAGCTCTTTCCAGGAGGGATGTACTGTCTCTTTAACACTTCTTCATTTATTATTTATTAAGTGTAAAATTTAGCAGGGCAACCTGAGCCAAAAAGTGCAATTCATTTGCATGAAAGTAGGTTCCTTTATATCTTTATTCCTTCTAAGAAAATTACAGGAAGCAGGAAAAGAAAAAAGAAAGAAAATCTCTTAGAAACGAAGTAGCTGACACATCACATTTATTAAAGCTGTGAAGCCTTCAAAGTAGATGACTTACAATTTTTCATCCTCAACAGTGGTTTTTGCCAGAATGCTGCTAGACATGGGAAGGATGATTAACAGAGCAGACGCTCACGTTTAATGGCCGCGTGCTACTAATTCATCCCCAAATAAATTCAGATTTGCTAGCAAGAGGAAAGAACTCAACAAAACGACATTGTTCAAGACATTTTTCTAAAATCATCCATTTTCAGTGTAAGTCCAAAAGTTCAGAGGAAGACTAAATAATTCCCCAAAGGTCTCCAGGTATAAAGGCTGACATACTGTAATAAAGATATAAACGTTTTGCCATCAGCCTACAACACTTTCTAATATAGGACTGCATCCTCATCCAAACTGATACAATAGATGAGCTAAAGCAAGTGAAAAATAGTATTAAGTGTATAATTACTTGTTTTAGTAGGTGGGTCATAATTTGTAGTTAAAAAGGAGAAAAGAGGAAAATCATGTAAGCTTCAGCAATCGTGTTAATGTGCAACCGTTGAAATACTACAGGAGCTGGACAGCCGATAGCCTGCTCTAGAACACAGATGTGGTAACAGGACAGATATTCTAATGTTCACGCAGAGAATGGATCCATTGACCTTCAGTTCAGTTCAGTTCAGTCGCTCAGTCGTGTCCGACTCTCCGCGACCCCATGAATCACAGCACGCCAGGCCTCCCTGTCCATCACCAACTCCCGGAGTACACTCAAACTCATGTCCACAGAGTCGGTGATGCCATCCAGCCATCTCATTCTCCGTCGTCCCCTTCTCCTCCCACCCCCAACCTTTCCCAGCATCACAGTCTTTTCCAGTGAGTCAACTCGTCGCATGAGGTGGCCAAAGTATTGCAGTTTCAGCTTTAGGGGAAAGCATTTAATCACAGTGTTTGGCAAACGAGGGAACTGTAAGGTCAGCTCTAGATGAAGCAAGTCAGCAGCATGGTTTGGTGAATGTCCTGACATGTGACTACAGCTTGTTTTCAAACCATGTAGTCTCACACCTTAGGACATTCAAGATATCCAGCTTGTGAGAACAAATGTTTGCTTTAAAAACTCATAGACAGAAGAAATATCATCAAAATAATAGGCTTTAGGTAGATGTGGAAGAGTCCTAGAGTAAATTTAATTTTAAATTAGATCACTTTTAACAAAGATTGAGTAACAGGAATCAAATTTACCCTCCTTTATGAAGCAACTAAAAACTAACCAGAATATATGACTAACAGACATTTGGAATATTTTCAAATCATAAATCTGATAAGGGCTTACTATCCAAAATACATGAAGTCCCAAAACTCAACCACCAAAAAACAACTTAATTAAAAAATCGGCAAAGGACTTGAATAGACATTTCTCCAAAGAAGATATATAAATGGCCAATAAGTATATGAATAAATGCTTTGGGGAAATTCAAATGACAACCATAACAGAGTACCACTGCATATCCACTAGGATGGCTACTATCTAAACACATACACTCACACACACACACACACACTACAAGTGTTGATGGGGATGTCAAAATTTGGATCTCTTCTACACTGTTGGTGTGAATGTTATTTGGTGCAGCATTTGTGAAAACAGTATGAAGCTTCCCCAAAATGCTACGGATAGAATTAACACATGGTCCAAAAATTCTACTTCTGAATATATCCTCCCAAACAACTGAAATCAGTGTCTTGAAGAGATATTTATACATCCAGGTTCACACACCATTTTTCACAATAATTAAACCCTGGAAGAAATCCAAGTGTCCATCATCAATGAAAAGATAAACAAATGTGGTCTATCTGTACAATGGAATAATATTCAAACTTAAACAGGAAGGAAATTCTCACGTCTGCTACAACATGAATGAACTTTGAGGACATCACACTAAGTGAAATAAGCCAGTCACAGGGGGACAAATACTGTATGAAATCACTTATGTGAGGTACTTAGAGTTGTCACAATCATCGGGAGAGAAGACAGGATGGAGGCTTCCGGAAGCTGTGGGGAGGGAGGAATGGGAGTCATTGGTTTTTAGTGGTAATTGAAGTTCAGTTTAACAAGATGAAAACAGCCATCGAGATGGTGGAGGTGCTGGTTGTACAATGATGTGAATGCACTGATATTACTGAAATATGCACTCAGAAATGGATAGGGTGGCAAATTTTGGTATGCATGTCTAACCAAAATAAAAAAAAAGGAATAAATCAACTGTATTTGTGTATACTAGGAGGAAACCACCAAAAATCAAAACTTAAAAACTATACCACTACAATAGAATAAAAAATATCAAACACTTAGAGATACATCTAATAAAATATATACAAGTCTGGTACCCTGAAACAAATTAAAGAAGACCTAAATAAATGAGGAGATACACTGCGTTCACAGACTGGAAGATTCAGTAGTGTTGAGATATCAGCCTTCCATGAATTTATCTGTAAATTCAATGCAACCGCAACCGAAATCCTTGCAGACATTTTTTTTGAGAAACTGACAAGCTGATTCTAAAATTCATGTGAAATTGCAAAGACCTAGAAGAGTCAAAACAACTTTGAAAAAGAAAAATGAAGGACTTACATTACCAGACTTCAAAAATCACTCTACAGCTATGTAATTAAGACAGTGGTTTTGGCATCAAGTAGTAGATCAATAAATTAGAGTGCAGGATCCAAAAGAGATGCACACATTTACAGTCAACTGAATTCTGACAAATGACAATTCAGCCTGGAAAAGATGATCTTTTTAATAAGGGGTGTTATAGCAACTAGATCTTCATACAGGAAAGAAAAGAAAGAAAAAAAAAAACTAGTCAAGGATTAATTCAAAATGCATCATAGATCTAAGCATGAAGTTAAAACTATAAAATACCTGCACTATAAGAAAGAGTTCATGTGTTTTCTCGGCTTAGGCAAAGATTTCTTAGCTATGAGGTAAATGTATGATCCAGATGGGCATGGTGGGGCAGTGGGGGAAGAGCCCGGGAGACACAGTGTTGCTAACACAAAGTGTTTTGCCACAGAGAAGAGGCCACTTTCAGTTGGAGCGAGTGGAGCCTGGAGAGGGTTTTGTCTGCTTTTAAGACTGGAGATATAACAGTATTAGACACGCTTCCAAAAGAAATGGGAAAATGGATGCAGAAATGAGGATAACTTGAGTGGAGCAGTCATCATGAATAGCTGAGAGAAGATTATCACAGGAGAGAAGGGCCTGACAGCTGGTGGGATCGCTCTGGGTGATCTTGTAGCAGATGGGAGGGCAGACAGCACAGAATCCTAGCAGGGGGTCCATGTGGTCAGAGCCTCTGCATATCCCACTGTGGAGGCTTCATTTTCTTCTGTCTTTTTGTTTCTTGAACTAGGAAAAGTGACATTAAGTTGGAACAGGAAAGGAGGTGTTCTGTGTTTGTGTGTAGAGAAAAGGTACACAGTGGTTGTCCGTGAGAGTGGGGATTTCAACTGGCTCAGGAAACAGGAAGGTGTTGATGCCACCACAGGCACACTCATGCTTGTGACCGTGACTTTCAAGGGAGACATCAAGGCTGTGAAGTTTTCTCCAGCCATGTTCAGATGCAGTGGTGCCAGTGTGGAGTGACTGGAGGGCAGGGTGATCTTCACCAAGTGGAGAACTGCTGAGAGCTGGAGTTGTGTGAGGGAGCAATTCCAAGGACAAGGCAAGGGAAGGAAGGAAGGATGGGGTGAGGGAGGAGGGGAGACCACAAAGCAGGAAGAGAAAGGGAGTGAGGTCTATGGGGGCCGATGAGTTACTCTTGCCATGGAAATTCAAGAGTAGATGAGCTGAAAAGAAGGAAGCTGCAGCCAAAACTGGGATGCTCAGAATCAGTCAGTCAGTCAATTCAGTCACTCAGCCATGTCCGACTCTTTGTGACCCCATGAATTGCAGCACGCCAGACCTCCCTATCCGTCACCAACTCCTGGAGTTCACTCAAACTCATGTCCATCGAATCAGTGATGCCATCCAGCCATCTCATCCTCTGTCGTCCCCTTCTCCTCCTGCCCCCAATCCCTCCCAGCATCAGAGTCTTTTCCAATGAGTCAACTCTTTGCATGAGGTGGCCAAAGTATTGGAGTTTCATCTTTAGCATCAGTCCTTCCAATGCTCAGAATAAAGGTTATCAAAGGGCTGTGGTCGTTGGTAATGACAAAGTCCATGATAGGAACTCAGAGGTGAGCACTGGGTAGGCTGAAAATAATATCTCTGAGGAGTTTCAAAAACAAGAAGCCAAAACTTCTCATTTATTTCTATGTGTATGGATATTAGTAATAATTAGAATGGTACTGAAGCTAGTGATCAGGAGCCAGAATCTAAAAATATAGAGATTTGAGGAGGAGTGATCAACAAGCTGGTGGTGGTAGGAGGTAGATGATTATTCCACTTAGTGGTGTGTGCATAGTGGCTGTCTTGTCTAAGGAAAACTGGGGCTAGCATAGAGAATATTACAGACAAAAAAGTATCTTTGTGAATTTGCATTCTAATTTGATTTTGAAAAGTTAGTAAACAAGTAAGTGTCAAATAACCATTTTCTTTTATGCATTAACAATTGTTTACCTCATGGGTTTAAGACATGAGGTCAATATATAATCTGATAAAATAATTAATGGAAACAGAGGTTGTTGAAATGCCACAAAGGCAGCATGGACTCTGACATGATAATCTGTTTGGGGGGTTACAATATACTGTATTAATTCATGATCAAAAAGCAGGGCCTGAGTCTAGTTTCATTGTACTAAACAACTCACATTTAGAAGAAAATTTCTCACCACCAAGAACTGGCTCAATTAGCATCCACAGTGATTTTGGAGCCCAAAAAAATAAAGTCTGACACTGTTTCCACTGTTTCCCCATCTATTTCCCATGAAGTAATGGGACCAGATGCCATGATCTTTGTTCTCTGAATGTTGAGCTTTAAGCCAACTTTTTCACTCTCCTCTTTCACTTTCAACAAGAGGTTTTTTAGGTCCTCTTCACTTTCTGCCATAAGGGTGGTGTCATCTGCATATCTGAGGTTATTGATATTTCTCCCGGCAATCTTGATTCCAGCCTGTGCTTCTTCCAGCCCAGAGTTCCTCATGATGTACTCTGCATATAAGCTAAATAAGCAGGGTGACAATATACAACCTTGATGTACTCCTTTTCCTGTTTGGAACCAGTCTGTTGTTCCATGTCCAGTTCTAACTGTTGCTTCCTGACCTGCATACAGGTTTCTCAAGAGGCAGGTCAGGTGGTCTGGTATTCCCACCTCTTTCAGAATGTTCCACAGTTTATTGTGATCCACACAGTCAAAGGCTTTGGCATAGTCAATGAAGCAGAAATAGATGTTTTTCTGGAACTCTCTTGCTTTCTCCATGATCCAGCAGATGTTGACAATTTGATCTCTGGTGCCTCTGCCTTTTCTAAAACCTGCTTGAATATCTGGAAGTTCACAGTTCATATATTGCTGAAGCCTGGCTTGGAGAATTTTGAGCATGACTTTACTAGTATGTGAGATGCGTGCAATTGTGTGGTAGTTTGAGCATTCTTTGGCATTGCCTTTCTTTGGGATTGGAATGAAGACTGACTTTTTCCAGTCCTGTGGCCACTGCTGAGTTTTCCAAATTTGCTGGCATATTGAGTGCAGCACTTTAACAGCATCATCTTTCAGGATTTGAAATAGCTCAACTGGAATTCCATCACCTCCACTAGCTTTGTTCCTAGTGATGCTTTCTAAGGCCCACTTGACTTCACATTCCAAGATGTCTGGCTCTAGGTGAGTGATCACACCATCATGATTATCTTGGTCGTGAAGATCTTTTTTGTACAGTTCTTCTGTTCTTCTATGTATTCTTGTAGAAGCGTGGCTGAGAGGAGCTACCCCTTGCCCGAGGTCAGGGGCGGCAGCCGAGAGGACCAACTCCACGTCCAAGAGGCTGCAGCAGCGTGGGCACAGGAGGGCTGAAAGGAGCCACTCCACGTTCAAGGTCAGGAGGGGCGGCCGTGAGGAGATACCCCTCGTCCAAGGTAAGGTGCAGCGGCTGCGCTTTGCTGGAGTGGCTGTGAAGAGATACACCACTACTAAGGTAAGAGAAACCCAAATAAGACGGTAGGTATTGCGAGAGGGCATCAGAGGGCAGACACACTGAAATCATAATCACAGAAAACTAGTCGAACTGATCACACGGACCACAGCCCTGTCTAACTCAGTGAAACTAAGCCATGCCGTGTGGGGCCACCCAAGATGGGCGGGTCATGGTGGAGAAGTCTGATAGAATGTGGTCCACTGGACACGGGAATGGCAAACCACTTCAGTACACTTGCCTTGAGAACCTCATGAACAGTATGAAAAGGCAAAATGATAGGATACTGAATGAGGAATTCCCCAGGTCGGTAGGTGCCCAGGATGCTACTGGAGATCAGTGGAGAAATAACTCCAGAAAGGATGAAGAGATGGAGCCAAAGCAAAAACAATACCCAGTTGTGGATGTGACTGGTGATAGAAGCAAGGTCCAATGCTGTAAAGAGCAATATTGCATAGGAACCCGGAATGTTAGGTCCATGAATCAAGGCAAATTGGAAGTGGTCAAACAGGAGATGGCAAGAATGAACATTGACATTCTAGGAATCAGTGAACTAAAATGGACTGGAATGGGTGAATTTAACTCAGATGACCATTGTATCTACTACTGTGGGCAGGAATCCCTTAGAAAGTCCAATGCTGTAAAGAGCAATATTGCATAGGAACCTGGAATGTTAGGTCCATGAATCAAGGCAAATTGGAAGTGGTCAAACAGGAGATGGCAAGAATGAACATCGACATTCTAGGAATCAGTGAACTAAAATGGACTGGAATGGGTGAATTTAACTCAGATGACCATTGTATCTACTACTGTGGGCAGGAATCCCAAGGCAAATTGGAAGTGGTCAAACAGGAGATGGCAAGAATGAACATCGACATTCTAGGAATCAGTGAACTAAAATGGACTGGAATGGGTGAATTTAACTCAGATGACCATTGTATCTACTACTGTGGGCAGGAATCCCATGAGTATCCATCATGGTCAACAAAAGAATCTGAAATGCAGTACTTGGATGCAATCTCAAAAATGTCAGAATGATCTCTGTTTGTTTCCAAGGCAAACCATTCAATATTACAGTAATCCAAGCCTTTGCCCCAACCAGTAATGCTGAAGAAGCCGAAGTTGAACGGTTCTATGAAGACCTACAAGACCTTTTAGAACTAACACCCAAAAAAGATGTCCTTTTCATTATAGGGGACTAGAATGCAAAAGTAGGAAGTCAAGAAACACCTTGAGTAACTGGCAAATTTGGCCTTGGAGCATGGAATGAAGCAGGGCAAAGGCTAATAGAGTTTTGCCAAGAGAACGCACTGGTCATAGCAAACACCCTCTTTAAACAACACAAGAGAAGACTCTACACATGGACATTACCAGTTGGTCAATACCGAAATCAGATTGATTATATTCTTTGCAGCCAAAGATGGAGAAGCTCTCTACAATCAGCAAAAACAAGACCAGGAGCTGACTGTGGCTCAGATCATGAACTGCTTATTGCCAAATTCAGACTGAAATTGAAGAAAGAGGAGAAAACCACTAGACCATTCAGGTATGACCTAAATCAAATCCATTATGACTATACAGGGGAACTGAGAAATAGATTTAAGGGACTAGATCAGATAGATAGAGTGCCTGATGAACTCTGGACGGAGGTTCGTGACATTGTACAAGAGACAGGGACCAAGACCATCCCCATGGAAAAGAAATGCAAAAAAGCAAAATGGCTGTCTGAGGAGGCCTTACAAATAGCTGTGAAAAGAAGAGAAGCAAAAAGCAAAGGAGAAAAGGAAAGATATAAGCATCTGAATGCAGAGTTCCAAAGAATAGCAAGGAGAGATAAGAAAGCTCTCCTCAGCGATCAATGCAAAGAAATAGAGGAAAACAACAGAATAGGAAGACAAGAGATCTCTTCAAGAAAATTAGAGATACCAAGGGAACATTTCATGCAAAGATGGGCTCGATAAAGGACAGAAATGGTATGGACCTAACAGAAGCAGAAGATATTAAGAAGAAGTGGCAAGAATTTACTGCTTGGACAACTATAAAATGTACTTTAACTACTGAAAAGGACTCAATGTCCAAATAGTTTAAAATTTATTTTATAAGCTACAAGGCATTCTCTTCTACAGTGATTATAAAAACTGTCTTTAGAAGATTGATTGGAAGAGTAAAATACATTCCTCTTTTCTCTACCATATTCGTCTTCATAATTTTTATAAGATATACTATTATTTTCTTCACTGTCTTTTCCATATTAGTTTTATTACGGATAGTATAACTTTATAGTGTTTCCTCATTAAGAGAATTTGATGTGGCACAGTTGATATGTCTTTATTTCATCCTTCAGTTCAGTTCAGTTCAGTCGCTCAGTCGTGACCGACTCTTTGAGACCCCATGAATCACAGCACGCCAGGCCTCCCTATCCATCACCAACTCCCGGAGTTCACTCAAACTCATGTCTATCGAGTTGGTGATGCCACCCAGCCATCTCATTCTCTGTCGTCCCCTTTTCATGTATAAAATGTGAAACCTTCCTTAAATGGAGCTTTTGTTTTGTCTTTTAGAGAAATTCATGTCTAAGTAAGTCAAATTCAATACAATTCTTAAAGGTTATTTTGTTTTCTACTATAAATTTCAATACATGAAATACTTCTAAAGAGATTTGAATTCTAATTTAACCAAGTCTCTATTAACCTATTTTGTATTATTTTTTAATTGAAATATCTAATTTTAACATTATAACTGAGAAAGTTATAATGATTTACTAAAGTAATGTTCCAAAGGATCATCCCTTAATATTTACTTTATTTTCATCTGTTTTCCTACTTAATTATGTTAAAGTTCTTAAAATTGTACCTGTACATACAACTTACAGTTTTCACAAGCATTATTATAAGAACATGTTTTCATATGGCAATATTAAATACATGTTTTTACTTCAAGGGTGAATGCAGTCTTTGTATTAATATAAAATCCACGTGGAAAATTTTGCCCTAGAGTTTAAAGCTACATTTGACAGTCAATATTCAAATAATATTTTCAGATTTTAGGAGAATAAGCCATAACTTCAGCATTCTGTTAGTTCTATAAACATATTTTATTTATAATTGAATGTGAAATATGTCTGTTACAAGCACCTACACTTTCATACACATAAGGCTAACATTTATGCAATGCCTGGGCATCTATTCAGCATTACCAGGACTAGCCATTTCAACTTTTTAACAGTCTCTGGTTTGATGGCCATAATCTATATCAACCAGTTGTTTAACATTTTAATAGCATCCCATAGATGCATAAGGGAGAAGGCAATGGCAAGCCACTCCAGTACTCTTGCCTAGAAAATCCCATGGATGGAGGAGCCTGGTGGGCTGCAGTCCATGGGGTCGCTAAAGGTCGGACACGACTGAGCGACTTCACTTTCCCTTTTCACTTTCACGCATTGGAGAAGGAAATGGCAACCCACTCCAGTGTTCTTGCCTGGAGAATCCCAGGGACGGGGGAGCCTGGTGGGCTTCCGTCTATGGGGTCACACAGAGTCGACACGACTGAAGTGACTTAGCAGCAGCAGCAGCAGCAGATGCATAAGGCTTCCCTGACGGCTCAGCAGGTAAAGAATCCACTTGCAATGCAGGAGCTGCTGGAGATGTGGGTTTGATCCTTAGGTTGGTAAGATCCCTTGAAGAAGGGAATGGCTATCTACTCCAGTATTCTTGCCTGAAAAAAAAATCCATGGACAGAGGAAGCCTGGTGGGTCACAGTCCAAAGGGTTGCAAAGAGTTGGGCACAACTGAGCACACACATACACACAGATACATACACATACACACTCACATACAAAACTAAATGATTTCTGGATTTTGTTTTGAAAATGGCAAACAAAGGTTTTCATTGGCAGCCATATACAGAACGGCTTGCCATAAAAAATAAAACAGATTTTTAGCTCTTGATTTAGAATTCATTGTGTAAAATGACCCAAAATTGGGCATCCCATTCTGCGATTCTGTGAATGCAAGTGTTCATTGAAACTCGGAGAGATTAGAGCAAAGCAGGCAATCTGTCCAAGATGAAAGGGCCACCACCAGTCCATCTGGAGGCTGGATGTGACGGGCATTCTGTGGGAGTTCACCATCCAAAGTGTCCACAAGGTGAAGACACTCGATCACATCAGACAGAGTAAGTGAACAAGGGAAAGTCACCTTGTTTTGTTTTCATGTTTCTACTCCAGAACTGATGAGGCTGATAAGAACATGATAAATAGCCTGAAGTGTTTCAATAACCTGCCATAATCTAAAGGTTTATGCACAGACTTATGAATGAATCATTTGCACAACCACTTAACTCATGAAAACAGTGATAGTGCAGAATCAGTGCCTCTTTGAGGACATAGTGAACCAGGGAACACCTTTCTCTGATGAACTGATCATTGAAATAATCCAGGGGCAAGCCATGGACAGCTTGGAAATGCTTTGTTCAAGGGAGGCTTGGAATGTCAGAGAAAATTTGCTTTAATTCGTCATTTGTTCTGTAGATGCATCTCCAAAAGAAGCAATTTCAAGGTTTTCTTTTAGACTCTCTGTTTTCCTGGCTAGATTTTGTAAGATAACCTTCCCAAACATTTTGAAACAAAAGTCATATTTTTAAAGTGGTGTTAACATTTTAGTTGGAGAAGGCAATGGCAACCCACTCCAGTACTCTTACCTGGAAAATCCCGTGGACTGAGGAGTCTAGTAGGCTGCAGTTCATGGGGTCGCTTAGAGTTGGACACGACTGAGCAACTTCACTTTCACTTTTCACTTTCATGCATTGGAGAAGGAAATGGCAACCCACTCCAGTGTTCTTGCCTGGAGAATCCCAGGGACGGGGGAGCCTGGTGGGCTGCCGTCTCTGGGGTCGCACAGAGTTGGACACGACTGAAGTGACTTAGCAGCAGCAGCAACATTTTAGTTTGGTAGTTTCCTTTCAGAAAAGAAAAATAAAGATCGTTAGGAAATTAATGTCTCCTAAGTTGGTGATGGACAGGGAGGCCTGGCGTGCTGTGATTCATGGGGTCACAAAAAGTTGGACATGACTGAGTGACTGAACTGAACTGAACTGAAAGGAGATCAAACCAGTCCATCCTAAAGGAAATCAACCATGAATATTCATTGGAATGGTTGATGCTGAAGCTGAAGTTCCAATAC
Source organism: Moschus berezovskii (assembly GCF_049115385.1). NCBI lineage: Eukaryota > Metazoa > Chordata > Mammalia > Artiodactyla > Moschidae > Moschus > Moschus berezovskii. The sequence goes on along the minus strand of NC_142474.1, from coordinate 40,176,232 downwards.
TTTGGTCACCTGATGTGAAGAGCCGACAATTTGGAAAAGACCTTGATGCTGGGGAAGACTGAGGGCAGGAGGTGAAGCGGGGAACAAAGGATAAGATAGTTGGATGGCATCACTGACTCAATGAGCGTGAGTTGGAGGAAGCTCCAGGAGTTAGTAAAGGATAGGGAGTCCTAGCTGCATAGGGTCACAAAGAGTCAGACACGACTGAGTGACTGAACAACACAGACAAGAACAGTTAGTTGTACTTTCAGAAGTTAACTCTTTCACTTTCTGTTAGTATTTTGGCTTCCATAGCTAACTGTCTCCCTTTCCTTCATAGTCTCAGGTCATATTCCTGGGAGAGAGAATTCAGTGTCTCTTTATTCCCTAGAAGTTACATTCAGACCAACCTTGGACCAGGTGCACATCCATAATCCCAGAACCACGTGTGAATAGGTTGTGTAGCAATTGTGACTGTTGGGCTTCACTTCCAGTAGAGCCATGCAGGTTCCTAGGACAGGAAGAAACCATGTCCCCATTTGTTGTAGAAAGATATTTACAAAGATTTACTGAATACTGAAATCTCAGGGGAAGAGTGCAGATTCTTGTTTATTGTATTTAAGCAACAGGTACATGCACGTGATCTGGAGATGTTTGATGTTGTCGGTCACCTGTGGCGGTGATGGCCGGGCAGCCAAGCAAGCTCGTCGGAAATGCAGTCATTTGATACATGTGCTAAGACCCAGGAATGGGGTCATCCCAGGCTTTCTCCATGTTAGACCCTGATAAGAAAGACCGTCTTTTCAACACACTTAGGAGGAAAAGTGGAAAAAGGAAAGAAAGCATTTGAAAAGGCAGTATCTGCACTTTGCTTGTTAAATACAAATGTCATCTCACTGTAACTCTAAGCCCCAGCCTGTTGTTAGAGGATGCTTACACTTCATGGAGCTGGATTATCGTGATCTACGGAGACCTGGTTCCCACAGGAGAGGGGTGGTGGCTGCAGTCCCTTCTGTTGTGGGGATCCCACTCCTCACATCTGGCGGGTCCCCTCTCCTGTCAGAGAGAGGCGTGGGGAGAACTCTTCATACACATGCTCAGATTGAGAACAGTGGTCTGATCCACAGTGGGAAAGCAGGGATCAGAGGCACATGAGGGTGTTCAGACCTCCTGGGAGAAGGCTGCAGGGAGCAAAGTCCAGCCTGGCTGGATTTGCCCTGAGAGATGAGAGGTGCGCCCAAACAACTCAGGGCAGCATCTCAGAATCCTGTGGGTTTCCTGATGGCGAAGCAGCCTTCACTGCAGACTCAGGAGGGGAGATCCGGGACTGCCCTCAGGCGGGCATGGAGGGTGACCCCCCTCACACGCGGGGAGCCCTGTTTCCTTTTTCTTTCCTGCTCTTCACACTCCCACTCTCTCTGTAACACTGGTGACCTCTTCTCACAACCCTGAGTGGATGCCAGGTGTAAGATCCTCTACCCCAACTGTTGAATTGAGTACTGGGAGTCGGGGAGGGATGAGAGGAAACCCTGCTCTGTGTTTATAAGGAAAGAGCTCCAAGACTAGCCAAGGCATAAATAAAACCATTGTTGTTTTTGTTCAGTTTCTAAGTGGTGTCTGACTCTTTGACACCCCATGGACTATAGTAGACTAAGCTTCCCTGTCCTTCACGATCTCCCAGAGTTTGCTCAAACTCATGTCCATTGAGTCGGTGATAATACTTTATAATCCTGAAAAAAATCTGTACCCTTTCCAATTCTAAGAGGTTTTGAGTCAGTTTACAAGTTATAATGCAATGCAAAATGGTTAAATGTGTAATTTGGAGAGTTTAAAGAGTTGAGGAATCCTCTGAAGTAGCTAAAGAATAAGAATCCCAAACACAACAATCACACCTTCAATTTCACTTGAAGATTTTTGGTAGCTAAGAAAAAAGAGGAATATGTCCAGTCCACAAGTTTTCTAACAAGAGAAAATGCCATCATGATTTGCAGAGGGACTTGCCCTCTTCTGGAATTACACTTAAGCAAGAAATTATGACATGGACCCAAGGACACTGTCACAGAAATCAGAGGTGATACTTGGGCCATCACCCCCACAGCTCCATGCTCAGTTGAATCCCACACTTGCCTTGGACCAAAATAACCCACATAATTGATGTGCGCACATTAGCATCTCAAAGGCTTCATTTCTTTGTCATCATAAACGTAGCACCTGTGAGACTTTAGTGTTTATTAACAGGTGTTCACAGTGAAATTTTCATTAATAGATTAGTGGTAATGATACAGAGATAACTGAGTTTCCATTCACACCTGTTTTGATGGGGAGACGTTTGAATGGCTCCCTTAATGCCTATGAGGGAGCCCAGAGCAGGATCATTCCAGAAGAGGACAAAGGCTTCCGGCAGCCTTCTTATCAGAGGAACTTTTACAACTTCACTTTTTTCTTTTTTACCATGTTAATGGAAGGTGGTTGCTCTGTGTTTAGTTATTCCCATTAAATCAATGGTAATCTTTTAGATGTCATATGTTTACTAGAAAGTTCGTGTTTACCTCCAAGAAATGGGCTGGGGGAGAAGAAAATGTGAAAAATGGAATGGGAAAGGCTGACAGTGTTTTAGGTTCATTAATCCTGAATAGAAGGGGGAAATTGTGGAACAGAAAGACGTCTCTAGGTTTTCAGAAAATTGATGTGTGTTCTGAAGCTGCAGTTTGAGAAGTTAAGCATATTCTGTTAGCCCTGGGGCCACTTGAATATCTTGCCTGATGTCAGAACACTGGTGCTGGGAGAAGGGCCACCCCACCTGTGTGCTCTGTGGACCTACAGTGGACCTTCCTGGCTTCTCTATCTTAATGGTGATGATGCTACTTTCTTGTGGAAAGTCTTTCCCTGGTGAAAACACCTTGGGGTGAGCATCAGTTTCCCTCCTAGACAGTATAGACCTAGAAGCCCCCAGCATCAGCCCAACACTGGCTGGGACTCAGGGCCAGAGCCACTGACCAGTCTAAGCAGCATGAATGGCCACGTTCAGTCCGCTGGGTCCAGGCCAGGTCATCTGGTCCAGAACCCAGTCATCAGAAACCCTTATTCCCTTGGTGCAGCAGGGTCAAGGGCAGAGTCTCGCAAGCTATTTATACCACAGCAAGAATTCTCTGCTCTCAACATCACAGAGGTTTACATAAACGGTCATTAGGAAAAGCTGAGTGCACTGGAGACAAGTACATTCTGTACTTAGGAGTGTTTTGCTTGTCTTCCAAAAGGGTTGGGAGGAAGGCAGATGAGAGGGGGGAAATTATCACATTTTTTGAAAATCTCACATGCATACGACTAGCATTAATGTTTTGAAAACCATATTGGCTATAATTAATACTGCAAAGTTGTGCACATCTCACATACTGCACTGACCCAAGTGTGAGAATCTGAAAACATAAGTTTCACAGGAAGAAACCCCGCCTCTCTGGGGTCTTAAAGGAAGGATTCTTTCCACCATACTTCCTTTTGTCATGACCTTAGGGTTTCTTTTTTTTTTTTTCTATTTATGATCTTGCATGAAGTTTTAATAATACTTAAAGGCAGAAAAAGTCCATTCTGCAGTTCAAGGCCAAATTGTACTAATACTTGTAACGCTTTGGTTCAATCTAAATCGACAGTGTGGGGGCAATCTACTACAAACATTTCAACTGCCCCTCAAACTTCACAGAAGTGCTTTTCTGGAATTGTGTTCTGATGCCAGTTGTACTCATATTGGAATCTTATTATTGGGGATAATCTTTGGTTTTCTTTTTTTAAGAAGTTTTTTGGAATTAAACCCCCTTGGATAGCACTTTAAAAAAGTCTTATCCTTTACACTAAGTTCTACATATAACTTGAAATATTTGGTGCTTCCATGAGTTTTAATGAGTTTAATAATTTTAATATACTACTTAATAACTACTTACATCCCTTAGAAAGAAATGAAAAAATAAACATGCCCTCGAAAACTAAAAGGCATTGAAGAGAATCGCTGTGATATATGTTGGAACATCACTTTTAATTATTGCAGAAGTATGTGTGCTCTCCCCACAGATTGGAAGCCCCTGCACTTGGGGCTCAGGGCATGGTATTGTCTCCTTGAAAGCCTTGTTGGCTGTGTCTTTCAATTTGTACCCACAAGCCCCTCTTGTCTCCCTCCCTACCCTGGGTGCTCCCCAGCTTCTCCCTTCCTCCTCCTGTGCCCACTGTCCATCTTGGGCAGAGGCCGGCAGGTGCCCCCTGCACGTGAGTTGTAGGCTGGGGTTGGGGTGGGGACAGGAGAATCTCAGGGGACGACTTAGTCGGAGCCTCAGCTGTGTTGGGTGGAAACCAGACAGCAGAAGTCATAGCTCAAGTCCCATTCTGATGTGGCACGAGAGCCACTGATGATCTTAGGTAATGTCAAATTCAGTTTGTGTTTAGAAATATCACTCTGGTTAGAATTCAGAGGATGGGCACATTGGGAGGGAGTGAGCTTGTCACTGGAGTAGCCCAGCTGAGAGCTGAAGTCCTGAACTAACTGGGGAAAGGGTGACTGGTGGACGGCTGGCTCTGAGGGCAATGCAGTGGGGTTCAGAGCACCTGGCGTGTCTCAGAGAAGAGTCAACCAGTAGATGTTCAGGCTTTACATGCACAGGGGTGGTTATAGGAAGAACTCCTGGGCACAATGACTGGCACCATTGTACCTGGTTCTAATGAACCACTCAACCTCCTGTCAGTCTTGGGCGTCCCATCTGTCTCTAGCAATGATCCTGATGTTTAGAAGTACTTAGAGGTACTTAGAGGAATTCCTTCTACAAGTCAGGAAAGCCAGAGTTCCTCATTAGTGCTTAAGTGCCATGTATGTTTATGGCAATGGCTATTCCTTTTTCATGGACATTATCCCATTACATCCAAATGCTTTATAGGCCTTTAACAGAAAGACACCACAGACTGAAAATTCTAATTATTATTATTGCCATTATTATTATTCTGATTTTTAGAGCATTTGCAGAATTGTCTCATTAAAGGACGGTTTATTACCGGTTTACTGTCTTGCATTTCTCTCTTCTGGTCTTCCTGATACTCTTGATTTCTCTTATAATCCTTCAACTGTTCTCTCTAATGAAAATGAACCTATTAAAAGCCTTTATATTAATAGAATATGAAGACATATTTATTTTGAGTAAGCCCTTTTATAACAAACCTATCTCTTACAACAACTAAAGAACATATAGTTGATTTTTTTATCAAAAATCTAAATCAAGTAATATTTATTAAGTGTCCTCTTTGGTTATCAAATGGAGTATTCAAAGAAAGACAGGAAAGGAATCTGAGTTAATTGGTAGCAGGGATGTATATTTGGCATATTGTTCGCATGTTTAAGCCACTTTCTATCAGCATATTCAGGTATGTAGCTATTAATTTTCAGTTCAGTTCAGTTCAGTTCAGTCGCTCAGTCGTGTTCGACTCTCCATGACCCCATGAATCACAGCACGCCAGGCCTCCCTGTCCATCACCAACTCCCGGAGTACACTAAAACTCATGTCCACAGAGTCAGTGATGCCGGCGAAACCAAATATTTTGAAATATAGGAATGCTTTTTCACATATTATTGACATATGACAATCTATTCACAAAACTCCAAATGTCCTCGGACTCCAGTTTCAGAATGTTGATTGCTAACTGACCAACATTCATTTTGCTCTCTATGGTAGTAAAATAAACCCAGGTTTCTTTAGCGAAACCTCCTTTCCTGTTTTGAGGGAAAAGACTCCGAAACCGACTCTGCTTGTGGGATTGGTTGGCTTAAATGGATCAGTATATCCTGTGTTCCTTGACCATGAATATCGCTTCTGATCCTGGGTAGTCTTCAGACAGGTTACCCAGTGGGAATCAAAGCAACATGAGAAAACACAGGCTGAAATCTTTGCTAAAGATAAGCTTTTGTTTTAACTCTGTGCTTGGGGATGCCTGGGGCTGTCCTGTGAGGGGAGCCAGCTGAGACACAGTGGAGCCTCTGGATCTCAGTAACACAGTTCTCATCCTTACTCAAGGCAAATCTAAAACAGCGCTACCTGTGGGTGTTTCTGTTACAGAAGCAGATATTTCTCCTTTGCTTATGCGCAACTACAACACAGATAGTCTTGAACCGTGTGCATTAGCATGGAGACACTGGCTCCAGTCTAAAGAGAGGCTTCCTTTTTTTTTTTAATTTGCAAGCATTTTCGCTTCTGAGTAAGTCCTATTTGAATGTGGTGTTATTGGGAATTTTCAGTTTTTTATCTTTTAGTGATAACCGAAAAGTTAAGAAGAGGTTACAGCAAATCAAGTATACCCATAATTAACTTTTAAAAACATATTAAATCCTGGAAAGTGAAGACATGAAACAAAGTGAAATCATAGAAGTATGATGTTAGAAAAAATGTTGACCATTTGCTAATGTGCAATCAAGGAAGTGGAAACATTGGGGAGGAGTTTCCTATAAGAACTAGAGGTGAACAGAATTCAGTTTAGGTTTTCAGGTATAATCCTGTTTCCACTACATACATGTAATTGAAATGGACAGTAGGAAAAAAATTATAAGCAGATTTCTGAGACCAGTCCTGGGCGGGAAAAGATGGTTGCTGAGATCTCACATGCATTTGCCCTGGGGAGAGGACGGAGACCTGCTGCTTACACACGCACACACCACTTCAAGTGTGCAGGCTGGTGCCCGGACCTGGAAGCACAGGGTTGGGAAAAAGAGCAGAGACTGGGATGTAGAGCCTGTGGGTTTGGAGCCCCAGCCACATGTCTTCTGAGCTGACAGTCACCTTACTCAGCTTACGTGGTCCTGTGAGCTGCTATCTCCATCCCTGTAGAGTGGAAATGACAATAGTGGGCTCTTCATAGGATGATTGGGTGATGAAATGAGAACGAACCTAAGAAGTAATTCTGAGCACAATCCTTGGCCCGTAAACTTGTTTTCTAAAAGCTGTCACTGCAGGTACAGCCTCTGGTGACCGCGCTACAGGACTCACTCCCTGCGGGCTGTCCTGATCACTGGCTCACCTCTCACCGCGGAGAGGACTGTTCTGCAGGGTAGGTGACAGTGTGTTACTCGCTCAGTCGTGTCCAACTCTTGGCAACCCTGTGTACTGTAGCCTGCCAGGCTCCTCTGTCCGTGGGATTCTTCAGGCAAGAACACTGGATTGGATTGCCATTTCCTTCCCCAGGAGATCTTCCCAACCCAGGGACCCACACCTCCTGCATCTCATGTGTTGGCAGATGGATTCTTTACAACTGAGCCAACAGGGAAACAGGGTACATGAGGATGACAGAAAGACAGGTATAGGTAACCTTCTTTTTTTGAATATTTTAAAGACTATCTGCTTTGTATAAATCAGTAACTCAGTAATTCACATTCTAAATCCTCACTATTTTAGTACTATTTAATTTTCAGACCGTTGACTGAGGTAGAAGTCATGGGAGTGAATGTTTTCAATTCACGTAACCCAAGTCAGTTCAAAAGTAATTACCACAGGAATGCTGATCTAATGTAGAAATGGTTAAAACGAAATTCTCTCAAATAGCCAATTCTGATCATCTTTAGCAAATTCCCTCATTGTAAACAGTTGGCATTTTTATTAGAAAATGCCTAATGGATGCTCTTGAAAGACAAAAGAAGAAATAGTTAACTTGTTTTAAAAATTGCTTAAGATACACAATTTATGTCACACCTTCTAACCAGTTCCCTCTTTCTAAAACTTCACTTCCTTTATGGCAGAGTAAAAGCCTGTCATATTCAAAGATGAGTCATTATTTCATTATTTGTATACTCAGCTCTACTTCTACTTGGACATTTCTGAAGTGCCTGGTCTAAATCCTGCATCATTTAGATATTATATGACTTTCACGTGAGAGCTCTCCAGAGAAACAAAACCAACAGGATGTGTTGGATGGGAGACATATGTGTGTGAGTGTGTGTGTGTGTGTGTGTGTGTGTGTGTGGTGGTGGTTTAGTCGCTATGTCCAACTCTTGTGACCACTTGTACTATATCCTGCCAGGCTCCTCTGTCCATGGGATTTTCCAGGCAAGAATACTGGAATGAGTTGCCATTTCCTTCTCCAGTGTGTGTGTGTATATATATATATTTAGATTTACACCATCGGCACTGCTGGAGAATGGAATGGCAACCCACTCCAAGATTCTTTCCTGGAGAATTCCATGGACAGAGGAACCTGGCAGTTGCAGTTCACGGGATTGCAAAGAGTTAGACATGCCTGAGTGACTATCACTGACTCACTGATTCATACACATATATATGTATAAGCATGATTTATTATGAGGGATGGGTTTGTGCTGTTCTGTAAGCTGAAATGCCCATGCTCTACCAGGAGAGCCAATGATGTAAGTCCAAGGACATGAGAAGCCCCGATGTCCCAGGTAGACATCAGGAAGAAAGAGCCAATCCAACTCTCCTCCATCTTTTTGTCATGTTCAGGCCTTTGAGAAACTGTCCGAGGCCCCCACACTGGGAAAGTCAAGTGCTTTACTCAGTCCACCAGCTCAGTGCTGGTCTCATCAGGAGACACCCTCACAAACACAAGGTTTAACTACACATCTGGACACCCCGGAATCCAAGCTAACACATGAAATTAGCTATCACACTTCTGGAGAAAGTCTCTAGACGGTGGGCAGGTGAAGGTGTCACTGTGACATGGTCCAGGGAATCCCTTTTCCGTCACCAATTCACTGCAGAGCACCCTCTCCTCACCAGAACTTCTCCTTTTCCAGGACACATAGTCAATAAAAAGCAGAAATGTCTTCAGAAATAAATATTCTTGAAGAAATTTAATCTCCAGTTTCATAGCAACCAAGATGACTGTTAAATATGCAAACATTAGGTCTTTATGGTAATCCACAAAATACATTTCCAACAAGCTCCAAGCTCCAAACAAAGAGCAAAACTGACAAAATCATTTTTTCTCCTATGATTTCCTACACTAATTACCAAATATAATTGCTTCCTGTCCTCAAGTTAAGTTTTAGCAGTTATAATATAGATGACACAATAAACAAAAAGATTAGTACATATATAAAGAGACAGATTAGAAGGATAATTTAAATAATAAAATGAAAATCAATATTGAATTGAAGCCTTGCCTGATGAAAGTGGTTCTCCATTTGAGTAATTAAGTGGAACTGTTTTGGCACGTATACGTGTCCATTTGGCTCAGAGCAAAATAGTAAGGATTGATGTGTTTTCAACTTGATACAAGTGAAAAATCTAGATTAAAAAGTCAATCACCATTTCTTTTAAAATAACACAAATCCTTCCATCATCTTTCAAAATTACCCATTGACAATCTTTCTCGAGGTAGTTGAATTGATTTCATCTTTAATTAGTTATAATCTTTCAAAGGAGTATGCAGTTATGCTTTCATATAACTGCCCTTTATAAGTGCCAAAAATCATATTTCTGCTTTCTCATCAGAATATTTCTTAAGATAGGTCTCACATTTTGTAGGGACAAAGCCATCAGCACCTATAGTTGAATTAGTCCCTGGTAGCTTGGTGCTGCGGAGAAGGCAATGGTACCCCACTTCAGTACTCTTGCCTGGAAAATCCCATGGACAGAGGAGCCTGGTAGGCTGCAGCCCATGGGGTTGCTAAGAGTCGTAGACGACTGAGCAACTTCACTTTCACTTTTCACTTTCATTCATTGGAGAAGGAAATGGCAACCCACTCCAGTGTTCTTGCCTGGAGAATCCCAGGGACGGGGGAGCCTGGTGGGCGGCCATCTATGGGGTTGCACAGAGTCAGATACGACTGAAGTGACTTAGCAGCAGCAGCAGCAGTGCTGTGCTGTGCCATCTACGTGACTGGTTGAATGATCCATGCAGAATATAAATAGAATACAGGGTCTTTTGTTCAAACTTATTTATACATTTTTTTCAAAAGATCTAAAATGATGAATTCTATAAATCAAAGAAAAAGAAATATGTTAATCCAATGCCCTGTACACATTTGCCAGATTAATATAAATATATATATATATACACATATATACATTCTTAAAAAATTACTTCAGTGACCATAAAAACAAGAAAAAAGAATATATCTCATCTAAGAAAGATCAAATGTAAATATTAAAGGTCCACAAGTTTAAGTATTTGAGAAGACTTTTATCAAGCTGTCAGTCAAGAAGTGCCTAAAACACAAGCTATTAAACAGGGATGTTACCTACGGCCTTAAATGACTAAGGCTCACCCCTGAGACCTACAAAGGTCAGGATGAATGGTGGGATTATTTGGGACCGTAGTTACCACCAATTACAAGCATCAGTGAACACGTGCTCATTCTCTGCTCATGACACTGAATTGGTGTGGTCTCCTGGACAGCGATAAACCTGAAGATGGGCATTGACTTTCACTAAGTAATTGCCTTTGTAGATGTTGGAGTAAAGTCTCAAAGTTGCTTAAAAAAACAGAATACATAAGCAAACTGTTAGAGAGAAACATCAAGTAACAGAAACTTAAAAGAAACAGAAGAAATGCTGTTTACAAAAAAATATAAATATCCATAAAAACAGGATAAAATGTTGTCTTCTTGAAATAAGGACAGAGTGCAAGAAAAGATAAAAGGAACAATCAGATAAACAAGAAGTAGTTTCTTGATATGAAACATGAGAGCAGGCATTTTTTTTTAATGTGTTAGAAGATGACTAGGAAGAAAAACCCAGAAAGCAGAACAAAGGAAACTGAGGTTAAACCAGCAAAGATGGACAGAACTTGTGGAAACAGGTGACAGAAGAATGTTTCGGGTGACAGTGGAGTAAAGCTGGAGTCCAGATTGGGGAAGAGGGCAGAGGGATACAGGGGCCCCTGTCTGGTGCCACTTTCCCTTGTTGTGGAGGCTTTTTCCCCCCACTTTGGGAGTGTTTCATTCTTCACTAAATTCTAGCAGAGCAGATTAAGCTATCATAAACCAATCTAATACACTAATTTTTTTTAATCTTAGTGAAGCATAAACTTATATGCTTATATGCTTCTTGAAAAAAGATAACATTTTTTGAGATCTTGCAAAAATCTCACATGAACAAAACAGTGGTCTGTCTCCTCACCTTTGATGCCTAGAAGCTTCTGTGAGAATCTCACCACCTCAGCCACTTTTGTGGGTCACTCAAGCAATGGAGAAATCAAACCTGCTGACACCTGATCCTAGACTTCCAGCCCCCTGAACTGTGAGACCTTACTTTGCCAAAAGCAGAGACATTACTTTGCCAACAAAGGTCCGTTTAGTCAAAGCTATGGTTTTTCCAGTAGTCACGTATGGATGTGAGAGTTGGACTACAAAGAAAGCTGAGCTCCAAAGAATTGATGCTTTTGAACTGTGGTGTTGGAGAAGACTCTTGAGAATTCCTTGGACTCCAAGGAGACCCAACCAGTCCATCCTAAAGGAAATCAGTCCTGAATATTCATTGGAAGGACTGATGCTGAGCTGAAACTCCAATATTTTGGCCACCCATGTGGCCAAAACTGACCCACTGAAAAGACCCTGGTGCTGGGAAAGATTGAAGGCAGAATGTAAAGAGGACAACAGATAATGAGATGGTTGGATGGCATCACTGACTTGATGGATGTGAGTTTGAACAAGCTCTGGGAGTTGGTGATGGACAGAGAAGCCTGGCGTGCTGCAGTCCATGGGATCGCAAAGAGTCAGACATGACTGAGTGACTGAACTGAACTGAACTGTGAGAAATAAATATCTGTTGCTGAAGTTGCCCTGTCTGTGGTGTTTTGTTGCAGCAGCCAAACAGACTAAGGCACTCATCTGTCCCCAGAGGTTCTCAGGGCCCAGAAAGAATGTGCTCACACTGGACTATTTTATGTTATGGCTCCAGGAACCATTTTGTGTCCTTTTACCATGACAGTCAGTGAGGAGGGCTGGTGCAGGTCCCAGTGAATATGCCTGGGTCCAAATTACTAGGCTAAACTCACTAACTCAGCAAACATAAAATGAAAGGAACTTAAAACAAAGTTATGACATAGTCCCTGCCAATTTTCCAACCATTTTAAACAGTTTTGCAAAATATAGCTGAAACCAGGAACATCAGTGCTGCTCCCAAAGGTAGGGTTGTTGTTCATTCACTAAGTCGTGTCCAGCTCTTTACAACTCCATGAACTGCAACATGCCAGGCTTCCCTGTCCTTCACCATCTCCTGGAGTTTGTTCAAACTCATGTCCGTTGAGTTAGTGACGCCATCCAACTATCTCATCCTCTGTCACCCCCTTCTCCTCCTGCCCTCAATCTTTGCCAGCATTAAGAGTCTTTTCCAGTGAGTTGGCTCTTCTCATCAGGTGGCCAAAGCATTGACGCTCCAGCATCAGTCCTTCCAATGAATATTCAGGGTTGATTTTCTTTAGGATTGACTAGTTTGATCTCCTTGCAGTCCAAAGGACTCTCAAGCATCTTCTCCAACACCACAATTCAAAAGCATCAATCCTTTGGCACTCAGCTTTCTTTATGGTCCAGCTCTCACATCTGTAGATGACTACTGGAAAAACCATGGCTTTGATTATATAGACCTTTGTCATTGAAGTGATGTCTCTGCTTTTTAATATACAGTCTGGATTTGTCATAACTTGTCTTCCTAAGAGCAAGTGTGTTAAATTTATGGCTGCAGTCACCATCCACAGTGATTTTAGAGCCCAAGAAAAGTAGGATGGCCCACCACAAAATTCTCTCAAAGCTTAAGGGAGCAGAAATACATAATATCTACTTGTCTTGAATAATCTCAGAATGATAACAAATTGATTTGTTAAGAAAAGCAATAGATAATTTCACTCCAAAGAAAATCACACACTCGTTATAATCAGGGATCATTAGCAATTGCGATTAGAGAGTCAAATCTGTGTTTGTGACTTTTAGATTATTTTGCTGCCTGAAAGAGAAGGATTGAACTAAAGGGATTAAAAAAAAAAATACTCTGTGTTCATGTTGCTTTTTGAGCCATCAACCTCATACTGTTGGACACCAGCTTGCTGTGTGTGGCACTCTGAAGAAGGTGTGAAGATCATGTGTGCACAGGTGGAAAATGGTGCGATTCTGATGTGGTCACACGAGGATCTCAGGTCTGAGTCTGAGGCCATCTTTAGCCTTGTCTTTCAGTGATTCTCCACTCTTCACTGGGAGGAAGCTTGGAGCCAAGACTTCTGATCAGCACATGTCCAAAACATTCTGTGTAGAGTTTTCCTACTATAAAATGATATATATCTTTAAATCAAAAGAGTGAGGTATTTGATCATTCCTATGATCTTCTATACCCATTTTCAAGGATGACTTAGAATCTTATTCTAAAGGGTTAGAAATTCTTTCCACCCGCCAGTACCAGAGAAGATCTTCAGTCATCCATCTCTGAGCATCCTTGAGCCACCTCCCAGAGCAGAAGCTTGACCTGCCACAGCCGGTCCCCATGCCCCTGCTTCCCTTCCCTGAGCCCCTTGCTAGCCCCAAGCGCCCTTCCCTTTCCCAACCCCTTCCTAGTTGCTGCTCTGGTTCAGTGCCCATGCCTTTGTGGGCTTGGGGCAAATGTAGGCAGGCAGAAATAAATAGTTTGGAGCTGGGGTGGACTGGAGGGGCAGATCCCATCAGGTCAGGTAGACAGGCACTGTTGCAACAGCCGTCGTATTATTGTCACTCTGAAAACAAAATTCACCTTTTTAAAATGGGCCCTGAGGACCCACTCCCCCTTTCCTATCAGCCTGCACCCTGGGATGTGGCTGGGCTTCTCTGCCTCTGGGGTCTCTCTGAAATTCCAAAGGCTCTAAGCGATGCCTTATCTTCCCACTGCTTGTAAAACCAGTCTGCTTCTTCAGTGTCCACTTCCAGCTCCTCGTCCTACACAGACAGCCCTGTGGTTCCAACAAAGGGGAACAGATGTCTCTGCCTGTTCTGATAATGATCTTTGCCAGTAATACACTGGGATGTTCAATCCTGTGAATTTGGTCTCCATGGCATTTTCTGGCCCACACTTGGTATTTCAGTTGGCTTCCTTCTTTTTATTGACTTCCCTGATAGCTCAGATGGTAAAGCGTCTTCCAATAATGCAGGAGACCCAGGTTCAATCCCTGGGTCTGGAAGATCTTCTGGAGACGGAAATGGCAACCCACTCCAGTACTCTTGCCTGGAAAACACCATGGACAGAGGAGCGTGGTAGGCTACAGTTCATGGGGTCTCAAAGAATCGAACTCACCCGAGCAACTTCACTTTTCACTTTCACTTCTTTTTATTATTGCTGTGGTCCAATCAGACATTTAATTGTCTGGAGTCCCAGATGATTGGTACTGCAACTGACTCCAAGAGTGGAACTTCACTGGGAACATCCACTTTCATGTCCCTCTTATTTGACACTGTTTTTCAGGAAAGGCCTGTCATCTACCCCTCATGGTACTGGAAACTTCTTTGTTAACTCTTATTCTTCAGAGCAGAATCTCCTAGCTCCTGTGTGTCTTCCTTAGATGCCTTGAAACAGTTCATGGAACAGGTACCAGTTCCACTTGAGTGGCGCAGAGAGCAAACTGTCTCATCCTCGGAGTGGCTGTCACAGGCAAACTCTGTAAGAAAGGGGTCCTTGGAGAGGCTCCGAGCACCCTTTGACCACACAGGCAGCCTGATCCCCACGCAGATCTCCTAAGATGCTCACAGACAACTGCTCCTCTGGGCCTTCATAAAATCACATCCATTACATCATTTAGTAAGAGAGATCCTAGTCTGAGGGGCCCCAAGCCCTGATCTGGGTGTTTCTCTGTGGCACAGGATTGAGAAATTTCAGAAAGGCTCTGAAACATGCATGCCATGCCCAGGAGTGCATCCAGGTTTCTGCCCAGTGGAGACCAGTGGGAGGTCTCCCCTTCTGCCCACAGGCCCTCCCAGGACAGAGAGAGAGGCCCAAGAGTCCCCCCGAGACATGCATTTCCTAGGAAGACCAGAATGTGCTCACTGAATGCTTAGCTTAACTATAAACGCATGACGGAACCCACCGATCCAACAGCAACAACGAAAAATAACAGGAATGCACAGTCTTATTTTTTTACAAAGACTGGGCAGCAATTATAGAAACCAATTAGTAAGCTCTTTCCACTCAGCACCAAGATCTGTCATCAACCTAATGGCTGTCCTCAGCACACTGTTACTAAGTGGCCACATCTGCGGGATGTTGTGCCAGAAGCTCCTGAGAGTGAGTTACTCTGTACCCGCAGGGCTGGGCCTGAGTACAGATGCAGCAGGCTGGGTGCCCAGACTGTAGAACACATGCACACACACACATGCTCACACACAGACTCATATGCACACACATGCTCACAGACTCATACGCACACAAACTCACACACACACAGATTCACACACAAGCACACATACCCACTCACACACATGCTCACACACAGACACATACACACACAGACTCACACACAAGCGCACACATGTGCTCACACACAGACTCACACACACACACACACTCACACACAGATTCACATACACAGACTCACACACACACACACACTCACAGACAGATTCACATACACAGACTCACACACACACACACACTCACACACAGATTCACATACACAGACTCACACACACACACACAGAGTCACAGACTCACTTGATCACATACACATGCTCTCACACACACATGCTTACACACAAATTCACACATACAGACATACCCACACAATCATACACATACACACATATGCACACACACTCACACACATGCTCACACACAGACACACACACATTCACACACATAGGCTAACATACACACTCACACATTCACACACGTGTACACACATATGCATGATGTCAAATTATTCATGTATGTTTTGCAATGAATCGGGTACCTCATTTAACAGAACTGACAAAAGAACTTGATTATGTGCCATCTCATTGCACAATGTTTATGAATTAAAACCAAAAGATTTTCAGTGCAGATGGCAGAGAATACAGGTCTGCCAATCTGGCTCCCTCTGCAGAGTAACAAATCATATTTTAACTGCTCCAGAGAAAACCATTATACATAGTACTCTTACATATAATCTTTTTGTTCAGTGATGAATAGCTTAACATAAATGATTATGCCTAATTCATCTATACAGTCAGAATGACTTTTTCTCTATTTCTAGGTGAGGTGTTATTGCGAGGTGTCATTCCCCAATTCTCCTTTACTCTAGGCTTTGGAACCTCACATTCTGATGTTCCCCCAGGAGAATTTATAACCCTGATAAGAAAAATTCTGATATTCGGTTGCCATTTACTATTCTGCTACTGAGGTGGGATAGAACCCGAAGTCAGGACCCATCACCTACCTGTGTACCCTGATGGCCTTCTACTCTGTTGGCTGCTGAGGGAAAGGCCAGGGCCCTGGCATCAGCCTGCAGTAGTGTCTGTGAAGTTAAGGGAAGGTTCCTGTCTGTTCTTCCTCCAGCCCCACAGTAGCCTGGGCCGCTCCCCTCCTGTCCTCTCTGCCCAGGTGCTGGCAGGTTCTTCCCTTAAATCCCTAATCTCACAGCCACCACCATAGCCTGTCGCCATCGCCTTCCTCAGCCTGCTGTGGTTTGGAGTAATGCTTTGTCTTTTTCAGTTAACAAGAATATAAACTAAATGAGAACAGAAAAGTTTGTCTGTTTGGTTCACTTTCACAGTCAAGTCTAGACCAATGCCTAGCACATAGAAAGTGCCCTGTAAATATTTGTTGAATTAATAAGTCATCTAGTGCAATGTGCCTCCAGATAACAGACTTTGAAAGTTAAATGTGACTTCCATTCTTCTACACATTGTATCATAAAACCTTTGCCAAGTGATGAAAAGTTGAGAGGCAAGCTCTCAATTCACTTCTGCTGTCTGTCCCTCTCCCACCCACCTTCTCCTGGGGATCTGGAAAGCAGCAGAACTACCTTAGTCACAAGGCTCTTCCCCTGGCAGGTACCCCAGGCCTTCCAGGCCTGTTGAGAGGGACTTGCATGTACGCCCGCACCAGTCCACCTGGGGACATACATCCCTGTGAGACTGGCAGACTGAGCGATTCTTCAGTGCTGGTTTATCCCTGGGCCCCTGGAAAGGCTTGTTTGTAAGCTTGTGTAATATACAGAGTAACGTATGGTACATTTCTTCACTGATTCATCCCCTCCTATATCTGCACAGTCTCCTTTAAATTGTTTTGGAAACTAAAAGGAAGATGGTTTGCAAGGGGCGGAGGAGGTGAAGGTTGAGAAATATCACATATAGAGTCTCCAAAACACTTGAAGTCCTTTACTTTTTTATGCTTTTGAATTTATTACAAACCGAGACCAATATATGACACTTGAGATACTCTGAACCTCAATCTATCTTTCCTGTCTGCTTATCTATTTATCTATCTACCAATCTACACACACACACACACACAGAAACATGAATTTTATTCTGATAATTACTCAGAATCCCACCCTAGGCTAAGTCAGGTTTACATTTCAAGCTACAGGAGACAAGATGACCTTCTTTCTGACATGTTCAACATCTCAGACATACTGTCACAGAACACATAAATGTCCTTTTGCAAATGTTTTGGTTAAATATCTCTTATAATAAACCTATCCAGGAGATTATATAATAAGATGTGTGTGCTTTAAATGACATTTTCCTGAAATCATTTTAGAAAACAAGTCACTAAAACTCTGTAAAAGATTAGGCTAAATTACATTATTAAAGCTGACTGGATTCCATTATAGCTTAATATTTGAAAATAAATATGTAACGACTTAGGGTCTGTGTCTTCTAAACAGAAAAGAAACGTGTATGTGAGTGTGTTTTCATGGAAATATGAACAGCCCTTGGTTAACTGCTGCTGTTTCCTGCCTGCCATACAACCGATCTTTTTGAGACAAAACTGTGTCTTTCTCTAGATCTGCTGTTACTTATTATCTGAGAAAGGTCAGAGGTTTCCAGGGCAGTCACTACTCAGTTGTCATTGATGACATGCTGAATTTCGTGACTGCTTTGTGACATGTGTCCACTCCAAATAATATAAAACATCAAACATTCACAGCCAAGCAGTATCTCATTGTCTTAATTAGTACTGAGTGATACACAAACGTTATCTTAAACATAACGGAACATGATAACTTTCTCCTGATCTTTATCTTATAAAGTCTTCTCAATCAGCTTCTGTCTTGTCATTAATATTCCCTTCTTTAGTTTGAAACAGACTTATGTATGTTAAAAACAGAGGCATTTGTACCTAGCTTTCTTAAGATTACAGTGAGGGGTTGATTTTCTTAAAGGATTAAAATGAAAACACATATTTCTCCCTCACACAATTTTCTTTTCTTAATTTAATCTATATTATTATTATTGGCTGCTCTGTGTGACATATGGGATCTAGTTCCCTGACCAGGGATCAAACCCAGGACCTGTGCAGTGAGAACATGGAGTTGTAACCACTGGACCACCCGGGAATTCACAGTTTTCAATAAGGTTGATCAAAGCCACATTTTCCCTTGTTTAAGTCTTTAACTCCAACTAAAATATAGATTGTTTTTGTTTAGTCGCTAAGGCATGTCTGACTCTTTGCCACCCTATGGACTATAACTTGCCAGGCTCCCCTGGAATTCTCCATGGAATTGTCCAGGCAAGAACACTGAAGTGGGTTGCCATTCCCTTCTTCAGGGGATCTTCTCAACCCGAGATTGAACCCCTGGCTCCTGCCTTGACAGGCAGATTCTTTGCCAGATGAGCCACCAGGGAAGCCCGATAAAATGAAGACATTGAAGACAAAAAGAAATGGCACCAACATCGTCTTATAAAGCAGAACCCTTTGTTTTATCTTTGCAGTTTATGTTGCTCCTTTATGTTATTCCTGATTTACAACCCTGTTCTGAGCTTGAAGTCTGTCTGTGGCATATGAAAATAGAACACAGGCAAATAAGCATTTAAATCTAACTGAGTGGTTCTGATCACTTGAATACTTATTATCCTGCTAGATCACTTCTGTACAGATGAAAATAAGTAACATTCCCAAGATATGAGAATCTCAGCCCAAAATGTAGCTGTGTAGGGACCTCAATCTTATATTATAGTCAGAGCAACCATTTCCATCCTCTTCACTCTTTTATTTGAACCAACTTTTCCTTAAAGTTTTTAAAAATTACAGTAGATTTAAAATTTCTGTTTTTAGTTCCTTAATTATCTCTTTTCTTCCTACATGGCTTACATCTTAAAATTCTAGTTTTGTCAAAAAATGTTCAGTTGAAACTTTTAAGAGGCATGCTTGTTACTGAAAAATTAATCAGCAAAAAATCAGTGAGCTAATTTTAATGATGATTACTATTTTAATGGAGGGTTATTTTTAGCTCTATCTGGAATGCAAAGATGCTCTCTGACTTGGTGAGATTGAAAGTGAGTACAAACTGCGCTGTGCCACATCCAACAGGCCCTGATAGCACATTTTCCTAATTCAAATTAGAGAGCTATTTATAGACTCCCATGGAAACGCTGCAGTGCAGGTAGTGAGCACAGGGTGCAGGAGGAGACCCAGTTCTGATGGTCGGGTGATGAGACAGCTCCTGCAAGGGCTGCAGCCAGTTAACCGTCCTGCTGAGACTTGCAACGATTTCATTCTACTCTATTTTTCTTGTTTTATGAGGAAAAAAAAAAAAATATATATATATATATATATCAATTTAGGTTAAAGCCGTAAACTACTGTATTATACCTGCTGGGGTATGTTTATGACTCTCATTCATCAAAAGTGAGTGTTGTGTGTCTAGTATTTAGCCCAAGTGCAAGATGGAATTTTCCATAGAACATCGTGTTATGAATTGCTATGACTCATAATAGGTTCCCATAAATAAGCCCTCCATGAAAAGTGTATTGTAATAGTCATCGTGAAATAGCCACACCGATAGGTTTCGACCTCCATATCCGTGATGTGAACTACATCTTCTGTCATTTGTTTTCACAGTGGAAGCATTGGATGAAACCATAATATTTACAGCTGCACATTTGTTCTCTGTCACGGTAATGTATTGGGAGGCGGTGTCCTGCTCTAACAGCCAGGGCCAAGCAAAGTGGAGGAAGGGAGACAGCCAAGGTTCACACAGTGTTGTGGCAAAAAGGTACATGTGTGAGTCACTCCTTTCTAGAATATTCCTGGTGAAGAAACTGTTCTATTCAAAGATTTTTTAAAAAATAATGACACTAAATCTTTAGAGAGAAACTTCATGGAACTGGAAGTAATAATAATAATAGTAGTGACAACAATAAGAACAAGAGTGAGGGGGACTTCCCTGGTGGTCCAGTGGTTAAAAATCTGCCTTGCAATGTGGGAGACCTGGGTTCGATCCCTGGGTTGGGAAGATCCTCTGGATAAGGGAAGTACTGACTCCAGTATTCTGGCTTGGAGAATTCCATGGACAGTATAGTCTATGGAGTCGCAAAGAGTCAGACACAGCTGAGTGACTTTCACTTTGCAATGCAGGCGACATGGAGTCAATCCCTGGTGGGGAAACTAAGATCCCACATTCTGTGCAGCAACTAAGCCAGCACACAGCAGCAGTGCACCCAAGGGCCACAACTAGAGAATCCGTGCACCGCAACAAGAGAGCCTGCGTGATGCAGTGAAGATCCTGTGTGCCACAACTGAGACCCGACACAGACAAATAAATAGCTATCTGAGAAAACAAGAGTGAGTGTCTGTGGCTTCTCCGTACCCAGGTACCCAGAGCAGCAGCACCTCTGACGGTGACCAAAGGCATCTCTCTGCCTATCCCTTCCTTCCCCTCACCCAGCAGACTGTGGATAAATGAACCATCAGGACTTTTGACTTCAGTAGCTACCAGCCTGCAACTAAAAAATGTCAACTTTGGCAAGTAGCATCCATCAAAGAGTAAAAAGGTGGACCCATTATCGACTCAGCCACACTCAGCCCTGAGACAGGCCCAGAAATGAGCCTCTTGTGGCAAAGGTGGAATAAAATTAAACGGAATCATCTTCCTTTCCCTGAGAGACATTTTTGTTAGCCATCTCTGTGGCTGAAATTATTTACTTAACCTTTTATAGTAAATGAAATAGCCACCTTATTGGATAAATGCACACTTTCATTTTTCAGTGCTATGGCTTTAAATGTTTCAAAGCATCTCATTTACAGAAAATGTCTCACGGCCGCTGCCCTCAGGGTTGCCCGCATGCCTCGGTGGCTGTGGTCACACGTGCTAGAGGTGCCTCCCACAAGTGTGGACTCACATATATAATATTTCAGGATATATTTCAGGGCTTGTGAAAATAGACAATGGAATGGAATGACTTCTCTCCCCTCTCACTTCCTATATAAAGACAACAGGAAAAAGTTATTATATTACAAACGAAGATACTGTGACTATTCTTATTAAGCTCTTATATATTCAACTTTTCTTGAGAAGCTTTTAAATGCAAGTTTTGCTGAATATAATGGAACATAAATATTTATATGATAAAAATTCCTCTTACCTTAGAGAAGTCTATTGTGACAAACAGAGATAGTCAGACACCCAGCCCCACCCTGACGTCCTGGGTAATAGATCATTTAACTCTCGTCATTCTATTGTTCTCTCATGAGATCAATGCTTCCAGAGCTCAAAATTTGCCCAAACCCACTTGGGATTGTAAACATCTTCCCCAAAGACTTTTCAGTCTGGGCTTTTGGATGCTGTTTATATAATCAGCTCATTGTCCTCAAGCCTCCACCCACCTCAACTCCTCACCCAGTCCACTGAGCACAGTAGAACACACAACATGAGTCTCACCATCATGTCTAGACTTTCATCTGCCTGATTCCCATGAGTCCCTGGTCGCCTCTTCCTTTCTGTTGCCTCAAGTGTGTGTTCTGACACGCATTTCCTCCCTTTTACTTTCTTGGCACGCTCCCATCTCAGACTGAGTTGTCCCAGAAAGAGACCAGGGTTTGGGGCAAGAATTTATTACAGAAATTCTTTCAGGAGAAAGCAAGGGAGTGAGAGGACCAGTGAAAGCGAGGTTCAGGTGGAGTGTGACTCTGTGTCACCCTGGAGGGGCTTCCGTGCTCCGGGTCAGCTCAGTCCCAGAGATGGGGCTGCAGAGCGGTGGCACGGGCTCTGGGTTCTTCCAGAGTGACCCTCTGGAGAGGGTCCCTGTGCTGCAGAGCACATGGGGCGGGAGGACACACAGACTGAGGGTGACTAGGGCCGGGGGTCTGGACGACAGGGGGAGGCTGCCAGCTATCTGTTGTTCAGGTCCCCCACTTGGCCAACACATCCACTTTAGCTCCTGTTTTACAAATAAATTCCTTTGTGATGCTGCATTTCCCCTTATATAGCAGCTCAGTGTAAGAACACTGAGTATCTCATACTTAACATGGACCATTCATCAGTGATGCTTCTATTTATAGAATTTTTCAAATGAAAATTTGCCTCCAGCAATGTGTAACGAAAACTGGAAAGATGAAAGGAAGGCTGAAAAGTATTCCTGTGTACATTACCCCAGCCCCTAACACCAATCTAATAAAATAGCGGTATAAATTACATTTAAGTTTTAGGTTATGTATCTTATCTGAAAAGCAGAGAAAAAAGGAAAATGAGCAGAAATAGAGAGTCATGGGTTTTTATAATTGGATGTTTATAAGAGGCTTAAGAACTCTTGAGATGGAAGAAAATGACATCTATTGAGAATCTCCTGAGTTAGTGCATGGAAGTGGCCTGATTTAATTGGCATACCTATCATTATGGTTGAATTGAACTCTTTATTTTCTTGATGAATAAACTAAGGTCTAAATTAAACTACTTGTCCACAGTCAACTTATAGAAAGAAAAGTGAGATTCAAATCTGGTTTTCCTCACTCAAAAAGGGCAGTTGTGCTTTTTTACATCATAAATAACTAACAGGGAAGAACATAGATATTGAGGGACAGAAAAACATTACTTAGGAGTCAAGTATTTGAATCTTGTTGCTTTACCTAAACTAGATGCCTAAAATTGCCTTCACTTCTATCAAATGGCTAAGTGATTTTAGAGTATACACTTAAAATCACATGTTTTTACTATAAAATACAACAATAACTGGGTCATGGTTGGAATTATGTAGTAGTTACATATTGTGTGATCTTTCACTCAACTAAAGAATTATTTGGTATTTACTCTGTTCTTTGGGGAATGGGGATAAAAAGATGATTAAGCATAATCTCTATTATCAAACAAGCTTAGTATCTCAGAATTGGAATCAAATAATTTTACTGAAATGCTGTAGGATTAGACAGAAGATGCACTCTGTGTCCTCTGAGCACGAACAATAGGACGGTCAGTCCTACATGGGAGGCTTAGAACAGGCTTCACAAAGAGGATTATTTTTAATAAAGTCTTTAAAACTAATAGGTACTTATCAGCCAAGAAGGGGAAAGAAGAAATTCTGTCAGAAACGGGAACAGAAGAATCCAAACACATGAATCAACATGACTTATAAGCAAAATTACAAGTAGAAGCTCGCAGGACCTCAGTTATCTGTGGTACTTAGTCGGAGCAATAAGTCTCATTCAATGTATCAGTTCAGTTCAGTTCAGTCACTCAGTCATGTCTGACTCTTTGCGACCCCATGGACTGCAGCATGCCAGGCTTCTCTGTCCATCACCAACTCCTGGAGCTTGCTCAAACTCATGTCCATTGACTCAGTGATACCATTCAATGTATAATATAAAGTAATTCATTATAAAACATTTGAGAAACTGTGCAAAGACAAGGCCACTAGATGCTCGCTTTTTGTGTGTTTATCAAATTTTATTGAAGGAAAAATACCTCAAGG
The DNA here is from genome assembly GCF_049115385.1 of Moschus berezovskii. Taxonomy (NCBI): domain Eukaryota; kingdom Metazoa; phylum Chordata; class Mammalia; order Artiodactyla; family Moschidae; genus Moschus; species Moschus berezovskii. The sequence goes on along the minus strand of NC_142474.1, from coordinate 40,152,438 downwards.
AAAGTGAATAGTGACCATGAATTCTCACAAGGGGGACCATCTTCTCGAACTCCCACCCTCTGCTCTCCGTCACCCCAGCCCCATGTCCAGGGGCATATCATTACCTCCCCCAGCCTCTCCCTTCTAAGGCCACGTGGTAAGTTCTGACCAAGGTCACACGTGTCCAGGGGGCCCTAGCTCTACAGCAGTAGCCTTGCCTTTCTGTGTGTCTTTACAACTTGTATCATCAACATACAGATGCCAGGCAGGGCAGACCCACAAGATGGACCCAAGTGGGCCCTGAGTCATCACAAGGCTTTCTGACAACGGGGAACACAAGTTGAAACTTCCTCCTAAGGAGGAAGGAACACGGACTGTGTTAAACCACAGACATCTGTGTCCTTCTGTTACAGCAGCCAACACCACTCACATTCTAACCAGGAACTGAATCAACCCATGGGGCAGGAAATGGAGGTCCTGTAGGAAAGGAGAGGCTTCAATTTGAGGAAATTTAACTTGCGTGACTGCTGTGTAGCCTGTATGTAGGGAGCAAGGAGTGGGTGAGGGTGTGGGCTGGGGAGAGCATCGGGCAGATGCATGGTGTCCTGTGTCTCTGCTGTCGCTGTCAAGTTTTTAAGTTTACTTTAGATACAAGAGTGATCATCAAAGATCCCTGAATGGGAAAGAAGTGTGATCACATCTTTGTTTCAAAATTCTGACCTGTCTCCCCCACGACTACAGACAGAGGAGAGGAGGCTGGTTGGAACCCCTTGTCTGGAGACCATGCTCAGGCGTCCACGGGCAGGAACACCCTGACCCCCTCGGCATCCTGGCCTCTGGAGGTCAGGCCCAGTCCAGCCGAGGAGCTGGCTGTCCACGGAGGCATAACAAGAACGTCCTTCCCTGGGTTCCCACAGCTCGGACAGAGGAGGTCTGAGTCAGCATAGCACCTTTGGGCTGTACCAGCAGAGTGGGCCACTCCAGCACCACAGTCCCCATCCGATTTCGGACACAGTTCCTCTCTGTGACCTGGCTCTGAGCCCACATCTGGGCGGCACCAGCCACAGAAATGTGACTGGCACATGCACACGCTGGTCCGCTCCTCTAGGTATGAGACCCTCCGAGTGGGGATCTCTGGGCCTTACCTAGTGGATTCGCCAAGCTCAAAGTCATCAGACTCTTAGCCTTACCTAGTGGATTCGCCAAGCTAAGAGTCATCAGACTCAAGGTGATGCCAATGGCCAGAGGGCCCACCCTTCCATTGAGTTGAGGTCACTGGTCCCTGCTCCCTGGGTGCATGGCATTGTGTTGGGGAGGGTCTTAACTGCAAGGACCCAGGGGTAAGTCAGGTTACCAAAGTCCTTCTGCTTGGTCAGGATGCAGGAAACTCCCGCACACAACGGGGCTTCTCACCCTCTAGACTATTGATACTTCAGCATCCAAGGATGCTTGGCTTTGCGGGGGCGGGGGGGCTGGCCCAGGCACCTAGGATGCCCAGCAGTAGCACTGACCTCCACCCATGAAAGCCTGGTAACACCGCACCCAGGTGTGAGGGTCAGAAGGTCTCCAGATGGGCATGCCCTGGGCAGAACCACTCCCAGCCGAGAAAGACCATCCAAGAGATGCTTCCAGTGATGGAGACAGTTATTTTAGACAGGAGAACACTTCTACTTTGTAATCAGTTACTTCAGAACCCAAGGAAAGCTTCCATTGGATTCTTAATTTTGAGAAATCTCCCTCCATTTGCAAAGTGATCCAGAACTGAGAGCTAACTCTTTGTCTATTCAACATCCAGAAGATGAGGTTGAGTTTTCAAGCCCAAAAGAGCCTCCCAGATCCTTCAGTCCAGCTGAGGGGCCAGTTCTAACACACTTTACATCTGTGTGGGCAAAATTGCATCAGAATGGCTCAAATAGAAAGGCCATGCTGCATGATTCATTTCAGAAGAGCAGTTCAAAAAGTGAGCCCTATTTTAAAAATTCACATTTTTATTTTTATCCAGAACTCTGATAGTTCCACTAGAGACAAATGATCCCTTCTCAGAGGGGCAATAAGAAGCGGTTTAATCTTGGCCTTCTATTGCTTGAAAATATTCCACCTCTGGGAACTCATTTCATATTTTAAGCTCCCAAAAAAGAACAGAAGAATTTAGCAAACCCCCACATGACCAAATGTTGCTAATAGGATGGCTTGTCATTCTAGAAATGTCTGCCTTTCTGAGAAGACAGTCGGTATCATCTACTGCAGGATGGATTGCAAGGCAGGGCAGACCTGCAAGTTTTGATCTTGTCCAATATTTCTCACTCAATAGGCACTGATAATTTGTTCATATATTTAAAATACATTTATTGATAATTGTCTTGACATTATCTGAAGAACTGAGAACTATTCTTTGGACAAAGGATGACACGGGTCCACAGAAGACACCTTCCATCACCTGGAAGGTGAAATCCTACATGGGGATGTCGGGTGCTCCCGTGTGAAGGGTGCGTTACTGGGTTCTGGGCCTGGCAAGGCTCCCGTGGATGCAACATCGAAGCAGGAGAAGGTGGCAAGATGATCTTGGGGGGAGGGAGTGTCCTAAGCACCCAGAGGTGTCATCATGAAGGTGCCCCCCACCACAAGGTCTCATACAGAACCCTCAGAGTTTGGAGCTCAGCAACCAGCAACCCACGTGTGCTAGGCTCAACATTTCCTCTCTCTGGGGAAACAGAGAAGGGAGAGATGCTTCCAAGGGACCAGTGCTTCCAAGGGTCCCCACACTTGTGCACACTGACTCAAAACAGGAAACCGTGGAAACCTCTGCTTCTGCCGATCCCTTCTCCAATCTTCTCTGACTTTCTAGAAGGTCCTAACTTCCTAGTTAGGACTCAAGAACCCTAACTGTCAGTACTAATCAAATAGGCTCTTAATTAGCTATGTTTCCTGTGATTTTTGGCTTTCTCAACAAGAAAACAACAATAAATTCTTCCAAGTCAGAGAATGTGTCCATCGTATTTGCTCTGTACATTCCAGTGAGTCATACCCATGTCTGTACACAAGCCGTGCTTAGATTTCTGAGGGAGGGACTCGGGTGAGTGTAAGATGAGGAGCAGAGACGAGTGTGTGAGTGGGAAGGATGCCCTCTTGCATGAGGTGCCTGCGGACGCAGTGGCTCTCACCAGTCAGAGGTGTCTTTCTTCTCAGACAGTCCAGAGTGGGTGAACAGGCTCCACTCACAAGAGTCACATCCAGAGCCAAGCGATCCAGGCAGCTCACTGTCCTGAACACAAGTCTCCCCCAGCTGACCTCCAGCCAGGAGCAAAGAGGTCTCTTACAGGAAAGTTAAACTTAGCCTCATACGTACAGATGTTACTGATGCCCATACATATTCTACAGGAGCTTGATGACAGGGCACCAGGCCATCTGGGAATGATGGTCTAAAGGGACAGCTGTACCCAGAAAGAATGAGGAACCCCCGTGAGGAGTCTCTTCCACTGATCACACCCTCTAATACTCTCAAGAGTATTTACTTGCTTCCATCCACTTTTTGGAAGCCCTCTCTTTTGAATCTCTTCCATAGCTAGAGATACAGGAAGTATTTTAAGCAGAAAGTTGCTTCTGAAACAGCCTAAGATGATTATCTGGGATTTGTGCACCTGGAATAGAAGAAATGATGACTGCATCATCCCCTCCACCTCCACCACAGGCCACAGAAGAATGGCTGTTTAGCTTGAACGGAAATATAAAAATTAAGATTAAATAGCCACTGACACACATAACACTGTTTTCTCAGTATTCTTAAATGCAAGACCCTTATCAATAAGGTATTGGTAACCTGCAAATAGAATGGGAAATAGATGGGGAAACAGTGGAAAAAGTGTCAGACTTTATTTTCTTGGGCTCCAAAATCACTGTGGATGCTGATTGCAGCCATGAAACTAAGACGCTTACTCCTTGGAAGGAAATCTATGACCAACCTAGATAGTATATTAAAAAGCAGAGACATTACTTTGCCAACAAAGGTCCATCTAGTCAAGGCTATGGTTTTTCCCTTGGTCATATATGGATGTGAGAGTTGGACTGTGAAGAAAGCTGATTGCCGAAGAATTGATGCTTTTGAACTGTGATGCTGGAGAAGACTCTTGAGAGTCCCTTGGACTGCAAGGAGGTCCAACCAGTCCATCCTAAAGGCGATCAGTCCTGGGTGTTCATTGGAAGGACTGATGCTAAAGCTGAAACTCCAATACTTTGACCACCTCATGCGACGAGTTGACTCACTGGAAAAGACTCTGATGCTGGGAGGGATTGGGAGCAGGAGGAGACAGGGACAACAGAGAATGAGATGGCTGGATGGCATCACCGACTCAATGGACATGAGTTTGGGTGAACTGCGGGAGTTGGTGATGGACAGGGAGGCCTGGCATGCTGTGAATCATAGGGTCGCAAAGAGTTGGACACGACTGAGTGACTGAACTGAACTGAACTGAACCTGCAAAAGTAATTTATTACCTGGAGTCATCAGACTCACAGAGAAAAGAGTAGAATGATGGTTGCTGGGGGCTGAAAGGAAGGGAGGAAAGAGGAGGTGGTGTTTAGATAGAGTTTAGGTTTTACAAGGTGAAAACGTCCTGGAGATTGGTTGAGCAATACTGAAGCTAGCACTTCTCAACTGTACACTGGAAATGATTAAAGTGATACATTTTATGATTTTTTTTTATCATAATTAAATTTTTTTAAAATATAAGGGGAACCTACAGGAAGCAGAAATAATACTGAGACAATGCAATGGAGATGTTTGGTTGAGCCAGTAAGATTTGAAGGGTCATTTCATCATGTTTTGGCCACCAGTTCATTTTATTTACTATAGCAAATGGTTTGTAGCTCATTTATGTATTCTTTCTAATATCATTCATTCAAAAGATGATTCATTGAACACCTGCCCCAGGGCACTTTACTGTGCTGGAGAGATACTGTTTGGCCAAAGCAGTCATGTTCCCAAAGCCAGCCAGCTTACCTCCATGTGGAGGGCAAAGACGTTACATGCAGGAACCCTGAGTGCAGTGGTTGAAGGCTACGGGAGCACAGTGGAGTGTTTGGGCCACTTTTGTGCCTTCGAGACTCCCTGATGTTCGGCTGACTGTTGCAAGCATGGGAGGAGCTGGGTAGAACCCAGGCTGGGGACAAAGCCCGGTCTCACATGACTCCTGGGCTTCCCAGGTGGTGCTAGTAAAGAACCACCTTACTGTGTGGATCACAATAAACTGTGGAACATTCTGAAAGAGATGGGAATACCAGACCACCTGACCTGCCTCTTGAGAAACCTGTATGCAGGTCAGGAAGCCACAGTTAGAACTGGACATGGAACAACAGACTGGTTCCAAATAGGAAAAGGAGTACGTCAAGGCTGTATATTGTCAACTTGCTTATTTAACTTATATGCAGAGTACATCATGAGGAACGCTGGGCTGGAAGAAGCACAAGCTGGAATCAAGATTGCCGGGAGAAATATCAATAACCTCAGATATGCAGATGACACCACCCTTATGGCAGAAAGTGAAGAGGAACTCAAAAGCCTCTTGATGAAAGTGAAAGAGGAGAGTGAAAAGGTTGGCTTGAAGCTCAACATTCAGAAAACAAAGATCATGGCATCTGGTCCCATCACTTCATGGGAAATAGATGGAGAAACAGTGAAAACAGTGGCAGACTTTATTTTTGGGGGCTCCAAAATCACTGCAGATGCTGATTGCAGCCATGAAATTAAAAGACGCTTACTCCTTGGAAGGAAAGTTATGACCAACCTAGATAGTATATTAAAGAGCAGAGACATTACTTTGATAACAAAGGTCCATCTAGTCAAGGCTATGGTTTTTCCCGTGGTCATGTATGAATGTGGGAGTTGGACTGTGAAGAAAGGTGATCTCCGGAATTGATGCTTTTGAACTGTGGTGCTGGAGAAGACTCTTGAGAGTCCCTTGGACTGCAAGGAGATCCAACCAGTATATTCTAAAGGAGATCAGTCCTGGGTGTTCATTGGAAGGACTGATGCTAAAGCTGAAACTCCAATACTTTGGCCACCTCATGCGACGAGTTGACTCACTAGAAAAGACTCTGATGCTGGGAAAGGTTGGGGGCGGGAGGAGACGGGGACGACAGAGAATGAGATGGCTGGATGGCATCACCGACTCTGTGGACATGAGTTTGAGTGAACTCCAGGAGTTGGTGATGGACAGGGAGGCCTGGCGTGCTGTGATTCATGGGGTCGTGGAGAGTCAGACACGACTGAGTGACTGAACTGACTTACTGACTGACGATGCAGGAGATGCAAGAGACTAGGTCGATCTCTGGGTCTGGAAGATCCCCTGGAGAAGGAAATGTCAACCCATTCCATTGTTCTTGCCTGGGAAGTCCCATGGACAGCAATCCAGGTGGGCTACAGTCTGTAGGGTCGCATAGTCAGACGCAACTGAAGCGAGCATGTACACACATGACTCCTACTCGGGACTGACCCAGGCTTGCGATGGGCCTGAAGAGGAGACCTTCAATGGGAGAACATTCACATGAAACCAAGGGAAGTGATGGCATCACAGAATTAGGAGTGATCGGTGGTAACAAATGCCCGCGAGTAGTCAAGTCTCATACGTGAAAATTGCCCCAGGACTTGCCGGCATGGGGTCATTGACCTCACACAGGGTATGTCAGTGGAGGGTGGCGGGGCGTCAGACCACAGGAAGCTAAGAAGTAGAATGCCAGGACGACGTGGCTGAGTGGTTAAGGCAATGGACTGCTAATCCATTGTGCTCTGGGTTCTAATCCCATCTTTGTCAGCTCGTGGCTTCTGCACCCTGCCTTCAGCTTGGGCTTCCCAAGTGGTGCCAATGGTTTTTAATTAAAAAAATAAATAAAGTAAAATAAAACCACTCATGCCAATGCAGGAAATGCAGGTTCCATCAGGAAGGACCCCTGGAGGAGGGCATGGCAATCTACTCTAGTATTCAGGGCTTCCCTGATAGCTCAGATGTCAAAGAATCTGCCTGCAATGCGGGAGACCAGGGTTCAATTCCTGGGTCAGGAAGAACCCCGGGAGAAGGGAATGACAACCCACTCCAGGATTCTTGCCTGGAGAATCCCGTGGACAGAAGAGCCTGATAGTCTGCAGTCCATGGGGTCACAAAGAGCTGGGCATGACTAAGAGACTAACATTAACGAGCGATAAGGGGAGGTGGGTGGGAAACCAAGTAGGCAGCTGACATTTCTGAGGACGTGGCCTGGGGCAGGGGAATAGTCAGAAAGTGAGGGGCTGGGTGAGTTTCTCAAAGGATATAGAGATATTTTGAGCAGGAAGTGAAGTGAAGTGAAAGAAGCTCAGTCGTGTCTGACTCTTTGTGATCCCATGGTCGCGTACAGTACATGGAATTCTCCAGGCCAGAATACCAGAGTGGGTAGCCTTTCCTTTCTCCAGGGGATCTTCCCCACCCAGAGATCGAACCGGGGTCTCCTCCATTGCAGGTGGATTCTTTACTAGCACAAGCTAATCTGTTTTCCCACTGACTCTGACAAAGGATGTTCACAGGCCTCTGCTCAATGCTTGCAACCTTAGGGAAGGATGAGGGCAGATGCCCTGAAGCGTTGGGAGGTGGCTGAGAGGGGATGGCGGTGTCTGTTGTTCTGGGAGGAAGATTGGAGGGCGGCACAGAGACCTCTGTCCTCCAGCCTATAGACCGGAAGCACTTTGAGGAGAAACTGGAAGCAAGGTGCTCCTGCTTAGCTGTCTCTTCACGTCCCGGTTTCTGATCGGCCACTGCAGGGTTATGTCACACAAGCAAGGGGGCCGCTTGGCTGGGTGAGGAGACCGTGGGTCCTTTCCTGAGACGTCCCAGTGTCCTCTGTGGTGAGGTAGCCACGCAGCTGGCCTGCAGGTGTGAGGCAAAATGGCCAAGGTCCACAGGGAGTGTTGTGTGGACCACCTGGGAGAAAGATCTGGACTTCAGGGTGTACCTGGTGGCCAGAAGGGCCACAGTGGGACTAACGGCATCCATGCAAACTGCCGAGTCAGGGGCATGGACCACATTCACCAGTCAGTTTGAGAACCAGAAGCAGATTCTAGTGGGACACCAGGTCCTGGAAGGATGGGGAGTTGGGGGCAGGGTGAGGAGCTGAGCCCAGAGGCCCCAGGTTCTCCTTGTCCAACAGGACCCCAAGGAAGCCTGAGAAACAGGCCCGATGAACGTGACCATGGTCCCTAATCAGTGCACCCATCTAACCTCCTATCACCTGCGAGGGGAGGCTTGGATCAGCTTTCAGTTAACACATGAGTATCTTTTCTTCATGTATCTGAATGTGACACACTCAGATACATGTCACATTGGGCCCCCTAGAAGCAGGCAGACCTGAGCACATTTAGATGTTAGTGATCCAAATGGGGAAGCTGACCAACACAGGGACAGAAGTGTCAACCACCTGCTATGAAGAGGCTGGAAACCAAAAGTTTGAATCGATCCTGTCCTCCCCCATCCCCAACCCCAAATCATTTTCTGAGCAATAAGTTGGAAACTTTCTGTCTGGGTCATTTTTCCATTTTGATAGCCTCACTTTCGCTTTTCCTGATAAACACTCCAGCATTGTCTGCTCCTGGAGAACGTGCCCCGCTTTGCATCCTGGTTGCTGGAAAAGATGCTGTCTGGTGAGAGGATGCTCCCTAACCTGTGCAAAGTCAGGTCTTCCTGGAGCGGGTTTTAAACACTGTCTGCCATCAGAGCCCTGGAAGTGGGAAGTGATGGAGTCTGGCCATGTTTCCTCTGCAAGGAAGCAGCTCTGCATTTTGCTGTCATGACCTAGATGGTTGCTCCATGACTGTTCGCAGTCCTTCAGATTTTGTGTTCGACGTCAGAGCAGGAGCAGCACCGAGGAAGCCTGGAGCAGGCCCACCCATCTGTCTCGGCCAAGCTTCTCTCTTTTCTCGGGGTCCTTCCCTCCCAGGCCCCCGGGCCATGACCTGAGATGACCCAGCTGCATCGTCTTGCCCTCAGGTCTATTACAAGACTTTCCCAGCCACAGGCCAGGAGGGGACTCACCACCCAGTTCACACTGCCACATCCAGTGATTCAGCCATCATCTGACATTACTCATCTCTTGGGCGAGTGCCCTTGGAGTCCTGACAGGAGGCAGGCAGGGACACCCAATCTGACCTGGAAGTCTTTCTCTTCGTAGAAGGCCAGCTGAGACTGTCACCTGTGGAGTTCCCCCATAGCCCTCGCATGATGGGTGTCATGCACCTATTATTCTGCAAATATTGTGCTGTTGGTGATGGTGGTGACAGGATGAAGAAACGCTCTGATAAACCTTTGTGGAAGACCCAGTGAGATGCAATAACCAAGCACTGGTTTTTAAGAGTGATTCTAGACAGACGACTTTGAAAATAGCCAGGAGGCAGTCTTGCTGAAGCAACTGGAAAACCTTAGGATCAAGTCCGCAGACATTTCGTGAGCAGCCCACATAGAGTCCCCCGCATCACCCAAGGGCAGAGGTGGCAAGAGCTGACCCAGGTTTCAGGGTGTCTTTGGGGTCAGTGTATTTCCTCCACTCCCACCCATCCTCCTTCCCCTTCCTGGGCTGGGGGCTCTGGCATCAGACGCGGAGACCACAGCCTCACAGAGGCCGGAGTAACCAGTTCTCACAGCTCAAAGGCCAGACACCCAAACACGAATGTGGACCTGCTCTGTCTCTCTGATTTAAACCTGAAATAAAATTTGGTGTTGGGAGGATTGGGAAAGGGATAGCATCTTAAGGATGAGCTCTCTTACTTCTGGGTTTCTGGAACTGGTCTTCTCATCTGACCAAAGACAAGAAGGACTCCATTTCCAGCAGCAAAGGACAGTTGAGCATGTGGTGGTGAAACAGTCACTCAGACCAGACGGTCACTTTCACACACCTGTAGTCATCACATGCCTGTTGAGGATGAGGTTCTGGATGGCTAAGTATTTACTGAGTTTGAATGTTTTGGTGGAAAATACACGTAAGATCGGGTTGGTTGGTTACTTCTAACTATACTAGACAATTTAGGAAAAGAAAATTATGTGTTCAGGGCTTTAAATTCCCAGATTAAGATCTGCAGAAGGAACCAGAAAATGTCTAGATTGGCCTTGTAAGAAATCTTCTCCCCTGTAGCCAAAGGGCCTAGACTACTGAAAATTAAGCCCAAAGTCTCATTCTGGAAGTGGTGAGTTACAGCCCAAATTGATTTCCCAAGTTCACAGCATCTGTTTTATTAAATTTAGGATGTTTATTACGAAGGTATGGATGTATATGAGCAAGTTCCTGTGATGCTAGGGATCTGAGCCCCTGTTGCTGGGGACTTCCTTTCCTTCTTCACTCCTGCTGGAGATGTCAACCCCCTTCTCGTGATAACAGCTCTGATGCCCCACCCAGGAGCTCGCCCAGGAGTATAGGCAATATTGGCTCTACTCCTATATTTCTGAGTTGAAAAACCTGAAGCTCACTTAAAATGATTCATATTTTATGTTGATAAAAATAGTACATGTATCTCTGTAGCCATCACTCCAGATAGATAATCAGTCAAGATCATAGTGATCCCTAGTCCATTTTATTCTATCCTAAGCAGTGCATATAGCCACATCTAACAATAAATATTAAGTAAGATCAGTTCAAGTTCCAAACTTAAAGCACTCCAAGCAAGTAAAGTTATAGCTAACCACGTTAAGACTGCACTTGTGGTAAAAGATGTCAGAGCCTACATCACAGGGAGCAAGTGAGATGTGTGGGAATCGACTTGCCCTTTTCTTCCATTAAAGGGCAGAGTTTCTTGGGGGAAAAAAAAAACAAAACTGGTTCCATTTCCTCCCTGCAAGCTTCCTTTTTAAAATTACAGAACACAACACACATTTCAACATGACTCCACATGACTCAGAGGCCCTTCTTAAAATAAGACCAGACCACATTCCTGGAGACGGAATCACCTCTAACCTTCCAAGCTTGGTCAGCATCACTAACCAGGATGTGTTTTCATTCCTCAGATAGCATGGGAAAGTTCTGATTTCCACAGTTAACCTAGCTGTCAGCCAATTATTTGTTCACTGCAGCTCTAAACAAATTTTGTTTTCTTTTCTCATTGCCTCACCAGGAATGAAAGACAACCCACATAAAACCTCATGTTTTCCAGTGTAAATAAAGACTACCATCTCCAGAAAATAAATGGTTCCTGAGATGATTTTTTTTGAACAAAGTAGTTTATGAAAGTATGAGATTTAGGACCTTTCGTTTATGCCATTTAGGACCTCCTTGAAGCACTTCAGCCCCGAGAGAAACAGATATATTGTGAGTTAATTGTGCCAGAAGACTGTTCCTTCTGCAGAACCGGGAAAACTTTTTGGTGAACACCAAGCACAACTCAGCATTTTTCTTCTGATTAAAAAATTGAAAAAAGTGAAGGTGCACCCCGCCAGCACGTTTACACACCAGTCTACATCGCTTTCCCACCACACAACAGCGGCTGGTTCACATTGGCACCATCACACAGCAGCGGCTGGTTCACATCGGCAGGATTGTGCACAGAAGCCTGAAGACCTGTGCATCTAACCAGAACATTTCTTGGGGAGCAGGGCAATGAGGCTTGAACTTGGACCTAGAAGACCTGGATTGGAATCTGTTTACCTACCAGACTGTAGGTCTCAATTTCTTTATTTGAAAAAAGGGGATGAATAATATTGACTTCGAATGTGAATAAAGCAGGCTCATACACGTGGGACTCTTATCAGGCACTGAGGACTGTCCACTTGGTGGACGGGATTGCTGTTAATAACAGTGGATCCAGAGCTGTCATGACTAACCGGTCTGAACTCCAAAGGGACGGTTGTCTTTCATGCACTGAGTCAGAGTTTCCTTAGCGATGGGGCCCCAGGAGATAAAGAACTGTAATCACTTCCTGTGAGTGCTGTCTCTCCCTCAGTCGTACGATGAGTAACATTTATATCACTCATTTCTAAGCACGAGGCTACTTGAGAACCCCACTCCCCCCAGGCATTTGGTTAAATCAGACTCAGAATAGTGGCTTTGGCAGCTTGGCGCCTGAGCTTCAAGACTGCCCAGCCCCTGGTCCGCGCCCCCAGCCGCACTTAGAGACATTCAGGCTTTGAAGTAGATCTCTCCAACCCCCTCCCAGACACCCGACAGATGAAGTCATGGACCAGAGGAGCAATCGCCGCCTGAAACAGTCGTCTTCCAGATGTGCCCTTGCTCAGGGTCGGCCCCAAGTGTCACTTCCTGGCAGGAAGAGATTGCTTGTGTTTTGTTTGCTTTCAAGACCCTGTTGACAAAGCCCTGCTACAGGTGTCCCCCTGAAACTGTGACACAGTGACTTTCCTTAGTCAGAAGCGCTGTCAATGTCATCTCAGGTCTCCTCTCTTCTCAGGTCTGTTCTGCGCATCTGTTCAGGAGAGGTCAGTACCCCGTTTCACTGAGATTTTTAAGTCATCCCATGAAGTCAGATTTTAACAAGGACAGTAACAATAGCACCCCCGCTGTCTGATGCCAGTCTCCCTCTAGCCTGTCTCCTGACTTGATCCTTTAATAGAAGGGCACCTTATCTGATGACCCAAGGTGCTGATTCATTTCCACTCCTTTCTTTTCTCCCCACCCTCCTCCCCCACCTCCTGCCCCCTCCCCTGTTTAAGCAGTTGAAGGAATCAGTGGGCCCTTGAACTCTCTTTTCCTGGAGCAAACTTTTTTCACAATCTTAGTTTACTCCAAGGAAGATAAAACAAAAAATGCTGAAGCGCACCATGCAAATACAAAGTAAATAAGTAGATGCACAAAGGCCACTGTGGTTGTTGGCGCAGATGCTGGGGAGCAGCTGGGGGCTGAGACCAAGATCGGGCTGAGCCCAGGGGCCGCAGCTGGGGCCCGAGTGTGTGAATGGAGCTGAGTTGGCCTCCCACACAACAGGAATTCCTCCAAAACTATGCGCTCGTTATGGGAGCACAGGAAAAATGTGTTTAGAATATCACTAAGGAAACCCAGATACATTATCTTTGCCAGAGCACAAAAGACAGTTCAGTTAGTGCCCAGTTCAAAATGACTAAAACAGAGAACACACGTTGAATGATGCTGGGGAAGCAGAGAAGTAGAAAAAGAAGGTGACTTGGTTCTTGATGCCCAGACAAGAGCAAGATGTGCCCTTCCCCGCACCAGGGGGCTTGCTGTGACTCTTTTTCACAACCCTGGCTCTCTGAAGGCAAAGAAGAATTAAAAGGAAAGCATTTGGGTCTTCCCACTCAAAAAGGTTTAGTTGTCACAGATTTCTCTTCCAAATATCAAGATGTTTGCTCCTGCCGTCACACCTGTAAACACATTTTATTTAATGTGGAGGACATAGAGGTAAGAGTGTGCTTTGACTCCAGAATTTTGAGAGTATGCTTTGACCTCCACTCTTATTCCAACAAAGCACATTGTGTATGCACTGGGGTTGTGTGTGTGTGTGTGTGTGCAGAGCTCTAAATTCCACGGGGCAGTTTACTTCCATTTTAATGCAGGTTAATTTTTAGCATTATAACAGCACAGACAATTCCTCTCTAAAAATAGGCTGTAATATGTTTACATTTGTGAAGTTAGGCAGTGACAGTTCTGTCTGCAGTATCCTTGAACAGATCCCCAGCTGTAAAAAGATGGCGGGAGCAGTGGTTTCCTGTAGCACAATGACCCTCCCACTGTTCTCCTCCGGCCTGGGCCAGCCCCAGAGCAGATGGGCTCCCCTCAACCTCTTCACACTACCCTGTGTTATTTCCTCTTCTACTGTTGCATTTTGGTAGCAAAGTTAAAGATTCAGGCTTTTTAAATATAGTTATTAATTCTTTTAAAAATAGCCTGAACGAGTTCACGGTAGGCTTCTTAATCGCCAGCAAAATGACTGAGCTGGACAGAATGAGGACCCCACACTCTGGGGAAGGAATTATTCATTACAAGTGACAGGGGATCTTCCTGTGCCTTTTAAAGCTCATTGCTTGAAAAATGTGGCCCTTTTAACACACACTTGTACATGGATGTATCTTCAAAGATCACACTCATACTTTTTTCTTGGACTGGTTTTCTTTTCTGGCTGATAGTTTGAAGCAGATGTGGTTCTAGAAAACCAGTGAATTACCCCTGGGACTAAGTAATGGCCCAGACCTCAAAGCCACAGTAGAAACATTCGGCCCTTGTAACTGAGCACCTGGAGATCAGTCTACAGTACCGGCATGAATCACCCACTGACTGGGGATAAAGAAACCAGTACCCCAAAGTTTGCAAGCACAGGCATAAAATGAATTCAAGTTATTTTAATGTGAACACTAAAGACTAAGCTAATAATTTTTAAGAAAATAAATAAATTAACCATGACAATAAGACAAACTCAGAAGATGATAACAATTGCAAATGAGAGATTTCAAGATGTTTAAAACCCTTGAACCAAAGACACTAGCTCTGTTTTCATTAATCCATTTATTTTAGGGTATTTATGAAGCATCTACACAGTAACAGCTACAATACTACCTGATACTCAAATACATATTGTTTAGTCATAGGAATTGCAGTAGATAATTCTGATACCTTTATTAAAATCTAAGTTCAAACTAGCTAGAAGATAAATTCCAAAAATTTAAAAAAAGACACATTTAATTTGTAACCATAATCCATGAATTATAAAGGTGGCTGTTACATTACTTAAAGAGAGACATACCATGTATCACTAGATAGACAAGAGGAATAGTCTGACTTGGATAAAAGCTGAACCCAAAGCTAGGAGAAGCACTTTTTAATGGGCCTTCACAGTTCTCAGTAGTCACTGTCAGAAGACATTTGAAATAAACTCCAAATAATGCATTTCATGTCATATAATTGCAAAACTGAGTATTTATACCAAAGCATTTAAAAATACCACTTGTTAAAACTGTATTTTTCTATGAAAATACAAGGCACAGAGTCTTAAGCAAAGATTCACTCAAGATTCTTTAACTCTGACTCTGACAGTATCTTTTCCTGGATTAGCACACAAAGTATTCAGACATAGGCACCAAAACAAATAAACATAATTAAATAAATAGGTAACATTGTTTAAAAACCATAAATTGATTCCATTATTGTACTTAAGGCAAAAATCAAGGTTTCAAGATATACTAGCACTACAAACAAACCTGAGCATTAAACAGACGGAACCCGCCTGTGTCACTGAGCTGTACCTGCCCAGTCACCCCAGTGCCTGTAGAGCGCGCGCTGGTCCCAGCTCTGCCCTTCTGCCTCTTGGCTGTGCCATGCCTCCCCCACCCCAGGACCCCTTTCAGGCTCTCCCCTCCTGATCTCCTCAGGAGAGGCCCCTGTCATTAGCCACCCCCTCTGCCACGGGCTTTCCATGGTCTGCCCACTTTAGACCAGTCCTCTGGGCTTCAGACTCAGACACCTCACCCGAGCATCCCATAGACTGTAGCCCACCAGGCTCCTCTGCCCATGGGATTTCCCAGGCAAGAATACTGGAGTGGGTTGCCATGCCCTCCTCTGGGGGATCTTCCTGACCCAGGGATCAAACCTGGGTCTCCTGCATTGCAGGCTTATTCTTTAACAACTGAGCCAAGAGGGAAGTTGTCTCAGGGCCCCTTCAAACCCCAGCTCCCCAAACGTAATCTTGTTCAGGGGGTTCTGCAGTCCTCCCCACACTTGGGCTTGGTCCTCCCCACACTCCCTCTCCACACACCCTCCCCAGCTTCTCCACCCTGGGCCAGGCTCCATCACGCTCTCCGCAGGGCCACCTCTGCAGTCAGACAGTCTTGACTTTGCTCCATGTGTTTAGCCCAGCTCTCAGACTTGACTATGGCTCTGAAAACACGAGGAAGGTGTTTGTTTTGTTCACCAATATATACATATATAAATTGCATACTTGTTAACAATTTTAAAGATGTAGATTACATATTTTTTTCCCCACAACCCAAATGCCTCTACTGTTCTTGCCAGTTATAAAGTAATATATACTTGGTGTGAAAAACAAAAGTCTAACAAACACACACACAGAGTGTAAATTTAAACAGAGACTCTACCTGTCACCCCAAAACATGCTATTTCCCAGAGTGATTGCAGATTATTTAATTTCTATTCTCCCAGACCTGCACTCAGATTTGAGTGATGCACTGATATTTATTAAAATAAATATTATAAAAATGGGATCATAATTCTCATGATACTGTCTTGAAATCTATTTTGTTCTCCCCTGGACAGTGGTGATAATAACACAAGTGAATGTATATCTAAACTTACCAAATTGTATGCAATAATTATGTGCATTTTTGTTTAAGTTATAACCTCAATAAAACTGGGGAGAAAAAGGAAAAACAAACAGAAGGACAATATATGCAATCATTACAATTCAGAGGCACTGCAGATAGATCTAATTCATGCTGTAGGTCTACATACTATTCCATTATCCAGCTGTAGTGTAATTTATTTTTACCCAGTACCTGTAGATGGGCTTGTAGATGGTGTATTATTTATTACCTATAGAATGAAAGGAACCTCTGAGTAACGTTCTACTGTGCATTCATTTTTTGTGTATCTGAGATCACCAAGCTAATCCGTAGTTTTCTTAAGTGAATTTCCTGTGTCTGGATTTCTCCATCAGTGCAAATATGCACCTGTTTTTACTTTGCATCATGTTGGAAATGAAGATGCAAGTTGCAGTAGATGGCAACTTAGATTCAGTGAAATGTGGTACTCGTCTACCCTAAGCCATCAGTAAACAGCTTTATTTGTCAGTATGAAGATCTCCTGCTGCTGCTGCTGCTAAGTCACTTCAGTCGTGTCCGACTGTGTGTGACCCCATAGATGGCAGCCCACCAGGCTCCCCCGTCCCTGGGATTCTCCAGGCAAGAACACTGGAGTGGGTTGCCATTTCCTTCTCCAATGTGTGAAAGTGAAAATTGAAGTCGCTCAGTCGTGTCCGACCCTTCGCGACCCCACGGACTGCAGCCTACCAGGCTCCTCCATCCATGGGATTTTCTAGGCAAGAGTACTGGAGTGGCTTGCCATTGCCTTCTCTGGGAGAGATCTAAATATACATTTGCTCATGGGAAACTAGGACAACCTGATGTATCAGGCATTCTGTTATCTCTTCCCAGAGGACTAGATACCTGTACACCATTCCACATCAGAACTCATTTGTCACCTGGGCAAAGAGATGAGTGTGGATGGAAGGAAGTCAAGGACTCTTATGAAGGAAGAGTGTTCCAGGGCTGCAGGTGTGAACCAGGTTTGCACTGAGCTCTTTAGAGCAGGATGGGGCTCCAGTTTCTCCTGCTATTGGCTCTTTGCTTTGGTTTTATTAGATTTGGCACAGTAATCTGTTAAGTGGAGTGTCAGGCCACCGAATGTCAACCCACTCCTCCTTCTTGGATTTGATTTGCATTTCAGGCTAACATGGTCAGTCAGGCTTCCAAAGGAGAATTATCAGGCTACGAGGTCCTCTGAGATAGTATTTATCAAACCATCACCGCAAATCCCAACTGGGGGTCAGGATCCAAATGGAATTGTGGAATCAAAGTCTTTTGAAAAAAGGGACAAAAAAACTGTATAAGGCGAAATAGCAAATAGTATGCATTTGCAGAATAAGTTGAACTCTAATTAGTGAAATTATAGCTTGGTGTCGTATTGGGTGGTATAGCACTGAGGTTAAAATCTGTTTCATACCGAAGGCTCTAGTCCACAGAGCTCATGAACCAACACTGTCCACTGAGCATGCTATCTGCCCCGGCCTGGCTTTGCCTCTCCTGATCCTCTGCCGTGTCCAGCCTCTGTGCCCAGCTGGCTGAGGGCACCCAATTCCCTTTCTCTGTCCCTTCAGTTGGGATGGAAGAGAAACAAGAGGACAACTGTCCACTGTAGCCCTTGCTCATTCCTCCTTTTCTTCCATATTTCAAGATAGCTCTTTTATTTCATTTGTAGAGATAGGTGAGTGGGTGCTAGAGGACTGCTGGTGATTAAAAGAAAATCCCTTTTCCACAATCGCAAATCTAACTAGTTTTTCCCAAATTTTTACCACAGTGGTTCTTAAACCTTTGTGGGGTAAGTGTCCTTTCAGATTCAAGCGAAAAGTGCAAAGCCCAGAAAATACCACACACACAAAAAGACATACAGTTTGAGGCTCTTTGCAGCTGGATCAACTGTACATTCATCTGTTGGACCCATGAGAATCCAAGGCTACACACTTCAGACTATTAAACTAACCATGCATCACACATGAGACAGAGTCAGACGGTAATATGTTAAGACAAGAGATATGCTCCAAGGGTACCAATTTTCTTGTCTGCTCATTGTGAACACCAGCGTTTTACCTATAATGTTCAAGTTGAATTACACCTGATCCAGCAAAATGCCAAAGTCAAGTTCTTAAATTTGGGGTCTTAGAGGAATCACTGAAGTTTCTTGAGCTCATGCTACTCAATAGCTTTGCACCTCCTAAGACGCTTCAGTTGTATCTGACTCTGTGCAACCGCACGGACTGTCACCCGCCAGGTTCCTCTGTCCAGGGGACTTCCCAGGCAAGAATACTGGAGTGGGTTGCCCTGCCCTCCTCCAGAGAATATTTTCTGCAAAATGAGATTGCTACAAAAAGGAACAGGCCTGACCGCTTGGAGCCACCCTCAGTATTGCCCTGTTCCTCAGACCCCCGTGTGGCCTGGTCTGAAGTGCCCTGCACACGTTTCCCTCTCGTGGTCTCTCTTCTCCAACTGTCAGGTCATCAGGCCTCTCACTGGCCACTGTCAGCCCTGCCCAGGGGTCCCTGTGTGACTCCTGCGGGTACCCTGCCCAGACACCCCTATTGGTGGAGTGATAATTATCTTTCAGAACCCAGTTCGGGTTGGCTCCTATTTATGTGTGCTTGGTGCCCCTCAGTTTATGAGGTTACAGATGAGAGCCTTGGCCACAGCACCCAAGCTCCAGGAACTGGCCAAGCTCGCCCTCCCCAGGGCTCCTCCTGATGTTTCCCCTCCCCCTTTCCGCACTGAGTCACACCCAGGGTGACGGCCCCTTCCCATCATGGGGCTTCTGTCTAGGGAATGTTCCCATTGACCTGGCTTCATCCCATCCATCTGGACTCTCATTCCTCAGGCCTCAGGTCAAATGCCACGTGTTCAGAGAGGCTGAGTGCCATGTTTCTCCATCGTGATGATCTCTTGCCATTTTTCTTTATTTCAATAATCAGATTTCCAATTGCATATTTATTTGGTTGTTTGTTTTAGGTCAATGTTTTCTTAAATACATTATAATATTTAACTCACCAAAATTCTACCTCCATGCAGGAGGATTAATTTAATTTACATACCATTAGATACCTGGAAAAGAGCACAGTAAATGTCAGTCTAGGGTTTCATACCCATTTGATACATGAGTTTTATAAATTCTGTCCTTGACCCTGAAAACTCTGTGTTCTCAGGTTGTCGTTGAAATCGGGGCTCAGCAATAGTTAGTCATTCATTGTTTTAAAATCATTTAAATAACACCAAAAGCCGTTTGAGGTTTACCTCTGATTGTTCAGAAGTTTCACTTTATATGATGTCAAAAGATGTGAGTCTTCCTGGTACATTTCTTCAGTAATAAAACTGTAGGACACATCTAATTAGGTGGTCTTCCTAAGGAAGGTGCAGAGTCTCACCCATCCATCTGAAGAGGGACCTTGCTCTAAACTCATCTTCTGGGGCACGGTCTCAAGTCCCCATGGCCCCCTCTCTTTGGGATTAGCTCCAGAATAGAGTGGCACTGGGGGTAGCAAACACGCGGGGGACAAGCCCTGCACCTGGGCATCGTGTGTACTGTCTCTCTGCTTTGCTGTCTCCTTTAGTCAGTGTGACCAACCAGACAGCTCCAGGCGATTACATGCATTAACAGATGGACAGTTCTTGGCCCCTGGTAGGAAACATAAGGCCCCTGGCCCCATAGAATCTAGTTCATTTCATCACCACCTCAGAAGTTTGCCACAAGGTAAATATGCACTACATTCATTTGCATATCAAGCACGTGTCAAGAAATATTAACACCATGCATTTTTGGATTTCTCTGGTGGCTCAGTTGGTAAAGAATCTTCCTGTAATGCAGGTGACCTTGGTTCGATCTCTGGGTTGGGAAGATTCCCTGGAGAAGGAAATGGCAACCCACTCCAGTTTTCCTGCCTGGAGAATCCCACGGACAGAGAAGCTGGGGGCTGCAGTCTAGGGGATCACAAAGAGTCGGATAAGACTAAGCACAGCACAGCACATCGATAGTTTTAAAGTAAACTTTACAAATAATAATAGCCAAGGGTCAAACTACATGCCGTCAGAAATCTTTAGAGTTTTAAGTTGATTTTCTTAAATTCTAGAATCAACAAAAAATATCCTAATATACTGAAATTAAAGAGGTAACTTTTTCTGTTCTATGGACAATAATTGTTTCTTAGTAAAAATCTTAAAGGTTGTTCTTAATGGATAGATAAAAATGCTTCATAATTAAAGGCATTGTATTAAATGTTTCCTTGAAAATGATTTTTTAAATCAGTTTTTTCTTAAATAATATTAAAGGTTTTCTCTCGGTTCTGTTTTCTTTGTTACACAAGTATTTTCTATATATAGCAAAATATGTAAATATATTTCAATTTGAACTTAACTAAGAACATATCAAGCCACATGTAAACTCTTTATTAAGTACAATATGCTTTTCTATAGCCTGAATGGGGTTAGAGCAATTGATGACGATTTTACAATAGAAACATAGGTTTAATTTTATTGTTAAATTTTAAATTTGAAGCCACCATGGCGTAACTTCATGTATTTTCCAGTTTTAATATTTGAGGCTCTAGTGAGTTTATCTCTATTTGCAGTTGTATATATAGAGAGATAATCTCAGAACATAAGAAATTCTTAGCAGATACTGATGTGTACCTCAGTTTCAGAGTCAACTAGAAATACTTAAGCACTGGGAATCAGTGCAACCACCCTCTCTGGGAATGAAGACTGTCAAAATGAGTAAAACTCACAGAGACTTCTTGAAAGCTCACTGATGCTGTAAAACCTTCCATAATCTTCCAGTCACTTATTTGATCTCTACAAACTTTGACAATCTGTATCACTTCTTTCCCCCTCAAGAAGGCAATCATTTACAATTGTCATTTTTTCAATAGGCTTTATGGAGGTCTTTATTTTAAAATAAAATGTTAAGTTAAAACTACTATCTTAAACCACACGCTTGACTTGAAGATGGACACAAGCTCTTAATTTGTCAGGACTGCTTAGGACATTATATAACTTCCCCCCTAGAGGGTGAAATCACCTTGGATCTTCCGGCAGCTTCCAGCCAGTGATGCAAAATGAAGAGATTACATACATTCTGTTTACTGTTATTGTTATTATTATTATTCAATTATTATTATTCAGGGTATCTTTATCCCTGATTGGCAATGGCTCCTGACAGCATTTGATGTGCCGGGCTGTCAAGATAGAGGAACACAGGTGCTCCAGGGACGTGTTGCTGACTCACTGAGGCAAACTGGCAGAGGAAGTCCCATCAGGAGCGATCAGACTAACACCCCTGTCTCTACTCACTGCAAGCAGCGGCGTTCAGCAGGTGGGGTGGGGACTGCTGGGGACACTGCTCCTGCAGGAGACGGTGGTGGGATTGGTCACACATACACCAGCCTTTCTGATCTTGAGGTGGGGTGGTAGACTTCGCCCAACTGGAAAGATCCCGAGGTTAGGCTCCAACCAGGTGGCTTCTGTTCATGCAAAACCAGAGTCCTGCCAGCTACACACCCTCTAACGAAACCTGCAGACGCTTTCTGAACCGTCTGGTTCAGAGGCCTGTAAAGACATCTCGTGAGCAGTTGTCGTTTCTTCGACTGGAGCATCCCTGCTCATAAAGACCAGCCTCGTGTGGCCCCCAGCCTGATGTGAAACCACCCTGAGGTCAAGAGAGAGGTTGACTGGCAAACAGCCCTGTGTTGAAGAACCCAGAGCCACCGGCCATAGGCTGCAACCTGGTCAGAAGCACGTGGACGCAGGAGGGTGCAGCTAGGATGCCTGTTGCTTGGAGAGGATGGTTCCCCCCCAGTCCACACCCAGCTTGCATCCTGCCCTCAACTCTTCTCTGCTGGTTTCCTGGGGTGGGGTCCACAGGAACTTCAGTCTGCGGGTAGACGGAACAGGGTTTCTGACATGATATTAAATGTATGCAGCTGTACACCTACCGCAGGGAATAATAACAAGATTATTTTGAAGTGTATTACATTTTAAAGCGGTCTTTAAAGAAAGTTCCCTCAGAAACATACAATTCTGTTTACCACTTGCTAATACAATTCCAACCCATAATTTGCTCAGTGATAAATATAAGCTATGTTACACCAAGGGTTTTCTATTTGCAATAATTCACATATTATTTATAATTTACACTAGACAGGCTCTTCCTGTAAAACTTAAATGCCTCGTTTTTAGCTGAGGAACATAAAATCGCTTACTGATAGCTTATATTTACCCCCCTTCCAAAAATAGATGATACATTTTTCTTGTGGTGCAGTTTCCCATGCACATAAAATGTTTAGCCAGCAACAGTGAATTAGAAAATGAATTCATAGAATATTTGGGATGGGAGCAAGAAAATCAGTCTCCTTATTACCTGTGCTTGCAGTCATCTGGTCTACATGCTATTCACCGAGACACAGGGCACTCCTTGGAGGGGTGGGACACTGGCCTCCCTTCACGATTCACGGAGGGAGCTGAGGCAGGACCAGGGCACCTCTGTCACCCACAGTGCCTGGATCGCAGGAAATATGTAGGGTCAGGGTTTGTCCTGTACTCACCAGGTCAGCACCAGGCTGAGTTCAGCCATGCAAAAAAGTCCAATGTTGAAATGTCCAATATTGAAATTGTTTTTTTTTTTTTTTTTAGCTTTAGGATTCATGTTACAAAAACAAGAAACAAATCAAAACAAACAAACAAAACACCTTGGGATGGACCAAGAAATTAAAACATACCAACCGGTTACTCACGGAGTGTGGGGCTACAGTATCTGCTCACACTTTTTACTTTGTGAGCAAAAAGAGGAAGGGCAGTGCTTGAATGTTTCCATTTTTTTCCACACCACATGTGCGCCTTATTTTGGAAGAAAATTCATGCTGACAAGTAGCTTAATATTTTAAGAAAACAACACCTTTGACCTATATTCTAATGCTTCCCCCCCCCCACTTTTTTGGTGAATTTTTTAAAAGGCTAAAAGTCCTTAGCTTCCCAAATTTCAAATATTTTTTTCTCTAGTTTTCTTATTAAATTAAGTTGAAGGAGCACACTATATAAGGCAATATCCTTTTCTTTATCAAAAAAATAATACTTTTGTGCAGTCACATTTTAAGTTTTGTTTTAAATGCATGAAGCTTTTAGTGAAATACCTCTTAAATATGTCATAAAAATTTTTTAATCACGATGATCAAAGGACAGAAACCATTACTTTATACTTTTAGCTTTTTCAAAGTGCATTCAGAATCACAAACCCTGTAGATGGACCATCATCTCTGAGGAGAGAAAAATCGGATTGTAAGAAGAAAGCGTAGAAGCTTTCTCATAAAAGAAAGAGGATGGTCCATGCAAAGCCCAGTCTCTAGTAAATCAGCATGTTAGATTCTGAAAGGCAAGCACATCTTATCAGGGGTGTTCTGCACCCCAGCAGCTGGAAGGGAGCAGTGTTTATACAGTAGATGTGCAATGAAAAGTAACACTCATCTATAACCACAAAAAAACACTTTTTATTAAAAAATGGGAAAAATTAATTCAAAGTTAATGCTTCATTCTAAAACAAGAAGATGTTGCTTGTTGCTGTGATTCTAAGAGAAGTTTTGGAGGTAATGCAATATGGACAGTTTCTCAAATGCAACAGGACAGCAGCTAATTGTATAATTAGTCTTTGTTCATTATACATGTGTGATATAATCGGATTTAGGGATCATATGAAACTATGGAACTGCAGGTCTTGTCACATGAAATTGATGAGAAAAATTATTGCATAAAGAGACCTTATGACATGTTAATAAATGGGGATAGTCTGTAAGGAATATTAACAAAACCTGTCTGAACGAGATTATAAATCTTCAATGAGTTTTCAAATTACTCATGCCTCCAGGACACAGAAACACAAACTCCTGGATTGCAGCCATGTCAGATTTGCAGCTACAAGGCTTAAAAAAATAGCAAGATAAAAGGCAGTGCTTAATTAAATGTGTCTACAGATAAATTCCAGGTTAGGCTAATTTAATTGTGTCTGTGTAACGCGTGCACCTCTGGACACTTCAGAATGGCGTTGGCTGGGTCCTGAAGCATCATGAAGGCCCAGGTATGCTCTCAAAGAGTAGTCTCTAAGAACAAATACCTCTAGTATTTGCTTAATATTTTATTGGACAATTTTTTTTGCAAGAAGGGAAAGCGTACGCAGATGATTTATAATTTAGGTTAGGAACTATTTTCTCAAGAACTTCGTTGATCCTTCCTTCAAACACCAATCACAGTGAACATATCAATAATTTGAGCAGGACTTCCCTGGTGGTTCAGTGGTAAAGAATCTGCCTGCTAATGGGGACATGGGTTCGATCCCTGGTCTGGGAAGATCCCACATGCCACAGAGCAACTAAGCCTGAGAGCTGCAAGTACTGAAGCCCACATTCTCTACAGCCTGTGCTCTGCAACAAGAGAAGCCCCCGCAGTGAAAAGACCACACACCACAACTAGAGAGTAGCCCCTGCTCGCCACAACTAGGGAAAAACCCGCAGGCAGCAACAAACACCACCGTAACCAAAACTAGATAAAATCATTGTAAAAAAATAGTTGGGGCAAATGCAAGATGTTCCACATGCCTTTGATCTATTAAATCAGTTTGTCTTCACAAATGAAGAAGCTCAAGTCCAAAGAGATTAAACCTCTTGGATCAAGTTACTTATGTGGCAAATGCTTTTTAGACCACGGATCTGAGCCCAGTCGGAAAACTGGCTCTAATTCAGTTTTACCAGTGTAACCATGCTGATGTCCACAGCCTCCCAACAGTTTCTAAGAAACTCAGCTCCGTTAAACAGGAAGTGACTTAAAGAAACATAAAGTTAGCAATGAGAATGTCAGCATGTCTTCTCTATGTTTTGAGTCTTTCACAGTACCATTTTTCTTGGTTCTGCTGAGAAACAGTAAGTCTACAGTCACATGTATGAATGAGACTCTTAAGAAGACGTCCTGTTCTTCTAGATTTCCATCACCTAAGAGTGATGCTAGGGAGACAGGCAATTGGCAAACATGTGGAGAGCAAAATAACAGCTGTTTCAAGTGGTATTTTCAGAAAGCTCTGCCAAGACCCATGAACACCTCCTCCTCAGAGGCAGTGCTGCTTTGGCTTTCACCAGTGTTCCCATTCTGGTACCAGTTCAGGGGTATTGAGTAACTGTGGATGGTGCTCCATCACCATGGTTGTCAAGGAACCATGGTTGTGATCCAGATCCCACCTCCTGGGAGGAGGTCTTGGGTACCCATCAGCGGAAACTGGGTTCCCACTTCCCTGCATAGCAGAGGGATGAAGACCAGCCTGCTGACCTCTGACACAAAATGCCTTCTTGGAAGCCTCATGAAATAAAGTTCAAAGACACCATTGGCAAAAACTCAAACTTTCTTTCATCTCCATTTGTTTAATGTACAGAAAAGATAGCCGCATTTCTGGTCTTTTGTTCATTCATTCATCTCAAGTTTTCAATATTTGAAAAAAGATTTTCTGTGCTTCTTCCAAAATGTGCAGGAGATTGGAGGTATTGCAGTTTAACGGCATTTTATTTATTTATTTATTTAAAATGTGTTCCTTTCTTTTTTTTTAATTTTTATTTTTATTGGAGGCTAATTATTTTACTGACTCTGTGGACATGAGTTTGAGTGAACTCCGGGAGTTGGTGATGGACAGGGAGGCCTGGCGTGCTGTGATTCATGGGGTCACGGAGAGTCGGACACGACTGAGCAACTGAACTGAACTGAACTGAATTATTTTACAATATTATATTGGTTGGTTTTGCCATACATTGACATGAATACGTCCCGGGTGTACATGAGTTCCCCTTCCAGAACAACCCTCCCACCTCCCTACTCCCCTTATCCTCCCTCTGGGTCATCCCCGCACACCAGCCCCGAACATCCTGTAACATGCATCGACCCTGAACTGGCGATTCATTTCACATATGATAATATACATGTTTCAATGTCATTCTCCCAAACCATCCCACCCTCACCCTCTCCCACAGAGTCCCAAAGACTGTTCTATACATCTGTGTCTCTTTTGCTGTCTTGTATACAGGGTTATTATTTGCATCTTCCTAAATTCCATATATATGCATTAGTATATTGTATTGGTGTTTTTATTTCTGGCTTACTTCACTCTATAATAGGCTCTAGTTTCATCCATCTCATTAGAACTGGTTCAAATGCATTCTTTTTAATGGCTGAGTAATACTCCATTGTGTATATGTACCAAACCTCTCTTATCCATTCATCGGCAGATGGACATCTAGGTTGCTTCCATGTCCTGGCTATTATAAACAGTGCTGCGATGAACATTGGAGTACATGTGTCTCTTTCAATTCTGGTTTCCTTGGTGTGTATTCCCAGGAGTGCGATCGCTGGATCATATGGCAGTTCTATTTCCAGTTTTTTGAGGAATCTCCACACTGTTCTCCATAGTGGCTGTACTAGTTTGCATTCCCACCAACAGTGTAAGAGGGTTCCCTTCTCTCCACACCCTCTCCAGCATTTATTGCATGTAGACTTTTGGATAGCAGCCATTCTGACTGGTGTAAAATGGTATCTCATTGTGGTTTTGATTTGTATTTCTCTGATTATGAGGGATGTTGAGCATTTGTTCATGTGTTTGTTAGCCATCTTTATGTCTTCTTTGGAGAAATGTCTGTTTAGTTCTTTGGCCCATTTTTTGATTGGGTCACTTAGTTTTCTGGAATTGAGCTGCAGGAGCTGCTTGTATATTTTGGAGATTAATCCTTTATCAGTTGTTTCATTTGCTATTATTTTCTCCCATTCTGAAGGCTATCTTTTCACCTTGCTTAGAGTTTCCTTTGCTGTGCAGAAGCTTTTGATTTTAATTAGGTCCCATTTGTTTATTTTTGCTTTTATTTCCAATATTCTGGGAGGTGAGTCTTGGAGGATCCTGCTGTGATTTATGTAGGAGAGTGTTTTGCCTACGTTCTCCTCTAGGAGTTTTATAGACGCTGGTCTTACGTTTAGCTCTCTAATCCATTTTGAGTTTATTTTGGTGTATGGTGTTAGAAAGTGTTCTAGTTTCATTCTTTTACAAGTGGCTGAGCAGTTTTCCCAGCACCACTTGTTAAAGAGACTGTCTTTTCTCCATTTTATATTCTTGCCTCCTTTGTCAAAGATAAGGTGCGTGGATTTATCTCTGGGCTTTCTATTTGGTTCCATTGATCTATATTTCTGTCTTTATGCCAGTACCATACTGTCTTGATGACTGTGGCTTTGTAGTAGAGCCTGAAGTCCGGCAGGTTGATTCCCCCAGTTCCATTCTTCTTCCTCAAGATTGCTTTGGCTATTCGAGGTTTTTTGTATTTCCATACAAACTGTGAGATTATTTGTTCTAGTTCTGTGAAAAATATCATTGGTAGCTTGATAGGGATTGCATTGAATGTATAAATTACTTTGGGTAGTATACTCATTTTCACAATATTTATTCTTCCAATCCACGAACACGGTATATTTCTCCATCTATTAGTGTCCTCTTTGATTACTTTCACTGGTGTTTTATAGTTTTCTATGTACAAGTCTTTTGTTTCCTTAGGTAGATATATTCCTAAGTATTTAATTCTTTTCGTTGCAACAGTGAATGGAATAGTTTCCTTAATTTCTCTTTCTATTTTCTCATTATTAGTGTATAGGAATGCAAGGGATTTCTGTGTGTTGATTTTATATCCTGCAACTTTACTGTATTCATTGATTAGCTGTAGTAGCTTTCTGCTAGAGTCTTTAGGGTTTTCTGTGTAGAGGATCATGTCATCAGCGAATAGTGAAAGTTTTACTTCTTTTCCAATTTAGATTCCTTTTATGTATTTTTCTGCTCTGATTGTTGTAGCCAAAACTTCCAAAATTATGTTGAATATTAGTGGTGAGAGTGGGCACCCTTGTCTTGTTCCTGACTTTAGGGGAAATGCTTTCAGTTTTTCACCATTGAGGATAATGTTTGCTGATAATAGCTTTTATTATGTTGAGATATGTCCCTTCTATTCCCACTTTCTGGAGGGTTTTTATCATAAATGGATGTTGAATTTTGTCAAAGGCTTTCTCTGCATCTATTGAGATAATCATATGATTTTTATTTTTCAGTTTGTTAATGTGGTGTATTACATTGATTGATTTGCGAATATTGAAGAATCCTTGTATTCCTGGGATAAAGCCCACTTGGTCATGATGTATGATCTTCTTAATGTGTTGTTGGATTCTGATTGCTAGAATTTTGTTAAGGATTTTTGCATCTATGTTCATCAGTGATATTGGCTTGTAGTTTTCTTTTTTTGTGGGATCTTTACCAGGTTTTGGGATTAGGGTGATGGTGGCCTCATAGAATGAGTATGGAAGTTTCCCTTCCTCAGCAATTTTCTGGAAGAGTTTGAGTAGAATAGGTGTTAGCTCTTCTCTAAATTTTTGGTAGAATTCAGCTGTGAAGCTGTCTGGACCTGGGCTTTTGTTTGCTGGAAGATTTCTGACTGCATTTTCTTAGAATGGGTGTTCAGGTCCCAGAATATCCATCTAGGCTCCCATTTCCATTTTAACTGATATTTTATCTAATGATGCTGCTTGTAAGAAGCCAGGACAGTATCCCTTGGCTTAAATGAAAGTGTTTACTTTGGGGTTTTAAACAACTGACCCAGATCCTTCCAACCCCAAATTCAGGTTTAATCACGACAATACCAAATTGGTAAAAGTAAGCATACAGTTGCCGATATGGGTAAAAGTGTTAGGATAAAATATTTTTCAGAGAAATGTATTACCGTGAATATTATTTAAAATTTTTCACTTTGTTATTCCCCTTAGAAATCTATTGTATTTATTTTGTCATGTCTAATTACTCCTGCTATGTTTATGTTTTTAATTAAGAAAATAATAGTCAAAATTGAAGCAATTGAAATTATTTAAAGTCACTAATAAGTTTTATTATGAAAAGAAAAACTGCTAATCTCTTTCTCCAGGAGCTATGGGGAGAGAGAATTGGTGAGGGAGTCAAATACTGAGGTGTATAGAATTGGAGATGCTTGAAAATAGCAAGAGGAAAGAATTGGTTGCTGCCTCAAAAATAATTAAACTAGGAAGAAACGTCTAGCACTAATCAGTTTCAAACTGGGTAGAAGTACTTATCTCCCTAGTTCAATAAATATTTAAAGTGCTATCCATCATATTATTTTGAGCTCCTTACTCAATTTAACTCTACTCTCTTCCAACCTATTCTGCTTCCTCGAGTTAAATATTTTCTTCATGTATCAGCTGAGTAGTTTTAGACCATCATCCAGCCAAGAGTAAGAAAATAGGAGTAAACTGTCTAGATGGTTTACTGAGACTAATAAATTCAGTTATTTACTTTCAAGCCATCCCATTGCAAAAATATTCTTTAAGTACTTCAGTTATCTATGTTGTTCAGTCACTCAGTCACATTCAACTCTCTGTGACCCCATGGACTGCAGCACGCCAGGCTTCCCTGTCCTTCACTGTCTCCCAGAGCTTGCTCAAACTCATGTCCATTGAGTTGGTGATGCCATCCAACCATCTTGTCCTTTGTCATCCCCTTCTCTACCTACCTTCAATCTTTCCCAGCATCAGGGTCTTTTGCAATGAGTCAGCTCTTCACATCAGGTGGCCAAAGTATTAGAGTTTCAGCATCAGTCCTTCCAATGAATATTCAGGACTGATTTTCCTTTAGGATTGACTGGTTTGATCTCCTTGATCTCAACTACCTATACCAGTGCTCTTGTTTGTTTGTTTTTTTCCTTTTGTTGAGATACAATTGATATATGATATCATATCGATTTCAGGTGTATAGTGTAATGATTAAGTATTTGTGCACACTGTGAGATGATCGATCACGAGTCTGGTTAACACCATTCACTATGAATAGTTGTGGGTTTTTTCTTGTGATGAGAACTTTTCTTTTAAACTTATTTGGCTGCATTGCATCTTAGTTGTGGCATGTGGGATCTTTAGCTGTGGCATGTGGGGCTTAGCTCCCTGACCAGGGATAAAATCTGGGTTCCCTGCTCTGGGAGCCTGGAATGTTAACCATTGGACCACCAGGGAAGTCCTAATGAGAACTTCTAAGAGCTATAAAATCAACATTCTATTCTTAACGGAGAAATCTACATATTTTGTTGAAATATTCCTGCCGTTTACATAACTTTGACATTCATTTTCCTTGTGCTGAGAAATTACAGGATAAGGTCTCCCTATATTACAACACTGGGTTCTCTGCACCTTAGTTGTGAGATTTCTAAACAAGGTTGCGAGGGATTTACCACCTAATCAAGATAAATTTTCAGGTCTGGTGCAGTTCAGTTC
The DNA here is from genome assembly GCF_049115385.1 of Moschus berezovskii. Taxonomy (NCBI): domain Eukaryota; kingdom Metazoa; phylum Chordata; class Mammalia; order Artiodactyla; family Moschidae; genus Moschus; species Moschus berezovskii. The sequence goes on along the minus strand of NC_142474.1, from coordinate 40,121,845 downwards.
AGTTGCTCAGTCGTATCCTACTCTTTGCAACCCCATGAATCACAGCACACCAGGCCTCCCTCTCCATCATGAACTCCTGGAGTCTACTCAAACTCATGTGCATCGAGTCAGTGATGCCATCCAGCCATCTCATCCTCTGTCATCCCCTTCTCCTCCTGCCCCTAATCCCTCCCAGCATCAGGGTCTTTTCCAATGAGTTAACTCTTTGCATGAGGTGGCCAAAGTATTGGAATTTCAGATTTAGCATCAGTCCTTCCAATGAACACCCAGGACTGATCTCCTTTAGAATGGACTGGTTGGATCTCCTTGCAGTCCAAGGGACTCTCAAGAGTCTTCTCCAGCACCACAGTTCGAAAGCATCAATTCTTCAGCACTCAGCTTTCTTCACAGTCCAACTCTCACATCCATACATGACCACGGGAAAAACCATAGCTTTGACTAGACGGATCTTTGTTGGCAAAGTAATGTCTCTGCTTTTTAATATGCTATCTAGGTTGGTCATAACCTTCCTTCCAAGAAGTAAGCATCTTTTAATTTCATGGCTGCAATCAGCATCCACAGTGATTTTGGAGCCCAGAAAAATAAAGTCTGACACTGTTTCCACTGTTTCCCCATCTATTTCCCATGAAGTGATGGGACCAGATACCATGATCTTTGTTTTCTGAATGTTGAGCTTCAAGCCACCTTTTTCACTCTCCTCTTTCACTTTGATCAAGAGGCTTTTGAGTTCCTCTTCACTTTCTGCCATAAGGGTGGTGTCATCTGCATATCTGAGGTTATTGATATTTCTCCTGGCAATCTTGATTTCAGCTTGTGCTTCTTCCAGCCCAGTGTTCCTCATGATGTACTCTGCATATAAGTTAAATAAGCAGGGTGACAATATGCAGCCTTGACGTACTCCTTTTCCTGTTTGGAACCAGTCTGTTGTTCCATGTCCAGTTCTAACTGTGGCTTCCTGACCTGCATATAGGTTTCTCAAGAAGCAGGTCAGGTGGTCTGGTAGTCCCATCTCTTTCAGAATGTTCCACAGAGCCTGAGAAGCTAGTTAATCTGAACCATTGACCTCCTGTCTTTTACACCCAGAGCAGGCAAATGTGTACTTACGGGCACATCAACTTACTTCCTACCTTTGTTCATTTGAAGGAAAAGCCCTTATACTGCATAGACTTTGCTACTTCCCTCAGGAGCACATTCCCAGAATGTAGAATGCCTGGAGCATGGTAGCTGCCGAAAGAGGGTGTTTGGTAGACAATAGTGCTTTTAAAACCTCATGCCACAACTGATGAAGAATTTTCTTCAAAACTAAATAAAATGAGTAGTCTCAGATGTTACTGAAAACAAATAACCAGGAGTTAGGAATAAGAAGAATGTCAGTGTAGTTGAATCCGGCTTCAGTTCAACCATCTTTTCTTCCTTATGGTGTGGCTAGAGCACACGCTTTTTTTGGTTATCGTATGCTTTTCACTCTGAAATTTCTAGCACCAGGAAAATACCTTGACTCAACAATCTTCTCTTTCAATTACATGGGCTGTGCCAAACTCATACATATCTTTCAGCCGTGCTTGGGCTTACGTCTAAGTGCATAGTGGAAAACCTTGTTCAGCCCCTCCTTAACTTTTTACAGTAAAAATTCTAGGTGCTGAAAACCCATCTTAGGAAGTTGGGCTTGATAATGGCATGAAGGGCCCAGTATTTAGGGTGCTACCAGTGGTGCTGCTGGGCCATTTAATGAGTAATGATGTGTTTGCCTTAGTGTGTCTTCTGCAGACTAGTTGAAATATGTATAAGGAAAACTTGCCCATCATTGGAAATGTTGGACACAGACATGCACTCAGAAAGCTCAGAATCCACCAGTAGATCATGATAATATTTGTTCATTCATTTTTAGTTTATTGTTTCAAAAGTGTTTATTGAGCATCTACTACATACTAGGCACTGAGAACAGATCAGTGAAGTTTCTTATTCTCATGGAATTTTGAATTGTGTGAGTGTGTTGACACTGCAATAATTGCATATCTTAAGCAAAGTTACCAGGTGAGTTTTTTTCTGCATACCTGATTTTACCTAGGAAATAAATAATAAAATGGAGCAAAGTGAGTATTTTCTATTCATTTCAAGCAGAAATTAGTTTACTTCCTCAGATGTACATTTGATCAATTGGTATTTGATCCACACATGAATGCATAAAATATTCTTAATGCTCTCTGAAAGTTGAATAAAAACAAAGATAAAAGCATTTAAAAGGCAGACAGTCTCAATGTATTTAGAATAAATAAGTGAATTATATCTTCTCTACAAAGGCTCATTTGTAGAAACAGACCAGCTTATTTTCTGGGATAAAAAAAAGTCTTTTCTGAGGACAGTTGATAAAATTTCACTGCTTTTGAGTTTTCCAATCACGTTTCATTCCTTTTGAAGTCTATTTTAAACTTACAATTGAATTTTCATTTTTATAGAGAAATAATACCTAACAAATATATTTGCATCAAAGTGCATGTTTTTTACTAGATTTGACAAAAAATATATTTGAAGCAAAAAAAAAAAACTTGCCTGATGTTTCTGTTTTATATATGATATTCTTCAAATGGGAAGCAGTGGACCCACCACCTCCAGAGCTTGAATATCTCTCTTCATCAGTCATGTTCAATGGACACCTGTCTCTTCTTATCAGTTGAGTCCAAAGAATTTATAGGATATTTCTGGCAAAAGGAGTCTGTGGTTAAAGAGTGTATCATAGCTTGCTACTCAAGGAAGCTGTCAAAAAGCATCGTATTTACACCTTTGGTAGGAGCTTTTTAACCCTGTTAATCAGCCAAAGTTAGGTTTAGTTATGCACTGAAAACAACACGCTGAATTTTCCACACAAGGAGGTGGGCGATGTGCAATCAGATGTGCCCTGGTCACTCCCATTTATGGGTGACACCAGCACCGTGTCCCCATGAGCCTTCACTCCTGGTGCTGAAAGCACCTGCTCCCCATGGCCCAGCATCTGGTGACCCTTTGCCTCCAGCTGTACCTCTGTGCCTTTCCCACTGGGCAAGTGTTTGCTCACACATTGCTTTAGCTACCATGTGACTAAAATCTCTGATCCCAATCACCCACCCTCACCTGAGTGTCGATATTTTAGTGTCAGTTTGGTGTATCTGTAAGAATGTCTCCCTTTCATGTACAGCATTTTCTTAACCAAGCTAGAGACCCTTCCTACTTCCTTTTTGGCACAGACTTCACAGCGGCCCCTGGGAAGTTGCCTTCCTCCATTCCTTCCTCCCTTTCCTCTTCTTCCCACCTTCCTTTCCATCCTGCCTTCCTTTCTTCCTTCCTCCCTCCCTTCCTGTCAACTCCTCTGTTTACTTGCTGTGGTATGTAATTCATTATGTCATTCAATAACAAGCAGTCCTGTATTATTTTAACTTAGCTGCTGGATGTCTACATTTGTCTCAATGACCACTGGGTAGATTCCTTAATTTTAGAGAAGAAGAATTCTTATTTCTGGAAAGAAACTCTCCCAGGAAAGCATAAAGCTTCCTGAGCTTCTCTGTTCTCCAGAAAGCCTAGAAAGTTACAATATTACATGATACTGCTCATATGTGGAATCTAAAAAGGTACAAATGAATAAATTTGCAAAACAGAAATAGAGGCATAGATGTACAGAACAGAGTTAAGGTGACCAAGGGGAAAAGCAGGGAGGGATAAATTGGGAAATTGGATTTGAAATTACACATTGCTATATATCAAATAGATAATAAGGATCTACTGTATAGTGCAGGGAACTCTACTCAATACTCTGTAATGACCTAAATGGGAAAAGAAGTGTGGATATATGCATATGTATCCAACAAACAAGCATGAAATACTATGTCTCCCACTGGGATTACAACAAAACTGCCTACAGATCCAGGTATGTGTGTCTCCAGTAGACACCTGTTAAGTATCGATTGAAAACATATCAAAGATAATTATGTATAATAATTGAGTATGAATTAATAATTTATCAAATGAATAATTTATCTTTGAAGACCTTTACAAATAACTGAAACTTCTTACAACATCAACCCTGTGATTAAATATCAGTTACTTTTGTATTAGGTTTCAGGGAAGAATGGATCAATAGAAGAAATAATATGCTTACAGAGAGAAAATAGGGTCTTTGAGAAAAATTTTAAATGGAAAATCTACGTAAAGATGAACTTGAAGGCTTAAAGATACTAATTCATCGCCGCCAGTCCCTTCCAGGGTTATCAAGACTGAAACAAAGCTGGTTTCCTTTAGTATCTGATAAAATTCAACTTCAGCCTCCATGCAGCCTGCAGAGCAGTAAGGGTCCTTTTAGACACAGCCAAATGGACAGTGGCCCTGGACTGAAGGGCAGTGACTGGAAGGGCACATCACTGCCACAGAACCAGTGAGGCCAACCTGAGCGGTCAGCAGCCCTGCCTGGGGACCCTGGCAAGGCTGGAGCGGTAAGGGCAGGACTGTCCTACCCTGAGACGTGAATGCAGGAAGGAGTGAGAAAGGAAGGCAGAGAATCAACTAACAGTCCTTCACTACTTGTTTTAAGGTAGAAATCATGTGAATACATATATTTTTTGTTTCATTGAGATATAATTGACAAACATCACTGTTAAGTCTACAGTGTACAGCATAATGACTATTTGCATATATTGTGGAATGATTACTACAGGAAGTTTAATTAACATTCATCACCTCATACAGTTATTAAAAACAGAAAGAAAAAGAAAAAAGTGTATTTCCCTTTGTGATAAGAACCTTTAGCACTGCTTTAATCTCACTTCCTACACCGATGGTCTCTGTGGGGACTTTCAATGGCCTCCCCATTTCTTGCTGACAGCACCCACCCCCCACAGAAGGAAGCACAGGTGAGCTCCCTCACCTAAGAGTTCCTGGTTTACTTTGAACTCCAGCATGGGCATCGGAGCCAGGGCAGCACCAGCTGTAGACCTCTGCCTCTGATTCACACATGGATTCAACACAAACCCAAGGAAGCATCCAGCTCAAGGCTTCAACTGCACAAAAACTTCAGACTTAAATTACATTCTTAAAAATCCAAAGGTTAACCAGGAAACCGTCATGGCTCTCGACTCCGAGAACAACATAAATAAATCACCTGATATTGGTAACAAAGTTCCTCTCCATCATTGACCACAAAGACTCATGAGTCAAGGGTCAGAAAATAATTACCCAGGAAAACTTGTAATGATGGAGCACAGCTGAAAAGGGACTAGCCTCTGATGGCCAAGGTGCTTCCAAGTCAATGAGATATGTTTGACCCAGACAAGCTAATGACTTAGAGAATGTCAGCTGGCAGCACTGAACAGAGAAACTCTGGATTGCCTGCAAAATAGAGCCTGGTTTTGTGCACAAAGGCCCCTGAGCATGATGGGAAAGTGCACCATGGAAACTGTGGTTGTCTGTGGATCAGAAACATGTGCACTCAGGCAGAGATTCCACCAGAAGACATTTTCCATAAGTGTTTGAGGAAATGTCATGGATGTATTGTTGGTTTCTGCATGATATTAGCAAGTTGACCTCCCCCACGACTCTCCATGCATGAAGCCCGGAAAACGTCCTGTCGAACTCAGGCATCCCAAACTCCTGACATCAGAGTGAAATCTTAGGAAATTACAAGTGAAATTACACAGCTTCTAAAATATGGCATCTTCAAGCACTGCATTTTTTGTGCCTTTGTTATCACCCATGTTTGGAAGATAGTTATTTAGATCATGAAAAGTGTGACATGTCATGTTTAAATGAAAACATACCTTATGCCTATCTGGTTCTCCTTCTTTAGGGATTACAAAATACAAAACCACAGATTCATTAAGGGAGAAAAATGAATGATTTTTTTTTCTTTTGCAGATACTGTCCATTTATCAATATGAAAGAAAATAAAGTGCATATTTAAAGATAGGGCAAAACCATAAAGTTGATTAAGAGCAGATCTCTTTTTTTTAAACAATGCCTTATCTTTTTTAAGCTTTTTATTTTGCATTGGAGCATAGCCACTTAACAAACAGTGTTGTGATAGTTTCAGGTGAAGAGTGAAAGGACTCAGACACACATACACATGTATCCACTCTCTCCCTAACTCCCTTTTTTTCTTCTCATTCCTTCTTCCAGGTCCACTGCCACCCAAGCATCAGTTATCCAGGAAGGAGGTGTTGAGTGTTTGGAACAGCTGACCTCACCGTGCACGATGTTGGTTTTGTCCTTTCTGTGTGAGCTGACAGGCTGGAGGAAGCATGCCGGGTAAAATCTTTCCTTCATTTCTGACTGTGGTGTGCACCATCTTGAGAGGGTTTTCATGACACTTTCTAATGGAGTGGACCGTTCAGTTGGCTCTCAAGATGTGTGTCTTCCACTCTGTCTTGGAGGAAGTCATCTAACCCATGTATTTGCATATTTAAAATAGCATTCATTTTTTAAATGTATGTTAATGAGTAACATCATTAATATGAAATTTTACTTTCCAGTAGATACTATTTAGGGGCCTACCAATAGGCAAAGGACAGACACAGGTTACATCCTATTCAAGAAAAGAACATTAGATGATTAAACCTGACCATCCACAGCTGCCTGTAACTTTAGGGGATAACATTAGAGTAACTGTTTAATGAGATTATTAGTTAAAGTTATGCAATTAGATTCTGTTTTGTATCCAGTGAACCACTCTTAAATATTTCAATATTTTTATTACTAAATACACTATTATGATAATTCTTTAAAATGATTCCCATTCACATCTATATGAAGTTCCCATTTTGTGAGTCACTGCAATTAGATCAGTAATTGGAAAAAGATGGTTGCTCCCATCGGAAAGAGATTATACATTAGAATAAATCAACTGCCTCTTATGAGCTTCTGAGAAGTATCTGATCCACTTTGCTCCCTGGCTCCACTCAGTGCAAGCAATGAAGACGTTTGTGAGCCTGGCGAATTCTGTTGAGTAATCGAATTTTATGTAATCCGATAAGAAGTGATTGAGAAAGAAATGGCAGGAGGAATAAGGAAATGACCTGGGTGAATATGTGATATGGATGCATGGGCGGGGCAGGGGCGGGATAAAAGCCAAAATTATAACCAACTGAACATGGTGCCATGGTGGTGCTCTTTTCAGCGCAGGACCGCGTATGTGAAACCTCTTCATAGGTCCTCAGAGCTGTGACTCTAGCTGGAAAAAGCATCTCAGTGAGTGGAAGGCAGGTTTGCTTAAGTCCATCATCTCCACTTCCGCCTCCGTTTTGAGAGTCATGGATGAGAGAAACTGTGGAAGGCATAAAGCGTCCATCTCCCCTCGGAGGCTGGAAAAATGAAGGGTCTGATCAGCACAGCAAATGCTCACACAGATCTAAAGTCAGAAGCTTTCCTGCAATCCCCTTCATGCTGATCCCAGGAATGTCTTTGCCTCCCTCTAAATAACTCTGTATTTTGTTTTTGGCCTCTAACAGAGATGGAGTGGGTGGCTCTCTCACAACACTGCCTAAAAATAGAATTTCCCTTTTCAGATAACATCTAAAGGAATGCAGGCTACAGGTACCCCAATTTATATGCAAAACAAAGACTTCTGGCTTCCTCAGACAAGCTTAGCATCAGTTCAGAGTGGTAAGATGCTCTGAAAATGCAGTAAAATACAAGGAGGTCACAGAAAAGGGGGAAAGTGAATATCACTCTGGGACTGGCAGAAATTCTATTACTCCTTGACCTTGTGGACCCACTGGGTTACTGAATGATACTCAGAACAATGTTAAAAAAAAAAAATGAAAAACTCATGAGGAGTCAGCAGGCCCTTTCTTCTCAGTGGGAATTATAGACACAGCAGGAGAATTTACCCCAAACATCAGAGAACAGCTTCTCTTGCATGACTTTAAAGATATTCCCTAGTGTTTCTTACTGTTTCATTTTTCCTCTGTGTTTACTCCAAGTTGGCATAAATGAATTAGTAAAACAGCAAATTTGTGCATCTGTTAATTATGTCTAAGCCCCAAAAATAGAATATATGAGATTGGCCAGACTCTTATATTTTAAGATATTCTAGAAGGAAACAAAGAAAGAATGGAGACAGGGGAAAGATGAAGAGGAACTGAACACAGCCCTTTCACTGAGACATATTCATTTCTATGAGAGATCTCAAATCACACACAAGCCCACAATATGAATCCATATTCAAATTTAATAACCATTTTAAAAATATTTACTATGGGGCACAGTGTGCATATGTGGTGTTCAGTCAGTCATGTCTGACTCTTTGCAACCCCATGGACTGCAGCATGCCAGGCCTCCCTGTCTATCACCAGCTCCCAGAGCTTGCTCAAACTCATGTCCATTGAGTGGGTGATGCCATCCAACTATCTCATCCTCTCTTGCCTCCTTCTCCTCTTGCCCTCAATCTTTGGGAACATAAAAATAGCATTAAATGAGCCCAACATTATAAGTTCAAAATCTTCAAACAGCCTCTGTTTATTTTCTCTAATTTTAATGGCAAAAGATTAGAAATTTAGCTGGAATAAACCTTTTCTAATCCTTGGCAGATTTTCGAAAATCCTCATCTCTAGACCAACAAAGGGTCGGGAGAGAGTAGTACCAAGTGTATAGTTTAGCCAGACTGGTGGACCGTCTCTGCCACTTCATTATCTGTTAAATGGAAAAGCTGCAGGACTTCTTGGTGCCTCAGTCTCCACACCTGCAGACTGGGAGCAATTTTAGAATTTATCTCATAAGCTTTGATACGGGTTGGAATCAAGATTGCTGGAAGAAACACCAATCACCTCAGATACGCAGATAATACCACCCTTATGGCAGAAAGCAAAGAAGAATTAAAGAGCCTCTCGATGAAAGTGAAAGAAGAGAGTGAAAAAGTCGGCTTAAAGCTCAACATAAGGTCAAGTCATCTGGTCCCATCACTTTATGGCAAATAGATGGGGAAACAGTGGAAACAGATGGTGACTGCAGCCATGAAATTAAAAGATCCTTGCTCCTTGGAAGAAAAGCTATGACCAACCTAGACAGCATATTAAAAAGCAGAGACATTACTTTGCCAACAAAGGTCTGTCTAGTCAAAGCTATGTTTTTTTTCAGTAGTCACGTATGGATGTGAGAGCTGGACTATTAAGAAAACTGAGGGCTGAATAATTGATGCTTTTGACCTGTGGTGTTGGAGAAGACTCTTGATAGTCTCTTGGACTACAAGGAAATCCAACCTGTCCATCCTAAAGGAAATCAACCCTGAATATTCATTGGAAGAACTGATGCTGAAGCTGCTAAGGTTAACCACAGATGGTCCAGCCCAGTAGTTTTCCCTCTCAACTGCAGAGCATAGTGGGAAGCTTA